>NC_140934.1:155316740-156754240 GCF_014529385.1 Adiantum capillus-veneris
AATTATCGCTACCTACACATTCTCGTATTCATCCGGTGTTTCATGTAAGCCGTTTACGTAAGCAATTACATGGGGACGACAATGTCATTGGCCAATAGATTCTCGTCGATTTCGTTGAACCTCCTATCTTACCGCATGAACCTGAACGAATTCTCGACTATCATGATTACGTACGCGTCATCGTGTACGTCGACAAGCCTTAATCAAGTGGAAAGATCGACCTGAGGAAGGCGCCACTTGGGAAAACATTAGTGTTCTTAAGAAAAAGTTTCTCACTTTTCCACTTTTGTTTTCGAGGACGAAAACTCTTCTTTAAGGGAAGAGTAATGTCAGGACAAGGGCAAGGCTGGATTAGACAAGGGTAAGGCCGGACTAGGCAGTGTGGAAAGGGAGTCCAACTAGGGAAAAGAGCTGGGAGCTTGCTATATAGTGGGAGGTTGGGAGGTGGACTCCAAGGCACTAGTTTCCCTAGTCTTACATCTTCTTTGGTCTTCCTCTCATTTCCACTGATAGTGCAACACTTGATGATTCTTCTATGCTTCTCCTTTGCATTTCCTCGCTTAAGAGAACACCCACAACATCATCAAACTTGAGAGTATTTGGACCAAAAATTAAGTTACTTACGGTCATCACAAGGTTGCCCCAACTATCTGGCAAAGACGATAAGGGACTATTTTCTCATTCGTAGAAAAAACCGCTTATACTTCTTTGAAGATTCCTAGAAATCCCTCGAACCCCTTACCTTCTTCACCATTTTTGTGTATGGAGGTTGCACCTCTCTCTCCTCCACTCTTGCCCCCCCGCCCCCCAAAAAAGAAAAAAAAGAAACTTCTCACACACTTCCCCATGTGTATCATGCTCGTGGCAAATATGTAAGTAGTAACACAGAGAAGCACGGTCTAGGTCACTTAGCTAATTTCGATTCTCTCTCTCTCTCTCTCTCGCTCTCTCTCTCTCTCTCTCTCTCTCTCTCTCTCTCTCTCTCTATTTCTATCGTTCTCACCTTTCCCATATCCTTCAACTTGTGCAAGACCTGCTTCATCATCATCAAGGTTATCCTAATGAGAGAGACTGATTCAACCCAACATTCACTTTTGTATACCTCAAGATGGTCTTATCTTCCCTTGGCTCTTGTATGCCTGCATGATTAAGGGCATGCATGATACATTAGTGCTCCTCTTCCCCCGTGGCCACGTCTTCCGCTAAGGGCACCTCACACACACAACGGGCTTGCCATAAAGGTTACATTCAAATGGTTTTTTTTTTTGGTTGCCGGGGGGGGGGAGAGAGAGAGAGAAGTTGTCAACGGCATGCATGTCGCCTTTTGGTTGGAGGCATAGCTATTCTCCACTCCACGCATGACCCATCGAATTTCCAAGTCCAGTGCAGACAATGACTTCATTTGGCTGCATATGATTTTTCACCCCAATGCACCAAGGAATCTTTGGAGATTCAGTGAATGCACTTTCGAAAATTGAACCAACCCAACTACTACTCGAAAGCTTCCTCTCCAAGGATATAATTACCTAGAAACATTTTTTAAAAAAATGATTATTTGATTTTATTAGATTATACAAAAATAAAACTTCTAGCTTACATGAAACATGGTTGATACATCAATCCTTATTTTTTTCAATCTATAATAGGTTTCATTAACATCCTTTACAATAAATTTGTCAAGAAATTTAAAATTACTAAAATATAGAACAATTGTTGTAAAAAAAAAAAAGAGGACTGTTGAACATGTCCAACTAAAAGGAGTAGGTGGGTCAAATTTTGGTTTGGGGTTTGCATAAATGAAAGCTAGCCAAGCGTGACTAGCTTTATCAACACAAAGTTTTCAAAGTCATGTCAACACCCATAATATCAGGCTAGGCATGTAAGGACCCTTCCCTTCTATATACCCTCGACCCTTACAAAGACACAAAAAAATCATGCATCACCCCCCAATCAACCTCCTCAAACCACTAATGTAACAAAATCTAGCTTACATTTGTGAGAAGAGAGAGAGAGAGAGAGAGAGAGAGAGAGAGAGAGATCACAAAATCCAATGAATAACCATGTTTTAGAGTAAAGGTCAAGTTTCCTTTCTTCAAATTTGAGTGTAATTCACTAGTAGAATTTGGCTTGTAAATTGTCCTTGAAGAAATGAAGGAAAGTTTGTGATGAAAGGGGTGTAGCTCACAAGAGATATTTTAATGTGAGTGGGTTAGTGGTGCTAGGCTATTATCCTCTGGCAAAAGGGGAAAAGAACCAAGTGGGGAATGGAAGTCATGATGTAGTGCTAAGAATATATATATATATATATATATAGGCCTATAGAGAAGTGTGAGTGAGTGAGTTCATTCATAGCGCTAAGGCCGTTTGGCACAAATCAATGAAGGGGTTAGCAATTGAATAAAAGTAGGGCCACGCACGCGAGTTTGGGCGGACACTCGTATGTGTAACGGCCACTCGTGCGTTAGACTTCGACTCTCCAAATGATGTTGTTGTTGTCTACCGGGGTTTGATCGCTGGCGGGCAGCACAGTCGCCACTTCGCTGACGATGGCGGGGCTGCGGATGTCGGACGGCGCCATGAACAGTTCCGCTGACAGGCCCGCCACGTTGAAGGCCACCTCGTCGATGGCCCACTCCTCCTCCACTCGCGTCTTGCTGTGGCTCATGGCCACCTCCCCAAAGCGGAACAGCGTCACCACCGATTTGCCCGCATGCGCTATCATCACCCTCTCCACCTCCCTGCATAACCACGCCCACCTCTTACTTCCAGCAAAAAAGGAAGCCCGCTGCCCCAGTCTGTGTGCGTGTGTGTGTGTGTGTGAGAGAGAGAGAGAGAGAGAGAGAGAGAGAGAGAGAGAGAGAGAGGGAGAATTCTGCACTGTGTGTGTGTGTGTGTGTGTGTGTGAGAGAGAGAGAGAGAGAGAGAGAGAGAATTGAATTTTGACAATGAGAATCAAAAGTGAAAAATCTGGAGAGAGAGAGAGAGAGGTGTGTGAACAAGAGAAGCTTTTTAGTACCAGAAACAATTCCAACAGATCTACTAAACAAATTCTCACACATAGTACTCTACAGGGATGTGGGCTAAGAAGCAACATACATACAGGTAGAGAGAGAGAGAGAGAGAGAGAGAGAGAGAGAGTTATTAGCATCAGGGTAACACAACAATGCAACATCCCTCAAGGTCACTAATTCCCTACCAACCTGTAATCATCGACCGTAGAATCAATGTTAGTCTCCCAGAAGACAGCATCCCCACCGCAAGTGGATTGAATTCTGGTCAAATGGGAGTCCTCCACCTGCATGAGCAGCCCAGTTTTTTGGCTGAAGTAACCGAAGAGCACATGGCGAATGATCTCAGTGGAGCCCTCACTCCTGCAGGACAGTGTCGTGGGATCGGCTGCCAACTTGAGAATGAAGCAATCCTCCCCCCTCACCTTTTTCTCTCCAATGCATCTTGCTCTCCAAAACATGCTGGCTATTATCCTTGGGTCCAAGCCCTGCACAAGCAAGCAAATAACATGGTCTCATGTTTGGAGTCTTCTCAATGTGAGGACTTTCAATATTGTTTGTTTTGATGTATCCCATGACAATATGACAGAAAAACAACACTACTTTTCACCCTAAAAAAAAGAGTGACCAAGCCTCCTAAAATTCGACGACAAAATTGCTCTGCCATAGTATCATGCCAGACAAGTTTTAAGCCCTCATCACTCAGGACAGGCCTTCCATCTCCATTTTTTTCTCTCACATTGACATGAGCCCGGCCAGCCAACCAGGCATGCGCACTGATGTGATGAGAGTTTTTGTCTCAAAACATTTCTTTTGGCAAACTAACATTGCCAAAATACTAAGTGTGCCTATTCAAAGCTACCCTAGCCCCTAGCCATGAACACCATTGACATCTTAAGAGTGAAGGAGGCCGAGCCATCGACATGGTGACATGGCTCCCGCTTCTGTCACGTGTCACATACGATACACTTGATCTGCGCCAACATAGGACAAGCTTAAAGTCCCTTTACATGCCTCCATTGCATCAGTACTTTGACAAGGAAAATTGCTCATCTGGAAAGTGTAAAGACTCTTGCACTTCGTTAATCGCTTCTTACGAAAGTCAATTCACTGTACTAGCAATGCAATTACTGCGAAAACAGATAAAATTTACTATTCTACAAAAGGACGGGGCTAGATTTGAATGATTCTGAGCAATGTATATGAATATCTACATCAGTGCTTTCAAAATATACTAGTTAATCCATATAAAGATCCTGACGACTTTAAAGCTGTAGCAGTCGACGATGATGCATAGCTATTGCGCCATGCTATCCCAATCTTCCTAAAAGAACAAAAAATTTATTCCATCAAAATATCCATGTAGGTTTGCATCAATACCTGAAGTGCTCTTCTGAGAGGCCTCACTGGCCCTTTAGATGCATGTGACCCAAGCCATGGGGTGTGCCGCCAGACAAGCTTACCGTCGCTGCCCGCATGCACTTTGCTTCCCCCCACCGCCATCTCCACATTCCACATATTTGAAGCCATTTGCCACATGACAAAAAAGCCCGTCTCCAATGACTTCGACAAATTCTTTGTTCTCACTAGTTGCGATGATGTCTCAAACTCTGTTGCTAGCATCTTCACCCTCCCCATGGCATAAGAGTTCTTTACCTCACACAGCTTGCCCACACCTGTTGCGCACACGTACTGCTGAACTATGTATTGCGCAGAGGAGGTTTCCTGCACATAGCAAAAACCGGCATAAGCATTTGGGTTGTTAACAAAACCAAACATGTCCTTCACATGGTATTGGGAAAGAAGCCAATAGAGATGCAATTGCAAGATGGACTCTGCATGAAGAGCCTATACGAGCATAAAAACACTTCTTCTTGTATGTAGTGGTTAAGGAGGGGACCCAGAATTTACCATAGGAATGCTCTTCACTGAAAGGAGAGGGATGGACTCCATGTCTACAACCGCAACAGGGGCAAGGGGTGCACCTAAGACACCCAAAAGCAAGCGGAGATCAGACCGTCTGTAAGCGTCCATATGTGAGTCAAACCTGTGGCTCTTTGAAATGGCCCGTGGCATCGAGGGCGTCTTCATGAGCAGCTGGCCTTTCACCCATTGGAGGCTCCCCCACCTCCCCTCCTTTCTGCTCTCACGGTCGAAATTTTCAGGTGTTGGCCCCTCCATCAAAGGAGCAAGACTCTCCCCACATCCCCTCATGCTGCCACATCTCATTATGTCATCCTCTATGTGTTGCCTTCTCTTCATAACCATCATTAAGGAAGTCATTGGCCCTGATTTTTGCACAATTGCTTAGCTGACTGTTGTGTATCCAATACTAAGCGTGAAAATCATGTTTTCGATCAAGCCGTCGAGACCACCATATATTTTCGACCAATTCCGCTATGCACACATCTCAAACAAGGATTGCTATCCGCCGCTAGCAATTGTCTAGCTTATGCTACTCTGCTAAAAAGAGAGTAATTGCTAGGACTTGCCTCACCTGAGTTCCTTCATGGACACATGCACTGCTTAAAAACCCACGAAGAGTGCTTTTAAAAATTACAACTTTTGTCAGCCACCATCACAATGGTAATATGTGCTGGCAATGAAGAGCTTGAAGGAGCAGAAGCATACATACACAAGCTGTCTCCTCTTGAAGCAATGAGAGAGCCCACAAAGTTGCTCTATTCTGTGCTGAACAATCAAGGCCCTTGCTGGGAGGACTAAGCATCAGAGCTCTTCCATCATTGATGGCCTTTTGCTTTGGCTTTGGGTTGGGGCCTTGGGCTTTTGCCCTTGGCCTCTAGGATCAAGAAAACAGTCGGTTGAAAAGGCCTAGAAATGTGCTGCAAAATGCTTCTTTCTTGGGAGAGGTGCACTCACCTCTTACAAAGCAGAAGAAACCCCAGGAGTTCGCTAGAATTGTCAATGTAACCAGAGAGAGAGAGAGAGAGAGAGGTGGGGTGTGTGCACTGTGTGTGTGTGTGTGTGTGTGTGTGTGTGTGAGAGAGAGAGAGAGAGGGGGTACCCCCTAGGAAAGTGAAATAGGGAAACCCAACTTCCAAGTTTCAAGCTTCAAAGATCAAAGTTCCTCAAGCTGCAAAAGATCCTTGTGGATAGACTCGTATTCTGAAGCTTTTTAGTCCAAGACTCTCTCCAAGCTGCCTTCCAGCTTTGCAAAAGGCCTTTGAGCTTACTTCACAAAAACTTGTTGCACAGAGAGAGAGAGAGAGAGAGAGGTCAGAAAACTGTTGAGATGTCTCGTCATGGCACTCATACTCTCTTCTTGGTAAAAGCAAGGTGAAACGAAAAAGCAGTTGAGCAAGTTGAGTCCTTCTCCCCCTCACCTCTGAACTTTCAAGACCCAAAGCGCGCGCGAGAGAGAGACAGACGGACAGAAATAAAACTTTCTCCCGACAACGAGTTTTGAACTCAGGGCGTATAGTAATAGACAGTCTCTCCAACTTCAAAGCCAAGAATGCACCATAGTCATGGCCTAAAATTGACACTTGTTTTTCCTGTCAAGGGCTATTTTGCTTGTCAAAATAGGTACTTCAAAAAAACCTCCTATCATTTGACATGTTAGAATATCGAAATTGTTTGTCATTTTTTGTGTTTATACCCTTACATTTACATTATATATGGCAAATTATGTAAGTTGGTCGCATTACACAAAACATATGAAAAGGGGCTTGAAAAATTGCCTGTCAAAAGAAATTTCTACTATGCCTGTCAATTTTAGGCCTTGACCATAGTCCTATGTGGAAGATGGGATGGGCCATCAGTGGGAAACACACTGGCTGTGTGAACGGGGTTAACAAGTCTTGCATGACTAGAAGGGCCCATCCAATACCACCTCCACCAACATGAGCCATATGTAGTGTACTTTTATGCAACACTAGCACATTATATTTACCTTCATTTCTTTATCTGAACTTAAGGTGACCGCAAATGATTACATGTGACCGCAAATGTGAGCTTCAACAACTCTCGAGCTTATAATGCATGGCTACATCATATGGTGAGGGATGTAGGCGGTCCCACCCTACAAGCTAATTGTTGCATTGCTAGGCTCTAGCCACCTGTTTCTCTGTGCATTCATGCTACACTCCGATCGTTCGTCATCATGGTATGTGGTTCTCCTTGGCCTCCTCCCACAATGCTCATCGCCTCACTAGTAGATTGAAAGGGAAGTACAAGAAGTAGCATAAATTAATTGAAGGTTTTTTAAAAGCGAATCTTTGATCATAATCGTACCTGATTTTAAATTGATGATAAAAAAGTGTAGTAAACTAAGGTTAAAACTAAGCATAGAGACAAATGCTAGGGAGAGAAAGGTTTGCAAGCAGCAATAGCGGCAACAAGGCTGTCAATGTTCAAAAAAGTTGGACATTGCTTTTGCGATCATCAATACACCAATAGGTGTATGCAGGCTTGGAGATTCTTGACAGTTCACTTCTCCTAATCAATATCAACTAAAGGACGTCCAAAGCCTAGGCAACATGTGAAACGTGCCCACACAAAATGCGGATTTTGGTAATGTACAATGTTGTGACACAGGGTGGTGTGATGAGTGTGGGGATGCATTTGTTCATGATAATGTGTGATGTAGCAATGCAAGCCAAGCCTAGAGAGGCATCATGAGATGTATGTATGGTTGATTTCGGACTATGAAAACATACACATACACATAGCAAGTCACGAATATTGTTGCATGGTATGAACATTGAGGACTCGTGTCTTTTGATACACATATACTTGTCCTCTAATGTAGAGAGCCATACTTCTCTAGATATGTATCCCGAAACTAATCACAAATGCCTTGAATATACATCCACAAAAGTGAGATTTACAAAAATCGAGAAAACAAAATGATAACCAATCTCTAATATGATGGAAAATTTACAGAAGAGGTGCCACATGAAGGTCTAAGGACTTTTAACACTAACCTTTGGAGGTCTTTAATGAAGCTAACCCTAAGGTCTTTAAGCTCCATTCTAGCATTGCTCTTTGACAGGCCATCTCTCATTTGGACCCCTTGACTCTAGCCCCGTGTTGAGATAGATCCATAAGCACATGTCTATATTCTAACCCTTGTTCCTGTTTCTTTTCCCACATTGAATGATCACTGTAATATGAGGAAAAATGATAAAGCCTTAGTCATTAGTCGATGTTTCTTAGCGGGTAGAGGATCCCTTTTTACCCTACGACATCATTCCAAGATGGATGACTAATCCATTTGGTGCTTGGGAGACGTAGCTGCCGCAAGCATGTCTGTTATTTAGTCCATATCATAATTCCAAAGTAGAGTGACAATTTTTACTTGGTGTTTGAGCGAGATCGTCAACACAAACATGATTCTAAGCATGCATACTATTTAAATTTGTGCACCATAAAAAGAGAATTAGTCTTATAAGACAGAAACATTGATCATCAAAAGAAACATTTACATTTGCTTACTCTAATGTAGCATTGTAAGCATTGTCAAGGTTCATACTATCCGTAAGTTGTATTCCTTGCATCCATCTAGCATCTTCAAAAGGATAATTATTGAACTTAATAAGATACCGTCAGATAATCTTACCATGTCGTAGTACCTTGTCTTCATGCCAAAGGATAGCTTCGGGTTGTAGCACTTCTTCTTAGTCTTCGATTTCTGGGGGGTCTTCAATAATTGGTTCTCTCGGTGGCTCTCCTTTGTAGGGCTTAAGCAGGTTCACATGAAAAGCATTGTGTATGAGCCAATGGTTGGACAACTTGAGTTGATAAGCCATGTCATTGATCGGCTTAAACATTTGAAAAGGACCATAGTATCGTTTTGCTAGTTTAGCATAATACTTTTGGTGGCTCATAGGATTTTTGTCCATCGTTTGCCTTAATCGAGCCTTGGGAAACTTGAGTAAGACCCAATCATTTTCTTTGAATGTTAAGGCCCTTCTGTGCTTATCAGCACCAGCCCTTTGCCTTTGTTGAGAGATGGATATAGCCTCCTTAATATTTTAGAAAGATTCTTGTAGGTCATGGCTATACTCAATGGCAACGAAGATCTTCCCATGTACTTTAAGTAGCAAGAGACTTTTAGGTCTTCCCTCTATGATCTCAAAAGGTGCCTTGTTTGTAGTAGTATGGACAGTATTATTGTATGTATACTCTACAAGGGGTAAGTACTTCTCTCATTGTGACTGTTGATCTACTTTCGTAACATAAGTCTTTAGTAGATCGAGAATTGTAAGATTGGCTATCTCACTTTGGCCATCCAATTGTGGGTGATAGGCCGAAGAGAAATTCAATCTTGTACCTATATTTTCCAAGAGACCTTTCCAAAAATTATTGGTCATTCTAGGATCTCTATCTGACATGATGAATGTTGGCAATCCCTGGTGTTTCAAAATTTGGGATATGAAGAGGGTTGCCATTTGGTGTGCCTTCATAGTTTTTTTGACAGGAATAAAGTGTGCTTGCTTGCTAAACCTGTCGACTATTGTCCATATTCCTGTATTCCCATGGATAGATTTAGGTAATCCAAAGATAAAATCCACGGATATACTCTCCATGGTGAATTAGGGATTTGCAATGGCTGGAGTAACCTAGGTTGCTTCCCTCTATCATACTTGGTCTTTTGGCATACCACACATTTTGAAACATACTCATGTATGTCTATTTTCATGGTAGGCCAATACAAGTATGTTTCTACTCCTCAAAGAGTAGATTGAATGCCTCTATGCCCCGCATAGGGAGGAGCATGGGATTCATACATGACTTTCTCACAAAGAGAGTGAGTAACACATAGCCTATTGCCTATTTCCATGGAGAAGATAACCATCCAGCAAGGTGAATGGTTCTTCTTTCTTCCTCAATGTAAGGGTTAACATTATGTCTTTAAAGTCAAGGCCAGTAGCATACTCATCTATCATAAAAGATAGATAATTGTGAGTTGCTATAGACACCGAATTTACTTTTGGTCGTCGTCGTGAAAGTGCATCAGCCACTTGATTGTGCTTACCAGCAATGTGAGAAATTTGAAAATAAAATTGCAAAAGAAAATTTGCCCACCTCATTCGTTTGTCGGAAAGCTTGGTTTGCGTCATGAAGTACTTGACACTTTGGTGGTCCGTTCGCAAATAAACGGAGTCCCCAATAGATAGTGCTTCCATGTGTCTAAGGCATGTAGAACAACTAAAAGCTCTTTTTCATACATGCCCAAGACCCGTTCATCCGTATTGAGCCTTCGGCTCTCATATGCTATGACATGCCCTTCTTGAAGCAAGACTACTCCAAGAAAATCACCACAAGCATCACATTGGACCTCAAATGGCTTTGAGAGATGCGGAAGCATAAGCACTGTTTGGGACGTAAGCTTCTCTTTGATCTTGTCAAAAGAATTTTTCTCTTTAGCAGTCCATGAATACTTAACGTTTTTTTTTTGTTAAGTCATGTAATGGTCTTGCTATTTGCAAAAAATTTGCTATGAAGCATCTATAGTATGCACACATATCAGTAAAGCTTCGTAGCTCATGTCGATTCCTTAGATTAGGCCATGTTTTTATTACTTCTAACTTAGATGGATCCATATGGATACCATCCTGAGAGATAATATGACCTAAGTATTGAATCTCTTGAAGGAAAAATTCACTCTTCTTTTGATTTTTGATAAAAATCTTGTTCTCCCTCAAGGCTTGAAAAATCACCTAGAGATGTTTCTTGTTCTCCTCCAAGGACTTGGGTAGATGATGATAACCAAAGAACACTCCAATGAATTTGCGATAGGGTCTAAATATTTTCTCCATCAAATGATTGAACGTGGCTGGAGCATTTTTCAAACCAAAAGGCATGAGAAGATATATAAAAAACAAACGTTGTACAGATGGCGGTCTTTAGGATATCTTCATTCACTATCCTTATTTGATGATAGCCACTTTTAAGGTCAATCCTTCTGAAGTAGGTCGAACCTTGTAGCTTATTACACAGACCTTCTACCAGTGGTACGAAAAATTTGTTCCTGATAGTGATATGGTTTACCGCTCGATAGTCCACACACATGCGATATGTACCATCTTTCTTTTGCACTAAAAGGACTAGAGAACAAAAGGGAGAGGAGATAGGCCTCACCATCCTTTGTCTACCAATTCTTGTACTTGCCTCATGATCTCCTCTTGTTGAGCTTGGGAAACTCGATAAGGAGGCTTGTTAGGCGGTGAGCTTCCTGGTAGGAGCTCAATTCGATGGTCATCATCCCCTTTTTTTGGAAGTAAGTCCATAGGGATATCATCGATAAAAACATCTTAGAATCCATCTAGAAAATTAGACAAGTCTAACTCTTCTTGATTCCTACCACTTTGTTTTATGAAAGCATTAGCATCATTTAGACTCTTTGACAAAAAACATGTACGAGGAAACTGAACTTTTCATTGACTTATCAAAAGCCGGTGAATTTGCAAGTGGTATAGTACGACCAGACTCGTTAGCTTCTATATACATGTTTTTTACCCTGTTCAGGGAACTTCATGTTGGCAGCCGTGCGGTTGAACCATGGTGCCCCTAGGATAACATCCTCATGTTGGAGAGGAGAGATGAAAAAGTCTTCTTTGTTGATGTAGCTTTGGACATGAAGCCCCAACTTCCCAATCAAGGGAGTAACGGAGGCTTGTTGTCCCTTTTGAAAGCTCCATTGACAGTTATAGTATCTCCCATCTCAACGCTTTAATGCTCAACTTATTGGCCAACTCTGTTGATATGAAGGTGTGAGTAGAGCTAGGGTCAAACAGGATGAAGGCATCATGCTCCCTTACCTTTCCCCAAGCATACGAGAGAGGTGATCCTTTGCAATGAGCATCGTCTTTTGAAGCTTCGACCATGGAAGCTCTAGGAGTCTCATTGCGACTATTTCTTTTGGGGAAAGAACAATAGCCATGTCCTTACTCCCCACACTTAAAGCATTTGTGGTCCTTACAAAAAGCTTCTAGATCTTTAGAAGAGAATTTATTTTACCTTTAAAGTCCCTTCTCCTTGTTGTTGATGTTGTTGGAATTGCCTTGGGAACAGTTCTGGGCATTATTCTTCCCCTTTGCTTCATTTCGATCTTTGTTTTCCATGGGCTTGACATTCCTTTTAGCCCCTTGTTGGAAATTATGTGCAAAGCAACCATAGTGTGGTAAATTACTTTGGTGATAGAACCAGGCCGTTGGGAGTTGACATACTCGGCCATTTCTTCAGGTAATCTTGCACATAATTGTTGCTTTTTCTTGGCAAAGTATATCTTTTGAAAGACAATAGTCCTGAGATGTAAATCCCAAAACGTCCACATATTTGTGGATAGACGCGTTGGAGAGAAGCTCCAAACTCCTCCGGTTTTTGGTAAGCACTTGGTCCTTTGCATCGCTTGCAAGGAATTGCTTCATGATGGAAACTCGTAGAGTTTTCCATGCCTTTGGGGCTTCGTCATTGCCACAAAGGCTAGCCCACCATTGACGAGCAGATTTTTGGAAGTGCATAGCTACATGATGTAGCTTGGAGGAGTATGTGAATCCCTCGTCTTCAAAGGCCACGTTGAATTGTTGGATGAAGGCCAATACTTTGTTAGTAGCACCAAAGGTTCTATCAGAGGTAAGAAAAGAGAAACTCTTTCCTCCCTCTTTGAATTTCTTGAGATTTTGAAACCTTTTCCACGTAGGGTAAGATTTGCGATGTCCTCTCCTCTTGTATTCTCTAGGAGAATAGCTGTTACTTTCTTCGAAAGAGGACGAAGGTGAAGAGGGTGACCTCTTTCTTACCTTTTTCTTCCTTTGTTTTCTCTCTTCCCTTTTGGAGTGACGGGGAGAAGGACTATGGGTTGACCATTTCCTCTTGGGAGGAGTTGGCGGCCATCTAGACCACCGTCTTCGTGGAGCCACATCTTCAGAGGAACTTAGTGATTCGCTTCTTTCTAATTCGTTGGATTACTCCTCTTATGGGAGAGTGTCTTGTTCTGGGAGTCTCATCAAGAGGCCTAAGCTCTCTCTCCTCTTGGAGAGGAAGGGAAATCCCATAAGCATAAAGTTGTTGAGTAACTTGGCTTGAAAAGCGGGGTTTCCCATAGCTTGTTGCAACCTAGTAAGAAGATAATTAACAAACATGGGGGCATCATCATTAGCATCTTCATGTGCAAAATCAAATTTGTCAATATTCATTATACTCTCTTTGTTCTTGTTAGTCGTTCTAATTAAACTTATGTACAAATTACTTTGTGCTTTGGTACCCTCGAAAACTTTAGTCACTACTCTTCTTTACCTTTGAAAATTAGTTCTCAAGCAGCCACACCCGTGGTTTAGACACTGTTGATTGCAAAGACTAGTGGAGAGGGTCTAGCATTACTAGGTTGATTATGGTTCTTGTTGAGCTTGCTTGTAGCTCAATAATGGTTAAGCCAAAGGCAAGCCCTGAGAGACTCCATTATTTAGACTATAGTTCCCAACGGTGTACCTCAAACTAAGTCCTTTTCAATCAAGATAATAGATCCATTTTCCACTTACCCTATTGCAATGAATAGGTCCAACCTTTTATGGAAAACTTAAGGACCTCTCTTCTTAAGCAAGAAAAGAGAAACCAATAGCTCTAATACCAATGTAATGTAAATGGCTTATGAACTTTGAGAATAGAAGAATTAAGAGAACTAGAGTGAGCATTTTTATGAGACTACTTTGAGAACATAGAGTGTGAACTTAATTAGCGGTAGCAACATAACCATTATACTTAATTAACTTGGCATGACCAATACTTTTTCAAGAGAGAGAGTTAGAGAAATTGACAACAGTTGAGGACCGAATTTATGTGGAGTCGGTCCCCCCTCTAATAGGCTTTTGTATTATAGATTCTCCCATAAAGAGAGACTTGGTACAATACAATCTTTGTGTTCCTTGTGACCTAGGTGATGCTATGAAGATGGAAAGATTTATGCATCACGAGCATAACATAAACTTAATAAAATCATTAACCATCCTCAGCCTCAGTTCCAAGGCCTCAAACACCTTCAAAGGTGGAGAGAGCTAGCGGGGAATGAGGGTACGGAAGAGGAAGAAGAATCATTCATAGGAGAAAGAAATAGTTCCTCACTTATCATCACTCTTCTTGCTTAGCATAGCATAATAGCATATGAAGATGGAGAAGATGGCATGATTAAGCATTAAAGCATGGCTCTTGGCTGGATTTGCATTCCATATCCAAGAGTGTTGGTAGGCTCTCAACTTCTCAACAAGCTTGGAGAAGGAGATGGAGTTGTTGCACTTGGCACTTCACAGAATGAGAGAGAGAGAGAGAGAGAGAGAGAGAGAGAGAGAGAGAGAGAGAGAGAGAGAGTGGGAGAGTATACCCTCCAAGCTAGCCCCCAAGTTTCTTGGGTCGACCCCCTCTTTTTGGCCCTGTTGGAAGCTCATTGGCTCTCTCAAGACTAGCCAATCACAAGCCTGGGTCATAACTAGCAATAGGGTTAGTCCTTGGACAAGTATCCTTCTTTCCTCTTTGAGAGAGAGGACTTCATAAATGCTTAAACAATTAATTTAATTAGCTAAATTATCATTGGACCCCTTTAGAGGCTAACCAATAGGCTTTAGGCACACCATGAGGGCAACCTAACTAGGGGCTTTACATGTGTCCTTTTTGCCTCTTTGAGCAAGGGGTGCCCTTTGGATGAGGGACTGGGCACTCAAGCCCATCCCCTACCATGGCTCGCCCCCTCCTTTGTAGGCCTTGCTTTGAAGATGCTTGAGGTGCTTAAGCATGTAGGGGGCCAAGTTGCTTGGGGCCTTGAAAGTCAACATGCATACCTACAAAGGAGGGGACGAACCACACAAGTAGGGGATGAGGTTGAATGACTCCTGTTTCTCCCAAAGGGCACGCCTTGCTTAAGAGGCAAAAGGGACACATGTCAAGCCCCTAGCTAAGTTTCCCCCATAGTGTGCCTAAAGCCTATTGGTTGAGACCTAGAAAGGACCAATGAGAATTA
This sequence comes from Adiantum capillus-veneris, assembly GCF_014529385.1. Lineage (NCBI taxonomy): Eukaryota > Viridiplantae > Streptophyta > Polypodiopsida > Polypodiales > Pteridaceae > Adiantum > Adiantum capillus-veneris. The sequence goes on from NC_140934.1 coordinate 155,331,723, forward strand.
TACTAATTAAATCAATTGTTTATGCATTTATCAAGTCCTCTCTCTCAAAGGAGAAAGGGGAACACTTGTCCTAATGCTAGCATGGTTGCTTGATATGCACTATTGATATGCACTATGCATGTGATTGGCTAGGCTTGTAGGGGTCCAATCAAATGCAAGCATGAGCTACAAGGAGGGTCGACCAAAGCAAGTTGGGGGTGTGCTTAGGGGGTATACTCTCTCTCACACACACTCACAAGCTTATTTTGGGGCTTATTCTCACTTGGTGAAAGTGCAAGAACTCCATCTCCTTCTCCAAGCTTGTTGAGAAGTTGAGAGCCTACACCAACACTCTTGGCTATGGGATCCAAATCCAACCAAGAGCCATGCTTCAATGCTTAATCTTGCCATCTTCTTCATAATCATTATTAATCTATTATGCTATGGTATGCAAGAAGAGTGATGATAAGTGAGGAACTATCTCTTTCTCATATGTTACTTCTGCTTCCTCTTGCCTACCCTCATTCCCCGCTAGCTCTCTCAACCTTAACACTAGGTTGGTAACCTAACAGGACATAAAAGTGTCCTTTCAGGGTTTTGAAAAAAACCTCCAAAATCATAGTAGATCCACTCATTTTATAAAATCCTTTCATGAGGTTATAGTTCAAGGCCTACTACACATGGAAAAAATAAGAAACTTGTAAAATTTCTCATCTTTTGGTCACACCAAGCCTCCAAAGTTGATGGACAAGTGCATTTTCATCAAAACAGTCATTTCTTACGTTTTGTTGCATAAAAATAAGATTAGGGATTTTTGTAGGACTTGAGATAAATTCCCTAGTTAACTTCAATGGGTTGGTGATCAGAACATATGATTGCTTCTCACTCACTATTTTTTGTTTTGCCAAAATAAATAGGTACAAAAAAGTTGAATTTTTACCATTCTGCAAACCTATCATCAAAGTTTCTATAGCCACGCTCAATACAAATAATATATGCATGTTTTCTTAGCTCCCTATTGTCCTTTATGGTCAGAAGGAGCCATGGAGCATGTCAAAAGAATAATACATTTCTTACCAAGGGGAATCTTGGGGACGAAGATGAAGTGTTAAATACAGCAAACATGAAAAAACTGGACTCAACATTATGAGTTGTAGAATCCCATAGAAACTATTCAATATCTAGCCAAATTTGATCCTTTATTATGACTAGATATAGTTACTACCTACAAAATGCATGTAGTTGTCACAAGAAACTAACAATATTGAAAAAGCTATACTTGATATACTAGAATGTTACGTTTTCTTCTATAATTGAAAAAATCAACCATCGTTGTGTACTATGCAAAATAGGGTATTAGGTGCCCCAAAACTCAAGGAATATTATCTTTATGTTACAATATGCGACATAGAAAATAAAAAATGCATTTGGATATCATGAAATCCATCAAAAAAATCATAGAAGAGCTAAAATTGGCTAAAAAACAGGATTTGACAATTTCTGTAATTTGGTCATAACTTACGACTTTAATATTTATTTCTCCCTAGAAGCATCAGGACATGTTGAGGACTACTAAAGATAGTTCTCTAGCATTATACACCTCACAAACATGAATTCTAGAGTGGTATAGTTGCAAAAAGTTGAAAAAAGCCAAAAACAGGACGTGTTTTTTCACACAGTTTAGGTTGTGAAATGTTGTGCAAGGACAATGTTAAAGATGGAATTGATATACCAAACAAATGTCGAGTTTTTTTCAGCTCATGAGACAACTTTCTAGATAGATAGCACCTCAAAATCCATTTTGAAGCTCTTGACATAATTCAAGGAAAATGGTCACTTAACAGGACATAAAAGTGTCCCATTACCAACCTAGTGTTAAAAGGTGTTTGAGGCCTTGGGACTAAGGCCGAGGATGGTTCATGCTTTTACAAAGGTTATGTATGCTTGTGATGGATGAAGTTTTTCATCTTCATTGCATCACCTAGGTCTCAAGGAACCCAAAGATTGTATTGCATCAAGTCTCTCTTTATGGGAGAATCTAAAATACAAAATCCTATTGGAGGGGGGACGGTCTCCACATAAATTTGGTCCTCAATTGTTGTCAAGTTCTCTAACTCTCTCTCTTGCAAAAGTATTGTTCATGCCAAGTTAATTAAGTATAATGGTTATGTTGCTACCGCTAAGTAAGTTCACCCTCTATGTTCTCAAAGTAGTCTCTTCAAAATGCTCACTATAGTCTCTTAATTCAGCTATTCTCAATGTTCATAGGCCATTTCCATTACATTGGTATCAGAGTTATTTGTTTCTCTTTTCTTGATTAAGAAGAGAGGTCCTTAAGTTGTCCATGAAAGGTTGGAATTGTTCATTGCAATAGGGTAAGTGGGACAGGGATCCATGATCTTGGTTGAAAAGGACTTAGTTTGAGGTACACTGTTTGGAACTATAGTCTTAATAATGGAGTCTTTCAGGGCTTGACTTTAGCTTAACAATTATTGAGCTACTAGCAAGCTCAACGGAACCATAATCAACCGAGCAATGTTAGACCCTCTCTACTAGTCTTTGCAATCAACAGTCTCAAAACCACGAGTGTGGCTACTTGAGAACTAATTTTCAAAGGTAAAGAAGAGTAATGACTAAGGTTTTGGAGGGTACCAAAGCACAAAATATTTTATGCATAAGTTTAATTAGCATGTCTAACAATAGTCAAGAGAGTAAAATGAATATTTACAACTTGATTTTTCACATGAAGGTGCTAATGATGATGCCCCCATGTTTGTTAATTATCTTGTTTACTAGGTTGCAACAAGCTATGGGCAACCCTGCTTTGCAAGCCAAAGTTACTCAACAACTTCGTACTTATGGGATTCCCCTTCCTCTCCAAGAGGACAGAGATCTTAGGAAGCCCCTTGATGAGACTCCCAGAAAAAGACTCTCTCCCATAAGAGAGGAGGAATCCAAAGAACGAGAAAGAAGTGAATCACTAAGTTCCTCTGAAGATGTGGCTCCATGAAGATGACAGTCTAGACGATCGCCAACTCCTCCCAAGAGGAAATGGTCAACCCATAGTCCTTCTCCTTGTCACTCTGAAAGGGAAGTGAGGAAACAAATGAAGAAAAAGGCAAGAAAGAGGTCACGCACTTATCCTTCTTCTTCACCTTCCTCCTCTTCTGATGAAAGCAATAGCTATTCTCCTAGAGAATACAAGAGGAGAGAACATCGCAAATCCTACCCTACTTGGAGAAGGTCCCAAAAGATTAAGAAGTCCAAAGAAGGAGGAAAGAGTATCTCTTTTCTCACCTAGGATGGCACCTTTGGTGCTACTGACAAAGTATTGGCCTTCATTCAACAATTTGACGTGGCCTTTGGAGACGAGGGCTTCACAAAGTCCTCCAAGCTATGCCATGTAGCTATGCACTTCTAGAAAGTTTCTCGTCAATGGTGGGCTATCCTTCGTGGCAATGGTGAAGCCCCAAAGACATGGAATACTCTACAAGTCTTCATCATGAAGCAATTCCTTACAAGCAATGCAAAGAACAAGGTGCTTATCGAATGGCAGAGTTTGAAGTTGCTCTCAAAAAATCCATTCACAAAATGTGGACAAGTTTTGGTATCTACATCTCAAGGCTACCGTCTTTCAAAATATAGACTTCACGGAGCAAACGTAACAACTTTGTGCACGATTATGTGAAGAAACGGCCGAGTATGTCAACTCCCAATGGCCTAGTTCTATCACCAAAGGAATCCACGACACTATGGCTACTTTGTGCATCAATTTCCAACCAGGGGATAAAAGGAATGCCAAACCCATGGAAAACAAAGATTGAAATGATGCAAAGGGGAAGAGCAATGCCCAAAACTCTTCCCAAGGCAATTCCAGCAACAACAACAATACGTCCAAGGAGAAGGGAATTTACAAAGGTATAAATAAACTCCCTCATGAAGAGCTAGAAGCTTTTCATAAGGACCACAACTACTTCAAGTGCGGGGAGCAAGGACATGGCTATCGTTCTTGCCCCAAGAGAAATGCCTGCAATGAGACTCTTAGAGCTTCCACGATCAAAGCTCCAAAAGAGGGTGCTCATTGCAAAGGATCACCTCTCTCCTATGCTTGGAAAAAGTTAAGGGAGCATGATACCTTCATATTGTTTGACCCTGGCTCTACTCACAATTTCATATCAACAGAGTGGGCCACCAAGTTAGGCATTTAAGCACGTGAGATGGGAGATGTTGTTGTAGCCAATGGAGCCTTCAAGGGGCAAGAAGTCGTAGTTACTCCCTTGATTGGTAAATTGAGGCTTCATGTCCAATGCTATGTTGACAAAGAAGATTTATTCATCTCTCCTCTCAAACATGAAGATGTCATCCTAAGGGCACCATGGTTTGACCGTATGACTGTTAATGTAAAGTACCTTGAAAGAAGGTTGTATTTCAAGTACAAGGAAAAGAACAAGTACATAGATGCTAATGAGCTTTGTCGTACCATACCCCTTGTAAATTCTCCTGCTTTTGACAAATCAATGAAAAGTTCAATTTTTGCGTACATGATTTTTGTCAAACAATCCATAAAAGGTCTTAATGTTATATCAATTGAAAATGGTAGGAATCAAGAAGAGTTAGACTTGTCTAACTTTCTAAATGGATTCCAAGATGTTTTTATTGATGATATCCCTATGGACTTACCTCCAAAAGGAGGGGATGATGACCATCGAATTGAGATCCTACCAAGAATCTCACCGCCTAACAAGCCTCCTTATCGAGTTTCCCAAGCTCAACAAGAGGAGATCATGAGGCAAGTACAAGAATTGGTAGACAAAGGGATGGTGAGGCCTAACTCCTCTTCCTTTTTTTATCCAGTCCTTTTAGTGCAAAAGAAAGATGGTACATACCGCATGTGTGTGGACTATCGAGCGCTAAACCATATCACTATCAAAAACGGATTTCTCGTACCACGGGTAGAAGATTTGTTTGATAAGCTTCAAGGTTTGGCCTACTTTAGTAGGATTGACCTTGACAGTGGCTATCATCAAATAAGGATAGTGAATGAAGATATCCTAAAGACCACGTCTTGTAACATGTTTGGTCTTTATGAATATCTTGTCATGTCTTTTGGTTTAACAAATGCTCTAGCCACATTCAATCATTTAATGGATAAAATCTTTAGACCCTATCACAAATTCATTGGAGTGTTCGTTGATGATATCATCATCTACTCCAAGTCCTTGGAGGAGAACAAGAAACATCTCTAGGTGATTTTTCAAGCCTTGAGGGAGGAAATCCATACACCGAGCAGAAAAAACCGAGCATATCATTTTTTTGAGCAAAGGTAAAGAGAATTGTAACACAAAATTCCTTTTTTGTATTAAGCCTCGGTACCATAATGTCAACTGTAGGTAGTCCAAAAAAATGGTCAATCCATAGTAGGTGAATACCTGTAAATCTCTACCTTTGTTAGTGCAACCTGATGCACAAACTCATGAGCTAAAGAATCCAACTCAAGGACACAAAAATACGCAAAGTACATGTGCTTTCAAGGCACTTGCTATCTCTTTTTTGGAAATCCTCACAAGTACATCGAGGGAATTCTGCAATGGTCACAACATAGTTCACCCCCTTTTGAACCGAGCCAGGAGTGCTAACATGAAAAACATGCGATGCGTTAGGTACCAATATAACCTCTTTCATTAGTTGTGCTTGCATGCTTCTACCCAATGATATCATCTCATTGAAGTATTTGGTTAGTTTTGAACTCCATCTAGCATGCTTTCCATCTTTGAATTTAGCACACATTGCCCACTTGGGCAGTTGTTCTATTGTGTTGCCACATTGTCACCTTGCAACACAAACCCATTTTCATCGTGTCAAGATTGTCCGAGGCACCTTCTTTTCCAGCCATAGACTTGGAGCAACAAAATCATGCTTACTATGTGGTACATTGTAAAGTTTTGTAGTGATAGGAAAAAACCGTCCTTAAATATGGCAGTTGTCTTCAAGAGTTTCATCGGGGTCAATAAAGATTGATCGCAATTTTCGGACACTCTTTTTCCGTATTCTATCTCTATTCATCTCTGGACTTAGTACTTGCATTTCAAGAATTGTTGATTGAGCTACATCAACATGTCTTCTACTTGATGCACATAATGACTGAATGCTCATAAAACTGGTTGACAAGTTCTGCATCGTTGTCTTGTGGATGATTGCATATTTTGATGTGCAAATAATAATTTATAATAGAGTCTTTTATGCTCATCTTGAAATGAGGAATATATACAATTAACAGTGTGCTTAACCATGCGTTGCTCCCAATGAAAAACACACGATCTCTCTTTCTCAAGCATCTTTTTTTGGCTCCACGAAAGTAGATAGTACAAACTACAATTCAGTTTGCATTTGCCTCATCTGTCTAAACTTGGGACCAAAAAGGTTTCAAGTGGATAACTGATTTTTCTCCCCAAACAAATTATATTCCTCAACTTTAATCAACTTCATCTCGCTACTTGCACACATGTGGCAAACTACCAGTTAGGGATGCATGCTGTTTATAGTTCTAAAAGTTTTGGTGTCTGCCGTGATCGACGGTGTAGATCACCTCCATGTACACGTATACAAGCAGGATGATATTTAACCAAACGCCCTTTGTGACCACCTTGGATGCCTCTTGCCTCCATACTCTTGCAACCACAACACCTCCACGCTTAATTGTCACCCTACTCATCAAATCTCAATACAATAGCTATCCAAAGTTAACACAAATTCACTAGTGCTCTCTCTCTCTCTCTCTCTCTCTCTCTCTCTCTCTCTCTCTCTCTCTCTCTCTCTGTTCCCAGTTACCTTACAAGTTACAGAGAATGAATTTCTCAACTATGTCCCGTTGCCTTTCACAACACCTCGCTCTAGCATTGGCCTAATGTGCATTGCAATATGGAAGGATGACAAGAATGTTGGGACATTACCCTAAACTATCCCGTGCCGACGCGGTAGTAGTTAGGGCAATGCCCAGCTTGTTCAGATGTAATGCATGGAATTAATGCAAACTTACAAGTGCTCTCTCTCTCTCTCTCTCTCTCTCTCTCTCTCTCTCTCTCTCTCTCTCTCTGTCTTTCCTTTTTTTCCCCAGAAAAATTATTATTGCAATAATCAGTAACACTCATCAATGCAAAGAGAGGACCACCCGAATAGGTATGGAAAGTAGCTATTCTTTAAAGTAAGGCTTCAGGATTATCTAGAGACAACCTAAAACACAAACAGGAACTAAAAACCTTGGGGGACACCCTTCCACAATGAGCCTATACCTGAAGCCTTTTTCACATGCACTCATGCAAACTGACGAGTTGCTCTTCCTCTATAAAAATATACTTTTTTACACTTTGGTATTGAAATAATTAGCATCGAAATGATGCACACATACATAACCATCTTAGGCTCCATTTGAGAAACCTCTATCGTGGGGATTGAAAGCGAGAGCATTGATTAGACCAAATCTCTCTCTCTCTCTCTCTCTCTCTCTCTCTCTCTCTCTCTCTCTCTCTCTCTCTCTCTCTCTTTCAAATGAGCACTTGCAAAAAAGCAAGGGTACGTATATTGTGTAGACAATTTTGAAAGTCGATAAATAATATTTCCTAGGAGCTGAGCATTTAGGGATTCATGGTCTACCCTATTGATCTCCAAAATTAAAATCAAGGACATGTTTGTGCTTCGTTAGCCAGACTTCTACTAGAACGAGTGTTCCGAAATGCCCTGCTGCTAAAGTCGACGTAATTAGTGACAACTCTCCAGCTAAAACTGCCCCATCAACTAAAGCTTTTGTGTGTCAGCATTTGCACCTTTTACTCCTAGACGGTTTAAACATGCAGCTTGCAATGGAAGCTGTGTACCACCTCCAATCGTTGCAACCTCCAAAGAAGTCATAGTGATGGAAACATGCAGTAGGTCAGACCCGGCTTTTGTGGGCTCCATCATTGTAATACACTGCAAGATCTCATGACCTGTTGCGATGAAAACAAATTGCTGACACAATATTTGCAACTTGGGCATTAAAAGCTCCAAGCACACCAGCTCGTGCTCTCTCTCTCTCTCTCTCTCTCTCTCTCTCTCTCTCATCCTCTGTGACCTTACATTGAATAGATTTCTCAGTCACTCTACCTTTTACAACACCTCATCGGGACATTACCCTAAACTATCCCGCGCCGACGCGGGAGTAGTTAGAGCAATGTCCAGCTTGTTGTACATATGTAATTCAAGAAACTTTTAAGCATGGGGTGTGCGCACCTACATGGTCGGCGGGCTCACTCTGGAGCCATGCCAGGTAATTCTTTCGATAGGCTGAAATCTCAACAGACTACATGCTTGGCCGCTGCCGATTGGGATAAGGATGGAAATGGAGTTCAGTACAGAAGCCAGGCATGCACTCATAGAGGGTAGGAGACAGGTTTTCGGGTGACCTACCCTAGGTTATAGGTGCATGCAGAGATGGCTTGCACTACAGTTGGGCAGGTCTAGCGTATTCAGGAGTGGGGCATTAGACTTTTTGAGAGAGGATATGGGCGAGAGACTCACTTAACTACTCATCGCTTTCAATACTCCTGAGGAGGCGAGGCAGGTCATAGCTGCAAGGAACATGGGCTAATATCACTGTTTTGATAATGTGGATCATGCCATAACTCCTTCCGCGTCGACGCGGTATGTTTTAGGGTCGTGCCCCGAATTGAGAGGAGAAGCAAAGGTGTGCATGGATTCCCTCTAGCAACTGCAAAATCAAGTGTAGGGATTTGTAGGAAAGTACCCAGGATCATGCCATAACTCCTTCCTTGTCGACGTGATATGATTTAGGGTCATGCCTCAGATTGAGGAGAAGCAAAGGTGTCCCTCCAGCAAATGCAAACTCAAGTGTAGGATTTGTAAGAAGTACCCGGATTGAGAAGAGCAATACTGTAGGGCTCTAAGCATACGAAAACAAGCTCCTTTGGGACTCTTTCCTAATACCTTCCGTGCCGACACGGTATGGTTTAGGAGTGTGCCCTGAATAGAGAAGAGCAAGCTCCTTTGGGACTCTTTCCTAATACCTTCCATGTCGATGTGGTATGATTTAGGAGTGTGATTTGGGTTCCTCAATTTCATACCATGGTTCTGAAGGATCGCTTTTTTTGGCGCACATAATAATGTTTTGTTGCCTACTACTTGGGCACCATGCATGTGCTCATGCAAAGCATGACTGAAGCCATGCAAAAAAGGATGGATGCGGGGCTGAAGATGGGTGTGGGAAGCATGGGTCCTTACACATAAGTAAGGAATTCAGAAGCCAAAGAACGTGGGAGTGGCCGCTTGCGTTGAGGAGGGGCCATGACGGATCTACACAAAATTGACCAAGACCTAGTAGAGCCTAAAGCGTGTTTTTTGCTTTTGCAACACATGGGGGAGTGCAATGATGTGCGAAGTGTCTATCTCACTCTCTTTCTTATGTTGGTTTCTGCCATTGCTGGTTGTAGCAGTAGGGGCCCTTGAGTTCATACTCAAAGGGCCATTACCCTAAAAGTGGCCAGGCAGTTAGACAATTGTTCCCACTCATGCACTTTGCGGCAAGTCTCCAATGCTTGGCAAGGCCTTCAAGCCCTATACTATCCCACCAACCAGCAGTTGGGGCCCCTAAGCTCATACTCAAAGGGCCATTACCCTAAAAGTGGCCAGGCAATTAGGAAATTGTTCCCACTCACACACTTTGCAGAAAGTCTCCAATGCTTTTCAAGGCCGTCAATCCCTACACCTATAGGGGTTGAGACCCATATCCCACTAACCAGTAAAAAGACAAAAATACAAACAAAATTTTCTAGCAACGTTCTGAATTTTCTCAACAAGCTTCAAAGCATGTCTTTGTATTCACAATGTTTCAACAATGTGGCCATATGGATGGATGATGATACAAAGAGGGTTTTAAAAAAGCAGCACATTGTAATCATGAAATCAATTTTCAACATTCAATAAATTGATAGAACTAAATTAGGTAATTCCATTAGTTATTGATATGTCATCGATCTCGGAGCAAGGCTTATTGTTAAGTATGGAGCCTTATTTACCCTTGTAATTTTCTGTGGTGAAAGCGCACATTTGTAAGGCCCCCATTATGAGGAGAAGCCATCGTGCGTGAAGGAAAATCACTCACCGGAAACCAAAATTTTAACGGACAAGAATCAGGGGCAACTTTAGAGGCGTCGGGGACGGAGGCCCCCGATACTTTTTTTTCACCGGAATATTATGGCCGGCCGGCAGCCGGAAAGTGGTCGGAAAACAACCGGTCGGTTGGCCGGTGGCCGGTAGTCAATGGCCGATGGCCGGTGGTCGAAAGTCAATGGCCGGTGGCCGAATTCAAAAGCGGACTTGTCTTCTCAAGGGAGGCCACACATGGGCGGATTGGAGGGTCCGATTTGGACTTATTCGCACAAGGGCGGCTACACATGGCTGTCTCTCATAAGAGAGGGCAGCCCTTTTGGCCTATAAAAGGAGGCCATTTCTACACACATTTCATAGTGTGAAGTTGATGCAACAAGGTGAGTGTGAGGTGGTGAGAGTGAAGCAAGGCGGGAGCTCTATCAAGGGTTTAATCCCTTTGTAAACTACTTCTTTGTAAGGTCTCTACTTTCAAATTGCACACAAGTTCTATTACGCATTTGTATTTTTTTGAACCATCACTCCTTATTTAAGATATTCGAGTTCAAATTATGAATCGTAGGTTGAGAAAACCTAGAAATTAAAATTTACGCTACAAAATTCTGACATGTTTAGCTATATGAATCACTAACTTATTGCAAGACTTATTTACTGATTGTAGAATTTTCTTTTACTACTGTAAAGTTAATATAAGACTGTAAAGTTTAACTTAAAAATGTAAAGTAAATTATCATTAAGAAAATAAATAAAATAATTATAAAGACAAAAGAATACACAGGGATGACAAATGAAGACACATGGATCACATAGGAGGGGACAAAGTGGGACACACTGTCACATGAAAAAGGAGAGGCTACTCTTGACTAATCTTAATGAGGGGGGGCCTGTGTGGCCTTATCTTTTGATGATAATGACAAAGTGGTTAAGCTCATGGGTACCACAAGGTTACCAAAAACGCGGGTATGATTTTTGGGAAAATAATAATTAAAAAAAATATTTTTTTGAAAAAAATATTAAAAAAATAATTTTTTTTGAAAAAAAAGTTGGATGTTTTCTTTTTTGCTATAAATAGAGCATCCATGCTCACACTTTAGACATAGAGATTGCCTCTATAGCGCTCACAAAGTGCTGCCACTTCTCTTAGAGAGAAGACGTCCACAAACCACTAAGAGAGCAAAAACTCTAGTGGACTAATAAGGTGTGTATTAATTGAGCATTCAATTAGTTTTAAGAAGGATATGTGTGTATGTGTGCTATCTCCTACTCTAATCTCTCTAATAGATTAGTAAGATTCAATTAGATGTGTGTGTGTGTGTGTGTGTGTGCTATCTTTTACTCTAATCTCTCTAATAGATTAGTAAGATTCAATTAGCTATGTGTATGTGTGCTATCTCTTACTCTAATCTCTAATGGATTAGTAAGATTCAATTAGTTATGTGTGTGTGTGTGTGTGCTATCTTTTACTCTAATCTTTCTAATAGATTAGTAAGATTCAATTAGTTATGTGTGTGTGTGTGTGTGCTATCTATTACTCTAATCTTCTAATAGATTAGTAAGATTCAATTAGCTTTAAGAAGGATATGTGTGTGTGTGTGTGTTATCTTTCACTCTAATCTCTCTAATAGATTGGTGAGATTCAATTATCTTTAGAAAAGTATGTGTGTATGTTCTCTTTTACTCTAATCTTTCTAATGGATAGTAAGATTCAATTAACTTTAGAAACGATGTGTGTGTATGTTTTCTCTTACTCTAATCTCTCTAAGTATACCTACTCTCTCTAGTTAGTACATCTTCACTATCAACTTATATATTGTTAATTGAAAGTTAATACATAAGAGAACTCATCATATTCTTATTATACATGATGAAATTCTCATTCACCAATGTTATTGTCAATTAGGTTAAATAGAATTTTAAATAATACTAAAAATTGATTTAGTTGAAGTATAGAATTGAAGTTAGAATTGGATTCGAAATGTCATGCATAAAAGTAATGCATTCCTAAACTTTCACTCATAATTTACACACTTAATTTTTGATTAATTAAGATTAGCAAATATTTGATGTATAGAAATTGGATGTAGAACAACAACACTAAGTGTGAATCCGAGTTGGCGAGGGTTCAAATTACAGACTCTCTTTGAAAACAAGGAGATTACTAGGAAAATTGACCAATTTAAAGTTCTAAGTGTATAACATAAGTGTAGTGCAAAAAAATGGCTCCAAAGCGTGCTCGAACACAAGGCACTAATGATCATGAAGCTGGTACAAGTAACGGTGGAATCCCTGCGGAAAATGCTATGTCTCCACCAATCGGACCAATCGGAGCTATGGTATAGGTTAGTATTGCAGTTTCAAGTTATGCATCATTGCATATGCGAGACCATAGGAATATATTATTTACCTTATGAAAAAAAAACACGGACCGAAACCACGGGGCTTAACCCCAAGAAACTCGTCATATGTTTGACAAGTAGGAAAGATTGTCTGGTTAAACTGGTTGCTATAGGAAAGAATGTTTGTCCAAAACCTTCGGTATGGTTTCTCTCAAGTCTCTCTACTTATTAGCGTTGGTATTATGTGGCAGTTGCCGAGGCGTGAGATGACGCCCAGGATGGCACCGCTGATGCTGTGGTGGGAGTACACCCAGATTAGCACAACTCGATACTGCGGTTTTGTTTCGCCGTGGCGTGAGGATGACGCCCAGATTGGCACCGTTGTTGCTGTGACGGGAGTACGTCCAGATTAGCACAACGAATACTTGTCGAGCGGTATGGGACGCTCATGAGGACAAGGGTTTTTATAAATAATGTATATACCGATCGGACATAATAGCGTCAGTAGAGATTCTTGAGTGAACCTAATCCAAGGGTTGTTGGTTTAAAATTGGACGACTTCTTGTTTGACAATTGTTTGTAATAATTTTTGAAGGGCTGTTTTAACGAACCAGTATCATAAATAAAGTAAAGGAACATGTATGTTTAAACAGTGTGGTAGTAATTAGATAACAAAAGAAGGGTGAGTGTGGTGTGGAAAGTGGGAGAATGATACCCCGACGGTATCATTCTATGGACGGGTGGACCCGATGAGTCGAGTAACTTTCTAGCGCTAGACTTTTTTTTTTTTAAGACATAAATCTTAAAAGAGACAAACCTTGGCGGCTGTGCTTCTGAAACATGGAGAAAAAAGCGCATAGGTTGGTCACTCTAAGATTTATACTTTTAGGTATAATTGATTATAGATAGTTTTTAGATAGGGTTATGGTGGTCACGCTCCGCCATAGCGAGATAGGACCAATCCTTTACTAACGGTTCATGCCCGTGGCTACGTAGTAGCTAAGGCAATGTCCGTTGGTTTTTCTTTCTCACGATTGGAGACCTATCAAAGGTACTCCGCTCCTCTCGAAAAGGGGCTGGGACCTCACACTGGTATCAGAGCCTAGGTTAAAGCTTGGGGAGATTTTTAGATTGATGTTTGGATGTTGAAGGATGCGAATGTTTGAAATAATAGAAGAACCTAGAAAAATTGTTTTGAGTTTTTATATGGTATTGAAGACTGAACTTTCCTGGTACAGGAAAATGTTCATTTAGCCTACCAGAAATTGCAGGTGTTCACCATCATGTTTGAAAATGCATGTCAATCACCAAATTATCAGCTTCGAAAAAGGGTGATGATGATTTTGGATAGGATGTTTGCACCACCTATTCCAAGGGTGCATAGAGGATGGGATATCAACTGGAGTCCATCTGGAGGAATCTATACCATAGATGCTGACAAGATATGGTGCATGGATACCAACCTTAAGAAACTTCGATGGGCAGAGGAGTTAAAAGTCATCGAAATGTATCTTTTCCTTGGTACTAAGAATCCGGATGCTACCATTACCTTGGGAGGAGAAAAGATATCTCAGACTCAATGGGTCTATAACCAAGTTACAAAAGTTATCCATGGTGGTGGGATTCGACCCATATGTGTATCTCGTAGCTTTCAAGGGTCAAAAGAAACTTATTGTTTTGATCCTTTAGCCTATCCTTTTGTAGTCACTAAACTCAAAATATAGAGAGATTATAATCCTTGTACCTAAAGACTACCAACCTTGGTAGCAAATAATATGTGTATAAATAAAGTTTGGATTAATATTATCTTTTGTTTGTATTATTTTCTGATCAAGTCTTACCTTAAAATGGATTAAAGTTAGAGTATCCAATAAAGTTTCACTTAATCTATATTGCACAGAGTGCGGTGTACACATCTCTTCAAGAGAAAAAGCTACTTCTCAAGCAAAGCTACTTCTCAAGCAAGCTAAACTTCCCTCTTTCAAAGGGGAAGGAGCCCTAGTTGAGCGCGATGCTGAAGTGTGGCTCGAACAGATGGAGGATTATTTTGTTGTTGCTGATACTACTCCCGATAACCAAGCAATGTTGGCTATGTTTCGTCTCACGGGGGATGCCAAGCTTTGGTGGAAACAACACTGCAAAGATAATCAAGTAGCTCAAAACACTCAAACTTGGGAAGACATTAAGTATGCTGTCAAAGGACGTTATCTTCCACCTGCACACGAATCCCTTAAGATGAATGAATTCTTCAACTTACGTCAGTTTCACCTTACAGTGGAAGAATACTACTCCAAATTTGTAACTCTTAGGCGCTATGCTCCGCCAATGATCGCATATCAACAAGTAGCCCATTTCTGCCAAGGGCTAAATGCTCCTTTAAATACTCGTCTAGAAGCCATGAGGCTTGAAAATTTGCAAGATGCTCTTTTAAGAGCTAAACCCTTAGCTAAAGAGATGTCAAACTCTCAAAGGGTACGAAATGAAAATTTAAGGAATGCTGGAAGGAGAGGACGGCCTATGATGTAGGACCAAAGGCAAGTTCACCCAGTTCACCAAACTCATCCAATAGTTGCAGCTTCAGCAAATGGAGCTCAAAATGCAGATCTTAGATGCTATGAATGCAACGAGCTAGGACATTTCAGGAATGTATGTCCTAGGCGAGTCTCCGCAACAAATACACCTACTCGAGCTAGAGGACGAGGACAAATAATAAATCGTGGAGGAAGAAATGGAGGACGAGGTCGAGGGTGCGGAATGGCTCAGAGTCAATGCTATCATAGGAGAACCAACATTGGGAGAAGAACAAGAGGAAAGAGCAACTCTACATGCTGCAATTGATAACCCAAGAGCAAGACAACAATATGCTGTCATTCAAACACCTGCAAATCACCAAGGTGAAAAATTTGAGCTTCTTATTGATTGTGGTAGTACTCATTCTTTCTTGTCACCTAAATGTTTAAGGAGGTTAGGACTTAATCAACACCCTGCAAGAAAGATGAGAGTTGAATTAGCCAATGGAAAGGAGGTGTTATCTCAGTACACTGTAGGAAAAATAGATTTCAAGTTGGGAGAATACTCTACTTCTGCTACTTTTCGAACCTTACCCATAGGAATCTATGACGGAATTCTTGGAATGGATTGGTTAGCCAGTCATAATGCCAATATCCATTGTGCCCAAGGAAGTGTTACTTTTGTGGACAACCAAGGTCGAGAAGTCACTATTCAAGGCCAGAATGGACGACCAAAAGCTTACTTGGTCAAAGCTAATTGTCTTTTGAAAGGGTTACTCAAGGGTCAACAAATTTTTGTAGTCAAGCTAAACAAAGTAGAAAAATCTTCTTCCAACCCTGAACCAATGTGGCTAGAAGAATTTTCGGATGTTTTCCCCAGTGAACTTTCTGAACTACCACCACCTAGGGAGGTAGACCATGAAATCAAAATTTTTCCAGGTAGTGAACCAATCTCAAGAGCGCCGTACAAGATGTCACTTCCAGAGGCTATAGAACTCAAGGAGCAGCTCAAGCAGTTGATTGAGAAAGGGTTTATCCGACCTAGTACATCTCCATGGGGTGCACCTGTTCTCTTCCAAAAGAAAAAGGATGGCTCTCTTCGACATTGCATAGATTATAGGGGATTAAATCAGGTTACCATCAAGAATAAATATCCAATTCCTTGTATTGATGAGATGCTGGACAGATTACATGGAGCCAAAATATTCACAAAGATCGACCTTCGATCTGGCTATCATTAAATTCGAATCCAGAAGGCTGATATCTCCAAAACAGCTTTCAACACTCGTTATGGTCATTACGAATTTACAGTGATGGCTTTCGGACTTACGAATGCTCCTGCAACTTTCAATCGTCTGATGCACGATATCTTTAGAGAATTCTTGGATGATTTTGTCCTAGTATTCTTTGACGATATCTTAATTTATTCCAAATCAGAGGAAGAGCATGAAGGACATGTTAGGAAAGTGTTAGAGCTTTTACGCCGAAATAAGCTGTATGCAAAGAAAAGCAAATGTACCTTCTTTACCCCTAAGGTCTGTTACTTAGGGTTTATCATTTCACCTGAAGGAGTCTCTGTTGACCCTGACAAAGTCAAAGATATTGTGGAATGGCCTCAACCCACTTCACAAACCGAAGTCAGAGGGTTCTTAGGTATCACAGGGTGGTACAGGATCTTTGTAAAGGACTATGCTCTTAAAGCTGCACCACTAACTGACTTGCTAAAGAAAGGAGCTACGATACTTTGGGAAGAAAAACATGAATCTTGCTTCAAACAGCTGAAGGAGTATCTTGCTTCAGAACCTCTTTTAAAACTTCCAGATTTCACCCAAGAATTCAAGGTGATCACAGATGCTAGTAACCTTGCATTAGGAGGAGTCCTTACTCAAGAAGGAAGGCCTGTAGCTTATACTTCTCGGAAGCTTAGGATTCATGAAGTGAATTATGCTACACATGATTTAGAATTGCTAGCAGTTATTCATGCTCTCAAGCTATGGAGACATTATCTATTGGGACGCAAATTCCAGTTGGTAACAGATCACAAGAGCCTTAAGTGGATTTTTACCCAACCTAACCTTAACATGAGACAAAGGAGATGGATAGAGCTCATGCACGAATATGATTTTGATATTAAATTTAGACCAGGTAAGGATAATGTTGTGGAAGATGCCCTAAGCCGTAAAGCTTTTCTGGGGGCAATTTCCATGGCTAACAACCCTATTCTAGACAAGGTCTTGGATGCGCTGTCAGAGATACAGATTACCAGATGCTTGCTAGTATCCTACGTGAAGAGAGGGTATCATCAAATCAGCCTAAACCTCTACATTATTCCTTAGAAGATAGGAAAATTTACTATAGGAATCGACTATGCATACCTAAGGATTCTACCCTAAGGAATGCTATCCTATATGAAGCACACGATGGCCCAACTTCAGGACATCCAGGTTATGCCAAAACCATCAATGCAATTCGCAGAAGTTACTATTGGCAAGGTATGAAGGGTGATGTCCTTCGCTATGTCAAGCAGTGTTTGTCTTGTCAAAGGATTAAGGCAGAGAGACTAAAGATGCCAGGTAAATTACATCCTTTAGATATTCCCCAAATGAAATGGGAATGTATTAGCATGGACTTTATCACCGGGTTTCCTTCTGTCCAAGCTGGATATGATTCAATCATGGTCATAGTCGACCTGCTTACTAAAGTGGCTCACTTAATCCCAGTCAAGACAACCTTTACAGCTTCAGATATTGCTCGTCTGTTTGTGAAGGAGGTTTTCAGAATTCATGGTTTACCCAAGAAGATTGTTAGCGATCGTGATGCCAAGTTTACTTCAAAGTTTTGGGTATCATTGTTTCAAGCTATTGGAACCCAGTTATGTTTTAGTACTGCTTATCATCCTCAAACTGATGGCCAAACTGAAAGAGTTAATCAAGTAATTGAAGACATCCTCAGAGCCTACTGCAATAGAGAACCTCGCAAGTGGATTCAATACCTACCGTTGGTAGAGTATGCATGCAATTCCTCTACTCATAGAAGTATTGGAATGACACCTTTTAACGCTCTTTATGGTCAAGAATGTTTATCACCTCTTAACTTTTCTGACCCCACTATAAGGATAGAAGCCTCAAAGAAAATGCTTGAAGAAATGGAAGCTCAAACCAAAGCTATTCGAAGGGATATTCAAGCGGCTCAAGATCGACAAAAGAAGTACGCCGACTTAAAAAGATCTGATCGGATTTTCAAAGAAGGTGACAAATTTTTCTTACGAGTAAAGCCCAAAAAGAGCAATCTGTCTCTCGGAAGGTATAAGAAGCTTAGATACCGATATTGTGGACCTTACGAAATAATCAAGGTTGTAAGTGATCAAGCTTATAGACTAAAAATCCCTTCTCATCTCAAAGTGCATGATGTATTTCATGTAAGTCTGTTAAAACCTTATGTATATAACCCTGACCATGTCCTTGATGATGAGCAAATCATTTTACCTGCTCAAGATGTTCTACAACTCCAACCTGATACTATCCTAGAAACTCGAGAGAGAAAGCTTAGGAATAGATCCATCAAAGAACATCTTATCTTATGGAAAGATTTCCCTATAGAAGATGCTACTTGGGAAGATGAGACATCCCTTCTTAAGGATTACCCTTCACTGTTCTTGAGATGAGGGCATCTCAAATTCTAAGTTGGGGAGATTGTAAGGTCTCTACTTTCAAATTGCACACAAGTTCTATTACGCATTTGTATTTTTTTGAACCATCACTCCTTATTTAAGATATTCGAGTTCAAATTATGAATCGTAGGTTGAGAAAACCTAGAAATTAAAATTTACGCTACAAAATTCTGACATGTTTAGCTATATGAATCACTAACTAACTTATTGCAACACTTATTTACTGATTGTAGAATTTTCTTTTACTACTGTAAAGTTAATATAAGACTGTAAAGTTTAACTTAAAAATGTAAAGTAAATTATCATTAAGAAAATAAATAAAATAATTATAAAGACAAAAGAATACACAGGGATGACAAATGAAGGCACATGGATCACATAGGAGGGGACAAAGTGGGACACATTGTCACATGAAAAAGGAGAGGCTACTCTTGACTAATCTTAATGAGGGGGGGCCTATGTGGCCTTATCTTTTGATGATAATGACAAAGTGGTCAAGCTCATGGGTACCACAAGGGTACCAAAAACGCGGGTACAATTTTTAAAAAAATAAAAAAATATTTTAAAAAAATAATTTTTTTTGAAAAAAAAGTTGGACGTTTTCTTTTCTGCTATAAATAGAGCATCCATGCTCACACTTTAGACATAGAGATTGCTATAGCGCTCACGAAGTGCTGCCACTTCTCTTAGAGAGAAGGCGTTGTCAGGAGTTTTTTGGAGCAAGAAATTGCGCATATGTACATACCCATGCATGGTGCATCAAATAAAGTATTGCCCATTTTCCAGAGCCAGGTGGTTACGTGGGGCCCACATGTGTACAGGTAGGACAACGTGTACATAGTGCATCGATTTTCATCGTTACCAGTACCAGTGTGTTTTTTCTACAATAATGAGGAGTTGGTAGCGCGTAAAACTTCTCGAGGAAGCTATCCGCGGGCCGAAAACATGAGGTAAGCAGGTGCGTCAGATGGCATCGAGTGGCGTCAGGACGCCGAACGGGGTCAATATTTCCACGTGGCTACGTAGTAGCTAAGGCAATGTATGTTGGTTTTTATTTCTCAGGATTGGAGACCTATCAAAGGTACTCCGCTCCTCTCGAAAAGGGGCTGGGACCTCACATTCTTCTTTTAGAGTGCTAAAGCCATTGAGTGGCTACTTTTTCGTGGACGTAACCCACATTGGGTGAACCACGTATATCGTGTGTACTCTCTCTCTCTCTACTCTATAATATCTTGTGTGTGAAATCTATCTCTCTCCATTAAGTAATCTACTAAAAAATCTATTTAGCTACGTCTTATTTCCTAACAACTGGTATCAGAGCAAGGTTTGCTTGTAGCTAAATTATCTCAAGGAAAGGATTCCTTGAATTGAGTGGGAGTTATGGCGGAGGAAGGGAAGCTCAATATTGAGAAGTTCAACGGCAAAAACTACCAACATTGGAAGATGCAGATTGAAGACTATCTCTACCAGAAGGACCTCTATTTGCCACTAGGCGGTCTTGCGAAGAATCCCGCAACAATGGTAGATGAAGCATGGATTGTTCTTGATCGAAAGGCACTGGGAACAATCCGGTTAAGCTTGGCGTCAACAGTGGCCTTCAATGTTTCGGAGATGAAGACCACGGAGGACTTGATGAAGTCACTTGACGACTTCTACGAGAAACCATCGGCATCCAATAAGGTATTTCTTATGAAGCGCTTGTTCAATCTAAAGATGGCAGAGAATGGTTCAGTTGCAGAACACCTAAATGACTTTAACACAAACATAAGTCAACTTCAATCAGTGAAAATCAATTTTGATGACAAAGTGCGAGCTCTCCTTATACTATCATCTCTACCGGATAGTTGGGACAGCCTTGTGATGGCTGTAAGTAATTCTATCTCTGGCACAAATACTCTTAAGTTTGATGATGTTGTGGGTGTTCTCCTAAGCGAGGAAATGCGAAGGAGAAGCACAGGAGAATCATCAAGTGTTGCACTATCAGTGGAAACAAGAGGAAGGCCTAAGGAGAGGTTCAAAAACCAAAAGGGTCGTGATCGCTCAAGGCGGAGCAAGTCACGCACAAAGTCAGTTCTTGAATGTTGGAACTACGGCAAGAAGGGCCACGTCAAGAAGGATTGCTAGTCCAAGAAGAAGAAGGAAACAAAGTCTCAAGACAACAAGCCAACATCGGAGGCAAATGTGGCAGGTAAAGTAGAGCAAGATGCTCTAATTCGCTCATTAGACAATGTGTCTAATTCCTGGATAGTAGATTCTGGGGCTTCATTCCATGCGACACCACACAAGCAACATTTCCAAGACTACACCAAAGGTAATTTTGGGTATGTATACTTGGGAGATGATGAAGCTTGTGAGATTGTCGGCAAAGGTACAGTTTCTGTCAAAATTGCTAACGGAAATGAATGGAAGCTTAAAGATGTTAGGCATGTTCCTTCTCTTCGCAAAAATTTGATCTCTGTAGGACAATTGGACGATGAAGGTCACAACATTGCATTCGGAAACAAACGGTGGAAGATCTCAAAGGGATCTTTGGTGGTTGCCAAGGGAGAAAAAGTCGGTACACTTTACTTGTGTACTGTTAGCACGCAACCTTCAGCTTGTGCAGCAACTACAGAAGTTGACAGTGCGGTGTGGCACTACCGACTTGGGCATATGAGTGCCAAAGGAATGCAAATCCTTCAAACAAAGAAGCTTCTACCAGGTTTGAAAGAAGTGGACTTAGAGTTCTGTGAAGATTGTGTTTATGGTAAACAAAAGAGGGTAAAATTTCAAAAATCAGGAAATGAAAGAAAAAATAAAAAACTTGAGTTGGTTCATTCTGATGTTTGGGGTCCTGCAAGTACACCATCACTTGGTGGCTCATTGTACTATGTAACATTCATAGACGATGCGACTAGAAAAACATGGGTTTATGTCATGAAGAATAAATCCGATGTATTTTCCATATTTCAAAGGTGGAAAGCCTTTGTGGAGAATGAAACAGGTACCAAGGTTAAATGCCTCAGATCCGACAATGGAGGCGAATATTGCAGCCAAGCTTTAGAAAGCTTTTGTGCTAGCAATGGTATTCGGAGGCAAAGGACAACCCCAAGGACACCTCAACAAAATGGGATTTTGGAAAGGATGAACAAGACAATCATGGAACGAGCACGAAGCATGCGGCTACATGCAGGCCTACCGCTTGAGCTTTCGGCGGAAGCTGTAAGTACGTCTGTGTACTTAATCAATCGGTCACCCTCAACGGCATTGGATGGGGGAGTTCCAGAAGAGGCATGGACAGGTAAACCGGTGAATTATGCATTTCTCAAAGTGTTTGGGTGTGAGGCTTTCATGCACATAGATAGAAGCCTAAGATCAAAGCTAGATGCAAAGTCCAAAAAGTGTTTCTTCATTGGCTATGGAGAAGGAGACTTTGGGTATCGCCTATGGAATCCTGAAGATGGTAAAATCTTAAGGAGTAGGGATGTAATTTTTAACGAACAAAATATGTACAAAGATTACTTGGAAAGAAAACAAACAAAAGAAACAGGTGATGAGTACATGGAGCTTGAGGACGGTGAAGACTCAAGGACTGCAAACGGTGACAATGTGCAACAACGTCAACCAAATGAGGAGCCTCAACCTATTCCCCGAAGATCTACAAGAGCAAGTAGACCTCCAGAAAGGTTTGTTCCTTCCTACAACCATCTCTTGATCTCAGATTTTGGAGAGCCGGAATCATACGAAGAAGCTATGCAACATGAATCCAAAGAAGAATGGACGAAGAGCATGCAAGCGGAGATGGAATCACTACATCGCAACCAAACATGGGAGTTGGTTGAGTTGCCTAAAGGTAAGCGGGCACTTCAAAACAAATGGGTGTACAAGCGGAAGGAAGAAGAAGGTGGGAAGAAAAGGTACAAGTCTAGGCTTGTGGTAAAAGGTTTTTCTCAAAAGAAAGGTATTGACTTCAATGAAATATTTTCTCCTGTTGTAAAAATGAACTCAATTAGGCTTGTCTTAGGCCTTGTGGCTGCTCATGATCTTCTCGAGCAAATGGATGTAAATACGGCATTCCCTCACGGTGACTTAGAGGAGGAAATCTACATGCTTCAACCAAAGGGGTATGAAGTAAAAGGTAAGGAGAAAATGGTTTGCAGATTAAAGAAGAGCTTGTATGGTTTAAAGCAAGCATCAAGACAATGGTACTTGAAGTTTGATCGATGGATGTTGGATCATGGATTCACAAGATGCAACTCGGATCACTGTGTCTACACGAAGAATTTGGGAGATGGGAAATTCATCATCCTAATGTTGTATGTTGATGACATGTTGATTGCAAGTGCTAACATGCAGGACATCAAAGACCTAAAAGAGGAGCTGTCCAAATCTTTTTCAATGAAAGATTTAGGTGCTGCAAAGAGGATACTTGGTATGAAAATATCAAGGGACAGGACGAAGAAGACAATAAAGCTATCTCAAGAAGATTACATCAAGAAGGTACTAGAAAGGTTTGCAATGCAAAATGCAAAACCAGTTTCTACACCTTTGGCTGGTCATTTTAAACTAACGAAGGATATGTGTCCAAAGACACAAGAGGAGATAGCCTATATGTCTAAAGTTCCATATGCTGCAGCGGTAGGTTCTCTAATGTATGCTATGGTCTGGACAAGGCTAGACATTGCACATGCAGTGGGAGTTGTGAGTAGGTTCATGGACAACCCAGGTAAAGAGCATTGGCAAGCTGTGAAGTGGATACTTAGGTATCTAAAAGGGACAACAACAAATGCTTTGTATTTTGGAGGAACTGATATTTTTCTAGAAGGGTATGCTGATGCAGATATGGCAGGTGACAAAGATACTCGAAGGAGCACTACTGGCTATGTGTTCACGGTTGGAGGCACAACAGTAAGCTGGGCTTCAAAGCTGCAGAAAGTGGTTTCACTTTCTACCACGGAAGCAGAGTATGTAGCAATGACGGAGGCAAGCAAAGAAATTATGTGGCTTCACAGATTCTTAGAAGAGCTTGGATTCAAACAAGACAATTGTGTCTTGTATAGTGATAACCAAAGCGCTATCCATCTTGCGAAGAACCCAGCCTTTCATTCAAGGACAAAGCACATTGAGGTGAGATATCACTTCATACGCACTCTTTTGGAAGAGGGATAGCTAAAGCTAGGAAAGGTGCATACAAGTGAAAATCGTGCAGACATGTTTACAAAGGTGGTCAACAAGGAGAAGTTGAGTTTTTGCTCATCTTCAATCGGCATTCAAGGATAAGAAGCCAGAATGGAAAGCAGTCACAGGTTTGGTTTGGAGATCAGTCTCCAAGTGGGAGATTGTTAAGTATGGAGCCTGATTTACCCTTGTAATTTTCTGTGGTAAAAGCGCACATTTGTAAGGCCCCAATTATGAGGAGAGGCCATCGTGCGTAAAGGAAAATCACTCACCGGAAACCAAAATTTTCACGGACAAGAATCAAGGGCAACTTTAGAGGCCTCGGGGGCGGAGGCCCCCGAGACTTTTTTTTTTGCCGGAATATTATGGCCGGATGGCGGCCGGAAAGTGGTCGGAAAACAACCGGTCGGTTGGCCGGTGGCCGGTAGTCAATGGCCGATGGCCGGTGGTCGAAAGTCAGTGGCCGGTGGCCGGTGTTCGGAAGTCAATGGCCGATGGCCGGTGGCCGAATTCAAAAGCGGACTTGTCTTCTCAAGGGCGGCCACACATGGGCGGATTGGAGGGTCCGATTTGGACTTATTCGCACAAGGGCGGCTACACATGGCTGTCTCTCATAAGAGAGAGTAGCACTTTTGGCCTATTAAAGGAGGCCATTTCTACACACATTTCATAGTGTGAAGTTGATGCAACAAGGTGAGTGTGAGGTGGTGAGAGTGAAGGAAGGCGGGAGCTCTATCAAGGGTTTAATCCCTTTGTAAACTACTTCTTCTTTTGAAGTGCTAAAGCCATTGAGTGGTTGCTTTCCCGTGGACATAGCCCACATTGGGTGAACCACGTATATCGTGTGTACTCTCTCTCTCTCTCTCTCTCTACTCTATAATCTCTTGTGTGTGAAATCTATCTCTCTCCATTAAGTAATCTACTCAAAAATCTATTTAGCTACGTCTTATTTCCTAACACTTATTTGACTAGATTTTCATACAATACTAGGGCCACATCTTCTAATAATATTATGGTAACGGATACAATTCCACATCAAAATTAGATGGCAAGCAAGGTTACCTAACAGTATGGTAAGTCAAATATTGCAAGCATAAAAAATGTTTGGAGAGGGGTCTTTTGAATCTAGGAAGATCCTACAAATGCAAGGCATCATGCAGAGCAGATTACTGAACAAGGACCATTAGATTGGAAAATTTTATGATTATTTGACTTTTTTGACCTTCATATATGAGTGAATATTGCAGGAAGCCTCCAAAAGGTTTCCAAAGAAATTTTGGTTGCAAAGACAAGGCATGTTGCTAGAATGGAAAATAGGGGCAAAGAAGTTTGGCACGGTCAACTCTTTGTTGGTTAGAATTAGATTTCTCTGTCATGCAGCCTATGCTTGACAAAGGAGGCAAACATGATCGGCCTCTCCAGCTATTTGTTCCAATTCATGAAGCTGGAAAGGGTCTCTCTTTCTTCATCTCCAAGTTTTGGGATTTGAAGATTTACTAGGACATGTTTCCTAGGCAAAGTGTTTTTGCACTTGAGCTGATCAATTGTCACCATACACATTCTTATGCCAAGGGTGAAGATTATAGAAAATCAGCAAGTCCACTAAACTTAAGTTCCAAATTTTGAACTTATTCAATCCTGTAGAATTATTTTACCATGCCAACTTGACAAGCAAAGGTTTCTTCGATCAAGTAGATTTTGGCATTAGGTGAAGTCTGATAGCTACATTTCCAAGCCTTGCTAGTGTACAATCTCTCTCTCTCTCTCTCTCTCTCTCTCTCTCTCTCTCTCTCTCTCTCTCTCTCTCTCTCTCTCTCTCTCTCTCTCTCTCTCATGGATTTTGCTCGGTAAAATTTTCTCGGTGCTTGGTAAGACTCGCCTTGAGGGAGAACAAGCTTTTTAATCAAAAGAAAAGTGAATTTTCCCTTCAAGAGATTCAATACTTAGGCCATATTATCTCTCAAGATGGTATCCATATGGATCCATCTAAGTTAGAGGTAATAAAATCATGGCCTAATCCAAGGAATCTACATGAGCTATGAAGCTTTATTGTTATGTATGCATACTATAGACACTGCAGAGAAAAATTCTCTGAAATATCAAGACCATTACATGACTTAACGAAGAAGAATGTTAAGTACTTATGGACTGCTAAAGAGCAAAATGATTTTGACAACCTCAACAAAATCTTACCTCCCAAACCAGTTCTTATGCTTCCGGATCTCTCAAAACCATTTGAGTTCCAATGTGATGCTTGTGGTGATTTCCTTGGAGTAGTCTTGTTTCAAGAAGGGCATTCCGTATCATATGAGAGCCGAAGGATCACTACTGATGAACGGGTCTTGGGCATATACGAAAAATATCTTTAAGCTGTTCTACATGCCCTAGATACATGGAAGCACTATCTATTGGGGACTCCATTTATTTTGCGAAGAGACCACCAAAGTCTCAAGTACTTCATGATGCAAACCAAGCTCTCCGACAGACAAATGAGGTGGGTAAATTTTCTTTCGCAATTTAAGTTTTATATTGCTCACATTGCTGGTAAACATAATCAAGTGGCCAATGCACTATCACGATGACCAAGGATAAATACAATGTCTATAGCAACTCACAATGGTCTAGCTTCCAGGATAGATGAGTACGCTACTGACCTTGATTTTTAATACATAATGTCAGCCATTGCCTTAGGGAAGAAAGAGGAACCATTCACCTTGTAGAATGGTTATCTTCTCCATGGAAATAGTCTATGTGTTACCCACTCCCTTCGTGGAGAAAGTCATGTATGAATCCTATGCTCCTCCCTATGCAGGGCATAGAGGCATTCAACCTACTCTTCAAGGAGTAGAGGCATATGTCTATTGGCCTACCATGAAAGTGGACATACAAGAGTATGTATCCAAATGTGTGGTATGCCAAAAGACCAAGTATGATAGAGGGAAGCAACTTGGGTTACTCTAGCCATTGTAAATCCTTAATTCACCATGGGAGAGTATATCCATGGATTTTATCTTTGGATTACCCAAGTCTATTCATGGGAATACGGGGATATGGACAATAGTCAACAGGTTTAGCAAGCAAGCAAACTTTATTCCTGTCAAAAAAACTATTAAGGCACACCAAATGGCCACCCTCTTCATACCCCAAATTTTCAAACACCATGGATTGCCAACATCCATCCTGCTAGGTAGAGATCCTAGAATGACCAATAATTTTTTGAGAGGTCTCTTTGAAAATCTAGGTACAAGATTGAATTTCTCTTTGGCCTATCACCCACAAATGGATGGCCAAAGTGAGATAGCCAATCTTATGATTCTCGATCTACTAAAAACTTATGTTACAGAAGTAGATTAATGCTCACAATGGGAGAAGTACTTACCCCTTGTAGAGTATGCATACAATAATACTATCCATACTACTACAGTAAAGACACCTCTTGAGATCATAGAGGGAAGCCCTAAAAGTCCCTTGCTACTTAAAGTACATGGGAAGATCTTTGCTTGCTTATGAGTATAGCCGTGACCTACAAGAATATTTCCAAAAGATTAAGGAGGCTATATTCATCTCTCAACAAAGGCAAGAGGTTGCTGCTAATAAGCACAAAAGGGCCTTAACTTTCAAAGAAAATGATTGGGTCTTACTCAAGTTTCCCAAGGCTCAATTAAGGCAAACGACGAGCAAAAATACTACTGGCCACCAAAAGGATTATGCTAAATATGAAGCCTGGGAAACTATCTGCTTGGATTCACCGCCCAACCTCCCATATATATAGCCCTTGGCTTGAATCCCCAGTCCACATTGATAGCCGGCCTCTTGGCCCGGGTACGTAACCCCCCTGGGATGCCCTTGGCCTGGCATTACTCCCCCTTGGAGAAGTGTTTTCGTCCTAAAAAACAAAAGTGGGAAAATCTTAAGAACACTAATGTTTTCCCAAGTGGCACCTTCTTTAGGTTGATCTTTCCACTTGATTAAAGCTTGATGACATACATGATGATGTGTACGTAAATCATGATAGTCAAGAATTTTCTCAGGTTCATGTGGTGGGGTAGGAGGTTCAACGAAATCAACCAGAATTTGTTGGTCAATGACATTGTCATCCCCATGTAATCGTTTACATAAATGGCTTACATGAAATACTAGATAGACACGAGAGTTTATCGATAACAAGAGTTTGTAGGCACGATCACCAACTCGCTTGAGTATCTTGAAAGGTCTACAGTATCTTGGAGATAATTTAGGTGTTGGCCCAGTCTTCAGACTTTCCGTATGCTCAAGCACACACAAAAACACTTCTTCCCCTTTCCTCAAAGGGAACTTGCCGACGTTTCTCATCAGCATACCGATCATGCTCTTGTCGGACATTCTAACGAGCCAGTTTCAGCATATCCATATGGTCTTGACAAAATCCTTAACCTGTTGGAGTTTTTCGATTGCCAACCCCACCGTAACGGGTGACCTAGGTTGAAAACCATACATGAGCATGAAAGGACTAAATCCAGCCGCGACATGCTTAGCAATGTTGTAAGAAAACTAAAGAAGAGGTAGATACTCTTTCCAGTCTGTTTGTTTCTTGCTAACGTATGTGCATAGCATATCCTCTAGCACTTGGTTAACTCATTCAGTTTGACCGTTCGTTTGTGGATGATCTGTTGTACTGAGGTTGAGTTGTGTACCCAATCGTTTAAACTCAACCCTCCAAAAACGATTGTTAAACTTGGGATCATGATAACTCACAATGTTACTTGGCAAGCCATACAACTTGTACAGATTTTCCACAAATAACTTAGCTAATTCTGGAGTCTTTATGGTCGACTTGGTTGCACGTGCATAGTTTAGTCAACCAGTCTACGACCACCCAAACTGAGTCATGACCTCGTACAGTGGTTGGTAAACCCATAATAAAATCCATAGAGATACTTTCCCATTTCCCATTAAGAATCTCCAAAGAATGTAAGGGTCCTCTTGCCTTCAGGCGCTCTGCTTTGTTAACTTGATATTTTTGACAATGCAAGACATAGACTTGAACAAAGCCATGTAAACCTGGCCAATAAAACTGTCGTCGTACGAGAGCATAAGTCTTTTTAATACCCGGGTTCCCTGCACTTGGACTGTCATGACATTCATAAAGCATTTGGCACCAAATTTCTGTGTCCGTCGGTACACAAACTCTCCCCTTGTGGAGTAGGTACCCATTATCAATGGAAAATTCTTCCATCACTGCAGTTCATCACTCGACGGAGGAGAACTACGTGTGGAGGTTAACGACACACTACCAACATTGGAGTGAGAAGTATCCCTCATTTGAACATGGCTCCACACTTTGGAGTATGCATCATCATGCTCATTATTTTCCCTTTAGATAATTCAAAAACTCACTTCGAAGTTCCGTGAACAAAAGAGAATTGATCTCAGGCATATGACTAAGAGCATCAGCCACCACATTATATTTTCCTTTGCGATACCGAAGCTTTGCGTCATACTCCTGAAGGATCTCAGCCCACCTGGCCCTTTGCCCCTTCAAGTATATTTGTTGTGTAAACCATTTTATGCTTTCATGGTCAAGCACAATCTCAAACTAAGCTCCATACAAATAATGTTGCCATGTCTTTAAGGCAGACACTACTGCGTAGAGTTTGTGTTCATAAGTAGAATAATTCTACTGTGATGAATCAAGCTTCTTGATTTCAAATGCAATTGGCCCCCCCTCCTATAGAAGGACTGCTCCAATAGCACGATTACTGGCATCCGTTTCCAAAACGAATGGCTTCAAAGGATCCACAATAGCTAAAATAAGAGTTGTAGCCAATGCATCATTGAATGTATCAAAATTGTGTTGCTGAGCGGCCCCACAATGGAAGGTTTTTCCTTTGCCTTTCATCTGGTCCGTTATTGGAACAACAATATTAGCATAGTTTTTAATGAACCTTCGATAAAAACCTGCAAATCCTAAGAATATATGTAACTCTTCTAGATTTTTAGGAGAAGGCCACCTCCGAATGGCATCCACTTTGGATCGATCCATGTGCAGCCGAGTAGCTGAGATAACATGCCCTAAATAGCGAATTCCTCCTTGAGAAAATCACATTTTGATTCTTTGGTATATAGATTATTTGTTCATAACAATTCAAACACATGCCTCAAATGTTGCAAGTGCTCTTCCTTAGAAGCACTATATACGAGAATGTCATCAAGAAAAATGATAACAAATTTGCCCAAGTAAGGTCTCAAGACACTATCCATGAGTGTCATGAATGTTGCGGTGCATTGCTTAAACCAAAAGGCATAACCAAAAACTCGTAATGTCTAAACCTTGTTTGGAATGCAGTTTTGGGTATATCAGCAAGTCAAATACGTACTTGGTGATAGCCCCCGACTGCAAGTCTATGTTCATAAAAATATGAGCATGAGTGAGTTTGTCAAACAACTCATCCATGCGTGGTAATGCGTATTTGTTCTTAACAGTGACCGCATTTAATCCACGGTAGTATACGCACATGTTTATATTACCATCCTTTTTCTTCACTAATAGATAGGAGAAGCCGATGGTGAAGAACTTGGTTGAATAAACCCTCTGCTAAGATAGTCAGAAAGCTTACGTTCCACCTCAGTAGCTTCAAAATAAATCATTTTGTAGAGTGGTTTATTGACTGGTTTATTGCCTGCAACCACGTCTATGCCATGTTGAACAGATCGTGTCGGCGGTAATCTTGATGGCAAATCATTAGGAAAAAAATCGTGAAATTCTATTAATAAATTTTTTAACTGACTAGCAACCTTTGCTTGTTGAGAAGTAGCCATTGCTAGAAGACATGAGAGAGAAGCATGCGGCATTGAGGAATCTTCAACAGATTCAAAATTGGAAAGAAAATGACACAATGAGTAACACAAGAAAACTGCTTCTATTTCATTATCAGAAGTGAGCTTCATAAGCTCTGTTGTACATATCAATGGTGAGAAAGGAACATCCTTCTCTCCTAACAACAACACATGTAAGCCATGGGATTCAAACATCAGATTGTTGTGCTCATAGCTACGCTTCAGGGATGGTCCTAGGCTATGCAACCATTCTCTACCAAGTACCACATCTGCCCACTCCATATTCATAACCTAGAAATCCAAGGATGTGGAATAGCCTTGAATTTCCAACGGTAGAGCTCTGACTTGAGTATCCCATACTTTGGCATCATAAACGTTCATCATTGCTACCTTGTAGCGGTGGGAACTCGGAGTTTGGGGCAACTTGAGTTTTTTCACTAATCCGCAGTTAATGAAATTGTGAGTAGCACCATCATCCACCAAGATACGCACCTTGTGTCCTTGTAGAGATCCGTGCATACGCACTAACTCATGAGAACCAAAGGTCTGTTGCCACATGGAAGCTGTGATACAACATTCATGCACCATCTCGATGTGTGTTGCCTCCACCTTGGAGAAACATGAGGAAGACTCAAGAGGTAGCAATTGCACCGTGTGCACTGCTTTCTCCTTACTTTGAGCAGCAAATTCCCCCTTGGGACAATCCTTTTTGCCATGGCCGCTTCCCAAGCATTGAAAGCATAACTTCTCTTTTTTAGCCTTCTCAAATTCCTCAGAAGAGAGAGGCCCGCGAGAACCCTTGAGTTTTTCAGTTGCTTTGGAATTGGCTATTAGAAATTTCCTTTTATTGTGCCCATGTTGTGTGCATGTATTACCATGTATATTGCAAGCACGTGATTATTATGTGATTTCTGTTCATCTGGATCATCATGAATGTGGACTTTCACTATGGCCTCCTCAAGGGTCTTGAGTCTTGACATGCTTCTTAAGCTCTAGCGTCAGACCACGGATAAACCCACTTACTTGTTGAAAGGTGTCTAGCCCTTCCAACTTGAGGATAACATCCCAATAGTGAGAGATATATTCAAGCAATGATGGATGTTGGTGCGTGTAACACGTGTCCCAAGCCGTCCAATTTCTATCTGCCTCATTCGTGGACAGAAAATCTTTTCGAAACATAGCCTCAAAGGCTATCCAACTCTGTGGTATGATATTCTTCTCCTTGAGAGACATCCACCATTTATAGGCCTTGCCTTCCAGAGTCAGACTTGTCTATAGTGCTTTGACTGCATCCGGAGTACACCGTAAGGCATGAATTCCATCCCACTTGCTGAGAAAGATATTCACTGCATCCTTATTGCGGTCTCGGTCCTCCTCTTAAAAGTTGGTGACTTTGTATTTTTCGACAAGTTGTCCACCTCCTTTGCAGTGAGAGAGAGCAGAGAATCCGGAGATGGACCTTGTCCATAGTGAAACCCCTTTTAGCCGACTTTAAACCACGAGAATGTTTCCGCATATCGACCTTGCCAATCCATCCAACCGTCAATCCAAAAAATCAGGATAACCTTCTGGCACAACACCGCCATCAACTAGCACAAACTGCAACTTATAGTATCTTGCTCCAAGATCAGTTTGATGATTCGTCACTTCTTTCTAACTCCATGTAGTGCATACTACCATCAAGAATCGTGCAAAGCTTCAAAAATATTTAGATGGCACATTTTGCAATGGAGTCAATCAAGCTCAGAATTAGCCCCCGCTGAAACTTCAAAACCTTGTATCTTGGCAGTTGGGACTCCAAATGTCAATCCAAAAATACCAACACACTCCACATCTCAAGCTCTACATTCTCAAGAAAAAAACCAGCCCTTCAAGCCTCTTTACTTGCCATCCCATTTGGCTCATTTTGGAGCCCTTTTGGCCTAAAACACCTCATCAGACATACACTTCAGCTATCACCTGCCTACCTAAGGTCCTTGTACCTACTCCAACCCTTTGTCATGCACCTGCTAGCATACACAACATTGCTTGTGGCCTCTACCATGGTCGACACACTTTAGTTTCACCGACGTACTGTTACCATATACATGTGGTAGTGATGTTTGTGAACACGCTAGAACCACAAGGGCATTTTTTCCCTCTTTAGGAGGTTTTTTCCCTTATGCATTGTATATACGCCCATCACTCTAGGGCTATCTATCTTTCCATTTCACACTAATTAATACACTCTCTATTGTGTGCCTTGAGCTTCCTTCATCTTCTCCAAGCTGTGTGTGTTTTTTTGCAACCCTAATTCAAACAATTGGTATCAAAGCAGGTTGCATCCTCCCGGGCTTAGTCGACAGCAGCTCCAGCACATGCTTGTTCACTTTCTCCGATTTCAGTGAGCTTTGGTGAGTGTTTGTAGGTCGTGTAAAATTTCGGGAGTGCTCATAGAGCTTAGTATGCTCAGATTTTTTATTTGGGCTGATTTCGGCCTCCGTTTCCATTACACGCAGTACTGCCCATGCTATTTTGTCATTTTGTGAAGAATTTTTGTCAATGCCGTTTTTTGCAACAGGTTCTTGTGTCAAAGGGCGTTTGAAATATTGTGTAGGGCATTGATGTACGTCCTAGTTCTAAGAATGTAGGCGATGTTGAGGATGTTGTAGGTCATCCTGCATGGATTGCTGCTGTAAGAGTTGTTTTGCCTACGATAGAAAAAGCTCGTTGGGATGTAAAGGATACGCAGGCTCATGCATTTATTGCATTTTCTGTGAAATGCACCATTACTCCTCACATTTGTTCAACGAAATCTAATCTACAAAGCAATCTTGGGATATTCTTGCCGGTCTTTATGCAAGTTGCAATAATGAGGCTAAAATTGCAATGCTGCGTAAAGAGATGGAGTCAAAGATTATGCATGAGGAAGATGATATGGACAGTTTCTTTGCTGGTGTCAAGGATATCAATGAGCAACATATTTCTGCAGGTGAATTCATTTCAAACAATTCCCTTGTGCAGACTATTCTTGATGCCTTACCAGACTTTTGCTAGTACTTGGAGACTGATGACTTAAGGAAATTCTGAAGTTGTCAAGTTTGATGCATTGTGCACATTGCTGTTGCAAGAGTCACTTCAAGACTAGATAGCATGCAATTAAACAGGATTTTATTGCTTCTCAAAGAAAGGGGGTACCATGAATGCAGCCACTTCTTATGGTTCTTCTACGAGTGGAAAATCACATGTTCCTAATGCTTCTGCTGGCAGCAATTCGTCTTGAAATTCTGGTGATAAGGGCAAAAGGAAGATGCGTTGCCATTATTGTAAAGCTAATGATCACTTGATCAAGCATTGTCCTAAGTTGAAGGCCAAAGAGGCTAAGAAGAAAGAGGATGGTTCCACTGCAAGTGCTGGTTCCACTACAAATGCAGCCATTGTTGAGTCTTCTGTAAAAGGAGAATGTGATGCTGATGTTGATGCATAATGGGATTTTAGTGCAGAGTGCACTTACAATCTTGATGTCCATGATGCATGCATGTCAGTTTTTGTAGATTCACATGTGTGGTATTTTGATAATGGTGCTATAAGCATCCCATCGTTCACCTAAGTTTCAGATTGAGTTCGATGTATCAAAATACATATGGAACACATCCCAAGGAGAAGGCAAGTGTACTCAATCATACCAAAAAGCTATAAAGCAATCTGTAATAGCATGCCTTTCAACTTTTAAGTTGTAACCACTTGATTTTCAATATACTTCTTGATTTTACAAATAATGCAATTTTATCATAAATTTGGTTTTGTGTCCCTTGTGGGCACTGTGTATACAACCGGTAGCAAAAAACTACATTGTATGTAGGTTACTACTATCTTTACTATCAACAAACTGGGTAAGACAACTAGCTTATTGCTTAGGTTTACTAGCTAAGTGTAAGAAGCAGCACTCAATATACTACCATTGCATTCGTAAGGTTTACAAAACATAAAACTATGCCAACAGTGCACAAGGTATGGCCCCAAAATTTACAATAGGACAAAATTTGATCCTTACTATCTAAAATGAAAGTCAGAACATGTATAAACATTGATAAGGTGATCTCATTATGATATTAACAATTTTTCATCACAATACATAATTTTACAAGTATGCAAAGAGTCTGCTACTCTTGAAAATGCTTGTGGCACCCTGGGTGCTTGTACTTATAGTACCCAGTGTGCTTATGCTCCTGTTTTTTCTGAGCCTCTGGTTTGTGCATTTTCCTTTCTACTTCAAGTTGCTATTGTTTCTCTAATATTTCCCTCTCAAGCCGTTTCCTCTCATGCCTTTCAGCTTCTTTATTAGCCTCCCTTTGTCTTCGATGGTTCTCTGTCCTCCAAATGGCCTCATCACTTGCTCGTAGATCTGATTCTAGCTTGTTGAGGACTCCATTAAAAAAGGCCTGTATCAAACGCATTGTTGGCTGTACATGTTGCACGGTCCTTTGATTGTAGCCATAGAAATATCTAGGGAGACAAAGTGTCTACCAAGAATTGTGGTTGTTGTTCAACAGTCTAGTCCTCTAACTTGGGAGTAATAAGCCAAGTTCCTTTAGGGTTTCGGCACACTTGGTTCTTACTATCATCAATGATTAGATGTTTTTGGTCTTGAATTGCATTAAGCCCCTCCAAAGAATGCTCAAGTTCTTGAAGAACAAAAGCTTATTACACGTCATCCAATGATTTCCACTACAATTCTCATGTGCAAGAACACATGCCATCCTTGCCCACTGCAGTTTGAATATTGTATCTAATATTTCATTTACTTTACACTACTAGTTTTAGCTCCATACACATGGAAAAATTGGAGGCACCAATTTAAAAATCGGTGGCTATCTTTGTGACAAAAATGCATACTACTTATCTTGCATACAATACTTTATCATTTCCCTTGCATATTCATGGGAATCTTCACCATGAAGTGACTCTACAACTTGAACCAACATGCCATTCAAATCAAGAACTAGAGTGCACTTATTGTCAACCAACAGCTTGGGCACCCATATTGGATTGATGGAGGAAACCATTCGGCAAAAAATAACTTCCCCTAATGGATGAACAAAACTTTGAGTACTCATCAATTTTCCTATGGTGTTTAAGGTAGTAGTTTGGGCGCTTCTCAATCTCATCTTTTTCTCTTCTTAGCTATTAGACCTTGGCAATATTCCTTTTTCGTATCTTTTTCAATGCAGTGGAAAAAATCATATCATGCAAGGAGATTACTTGTAGTTTCTCTTTCCCTACGACACAGTAAAGGTATGGAATGAAGACATCATAAAGGACAAGCAAAAACTAATGAACCCTTTCATAGAGACATAATTATGTCAAAAAGAATTACTTCATTATAAGTATTTAGAGAGATGCGTGACATAAGATGTGCATCTTTCTAGCACTTCAAAATTTGGGCACAGCAGCAGAGAACATGGTTAGAATAGTTTCTTGCAAGCACGTGAGCGAATGGATTTGTTTTCACCTTATGACACGCCACTCATATGGACTCGTTGATCATGTAGGCTGCCCTTATGTTAGATCTTCTCCTGGCCATCTCACGGCATCCTCTATACATTGCTCATCATATCATTCATACGATTGAGCATATCCTCTATGGCATTCATTGGAGCCACCGCAGTGGGTCCTACTTGTGCTAGCACAATAGATGTGGCTCACTCACTCTGGTATCCTCTTTAATTCTTTCCTCACTATTGGATAGCTTGGATCTCTAGGGTCGACGGGGAAAGCATTGGGCTTCTGGATGTGAGAGAGTTGAGAGAGACAGAGGCAGAAAGATAGAAACAATGATAGGCTGCCCAAAATATGTGCGCATTTTTCAAGCTTCAATAAACATAACACCATACCTTGGCCCCAATAACATGCATCCACATTAAATTTGGTTCCACAAAATCTGGATCCACTCTTTTTGAACTTCATACTAAGCAAATAGCACATGTATTCTTTGCAAATCATGGAAACCTGTCCTGAATTAAAGGAAATCATCTAAATTCTATTGGTGATTGGTAAAAGAATCTGTCCTTTGGCATGCATACAAGAATAGCTACTCCCCTTTGTTAGTAACCATAAAATCCCTCAAATGATCACTAATAAGGAAAATACCATAAAAGATCCATACCCTACATATCCCTTGAAGAACATAGCAAGTATTTGGTTTCCTTGCCACCTTGGTAGACGAGTGGGCGTACCTCTTCACCCCCTCCAACTTTTAAATCTTTATAGCCTTGTTGGTATCCCATTCCCACATAATCCAGCTATATATTTTGGAGCAGCACCACACATATAGACTTGTCTACGCATATCTTCTTTGCCTGATCTTCTTCAAAAAAAAAAAAGTGTCTATTGGAAACCCATCCTCCCTGTGTAAAACCTGCACCCCCTCTGAATAAGGATTCCCATCAATAGGGATATCACCACATGCTGGACCATATGCATGTAAGCCACATAGAAAAGCATCAATGATTCCATCCTCATCTTGAATTACATCAGCATCATATGCATGCCCTTCCTTTTCAGTACACGTGAGCGTTTTCTCTTGTTCATACTACATATCCAATGATACATTCATGGTATCTTGTGCAGTTTCCACATCATAACAATCATCTTCTTTTAGAATCAAATACTTTTCACATACCTGCAAAAAGTTTGTAGGCATGATATTCCTTTGTGAGCAGATGAAAGAGTAGCTGATAGATTCTTAAATTGCATCATATGGGTTGATAATGACATAGCCATTACTTCTCTAGAAAAGTTTTCATCCACCTCTACTTCTGATTTTGATGGCCCTTCATCTTGCTTAATCTTCCAAAATGCATTGTTCTTCAAGAAGAAATCTAAAAGACCCAATTTAGTATAAGCTTTTTCAACTATGTATTCATCTTTGACATAAATTAGTTGCTCATCTTCCTATAGACATGCATCAACCATGGGTTCTAGCTTGGCACTAAGAGATCCTTGAACACTCACAAAGCTTGATATTTTCTCAAACAATTGATCACATGTTTCTTCTCGAGTATCCTTTGTATGAAAAAGAGAGCCCTCCAATTGCAAGACTAAAAAGCATGCACTTACTTGACAAATGGCCTCTTCAAAAGTTTGCCAGCAATCCCCATATGCTTTGCATAGTCCTTGCATATACTCATACAGATGGACTTACAATCTCCTGAAACACCATGATCGTATGATCATCATATACATCTCTGAGTCACATCTCAAATCTATAGAAAGAAAGATATTCCTCTACATTCTTCCCATCAAGAACACCCTTTGCAATATATCTATGATCAAGTGATGCTCCCACCCCTTCATTTACTTCTTTTTAGGTCGAATCATCTTCATTGATTGATAATTTATCAATCATTTGCATCACATTCCCAAAATTTGGAGTCTGTTGTATTTCTTTAGAGAATTTCATTACTTTCAGGTATTGTGAATTTCAGTGTATCCTTCCTTGTTGCTCCATCTTCACTCTCTCACCCCGATCAATTTTGGGTCAATTTACCAAAGATTTCTGAGAGCATGGATCTCCAGGGTTGACCGAGAAAGCGTCCAGGTTCTGGCTCTGAGAGAGTTGAGAGAGTCATAGGCAGAAAGATAGAAACAATGAGAAATTTGCAACACAGATACAACCCAACACTGAATTCCTTAATTATCTAAAATCATATACAAAATGCGGTTCAAATTGACCCTTGGTAATCACGAAAAACCTATTAAAAATAACATGCTTTTCAGGAAGGTATTGAACCTCTAACTGTGAGAGCTTGTGAGGAGGTAGCAAAGGATTCACTCCATGAAGTGTGATGTTTGTTGGTGAATACTTGAAGTGCAGCCAAAGAAGGCTCTCTCTCACCCTCTCATGTACACATCCTCTCAAAATAAGACAAAGATGAAAACATCCAAGATTTGATCATGTTTAATCAAGGGTAGGATGAAAGGATTTATTGATGCATTTATAGCGGCTAATTTTTGTCTTCCAAACAAACCCCGAGTTGTTCTTTGAAACTGTAATTTTGTACTCACAATGATGTATATATTTTGCCTAGTGATTGGATTGAGTTGTGTTTGTAAGTCTTCATGGTTCATAATCAATCAAGACTCGCCCTCTAGAGAAAAATAAATATGTGCACATCGCATGAGCTAGAATAATCTAAGAGTGGTAGAATAATGGGGAGTGGTGAGAGAAGAATTTCTTATATTCTTTCAGGTCCAAAAAGAAATATAATTCTTTGTTGGATGTGAATTCTTTGTCTTAAACACACATAAGACCTAAGATATTGCAAAGGGTGACAGTTGGCATCAAGTGGGTTATTCATTAAAGATAATATAAGCATATAGAAAAGGATCTGGTTATGGCTGGTAGCTAGAGATAGAGGTAGAGGCTTATGTAGAGATAGATAGGTGATTATGGAGCAAGATAGTTGGAGAGATATATTAGCAAAGAAT
This sequence comes from Adiantum capillus-veneris, assembly GCF_014529385.1. Classification (NCBI taxonomy): domain Eukaryota; kingdom Viridiplantae; phylum Streptophyta; class Polypodiopsida; order Polypodiales; family Pteridaceae; genus Adiantum; species Adiantum capillus-veneris. Next base: position 155,370,818 of record NC_140934.1, read on the forward strand.
ATAATGGAGAGAGATAGATTTTGTTAGAGAAGGAGATAAAAGTTAGAGATATAGGTTGGATTAGAGATGAAAAAGACAACAACAAGAAACCAACAAAATCTCAAAATAAAACACATCTTACTTAACAAACCCTTCGGGAGTTATTCATCATTTTGATGGAGAGAGAAGAAGAGGGAAGACTTAAAGTCTTGATTGATGCACCAAGTTCAAGTCCCTCTTTGATTAGAGTTGATCTTCCAAGGATTGCTTACAAGATTGGCTAGTCTTTGTCAAGGCTTATGTTTATGGCTAAGTACATTTAGACATTAATCCTCTCACTCTCTACTAATGAATGGTTTTTAAGGAAGAAGAGGTCCCCTTTTATAGGTGAAGGGAACCCCCAAGGGTTACACAAGAAAGAGAGGAGCCAGTGTGAACAAGAGCTAGCAAAGTTTGAAATGGGTTGTCCCTGCATGTTGTGGACAGACTAGGTTCACCATTTTGAGCATATCTCCTCAACCATGGCTCCAATTTTTTTATTAAAAAAATAGGAGCAAAAAATTCATCTCATGAGATATGACCCCCATTTTATATACGTTTTTCAATTTGGATGGAAACCATGTGTTAAAAAATCATCAAAATAGGGTATCTTTCTGTCAGCAAAAGTATTCTTGTGATCCCCTTAGCCTAGACTTTCATTTGATTCCAATGGACACCTCATGCAATATGAAAAAGCATGGCATTGCTCTCTTGGATAAAGTTTTGTACGTATCCTTGCAATCATGCATTAAAATAGGTGCATCTTTGAGAATTATGCTAGTGTCCGACTAGGATTTGATACATTCCTAGTAGCTATAAAAAAGACATTAAGAAATATGAAAAATACATAGTATATATATATATATTGGAAATTACACTAGCTATAGGATCTAACAGAGTGTGACGTGATAATGGGATAGTAGAAAGAAAGAACCAATGCTTTTTTTCCCGAGTTAAAGAGGCATAGCTATTGACACCTTTACCTATATTACTTTCTAATGGTAAAGTAAAAGTAGATTATCTTTGGGATAGATACTAGGATGAAATAGGAGGCTTGATATTATATTTATGCATACATATGTACATTATGGTAAATATACTCATGCATCTAAAAAGTCACAAAATAAATCACCTAGCCTTTGTTCCCACTATCTATGTGCCACATCACGACATCCACCCCCTCTAAACCTGCACATCCTCTGGTATGTGCCACATTTGAATTTCTACAGATTCAATACTCTTATAGATCTTCCATGCTTTCATCTTCATTAATAGATTCCAATGCTTTATCTTCACTTTTATGTTCACCTATGTTTTGCTCTTCCTCTTCCTCAACATCTTCTAGATCATTGTCTTCTCTTCTCTTAAAGCCTTTGATCCTTTTCCTTGCAATGGGAACCTATATTTTTGTACGAGCTAGTTCAAAAAAGCTATAAGTAGCATTTTCATGCACATGATTTACAACATACATTACAAGCTATCTTTTTGAGAACTTACGCATGACTATGTGCTGGTTATCAAGGCTACTATCATACACTAAAACTCAGTCACCTTTGTCAATTTCTTTACTCTTGAGCTGATGTCGCTTATCAAAGTATTCCTTGTTTTCCAATCTTGCATTTTCAGTCACTCTTTTCTAGCCTCAACGTCTCCAAGTCTTCTCTCTAGTTGCCTTATACGCAATGCAAGGAAACTCTTGCATGAGCTTTACTTGAGTCTCTTTATTACATATAACCCTTTGTGGTGTAACACCCTTTTGTTTGGGATTCTTCCACAAGTAACCATCCCTAAAAAATTACCCATATGATTTCCCACATATCCTTCTAAACTCTTGCTCAAACCAATCATCCTGTTTTATTAGAGTAATCAAATAACTTGAAATAAGAAGCCAATCACCTTCATAAAGCTCTTTCAAGAACAATTCAAGTCGTTTAGACATGCAGACATTGTTACCTTTGACATGAGAGATGGAGTAAAACTTCGTGTCCACATAATCTCCCTCATCAATAATCTGTGAATCATCTTCATACCTTGCCCTTGATAGCATATCTACCACTGTATATTCTTTACTTGCTTTTTGGTGGCTTTTACAGGTGCATCTATTCATTCAAACTTTTGATTCTTTCTAAGAAATTGATAAAGAGGATCAACTACATGTGCATAATGTGGAATCTAGATAACATAAAAGACACATGCTCTTAGAAACCTTCTAACCTTAGTGATGCTAGTGCACATTTCTTTCATTATTTGGATGGCGTCTATCTTTGCTAGACAAGATTTCCTACCATATGGCCTGCACATGTTTCCCACAATGAGAACTTCATTGACACCAAACATAGACTTTCTCCTTGACAAAGTAAGATTCAATTCCTCCAACCTAGATAGAATTTTATCACAATCATTTATGTGATTTTCCACAAACCTATGGCACTCCTTGAGATCTAAAGCTTTATCTTTCCCACCTTCTTCACATCCTTTGATAGGAAAATCATCAGTGAAAGACATTGTGATTTGAGGAATAAAGTCACATAAGACTTTATTCATCCCATTCATCATATGTGCAGCCGAGTTGGTTGCTCCCTACAACAAGGTACACTTTCTTACCAAACATAAAGGTGTTCTCATGGTTGTCAAGTCTTTGCTTTCAATTGCAAGCTGAAATTGATTATACCCTGAGTAGAGGTCCCCCATTGAGTAGATTGCTCTCCCTACAGATTCCTTTGCAAACTCATCCACAATTGGACATGTACCTACATTCCTAATTGTCACCTTGTTCATTGGCTGCATATAGTGGATGAAGCGTACATCACCATTCTTCTTTGGGATTGTGAGCCACCTATTTCAACACATCCTATCTCATGTGGCTCAAATGCAAAAGCTTTACCATGCTTTGAAAGAATTTCTTGAAGCACTTTGTCTCCTCCTGTGTTGAAATTTCCTTGCAAACAATCTGCAACTCCTAAAAATACTCCTTTGTAAAGGTGTGCCCATTCTTTTTAGGATTCCTCAAACTTGGTTGCAAAGAAGCCTGCTCAATCGTTTCCCTGTTGTTGGGTGGTAAGGGTGAAGCTACTGATTTCACCTTCTTTGTTACACTCTTGTATTCAATTCCAACATGGACCTTTGGGCCAAGTGTTTTCTTGAAACATTAGTTTTTGTTAAAGGACTTGATACATTTCCATAGAGCATACTTCCACAACTTCATTCTCAAGATGAAAACTAGACTCCATTATAGAATTAAACTCACCCAGAGTATATACAAAAGAAACTTCCTCACACAAACCCAAAACATTTTCAGTAGGATCTAACAACCCACTCTCTTTCATGCCTAACTGTACATTATGTACATATTGCTTCTCACATCTCTTCAAATCCTCGAGTTTTGTAACACAAACTGATCCATTCCTTTTTACCAAGGAGCCCGTAGAAAAAAATTCATCCATTTTTGGATCAAGCAAGAACCTTTTTTGTTTTGTCCACTGCAATCCCGCTTTAAAATGGTACTTGGCCAAAACCCATCATTTTTGTATGATCATGAAACTCTTTACTGACCTTTGGTAGAGGATGATCTTGGAGGTTTTCACGAGTTCTTTCATGGTTTACACAGACTGTGAGAAATTGAACAACACGTTTACCATCTTTGCTTTGTATCCCGGCATAAGTTGAACCATCATCCATTACCTTTGTGTCCATTTGAGCTCCCATAATGTAGGTCTACCTAAGGATAAGATGATAGGAAGACGTGTCATGTATAAAGAAATTTTGTTCAACCTTTACATCACCTATTGTCACCTTTACATTTTTCCATGTTGCATACAATTCACCTAATGAATTGTTTGCCACTCTGTAGCAAGCTCAATGTCAGATTGTAGCTTGTAAGCTCGTCCTTTTGGCTCATCTTTTGTTGGTTCCTTCTTCTCCCTGTTGTAGACTCCTACATGGTCACTTCTGGTGAAGGTGACTCTTGTGTTGGTGGCGCTAAGGTGCTGCATCATTCCTCCTCCACTTTTTGTAGCTCTTTTCAAAGTCCCATCATCACCATTTTCATGCCTATGCTTTTCTTCTACAATAGCTTCATGGATTTTGCAATTTGTAATGTAGGCATGCACGGACATTGAGTCCAATGGATCCCTCCACCATGTTTCTAGATGTATACAATCACCTGTTCATGAAGAATCTTTTTGGTAAGCTTTCCTTTTTTAGCTAACTCCGTGAAATTTAGCCAAGGTCTACCATGGTGATCACTAACCTCTTCATCACTAAGATTCTCAATTTTCACTCCATAAGTATCTGCCTCAATTGAAGATGTGACATAGTTAGTTGCCATATCTTCAACTAAGGTTTGTATTCCCCCCTTGACAAAGCTAGTTCTCAAGGGTATACCTGTCTCTCTTAAGTGGATTTTACCATCCTTAAAGAAAACAACATATTTCCTTAAGGAATCATTAAATCTATCACAATCCCTTCTTACATGATATGTGCTATCACACCATATACATTTGTGAGCAAACCCTTCTTTGGTTTGTTTTCTTTGCCTTAAAGGCAGTACTGATGGTTGTCCCTTTTCTTCAATCTTTGTACGTTTTAGCTTTATTTCATGTATGCCTTTCAAAATATCATCTAGCATAGAATTATCAACTTTTGGAGCTATAGTAGAAGGTTTTACCATCTTTTCAGGAGATAAGGAGGTTGGCGTAGAAGTATTGACTACCATCTTGTCTCTTCTTCTTTGCCGCTTTTCAAGTAGTGAGATAGCATCTTTAACATCATTCCAGTTAGTCTTTAGCCCTTGCTCAGCATATTTATCTTCAAGGAGAAGCTCCAAGTTTTCTTGAAGCTCTTTTCCTGTTGTTTGTAGGAAAATCTCAGTCATCTCTAATTCCAATGTGACCTTCTAAAACACGACTTGAAAACCGCAAGTATAACGTTACATGAACATTCTCAAGCAAGAATTTTACCATGATTTCAAAATCATAACCATAACAACAAGAAGATTCTCAAACCATAAATGTAACATGATTTAATAATTGTTACCACATTCACAATATATTTCCAAAACCATAACCATAACCCGATCGCCATACCATAACCATAACGTGATTGCCAAATCATAACCTTAGCTTTCTTTCCATACCATAACCATAACATGATTGCCATACCATAATTGCAAAACCATAACTATAACCTGGTTTCCATACCATAACCATAACCATAACATGATTGCCAAACCATTTTACAAAACCTTATAACCATAACTTGCTTGCCATACCATAACCATAACATGATTTCCATACCATAATCATAATCATAAATGAAATACAAAACGATAAACATAAATGCCAAATTGTACATGTATACAATGAATAAGGTGACCATAACTACAAAAAAACCATATATGGAGGATTCCACCCTTATGATAATGCCTCCTAGTCCAACAACCTCTCCTCCTTCTACAGCTGGGTCAAAAGGGCCACAAGTCCATGCTTGTACACATACTTCTCCTCTCGGTGTGTCGGAGGGCACTTCACGGCAAATTCGTGCAAAATAAACATAAGATAAATATTTTGATAACATATACATATCCGAAAATTTTTAGCGTACATATAACACTTACAAACTCATGCCAAAGAGTGTTTTAGCCCCACTCCCAAGATGTGATGCTCCAATAGACTCCAAACGTGCTCTAGCTCCATCTCTCTGTTGTTGAAATCTCTAAGGATTTTCATATGTCTCTTGTGTAATCCCCGCTCACTCCTGTGCATCCAACCATGCCAGATTTGGATTGTCGGCCTTGTACTTGTCTCTCACCTTTGACCGACGGTGTGACATTATGGCAATCGCCACGCTCAAGATCTTTCTTTCATCATCCTAATCATCCCAAATCTCCATCACAGTGTGGCCAAACTGAATTGTACAGAGCTGCCAAATCCTCTGTTGCATGGCCTTTCCAACCATATCCATGAAAACAACTCCATCCTTGGTCTTGTACACCTTGCTAGGATCATGCTCATGTGATCCCCAAGGTGTTCATGGTGTGCCTATCGGTGAACTAATTACTGAAGAGAGTGTTGGATGCTCTCTCAATGGTGTGGATGCATCAATAGAACCACTACCATAACAACCACCACCTCTAGAATGATGTCTACCTCATCTCAAAGAAGAACAAGCCGTCGGTGTAACTGACACACTTGACTAAGGTGTAGGCCCATCCTAGGCATAGGGACGATCGTACTAGGTCTAGAGGGACCAGCTCCCCAAAGGTTTTGTGCGTAAGTAACCTACTTCGGTATGAATTTTTAACAAAAAGAAACCCATCTTCTTGGGTGACATGCCGGCAGGAGTGACTGGAAAACTGAATTTAGGAGAGTATGTGTCATCATTATCAGCCATAGATATAGATACACAAATAAAATAGATGCAATACATTACTTCACATATCCATAAAAGAACATCTTAAGCAATGCAAATAACAAAAAAACAAAGCTGCAACATAGCTCATTATATCTATTCAATGTTGTAGACTAATTAAATGTTTTACAAAAGAGTTCCTAGCAAAAATCAGTAGTCAATCTATCATCTTCTATGAGAGTTGATGCACCAAAGATATCTATCTCAATATGTACTTTTGCATCTTTGTAATCAACAAACTCCAGTTCTTCATCGCTCTCCGCATCATCAGCTAGTGTATTTAAGAGCTCATCTCTAGGTTCAAGGATCTGCTGACCACCAACCTCTAGCAGATGAAGCTCTTCGACCTCAACCTCCAATCCTTCACACACTTGCTTGCTCTGTGGAGCAACTTGAACAACATAGAGCCAGTGCAGTTTAGACAAATATTTTTCATCCTTTTCATTCCATAATGGATCTATTGTGAACACACGTGTTCACAATGTTGCGAAAGTATGAATGAAGCCCACTCTCCACACCCGCCTAGAGTTCACTTGCATCAGTCCACTCTTATCTTTGCACTCAATTGCATTAGGGCCACTAGTGTAACTTTGAACCACTTGACATCAAAAATAAAAATATCAAACTTCCTAAAGCTAATCTTCAAGATGCCTTGGATGTAGCCAAAGTATTCAAGATGGCTAGTCTCTGTATTCTCATCTTGACACTACTCAGACATTCTTGGACAAAGCTTTACCTAACCCCATTGTCAAAGGTGACCCTTTGTTCATCTATCTGTTGCACTCTAAAGTGTCTCCAATGTGACCACAAAGTTCCATATTTGTGATATTGCAGCCCCAAATATTAAACAAATTTAAAGTTACTAAAGTAATGCAATCATGTGGATCTGCAAAAAGAAGTTGTGAAAATATTTACATGCCAATCTCAACCTCTTGACATCTCCTCTTCTTCATCAATAGTCAACACTACGTTCCTCTTTACCTTTGAGATTGTTGCATCTAGCCACTACCCAGTAGAAAAGTCAGGCAATTTCTAAAGATGATCTAAAAAAGGAAGGTTTCTAGTGGCACGATTGCGATTGAATTGCAAGCGATCTATCAAGCGTTGTTCATTTTTCCCTTCGTACCTCTCTAGCCTACATGACATTTGAGAGTTCAGAAGACAAAATCTCATAACCTTTTCTCGCATTGTGATATCCATCTTCCTAATGATGCCTTGTCCCTATGGCTCGTCCCCTCTCATCTTTACATTGACCTTAGTAGTCCACATTTAGGGCATCTCTGGATCAATTGAACCCAAAAATTCACTGATGAGAACAAGTGACTCTTGCACAAGCCATCCTTTAGCCATGCTAACCTCGGGGCAAGACCTTTGATGAACAAACCCCTTTAAAGTCTTCATGAATCTCTCCAAGAAGAACATCCACCTATTATGGACTACCCCAGCAATTGCAAATTCATCAACCACAGGCACAAGTAGATCCATTTGGATCATAAGAATGTTTTTTGGGAAGTACTTCTCCACCATACACACTGCTTCAATAGCATTTAAGCGAGTTGCATCTATGTTGTCTTTTCTTATCTCTTTTAATAAGATCCAACATACCAACTTACTGATTTTATAGATTTTCTAATGTCATCTATTAGAAAATCCTTTGCAATTAGTAAAATAAAGTACAAAAAATTGTGTCAATCATGAGACTTAAGACCACCAAGATTGTCATCTCTAGTAAAATCCATTTTCAAACATCGCATGCACCTAGTGGGGGTCTTGAATGAAGATATAGTCTTCTTCACTTGTTGCTCTTCTGCACGACTCAAAACCCATGGACCTTTTGGTATAGCAAACTTCTCATTGGGTTTAATTTGAGGACACGTATTGGGTATTCGACCCACATCATGTAGGTCATCTCTTTGGGCCTTGCTCTCCCTTTTTCCAATGATGGTCTTCCATAGGATCTCCCCCACATTCTTAAAAATGTGTATTAGGTTGAGGAGATGATTAATAAGCAGGTCACTCCAATGCAAGGAGATCGATTGCATGAGGCATGCATGCTCTCTCTCTCTCTCTCTCTCTCTCTCTCTCTCTCTCTCTCTCTCTCTTCAAGCCATCAGGGCATGGAAGAAGGAGTCTCTCTCTCTCTCTCTCTCTCTCTCTCTCTCTCTCTCTCTCTCTCTCTCTCTCTCTCTCTCTTCAAGCCATTAGGGCATGGAAGAAGGAGCTTGTGAAGGCCCGAACTCTCTTCTTGATGATGAAAGGCAAGCATGGGTGTAGAGAAGCAGACAATAGGCACCGCGTGGGAGGGGTTGCTAAGGCCGAAAATGGACCTGCATGGTTTTTTGAGTGGGTTGGCTCGTAGGGATTGTGTTACAAAGGGTTATCAAACTTGTCATATGGACGCTATCAGGAGTTTTTTGGAAGAAGGGATTGCACATATGTACATACCCATGCATGGTGCATCGAATAAAGGATTGCCCATTTTCCAGAGCCAGGTGGTTACGTGGGGCCCACATGTGTACAGGTAGGACAGCATGTACATAGTGCATCGATTTTCACTATCACCAATACCGGTGTGTTTTTTCTAGAATAATGAGGAGTTGGTAGCACGTAAAACTTCTCGAGGAGCTATCCGCGGGCCGACGACATGAGGTAAGCAGGTGCCTCCGATGGCATCTAGTGGCGTCAGGAGGTCGAATGGGGTCAATATTTGCACGTGGATAAGTACGGATACAACGTGGGTGTTTTCTTGTGATAATTATGCAAACAAGTCATCATGAGGACCATATTTTGGGGCCACTTCACGTGGTGGCGGGATGCATTATTGGAAAAAGCTGAGTGCCAGCTGTGCGAAGGATGCAACAGGGTGACAATTATGCACTGCGACGCCAGTTTTTGGCTTGTTCGGGGTCTGTTTGAGGTCAACTAAAAGACCAAGGGTGCCCAAGTAATAAAGCTAAGTGTGGGAACTGAAAAACCAGAGACAAGACCATAAAAAACATGGAGAGAAGAGGAGGAACAGTCGCAATTGTGTTTTTGCTGTTTTTGGAGCTTGTTTTGGCCGTAAACTGCTCATCCGAGGTCGGATTTGAGCACTTTGACATTGTAGACTAGGATTTTGGGCTGTTCCGGACGTGATGGTGCTGTCCATTTTTTCAAATTCCTCACTGTTTTTATGTGGTTTTGGCTATGTAAATTTCTCCTATGAGCAAAGCTTCTGCTCCAATTGTGATTGTATCTGGCATATTTTACCCATATTGTGTGAGCTATTTGCCCCATTGGTGTTGGCCCAAGCTCAATCGTATATAAACATAAAAAATTCTCCTCCTTTGAGCTGAATTTTTTGGGTGTGTATATGTGTGTCTCTCTCTGTGTGGAGTGGGTAAATGGGTAGTCTCTCTCCTCTCACTCCATCGGTGTGTTCCCTGTCTCGGTCAGGTGGGTTGTATAAGCCGAGTGGTGCCCCATAGTGTGTGTGTGTGTGTGTGTGTGTATCATTCCAAGAGTGTACGTCGGGTCATTATAGATACGTTGTGTGTGTTTCCATCCCGCTCACATTCTTTTGGCGCCCCCATGGAGGATCTTCTTCGAGTACCTTCTGCTTCGAGCTTCAAGCTTCAAGATTCGGTATTACAAGTTGCAGATTACAAGTTACAGGTTACAGGGACAGGTACAGGTACAAGTGATTCACACAGGGAGAGGTAGCTGGAGTAGAGTGATACACTGAAAGTGGGAATCATTTGCAATTGCCGTGGGTATGCATCATTTGGCGCCTGTTTGAGCACATTGTCTGCAGGATTGTACGTTACTTGTGGAAGCTGCCATTGTACACCTTTGTGGAGCCATACTTGGTTTTATTTGGCAGTCCCAGCCATTTCTGAGACTTGGTCTGTAAGATAGTCATTTCTGAGACTCGACTATACGAGATTTGCATAAGCCTTCATGAGAGGGTCGATAGTGTGAGGTTTTATTGAGCTGGGGGATTCTCAAATGTGAGATCCTTTTGGTGATACAGGTAGCTGGAGTACCCTTTTCGTGACCTCGCCATAGGCTATGTACTAGTGATCCCTACTTGATGCTTGGGTTCTATTGTTGGCAGTTTATGCATACATATACAATCTATATTTTGGGTTCTCACTGCTCTACTTCTGGGGAAACTCTGTCAAAATTTTTCCAAGTTATGATGGCTGGTTTTTTGGTCTTTCAAGCAATTTATGCTCTTATGCTGCTAAAATTCTGACAAAATTAGAGGATAAGTCAAGTTTGCCTTCTTGGGAGCTTCATGATTGGCTTTAATGGATGATCAAAATGGACATCAATTCACTCCTTTTCATTTAACTCAAAGAATCCGGATAAATATTCATGTGTCAAGGAAGATTTTTTTCCAGCAGCGCATAGTCTTTATGTTTTGGCCAAGAAGATTAAGAGAGATACTGGAATTCCCTTTGCCTGTTGTAATTTCGATGATTAACTATGAAAACTCATTTGATGTGCATGCGTTTGTCCTTATCTAAAGTTGAGCTCCATTGAAGTTTCTGGGGATTGGGCTCAGTAAAAAGTTTGGGTTCTTGTACGTGTGTTCGAAGGGGTTCTCAAAGCATCGTAACTTGGGTAGCCATGGCTTTCTCTTATCCGGAATTTCATGGAAGAAGTGATGAAGATGTGGAAGACTTTTTGGAAAAGATGGAGGTTGCCTGCATTAGCAACCAGATTCATGACTCAACACAGATGTTACGTTTTCTCCAGATTTGTTTGAAGAGTGATGCACAAGTTTGGTCCAAGGAATTTGAACAGGAGTTGCATGTGGCTCATCCACCTGTAAGATTGAGTTGGGACAATCTAAGGCATGGATTGGAAGTGGAATTTGTGAAGATAGAAGATCGTGACAAAGTGTGGCAAGAAGTACAAGGTTTGGTGCAGAAGGAAGGTGAGCCAGTAGATGCGTACATACGTAAGTTTTCATTGGCATGGGAGCGGATGTGCAAGGCCTTAGCACCACAAGTACCCCCACCTGACATGATGAAGAAGGACAGGTTCTTGGCTGGTATTTGGGAGAATATACATTGGAGAGTGGAGTTAAAGAAGCCTAGGACATATGAAGATGCATTGGAGGTGGCAAGGAACAAAGAATGGAAGCTGAGAAAAATGAGCCACCTAGGGGTGGAGTCTTTGCCCATGAGGTCTTAATTTCAGCCTATGGACTCTTTGCAAGGTCGCATGCCAGGGGTTCATCATGAACCAGTGGTTTCTGTTACTCCTCAGGTTATTCCAGCAGTGGTCACTACAACAGTGCAAGATGATGGGCAAGGCAAGACATGAGGCAAGTGGTAGATTTAATGAAGAATCTCAACCTAAACATGCTAGGTCAAGTGGGAAATAATCAAGGTCAAGGGAGATTTGCAAATCATCCAGGAGGTGAAGAAAGACCCAGGAATGGTGTTGGACAAAGCAATGGTAGGTTCTAGATGCAGACGCCCACATGTTATAATTGCGGAGAGTTGGGCCACATTAGCCCTCAATTTGATAAGCCACCAAGGATGGGGGGAGACATGTATCCATTGCCAAGACAGGTGCTAACTAGGTCCAATGATAATGGCATTGAAATTAAGGGAGAAGAAGGAACCAGCGGATTAACCCAGGAGGAAAAGGGAAAGAAAAAAGTGATAAGTGTAGTCACCTTGGAGAAGGCATCAAAGCTAGAGGATACATTAGTGATGCCTATTGGGAAGACGACCACAGAGGACAAGGAAGGAAGAAGTGCCCCAGGTCCTAGTAAGAAGAAGGGAAAGAGCCATGAAGACGAGGATGTCAAGACCAAGAGGAAAAGAAGGGCTCGTCGCAAGTTTCATGCTTGCGATTTTCCACTAGGGGATGGACAATTAAGCTATGACTTGAAGGAGGATTTGACAAGCAGGAAAGCAGATGTTACTTTTGGGCAGCTTATAGAGATGGTTCCTAAGCTAAAGCGACAGTGGAAGAGGATGGTTAACCCAATGGAGAAAGAGCCACAGAGAGGTTCAATAAAGGTGTTGGCGATGGATGAGCTACCAGACATTTGTCCAATAGTAGATGTGTGGCACAAAAGAAAAAATCTGGGACAAGGTTATGTTGATGGCGGAGCCCAAATATGCGTCATAACACACTCATGCGTTGAGAAGATGGGTCTTACAGTGACTGGGGTGTCAGGCTTCTGGATTAGATTGGCAAACCATCAGAAAGTAAAATTTTTGGGTGTTGTAAAGAGCTTAGAAGTGGAAGCATATGATACAAAGGCAGTGGTTGATTTTCATGTGATGCCAGCGGGGTTGGAAGCATATCCTATTATAGTGGGCAGACCATGGTTACGTGCAGTGGGAGCTATTCAGGATTGGAGACGTGGTACGATTAGTCTCTATGGAAAGACAGGTGCCAAGAAGCTATATAATATGGACACAAGGAAATTATTGGAAGAGCTTAATGAAGATGGGGATAAGTCTAGTGATGAAGACTATTCCACAGTGTCTGACGAGGATAGTGATAGTATTACCAACCGTGATGAGGATGTTGATGTTGCATTTCTTTTGATGGACAAAGAAATCTAGGAGTCTGGTTTAGTCACATTTGCAAATGAGGTTGAAGATGAAAGTGAAGGGCCTTATGAAGTTATTGAAGGGCTAATGCAAACCAAGGTTGAATTGTCAAAGAAGTAGGAATTGATGACACAAATGATCAGTGGAGACCTCTCAGCTATGGAGAAGGAGATATATATGCACATGCTGGCTAGTTTCCTGATTTGTTCATTACTTCATATGAAGAGATCAAAGGGTTCAAGGGAGAAGAGATGCATATAGAGGTGAAAGAAGGTGCTAAGCCAGTGTAGCAAAGGCTAAGAAGGATGGGTCAAGAGCAGATGGCAGCCTTGTGAGAAGAGGTGGACAAGTTATTGAAGGCAGGGTTCATAGTCCCTGTGGAGACCACAGAATGGGTGAGTCCAGTAGTAGTCAGTCCAAAGAAGTATGGGAAGTGGAGGATTTGTGTAGATTTTAAGCCCTTAAATGCAGCCACTAAGAAGAACCCATATCCTCTTCCATTCATCGATCAAATCTTGGATTCAGTGGTGGCAGGTTATGAGAGGTACAGTGTGTGTGATGGTTTTTCAGGCTATTTTCAATTGAAGATTGCTCTTAAAGACCGCACAAAGACAACTTTTATTACGCCATGGGGCTACTATTGCTACACAGTATTGCCATTTGGGTTGTCAAATGGACCATCTTTCTATCAAGAGACAACAAATTGGGTGTTGGAACCATTCATTGGTAGTTGTGTTAAAGCTTTTATGGACGACTTTTGTGTCTACAGTAGTAGGGCTGAACACCATGAGAAGTTGCAGAGGGTATTGGCTCGATATGATGAGTGTGGAGGACAACTAAATCCAAAGAAATGTCATTTAGCATAGCCAAGGGTGAAATTATTGGGCCATATGGTGTCAGAAAATGGCATTGAGGCTGATCCAGACAAGGTTAAGTCTATTATTCTTCTTCCATCACCTACGAGTACAAAGCAATTGGCAACCTTTATACACAAAGTGAAGTACATGACACGATTTATTCCATTGTCTTCGCAGCTCCTTTATCCATTACAACAAGTGGAAAAGCATGATCCATTGCAATGGGATGACAAGTGTGAAGAGGTGTTTCAAGAGGTCAAAGAGGTGTTAGGGGGTCTGTCAGCCATGCAGGCTCCTGATTGGGAGCAAGTGCCGTTTTATGTAAATCCATCAGTAGGGGATGATGCCATCGGAGCCATGCTATTGCAAAAGGGGAAGGGCAGCCATTATATGAGGCCAGTGTATTGTGCAAGCTGAGTGAAGTTGGTAGCAGAGAGAAAATTCTTGGAAGTAGAGCTAGTGATGGCCAGTGTAATATTTGCTTGTCGACGATTTCGTCATTACTTGCTACCATGCCCTTTTGTTTTCTTGACGAGTTACACTTTTTTGCCACAGTTAATTAATGGCACTAACATGTCAAATGTGGTCAAGAAATGGGTAATTGAGTTGCAAGAGTTCGAGTTCTCTTTCCTAGTGGAAGACAATACAAGGGCTACCCTAGCTGATTTGTTAACTTATAAGGAGAATCCCCTTATTGTTAAGGAAGAGGCGGTGAGAAAGGTAGTTGAATAAGTTCCACAGATTAGCAATGCACATGTGTTGTTCTTTGATGGCTCATACAGGAAGAGCCATGATGCGGCTTCAGGGGGTATAGCACTTTATGATCCAGAGGGGAAGCTAGTATGCAAGAGAGGGTTCAAATTGGATGTGCATAGTAACAATGAGGCTGAATATGCTACTTTGGAAGCTGGATTACACATTTGTTTGAAGCATGGGATTAGAAGGTTGAGCATAAAAGGTGATGCCTTGTTAGTTGTGAAGCAAGTGTTGGGCGTGTGGAAGAGTAAGAACACCTCATTGAAGGAAATGTGTTTCAGAATTAAAGGCCTGTTAAAAAAGTTTGAAGCATGGAGCATCAGACACATTGAAAGTTCTCTAAATGGAGAGGCACATGAAGCAGCTCAAAGCATGATTGGGGAGCTATTTGTGTTGAGGACCAATTTACCTCTTTACCATGGCCGGGAAAGTTTGGCTCAAGAAGAGGACCTTTTGCTAGCAGGAATCATTATGAAGGACATTCAGAAGTCTAAGAAGTATGGTTTTGTGCGTAGAGCATATAGGTACAAATTGATTGGTGATGTCCTATACATGAAAGGGGCTGATCTTGTGTTGAGACGTATACCTTGGCGGGAAGAGCTTTATAGAATGTTGGAAGAGAATCATGAAGGTGCATGTGGCGAACATTTTGCTCTAAAGATCACCTTGCATAAGATCTTGCAAGAGGGGTATGTATGGCCTAGTTTGCACAAGGATGTTCACCATTGGTGTAGGTCTTTCAATAGGTGTCAAGCATTTGGGAAGAGAGTGTTGAAGCCAGAGTTACGAAAAACCATTATGGCGTTTGATGTGTTTGAAAAGTGGGGGATTGATGCAATAGGCCCGTTACCTATCACAAGCAGGGGCAAAAGCTATATTTTGACTGCAGTGGACTATCTCTCTAGATGGGCAGAGGCTATAGCAGTAAAAGAGATCACTGCAAAGGATGTGGAAAAATTTGTGTATGATGAAATATGTTGCAAGTTTGGGGTGCCATTGGAGCTACTTTCAGATAAGGGGCCAGGATTTAGAGCTAAACTGCTAGATTTTTTATGCGCAAAGATGAAGATTAGGCACCATCATACCACTCCTTATTACCCACAGTGTAATGGCTTAAATGAAAGATTCGATGCTGAGTTGGTACAAATTCTTTCGAAAGTGACAGAGCACCAAGGAAAGAATTGGGATTTGGAATTGCCTAGTGCATTATGGGCTTACCGTACTTCGGTGAAGACAAGTACAAGGTTTACTCCATTTCATTTGGTATATGGAAAGGAGGAACTATTGCCTGTGGAGGTAGAGTTGCCTGCAGTCAAGATGTTAGAGAAGTTGCTTGGGCCGCCGAGTGATGTATTCAAAGAGAGGCTCTTACAGTTACAAGAGGTTCAACTGGATAAGATGAGTGCATTGGAACATTATGGGCAGATGCAGGATAAGGCTTTGGCAAAGATAAATGAAAAGGTCAAAAGTAAGGGTATCAAGAAGCATGACTTGCTTTTGCACTACAACAGTAAGCTGGACAACACCTTCCAAAAGAAGTTTCAAATTAAGTGGGAAGGCCCTTTCAAGGTAGTGGAGTGTTTTCCAAATGGTACATATCAGTTGTCTAACCTGGATGGGATTTTACATAAGTCAAAGGGTAAATGGATTGCATCTTAAATTATATCATGCCAGGTTAATGGTGGTGGAGCAAGATGAACTGCCTGTGGAACAAGTAATGTTGGTGAGGGATGAGGAGACTTGTGATGCAGAGAGTCTCATATTTCTTTTTGCTGCTGCTGATCATGAATGATCTAGCAGGCTAGGGGATGGGCAAATTATGTCAGGAGTTTTTTGGAAGAAGGGATTGCACATATGTACATACCCATGCATGGTGCATCGAATAAAGGATTGTCCATTTTCCAGAGCCAGGTGGTTACGTAGGGCCCACATGTGTACAGGTAGGACAACATGTACATAGTGCATCGATTTTCACTATCACCAGTACCAGTGTGTTTTTTCTACAAGAATGAGGAGTTGGTAGCGCGTAAAACTTTTCGAGGAAGCTATCCACGGGTCGATGACATGAGGTAAGCAGGTGCATCCGATGGCATCTAGTGGTGTCAGGAGGTCGAATGGGGTCAATATTTGCACGTGGATAAGTACGGATACAACATGGGTGTTTTCTTGTGATAATTATGCAAAAAGGTCATCGTGAGGACCATATTTTGGGGCCACTCCATGTGGTGGTGGGATGAATTATTGGAAAAAGCTGAGTGCCAGCTGTGCGAAGGATGCAACAGGGTGACAACTATGCACTGTGAGGTCAATTTTTGGCCTGTTCAAGATCCATTTGAGGTCAACTAAAAGGCCAAGGGTGCCCAAGTAATAAAGCTAAGTGTGGGAACTGAAAAACCAGAGAGAAGACCAGAAAAAACGTGGAGAGAAGAGGAGGAACAACCGCAATTGTATTTTTGCTGTTTTTGGAGCTTGTTTTGGCTGTAAATTGCTCATCCGAGGTCGGATTTGAGCACTTTGACATTGTAGACTGGGGTTTTGGGCCATTCCGGATGCGATGGAGTTGTCCATTTTTCCAAATTCCTCACTGTTTTTGCGGTTTTGATTGTGTAAGTTTCTCCTATGAGCGAAGCTTCTGCTCCAATTTGTGATTGTATCTGGCATATTTTACCCATATTGTGTGAGCTATTTGCCCCATTGGTGTTGGCCCAATCTCAATCGTATATAAACATCATAAATTCTCCTCCTTTGTGCTGAGCTTTTTGGGTGTGTATGTGTGTGTCTCTCTCTGTGTGGAGTGGGTAAATGGATAGTCTCTCTCCTCTCACTCCATCGGTGTGTTCCCTATCTCGGCCAAGTGGGTTGTATAAGCTGAGTGGTGTCCCATAGTGTGTGTGTGTGTGTGTCTCATTCCAGGAGTGTGCTTCGGGTCATTATAGAGACGTTGTGTGTGTTTCCATCCCGCTCACAACGCAAGGAGCAAGAGCCCACACAGTGTTCTCTCCATCTCTTTTCTGTTGCGCAACGGGCCTCCATCGCCTCAGTAGGAGGGTTTGCTCATTTTTCAAATGATGGGCACCCAAGGCCATTGACCTTGGCCCCTGAATTTTATTTAAGGGTGCATGCCCACCTCGGGCACACACACCCCCAGTTGAAAAATCAAGGAAACATGATAAAGTGCAAAATTTTTAATTGCATGTCAAGTTCCAAAGCAAGGCAACGATAAAGTGCAAAAACTCCAAACGCCAAGGGAGAACCTTCAGCAGTATCCAAACATCTCAGGGATCTGGGAATCAACATGTGTTCTGGGCGGTTTTTGAAAGCCGTAACCATCCTAGTAACACACGTAACACAAAGTGTTAGACCAGTTTCCAAGGCAAAATCGACAAATACCATGTTATCGAGATTCTCCAAGGGAGCTTCAATCCAAGAGATATACTCATGGTTTGACTGGAGCAAGGTTTTAGGAAGAGCACAATGATAGAGATTGATCAAGAGGTTTGAGATTTCATGCTTTTCAAGTTTTCTAGCTTTTGATGATTTTACAATGCAGAAGTTCTTCAAGAGATTTTCACAAGTTAATTCTTGTGCAAGGTAGCGGTGGCAATGAATGTCAATGCATCAGATGTTGATTCTTTGTTGATTATTGACACAATTTTTGTCATGCATAGCATGTGGATTGTCCTATGAAGCAAGGCTTATTTCTCTCTCATTCAAAGTTCCAAGAGGAGCAAGGATTTATACACTTACTTGGTCATAGATTTTGATTTTAACAAGTATATCTTTGATTTATCCTCTTCCTACTATCAAAAGGAGGGAGGAAGCAAGGCTTTAATTTGCTAGGGCATGGCTCCTAGGCAGGTTCTCTGCCAATAATGCAATCAGACAACAATAGGATCCAGCCATTGTCGCCAAGCATGATCCAACAAGTTTTATAAGACATCACGGGAGCAAGGCTCCATCTACAAATATTCAAGATGACAGTAATCAAGCCAAGCAAGTACGAGATACATCTCTTGCAAGTATGCTTTATGTTTTTCAATACATTGTACTATTTGACAAGGTAAATTATCTATGAATGCTCGACAAGGTTGACTTTCTTTTGTTATGCCTTTGTAAATTTGCAAGAGTATTTGTTAGCTATGAGCATCAGAACTCCATGAGTACTGATGTGAAGCAAGGCTTCCCTTCTGGCATTTGGCATCGTGGTTGCCACAATTTGGAATATGCTATTAGCATACGAACTTGGGGGAATCTTGCCAAGATGTCTGCAGGTTTTTAAATCACAGGAGGGTGTATATGATACATACGCTACCTCACTCGAGCAGCAAATATGGCTATGAGTCAGATTTAAGCGAGTTTTTATTTTGAAAACTCGCCACATCAGAGCAACCACGTTATACAATTTTAAGTTTTCTTGTTTTTCTACATTTTACCTTTTAAGTTGGCAAAGATTACCTATTATACAAAGAAAAGTGCTTTGACAGCATTTATGAGAAGCAAGGCTTCTAACCGTGCCAAGATCTTGTCGTTGACTTTAAATCAACGACATTGGCATACAATTTTGGGCATTCGACAACATGCGGATATAAGCTCACAATTTACGTAAGACAACGGCAAATTGTGATGTATCCATGTCCGATTGTGCAAGGCACTTCTAGTATCGGCTCAATCTATAGGGTCGTCAATGTCACCAAGGGCTTACACCTCTGCGTGCATGGTATACTGGTGAGATTGACATAATTCCATCTCATTACTATTTACGCTTTCGCTGTAGCACTAGCTACTCTATCAAGGACGAGCTCAATTATGGATGTTTTAAAACATTCTTTTTATGTTTATTCACAAGCAAAGTGACATACCTAAGTCACTCTGGTACAGCCATGACCAAATATATGCTAGGTGGATCCAGATGTGAATTATGATACGTCTCTCTACAAGAGTGTTGTACATGCACACTGTTGTACGCTTATAAATTAATCTATGACATAGACATGGTCTGCACTTGAGCATATGCAATGGACATACAACACATTAGAATAAAGGGTTTCCTCAACCCACCGTTCTCTTTTTCTATCTCTCTTTCCAATTTCTCTATGGGAAAGGTAAACTAGGCATGATTTTATTGAAATCTTTCTATGTCAATACGATAACAGGAAGGGGTAAGAGCCACATTTGAGTATCCATCGATTCTGATGGACAAGCAAGAGTCTTTCCATTAGCGATTCTTTGGGAATTATTTTAGCACTATACACTTTCAGTGTGAAAATCAAGTTGAGTTTTTGAATGTCGTAAACTCGTAAGGGCTTATCTCTACCAAGGTGTATAGATGAAGCCAGCATTTCAAACAGCACGGCTCTTCACAAAAACCCAAGATTATGGATTTTTGGGTTTGAAAAAGATCTAGTTGTGAATACAATTCCAACTTCAGTGTATCTTCTATTTTATCTATAGCACTAAGAGTGTCTATATAAGTACAATCTTGGGGTAAGACCCAGCTAGTGAGTACTAAATCACTTATTAAGAGTTGATGGTCAATTCTTAGAACCTTCACACTTGCATTTTTAAGGAAATAAGTCCACAAAATTCCAAGGGGTAGTGGACAATTTCAACTTCAAAAGTAATGTAAAGCCAAGGGCAATCCCAAGGGGGGGTCACGGATATAGGCCAAGGGCCAGTTGCTAGTCGAGCATTTTTCCTGCAAAGTTTAATGAAGGGGTTTGACAATGTCCATTTTAACCAAGGGGTTTGGATTGCAAAGGCAACACCAAAGGTTACATGTGCAATACTACTTGCATTTCACTAATTTTCAATTAGTGTTCCTAGGCCTTTGCATGCGGGAAATTTGGGCAGGTACCTTTCACTATAAATAAGTGAACACTATACTCAACCTCTATGTACGCATCTGATTTTCTTTTGTCTCTATGATTTTGTTTCCTTTTCCAAGTAGGATGCATAAACTTCTATGTTTTCATCCATTTTTGCTCTTAAACGAGATGATAAGGTCATGTAAGAGCCGAGAAATTTGGGTTGTAATGTCCAAAATAGATTTCTGCATTACGCAGTTATGGACCCACTTGTAGGGTTTGATTTGGCACATGTTGTCACATGTGATACAACATGGTCTAGGAACTCAAGGATTTCGGTTTACATGTGCAAGACTACTTGAGTTTCACTAATTTTCAATTAGTATTTCTAGGCCTTTGCATGAGAAAAATTTGGGCAAGTGCCTTTCACTACAAATAAGTGAACACTATGTTCAACCTCCACGTACAAATCTCAAATCTGATTTGGTTTTGTTTCTATGCTTTTGTTTCCTTTTCCAAGTAGGATGCAAAAACTTCTATGTTTTCATCCATTTTTGCTCTTCAACAAGATGACAAGGTCATGTAAGAGCCAAGAAATTTGGGCTGTAATATCCAAAATAAATTTCTACCTTACGCAGTTATGGACCCACTTGTAGGGTTTGAGTGGGCACATGTTGTCACATGGGATACAACATGGTCTAGGAACTCAAGGCGTTTGGTTTAGCCAGTGTGGAGCAAGATTCACGAGGGTCCCTCTCACGCACGTTGCACCATGCTTGGAGTTACCTCCACACACTTAAGTCTTTTTTACTCACAATTGCAAAATCCCATTTTTATGTTTAGGAGTAGCTTTGAATAGATTATTTGATCTTGATCTAAAGTTGTCCATCAATGAATATTTTCTTGATTTGTTTGTTTGCATTGAAATCTTGAGAAGAATTTGATTCTTAGTCCAAACAGTGCAAAAACAAAGTTCACAAAAAGTTTCTGCATGGTTGAGGGTTGTCGAGAACATAAGAAGACATTTGGGAGGGTTTTGCACATACAAATCTCAAATCTGCAAAGTTAGGCATCATACACATATGATGTCTCAAGGGCTGAAAAGAGACCAAAACTATGAAGGTGTCGCTGACCCTTTGACCAAGGAATGGGGTGGGGGCAAGTGGCCGGTGGACCCAAAGGGATATCCAGGTGCCTGTCCAGCTGAGTGTGCACTCAAAAAATGTGTCATTCTCTCCCATGAAGCCCATGAGCCCATGAAGCCCACCAAGCCAAGCTTCTCTCCAATTGATACAAGAAATAGGGGGTCCTCCTTTGGCCTATATACCCCCCATTCTCCCCTTTTTCCTTCCCATGTGGGATAATCTCGCTGCCACATGGAAATTCTCCCAAACCCCTTGTGCCCACAAATTTCCAGATTTTCCCCAAAGCAGGAGGGCTTCTCGGAAAAACTTCCCCCACGTATAACTTGTTGCTCCAATCATCGAATGACTCACCGTAACCCACGGCTCGAAGCCCATCATCTCAGCTACATCTAGAATTCTTAAACCTCATCATTTTTAATTCCAATTGTCAAATTGGCCCAGTTGCCCTTGTCGCATGCACCCGTAATCACCTTCTAGGTTGAGATCGCCCACCTCGGATGCCCATAACTCATGATGTACAAGTCCAATTCACGAGCTATAAAGCACGCTTGAAATTATTTATTAAAAACTATGTTTTGGAAACTTAAACAACCCAAAACATCAGCACCAAAGCTTGGCAAAATCACACCTTTGTACATGAATTTTTACAGGACCACTTTCAAAACTTGCAGAGCTATGTATACATATATACATGAGGCTAGTGGGCAAGCTTTTAGGCATGATCTACACATGTGAATTTGCAGTAACTGCGATGCATGCATCATGGAAATTAGGATTATAGGTACACTCTACACTAAAAGCCCATTCTACATCAACATCAGCATCACAGTCTCCTTTCACAAAAGACTCAACAATGGCTGCATTTGTAGTGAAACCATCATTTGCAGTGGAACCGCCCTCTTTCTTCTTTGCCTCTTTGTCCTTCAACTTAGGACACTACTTGTTCAAGTGATCATTAGCTTTACAATAATGACAACACATCTTCTTTTTTCCCTTATCACCAAAATTTCCATACAAATTGATGCCAGTAGAAGCATTAGGAACATATGTTTTTCCACTTGCAGAAGAACCATAAGAAGTGGTTCCATTGTTGTTACCACCCTTTCTTTGAGAAGCAATAAAAGCATGTTCAATTGCACGCTGTCTAGTCCTGTTTTTTTTGGAAAGTGACTCTTGCAATAGCAATGTGCACAATGCATCAAAATTGACAACTTCAGGATTTCCTTGGTTCATAAGTCTCCAAGTACTATCAAAAGTCTGGTAAGAATCTGGTAATGCATCAAGAACACTCTGTGTAAGGGAACTGTCTGAAATGACTTCACCTACAGAAATAAGTTGCTTATTGATATCCTTGACACCAGTAAGGAAAGTGTCCATATCATCTTATTCATGAATAATCTTCGACTCCAGCTCTTTATGCAGCAATGCAATTTTTACCTCATTGCGGCTTGCATAAAGACGAGCAAGAATATCCCAAGCCTGTTTTGCAGATTTTTTTGAATGAATGTGAGGAGTAATGATGCGCTTCATAGACAATAAAATCAACACATGAGTATGCGCATCCTTTACATCCCAACGAGCTTGTTTTGTCGTAGGCAAAACAGCTCTAACAGCAGCAATCCTTGCAGCAAGACCTGCAACATCCTCAACATCGCCTACATCCTCAAAACCAGGACGCACATCAATGCCCTGCACAATATTCCAGACGCCCTTTGACACAAGAACATGTTGAATCATGTAAGCCCACATAGGGTAATTTCCCCATCCAATCTGTTCTCAGCAACAAACATCTTGAACACATCTGTGTTGTTGTCAACCATGGTAAATGTTGCACCTGATGTGAAAACTACCCAAAAAGAGGAGAAATGAAGCAAGAACAACACATGCTATAAATCACAAAAACCATAGAAAACTGTAAAGGGACCTGTTATACAGAAAATAGCATTGAAAAAAATTCTACACACAATGACGGAATAGCCTGTGCAGTACTACTTGTAGTGGAAACAGAGGCAGAAATGAGCTCGAATCATTTGAGAAGATTAAGCTCTACGAGCTACCCTAAAAATTTTGTTGACCTACGAACACTTGCCAAAGCTCACTAAAATCAGAGAAAGTAAGCAGGCATGTGTTGGAGCTACTGACGACTAAGCCTGGAAGGACACAACCTGCTCTGATACCAATTGTTGAAATTAGGATTGCAAGAAAACACACACAACTTGGGGAAGATGAAGGAAGCTCAAGGCACACAATGGAGAGTGTTTTACTTAGTGTGCAATGGAAATATAGATAGACCTAGAATGATGGGCGTATATACAATGCACAGGGGAAAAAACTCCTAAAGAGGGAAAAAATGCCCCGGCGGTCCTAAGTGTGTTCACACACATCATTATCACATGTATATGGTAACACTCTTAACCTTCCTCCCTGACCTCTCAATCTCCCAATCTTAGGGAATCTATATATATAGCCCTATACTCAAGAAAACAAGAACAAAAAAGTGAAAGAGCAAGAGCTATCAAACTAAAAGCTTGAAACCTACAAATTCTAGTACATGACCCAAAAAATCATAATAACACATTATGCACAAGGACACGACCTTTTGACATGACTCTTATAATATTTTCACACTAACCAAAATCTATCTGTGTGTATAGATATTCTAGTATGCTAGAGTCATCCACTCCTACCTTGGGTGAGAGGTACTCCCTTTACTTTTCGCAAGTGTTTCGCATAGTCTACCCGGTGCTTGCCTGTGAATGGGATTTGGTAGATACACTAGAGTGTGAGAAAATTTTTGAGGAATTAGAATGGCTGATACCTCTCTTGACCATGATTGATCCCTACTTAGTAGAGAACGTCTCCCCGATTGCACAAGCTTATCTTTTTGAGCAAAATGACTATACACACCTAGTGACATTCTTAGTGAACATATGTGCATCTAATGATGAGGAAGATTTACATGATTAGACGGATAGCATGTATGGTCTCACTGATGATGATTTTATTTTTCTTGACGATGACGAGGATAGGGGTTTAGACTTAGAGCTACTCACCCATTTATACAATATCCAGTTCCCTTGACCCTCTACGGGAATGTAAATACTTAGGTTAGGGTTCCTTATGTTTTTTTTATTGTGTTCAATAAAGGTTGGTGTCTCTTCCCACTGATGTGCCTCCTAGAGGTATTCCTTGTGTTTTCTAGTGTATACAAGAACATTGCAGTAGTTGGGATTTTGAACTTCATGCAATCTTCGTCTAGTTCACCCTTCGAATCGAGTGTGATCATCAACACAAACAGGTGTTTCTTGCCCATTATCATTGCCTCTTGTCTTTTTTAGCATCCATGTTTGTCTGCTTTAATTGTGATTGGTAGCACAATATTCAGCACATTTGCTTTGCTCTACCTCTACCTTCTTCTCCCTTGTGTGCTCACGAATGTGTGTGTGTGCGCGCGCGTGCGTGTGTGTGTGTGCATGCTTGAGAGAGAGAGAGAGAGAGAGAGAGAGAGAGAGAGAGAGAGAGAGAGAGTGTGTAATCGATAATTGTGGCGGTGAGGAGGTTGAGCGTGGAGGCGGCGGCTCCCTCTTCTATGCGGCACAGAATCCTTCACGACGGAAAGCATAGAGCGGTGAGTGACACACCATTGCCCCCTTTGAGCTTACTAGGATAGTCTGGTTGTATGCTTGCAGCCATTTTTGGCTCGCATACAGTGTTCGAAAAGTCTCCAGCCTCCAAAACATGTGATAGAAGCACACAGTAACCTTGGAAAACCAAAGCGACAAGATTTTGTTTTCTTAAGGCAAGTTATTTAGTGGCAATGTCTCTGTATTTTGTGAAGTTCTAATGGGAGTTTGGAGGTGTTTGTACTTATATACTAGTCCACAAATGCAATAACGGTTTCATATGTATCATGATCAAGTAAAGGAGCGTCTTCGATCCACAAAAGACCATGATCGTGTTGACTACCATGGCTTTGAAACTCTGTGATGAAGAAATAATCAAGAAATTTTTCACATATTGTGGTATCGTTAAGGAGCGCTCTTTCATGGATGTGAAGCGGTTAAGGTAGAAGCGAGTTGTTGTTATTGGGTCTACTCGGATCAAACGTTTATATAAGGAGATATCACTTTCATTGGTATCTTGTTTGATTGGGACTATTTGTTGCAATGCATTAACAAGGTTTTTGCATCGTTTTTCAACTGAAGAGAATGTAACAAAGAACGTTAGTGGCCCTTATTGTTGAAACATGCCAAAAATAATTTTTTAAATTTTTTTTATAGTAAGGAGAGGTACAATGTGCCTTAAAATCTTTGTAACCAAGTCGTGATGATATTAGTTTTTCTATGTTCCTATCTTAACAAACCTCTCCAACACACAATGATGTTCCCTCATGTTTTGCTTTGCGGAGGCATATCCAAATGGAGGATAGTATTTTTTGTGTCATGATTTTTACTAACTTAAAAAATACATTTTCAATATTGAGAGAAAAACGTCTATCTTTGTGCATTAGCTCCCACTTTGCTATTGTTTGGTAATTTTTACATACGTGTAATCACCTATTAGTAGGGGTACCAGCGAGGAAAAAATCAAAAAATCGCCCATTCCTGGAAGGGAAAAAGAGAAGGGTGAAAGAGATCAAGGGAAAGTGCACTCTCGCTCTCGCACATTTTGCCTGCCATGCCTCTCCCTCTCTCTCTCTCTCTCTTTGCAACGTCGGTAAAGCTCATCCTCTCTCCCTCTCTCTACGCAACGTCTGCAGGCAAAGATATGGGCATTTTCACGCCAAAAGAGAAAATCCACACACGAGCTTGTCTTTCTGGAGGCATGGAGCAAGGGAACTTGCCTCTCTCTCTCTCTCTCTCTCTCTCTCTCTCTCTCTCTCTCTCTCTCTCTCTCTCTCTCTCTCTCTCTCTCTCTGTGGACAGAGGTAGCAAGTAGGAGGGTTGGGAGGAGGAAGGCGTGGGAGCAGGAGCATCATGTGCAGGGGTTAAGGATTGATTTGGTTGAACGCATCTTTGGAAGTATCCACCTTTTTTATTTGAAGAGTTGCCAGTAGTCACCTATTAATAATACTAGGTGCGCTTCGTTATTGTTTAGCTGCATGACTCGTACCAAAGGCTCGTCGAGGCCTAATCTATGCGAGCTCTCGAATGCCATCTTGGATTTATTTGTTTTGTGCTTGCATGCATGGCAACAAAATAAAGAGGAATCTCTTTTTCGCTTTCTATCTCCATTGTCTAAGTGGACTCGAGGAACGAATTGTGTAGCTTGAGCACGAAAAAATAGTTGACTGCATTTTTCACATGGATATATAGGCATGTCATTTAGTCTCTTCACAAATTTCTTTGCAACATTGGATCTCTGATTACACGATGGAGGCACAACATCATTTATTTGAGATCGACATCAACACCACTATCTATTGTGCTCTCACACATGAGCACGGAGGCATTTACACACCCTCGCAGTGGTCTCTAGAGAGACATGGTTTCCCACGCACATACTTGCTTGGAGGTGGAGTCTTCTGCATTCACAACATATGTGAGGAGCATTGGAGGTTGAAGATGCACTTTCAGCTTGTGCAGAGCTTGAGATTTGAGGTTTTTTGGTAGATTTGTGTTAAAAAGAAACGGTGGTGCAAAACGGAGGCACGACATTGATGGTTCAAGAACAACATCATTACCACTATCTGTTGTGCTCTCGTACACGAGCATCGAGGCATTTACATACTCTTGCAGCAGCCACTTGAGAGACGTGGTTTCCGGGGGACACACTTGCTCGGAGGTCGAGTCTTCTACATCGATATCATAGGTGGAGTGTGTTGGAGTTTTGGTCGAGGATCACTTTTCGGCGGAGGTTTTCTACTCATAGATTGTACTTTTTTCAATGTGGATTATGATGCACAGGTTATGTGCTCATGTACAAATGTGTGGGTTATTTCAAAGATTATTTTTAGCATGGTTTTGGGTGGTTTTTGCTATGTATGTATATGTAGGTACAACAGCTAGTTACAACTCCAAGTGGCAGGTTCAACCATTTACAAGATTTTGGACAGATATAGTTATTCATAAGGTGGCTCGTTTAGGAGTGAGCTAAATTGCCAAAATTATGGCAGTTTATGTATACCATATGTGGATTTTGCTATACTGAGACATTGAGGTTCTAATGGTTAAGTGGTTGAGTGTGACTCCTACTTTGACAGTGATTGAGTTTTGAATCTCACCTTGATAGGTTTTGTCAATCTTGGACACAGATTGGTGTTCTTTGTATCCACTCTTGCAGGAGTGAGATTTGCATATGCTCGTGTGGCTACATCTTGCAGGTAGTCACTCTATCAATCTTGCAATGGAAAATGCTTACTCTTGCATGGGGGGAGATTGCACCTAGTGCTCTATGTCATTCTTCTCCTCTCTCATCCCTTCTTTTGCCATGCCGGTGTAGCACTCTGCTCTAAGAGGTGCATTTTCACATTTCCTTCCCCTCTCCTTCTCGCTCTCTGTCACTCTCTATCAAGCTTGCAATGGGTTTTGTGTGTACATGGTCGTTCAAGTATGCAAGTCTACAGATTTTTATATATGCTGCGTGTTCTAAATTTAAAAAAAAACTTAACACCATTGGGGGAGACAATGAAGGGGAGAGAGAGCACGAGAACATCGTGTGGACAATCACAAGAGACCTAGCCTTGAGCTAGCTCCGAGTTTACATCGCCATGTTTGATGAAGAGGAAGAGGTAACGAGAACTTTTAGTGCCGATCACATAGTACCGTTCTGAGAACTAATGAGATTTATAATTCTCGAACTCAAAACACTATCCCCAAAGAGAGTTCATGTCCACTTAGACCACACCCTAGCATGATATTTTAGATGGCAGGAGTGATGGGTTTCCTCCCCATGGGAACTAGGCTAGTCACAAATAAGTGCACTTGAATTAATGTATTTTTGAAACGCAAACAATCAAACCAAACTGTAAAGGAATGGCGAGTAGCGCCACTGTAAAGGAATGGCGAGCAATGCCACCCTGCATATGATGCCCCGCGCAAACACAACCACCGCCAAGCCAACCCGACAACCTTGTGGTGGTGGTGGCAGCTAGTGGCGATAGCCAACGAGCATCCACAATGCCACGTCAGTTTGCCGGCGTCTCAAACAAGTAGCCACCTTCCCGCTGCCACCCATCTATAGAATTAATGTTGTTGCAGAGTAGGTGAACTCAAAGTGCCAACCAACTCTCTCAACACAGTCGTTGTCCTACCTCTCACTTTTTCTCCCCCTCTTCTATTGGGATTGACTGTGCCTACATAGAGCAGAGTCCCCATACACCACTAGAGAATTAGTGGTATGAAGAAGTAAAATGTTTATTATTTTGGTCACATACCAAAAGAGAATGTTACTATTTTTACAAAAGTGATCGTGAAGATGGAAATATGGAGAGAGGACACCTTTCATATCCCTAGAATTATGTAAAAGTAGAACATCATGCTAGAAAATAGGAAAAGGATATTTTCAACTTGAATTTTGATTGGTTAGTCACCAAGGGAACCTCATAATCCATGAAAAAATGGAAGTATTAAGGGTACTACTATTTTCAAGGGAGCTGCCTCCTTCATCCTCTTAAATTCACTCTCGGATTGTGTGACCACAATTTTGTACACGTTCAATGAATACCACTAATGTTGTGTGGGACTTGGCTCATAGTGGGTATGGGAAAAGGTCCTTCTTTTCGTATAGCTTATGGATACTCACCCCTACTCCCTCCCACTTTAACATCCTACCCAACACGATTTTTTAAAGACGAACCTTGTTTAATTACTCTCTTTGATCCCTTAAAAGCACCCTAATTCCACATCTCTAATCTCCTAAAATCCCTTCATCCAGTACCCTCTCATTCCTATAACTTTGAGTGCAGTGAACAACCATTCCAACAGGAAAAACTTAACGCCATCAGGGAGAAAAGCGCGAGTAGATAACTGCAAATGTTGCAAGGGGGAGAACCTCACCATTCAACAACCAATGCGAATACAAATACTCGCAAAGCATCGAATCTACAACAAGTCCTCATGTGGGTTAAAGTTATTACATCTTTTCCTATCTCTCTACGTCTCTCGCTATCTCACACTACTAATCACTCACTATTGACCAACTCTATTAAAAGTCACTAAGTAAAATTATCCTGACCATTTTTTAATGATCTTGCTATGAATTTATGGACCATTAAGCTATTCTCTTTGCAGTTATACCTAACAGACGACACTCAAGCAATTTGCAACAACATAGAGTACTACCAAACATCGCTCTTTTACTTATTTCCATTAACTGTATGAGGTATGAAATCAACCAATTTCATTGTCATCACTCACTTTACTTGCATTAAATGGAAATGCTATTGGTAGCATTAAGTCATGCAACCACTTATATCAGCTTAGGTGATTTGGAATGGTCAACAACAATTTATGCATACTTCACCATTCAAACTAATTTCTCTTTTTTATCAAACAAGTAATATGAATTTGTTGCCTTTTATGCCTTGCCTAGTCTATTGGTCACGTCCACATAGATTCACCAATCTAGGCAAACATTAGTTATCCCTGCAGGTTTGCCAATGAGGCAGCACGAGTGCATATTTGGCAATATAGGCAGCACACCAACAAACAATAGACTCACTACTTTAAACAATTTCAGGTTTAGATTCGTCGATATAGGCAACATAAGTGCAGATTCAATGATTTAAGCAGCACACATGATTGGTGTCGATTCATCAATTTAGACAGCACCGATTACAAAATCATGTTGTAGTGGCTGGCCACCACTACCCCTAGTATGATTTTTGTTATCCGGATATATATATATAACGAAAGTGATTTGCATTTGGATTTGAATTTGGATTTGGATCTAGTTTATGATAACCGTCAACACTATGTATGGAATTGAACTTGAATTGACTATTGAAAGATGATTGTGACCAATGATACCATGATCCATCAGGATATGATATATACTGCTTATTCTCGTGGTATGGACACTAGAATACGCAGTATGTGGATGACGGCAAGCATTAGAAAATTCATTTGTTTAAATTTAATAATTTTATTTTTTACACATGATTTTAACCCTTTTTTTACCAATACGATTTGCAGGTAACTTGCTTTCTAATGGAGAGGTATGTAATGGAAATTGATAATGATCTATTTGTTACAACTGACATGTGGAAAAAGCATAAGCGATC
The DNA here is from genome assembly GCF_014529385.1 of Adiantum capillus-veneris. Lineage (NCBI taxonomy): Eukaryota > Viridiplantae > Streptophyta > Polypodiopsida > Polypodiales > Pteridaceae > Adiantum > Adiantum capillus-veneris. Next base: position 155,401,595 of record NC_140934.1, read on the forward strand.
AATGGTCTATGCGAAAGGATTCATGAATATTACATTATTGAGCTATGGTCACTAGCAAACAATCTATAATCATTTTGAGCATTCAAGAAATCTATAAATAGATAAATGCAAGAGGAAAATGCTCACTCTTGCATGCGGGGAGATTGCACCCATTGCCTGTCTTTTTTCTCTCTCTTATCTCTTCTCTAGCCATGCCAATGTAGATTTCACTCAAGGAGGTGCACTTGCACGTTCCCTTCCCCTCTCCCTTTTGCTCTCTCTCTCTCTCTCTCTCTCTCTCTCTCTCTCTCTCTCTCTCTCTCTCTCTCTCTCTCTCTCTCTCTCTCTCGTATTGAGCTTGCAATGGATTTTGTGTATACACGATCGTTCAGGTATGCAAGTCTGTAAATTTTATTGTCTGTCGCATGCTCTTAGTGTATTTTACAGGCTCTTCTCCCTCTCGGCTATTGCAACAGGTGTAGGAGATGTATGCTTGTCATTACCTAATGGTGAATCATATATGCTTCATCATGTGCACTTTGTTCCTTGGCTGAGAAAATTTTGGATCTCAATGAGACAGTTCGCAGATTGTGGGTGTCAAATACTCCTTATAGAGCAGTTTTTTCAGATGCATTACGGATCACTAGTGATTGCCAAGGGAGCCCAGAGTGGCTTGGTATATCCTATGCATGTATCTGAGGTACGAGACGACACAATCTCGCTTTTGTTATTGGCATGTGATGAGTGAGAGACGCGACATGTCTATTTCACTACTAGTGAGCTCCACCATGCTCACAAAATAGATCATGTATCTCTGTACAACATGCCAGTGGACTCTATACAGACGAAGGAAGAGCGACAATGCTCTAGTGAGACACAACAGGTGCCATTGGAGGCTGTGCAGACAAAGGTAGAGCGGGTGTTCTCTCTAGAGACATCGAGGGAGATGACAAACATGGAGTTCTTTGATATACTCATGCTAGAGGCTGATGAATTGCCAATTGACATGGTTCTATCTATGCATGAGAGGAACATAGCCATCCCATTGTCAACAATGACACATCCATCAATGGTTGTTAGTCTTGATGATGTAATGCATGTAAATAGCTCTGAGGAGGCTAGTACAACCAGGTTTGCACAGATTTTGTCAGCGTTCGGGCGTCTCATGTAGAACTATTAGTGTCGAGCCCCAACCTAGCAGCTGCAATGGGAGCATTTGCAGCAACATATGCTAGTCGTATGATGAACGACACTAGCATGATGCATCGTGGAGCTATGCAGACCATATAGAGATGTATGCGGGCATGCAAGCTCTAGTGCAGATAGGCATGCTTTCTTATCACCAGAGATGATATGGTTGCATGTAGATTGGGTGAGTGAGCCAGTGGATGTAGGTTGAGAGAGTTTCTCACCTAGTAGTTTAGCTAGTAGGATCCAGTTTTTGGCATGTTCTCCTTTAAGTGGGAGGTATTAATTGGAAGTAAAGGTAGCATGTGCCTTGCCCCAGGATAAACGTCCCAGTGTTCGCCGCCCACTAACTCACTAACCCACTCACTTATTCTTTATACATAGAGAAATAAGGAGAGAGTGTTGCTTCTTGCCACTATGCTCCATTCCACTCTATGTGTTCTCTCTCTCTCTCTCTCTCTCTCTCTCTCTACACACACACACACATTGTATTTGCGTATCCCTTCACATTGATCCACTTCATCAGACCTCGAATCAGATTTTACCCTACGTAATCCACACCTACAACACCTCAATCTAAGCTTCAAAAAAAGTTAGCCCTTTTTGGACTTTGTACAATCAGGATCCCCGATTCCCTCCTGACGCCAACACCACACACAAAATCCACCAAGCAAGATGATGTAGATTGGCTAGCCTATCTATCCAAGACCCTGCATAGCTCTATAAAAAAGAATCTGCATGCTGCTCAAGCCAAAGAAACGCCTCTACAATGAGCCTCTGACCTACAAAAAATATTTTGATGGCACACATGTATTTGTTTATCACCCCCTTCGACAGCATGGTCTCGATGAATCTTTGTTGCATTGTTGGACCATACACTATCTTTAAGAGGATGTGACCCAACACCCACAAGGTGCAATGCTCAAGCAATAAAGTTGCGACTACAACCCATGTATCTCGTCTCAAACCATATTTCCCATCTCCTTCGTTCCTAATCAGTTCTTTTTCAGGGGGGGAGTTCTGGCAGCCTAGTGACCAGCACATAGGAAGGCTAGGCAGTTAATAACCTAACATGTCAATAATCCTTGCAACTTCCCTCCAAAAGGGATCCAGGGAGGCCCTTCCAAGTTTGGAGAGATAGGGAGACCCATTGTGAGAGAAATCTTTGAAGTATCTGAAATTCTCCCCCCATTCCAAGGTTGAAGCTTCTTTGTTACACTTTTGTGCTAATTCCCATGTGTTAATCGACGAGTCAGACAGTGGAGTCACTACTAGGTGAATAGGAAGCTTGGTGATTGCCCAACACTCCCAATCGCTTGATGTTGACCTTGGTGTAACAGACGATAGAGACCCTTTTGGTGATGTGATTACAAGTCATGCAGTGGAGTCAATACTGGTGGGCGAATAGGAGGCTTGGTGACTGCCCAAATCTCCCTATTTCTTGGTGTTGACCATGGTGTTAAAGACATTACATGCGACAGAGGGGTCAGCACCGAGCGAATAGGAGGCTTGTTGCCCAACGCTCCCTATCTCTTGGTGATGACCTTGTCAAATGGGCGTCGATCCAGTTAACATCCACGGATATCACATTGTTTTGAGTCAGGGACCGAGCTTGTCGGTCCTATAGGTGCTTGGGTGATCGCCGATAAGACGCGCTGTCGGGGGATAATTGTTCGCTACGTGAGCCGGGCAGGCGCCGCAGCTTTGGCTGTGGGAGGTGTGAAAGAGAGAGAATAAGAGACACTGATACAACTGACTCTGGCAATCACTGTAATCATCAATTAATCGATTAATACATTTGAGTACAACTTAATCTTTAGCCAAGGCGGGCTGTTAACAGCACTGTCACTTGGATCATCTGCTATCTAGGAGTTTAAGCTCCCGCTTTACAGAATTAACCGGGCCATTAACGACACCGAGGCTTAACAATTATTTAATCAATCTCTATGACGGTGATGGTAATTATCTCTTGCCGCTTCATCTGCTTCGAGTTCCCTTAGATTTCGCAAGCTTCAATTTTGTCAATTATTTCGCAACTTCCTGCTCCTTATGTTTTGCACTGGCTTAATCGCCGCTCACAGCTTTTAACTTCTTCCTGCTCTTCAATTGCTAGCCGAAACTTTATCCCTTGCTTGGTTGCCTCGACCAGGCTCGTCCTGTGCTTCTTCTACTCTGACCGAGTTCTCCTTCTCAAGCTTACTTTTGCTTACCTTAAATTTCCCGCCTTAGTTGCTTCGGAAAAGATTCAATCTCCTTCCCTATTTTGCTTGCCCTTCTCCTTGCTATCCTCCTTGCTCGATGCCCTTCTCCATCTCCCTTTTCTTCTCAAGGGCCGAGAGAGAGATTACCCTTGCTTCCCGGACTCTTTATCTAGCTCGGCTTCGACTCCTTCTTGCCCCTTCTCTAGCTCCGAGAGAGGTAGGCTTTTTGTGCAAGCCCGATAGAGAGAGTGGCTTTAACCTTGTGTCGGAGGACGAGAAAGAGCGCGGGAGAGAGCCCTCAACTCCCCTTCTTCATGCCCTTCTCCTTGCTATGCTGGAGTTCTCTCTTCCTTCTCCTCCTCGCTTTCTTCGAGCTTCGCTTGCCGAGGACGAGAGTGAGAGAGATCGAGCTTCCTCTTCCCCTCTCGATGGTTCTTCCTTCTTTGTTATTTTTCCTTGCTTTGCTTGTTACCCTATATTCCTCTCCCTAAGCAACTCGTTTCCTTAAAAAAACTTTCACCGACGGCGCCGTCGGTGATGTGGCGCGGAATCAGACGCTATGATGTGGCAGCCCAATTTTTCCATCGCCACCAAACTGCACAGGAGCGGCACCAAATTGTGCGCCCTGGCTTGCCGGTGGGTTCCCGCTTCATGCACATGGGCGTCTGAGCTTTGTCAAGCCCAGCGCAAGCCCTCTTTCTTTCCTGCGCCATCTGCTCGCCTGCTCATGCCTTCTTTCTCTTTCTTTTTCCCCTTTTATTTCCCTTTTCACACTCAATAAACCCCCCCCACCCCCCCATTAGCTCATTTATTTTGGCCCTTTTGGGCGGCCATTGCTATTGGGCGGCCATAGGTACATAGTGGAGGACACCACATTTGATATGCATATCATGCTTTTGTAAAGGCACCACAGTCGCACATGTTGGGCAAGGCATCACCAAGCTCAAAAACTTTCCCCAGAGTAGCTACCAACTAACATTATCCATTAGGAAAGTTTTGAACTCATTTTTGGGCCTTTTAAGAGTGCCACATCATCAAAGCTGTACAAAAGAAAGCAACCCGGTAGACCCCTCTAAATATTTCTAAGAACCCCATGATATGACCTATCATTGGAAAGCTTTTAAAAAATGGATTCTAAAGAGATAAGGTCCGAAAAGTTTGGATGACTTCTATGAAAGTTATGCCATTTTTTTTTCAATCAACCAATTTTTGTTACCGTTACGGTAATCTAAAATCACCTTTCTCTAGATCTATATGAAGGCAATGTCCGATACATGCATGCTATATATCAATCGATAGCATTTGAAGAGTAGATTCTATATATCCAACCTCCGACAAGTTTGGATCTCATTTACAAAAAATTTACCGATCCCCACTTTTTGAAAGCTATGCCACATCAACAATTCTCACAAGGCCCAAAAATGAGCTCAAAATTTTCCTAATGATCATGGGTTTTTGTTGCCCATTTCAGTGTTGCGGACTTTGCGATTGGCCATTAAGATGCAAGTATAAGTGATTGCATTTGACGTAAGGTCTTTCCATCACATTCAGTCAAAGAGTGTCAGACTAGCCAGGCATTGCCAATTACGACTACCGCCGGCCAACATTGGGCAGTCATTGGTGTACATACCGGCCAGGCAATGTAGCAGGGATCAAATTTGGCGTACATATCAATTAAAGCACTGCTATCTCAAGCACTTATTTTGTTGTATTCAAAACCCTTGGTGCTGCTCAAAATTCCCAGATGGCACACCGTCCGAGCGGACCGGACTGCTACGGAATCGGTCCCCGGTGAATCTTTAACGGCCAATATCTTGGCGATCAGGACTCCGATCACTGATCAGAAAAGACTAGCGTGCTCCACGATGTGAGCACTTTAGGCCCATGCAATCAGTTCAATTCTGTGACCTCAGCTGTAGTTGTCCAATCCGGTACGGATTTACAATCGGCTTGAACTTTAAACTGCCATAACTTCTTCACCGTAGCTCCAATCGACGAGCCGTAAAGATAGGCCGGTAGAGCACTTCAAGCACTGCAGTTTTAGATCATAATCTCCCATTTGTGCCCACTTCAAGAATACTCATTTTTGGCATCATTGAGGCATATGTTGGCCCTTTTAACCCGCATCTGGCATACCTTAATCATTAAGCTTGGCCTATTATCAAGCCCTGATCATTGCTCACTTAATGTGTAGGCTTCAAAGAATCTTAGCTTGCATTCCTCTGCTCTTTTTCTCTTCATGGCAGTGGAACTGCACGACATCCACCCCCTCTGAACCTGCACAGCCTCCGGTCTGTGCCAACAGCACTTCAATCTGCATCTGCTACAGGTACCTTAAACTCCTTACCATCATCAGACTCACGTAACTGCAAAACATATGAAAAATAAAATAAGGCTTATACCCTATCATTAATGTTCTAGCTTAATCATTAGATAACTGTCCATCAAAAATCTGTGATTGTATCTGTTGTATCTTCAAAGCATTCAATCATGGATAACTTGTTTAGTGAACCCCGCCAGACTCAAGTGCTCCATTTAATGATGCACACGGCTTGACCATTAAGCTCTCTTTAAGGCAGATGCCAGCGCTATGTATTTTGTCCACGTTGGAAAATGCTGGCTCCTCCTGTAGCACTGCAACCAAGGCACTGGCTTCTCTCTCTCCCCCCTTCACAGCAGAAGAACGAGCAACCCCTTGCTTGCAAGAGAGAGGTACTCTCTCTCTATCTCTCTCTCTCTCTCTCTCTCTCTCTCTCTCTCTCTCTCTCTCTCTCTCTCTCTCTCTCTCTCTCTCTCTCTCTCTCTCTCTCTCTCTCTGCGCTTCACACAGAGAATGAGGTTACAGAGAGATTGAAAGAGTTACAACATTCTGAATTTTAATATAAAACCAGCAAATTTAGGATAAATACACTGATTTTCATTGAAAACCAGTAAATTCAATAAAAAATCTTTTGATTTTCAGCACTTCCCCCTTTTAAATCGCCGAATTTTATCAAAAATCAACGAGCAGTTTGTTAAACTTCACATGCAAACATCACTCTACCAGTGGGGATCGATAACTGCAAATGAGGCCTTGGCCTCACTTTTATAATAATGGCCGGCCACACTAGCCATGTTCACACTACGTCTGCCCGGACACTGGACGCCGATCACGACGCATCTGGGCTAGATCCCCTCTCCTGTAGCGGGACATGAGAGAGAGAGAGAGAGAGAGAGAGAGAGAGAGAGAGAGAGAGAGAGAGAGAGAGAGAGAGAGAGAGAGAGAGAGAGAGATTTTTAACGTCTATGTGAGGCTGAAGTCAGCCTATGAGACAAATCAAGTATGTATGTGTGTATGTCCTCTATCTATCGGAAAAGAAAAAATAGTTCAGACTGGTACAAATTAAAAGAGAGAAGGATGTCTGGTGGGTGATGAGATCTATGGGGATGGGTGGAGCTCTAGTACTAGGGATATGTGCATGTCTATATGTTGAGGGTAGTACAACTATGCAAATGCATCAATCTAGCTATCTTTGTCCACGTGACACATTCAACCCTATGTGTCTGTGGACAAGCTACGGCATGATCAAGGTTCAGTTAGTCTAGATTAGAAGTGATCTGGCACTTTTGTGAGTCTATTCGTAGACCGTGCATGCCCAGTCACTTAGTGTAGATGCATATCCTCTGGTTGCACACAGCATGATCATCAGTATTTCCACCACAATCCATTAGATTCCATCAGAGGAATTTTCCAGTGCATTTAGCCTATTTTACCTATTTTTGGTATTTTTCACTTATTAATGTAAGCGACTTTCCAACAAAAGTAGATAGAGCAATTTGGGTAAGAAAATATATAAACAAACCAAAGTTAGCACTAAATGGCAGAAGAGGCAACAGGAGCCAAGCTCAACAGGCAACTTCTCAGCAAGACCAAGCCTTGGTGGTTTCCCTCCAAGCAAAGATCCCATCTCTGGCGTTTTCCAACAAGCACCATTGCCTAGTGTTTTTAGCATCTGCACCATTGCCAGCAATCCTCAACATTGGCGTTTCTGTATCAGATCCCCCCGCAAGCAGATCACAGTACCAACATTTTTGCAAAGACCAACATACCTAGCGTTTTTGGTTATCATCAGCCTAGCGTTTTTGACAGAACTTCCCTAGCGTTTTTGGATCTCAGCACCTGCAGAATTTTAGCGATTTTCAGCAATAGAAGAGTAGCAGATTCCACCCATAAGGAGGTAGCAGATTCAACCCGGAAAGACCATCAGCTTTCAGCCTTGAAGAACCTCAGTTTTCAGCCCTAAACCTGCAGATTTTCAGCATCAAAGACCCACAGAAAACAGTCCCCAAATCAGCGTTTTTGAACTAGTCGCGGATTTCAGCCCGTAGCGTTTTTGGACAGCAGTAGAAAGATTGCGGATTTCAGCCCTTAGGTCGACTTCGTCATCCCCGTCGTCATAGTCGACATAGCCTAGACTTGCATCATTCCCATGCATACAGTTTGTACCAGTTTGTGCAATCATAAGTAGACCACTCTCGCCGACGAGAGTGGGGCCTTCGGAGGAGGATTTTACAACATTTCTGGTGTCGTATCTCTCTTCTCTCTCTATCTCTCAGTCTCCTACACTTGCACGCACAGTGTACATTCACTTTGTTTGTGATCATAGCACTCCCTCATTAAGAACGAAAGGCTCTACCTTCCATAGGAACAAAAGGAACCTTGAGCACAGTTCGGAGTACTCATCTTGAGCAAAGCGCAAACATTCATTCCGCTGCACCTAACATTGGTATCAGAGCTTTGACAGTGTTCTGTATCACTCAAGGAAAGAACCACATTTTTTTTTTTTGCTTGTTGAGGTCGCACGAACCCAAGTTCGCTTGGGCGTGTCCATTTCCTAATCACATAATTGAAGAGTGAAAGGAATCCCAAGAAAGCAGGGCTTGTCCAACCTCCCCTTGTGTCTCTTTTCACTCATTGAGAGCGGACCGTGCACTTAGTGGCCGGCCAATCGACGTGAGGTGGGAAAAAGCAACCTTGGTGTGAGCGCAAGGCCGCCAAGGGGTGCGCCCGTGGAAAGGAGTAGAAGTCGGGTGAAGAGAAGATCCTTCTCAAACACAGATTGCAAGCGAAAGAAAACCTCAAGAACCTCAAAACCCTCAAGACCCTCAAGAACCTCAAGAACGTCAAGACCCTCAAGAACCCAAGACCCTAGTGCATGGTCGTCACCCGAAGCGGAATAGATACTTCGCATACAGGTGATGAGCATGAGAGAGGCGACGAAGAATTTTCCCCACCAAGAGATTTTTCCGACCCCCCCGTTCGCCATCTACGCCATGAGTTGTACCAACGTCGATGGAGGCGATGGTTAAGTCGATGATGGCCATGATGGCCAAACAAGAAGAGACTCGCATGAACATGATGGCCCAACAACAAGAAGCGAATCGACTTGCGTTGGCACAACAAGAAGCAAATCGCATTGCTTTAGAACGCGAGCGCGATGAACGAAACGAAAGAAAAGTAGAAAGAAAGGCTGAGCGTGAAGCTCAAAGAGTGGCCTTGGAGATCGAGTGTGAGGCTCAAAGAGAAGTACGCACTCAAGAATTAGTTCGACAAGTGCTTGCCTCGAAGTTTGAACCAGCCAAAGATCATGGGAGTTCCTCAAGTGGCGCAAGCCACGATGCGGATTCCAACCATCTAGTCACAGAGAAGTTGACGTTCAGTAAGTATGATGGTAAGATGGATGCTACGGTTATTCTGTCACGTGACACATTCAATCCTATGTGTCCTTGGACAAGCTACACCATAGCAGGGTTCTCGTCAGTCCAGTCGGTTTAGATTAAAAGTGATCTGGCACTTTTGTGAGTCTATTCGTAGACCATGCATGCCCAGTCACCTAGTGTAGATGCATATCCTCCAGTTGCACACAGCATGATCATCAGAATTCCCATCAGAATCCATCAGATTCAGTTAGGGGAATTTTCCAGTGCATTTAGCCTATTTTCCCTATTTTTGGTATTTTTCACTTATTATTTTTAAGTGACTTTCCAACAAAAGTAGGTAGGGCAATTTTGCTAAGTCAATATATAAGCAAACCCAAGTTAGCACAATTGGGCAGATGAGCAAGGAGCACAGCAGGGTTTTCAAGCAATAGGTACTCCCTCCCTCTCTCAACAAGAACTCCCCAAGCCATCCTTGGTGAGCCATCCCCATCCAAGACCTAGCGCCATCCCATCTCCCTCTTGGCGTTTTTCCTCCAACAGCCATCGCCATCAAGGAACTCCCCTTTCCTGGCGTTTTCCCCCAGCCTTGCTTGATTGCAACCAACCCTTGCATCTAGCGTTAGCAGATCAACCTCACATGTATCAAGAACTTCAACGATTCCATCAGTGAGGCCAGCAGTGAAAACGCAGCCTCAACACAGCCTTAAGCCAGCGTTTTTCTGAGTTTTGGCCATTGATTTGCAGCAGCAAAAACGCAGCCTAAACATGCCAGAACCTCAACGTTTTTATCATAAGCATGAGCCTCGACAAACCAGTCATTTTCAGCCATAAAAACAGCAGTAAATCAGTCGTTTTCAGCCCACAAAGTGGTCCAGATTCTCAGCCATTACCCCTTTGTGGACAGCAGATAGAAGAGCATCGAATTCAGCCTTAAAGTCATCATCGTCGTCATCGGCATAGTCCCTGTTTGCATCAGTCTATGCATCATCATTGTACACCTTTGTGCAATCAAAAGTAGACCACTCTCGCCGACGAGAGTGGGGGCTTCGGAGGATGGTTTTACAAACTCTCGCGTGTCGTATCTCTCTTCTCTCTCTCAGTCTCATACACTTGCACGCACAATATCCACTCACTTTGTTCGTGATCATAGCACTCTCCATAAAGCTGGAAGGCTCTCTCCTTCCCTAAGAACTAAAAGGAACCTTTAGCAAATATAGATCACTAATCTTGAGAAAATACAACATTCATTCCGCTGCACCTTACATATTCATTCTTGGTTGCATCAATTTAATGCTTATTTTGCGACAACTAAGAAGACAGAAAATAGCACGTTTTGACAGCAACCATGTACCTTGCCGGTGATGCCATTAATTGATACCACGCACAAGAGGCACAGTTAGCCGTGCACCTAGAGGAAGCCGACGAATGCACGCCCCTTTTCTTCAATTGGGTTGATTTCCAAGACAAGTTCAAGGCGCGGTTTATGCCACCTCAGTACCTCGCACGATTGAAGGACGATTGGCGCGCTCTCAAGCAAAATGTTATGCCGGTTATGTCTTTTTCTAATCGTGTTTTGCAGCTAGATACCCAATTACGCAAGTCGGATGATGAGCGCAAAGAGGCATTCCTTTATGGATTGGACGAGTATATCAAGTACGATGTCGAGGTGCTCGATCCAATCGATCTCAACAAGGCGGTAGCGATTGCTCTCGCGCAGGAGATGAAGCACACCAAGGGAAAGACTAAGGAGAACAAGACTTCCACAAGTACCTCGCAAACTTCTCAGAACCCTCAGAATGGTACGAATGGTAACTCTTCTAACTAATCTTCCAACAGTCTCTCAGAAAAGAATTCTTCCAATGAATCTAAGGGTAAGGCTAACACAATTGCTAAACCTAAGCTTACTCGAGATGAAAAGGTAGCACAAGGAATTGTAGGAGGATACATCACGTCGGAAGAGCAAAGCACTTATTCTAAGGAAGGTCGTTGTTTTCATTGTCACATTAAGGGTAACATAAAAAGAACATGTTTTAAGCTTGAATCGAATGAATCTAAAGAATTCACAAAACCCACTTCCTCTGTCAATGCAATTAATGATAACACGAGTGTGCCTAAAGTGTCTCTTGACCCTCCCATTGATGATTCTCTCATTAAATTTTATGGTCAGGTGTCGGGGCAGCGTTTTGTCATATTGTTTGACCCAGGTAGTATGCATGATGTGATCAGTCCCTCTCTTGTTGAGAGAGCCCGCCTAGAAGTTAGTCAGAGATCTCCTCTCGAGGTCCCTGGCTTTGTTCCCGGTATGGACACTCTCATCACGGAGGAGTGCCTTGGTGTGTTGTTTGCAATTCAACAAGCAGCCTTTACTAGAAGATTTGTTGTCTCTCCTCTCTCAGGATGTGATATGATTTGGGGCATTCGATGGTTTCGTGATGTTAACCCTCTCATTGATTGGGAGGCTAATACTTTCACTCTCAATGCCAAAAGTGATTCTCCCATTGTCATTCATGGAGAGGACATTGTTCATTTTCCCTCTCTCATTGCTAATATGCAGGACAAGATTGAAAGGATTAAGGAGAAGGAGACTCTGTCAGTCTCTTCTTCTCCAAAGCATGACACACAAGATTTTCATGATTATGAGAAACATGATGATGATTTGAATGCCAATGATTTGCATAATGATTTGGATGACAATGACAAGCATGATGATTTGCATGATCAAGATGTGATTTCTCACAAAGCATGATGATTTGCATGATCAAGATGTGATTTCTCACAAGCATTATGAGCTGCATGAAGATGATGTGATTGTTCACAAGGATGATGTGTTAGTGGATGCTTTTTCTAGCGAAGCTAACCTCGTTGCAGATTCAATCAATCACGAAGAATCAATCTTGGCTTTCGAGTCGCGGTCCACAGATCCCCCACAAGAAGATTCGATAGATCCCAAAGAACCTCCACAGGATGATTCGCTCATTCAGGAAGAACCGATCTTGGCTCTCGAGCCTAGGTCCAAAGAACCCTCACAGAAAGTATTATGTGTTCGCATGATTGATATGCACGCATTGTTCGAGTGTTTCATTCGTGATCATTTCCTGTATTTTAGTCAACGTCTTTATGTAATCCCTTTTCCTAGGCATGACATATTGTACGTTGAGCACGTTTCACTCATGAATGAGGACGGATGTATGCAGATTTTTCATGAAAAGCTGAAAAGTATGCATTCAAGGAAGTCACATTCCATGTCTATTCCTTGGCATGACACATTTGTAGAACGAGCACATGAAAATATGAGCACCAAGCATGGGCATTTCCATTGTGAATTACCAAAGTTGATTACTCTAGATCATAAGAGAAAGATTTGATCTCATTGTTTGCGTGTATGTGGTGAGTGGTTTAGCACTCCGTCTATTTGTTCATCTACATTGTATGCACAGTCTATTAGGACGACAAGATTTTTTCCACTCACTTTACATGGAATAGGTATGTTCATGGTTTTGTGTTGGAAGTGGTTTCAGGAATTTTCAGCCATGGAGATTCTTGAAGAACAACGAAGCATGACTCTCAACAAAGTTGAAGCATTGAAGGAGCCACACATGACTTTGTGTCGCTTTCGGCGCGGCCCAAAGAAGCAAGCTTTGCAGACCTTTATGAAGTTCAAGTACCGTACGACCCACACATCAGAGTGGGCTAGCGTAGAGTCCCTTCCAGGATTCCGGATGCTATTGGCGATCTCCCTCGACGCCATATAGTTTGGTACCAGTACCTCACTTTGAAAAGGAGGGGATGTCACTTGACACATCTAACCCTATGTGTCCGTGGACAAGCTACAGCATGATCAGGGTTCCAGTCAGTCCAGTCAGTCTAGATTAGAAGTGATCTGGAACTTTTGTGAGTCTATTCGTAGACCGTGCATGCCCAATCACTTAGTGTAGATGTATCCTCTGGTTGCACACAACATGATCATCAGTATTTCCACCAGAATCCATCAGATTCCATTGAGGCAAGCTTTTCCATGCATGGGAACCCCCCCATATTTTTTCTCTTTTACCAAAAATATTTCCTATTATATAAGTTACTTTTGATTTTTTTTCCTTTTTCACAAACCTTTTAGCCTTTATTAAATAAATAATACTTATGCTAATCAATCACGATGTAGCATAATAAGTAAGCTTTCTTTGTTGATCTCTCTTTTGACCTTAAAAATATTAAATATATATATTCTAGTATTTTCTAATATATTTTTTTCATGTATATATATTATTCCACTCTACCAAATATTTTATTCACTAGTTTTCATTTTCAAACCTCAACCCCACTTTCAAATTTCAATAATACCTCCATCTAGATGATTGCCAATCTTTTCAACACTCTAGGTCATGTTTTCATACACATGAAGGAGCTTACACTTGAAGGCAAGAGAGAAGTCCACTCAAAGGGGACCACCAAAAGACTTTTGCAACCACAAATAATACATTATTTGGCTGAATTTTTTAAGTAAAGAAGAACCCCGAATCTGAAGGAGCGTTCAACATGAAAGATGTAGCTCGTGATTTCAACTTTTAGCTCAATTTTTTTCAGAATTTTTGGAGTTATGAACACGGAGATATGATTTTTGTAGTGGACCCCAGTTTTCTCATATAATGGTGACATAGGCCATCCCCACTTTTCTTCCTTCTAGAATGGCTATGGTTCTACAAGTCTTCAAGCATGATTACAAGAGACAAGGCTCTTTTAATGAGGTCTTGGCTAGTCTAGAGTAATTCTATCACCATTTTTGGAGGATCCATCCTCATCAACAAATATCCACCTTCGACAACCTCTCTTATAATTTTCTTACCTCTCTCTTCTCTCCCTAATAAGCTTATGTCTATCCAAAGCTAGACTATTGTAAATATTTCCTATCCTCCACATCCTATCCACATTCTCTCTTCTCTCTCTATTGACTCTGGTATTTTAAATAATGAGGAGACAAGATGGGAGCCACAGTCACATGCACCCCATTTTCCTAGTCACCAAAGTGGGACACTCACCTCAAATAGAAATATTGCTAAATCCTTCCCTCCTTCCCTATATAAGGAGGCCATGAGAGCTCACTTGGGAGAGACACCGGGAGAGGACACACACACACACACACACACCTATCCATACACACTCTTGTGCTACATGCTTGTAGCATGAACCCTAATCACATAATCACAACACCATCATCATCACCATCACCATGCACAAAAGATGAGCACCACACCTCCACACCACTTGTAATTAAGGGTTGAAGGCACAATTTCAAGAAGAAGGGTGGACACACTCATGATATTCCTCGCCATCAACTCCCATCTCTCCATTATGCCTCCTACGATCTTGTTCCCTTCTCATTTTCCTGCCATACGCTACCTCAAGCGTGTGCTTTTCTAAAAGCATACCGGTCATACAAAAGAGCAGAAAAAGCAAACCAAAGACTACTGGAATTTTATTTGAAGAAGCTTCGTGCTCCGACCCCGTACTTATTAGCCACTCTCACCCTTACTTCATCGCGCATCGGCGCGCTCCCGTCTTCACCACTCATGTCTTACAGGGCATAAGCCATAAAGATCACTTTGCTAGCAAAGGATCCAAGATTTGTTTCGAGCTGTTTGTGTTTCTCAGAGGCAGTGTCATGCAGATGTTGATCTCTATAGCTACCAAGCCGCACACTCCAAGGACTTGGCAAGCTTTCAAGAAATTTTTTTTGCCCGAAGTTATATGGTTTTTGACATTTTCCTTCGGATTGCAACTTCTGGCAAAGTGGAGTATCCTGAAATGCTTGCCATGAAACCCTAGCAGATTATAACTTGAAATTTCTTGACATCTCTCAGTAGATGACCTTGGAGGTCCAGTGTGATTGCTATGTTTTCGGACTACCATCGCCGCTAGAGGAACACTCTTTGTCCAAGAGCTGATGGACCATGCTATGCTCGGCTACGACCTTATGGAATGAACCTAACCCTAATTTTTGGTGCAGGTTTCAAGATGGAAAGTGAGTCTACTTTTCGAGCTCGACTGATGTCGAGATTGCTTTTTAAGTTTGAATTTTGTTTGAGAACTTGTTTGGTGATCCTGTTGGAATTTGTTTGAAATGGATGGTATCTGTTTTGAACCTGTTTGGTGCCGATTTGTAATGTTTGACTTTGGTTTTAATACTAGTTTCATTGATTGGTGATTTTACTCTGAAAATGCTGGTTGATCTGCTGAATTTTGAAAACGCTAGGCTGATCTGGTACTAGATGGGGAATCTGGCGAGGATCCGTGGGAGCGGGTTGCCGCTAAGGCTGAAAACTAAAAACGTTGGGCTGTCTGCTGAAAACTGAAAACGCCAGGCTGATCTGGGTCTTCTTCTTCTTGAGATAACGCTAGGGCTCCTGCTGAGGTGCTGCCTGCTTGCTGGGTGCCTGCCTCCTTGTGTCCCTGTGTCTTCTGCTTCTATTGAGTGCCCAATAGGTTTCTGTTATAGATCTTTAGCAATTTGCCCTACCTACTTTTCCAACAAACTTACAAAAAGAATTCCAAAAGTCACTTTTAAATAAAATGACCTATTAGAGGTGGTTCACGCGGTAAAATGCCTGCATGATGAAATGACTGTTCTTGTGTAAGAGAGGGTATGCAAGTGTGACTGGCATGCACGTCCTGCTAGAGTCTGGTGCCAGGCTCAGTCCTAAGCTAAGACTGACGCTAGACTATGGTAGAAGCGTGTCC
This sequence comes from Adiantum capillus-veneris, assembly GCF_014529385.1. NCBI lineage: Eukaryota > Viridiplantae > Streptophyta > Polypodiopsida > Polypodiales > Pteridaceae > Adiantum > Adiantum capillus-veneris. The sequence goes on from NC_140934.1 coordinate 155,417,395, forward strand.
ACGTGGTGCAAGTGAAGTGCACATGTGACATCCCCCCTTGTTAAAAGTGAGGCACAACTGCCGAACTTCTATCTGTACTCTTGATGCTGATTGATGAATGCTCCTGATGCTGCGGATGCACAAATTGATGCAGATTCCTCTAAAACCAGGGATCGATGGTACTGCGGATGCCGTGGGTGTTGTGGGTACTGCTGGCGATGCAAACACCGTGTAAGGGTCACTGTCCAGCCTTACTACGATTGCCGAATATCAGCCTGGGCTCTATACCAGATAGTGCTGACTCTGCTTGCTGTAGCAAGAGCTATTCCCCGAACACTGACTGTGGTGAAAACATTACCGGTGTTGATGGATTGAGGTGTGGTTCCTGAGTCCTTTCCAAAAGGTTAAATGACAAGGGAATATGCTACATGCGAATGCGAATGCAAATGCAAAAGACGTTAGGGATCTTGTCTCCAACTCCTTCCATATCCGCATACAAGGCTAGGAGATCTTGATACTCAAGATCTGGGCTCTCATGTATCCGATGTCGATCTTCCTTCAAAGATATGGCAATGAAGATGGGATCTGGTAAGTCCATGGTCAGGACTCAAAGATTCTTCTTTAGGTTCTTGATGGTTCTTCCCTTGAGTTTGAGAAGCCGAAGCACGCATAGAGCTCTGATACCAATGTCAGGTGCAACGGAAGAGAAAAAGGATTTGTTCGGATCTAATACTCCGTACACAAACACAAGGGACACTTTACTTCACTTGAAAGAACCGAACTGAACTGAAAGAAAGAGAGAAACGAGAGAGAGAAAAGAGAAGACCCAAGGATGCCGGGTCCCAACTCTCAAGGGCCCCCTTGCTCTGTTGCCAAAGCAAGTACTTTCTTTATTCTTGCACAATGTTGCTACAATGACTAAATGTTGAGATGCTGATGCTAATGGGTTCTGATGTTACAAATGCTGGGTACTGAGGTACTGAAGGGGACTATGTCGAAGACGATAATGTTGACGACGGGTATTGCAGGTAATATGTTGAAGACGGGGAGGTCGACGACAAGGTCTATGTTGAAGACAATGAAGTTAATGACGAGGTACTAAGGGTCTTTGTCGGCGACGGTACTATGTCGAAGACGATGAAGTCGACCACGGTTCTATGTCGAAGACGATGAAGTCGGCCACGGTTCTATGTCGAAGACGGTGATGTTGACGACAGGTGCTGCTAGTCTATGTCAACGACGACGACGATGGTGACTATGACGACGACGACGATGACAATGGTGTCGTCGTCAAGTCCGGGACTTCGATGACGATGACGATGACGAAGTTGTCGTCGTCAAGATAGGGATCAGTGATGACGATGACGAAGGTGTCATCGTCAAGATAGGGATCTGCGATGACGATGTCGAAGACGACAATGTTGTCGAGGACGAAGGCGTCAAGGCTGAAAACTGAAAATGCTAGATGCACTCCTTGGGATCAGCTACTCCGAGGATACTGCGGCCTGGATCTGCAACCGCTTTGCCAGGCTAGGACTGAAATGCAAAAACACTAGCTAATCTAGCTGCAATCTGAAAACGTTGGTTGATCTGCTGAATTCTGAAAACGCTAGGCTGATCTGGTACTAGATGGGGAATCTGGCGAGGATCTGCAACCTGGTGGGAGCGGGTTCTCGTGAGGCTAAGGATGAAAACTAAAAATGCTAGGCTGTCTGCTGAAAATTGAAAACGCCAGGCTGATCTGGGTCTTCTTCTTCTTGAGAAAACGCTAGGGCTCCTGCTGAGGTGCTGCCTGCCTCCTTGTGTCCCCGCTTCTTCTGCTTCTACTAAGTGCCCAATGGGTTTCTTTTATAGATCTTTAGCAATTTTCCCTACCTACCAACAAACTTACAAAAAGAATTCCAAAAGTCACTTTTAAATAAAATGACCTATAAGAGGTGGTTCATGTGGTAAAATCCCTACATCATGAAATGACTGTTCTTGTGCAAGAGAGGGTATGCAAGTGTGACTGGCCTGGACATGCACGTCTTGCTAAAAGCTCATGAAGGTGCAAGGCTCAGTCCTAAGCTAAGGCTGACGCTAGACTATGGCAGAATCGTGTCCACGTGGAGCAAGTGAAGTGTGCACCTGACATTACTCGCAGGTGGAGAAGTGAGAAATACTGTTTTGGTATTGTTTGAAAACCTCAGAACGACGCAGGCCGATGCCTGGGGAGCGTTCCATTGTATGCTAGAAAACCTCCGAACGACGCAGGCCGATGCCTGGGGAGCGTTTGGTTGTATGATTGCGGTCTAGGGAGCGTTTGGTTGTACAGTCCTCTGAATTCATGGCCCGGACCTTTTTAGGTTATTTGCGGGGGGAGTGACGAGGTAGTCGTTGAGTAGCTTCATACCGCAGACCATTTGTCTCGGGGGAGTGCTCAGCGGCGCTGTTTGTTGTGTCTTGTAACATGCATATGTAAGCATTTGTGTTGCATTGTGATGTGCCAACCACTGAATATTCCTAATTGGATGAGATTGCTTGGGTCAGTGTAATTTTAGTGCATCAAGACACTCGTGGAAGATCAGTGTGGTCTGAGTGTGATGGCTAATTTTACTACGTCGGAATATCAAGAGTTCTGATTTGGACGAAAGGAGAAGCCAACTCCTTGATCAAAAGAGCCGAAAGGAGAAGCCAACTTCTTGATCAAAACAGCCGAAGGGAGAAGCTAACTCCTTAACAAAAAGAGAAAACTGATTGGCCCTCGTAGTGGGGAGAGAGAGAGAGAGAGAGAGAGAGAGAGAGAGAGAGAGAGAGAGAGAGAGAGAGACCCGATGGGGTCTGAACCAACCCTCTCAAGTGCCCCCCACACCGTTGCCGATGTGGTATTTGCGTTTGATTGCATAAATGGAATGTACACACATGCAATACCTCAAGTGCAGACTCTACTGACTCGAATGGTCAATGTTGCCGCAGTAACGCCTCGAGATGAGGCACCTATGGGTGTCACAAACTGCTGACGTGTCAAAGCCCTGAAGAAGGGAGCCAACTTGTAGATGTCGGCCGAGGGGCCTAAACCCTAAGAAGAACAAGTAATAGAAGAAGAAGTCCTACCAACTTATGGGGACCCCATCCGATGAGGCCCCAGGTGACATAAAGAATTTAAATAAAGCTGGACTCTCTCACACACACAAAAGACTTGCACAAACTGATGATGTGGCAGATTTTCAAAAATTGCGCCGGCATGATGACATGGCAGGCTGTATGGATTTCCGCGTTTTGCGTTGACTGTTGTGCGAATTTCTGTGATTTACGCTGACAGGTTTTTGGCATTGCTTTTGGACCGAAGCTTTTGAGTTTGAAGGCTTTTCATGTAAACTGCTTTTGGGGCCTAGGGCCTTTAAATATGTGCTAAGGGCTCATTCTTTGGCATGCTTCCTGGAGAATAAGCTTTCAGCTAGATATTGTGGTCCGTTCTTGATCACAAAGAAAATTGGCCAAGTTGCCTACAAACTGACTCTTCCTTCGGATGTTAGTGTACATCCAGTGTTTTATGTCAGCCGCCTTAAAGTGAAATTGGGCGAAGCCGACGTTGTGCCTATCGAGGAAAATGTATGGCAAGATATGCAAATTGAGTATATTCCTCAAGAACCAGAAGCAGTTTTAGATCATCTTACCCGTTATTCGCGCCAAAAGGCTTATGACAAGTACTTAATTAAATGGAAGGGTCAATCTGAAAGGTTTGCTACTTGGGAACCTATTAGAGCTTTGAAGGCTCAGTATCCCCACTTCATTGATGAGGACATCAATGGTTCTTAAGGGGGGATGTTATGTCCCGCTCACAGGAGAGGGGATCTAGCCCAGATGCCGTCGGGATGAGCGTCGAATGTCCGGGCGGACGTAGTGTGAACACGGCCAGTGTGGCCGGCCATTATTATAAAAGGGAGGCAAAGGCCTCATTTGTAGTTATCGACCCCCACTGGCAGAGAGCTAGTGGTTAGCCCGCGAGGCTAGGAGTGCGCGAGGTCACCTCGAGGAGGTGAGGCCGGGTGGTATGGGACGCTTGGTCTTACAGGTTCACGCCTAGGTCCTCGGACGTTGGCCCAGCACGAGGGAGCTGCCGGATGGTGGCTATGGTAGGGTGGTTCGTCCGACGGATATCTGTAGGCAGTCCATGTAGCCGGGATATCCTTCCTCTTGTTCGTCTCTCTCTCTCTCTCTCTCTCTCTCTCTCTCTCTCTCTCTCTCCACATCTGTACCTCTCTCATTTCCTCTCTTCAAAGAAATAAAAGGAACCATCACTCAAGCTAAAGTAATCACTACCGCAAGGAAAGAAGTAAGGATCTGTGAAAGTGAAAACGTAGATCTTCACCATTTCAATTCCGCTGCACCTGACACCTTTCAAGGGTGAAGTGCCAGAAGATTGGGAGCCTGAGGAGCAACCATAGATAGAAGAAACAGATGAAAATCTTATACCTGAAGAGGTCCTAACACACAAGGAAAGGAAAGTTAAGGGTAAGCTAGGCCGCAAGTATTTGGTCTAGTTTCAAGAACTATCCAGCTCTTCATGCAAAGTACATGAGGAGGAACTGCAAATACTCCTAAATTATTACTTGAGGCTTTTGGTTTAGCTCTGACTAATCCTCGAGTGCACGTCGAATCAACAGATTAAATATAGTGCGCACGAGAGGGGAGCCACTCCACTGCTTTGTGACAAACTATCCACAGAGGAATAGAGTCAACCAACTTCTCTCCAAGATTTTGGGGGTACTCACATGCTTATTGAGTGACTTTATGATATGCACATAAATAGTTGCCATAAGTTGTGGGCTTGTGGTTTGAATTCCTAACGAATTGAATGCAACATGTACTCTTTTATTTGCGGCTTTTTTTTCAGTATGTGTTAAGGATGACATGACTGCAACATTTTATCTTGTTGATGTGAATCTGGAGTGACGAGATTTAGTACATCAAGAAATCTATAAATGATCAATGCGGTCTGGATATGGTGGTTAAATAAGACATAATGATCATGGTTCATGTCTAAGATCTTGACAAGGATTGTGATATAATTGTTCAGTGACTTGTGTCTTTGTGTTGGTGCATGGTTGCACATCCGCATAGAGTAAGTGTCTACTAAGCTATTCTCTATCTATTGTTTTTTTTTTGCACGCATAATCGAGAGAGATTACTCTTCTTTTAAGAGGCATATCACAAAAAGTGATGACGTGGCACTTAAACCCCGACAACAGTCAGGAAAAAGAGGGATCGCAAAAGATGATGATGTGGCTGTCCAAAAGGTGTTGATGTGGCACCTCGGTCCTCCACAAATTGCAGCCCGAATGTCAATTGCCACATGGAAAAATTTGCTATGTAAATTTTTAGAGCTTTTTAGCATACCTATGTTTGAAGTTCTTGGAGAGCCAACTTTTTGTAACAATTGCTTTTGGCTATTGGGCGAGTCTCTAGCAAATCAATGTGTGGGTCCACAAGACAAAGAACCCTCCCCAGAAGTAGTACTCTATTCCTATCAATATGTGGGCCCACAAGACAAAGAACCCTCCTGGGCAGTAGTACTCTATGTATTGAAAGAAGCGCCAAACTTTGAGACCAGTGCATTTGCAAGCGGAACTCCGCTGCTTCGTGTCTCCACTACTTTGAGTTTTGAAGTGCAAGTGCTTAAAGTTTCCGTGAAATTCGTGTTGTTGAGGATTTACTGTCTTGTCAATACTAAGCCGGATATAGCCTTGCAATGTGAGATCAACCACGCTGCCAGCGTTTCACAATGAATAGTGCCCGGTAGCTAGTGATTAGCGAGTGGGGGATGGCAAGTTTTTGTGGGTCCAAAAAAGCGGCAGTTTTTCTTATTAGCCCGATAGACTAGCGCTAGGCTGGACAACAGTTCTCTTCCATTGCCATTGCCTCATCTGAATCGGGCCTATTATTACCAATTGATTTGTGCTTCTTGCACTTTACTAGAACTTACTTGATTCTTGCACTTTTCTAGAAACTCGCTTGATTAATGTTTATCATCCCCTAACAATGACACATATCAAGTTCTTTCAACCCCTCTGAGCAAAGATATACGATAGATACCTCTACATTTTCTAGGCATATTACAACTCTCTTCTCATGTGACATTATTTGAATCCACATATTAACTACTTACACTATTTTAAAGAACAAGGATACTTAAAGTCAATAAGGAGTCATAGTGTACTGTGGACAATGCAAGATACCTTGACGGCAATTGTACCAGCTAAAGCATCCAAGTCCTCCATGAGCCTACCAATGCGGCATTCATCCCATGCACTACGATACTGCTCCCGCAGGATGTAATCGGAGGTAAAACCATAAACAATGCTGATGCGGCTGTCTTCAGGTGTCCGTGTGATAAGTGTTTGCTGAGGGGGGCCATCCAAGGATGGAGGAGACCACATGCGCTCACATATACTGGAGCGTGCCTTCCACAATGCATCAGTGACCGGCGAGTGGTACATGCCTGGCCACATGCTAAGCGGCTTGCGGCTTGGGCTGTCCGGGGTAGCCTCAAAAGGAGATTTCACAGTTGGCAAAACTGGGATCGTAATGGATCGTTCAAAAGATGGTGACGCTGTGCTATTATTACGAGGGTCCATGATGATCTCTGTTGCAACAGGCATTGCCACAATGATCTCTCTCTCTCTCTCTCTCTCTCTCTCTCTCTCTCTCTCACACACACACAACCTGTAGGGCCTTTTCTTGATTCAGTGTGGAAAAACGAGTGTTGCAGAAGAGGAACCGCCGTAACCCCGTGGATCCCGAAAAAAGTACGCGGAGCATCTTTCCGTAGAACGGAGCTTGACGAAAGGCGGACTCAAAAGACTCATCGGTTTACATCTTCACTTCTGCGCTGAAACGTTAAGCAGTAACACAACACCATCAGCATGCTAAAATTAAGTACCACGAGATGCAAACCATGCGATCAAATTCATGTCGGGGCGTCGTTGATCTCGAGATTAGTGTAAAAAATTTGAATTTTGAGCATTAGACAAAATTTGAACTCACAAAAGGATCCTTTAAGGAGTTTGAATTTACTTTTCTCTACCAAAACGGGCGCATGAATAATTTTTTGCAAACAAACTCCAAAGTTGGCGAAAGTTTGACAGTTAGAATGTTCTCTTCATGAAATCTCACGGTTAGAATGTCTTCTTCAAGCTCTATCTACTGATATATAGCACGCCATGAGATTCCATGAAGAGGACATTCTAACTATCAAACCTCCGCCAACGAGGCCTGAACAGCTTCTCCATCAAGCGATTGAATGTGGCTGGTGCATTGGTCAAGCCAAAAGGCATGACAATGTATTCGTAAAGACCAAATGTAGTACGAAATGCGGTCTTTACAATGTCTTGATCAACTATCCTTATTTGATGATAGCCACTTTTTGGTCAACCCTACTGAAGTAGGTCGATCCTTGTAGCTTATCAAATAGGTCTTCTACCCGTGGAACGGAAAACCTATTCTTGATAGTGATCCTATTTAGTGCTCTATAGTCGACACACATACGATATGTGCCGTCTTTCTTTTGCACTAATAGCACAGGTGAGCAAAATGGAGATGAGCTTGGCCTAACCATACCCTTCTCAACTAACTCATGAACTTGCCGCATAATCTCCTCTTGTTGAGCTTGAGAAACTCTATAAGGAGGTTTATTAGGCGGTGAACTTCCTGGAAGAAGTTCAATTGCATGGTCATCATTACCTCGTTTAGGAGGTAGCTCACAAGGGATGTCGTTAATAAAAACATCTTGAAACCCCTTGAGAAAATTGGATAACTCTAATTCCTTTTGGTTGCTTTTATTTTCTTTTGCTAAAGCATTAGGTTCATTTTGAGAGTCTTTAACAAAAATCATGTACACGGAAATAGAGCTCTTTATTGACTTGTTGAAAGTTGGTGTATGTACAATGGGGATGGTGTTACCTATTTCCTTAACATCTATATACATGTCTTTTTCCCTGAACTTAAAGGAGATTCTCCTTTTAGGAAATTTAACATCAGCAGCCAGGCGGTCAAACCATGGTGCCCCTAGGATTACATCCTCATGCTTGAGAGGAGAGATAAAGAAGTCCTCTTTGTCCACATAGCCTTGGACATGAAGCCTCAATTTCCCGATTAAGGGAGTGACTGAAGCTTCTTGCCCCTTGAAGGCACTGTCTGCGGGTAGGACATCTCCCATCTCGTAGGATTGTATTCCTAGCTTGGTGGCCAACTCTATAGATATAAAATTGTGAGTAGAACCAGGGTCAAAGAGAATAAAAGCATCATGTTCTCTTACCTTTCCCCAAGCATGGCATAGAGGAGATCCTTTGTGGTGAGTTTGGTGAGTCTCCTCCTCTTGGATTTCAACCAAGGAAGCTCTAGGAGGATCTTGGCGGTTGTTCTTTTGGGGACAAGCGTGGTACGCATGCCCTTGTTCGCCGCACTTGAAACACCGGTTATCCTTACGATAACGCTCAAGCTCTTCAGGAGAGAGTTTATTCTTACCTTTGTAAACTCCCTTCTCTTTAGCTTTGTTGGAGTTGCCCTTAGGAGACTTTTGGACATTGTCCTTCCCCTTAGGCTCATTGGAACCCTTATTTTCCGGGGGCTTATTATTTCTTTTTGCCCCCGTTTGGAAATTGATTCGAGAGGCGACCATAGTGTGGTGTATTACCACCGATATGGTACGTGGTCTTTGGGAGTTGACATACTCCGCCAATTCTTCGGTTAAGCCCGCACAAAATTGTTGCTTTTTCTCTCCAAAATCCAACTTTTTGAAGATAGTGGCTTTGAGTTGTAAGTCCCAAAACTTGTCTACATATTTGTGGATGGATTCATTGGGAGAGAGCTTTAAGCTTCGCCATTCGGTGAGTAATTTGTCTTTGGCATCGGTGGCCAAAAACTGCTTCATAATGGAAGCTCTTAAAGCCTTCCATGTTCATGGAGCTTCACCGTTGGCTCGTAGGCTAGACCACCATTGTCTGGCGGACTTTTGAAAGTGCATAGCTACATGGAGTAGCTTAGAGGACTCCGTGAAGCCCTCATCTCCAAACGCCGCATCGAATTGTTGGATAAAGGCCAAGACTTTGTCCGTAGCACCAAAGGTACCATCATAGGTAAGGAAAGAGATGCTCTTCCCTCCCTCTTTGAATTTCTTCAACTTGGACGACCTCTTCCATGCGGCATAGGATTTCCTATGACCTCTTCTTTTTTATGGTTCAAAGGTTGCACCATCACTTTCTTCAGAAGGTGAAGAATTTGAAGAAGGTGGAGAAGAGGGTGACCTCTTTCTTGCCTTTTTCTTGTCTTAATCTTTGTCGTCTTCACCATAGCTTTCATAAGAGGAAGAGGATGAAGAAGATGGAGAAGAGGGTGTACTCTTTCTCGCCTTTTTCTTCTCTTGCTTTTTATCATCCCTCTTTGAATTATGGTGTGGAGAAGAGTGTGATGGTCTTCTCCGCTTTGGTGGTGATGGAGAGCGTTTAGCCCGCCATCTTCGTGGAGCCATCTCCGCCGAGGTGGCGGGAGACTCGCTTCTTTCTCGTTCCTTCGGTGGAGGCTCTTGAGTTCTCCTTTGGGAAGGAGATGCATCATCAAGAAGTAAATTCTTGAGCCCTTCATATGGATTCTCTTCTTCTTCCCGAATCGGAGAGAGACCTCTTTTGGTAGTCTCACAAGGAGGCTTCCTAGGTGTTCTCTCGCCATGGTGATGAGCTTGGAGAATCCCGTGAGCACGGAGCTGCCGTTGCACTTCACTTTGGAGAGATGGATTGCCCATGGCTTGTTGAAGCCTAGAAACAAGATAGTTAACAAGCATTGAAGCATCATTAGTAGCTTTTTCATGAGCAAAATCAAAGTTATCAACATTAATTTCACTCTCTCTACTATTGTCAGCCATTCTAACAACTTTTAGGTGTAAACTTTTTAGGTGTACTTTGGCACTTCAAGCCCTAGTTGCTACTCCTCTTTACCCCTTTAGAAAAAGCACTCAAGCTTCTGTACCCGCGGCTCGAATACCATTAATTGCAAGGAATAGAAGAGAGGGTCTTTCGACACCAAAACAGCACCGGCTCCTGTCAAGCTTCTAATAGCTCAATAATGGTTAAGCCGTAGGCAAGCCCCGTAGGACTCCACTATTAAGACCATAGCTCTCGACGGTGATGCCCCGTTAACTGCACAAAGGCAGGCGCACTGCAAGGCTGAAAAATCCCTATTCTACTTACTCACAGGCAATTAATAATACCAACCATTTGTAGCTAGCTTGAGGACCTCCCTTCTTGAGCAAGAAAAGAGAAACCTTGTGCTCTGATACCAATGTAACATTTAATGGCCTAATAACTTATGTGTAGCGGAAATTAGCATGAACATAGTGGGCATTTCATTAGAATAGATTCCTAATGAGAATTACAAGAGTGCTTGGATGGAGAGAGCAACAAAAAGCATAACACCTAGTTAGATAGCATCGACAATACTTTCAAAAGAGAGAGCAATTAAGCTATTGACAACAGTTGAGGACCGAATTTTCATGGAGCCGGTCCCCCCTCCAAAAGGCTTTGTATTATGGTTTCTCCCATCAAGAGAGACATTGTACAATACAATTCTTTGTGTTCCTTCAAGACTAGCTAGTGCAATGAAGATGGAAACTTCATGCACTAAGCAAAACACTTTAACAAACTCAACTTGAATTATCCCCGTTCTCAGACCCAAGACCTCACACACCTTCGAAGATGGTGAGAGCTAGCAGGGTATGAGAGTAGATTAAGAGGAAGAAGGAGTATCTTACGAGAAAGATGTACATCTCCTCACATAATCACTCATATGTAGCATAGCTTAGCTTAGTAATTAGCTTGGTAGAGGAGATGAGCATGCATTGAATCTTGGCTCTTGGTTGGATTTGCATCCACATGCCAAGAGACTGTTGATGTAGGCTTCTATCTCACAAGCTTGGAGTAGGTGATGAGTTCTCCATTAAAGCTTGGGAAGAGATAGTCTTCTCTTTCTTCACACATGAGCTTGTGTGTGTGTGTGTGTGATAATGCCTTGCAAAAATCAGCCCCCTCTCTCTCTTGGGCGAGCCCTCTTGCTAATTGCTCTTGTTGAAGCCTCATTGGCCCTCCCCAAGTCAAGCCAGTTATAATTAAGCAGCATAAGTGATAGCCTTCTGACATGTGTCCCCCTTTCCCCTTTTGTGAGAGCTTTAGGTAATTAGATAATTAAACTAAACTCTCATTGGACCCCTTTGCCTCCTGGCCAATAGGAATCAGGCAAGCCATGGGGCTCCTGAATGCCCATTGGACCCCTTGGGAGACTGCCCAATAGTCTTCTAGGAGACTTAATTCTCATTGGTTTCTTTATTAAATGTTTTTAAATTAATTAAACTAGATTTACTCTAGCTTAATTCTCATTGGTCCACTTCAAGGGTCATTCAATAGAAATTGGGCACACCTTGTGGGCATCTGGCCTAGGGAGCTGACATGTGTCCCTCATTCCCTTTGTGTAAAGGGAGCCTGTGTGTGTGTGTGTGGCTTTATCTCTCATCCCCTACCTTTAGGGCTCGCCCCCTCCCATGTAGGGATGTGCAAAGACTTTTAGGGCACACACAAAGCATCCAATTTTCCCTAGGGTTGACCTTTGGACACAACCTTTGAATTTTGGAACCTTAGCATTTTGGAAGTCTTAATGGGCTGAACCTTAGGGTCTTTTTAGCCCATTGTTGCACATGGCTCTTTTGTAGATGGCCCCCCCTTTGGATCCCTATTTTCCCTCCTTTGGATCCCTACTGTGGCCGGTCTGCTAGCTTAACCAATATTCTAGCTTTTTATCCCCTGGCACTTCCCCACATTAAATGATCAGTTTAATATGAGAAAATCATTTAGGAGAATTAGATATTGATTATTATGACAGCCTAAAGTGAAAAAGGCTCGAGAGGACGCAAATAAGAAGTTGAAGGAAGAAGTAGAGGAACTAGCCAAAAGAAAGCAAGAAGATAAAGTTCTATAGGAAGAGCACAAAAGATGGCTTGAGGCCAAAGCGCGTCTCGCTGATTTTCAAGTTGAGGAGATTAATAAGACCCGACTGCTAACTAGGGAGCGTGCCCTCAGGCCCGAACACGCTAACCAGGCGCATTTCTTTAGAGTTGTCAAGGTTAAAAGGAGAAGGGACTCTATTGTAGCAATCAAAGACGAGAGGGGGAGTGTAGTAAGAGACCAAAACGCTATGGCCAATCTCATGCTCAACCATCTCAGTCAAATTATTGGTCAGCCAAAAGTTTGCACTCAGGGGGTTGATGAGGCCAAAGCCCTTCTGCTTGGTATTGTCAAATGTGATATACTACCTAAGCATTGGAGAGGCCAATCTCTATCGATGAGTGTTGGACTACCTTGCAGGCGATGGGGAAGGAAAAGTCCCCTGGATGGGATCGACTAACTGTCAAATTCTTCAAAGAGTTCTGGGAGGATCTTGAAATCCCGATAGTGCAACTAGCTGACAGGGCTCTGCTGGAAGGGCAATTAGATGCCATCCTAAAAAGAGGGTTAATGAAACCTATTCCCAAGTTGGTATATTGCTCTTTGCTAAAGAACAGGCGGCCTATCTCCATGATGATAGTTGTGTACAAGATCATTGCTAAGGTAATTGCTCTAAGACTGGCTCCAACCTTCAACAGAATCATCACCCCCCACCAACATGGCTGCATAAAAGGAAGGTCAATTTATGAAAACATATTAGCTGACATGGTTGGCATTGAATATGCTTCTTTCACCAAGAAAGAATGTTTCCTCCTCCAACTTGTCCTAGATAAGGCTTATGATAGAATCTCATGGTCCTACAGTGAGGCAGTCTTGAAGGCCTTAGGCTTTGGTCCCACAATGTGTGCGTTAGTTCGCACGCTTGGGGAAGGCAGTCACTCTGAGCTTCTCTTCAACAACAAGATAGTGAGAGGGTTTGAGGTCAAGCGTTTGGTAATCAAGCAAGGATGCCCACTAGCCCCATTGCTTTTTGTGATTGGCTCTCACCCGCTGGTGTTTGCACTTGAGGACACAGCGGCGAAAGGGAAAATTCAAGGTCTTGCACTTCCTAGAGGAAAACAACTGCTTGCAAAATTCTTTGCAGATGACTCATTGCTCTTTCTTCAAGCCAAGATAGAAGAGCCCTTGAGATTGTTCAGCTCTTTGTCAATGCCTTCGGCTCTATGTGTAGTATTGAGAAATCAAGATTGATATGTGTCTCAAAAAGAGACTCCTTCGACCCCGCGGAATGGTCAAGAGAAGTCATAAGCAAGGGCTGTGTGTTCAGACACCTAGGTGCTCCACTTGGGGTGGGTATTTTGGATAAACAAAGATTTGACTGGCTGTTGACCAAAATAAATAGTAAAATAAGAAAATGGAAGTTTGTGCTCCTCCCTTTCCATAGCAGAGTCACGATGATTAATTCTTTCATGATATCGAATATTTCATTTGTGTCGTTGTCATTGCTAAAACTGAGAAAATCCAACTAGAAAGAATTCTTGAAGCCTATCAAACAGTTTTTGTGGAAAAGGAAGCCACAAGTCCTTGCCAATGGGGGAAGTGGAGATGGGTAGCGAGACCTAAGAATCAAGGCGGAATCGGGATTCTTGACCCCATGGTGCATGCAGAAGCTTCGTGTGCCAAACTTTTTGTCTCTTTGATGGACCAAAATAGGAATGGGCTATCATGGCCTGGGATATTATAAATGATGCAAAGCTTTCCTTGAAAGGGGGCATATGGAAGAAGGCCACTATACCCGACAAGATTTTCGCGCCTTTCTAGACATTCCTGAAGTTGGGTGACTGCACATGGTGTACGCTTTGCCGTACGTGTCGAAGGTTGGGAACTTGCATGTGCACTGTGTGCGAGGCTCGAAAGGCTGCAAACACACAACTAGAAGATCCTAGAAAGCTCAAAGGCGCAGGGGTGTCTCACTCACCACTCAATGCTTCCATCGTGAAGAATCTTGTGCTGCAAAGAAGGAGTCACCGCCTCGCCGCGCTCAACCGCCTCGCCGCCGCAGTGCTCGATCACACACACACACACACACTCTCTCTCTCTCTCTCTCAATCTCTCTCAAGCACACACACACACACCTGTGGGCACACGAAGGAGATGGAGCAAGAGAACTTCTTAGCTTACACCTCCAAGAATAAGGATTTTTAGGTCAAATGGACCTTTTATAAGAGTTTAACCCATTCACACATGGGTGCCTACAGTGGCTGGTTAAAGTAAAAATAATATCAATGAGATAAGTGGTGCACCTCTCATCGGCGATCACCCAAGCACCTATAGGACCGACAAGCCCGGTCCCTGACTCAAAACACTGTGATATCCGTGAATGTTATTATTGGACCGACGCCCATTTGCCAAGGTCAGCACCAAGCGATAGGGAGCGTTGAGCAGTCACCAAGCCTCCTATTCGCTCGGTGCTGACCCCACTGTCGCACGTAATGTCTTTAACACCATGGTCAACACCAAGCAATAGGGAGCATTGGGTAGTCACCAAGCCTCCTATTCGCCCAGTATTGACTCCACTGCATGACTTGTAATCACATCACCAAAAGGGTCTCCATGGTCGGTTACACCAAGGTCAACACCAAGCGATAGGGAGTGTTAGGCAATCACCAAGCTTCCTATTCGGTTACACCAAGGTCAACACCAAGCGATAGGGAGTGTTAGGAAATCACCAAGTATTCCATGTCCGAGGACTGACTAGAGGCTATACCTAAAAGACCTTGCAGTTAAGCTATGATAAAAGGAATTGCTCATGAAATCATAGCCCGACTTATTTTCTTTTCTTTAACCCCCCAAAGTCTTTTCACATTGATTCAATTTTGATGTGTCTGCTTATTTTGTATGCCTTGGGTTTTTTGCTTTTCAAGAAAAAGCACCCACACTGGGAACCTCTAGGGCTCTAGTACCATAGACGATACATGTGTCAAGCTAGGATTTCTATTCCAGCTGAAGATTTTACATTGTCGCACTTTTGATTTTTTTTGTTAGTTCGTTTTCAGCATTTTAATTTTGTAACTTTGGGGGGTCATATAACATTGTTACCCTCCCGAGGCTCATCACACTAGTAAACTCCTTTTATAATAAGCTAAAGGTCAATAGGGACTAAGCCCACTAGAAAGCCCTAGTACATTGCACACAATGTTGCTTGAATCTCATTAAGAGCTTAAAGTAACCATTGATTATTAGGAGGGCATTCCCCATGGTATTAAGAGAAGATCTCTATTTTCTACCTTGGTCAAACTAGCTTAGTCAGACTACTTGATTCTGAAACCTAGACAAGAGATTATGATAGAAAATTATATAGAATCTAATGTTTAATCTAAGCAAATGTACGTAATATTGTGCTACCAATCACATTTAAAGCAGACAAACATGGATGCCAAAACAAAGACAAGGGGCAATGCTAATGGTCAAGAAACACCTGTTTGTGTTGATGATCGCCCTTGATTTGAAGAGTGAACGAAAGAAAGATTCCATGAAGGTCCAAATCCTAACAACAGCAACACCTTCCTGTACACACTAGGAAACATAAAGAATACCTCTAGGAGGCACATCAGTGGGAAGAGGCACCAACCCTTATTGAACACAATCAAACAACATAAGGAACTTTGACCTAATTATTTGCACTTTCCTTAGAGAGTCAAGGGAATAGGTTATCGTAGAGATTGGGAGGGAACCCTAAGGCTAAACCCCTATCCTCATCATCATCAAGAAAAAAGAAGTCATCATCCGTGAGACCATATGTATCACCGTGTAATCATGTAACTCTTTCTCATCATTAGAGGCACAAATGTTCACTAAGAGCATCACTAGACGCCTATAGTCATCTTGGTCAAGAGGGTAGTCTTGTGCAATCGGGGAGACATCCTCTACTAAGTATGGATTAATCATAGTCAAGAGACGTATCAACCATTCTAACTACTCAAAATTTTTTTCACACATTAGCGTATCTACCCAATCCCATTCACATGCAAGCACCGGGTAGACTATGTGAAACACTTGTGCAAAGTAATGAGGGTACCTCTCACCTAAGGTAGGAGTGGATGACTTTATCGTACTAGCCATATATATACACATATATATGATGGTTAGAGTGCAGCTATTATAAGGGTCGTGTCAAAAGGTCGTATCTTTGTGCATAATGTGTTTTTATCATTTTGTGCTATGTAAACTTGTAGGTTTCCAGATTTTTGTTTGGTGGATCTTGCTCTTTTACTTTTTTATTTTTGTCTTGTGAGTATAAGGATTTATACATACATTCCGTAAGATTGGGAGATTGAGAGGTCAGGGAGGAAGGTTAAGAGGGAAGCAAGTGAATGATGGATGTCAACAAGCACTCCCCTCTTCCTTGGGTAGGTCATACCTTTTGGAATGATATCGTCACCTTTTGAAAACAGTTGTTCCAAGTCGTTATGGGTGAAGGCTTTAACCAATAGTTTTTGATTGTCCTATGTGTTCCATCTAGTTGCAAGGGTGGTAAGGTACTCTCCCATGATTTTATTTGCAACGTTGTTATAGGTGGTGAACTTACAACGGGAGGTGCAAATTCTTTTTTGTTTGTATGGATATGCACAGTGGTAGGTGGAGATTGTGTCGAAGATCCTTTTTCCGTATATGAACTACATGAAGAGCAAGAAGCTTCATTTAACTTCCTTGTTCCTGCGCTAGGTGGAACAAATAATTTCTTCTTTGGTACCCAAAATACCTTCAGAGCTTTATTTCAAGCTACAGAAGTGAATCTCTAGAGAGTTGGGCTATGGGGACATATGGTTCAACCTCTTGGACATGCAATTTTTTGGGTTTTGTTTCCTTAAGAGGCAATATCTCATGGACTATGACTTGAGTGGCAGGACTAAGAGTTGGTTTCTGTGTTTTGACACCCCCAGTCCCCCAATCTATAGTGCATTTGGTGGCTATCATCCACGTGCATCCTAGGTTTATATTACCCTCCATAGTTCCAGCAGGCATGACAAAAAATTCTTGAGATACAACCCCATCGTCATAACTGACAGAAGTGTGCCAGATTCCAAAAATCGTGGTTTTTATCTTGTTGATACCCTTGATTTGGATAATACTCTCAGATAGGGATGGCTTCCCTAACCGACACCGCACCCCATATGATAGCAAATTATGCTTAGCACCCGTGTCCAATAAAGCGTTATATAGCACTTTTCTATAGGTGCTATTTAGCTCAATAGGGTATCGTAGAGGTGTGTCAGAGTCCAACCAATCATCCTCTATTTCAATGTGGAATGCATATGTAACTCCCAGGTTGGCCTCTTGTTGACGTCTTATACGTTGTTGTCGCTCCTTAGCCTCAACTTGAGCTTGTATCTTCTTCAACTCGGCTTGTACCTTGGATGCCTTTTTTTGATGAATGGCACACAGCTCCTCTTGGCTTAAAGGATTATAGTATCTTTTAAATTTGCTCCCATTGAGGAATCCAATGGTTTCAACTCTACCAAGAGTCTCCACACGAATGGTACCTTGTGGGGTGATTTCACATACTCTATATGGTCCTTTTCCTGTTAAGTATGGAGCCTGATTTACCCTTGTAATTTTTTGTGGTAAAAGCGCACATTTGTAAGGCCCCCATTAAGAGGAGAAGCCATCGTGCGTGAAGGAAAATCACTCGCCGGAAACCAAAATTTTCACGGCCAAAAATAAGGGACGGCCGGAATATTATGGCCGGACAACGGCCGGAAAGTGGTCGGAAAACAACCGGTCAGTTGGCCGGTGGCCGGTAGTCAATGGCCGGTGGCCGGTGGTCAGAATTCAATGGCCAGTGGCCGAATTCAAAAGCGGACTTGTCTTCTCAAGGGCGGCCACACATGGGCGGATTGAAGGGTCCGATTTGGACTTATCTACACAAGGACGGCTACACATGGTTGCCTCTCATGAGAGAGGGCAACCCTTTTGGCCTATAAAAGGAGGCCATTTCTACACACATTTCATAGTGTGAAGTTGATGCAACAAGGTGAGTGTGAGGTGGTGAGAGTGAAGCAAGGCAAGAGCTCCATTAAGGGTATAATCCCTTTGTAAACTACTTCTTGTTTTGAAGTACTAAAGCCATTAAGTGGCTGCTTTCCTGTGGACGTAGCCCACATTGGGTGAACCACGTATATCGTGTGTACTCTCTCTCTCTCTCTCTACTCTATAATTTCTTGTATGTAAATCTGTCTCTCTCCATTAAGTAATCTACTCAATTATCTATTTAGCTACGTCTTATTTCCTAACATTTCTCGCATATTTCAACTTTTTCTTCTCGTTATGCACTCCATACATAAGGACTTTATCACCAACATTGATATCTTTGTCCTTTAGATGACGGTTAAACCATTTCTTCCTCCTATCTTTCTCCACAAGTGCATTTTGCACAACCAATTTTCTTTCTTCATTTAGCCTCTCAAGGATATATAAACGCTCAACTAAAGGGTTACCGTCCCAACCTTCTTGTGAAGCTACACGTAGACTAGGAATTACAAACTCCCATGGCATAACTGCTTCTTGGCCGTATACCATTTTGGAGTACAATTAATAGCCACTTTGTAAAAAGTACGATAAGCCCATAGAGCTGAAGTCAGCTTCAAATTCCAATCTGTGCGCTTCCACCGTTTTGGTCAAGATAGAGATTAAGGTCTTGTTGGTACTCTCAGCTTGGCTATTTACTTGTGGATAATAAGGTGTGGACTTATGGTGAGCTATCATGAAGTTGTTAATGAGTTCTTTTATCATTCCATTTATAAAATGAGTGCCATTGTCACTCACAATCTCAAAGGGACAACCAAATCTTGTAGTAATGTTCTCAAAGAGAAACTTGGTAGTTGACCTTGCATCAGTCTTACGTGTCGCCATGGCTTCCACGCACTTTGTCACATAGTCAGTGGCAACGATAATATATCAAGATTAAGTGCTACGAGCTGCCGGACTAATAGGGCCTACAAAGTCCAAACTCCATTTTTCAAATGGTCGAGTCACTTTAATAGGATGTAAGGGCATCTTATCCTTTTGTTGTGTGATCTTGTAATGTTGGCATTCATCACATCCTTTTGCAAAAAGTGATGCATCCTTGAATAAGGTAGGCCACCAATAGCCTGATTGCAACACCTTTCTAGCAGGTAGTTCCCCTGAGAAATGTCCTCCGGCTATACCCATGTGGGCTTCTTGCAGTATGTATAAATACTCATCCTCACGGGCACAACGTCTAAGAATATCGTCCTTCCCTAGCTTATAGAGAATTTCTGCAATGAGAGAATAAGGTTCACATTCTTTTAACATTTTTTGAGCTATGTCCTTACAAAGCTCTTTGGGTGGAAAACCATTAACTAGAAAGTTCACAATCTTCTCACTCCATTCAGGCATGGTCTCCAATAGAAATAAGAAAGTATCGGGTAATTCATCATCGACTCCAGTAGGGGATTCGCCAGTGGGTATGCAAGACAAATGATCCGCCATGACACGTCTTTTACGAGGTCTCACAACAACGATAAAATCAAACTCAAGAAGAACTAACAACCATCGTGTAATTATTCCCGTGGAACAAGGTTTTATTTACTAGATACAACAAGGCTTGATGATCAACATAGAAAACAAACCTATTGGCCAAAAGGTAGTGGAAAAATTGTTTTACTGCATAGATCATAGCTAAACCTTCCCTCTCTGTAGTGGTGTAGTTTCTCTTGGCATCATTCAATTGACAACTGGCAAAGCTAATGGGGTAGTCCAATTTATGTTCTCCTGGTAGAGCTAGAACACCCCCAATAACAAAGTTTGATGCATCAACATGCACATGTAAAATTATATTCCAATTGGGCACTCGTAGAATGGGAGCGCTTGTCAAGGTCTTTTTCAATGACTCATAAGCATGGTCACACTCTGCGGTCCAGTGGAACTCAATAAGAAGCTTGTACAAAGGATGAGCTATCTCGGAAAAGTTTAAAATAAACGGTAATAACCAACATGGCCCATGAACCTTTGAACTCCTTTATAGTTCGTAGGCGGTGGCAATTCAACAATGGCTTAAATTTTGCTCTCATTTGTGAAAATCCCATTTTTGGACAATATATGCCCTAAAATGACTCCATGTTTAACCCAAAATTGGCATTTGAAAGGGTTTAAGGAGATGCGATACAATCTGCACTTCTCAAACACTTTTTGTAACATGATAGATGTTCTTTCCAAGAGGCATAAACACAAAATTCATCTAAGAAAGCTTCGGAAAACACCCTCAAATATTCTAAAAGCAGTGTTTATTAATCTTTGGAAGGTAGCAAGAGCATTGGTTAACCCAAAATCCATAACACAAAATGCGAACACTCCAAATTTGGTTATAAACGCCGATTTAGCTTGGTCCTCTAGTGCACTTGTGATTTGATTGTATCCAGAGTACCCATCTAAAAAGCTATAAGCTTCCTTTCCTGCAACTCTTTCAAGCACATGTTCTAAATATGGCAAGGGGTAATGATCCCTCCTAGTGGCAACATTGACCTTCTTGAGATCCACACACAGTGAGTTTCCCATTCTTTTTCGGCACAATCACTTTTGGGGACACCCATTCTCAGTGCTCAATAGGGTATATGAATCCGCATTTCACAAGCTTTTCAATCTCTTCTTGAATGATCTTTGCATACTTAGGATTCATTGGGTAGCGTCGTTGCTGAACTAGTTTAGCCATGCTATTCATGGGGATTGTGTGTTGCACCACGAAAGGTGGAACACCTTTCATATCATGATATGTCCAAGCAAATATATTCCTGAATTCCTTGAGAAGTTCTTTGAGTACATACTCCTCAGTCTCTGTCAGATCTTGGGCAATGAAGACAGGTTTAGACTCCTTACCTGGGTCTGCTAACTCTATTTCCTTAACTATTGTTGGACCTTCATAGACTCCATTTCTTCCGTCAATAGGTTTTCTTTGAGCCTTTGTATACACAACCTTACGCTCCTCCGTGGTGTAGGATTTGAAATGATCGGGTGCAGGGTGTAAGTCTGTGGGGTCTTGTTGTTCTGTGGAATGTGATTTCACTTCCTCTTCCTTTTGTCGTTGAGCTAACTCTTGATTTTTTCGTCTCCTTACGGTACGGCTCAACTTTGGCTTCTCTGTAGTCTCTAGTTGTGCGATGTCAATGGGTTGTGGACTACACCACATAACGCTTTGAAGGTATTCACCCTAGTTATCTACCAACTTCCGATGAGCATCACATGCCCCTCTATAATTAAGCCATTCTGTGGTAGATTTCTTTTCATTTATTATAGAACGTACATTTTCTCGATATCGTCGCCTCTTATATCTCTTACTCTTCTTGTCTAATTTTTTATTACAGCCGATCTCTAGTGAAGAGTCACTAGATGAATCCCTACTTGTGCCTTTGCTCCCTTGGATAGATTGTCATCTAGGGTATCACTGGGCCCTGAATGGTTTGTCCCCACATTTGCACTAAGATTTAACTCAGATTCTTCGTCCTCAGAGTCAATTTCAATTGATGATTTTGACCCCGAATCGTAAGGGCTATAGTCTTGTGAGATGCTACTAGTTCCAATGCCAATCAAACCTTCATCTTGTAGGTCATCAGAAGCTATATGCATTGCTTCTAGCATATTTAAGGATACAAGTGGTGGCATTTCATCCCCCTTAGGTGTTACCCAGGTCGTCCCTCTATTTTTCCAAGTGTCTATGGTTGCTGCTAAGTGGACCCAATCCACATTGTCCGACTCCGTCATACCAGGTAGTACATCCATATAAGGAGAATCTTCCCCAACATCAGTGTCCACTTTACATGTGTAACAATATTGCAATGGGGCCGAGTGAACTGTGGTGTCAGATCTATAATCAATTATAAACTTGTTTACTAAAAGATTTGCTCGACTAGTTACAAGATCCACTCGAACGACCAAATCTTGGAACTGCAAGTAGACATGGTTTTTAGACCAGTCATGCACCATTTTTTCTTTCCTTATGAAAGGACGTCCTAAGATCATCTCAGATGTCATAGTGTGCTTAGAGAAATCCATAACAATGAAGGTATTTCTTATTTTGTGTCCTAAGACCTTGATCTTGAGATCTTCTAGCATCCCAATAGGTTTAACAATAGACCCATTGGCCATCTTCACTATTATGTTTGTGGTCCCAAGGTGAGGTCTTCCCATAGTTTCTCAGCAATTTTTAGTCACGATGCTAACCCCAGTGCCACCATCAAGGATTCCCTTCACAGTTAAGTGTTCCTCCTTTATTGGCATCTCCCTAGCTCCATCCGTCTATGAAACTTGTGGTAGCTGACTTTTAGTTCTCCATTGAGGAAAGCTCGAAGAGCTAAGAATAGCTCGGGTTCTCCATATACTTTGGACATGATGGTGGTTCTAACTTTTGAAGCCATGAATTCCATCAATTTGGCAATATTTAACGGCCCCTTTTGGGCTTCAGTCCCTTGATGTGGGGAAGATGGGATCTCCATTTCTTCGATAGGGCCAGGTAGTCCCTCTGTAAACATTATTTCCAACAAGAAGCGAGTACACCCACTTTCCCATGACTTCAAGTCACTTTATTCTTGGATGACACTAGGTATGGCTAGGGTTCTATGGAATTTGTGAGGTTGTTGTTGCGTAGGGATGTGTCTGTAATCTGGATCTGCCTAAGTGCTGGCTCTAGATCCCTTTGGGTCTCTTCTACCAAACTCCTTAATTTCTTAACTCGCTCGGTCTCCTTTGTTGGGTTTGGGTAAGTTCCTCTCTTCTTCTTGGGTCCTAGTCATTGTGCTCATGAAGATCTTCCTTGTTGGTTTCTTTCCTAGTGGTCGTTTTGGTCTCCATGGTTTCACCCGAATCAGAATCCTCTTCAGCGTCGTTCATATATACGGGGTTGTCACCAGTCTCTATGTTGGTCTTTGAACTGGGGTCTGACTTCGCTGCTTTTTGCAATCTCTTCCTTCATGTTTTCTTCTTCTTCTGAGATTGGGCAATTGATGCCGTGTCTCTTTCTTCAAGAATGTAATTGTGTTTTTGGAGCATCGATCGTGTGAGTACATTCATTGGTACCACAGGTGTACTTTGTGATCGCTCCTCCATAACCTCAATCAAGTTTAATGGCGTGATCTTCGGTGCATTTGGATTATTTGGCCATTGGGCAATCAAATGATCTATGCCACATCGGTTACACATGAGTATCGGCATTGTAGACGTGCTCGCTTGATTGGTTTGCATTAGTGTAGCATTCTTTTGTAGCCTAATAGGACACTCGGATACACGATGTGGACCTCCACACTCAGAGCATTGAAGAGGTGGTCTCTTGGAAGTGTAATAATATTTTTGCCTCTTGCCGCAAGAGCGGCTACTTGATAGACAGGTTTGACTTGTCCCCAATAGACCTCCATGTAATATTGTGGACTTTCTTCAAGTACATCAATTCCATAGGCAATATTAGGGTCTATATCTTCCTCACAGCCTTCCAAACAAACAATAGATGACTCACAACCCACTTGATTCATAGAAGTGATTCTCGGATGTGGTGGTTGTGGTCCTAGCATTGGAGGTGGTAAGGGTGTTGTTTGAACAACATTTTGGGCCCTAGGGACCATGTGTTGTGACATTAGTTCAAGAGGTGGGGTTGGCATCAATGCAGGTACTCGAGGTGTGTCTGTCCATACTAAGGTTGGTCTATTGGCCATTGCGTGCTTAGATACTATGCAATCCTTAGCTTGATGACCATACCTCCCACAGGCATTGCAATTCCCATTGAATTTTACTGTAAAAGTAGGGCATTCACTGGTACTATGCGGACCATAGCATATTGAGCACCATTGTTTCTCCCTGCTTGGATACATATGATTGTTTTGCGGAGCATGATTGTCTCTAAGACTCTCTTGAATGGCCTTGGTGAGATCTGCTAAAGTCATGTCAGATAACGTTGGCTCCTTAGCAATAAGCTTTAGGGTCGTTGGCTGACGCCCCGATGCTTGCGAGCTAGGCTCAATAGACACTCTTTCTCCTTGAATCATTAAATTATCCTCCAATTGGATCGCATTGGTGGTGACTGCTTTCCAAGTGGTGATACCTCTAATGACTAGGCCATTGTAGATATCCTCATGTCGTAATCCCCTAATGAATCTATCAAGAAATTGGTTACTATTGAAGCGCTCATTTGAATTACAACGAGAATTTAAATGCTTCAAGTGACTAATAAAGTCTCTCACGGATTCTCCTTCCTCTCGTTGGGATTTCTGGAGCTGAGATGCTACACCCCAAAACACTCCCTCTCGTATGTATTCTTTCAAGAACAATCTCCTAAGAGTAGGGTAAATCGTTTTTTCTTCCACCCTTAGGGTTCTCTACCAATCCCCAGCCTTCTCACTTAAGGTTAGGCTTAAAGCGTTACTCTTATGCAGGTCATTGTCTTCTCCTAGAGAATCGCATATTTGTTCAAACACTTGATATGATTTCTCACATCCTCGTCTCCACTAAATTTTTGTGTGAGCTTGGCTATTTGTACTACCTTACTTTTAGGCTCTCTATCGGGCGTCTTACACATATTCTTAGCAATAGATCGACCGATAGCTTGAACAAATGTTGCCAAGTCACCTAAGTGAGTAGGCACCGTGGGTGAAGACGCTCCAGAGACTAAATATGGAGTAGGTATTGGCATTGGGCTTGGCGCATAGGAAGCCCTTGGGTTCCAAGTTTGGTACGGTGTTGTGCCATGTGGTGGTCCAAAGTTCATATGTGTGGCCATTGGCATAGCAGACGTAGGATGTGACATGCTAATGCTAGCCAGTATGGTCCCATTGAAATAAGAGCTTGGGTGTTGTGGTTGTGGAGCATAGGTTGTTGAAACAATGGGAGGGGTAGGAACTACATGAGTAGGAGGACCCATAGCTGTATACAATTGGTACACACTTGTAGGTACTATTGCAGGCATTGAGCTACCATGTAGAGGTGCTTTACTAACAAATGAGGTCCATGGCCTGTTTCTTGGCATGCCCATCATTGGGGTAGGCATGGTAGCTGTGGTGTCATCAAGGGAAAGATGAGATAGACTTGGAAAGGTAAAGCTATCACTTGTGGGCTCAGAACGGACTGAGACCCCTAGCAAAACAACATATGGAGGATCCATCGGACATACCGAGGGAGTCTCCATTTGCGATAAGGTTGGTTGTTTAGCCTTCCCTGTATCCAAGAATCTCATGAGACTCGTTGAAGGCATATGGATCCCCTTGTTCTGCCTCTCTAGCTCAATAATCCTATGGATGAACTCACAAACTCTTTGTTGTTGATCCTCTACACTAGTAGCACCCGTTGTGGATTGTAGGATATCTAACCAACCCACGTGATAGGTGTGACTTGTGTATAGGTCGGTTAGAGTTTCTGTTTGTAGTTCATACTCCCAGTTTTTGTTTAGGAACGCTCCATTTAGGACTGAGGTGCTATGGGTGTCCTTTGAACTAGATACAACGTGGCTCTCTATGGGTTGACCCTTAGTGATCGCTAATTCAATGGCACTTGATTGCTCTCCTAGCAAGGATATTGACATAGGGGCTTTCGCTTTTAACTCTCTTCGTTGCTCCGCCTTGCGTAAGCTCTCAATTTCCTTTTTCCTAGCCGCAATGATATACCGCTCAACCTCTTGCACTTCGACAAGGCTTCTACCATCAAGTAATATAACCTCGGAGGGGAATAGCTATGAAGAGTCAGGGGGTGCAGTGAATGGAGTATTCACGTGCACACTCTCAAGGAGCATGGGGTCTACGGTGGTCATGAATGGAAAATTTACTTCCCCACCTCCCTCATTTACATCGTTAGCTCCATGTTCAGAGCGAGTGGCTCTACTAAAGGTTTCCTTCAAGCGGCTAAGCACGTTCAGAGTAGACCTTGGGCCCATGGCATGCATGTCTTGGCTTGAGCTATCCAGATTAGACATCGGGTAACCCTCCATGATGTCGTAGTCAGAGTAAGAGTCACTAATCGCAATATGTGGGTCCTGAGTGGTACTACCTTGGGTTCTCGCTGAGGGCCTAGAGCCTAAGGTAGAGGAATAATGAGTGCCTGCGTAAACGGAGACACTGTCGATGTGCTCGTCCTCTAGCATACGACCAAAGCGTAGGTTGTGACCTCAACATTCTAGAGGTGTTGGTGAGTGCCCATGAAGGCCGCTCACTTAGTTTTTTAAGTGTTTACAATCCAAATTTTGTAATATTTTTGGTCCCTTTTTTAAACCGAGCCACGGAATATGGCGTATCATAGCTCAAAACGAGTGTCCTGGCTAGGGGGACATGTCATGCTTTACAACCCCCGATTCGGTTACGTACTGTCCTTGGAATCCTAAAACTAGTCTTTTCCTAAGTGGGGAGAGGGCTAGAATTAGTAGTCCAAAGGGTGAGTGTGAAGGGGATGGTGGAGGACTTGAGGAACTTGTGTCACATGCCCTCCCTTCACTTGAGATCCTAGTCTTTATATATAAGGTAGTGCAAGTCGTATATCATAAGACTGAGGACTGAGGCTTAAGCTTGGGCTTGGGCTTGGGCTTGGGTAAGATCCCGATCCCGATCCCTTCCTTTTAGAATAATATTTTTTTAAATTTAATTTATGAATTTCTTTTTAGTCCCAAATATCCCGAGCGTTTAAAAAAAAAACTTTTTCTAAGGATAATGTGGCCGCGTGGACGCCGAGCTCCCACGTGCAACAACACCTCCTAAGTGCTCTATCTGACCTCCTTGCAGCTAATTATCAACTAATTAACTGTCTAACACAGTAAAAAATTAATTAACATCTAATTAACTGTCTAACACAAAATTGCACACTCACACACAATCAACTCTCCTGCTCACTGTCTACTCTACTCCTCACTGTCTACACTCACTAACAACTATACTAACACCTGCACAATACAAATCTTGCAAAAAAAACAAAAACCAGTACAATGCAGCACTAACAGAGCTTACAGCTACTAGCAAAATCTTCCAAAAACCTGCTAATCTATCCTTTATAGTCACTAAATAGTTCTCACAAAACTCGGCAAAAAAAATTTTAAAAAAAGAAAGAAAAGCTGCCAGAGGTAGCACTGAGTGCTCCTCAAGCTTAATGCAAGGATGTTCCCGGCAGCGGAGCAAAAAATGTACGCTTTGCCGTATGTGTCGAAGGCTGGGAACTTGCTTGTGCACTGTGTGCAAGCCTCAAAAGGCTGCAAACACACAACTAGAAGATCGTAGCAGGCTCAAAGGGGCAAGGGTGTGTCACTCACCACTCAATGCTTCCGTCGTGAAGGATCTTGTGCTGCAAAGAAGAAGGAGTCACCACCGATGCCGCGCTCAACCACCTCGCCGCCACAATGCTCAATCACACACTCTCTCTCTCACTCTCTCTCAAGCATACACACACACACACACACACACACACCTGTGAGCACACGAAGGAGAAGGAGACAGAGATGGAGCAAGAGCACTTCTTAGCTTACACCTCCCAGAATAAGGATTTTTACGTCAAATGGACCTTTCATAGAGTTTAACCCATTCACACATGGGCGCCCACTGTGGCTGGTCAAAGTAAGAATAGTATCAATGAGATATGTGGTGCGCTGTCATGCAACTCCACTGCCATGAAGAGAAAAAGAGAAGAGGAATGCAAGCTGAGCTTCTTTGAAGCCTACACATTAAGTGAGCAATGATCAGGGCTTGATAACAGGCCAAGCTTAATGATTAAGGTATGCCAGATGCGGGTTAAAAGGGCCAACAGATGCCTCAATGATGCCAAAAATAGTCTTGAAGTGGGCACAAATGGGAGATTATGATCTAAAACTATAGTGCTTGAAGTGCTCTACCGGCCTGTCTTTACGGCTCGTCGATTGGAGCTACGGTGAAGAAGTTATGGCAGTTTAAAGTTCAAGCCGATTGCAGATCCGTACTGGATTGGGCAACTACAGCTGAGGTCATAGAATTGAACTGATTGCATGGGCATGAAGTGCTCACATCGTGGAGCGCGCCAATCTTTTCAGATCAGTGCTCGGAGTCCCGATCGCCAAGATATTGGCCGTTAAAGATTCATTGGGGGCCGGTTCCGTACTAGTCCGGTCCACTCGGACGGTGTGCCATCTGGGATTTTGAGCAGCACCAAGGGTTTTGAATACAACAAAATAAGTGCTTGAGATAGCAGTGCTTTAATTGATATGTACACCAAATTTGATGCCTGCTACATTGCCTGGCCGGTATGTATGCCAATGACTGCCCAATGTTGGCCGGCGGTAGTCGTAATTGGCAATGCCTGGCTAGTATGACACTCTTTGACTGAATGTGATGGAAAGACCTTACGTCAAATGCAATCACTTATACTTGCATCTTAATGGCCAATCGCAAAGTCCGCAACACTGAAATGGGCAACAAAAACCCACGATGATAATGTTAGTCGGTAGCTACTGTGGGGAAAGTTTTTGAGTTTGGTGATGCTTTGCCCAACATGTGCGACTGTGGTGCCTTTACAAAAGCATGATATGCATATCAAATGTGGTGTCCTCCACTATGTACCTATGGCCGCCCAAAAGGGCCAAAATAAATGAGCTAATGGGGGGGGGGGGTTTATTGAGTGTGAAAAGGAAAAAAAAAAGGGGAAAAAGAAAGAGAAAGCAGGCGGGCAGAGGGCGCATGAAAGAAAGAGGGCTTGCGCTGGGCTTGACAAAGCTCAGACGCCCATGTGCATGAAGCGGGAACCCACCGGCAAGCCAGGGCGCACAATTCGGTGCCGCTCCTGCACAGTTTGGTGGCGATGGAAAAACTGGGCTGCCACGTCATAGCATCTGATTCTGCGCCACGTCACCGACGGCGCCGTCAGTGCAAGTTTTTTTAAGGAAACGAGTTGCTTAGGGAGAGGAATATAGGGTAACAAGCAAAGCAAGGAAAAATAACAAAGAAGGAAGAACCATCGAGAGGGGAAGAGGAAGCTCGATCTCTCTCACTCTCGTCCTCGGCAAGCGAAGCTCGAAGAAAGCAAGGAGGAGAAGGAAGAGAGAACTCCGGCATAGCAAGGAGAAGGGCATGAAGAAGGGGAGTTGAGGGCTCTCTCCCACGCTCTTTCTCGTCCTCGGACACAAGGTTAAAGCCACTCTCTCTATCGGGCTTGCACAAAAAGCCTACCTCTCTCCGAGCTAGAGAAGGGGCAAGAAGAAGGAGTCGAAGCCGAGCTAGATAAAGAGGCCGGGAAGCAAGGGTAATCTCTCTCTCGGCCCTTGAGAAGAAAAGGGAGATGGAGAAGGGCATCGAGCAAGGAGGATAGCAAGGAGAAGGGCAAGCAAAATAGGGAAGGAGATTGAAGCTTTTCCGAAGCAACTAAGGCGGGAAATTTAAGGTAAGCAAAAGTAAGCTTGAGAAGGAGAACTCGGCCAGAGTAGAAGAAGCATAGAACGAGCCTAGTCAAGGCAACCAGGCAAGGGATAAAGTTTCGGCTAGCAATTGAAGAGCAGGAAGAAGTTAAAAGCTGTGAGTGGCGATTAAGCCAGTGCAAAACATAAGGAGCAGGAAGTTGCGAAATAATTGACAAAATTGAAGCTTGCGAAATCTAAGGGAACTCGAAGCAGATGAAGCGACAAGAGATAATTACCATCACCGTCATCGACTAGAGATTGATTAAATAATTGTTAAGCCCTGGTGTCGTTAACGGCCCGGTTAATTCTATAAAGCGGGAGCTTAAACTCCTAGCTAGCAGATGATCCAAGTGACGGCGCTGTTAACAGCCTGCCTTGGCTAAAGATTAAGTTATACTCAAACATATTAATCGATTAATTGATGATTGCCGTGATTGCCAGAGTCAGTTGCATCAATGTCTCTTATTCTCTCTCTTTCACACCTCCCACAGCCAAAGGCCTGGCGCCTGCCCGGCTCACGTAGCGAACACTTATCCCCCGACATCTTTGGTGAACCCGACGCGAAACGAGCCGGTGTGGGAGGTAAAGATGGAGAATTTAAAGCAGATGATGACGATGATTGCAGAACTAAGTGCGAACGGTTTTGATGATAAGTCAATAGTTCCCGATTTTTTGAAGATGCTTCAATTGGTTCAAGGATCTCTGCTTGAAATAGAGACCGTAAAGAAGAAAAATCGAATCAATGAAGCTTTGGATGCAGCTTTAGATGCAGTATACAACGAGAGACCACTCTTTGATGGATACGATCCAGAGGGCTACCTAGAGTGCTATGAGCTGGAGACCAAGGTAAGAGGGATACCAGAAGAGTTGATGATCAAAAATTTTGAGCAGTTAGTGAGTTCAGATGTGAAGGAGCAGATTCAAGAAGTTACCAAAGCTTGCAACGATGACTGGGAGTATTTCAAAGAAGCTATTGTGCAAGTACGTTATAAGCAGAATGAAGGCTATCAAGATGAGAGTGCAAGTCTATCGGACTACGCAGATATCCGAGGGCAAGTACGATCAAAGTTAGAAGCTGTGATTGATGAGTTTATTGTACGGGATGCTACCTTCTTAGGCTAATGATCAAGACATAGTCAAAGCTGTGTATGCAAAGTTGGGATTTTCATATGCCTTGCATGAAGTAGAAGTCCTTGAGGGTGAGTCTCTACAGCCTCAAACTACACAGGGTAAATTTTTCAAAGAACATATACCTGTAGTACAGGAAGAAAAGAAATCATGGGATCAAGACAATGAATTGGCTAAAGCTCATGAAGATGTGCAGGTGAATGAGTGCAGTCGTATTCAGGTAGACATGAGGAAAGATTCAGTTACAACTGATACTTTTTCTACTGAACCAGAATTAGAGCAAAACTTTTCTGGTACAGATTCTACCGTAGAGGTGATTGAAGATATTGGTACAGGTTTTGCCAAAGAGTTGATTAATGATAGAGATGTTATGGGTCAAAGCAGTACTGCTATTGAGAGCAGCAAGACCATGGATTTTGGTATACCAGATTTACCTAATTTGGATGTACCAGATTTTGAGGACTTGGCTAAGCAAGAGTATGTGCTTGAAGATCTGCAAAATGTTGATTCAGAGGGGGTGCACACTCCTTCATTGACAAGTTTTTGTGAAGCACATCTACAAAAGTGGAAAATTGGTCTTGAATGTGATGATAATGAATCAGAGGGGGTGCAGACTCCTTCTTTGAAAAGCTTCTGTGGCCTAGAGCTACCGATATTGCAGATTGATCCTGGATTTTCTGATGGTGATTTAGAGAGGGAGCAAACTTCTTCTCTATCGAGAACTTGTGATGCAGGGCTCACACTATGGCAGAAAGATTATAAAATTGATGATGCTGATTCAGAGGGGGTGCATAGTGAAGTGCAATCTCTTGTTGATGAATATGATTGGTTTCATTGTGCCGATGATACAGACAGGGCAATAGATGAAATTTTCAATGTGCATGCTGAACTTTGTGCTACAGAAGTGCAAAGATATCTAGATGAGGATGCAAGACTTGAAGAGCAGTTTACTGCAGATATGGTTAGTATGCATGTCATATGTGGAAATCTTGGTTTACTACAGCAACTTGAGATGTGCAAGATGGAGGAACCTTCTGAAGCAGTGGACCTAGACCTTATGTGCTTACTGGACGAAGATTTCGAAGGGTTCTCAAACACAGATATTAAGGATATCAATCAATCCAGATTTATGCATGAGCCAGTTTGTTCAGATTCAGCAGATGATTAACTTATGCAGTTGTTAGATGATGCACTACTTGATTTTGAGCCTCTACGAGATAGAGAATTGTTTTCAGATGCATCTTTTGAGACTAATGAAGAGGATATTATCATAGACTTGATGTATTCAGATATGCATGATCATAATTTGAATACTAATGAGAGTGAAGCTGCACTGCCAATGATTTTACCAGTGATTGATGATCGACAATTGGATGAGCCAATTGCACAAGGGATATGGCAGTATCTCGTGCTACCTGATGCTATATGGAATCTAATGTTACCCTATGATGTAGGGGATTTTGAGCTAGCTTTTGACCCAGGAGGTGACAGATATATGCATGGTCCTGGGTAGTTGACTTATATTCCATATGATCTAGGCAGTTTGCATGAAGGTTTGCGGGCTAATTTATGTTTATGCTGTAATGATTGGAAATTCTTGTATTTTCCCTATGATCCTGGAAGATGGTGCAAAATTTTCAAAGGAATGCTCAAAATGGGACAAATGATTAGTTTC
This sequence comes from Adiantum capillus-veneris, assembly GCF_014529385.1. Classification (NCBI taxonomy): domain Eukaryota; kingdom Viridiplantae; phylum Streptophyta; class Polypodiopsida; order Polypodiales; family Pteridaceae; genus Adiantum; species Adiantum capillus-veneris. The sequence goes on from NC_140934.1 coordinate 155,449,535, forward strand.
CCGTTTGATCCCGGGGGCTACTAAAGTGCAAAGTTCCAGATTTGAAGAGTACCAGTTATCTATTGCAGCAGGTTGCATGGTACAAGGTTTTGCTTCTTAGATTACGTTAAGTCAGAAGAGTTTTTGGTTATACAGTCAATAAGATTACATGGCTGGCTTCCAGTTGACTTCTTTGGATAATTGATGAAGTATCTTCACATCTATTGAGTTGGTTCTGCTAATAGAACTTGAAGTAAAGGACTTCACAGCTAAAACTGATTGTACCTGAGTGTTCAAAAGGGTCATTATACCCTAGTAACACCTTGAAACTTGAATTTTGGTCATCCTAAAACACACAAAAACGCAAGAGCCGAGAAGTCAAAAGCAACAAAAACTGTAAACAGCCTTGATTGAGCTTTGAAAAAAGACAAAAACATTGCACAAGCCATCACAACAACTGTGGAGAAATAACAATAGTTTGGGAAAGCAAAAAGGTGAAAATTGTGCAAAAGACAGCATACACGTATGATGTCTCTAGGGGTAGCAGCAAGGTTATTTTGCAAAAATTGAGGTTACCAGTGTGTTCAAAAGGTATCATTTACCCTAGAATCACCTTGAGTGGGGAGTTTTGGCAGAGGTTTGGGGACAAAAAGCCAAAAGATGGAGTGGTTGTGACTTAAAAAGAAAAAACTTGTGTTTGTGAGCACTTTTGAGCTTTAAATTTTTTTGTAAACACATGTACATGTTGTTGATGGTAAGGGGAACTTAGAATAGAAACAAATCAGAAATCTGAGATGATAGACATCATACGCGTATGATGTATCTAGCACCATCGTGAGACAAATTTTTGAAAATCTGACTGCACCAGAGTGTTCAGAAGGGGGTTTTTATCCTAAGTATGCAATAAGACTAGAGTTTTGACCAACTCTAGACACCCAAAAGACAAAAGACGGAGTGTTAGAAATGGAAAATAGAAAAATTTGTGATTTTGAGCACATTTTTGCATGAAAATTGGTAGAAGTGCTTGAAAACCAGTGCTAGATACTTGGAGATGCTTGTGAATAAATTCTGTCCAAAAATTCATCAGCAGACATCATACACGTATGTTGTTTGATAGGTGATTCTGGCATCAATTTTAAACTTTTGACATTATACCCATCTTCTGCATGTTGTGTTGAGCACACCCACCAAATTTCATGTCATTTGGGCTTATAGATTGAAAACTGGGGGGATTTTACTCTTTCAGGGGATTTCCTTATGAAAACTGATGATTTTGTGCATTTTTGACATCCAGAAATTGCTCTGAGTACATATTCTTGTTGTACACATTAAGGGGCACCTTGGGTAGAAACAGAAGTCCATTCTGACCACATGGACATCATACGTGTATGATGTCTTAGAGGCCAGATCTGAGGTCAAAAGTTACAACTAAGTGCACCCTTGTGATCTACAACATTTAAGAAGCATATAGGCCAAATTTCATCAAGTTTTGAAGCATTTTTGAGCTTGCAAAGACCATAAGACGCATCTAGGCAAGTGAATGTTTGTAATGGCCATAACTTGCTCAAAAAGTGTCAAAATTCAATTTTAAGACTTGATGTGTGTTGCTAGTGTAATAAGGAACCTCTGGAGTGAATTTCACTTCATTTTGACCAGTTAGACTTTATACACGTATAATGTATAAAGGACACTTTTAGAGACCAAAATTGAAATCTGAGCTTACGAGGGTGTTAAGCACAACAAGACCAAGCTCATAGACCAAATATTGTCAAAATCTGAGCACATAGACATTATACGTGTATGATCTCTCAAGGCTAGATTTGAAAGCCAAAGTTCACTTTTGGGACAACCTTGGCAAAAAGCTTATGACACCCAAATTGGATCAACTGCTATTGGGACAACCTTGGCAAAAAGCTTCTGACGCCCAAATTGCCTACTCACAAAGTGCTCTGCAGATTCAAACATTCAAAGGAAAGAACACAATTGCATTAGTTAATAAACACAAGACTCATGAAATTTCAAAACCTACAGAAGAGTCAGCTTCACAATTGCCCAAACAAGGAACACCTCTAGATTCAAAAATGGCAACCAATATTGCAAAGACAGTCCCTACAAAATCCCAACCGACTTATCCCCAAAATCAACCAACCTGGTACACACCATCAAATTTGGATACCTAAAGAACAGCTTGGCCAACTGCAAATGTGGATCAAGAAAGAAAAACTCTTACAAGAGACATCTTCAACTTTAACATCCAGGTATCAACAACAAAGATCACAGAAGAGACAACCAAAGCAAAAATCTAAGTCTCCAAAGCATACACATACATATTCACATCCGCAGGGTTGTTACAAACAAGTATGGGTTCCAAAGAAATTACTTCATGCACAAAAGAATCAAGAATATATATGGATACCCAAACAAGCCCCTAACCAACCAAAGGAAGAAGTTTCCATCAAGGGCACCAACAAGAACTCCAACAGTTACGACAAAGCAAATTTGGGTACCCAAGAAGCTATATCAAGCCCGGAAGAACTACTATTAGATTTGGGTCCCATTGATAAAATCTAAGGAGATATCAGCAAAGGAATTACCCATCAAACAAGAATGGAGACCAAAGGTCCAAACCAAGAAAAACATCAAGGTGAAATGGGTTCAAAAGCCCATCACGAATCAAATTGATATATGACATCACCTAGATACAATGATCAACCCCATCAAGCCGTAATTTCAAATTGCTCAAGAGGACTCAGCCAACGGGAGGGGGGAGCAAATGTTACATAAAAAGACATACGGAATAATGCCACCAAAAGAAAAAAACTAACAAATAGTAACCCACAATCAAGCATGAAACGAAGGAGTTCATCAGCTCATATCAACACAACAAAAGGTGGACAAAGGTAAAGCGACCTCAATGCTTACCAACTCAAGAGCGACAGAGATTTTGACGATCCAAATAGCAACTACAACAATCGAAATCACCAAACTTGAGAGAAAATTGAGCTTCAAGTAAATATCAACACTGATTCAAAATACAACAATCTAGAGTATGCCCAATTATGAACAAAATGATGGCATCCAAAGACCAGTACAATGATGAAGTCCACAAACTCAAGAACCTTCTTACAACATGGAACGGATTCAAAAAAAAAAAGGTAAGTCCAAGTCGCCATTAAAAATGGCATTAAAAGTCATAGTCGGGTAGCTAAGCCAATAGATGAGCAAGGCATTAGTCTCAAAACTTCATGTAATATTTTTGTGGTCTAAGAGTCTTAGCTACCATAGGTACTAGTCGCGCTGGAAGAGTTGAGCATATCTAAGCTAGGTCGCTCAAGCTGGAATAGGTGAGCATAAGAGTCAAAATCTATATAATCTAAGTTTGGAGAAGAAGAAGGAGAATGTCTACAAGACACTCACGCACTGAGCACAATGAGGAATGAGTGGAGAAGCTTCTACATCAAAAACCCTTCTAGGAAAAGTGGAAGCTATTGAGATGTCTTTGGTTATCACAAGTTCTACATTCTTCCCTTGAAGTACTCATCAACTCCACTTCTCACATAGCATGGTTTTATTGAAAAAAATTCTCAATTCTCATATGCGTTTAGTGTCCCATAATTGGCACTTGCAATAGGCACTCTTTTCTTGATTCTCCCAAGCACTCACCTTGCATGAACAGGTACTCAAATCCCAACAAGCTCAACTCAAATAAGAACGTATACCAAAGGTTTTTTTTCCCACTGGGCTTTTCCCTTTGGTCATCCAGGTTTCAGACCTTAATGTAGGAAAACACTTCGATAATATATGTACATACATCAAAGACAATAAGAAAAGACTACAAAAGGTAACATGGATCTTACTAAGGAGGTACAAAGAATGGTTGTCTCACAAGACAAAGTGGCAAAGCTGTGCAAACTTCTCCACACAAATCATGGTCACAAAAACTAAAGTACAAGCTTCAACAAAAGTCTCACAAGAAGTAAAGTACTCAAAGACAAAGACGCAAGGAACAATCATTAGAAAAGCGACATTCATAACAAGTTGTAGAAAAGCCTGGTCAACAAAATCCATTACCCTTTGTACACAAGAGAATCCTTTAAAGAGAGTGACAAGGCTCATCTCCAACAATTCACAGTGACCTTCAAAACAAAGCAAAGGACGTCCCAGTAAAAGACAACATGTCTTGTTGGGGACGACAAGAATTCAGGAGGGGGGAATGTTGAAGCGGTTGACCAACACACTCCAAATCCAAGTGGTCAACAGAGGCGCATTAATTAATTATATCATTTTTGCCTAAAGTCGACTATTTTAGCTCACTGATTACCAGAAGTCCTTTCAATGTTGTAAATCTCAAGAAAACCCCTGTAATAATAACGAAAGTGGATGGAGAGTCAGATTCACTCAATAATTGTAATTAGTACCTCTCTTAGCTAAAATACCCAACTTAGGGTTGAGGTATATTAGCCAAACTCTTGTAACCTTGAGATAAACTTTTTAAATAAAAATAAATCAGTCTTGGACTCAACTGTGTTACGTACGGTGTTCCGTGTGTGAGTGGGTCTTCCTTCTCTCTATGCATGCTACAGGAGCGACATTGCTGAGGCGACTCCATCAACGTGTTAACAGCGAGAGCTACGCATCGATGCCAAGCACGCACAGTTCTCGATTCCTCGCAAAGAGCTCTTTCTTGATCTTCAAGGTGACTTTTATCCCTATCCATGTGTCTGTTTCATTATTGTTATATATCAACGTGTTCATGACGAGACAAGCTACACCTTAGGCCTAATCATGTTCGAAATCGGTGATGTGAATTTTATTGTCAAACATCTGCGTGATTGTGATTATGTGTGCGTGTAGATAGTATATTGGGGGAGAGACTTTAGGGTAGTGTCCTCTAGGTGTATAGAGACTAGCCCTTAAGTTTTGTGACGATTGGACGTCGTTAGGTTATGTTTCAAGAGGTAGATATGTCGTAGATATTGTAGTCATCATGTACATAGTGGGTCAGGATAGATTTCTTTGTAGTAGTGATTGTCTTAGAAGGTTGAGTGGGTGATTGAAAACCACTTCTTCTTTCCATGTGTTTGCGGGTCATTGCTCCATCCTTGGCTAACATTATGTTGGTCGAGTTCTTGATGTGCTAGCATCTGAGACGACGGATTCCGTCGCAACATGTGTGTACCTCAATTTTGGTGTGATTTGGTGATGTTTATGCAAGTAATTGAAGCTAATTTTTGAGTTATGAATACCCCAAATCCCCAATTTCACTAACTTCTCACTAACCATTACTAATTTCACTTCATTTCCATGCTAATTGTACTAATTCTATGCTAACTTTCACCAATTTTTGACTAACTTTGCTAACCTAGCCGCTAACATTTGATGTATAATGTATGTTCAATCCCCTTATAAGAGGTGGAATCAACAGTTTTATCAAGTTTCTTTGTGCTAATCCATGCGTAATTTGTTGACTTAAGTGGTTGATTTTTAGCCTACAATGGTCAATTTTTGGGCCAAAAGAGGAGAGCCACACATGTGTGTGCATGGTGGAATCATCGCGTGGAGCAAGGATTAGCTTGGATGCAATCGATTGTAAGTGCATTGGTCAACTCCATTCAATTTTTGGGTTATTAATTTGATCCCAATGTGTTGCTAGTTTATTGCTAAAATTAGGTGTGTAAATCAATTGACATATATTGAGAGCCTAATTTGATTGTTTTGGAATGAAATTGATGGTCAATTTTGACTAATGACTGGTGAGTGTGTCAAGATTAATCTTGATTTGCAACAAGATTTCATGTGTGTGCATAAAAATCATTGTGTGTGTAATGCACCAAACCCGGGGGATTCACTCTATATACAAAACGAGATGTCACTTGGGAGAGCAGACAACTTTGATAAAACCTCTATATACGACTCATATTAGGGAATATGACCCCCCTTTCTACACTTATACGAAAATCAATGAAGAAAACTATCATACCCCTATCTTACATATATAATTTAGGTCTCACATTATCTAACTAAGTAAAACTAGTCAAAGAGTGTGTAGCGTACTGGCCGGCAACATACTAAGGAACCACTTTTGTTGATAACTAGATATACCTTCAATGTATCTTAGTTTGACTTTTAAACTATGTGCCCGATCAGCCTACACTCTTGCTACTCGTCCAATTTTGACCCATCTAAATTACTCAAAAAGCATGGCTATAAAGTTGTGTTAGGTTCTCCATGTAAATTTTCATCTAGACAAACTCTTTATAGCTTTCATTCCTCATCAAATGAACTATAATCACAAAACAAGCAATTGATACAAAGCAATGTTAGTTCTTGCATGTATCTTTGTAGCTATTGACTCACAAGGTCAAGGGAAGACTCTTTGGGAAGCCATGATTTTGAAACACAAAAAACTTCCTCTCATTTTCCCCTTCCCCCCCCCACATATGATACCCCCCTCCCTTATTTTTAAGCTTGGGAGATAAATTATTGGGGGCCTGCCTCAAACTTATACGCTTAGCGGTAAGTTTTCCATGGTGAATCCCCTGGGACACCAAAGAGGAAAAAATCTACCATAAAATTCAAGTGTATGTGCACCTAATCTTGAGTGTGTGCTGCATTGAATTGATGAAATTGATGATATATGAGTGTGCAATCATGTAATTGATGTGAATGTTAGGCAATTCCAATCATTGGTTATGCCTTTTTGCCAAGAATTTGGGCAAAATTTGAGTGTGTGTGCTCAATTGAAGACCACTTGATTTAATGATTGATGGTCAATTGGGGCACCCAAATTCTTTTTTTATTGTAAAATGTTCATGAAAAGTGTGTGCAATCATTAGATATAAGCCTAAATGCATTTCCAATTGAGCCAAATTTGAACTTTTGTGCTTAATTTTTGTGTGTGTGTGCATTGCTCGATTGGGTCAAAATAGTGTTAATTTTTTAGAAATTGAGCATGCATACATTCATTTATGCTTGATCAAGTGTGCAATTTTAGCATTGCAATGAGAGATTGATGGATTTTTTGCATATAATTTTGGCCTAAATTTAGGTGTGTATGCCAATCAATGGCATGTGCAATCCGGTGTTTGAATGAATAATTGGTATTTTTTATCAATTATGATGATGAATTGGCCAAATAATTGATATGTGTATTACAAGATTGTTGCAAAGTTTGATATAGATTTCTCAATTGATGCTAAATTGTAGTGTATTGCCATGCTAATGATTGATCAACGTGATAAACATTGCAATGTCGCATTCATTTTTTTGTGTAATTGTGACTAAAATTCACTCATGTCGAGCCATGCAAATCCCAAATGACAACCCTAATTGGGTTTGAGTGATTGTGGACATTGGATATGAGCAACTCACAAGTTGCAATGATTACAAATTGGGTTTGGAATTGCCAAGGACAATTAGGTCACTCCTCTTGTGAGCTTGCAATATTCAATTGATGAATTGGAAACAAATTTTGTGCGCAAACTCTTTCAACTCTAAGTGTTGTGTCAGTGATCTTTTGGAGTAGTATTGTGAACAAATTGATGAGAATTTTCAATATTTTGATGAAAATTTGACTTGAATTTTCATTAGGTTGTTCATTGTGTGATGTGTGCATATGAAATTTGTGCTTCCAAATGTGCAAAGAAAATTGAAATTGAATCAAGAGGAATGGGAGACTAAAACGGATTTGGACTATTTTTTCTATATAGTGTTTTTGCACTATCAAAATTCATTTCAATCACTCACTTAACGTCGAAAAAGGGTCAATTGCATGTTTCTAAGGAAAATTTGTCAAATGGAGAGATAATGACATGGTGTATGCATTAATCAGGCAAGTACCGCCAATTGATTGTGAATTTATTTGAATAATGAAGGTGAAATAATTATCCCTTTCTTGCTCATGTGATCGTGGGAATCACCCCTTAGTATAATTTAAAAAAGACATATTTTTCTTATAAAAAAAATTCCCATGATGTTCTTCGCATGCGACCTACAGGCGCCCAAGCTCCAAGCTAGCCGCTTTGAATACTCCCTAGCTATGTTGGATGCTTACCTTTTTTGTCGCCTACCCCGTCCACTTGCCCTGCGAGCTTGGATTGGCGCTCACCACACACACACACACGCACAAATTGGCATGTTTTCTCTCATAGACCCTAGTCCAGCCTTGGTCTTTGGACCCCACACACACTCACTCAGTTCGCAACTGCCCCACCCCATTTTGGGCTGCAGATCCATGCCCGTGTTTGCCAACCCCTTAGTTGCCCCGCAATCCCTATCGATTTGGGAGCCTGCCATAGTGCATCCTTGCCCACACCTACACTTTATAACCCATTGAACCTCAGCTACCAACACCCCTCGGGACCCACTATCCCGCTTGGGCTTGCCGACATAAACACACATACACACACACACACACACACACACACACACACACACACACACACACACACACCGCTTACCTGTATCAGTTGCTCCAAAGAGTAGCATAGTGTTTCCCTCTCATCCGCTCATCACACCACCTTCAAACTTCTCTATCCCTCTCTTGTACAGACTTAGCCAGCCATACACGTTCGGCTGCATCTCGACACACAGGCACGCACACGATACTTTTCTCTCCTAGCTCGGGCCTGCTCTAAGCACACGCACACACACCTGCAAGTTCTTGAGCACACAGCTCTTGCCTAGTCGCCACTTGCGAAGAAACTCTCTCTCTCTCTCTCTCTCTCTCTCTCTCTCTCTCTCTCTCTCCCATGCTCACTGGTTGGCTGATGGCTTAGTCTCTCTCTCGCTCTCCCTTCCATAGCTCAATGCAAAAAATCACCCAAACAAAAAAGAGGAAAACTAATTTTTTTAAAAACTCCATTTTGACTTTATTAAGAGGGAGTTTTCACCCAATGTGACCCAAAAGTCCTCAAAATAAAAAAATAAAAAAAATTCAGGCAGAAATCAAAATACAAGTGAGGGTTATCTTCTAAAATTGATCAACTACCACCATTGTAAAGTGCATTGCATATGGGCTCTTAAATTCTTGTTACATACGTGAAATGAGCAACAAGAGCATCGATATTTTTGAGCATATATTGCATTGAGATTTGCATGGAATGCAATTCGAAATGTGGTGTTAGGATTAAGCATTCTATTTTAAGTGCTTGCTTTAAATATGGATTTTTTATAGCACTTAAACTTGAGTATTGATGGAAAATCAAACAAATTTGAACTGTTGTGCACAGGTTATCGCCAAAAACACAAGATTGGGTTTTGATTACCACAAGAGAGCTAAAAAATCATTTCAAATATATGCTCTCTCTTTCTTTTTGCTATGAATGCCATATATGCTATGAAAGAGCACGGTGTGGACATCGGTTGTGTGCTTTGATTGTGTGATAATTTCTATGCACAAATGATCGTATTTTACACTAATGGTTGGCTTGTGTAGAACATGGTTTAGTGCTTGGCTTGATTGACATTATCATTGCACTAAATGAAAAAATTCCTTGTGACATCCATGGGGTTTGAGAGCTACATTGGATGATAAAGTTGATGCTTGGTCAGGACTTTGTGCTTGGACTTGAATTTGTTTGTTGCATGTTAGTGCTTGATTTAAATGAAATATCATTGCATAGCACTGAAACCAAGCTTGTTTGATGGCCAAGAGAAAGCATTAAAGTTTTGGGTTTATGGTTGATCATTCTCGCTTGTGTTGATTGAAATAATGCTTAAGAGCATTAATGATTGAGTCTATTTTTGAAGGGTTGTGGGTAACAGGAGATTTCATTGATCCAAATGCGAGAGTTGACATTGCTTTAAATTGCAAAAATTGGCTATTAAGAGCCATTCATCTTCATTGTATCAAAAGTGGCAATTTCACATGAGCTAGTTGTTAGCCAACCTTTTGAGAGCTTTAAATTGCATTATTTGTCTTTCAAGAGCCACTTACTTTCATAAAGAGTTGTATTGTTTCTAGCTCATAGCTTAATCTAAATTGCACATTTCATTTGAGATAGAAACTAATCAACTTTGAATCATGCATGAGAGACTTGCAAATTGCAAAATTTGCTTATGTAGAAGCTCATTCTCTCTCATTTTTTATGTGTATGCATAAATTTTCTACTAAACAGCACCATGTGCATAACCAAATGCATTTTTTTCCCTCGGGTTTTTTCCTTTGGTATATTTGGATATTTGAGACCCTAGCTTTAGGTTTTCATTAATGTTTTTTGTGTGTTTTTTGGTTTCAATAATTGGCTTTTGGAGCTTGCATTTGTTAACACTTAGCTTCTTGAAGATGTAAATAAAAGGAATCAAGAGACTTCTCTACAAAAGAGTGGATGATTTTCTCAAGGATGCCCAAAGAGCCTGAATATGTGAAATCCTTCCATAATATTGATCTTTTGTTTATCTCTCCATTCTCTATGCTTGGATTAAGTGAATCTTCCTTATAGCTATGGTTCTTTCATTTTCAAAAACTAGGCATACTAAAGTTTCAACACTTTGCTTTGTGAATATAAACTCATTAGAAATTTGTTTTTATGTGTGCTAATCATAGGTAATTGGCTTTGATCTTAGGTTAATGTAGGATCATTGTTTGTTAGTCCTACACTCTTAGTGATAGTCTTAATATTCCATTCATTTTTAACACGACCTAGGGCTATGAACAAGCTTTAGTCCCTTAGTCCATTTGCCATAAACATCTCATGTTGGAAGCAGTAAAAAAGTGCTAAAAAATGAAACAATGAAGCAAAAAAGTGTCAAGAAAAAGTATCAAAAATGCTACTAGACACATGAAGAGCAAAATTTCTATGTTATTTACATTGTATAAGGTCTTGGGCTCATTGGGAATTCCAAATTGTATATGCTAGCTAGAGGGCTCAACTTAATCCCATAGTAAAAAGTCTTGTGGTGCATGTCTTTATAAGAAATCTTTTTATGCAAACAGGCTTCATTCTTGAGGATTCATTCTTGAGTATCCACATTTGAGAGCACTCTTTTGAGTGTTCACTTTATGGATGACCTAGGCCAAAGCTTAATGCCCATGCTTAGAAGGCTAGTGCTAATCCTTTGTAATAAGAAAAATATTTTTTAATATAATCTCTACTTTTTTCATTAGTTTTAATTCTTCTAGATTCCATTATGTCATGAAGTAGTTTCACCTTCTCATTATTCTAGATTTAAGTGTGTGGGATGACCAGCTTTTGATTTAAGTACCTTGATTGACATGTGGTGATTGGAAAGGCCAATACCAATGCAATTAGTATGTGCTTATCGAGAGTGTGCTTTGAGATTCTAGTCTATGGCAAGTCGAACTTTGGAGGGCTTAATGTGTGTAGGTGATGCTTGATTGATGATTATGGTGTGATTAAAGTTAGTGATTCATGGCTAATCTCTATTTGCATTGGAAGAGCATTCTATTAAATCCTCTCATTTGATACATCTCATTTGATACATCCAATGATGCTCATGCATCCATACCCTAGCCGGATTTTCGACCCTAGGATTGATAATTTTGTTGGTCTTGGGTGATGCTACGATTGCTCCCATTAGAGTTGTTAATGAAAAGGTTTCATTGTTTGTACCTAGAATTGATTAATGTTTCACCTTTTATTATGGTTCAAACGTTTTAGCAAGGTTTGTAAATGATTGCAGTATGGAGTCTACACACTGTTGGATAGGAGTCGGTAACACATGACGGTTGCAAATGGACAATAATGTGGAAAATCAAGATATTACTCTTGGTTTCATTGAACCTGGTCAAGCGAAAAGCTAGATCCATGAAGGATGCCACAGTGGAAAACATTAGTGTATCACCACTCTTGTTTTCGAGGACGAAAACGTTTCTCCAAGGGGAGAGTAATATCAGGACAAGGATCCTAAGGAGCAAAGCTCTACTTATGGGGTCAGATACCTGAGCCAAGGGCTCGGACTAGACCAATGTGGATTGGAGATCTGTATTATGGCTAGGGCTAGGAGCCGGCCTATATATAGGGTGGTAGGACGGTGGATCTGGCATCTCAGTCACCTAGGTCTTATAGATTTGGGATTTTGGCTTGGCCCAATAGTGAAGGCAGTGTACCTTCAAAGGCTTGTTTTGTAAATGTCTACCAACAATATCCATTTTCACTCTAGATGGCTTCAAGCTCTCTTAAGAGCACATCATTTCTTGATGCTATACATCCTAACTCGTTGCAATCAAAAACATAACCCCTTGTTGCAACAATTTTATCTTCTAACTATGAGAGACAAGTTGGGCTTTTAGAGTGAAAAAGAAAGTCACCCCTTCAAGCGTAGGTGGGACATATGTACACTTTTACCAGCATAGATTTTGGTAACAAGGCAATTCTTGGAAGACCTTTCATGAGACGACTTTGGTTATCCAAAAGTGGAGGTACAACTATTGGTATCTTCGGCATGATGGAGCGACCACGAGGGTGAACTTTACCACGCACGATCATACAGTTTGTAAGACACTCATCTACAAGAAAGCTCACCCTTGAACAACAAGGTGTACGCATCATTCGAATCTACTCTCGCTTCTCATATACATGTCCTTGTGAAGTATCCATCATACATGCTAGGTTGGGTTCATTTTTGGAATGTTAGCAACAGTGTAAGTCCCACCCTTGGAATGCAGAAAGTTGATGCAATGTAGATAATGGACCAAACAAATTTCCAAACTCTTAGTTCAAATTCAAGAATGCAAATCTCACTTCAAAGTACCCAATGTCAAAAGAAAAAAAGGCTTGAATGTAGAGATTTTTGCATCATGTTGATTATGTTTCATGGAAGGAACTTTCGACTTTGTATATCTAAATACATGAATGGAATTCCCTTGTCCTTCGTTACGGTTGATCAAATTGTCTTGGAATAACCGGTTGTTGCAAATCAATTATCCCAATTCCCTTTGGTGTATAGGTCCAATTCAAGACTCATTGGATAGATCTTTGGGGTCTCTTGCAATTGTTCCTATAATGTCAAAAACTTTGTTTCTACTTACTCACTTTTCCATATATAAGACGAAGAACTATTATGCTAGATGATATTGGGATTGAAGGGGTTTGCACCACATCATCAAAGCTGCGGGTATCAATTTCCCCTGGTCATGATTAGGAAACTCTATGGCACTCAATATCAAGATTATATATTTGTGGCATCCAATGATCCAAAAAAAATGCTTACTGTAATCCCACTTATAGATTTCGAAATGTACCTCTGAATTGTAATTTTGAAGGTGAAAACAAACAAAATTCAGAGATGTTTGATGCAAAAATCTTCAAATAGTCATTAAACCTCCTCAAAAAAATTTATTTCGAACGTAGGTGTCATCCTAGGGGTGTTGTAAACAAGTACTTTTCATGTTGATGGTGCCATTCTTCATCATCTAGTACTAGCTGTACCATGAGTGCACCTATCCTGGAGCAAGCTTGTCCTCACTTGCACAGGTCACTTGGTTTTTTACAGCTTTTGGCACTTGAGAGAGAGATTGCAAACGCAACATGTTTACATATAATCTCTTGAATTATCCCAAGAGTGGGAAGAAAAGTTGGATCAAGAAAAGATCGGTTGGGATAGAGCATGAGATGAACAAGTATTGGATTGGCTTCAAACTTTATGTTAGACAGTTTGGTTACCTTGTAAGTTCAATCTTTGTTTTCTCGGGGAAAAGATCATGCAGACTATTGCATTGAAGTTCCTAAAGTAAATCTTACTGTCACAGTATGTTACATTCAACTTACGTCAGGAAACTCAATTAGTTGCGCTTGCATTGGTTGTTCATCCGTCAGCCACATCACTTTCCCTCTAGACCCCTAACATCTTAGACTGGTACAATGCATGCAATTACCACCTATGATCAATCATTACACCTCAACTACAGCATTTCCATGACAGTTAACCACTTGGAAATATTTTCCTCAACTCACTGTATATAATTTTCTCCATCACCATTATTCCTACTAAATTCAGGGAGCCGCATAAAATTGCCTTTTGATTAGTATCTCTTGTAAGAACTTTTCGATAGAGGGCAGCAAGATATTTTACAGGTCCTTTTTCTGGTGAATATCATCCCAAATTTTCTTGCTCTTCCCGATCTGCATCATACCTCTCAAGCAGCCGCCGAGCCTCTTCTTCAGTGGCAGGTAATACTTTGCAAACCATGAATCCCTGCTCCATTGTAGCTTCCGAATCAATTGTAAAAGTAAAATAAAATGTATTTGATACCTGCACAACTTTTTGCCTGCCTTGTGAGCACATTATAAGAACACTTGAATCACAGAAGATGAAAGACTGACTCACCTCACTAGTACGCAACTCAGGCCGTGTTACATGAGCCACAACCTCAATGCTGATAAGTGGCCGCCTTGGATCATCCTCCTCGGTATATAAGACACGAGACTTGAATCGCAAAAAATCTCCAACATCCACCTTGTGTGAGCAAGAAGCAGAAAAATCAAAGAAATGAACTTACATTCTTGTGAAATGGCAGAAACTCTTAATGAAAAGAACAAATCGATGAATATCCAAGACTCACAGGCTTAAGGAAGTCTATACGATCCACCTCCACAAACAGTGGCCGGCGACCAACAAACAAGTAGCACGTGGAAAAGGCCAATTCAAATGCCATGCGCATCAGAAATCCCCCAAATATTCTGCCATGCATATTTCGTTGCTGAGGCTGGCAAATGTGAACATTCTCTAGACTGGTCTCCCGAATCAACAAACTGTTTCTATCGGCCAAAGCAGGCATGTCCTGCAGCACACGCCCTTCGGTTAATAAGGCCTGCAATCTTTCACCATCACAAGGAGATTTCATGCCATTATCAACATGCTGCATTCGCCTCTTCTTCTGGCGCTCGTCATAAGCCTTCCCTTGTTCGAAAAGGCGTTTTTCTTCTTCTGTCTGAGGATCCAGATGATTCACAGGAGCTGCTCTTCCCGTCATTGAATCACGTGCTACAAATCTGAAAATTGCAATAAGTGCGACCTGATCTTGTTCCTCAGACGTTCCTAATAGGTGCCCACTGAAGCCTCAGTCACAGAATGCATATAGCAACGGTCAAAAGCTAAACAAACAATGCAACATAGATGACAAACTTCACGTTTCTCATGCTGAAATAGAACCACGTAGATTGTGTTAAAACCCAGAAAAATAATTCAGAAGTAAGATAATGAACAGCTCAAGTAATGGGCACAAAAATGACACTGTACACCAGCTCTCTGCTATTGGACAGTTTTTGCACCTCTTTGTACCAGGCAGATTGACGGGGCTATAATATGCAGACTCTCATTTACTTTGAGATTGGAAGGAGAAATCATGGCCTCTTTTACTTGGATCATGAGCCTTCAGCTACGATTTAAGGACATGAGAGTAAGAGGCACACAACCAACAAGACAGAGAGCCCTTACAGATTTCTTTCCTACTAGTACTTTCAATCCCACCAGCCTATGCCTCATCGACCACATGCCTGATCTGTGGAGGCAGTCCACTATCTACACTCGAAAGAGCCATCACTATCTGTGAAGCAATATTTATGCAACCACAAGGAGCATGGCAGCGACCCATGGAGTCATCAGCCACCACAAAGAGCATACCACAGCATCCTTACGTCTTTGCGATGTTAGCAACAAGGGGGCCATATACTGCTCAATTGTAGATGCACCAATTACTCTGAAATAACTTGCAAAGGACGAGACCAATCCACAATCCCAATCTTCTTCTGGATCACATTGGGTTCAATATAGTAGCTCTTTGTTCACATTGCAAAACCATATTAAACCTTCATATAAAGTGTGTTCAATCTTACACCCAAATTTTGCACAAAAAAAGGTTTAACTAAGGAAGTCGTTGCCAAAATTGAAAATATGTGGTTTCAGGTGTTTCGACAAGTTTCACATTTTGAATGTTTCAGCAAAACGTTTTGGGGTTTCAGAGCGGTGAAACGCGTTTTCACGTCACATTAGCCATGCAGACATCCTCCGACTACTTGAGAGCCAAGGTAAGTCTAGCAAAGCATCTTTGGCTCACTAGTCCTCTGACCTAGCTTTCTCTTGATGATCTCTTCTTCTTGTCTTTCTTCTGCCCTTTGTGCTGCAACTTCTCGTTGATTCTTCATTCTCCAACATCGACTCCCTTGTGAGCAAGGCATTGCTGTCCTGTGCATGGGCCATAATCCCCTGTATGTTGAAAACTTTTTGCTTTATGCAATACCTCTTCAACTCAAGAGGCTACCTACAACAGTACCTCTACATCGGCTCATCTAGGTTGACAATCCAGAACAAATCCACTGAAAGAAAAGTGTCCCAGAATTTTTTCTTGTAAGACTAGTGAATCTAATACAAAGTCTATGTGCTAAAAGAAAGACTAATATCCTAAACAAAATGTTGTAGTGAAAGTGAAAGTGGGGGAAAGACTAGAGACTCCCTAGTCAATACAAAGGTACAAAATAATGAGGGGTGCAATAAGCTTAAGCTACTAAGAAGGGGATAATCCTCCAGCTCAGAGTAAATCAAGCATCGGTCGGTGTCGGATCTCCTCGACGTCCTCTGTGGTCAAAACCTGACTGGGCATCGTGTGTGGCACGCCAAAATAATCCAAATCCTCTGTAATCTCTGGCTATGCCCTCCTCTGTAATCGTGGACGCCTGGATCTCCCTAGGTCCATCGCACAGTCAATCAGTGTGCCTCTATTGGAGGTGGGATCTGAAATCTGCTGCAGAAATTGTCTAACTGTCTAGTGGCAATGGCTCGCCTGAAATAGTCTGTAACCTGCGGCTGAGTCTGTCTCTTTGGTCGCCTCAACAAGCACTCTTATGTCTCCTCAGCTCAAGCAAGAACAGACCCAAGCATCTCTGATCCTGTTATCCCATAACTCTGGAAAGAGAGAGAGAGAGAGAGAGAGAGAGAGAGAGAGAGAATGAAATGAAATATATATACCTAGATGAATCCAGGATGAAATGTTATATTAACGTCTTCAAAAGGCCAAAATGACCTATGAGACCAGAAAGTTACAATGCGGTGTATCTGATACAAGGTCAGATTAACAAAATAAATTAAACTAGGATAACAAAATATAAATATAAATACTGCGGGATCCTAAACTAAGCAGTACAATGTGAAGACAATATGGGAGGGGAGTAGAGAGAGAGAGAGAGAGAGAGAGAGAGAGAGAGAGAGATGAAATGAAATGATATACTAACGTCTTCAAAAGGCCAAAATGACCTATGAGATCAATCCATTACAAACTGGTGAATCTGATACCATGTCTGGGTACAAACAAAGACATGGAAATGAATCTAGAAGTGCTACTAGCTGGAACGGTGTGGGGTATGTGTGACCACTGACACAATGCTTGAATACTCTGTTGTAGTCTCCATCGAGATAGTATGGCTCGAATCCTCTGTTGTAGTCTCCATCGATGCTATGAAGCTCTTCTCCTCAATCGTGGGCGTCTCAATTTCCCTAGCTTCAATGCTCGGTCAATGAGAGTACTGTGGGTGTGAGTATGTATGAGCTGAGCTTTGCAATGTTGGATGCTCCTCTATCTGCCCAATGTCTAGTGTGGAGAAATCCGTTATCTGTTTTTGGGTTGTCTCTCTCCAAATCTCCTCGGTAAACTATCTTTGTGTCTATGTAACTCAAGTAGAATCTAGATACACTGATACAATGGGTGCCCAATACAAGAGGGTGACATAATGGTTGATGAATCCATCCTCATCTCTGCTCTGGATGTCGAGATAGTATGGCTCGAATTCTCTATTGTAGTCTCCATCCATGCTGTGAAGCTCCTCTCGTCAATCATGGGCATCTCGATCTCCCTAGCTCCAATGCTCGGTCAGGGAGAGAACCACGGGTGTGAGTATCAGTTGAGCTTTGCAGTGGTGGTTGCTCCTCTATCTGTCCAATGTTTGGTGTGAAGAAACCCTCATCTGTCTCTGGGATTGTCTCTCCCCATATCTTCTTTGTAAACTATCTTTGTGTATGTGTAACTCAAGTAGATACAATCCAAGACATCTCTGGTCCTGACAGCTCGTGACTCTGGAGAAGGGTCTGAAACCCTCTCTGATTAGATAGTGGAAGTGACCTCATAATACATTGTGCACTGACATATATAATGCATCTCTGTCTCTCGATGTGTATGGCAGCATATACTGCTAACTGTTGGTATCCCTCTGAATCTACCAGTCTCAATCTCAAGCCGGTGTGAAGATGTTCCTATCTGACCAATGGCACACCATAACCCATGAGATAGATGTGTATCCGCATAGCTAGGTCGAATCACAAACCCATCCCTTGTGAGTTGGAGAAGATAATCCATCTTCGTGCCCAACTCCTGTGTCGAATCACAAACCCATCCCCTGTGAGTTGGAGAAGATAATCCATCTCTGTGCCCAACTCCTGTGTCGACTCTATCCATGTCCTCCTGGTGTCAAACTGGGTCAGGTCCTAGCGAATGAGTCTAGTAATCTCCACCCGTGTGAGAGACAACGATGGTGCATCAAGGGAGTTAGGCAAGTTGTCCATGCTGAAGCCATGTATCTCGAACCATGATGACATCTGCATACCAGCATGATATGTCCCTCTGTAAAGCTAATTGTCTGGAGGACTCGAGGGCCAATCTGGCATATCTATCTATGATAGTATCCCATAAGCTGTGCATATAGGAGGTTGATCTAGTAAGCGCCTCTATCGCCATAGGGGGAGGCTGCTAACTTCGCTCTAATTATCTCATGTAGCACGGAGGCCTTTGCTCTAATCAGCCGAGAGGCCACAGACACCAAGACCCTCTCCATACCTCTCCACCCATCTTGACCCACAAAGGGTCCACAAACATAAACCCCATAGAGCATAGCTGAAGCTACCAAGGTATCAAAGAGCCTTAGTTTTGCTCGAGGTTCTCGAAACTGAACCTGATAACACATCCTCTCCAATCCTCCCAAGGCCGCATACACTCTGGTCAGTCTAGTCTCTAGAAAACCTTGGCCCACTGAAGACTACTCCAAGATAAAGCGTACGCATCTGTGTACTCCAGTCTCCTGAACATAAGTGAATACAGGTGTTGATCTCCTCACAGAGGTGTGGTGTTAAACACCTTAACCTTGGTTTTACCAAGGTTTACAGACAATCTACTATCCTCCGCGCTCATATTGCTAGAGACGTATTTGCTTTAGATTGCACAAAAACTGGTACAATGGTACTTAATGTTGTGATGTTGAGGATGCTTGCGGGAAATGCGGGTACTGCGAGGCTAAAGGCTGGAATCTGGAAACACTAAGGATGCTGAGGGCTGAAAATTGAAAACGCAGATGAGGCTGATCTCTGAAATCTGAAAGCGCTGGTTCTGCTGGCTGATTGCTGAAATCTGAAAACGCTGCTGAGGCTGTTGCTGAAATCTGAAAACGCTGATTCTGCTGATCTGCAAGGGCTGAATGTCGATCGCGATTCTAGGGTTGGAAAATGCTGGTGTTGTGGCTGAGGTGCTGGGCGATGAGGATGAAACGCTGATTCTGCTGCGGGTACTGGTTCGGGTACTGCAGGTATTGCGGATACTGAGGGTGCCTTGCCCTTCTGCTTCTTCTTGCCTTCTCTAGCGCCCATTGGGCTCACTTATGTACTGCCAATGACAGAGGTCGAGCAGCCTCATTTCAGCCCCGAAAACCCAAATTTTAACCGCATGCACATAGGATTAGATGTCCACGTGACAGTATAGTAGGTATGTGTCCTCCCTCCTAACACCTAGACTCTATTGTACTGAAAGGAGACGAAAAGTGTCAAGAGAGCATGATCCACTGCTACACCCATTGGTTTGGGTCCTACTGTAAAATCTTGAATGCAAGGGATGAAGCTCAGTTGCCGCAGTGAATGTCTTTTCACAACTGGTGCAAAATCCAAGGTTTATGGAGTTCTTGCAAGCGCCACCAGTCCAACAGTAAAATAGGCAACCTACACCGCGTGCAAAGCTTGTTGAGGCTCAAGCCCAAGTACTTCATGCGACTCAGCAGGATAGGGAACACTCGCATGTTGCGGAGTCGGAGGCTCCAAAACACGTTCGTCCCGTCCTTGAACAGGTGGTTAGGACGCCTATTCCACACGCTATGCCAATTAAGCCCGCCACCTTTCAGAGCCCGCATACTGTCTTGAATGGACAGGGAACTGGTTACTAGGCAATGCACCCAGTTTTCCCACCACCCACAATACATCCTCGGTATTTCGGGGGTGGATCTCTGTTCCAGAGTATGGCTGGTTTGTGTTCCAGAGTATGGTTGGTTATGCGCCTGGAAGTCAGCCGTACATGCCAAGAATAGTGTTTGGGGGTATGCAAGGCATGATGCCAAACCCCATGTATGGTAGCATCGGCATGCAACAAGGTTTTCACAGCAACCAGGGCCAGTTTGGGGTGCCACAGGCTCATATTGGCATGGCTGGTTTTTTCAGACAGCAGCCAGATATGGCACCTCTGACACAAAATGTTAATGGCCAAGATGTGCCGATGATGCCTACTACAGTGCCCATGTTGCAGACTATTCCTTATGACAATTTGGGGGCACTGGAAAAGCCGAAAGCTTATAAAGAAGGTGGTGCACCTATAAAGTTCAGCACTTTCAACGGCTTCGAGGATAAGGCAAAGGATCTCACTTTCCTCCAACAGTTTGATACATCTTATGCAAGAGGGAATTTTACAACGGCCTCTAAAGTCACGAAAGCTGCCACTTTCTTGGAGGACAATGGGCTTACATGGTGGACGACATTGTTAATTCAAGGACAGGCACCGGTCACTTGGGTTTACTTCAAGCAAATGTTTGCATCTGCTTGGCTCTCAAATGAATTTGAAGCCAATATCATGACAGATTGGCACCAGCTTACTTTGGCTACATGCAAGAGCTTGCCGGAGTACAATCGGAGGTTTTGTAAAGCGTTACTCTCAGTGACCTCCTACAAATTTGTGCCATTGACAGAGCAGATAGAGAAGTATTATTGTGGGTTGCCTAAAGGGCTTCGCGATTACAGTACCAAGATCAGAGTGGCTACCCTCACCCAGCTCATGGAAATTGCTAACACTAGTCTTGCCTTCTTGAAAGGAGAGGACAGTGGGTCTCCGAGCAATGAGAAAGGAGGACAGCAAAAGAAAAATTCAGCGAAGAAGCCCTTTGTGAAAACAGCTCCTGAAACGTCACAGGGGTCAGAAAAGGCTACCAAAAGGCCGGGACTTCTCGAGCGCACGCAAAGAAACAAAAAAGGAAGCCTTTTGTGAGTAAGTCGCTCGAGGAAAAGAAGGTCCTAATGGCTGAAAACAAATGCTTTATATGCGAGCAGCCTGGTCACTTTGCTAACAACTGTCCACAAAGGAAAAGACCAGCTGACTCAGATGATAAAGAGGACCAGAAAGGCAAGAAGCCTAAACCCACGACAGGTTTGGTGCCAGATATGGTGGGTGACAAGCCCATTACAGATGCTAGTGTGTTATGCAGGGCATGGGGTAAAGGTAGGGATCAGACGGCACTCATCTTCTTTGATCCAAGTGCCAAAGCATACTTTATCTCACCAAAGCTAGCTATGAAGCTGGGCATCAGAGCTGAAGAAATGGGATACACAGCACACGCAGGGTTGGCATGTCCTGGCCACTCAAAGTGTGTTACTCCCATTATTGGAAAGCTACGTCTGCATATTCAGTAATATGTAGACACAGAAGAATTTTATATCATGCCATTAGAAGGGTGAGATGCGCTACTTGGAATTCCGTGGATGTTCAGAGTGCATGGCGTACAAGATGCCTTCGGCAAGACGATCACCCTCCAACTAGGGGGAAAACTCATGTTTTGGATGTAAAGCTCAAACGGGAGTCTATCCCTGTTGTATCGACTTCTGCTACCACTTCTGTAGTAAAGAATCATCTATCTGTGTACTTGATTTTTGCATGTGATGTCTCAAATATTTGTCAGTCAAATTTATCTGTGTTAGATAAAGAAAGGTCAACATTTTTGCAAAAGTTTAGTGACTGCTTTTTTGATTCATTACTGTCGCAATTGCCGCTAGAGAGACATGAGGACCATCGGATAGATTTGGTGCCAGGGTGTAGCCCACCAAATAGACCTCCCTACAGGGTTAGTGTGGCGCAGCAGAAAGAGATTATGGGCCAGGTTGAGGAGTTATTAGAGAAGGGGATGATTCAGCCTAGTTCTTCACCCTTTTGCTCCCCAATGCTCCTAGTACAGAAAAAGGATGGCTCATGGCGCATGTGTATTGATTACCGTGCGTTGAATAAGAATACCATCAAGAATAGGTTTCCTAT
Source organism: Adiantum capillus-veneris (assembly GCF_014529385.1). Classification (NCBI taxonomy): domain Eukaryota; kingdom Viridiplantae; phylum Streptophyta; class Polypodiopsida; order Polypodiales; family Pteridaceae; genus Adiantum; species Adiantum capillus-veneris. Next base: position 155,471,793 of record NC_140934.1, read on the forward strand.
TCCTAGAATTGATGATATTCTCGATCGTTTAGAGGGTGGTGCTGCAATTTTCAGCAAGATAGACCTTAAGAGTGGGTACCATCAGATTTGTATAAGGCCAGAGGATGTGCACAAGGCTGCGTTCAGAACGACATTTGGTCTATATGAGTTTCTAGTGATGCCGTTTGGGCTAACAAATGCTCCTGCCACGTTCAACAGAATGATGGACCGGATTTTCCGCTCACATCAACAGTTTCTTGGGACGTTCTTCGATGACATGATAGTCTATTCGAAGAATGAAGAGGAGGATAGGCGTCACTTGACCATTGTGTTCGAAGAGCTGCGCAGTCACAGGCTACTTGTCAATCCTAAGAAAAGTGAATTCTTCCTGGAAGAGATCCACTTTCTTGGCCACATAGTCTCAAAGGATGGTGTCAGAATGGATCCCGCAAAGGTTGAAGCTATCAAGACATGGCCAGACTTGAAGACTGTGCACGATGTCAGAAACTTCTTGGGATTACGTTCATACTATAGAAGGTTTATCAGGAATTTTGCAGAGAAAGCATCACCTCTTCACGCATTGCAAAAGAAAGAGGTCACTTTCAGATGGACCCAAAAAGAGATTTCAACTTTTAGTCTCTTAAAGGAAAAGTTGACTTCAGATCCAGTAATTGTTTGGCCAGATCTTAGGAAGTCATTTGTGGTCCAGTGTGACGCGTGTGGCAGTAGCATCGGAGCAGTGCTAATGCAAGATGGACGCGTAGTAGCTTTTGAAAGCCGAATTTTGCAAGGGCTAGAGAGGACTATGCAAGTCTATGAGAAAGATCTCTTGGCCGTGATTCATGCGCTTTTAGTTGGAAGCACTACCTCTTAGGTGCTGATTTTGTTGTCCAAACGGGACCATCAGACCTTGCGATACTTCTTGACACTATCAAAGTTATCCGAAAAGCATATGCGTTGGGCAAACATTCTTTCTATGTTCCATTTCCACATTATGCATGTGGAAGGCAAGAAGAATGTTGTGGCTGATGCGATATCAAGGAAGCCACAAATTTCAACTGTGTCAATTCCTTATCATCATGCGCTAGATGACATGAAGGAACAGTATGCTCTTGGTGAAGATTTTGCAAGGATCTTTGAACAATTGCAAGAGGGGCAACATCATGACCACTACCTCCTCAGAAATGGTTTTATGATGATGCATGGCAGACTTTGTGTCACTAGGCCATTGCGGCGTAAGGTCATGGAAGAGATTCATGTCCCACCGTACGCAAGGCATTGTGGTATAGATGTGACACTTTAAGCGGTAGAGACATTCTTCTATTGGCCTACCTTGAGGAGAGATGTGGATGCCTTTGTGCGAGCATGGGTGATTTGCCAAAAGGTCAAGTTTGACAGGCAAAAGGCACCAGGGCTGTTACAACTACTACCGATTCCGTATAAGCCATGGGAAAGCATTGCTATGGACTTTATCTTTGATCTTCCAAGAACGCCAACAGGGAATGATGGTATATGGACCATTATCTGCAGGTTCAACAAGCAAGCCCATTTTATCCTTGTCAGGAAGAAGATAAAATCTGATCAGATGGCACGCTTGTTCATGTACAATGTGTTTTAAGTACCATGTTACGCCACAACCGATTATCAGTCATCGTGATCCTCACATGACCAGTTTGTTTTGGAGAGAATTATTTGAGAACATGGGCACTACGCTCAAGTTCTCGTCTTCGTTTCATCCACAAACTGATGGACTTAGATTTGTTGAAATGCAATGTGTCAGATAATAAGGGCAGTGGGAACAATATTTTCCTATGCTTGTATGCGTACAACAATACGGTGCATTCGTCCACAGGCAAGGCACCTTTTGAGATTGTTGAAGGCGGCAAAAAGGTTCCTCCCATTTTGCATACAAAGGACGAGATCTTTGAGGCAGATCGATATGTTGAAAACATGGATGAAATGTATAAGAAAATTAAAGTTGCCTTGGAGAAGACTCAGGCAAGACAGAAAAAGGTTGCTGATCGTCACCGTCGTGAATTGTTGTTATTACCTGGTGATTGGGTTCTGTTAAGGTTCGAAAAGACAAGGTTAAAGAAGATGAAGGGCAAGGAATGACTGTTTCCTAAGCTCAGCATACGTTACTATGGGCCTTTTCAAGTGCTTGACAAGATCAGCGATGTGGCTTACAGGCTGAAATTGCCTGATGCGTGAAAGATTCATAATGCGTTTCATGTGAGATTTCTAAGACCCTTCGTGGGTGATGTGCCTAAAGATATGCCAGATGAGGATCAGCCAGAAGTGAGGAACTTGATGAGATCCTAGTACCTGAGAAAGTTTTGGCACATAAGGACAAAAAAGTTAAAGGACAGGTTGCAAGACGCTACTTGGTGAAGTTCAAGAACTATCCGCCTATGGATGCGAAGTGGAAGGAAGGGCATGAACTGTTAGAGTCACCAAATGTATTGCAGCTTTACCTTGAAGCCTGTGGGTTACAAACTACTTATGCCCCAACTCAACCTCTGCAAAGCAGGGTAATGATAGGGCTAGCACATCAAATGTACATATGAATCAGTGTAATAGATAGAAATGACAAAAGTATGAAGGTCTCATTAAGTCATTTGTGTCTATGTGTTACGACCTTTCTTGCGGATACATGCGATGATAAAAAAGTGTTAACAACACAAGATCAACAGTGGCGTGTATTTATGGTATGCAATCGAGGACGTTTGCGATTTCAAGAGGGGGTATGTCACGAGGACGTGGCAATTCCTAACCTTAGTTGTTGGTTTCTTTCTAATGATTTTTGTTTTATTTTTGAGACCCTCTTTTTGCAATTGCAAATGGTCGGACATTGTATGGCCAATGTGAACGGTAGTTTCACCCGCAGAACAGGAAGTTGGTCGGCACTAGAATTCGTATAGTAAGAGGATGTCTAGGCTGAGTGCAAGATCATGTAGGTCCCCCCGTCGCACTTAGCAAGTTGGTGGATACTAGGAAGTGAACTCAATAAAAGGCATAAAGTCAAGGGGGGGTCACCAATAGAAAATACCCGACAATTGGGCCACATTGCATTTTTGGATGCGATCCCAATGGGTATAGATGGTCAGAAGACCGGTGGGAGCCCAACGGAAGCATCTCCTAAAAATTAGGAAACTGCTATTTTGGGCCGTGAAATGTGTTCGAGTCATTACTTCCGGAATGACAAGGGGAACATTTTACAACTCTGCCGCGAAGTCAACTGGGCAACCAGCCCGAAATGGAAAAATGCTTGTAATCATACCAAGTGGCGCATTTTAATGCACTTTCCTCATGCATGAAGAGGTAGCGCTGAATTTATAGCTGGGAGGCTCATTTTGTAGTTTCCTATCACAGGTTAAGAGCTATGGACTGCTTGTTGTCCCCTCTATGTATAGTGTGGTGCTAGGAGTGATGACCTGCACACTACACACTACTCTCTCTCCCCCCTACGTGCAGTTATGTGATGCCCCACAAGAGGGCTCTTCATTTGACTAATGTACAGTTGTGTGGGTTCATGCGCGATTGCCGAAGCAAGAGCCTCTTGCATAGGTACTGGATTAGCTAGTTGCTAATCCCCCACAGGTACAGGTGAATTCGGAGAGGTTTCACATGAATCTTGTCTCATTCAACAGGCAAGTAGCCCTACAGGTGCGGAAGCTGGAGGACTTGCTACGGATGCGACGGCTCGCGAAATGGAGCCCAAAACAGGGAATGACAGCCTGCTGTGTATTTTTGCAAGTTTAGGGTTTCGGCCCTAAACGGTCCCTGATACCCCCAGGAGGTCCGAGGATGCGAGGGGACCGTTGTAGAGGTGATCTTACACATTTTCACCGCAGAAAACAGAGAATTCAACGTGCTGCAGATTCCTGCCAGGTTTTGCAAAGTGTCCATATGCATCGAGAAAGTCATCTATTGCGTGGGGATACTGTCTGTGAAGCGTCCTAGTACAATTATGCTGCCAAAATCGCGCCAGAACAAGTGGTATTCAGGCTGGATTATGCATCACAGCTCGTAGGAAAGCACAGGTTTTATTCCCTCTGTTAATTTATAAAGAAATACCAAAAGGGGCGCCAATTTTGGGGCCTGCAGGTTGTCAGCGTATGCTCGGGCCATTGTAGCTTCCGAGCCGTGTGTACTTAAGTGTTAATTCCCGTCGCAGGTTCCTTCTGCAAAGTACTCTCTCTCTCTCTCTCTCTCTCTCTCTCTCTCTCTCTCTCTCTCACGAGGACGTGGCAGTTATTAACCATGTCACAGAGATGTGGCAACTGCTAACCTTGGTTGTTGGTTTCTTTCCAATGGGGTTTACTTTTTTTGTGTTGAGACCCTCTTTTTGAAGTAGCAAACGGTCGGACATTGTATGGCCAATGTGAACGGTAGATTCACCCGCAGACGGGAAGTGGTCGGCACTGGAATTCGTATGGTAAGAGGATGTCTAGGCTCAGAGCAAGATCATATAGATCCCCCCGTCGCACTTAGCAAGTTAGTGGATACTAGGAGGTGAACTCAATTAAGGCGTAAAGTCAAGGTGGGACTACCAACAAAAAGTATCACACAGTTGGGCCACATTACACTTTTGGATACGGTCCCAATGAGAATAGATGGTCAGAAGACCAGTGGGAGCCCAACGGAAGCATCTCCTAAAATTTAGGGAACTGCTATTTTGGGCCGTGAAATGTGTTCGCGTCATTACCTCCGGTATGACTAGGGGAACACTTTATAACTCTGCCGCGAAGTCAACTGACGCGTCGGTTGGGATATTTTTAAGCGGCGAACCCGAAACGGGAAAATGCTTGAAAATGCGCCAAGTGTCACATTTTCGTGAACTTTCCTCTTGCAAAAAAATGGGCGCTGATTTTTATGCTGGGAGAGGCCTCATTTCAGCTTTTGTCACAGGTTAAGAGCTATGGAGTGCTTCCTTTCCCTCTCACGTACAATGTGGTGCTAGGAGTGATGTCCTGCACACTACACACTGCTCTCTCTCTCCCCTACGTGCAGTTATGTGATGCCCCACAAGAGGGCTCCTCATTTGACTGATGTACAGTTGTGTGGGTTCATGCTTTTGTGCTGAGGCAAGAGCCTCCTTGAGCAGGAACAGGGGTAGCTAGCTGCTGCTCCAAAGCAGGCACTGGTGAGGGTCATAACCTCATCGTACAGGTGCAAAATCAGCGCTGTGTATGCGCTGTAAATTCACTGTTTTTCAGCCATACGGACGCCAGGACCATTGGGAATCGTGCCCCACTGGCAGAGGACAGTTAGGGGACTGTTTGGGGCTGAAAACAGGGCAAAAACCAGTAAATACAGCGTGCTGAATTTACTATTTTTGGACAGGAATCGGAGGGTATACGCCAGTGCAAGCGAGTTCCAGCAGGGGAATTGGTTTCGCGCAAGTTTTGGAGCTGTTATGCTGCCGAAATTTGGCCAAATCAAATGGTATCTAGGTGGATACACGTGAAGGATTCCCAGGACCTTACCTTGTAATTTACCCTCATAAAGAATAAAGAAATACCGAAAGGGGCGCCAATTTTGGGGCCTACAGGTTGTCGGCGTCTGCTCGGAGCATTCTAGCTTCCGAGCCGTGTGTGTATTCAAGTGTTAACTCCCGTCGCAGGTTCTCTTTGCTAAGTGCTATATGTGTGTGTATAAAGTAAAGAATTTCGGGTGAAAGCCAACGCCTACCGCCCCACGGGCCGGTTTCACTCTCTCTCTCTCTCTCTCTCTCTCTCTCTCTCTCTCTCTCTCTCTCTCTCTCTCTCTCTCTGTGTGTGTGTGTGTGTGTGTGTGTGTCTAAAGTAAATAAAGCATTTCGGGTGAAAGCGAAAGCCTACCGCCATACGGGCCGGTTTCAATCTCTAAGACCAGTGTAATGTGCAGCGGACGTGAATGACGGTGTAAGCTCAGGATGAGTGATCAGTGAGTGCTCAAGGTTCCTTTTACTTAGAGGAAAGGAGAGCCTTCCTTAGAGAGAGAATGTGCAGTGACCAAAACAAGAGTGGAAAATTGTGAGTGAATAGTGCGTGAGAGAGAGAGAGAGAGAGAGAGAGAGAGAGAGAGAGAGAGAGAGAGAGAGAGAGAAATGTTATATTCACGTCTTCAAAAGGCCAAAATGACCTATGAGACCAAACTACTACAAAATTGTGAATATGATACGATGTCTGGGTACAAAAAGACTACACCAAAAATACTACTACTACTAGAATCCATCCTCATCTGCACTCTGGATGTCAAGAGTATGGCTCGAATCCTCTGTTGTAGTCCACGTCGATGCAGTGTAGCCCCTCTTCTCAATCGTGGTCGTCTGGATCTCTGTAGCTCTAGTGCTCGATCGATGAGAGTCTCTGTAGTGGTCAAATGAGTGTGGGCCAAGCTCTACATTGATGGCTGCTCCTCTGGCTGTCTCATATCTAGTGAAAAGAAATCTGTAATCTATATGTGGGACAGTCTCTCTGTAGCTCTCCCTAGTAAAGTATCTCTATATCTATCTCACTCAAGTAGATAAGCCCAAGACATCTCTGATCCTCATAACTAATGACACTAGAGAAAGGACCGAAACCCTCTCTCAATAAGTAGGGGAAACGGCCCCGAATCTCATAGTACACTGTGCAATGCCATATGTAATGTGCGAGAGAGAGAGAGAGAGAGAGAGAGAGAGAGAGAGGACACCAGATGGGTCCCAGGACCCAAACCCCCCTCCAAGGGCCCCCCTCTCCATTGCTAGAGAGGTATTTGCTTTAGATTGCACAAAGTCTGGTACAATGTTTCTAGATGTTGTGGCACTTGACGACGACGATGACGACGTCGATGTCGGCGATGAGGTCGAGGCTAAGGGCTGACTTCTGAAAATGGAAAACGCTAGGGATGCTGATGAGGTCGGAGTCGAGCGGCAAAGCGAATGGGCTGATCTGTTCCTGATGACACAAATGATGATTGAAAACTGGAAAACGTTGATGGATCTGTGGGCTAAAATATGTTTCCATCGTCTTGGCCGTGATGGAACGACCGATTGTGACGAGGGAAAATTGGATCGGATGGGGTTCTGCGGCGGTACGCCGATGGAGAGCAAAAGCGCTGCTGGCTGAAAGCGCTGCTGTCCAAAACACTGATGGTGGGCTGAGAAAACGCCAAGGAGACTGGAGGACCGTTTTGCTGTGAGTTTGCTTCGCTCTTGGGAGCAGCTGCGGAGAGGCCTGGAGTAGCAGAACGCCTGAGGCAGCCCCTTGATTGGAACCCCATGGTTAGCACTCAATGAGGCCACTTGGTTGGTAGTAGCTGGATACCAGGCTATGCACTCAGTTTTTCCACCACCCACGGTACATGCTGGGTATTTCGGGGGTGGATCAGTGTTCCAAAGTATGGCTGGTTATGCGTCTGGAAGTCAGCCGTACATGCCAGGAACAGTGTTCGGGGGTATGCAAGGCATCATGCCAAACCCCATGTATGGTACTATCGGCATGCAGCAAGGTTTCCACGGCAACCAGGGCCAGTTTGGGGTGCCACAGGGTCATTTTGGCATGGCTGGTTTTTCTGGACAGCAGCCAGATATCGCACCTCTGACGCAAAATGTGAATGGCCAAGGCGTGCCGATCATGCCTAGTACAGTGCCCATGTTGCAGACCATCCTGTATGACAACTTGGGGGCACTAGAGAAGCCGAAGGCTTACAAAGAAGGTGGTGCAACGGTAAAGTTCAGTACCTTCAGTGGTTTCGAGGACAAGACAAAGGCACTCACTTTCCTCCAGCAGTTTGATACAGCTTATGCGGGAGGGAATTTTACAGAGGCCTCGAAGGTCAGGAAAGCTGCCACTTTCTTAAAGGACAATGCGCTTACATGGTGGACGACATTGTTAATGCAAGGACAGGCACCCGCCACTTGGGTTTACTTCAAGCAAATGTTTGCATCTGCTTGGCTGTCAAATGAATTTGAAGCCGATGTCCTGACAGATTGGCACCAGCTTACGGCAGCTTCGTGCAAGAGCTTGCTGGAGTACAATAGGAGGTTTTGTAAAGCATTACTTTCAGTGACCTCCTACAGATTTGTGCCGTTGACAGAGCAGATAGAGAAGTATTGTTGTGGGCTGCCTAAAGGGCTTCGCGATTACTGTACAAAGAACAGAGTGGCTACCCTTACTCAGCTTATGGAAGTTCCGAACACTGGTCTTGCCTTGTTGAAAGGAAAGGACAGTGGATTTCCGAGCAGTGACAAAGGAGGGCAGCAAAAGAAAAATTCAGCGAAGAAGCCCTTTGTGAAAACAACTCCTGATGCGTCACAGGGGTCAGAACAGGCCACCAAGGACAAGGATTCAGCTGGGACTTCTGGAGCGCAGGCAAAGAAACAGAAAAGGAAGCCTTTTGTGCGCAAGTCGCTCGAGGAAAAGAAGGTCCTAATGGCTGAGAACAAATGCTTTATATGCGAGCAGCCTGGTCATATTTCTATCAATTGTCCATAAAGGAAAAGGCCAGCTGACTCAGAGGATAAAGAAGACCAGAAAGGCAAGAAGCCAAAACCCACGGCAGGTTTAGTGCCAGACATGGTGGGTGACAGGCCCAGCACAGATCCCAGTGAGTTATGCAGGGCATGGGGTAAAGTTAGGGATCAGACGGCACTCATCTTCTTTGATCCAGGTGCCAAAGCCAACTTTATCTCACCAGAGTTAGCTATGAAGCTAGGCATCAGAGCTGAAGAGATGGGGTACACCGCAGAGGCAGGGTTGGCATGTCCTGGCCACTAAGAGTGTGTTACTCCCATCATTGGAAAACTGCGTCTGCATATTCAGTCGTATGTGGACATTGAAGAGTTTTACATCATGCCACTGGAAGGTTGTGACGCCTTGTTGGGGATCCCGTGGATGTTCCGAGTGCATGGAGTCTTGGATGCCTACAACAAAAAGATCACTGTACAGCATAGGGGCAAAACTCACATCTTGGATGTAAAGCTTAAAGGAGAGTCAGTCCCTATTGTATCTGCTTCTGCTACCACTTCTGTAATAAAGAATCATCTTTCTGTGTACTTGATTTTTGCACGTGATGTCTCAGATAGTGATCAGTCAAATTTATCTGTGCTAGACAAAGAAAGGTCAGCATTTTTTCAAAAGTTTAGTGACTGTTTTTCTGATTCATTACCGTCGCAATTGCCGCCAGACAGACCTGAGGACCATCGGATAGATTTGGTGCCAGGGTGTAGCCCACCAAATAGACCTCCCTACAGGGTTAGTGCGGCGCAACAGAAAGAGATTATGGGCCAGGTTGAGGAGTTATTAGAGAAGGGGCTGATTCAGCCTAGTTCTTCACCCTTTTGCTCCCCAGTGCTCCTAGTGCAGAAGAAGGATGGCTCATGGCGCATGTGTATTGATTACCGTGCGTTGAATAAGAATACCATCAAGAATAGGTTCCCTATTCCTCGCATTGATGATATTCTCGATCGTTTAGAGGGTGCTGCAATTTTCAGCAGGATAGACCTTAAGAGTGGGTACCATCAGATTCGTATAAGGCCAGAGGATGTGTACAAGACTGCGTTTAGAACGACATTTGGTCTTTATGAGTTTCTAGTGATGCCGTTTGGGCTAACAAATGCTCCTGCCACGTTCAACAGAATGATGAACCGGATTTTCCGCTCGCAGCAACAGTTTGTTGGAACATTCTTCGATGACATGATTGTGTATTCGAAGAATGAAGAGGAGCATAGGCGTCACTTGACCATTGTGTTCGAAGAGCTGCGCAGTCACAGGTTACTTGTCAATCCTAAGAAAAGTGAATTCTTCCTCGAAGAGATCCACTTTCTGGGCCACATAGTCTCAAAGGATGGTGTTAGAATGGATCCCCCAAAGGTCGAAGCTATCAAGACATGGCCAGACTTGAAGACTGTGCACGATGTCAGAAGCTTCTTGGGATTGTGTTCCTACTATAGAAGGTTTATCAGAAATTTTGCAGAGATGGCATCGCCTCTTCACGGATTGCAAAAGAAAGAGGTCACTTTCAGATGGACCCAAAAAGAGATTTCAGCTTTTAGTCTCTTAAAGGAAAAGTTGACTTCAGATCCAGTTATTGTTTTGCCAGATCTTAGGAAGTCATTTGTGGTCCAGTGTGACGCGTGTGGCAGTAGCATCGGAGCAATGCTAGTGCAAGATGGACGGGTAGTAGCCTATGAAAGCCGAATTTTGCAAGGGCCAGAGAGGACTATGCAAGTCTATGAGAAAGAGCTCTTGGCCGTGATTCATGCGCTTTCTAGCTGGAAGCACTACCTCTTAGGTGCTGATTTTGTTGTCCAAACAGATCATCAGACCTTGCGATACTTCTTGACACTGTCAAAGTTATCCGAAAAGCATATGCGATGGGCAAACATTCTTTCCATGTTCCACTTCCAGATTATGCATGTGGAAGGTAAGAAGAATGTTGTGGCTGATGCGTTATCAAGAAAGCCACAAATTTCAGCTGTGTCAATTCCTTATCATCATGAGTTAGATGACATGAAGGAACACTATCCTGCTGATGAAGATTTTGCAAGGATTTTTGAACAGTTACAAGAGGGGCAACATCACGAGCACTACCTCCTTAGAGATGGTTTTATGATGATGCATGGCAGACTTTGTGTCATTAGGCCACTGCGACATAAGGTCATGGAAGAGTCATGTCCCACCGTATGCAGGGCATCGTGGCATTGATGCAACAGTTAAAGCGGTAGAGACGTTCTTCTATTGGCCTACCTTGAGGAGAGATGTGGATGCCTTTGTGCGAGCATGCATAGTTTGCCAAAAGGTCAAGTTTGACAGGCAAAAGGCACCAGGGTTGTTACAACCACTGCCGATTCCGGATAAGCCATGGGAAAGCATTGCTATGGACTTTATCTTTGATCTTCCAAGGACACCAACAGGGAATGATGGTATATGGACCATTATCTGCAGGTTCAGCAAGCAGGCCCATTTTATCCCTGTCAGGAAGAAGATAAAATCTGATCAGATGGCACGCTTGTTCATGTACAATGTGTTTAAGTACCATGGTATGCCAAAATCGATTATCAGTGATCGTGATCCTCGCATGACCAGTTTGTTCTGGAGAGGATTGTTTGAGAACATGGGTGCTACGCTCAAGTTCTCGTCTTCGTTTCATCCACAAACTGATGGACAGTCAGAAGAGGCCAATTCTACTGTCTTAGATCTGCTGAAATGCTATGTGTCAGATAATAAGGGCAAGTGGGAACACTATTTGCCTATGCTTGAATATGCGTACAATAATACGGTGCATTCGTCTACTGGCAAAGCACCTTTTGAAATTGTTGAAGGCGGCAAAAAGGTTCCTCCCATTTTGCATACAAAGGACAAGATCTTTGAGGCAGATCGATATGTTGAGAACATGGATGAGATGTATAAGAAGATTAAAGTTGCCTTGGAGAAGACTCTGGCAAAACAAAAAAAGGCTGCTGATCGTCACCGTCGTGAATTGTTACTATCACCTGGTGATTGGGTTCTCTTACGGTTCGAAAAGGCAAGGTTAAAGAAGATGAAGGGCAAGGAACGGCTGTTTCTTAAGCTCAGCATGCGTTGCTATGGGCCTTTTCAAGTGCTTGACAAGATCAGCGATGTGGCTTACAGGCTGAAATTGCCTGATGCATGGAAGATTCATAATGCGTTTCACGTGAGTCTTCTAAGACCGTGGGTGATGTGCCAGAAGATATGCCAGTTGAGGATCAGCCAGAAGTTGAGGAACTTGATGAGATCCAGGTACCTGAGCAAGTTTTGGCACATAAGGACAGAAAAGTTAAAGGACAAGTTGCAAGACGTTATTTGGTGAAGTTCAAGAACTATCCACCTATGGATGCAAAGTGGATGGAAGAGCATGAACTGTCAGAGTCACCAAATGTATTGCAGCTTTACCTTGAAGCCTTTGGGTTACAGCCTACTTATGCCCCAACCCAACGTGTGCAAAGGAGGGGTAATGATAGAGCTAGTATATCAAATGTACATATGAATTCAGTGCCATAGATGGAAATGGCAAAAGTATGAAGGCCTCATTAAGTCATTTGTATCTATGTATGATACGACCTTTCTTGCGGATACATGCGATGATAAAAGAGTGTTAATACCACAAGATCATCAGTGGCGTGTATTTATGGTATGCAATCGAGGACGTTTGCGATTTCAAGAGGGGGGTATGTCACGAGGACGTGGCAGTTATTAACCATGTCACAGAGATGTGGCAACTGCTAACCTTGGTTGTTGGTTTCTTTCCAATGGGGTTTATTTTATTTGTGTTGAGACCCTCTTTTTGAAGTAGCAAACGGTCGGACATTGTATGGCCAATGTGAATGGTAGATTCACCCGCAGACGGGAAGTGGTCGGCACTGGAATTCGTATGGTAAGAGGATGTCTAGGCTCAGAGCAAGATCATATAGATCCCCCCGTCGCACTTAGCAAGTTGGTGGATACTAGGAAGTGAACTCAATTAAGGCGTAAAGTCAAGGTGGGACTACCAACAAAAAGTATCAGACAGTTGGGCCACATTGCACTTTTGGATGCGGTCCCAATGAGAATAGATGGTCAGAAGACCAGTGGGAGCCCAACGGAAGCATCTCCTAAAATTTAGGGAACTGCTATTTTGGGCCGTGAAATGTGTTCGCGTCATTACCTCCGGTATGACTAGGGGAACACTTTATAACTCTGCCGCGAAGTCAACTGACGCGTCGGTTGGGATATTTTTAAGCGGCGAACCCGAAACGGGAAAATGCTTGAAAATGCGCCAAGTGTCACATTTTCGTGAACTTTCCTCTTGCAAAAAAATGGGCGCTGATTTTTATGCTGGGAGAGGCCTCATTTCAGCTTTTGTCACAGGTTAAGAGCTATGGAGTGCTTCCTTTCACTCTCACGTACAATGTGGTGCTAGGAGTGATGTCCTGCACACTACACACTGCTCTCTCTCTCCCCTACGTGCAGTTATGTGATGCCCCACAAGAGGGCTCCTCATTTGACTGATGTACAGTTGTGTGGGTTCATGCTTTTGTGCTGAGGCAAGAGCCTCCTTGAGCAGGAACAGGGGTAGCTAGCTGCTGCTCCAAAGCAAGCACTGGTGAGGGTCATAACCTCACCGTACAGGTGCAAAATCAGCGCTGTGTATGCGCTGTAAATTCACTGTTTTTCAGCCATACGGACGCCAGGACCATTGGGAATCGTGCCCCACTGGCAGAGGACAGTTAGGGGACTGTTTGGGGCTGAAAACAGGGCAAAAACCAGTAAATACAGCGTGCTGAATTTACTATTTTTGGACAGGAATCAGAGGGTATACGCCAGTGCAAGCGAGTTCCAGCAGGGGAATTGGTTTCGCGCAAGTTTTGGAGCTATTATGCTGCCGAAATTTGGCCAAATCAAATGGTATCTAGGTGGATACACGTGAAGGATTCCCATGACCTTACCTTGTAATTTACCCTCATAAAGAATAAAGAAATACCAAAAGGGGCGCCAATTTTGGGGCCTACAGGTTGTCGGCGTCTGCTCGGAGCATTCTAGCTTCCGAGCCGTGTGTGTATTCAAGTGTTAACTCCCGTCGCAGGTTCTCTTTGCTAAGTGCTATATGTGTGTGTATAAAGTAAAGAATTTCGGGTGAAAGCCAACGCCTACCGCCCCACGGGCCGGTTTCACTCTCTCTCTCTCTCTCTCTCTCTCTCTCTCTCTCTCTCTCTCTCTCTCTCTCTCTCTCTCTCTCTGTGTGTGTGTCTAAAGTAAATAAAGAATTTCGGGTGAAAGCCAAAGCCTACCGCCATACGGGCCGGTTTCAATCTCTAAGACCAGTGTAATGTGCAGCGGACGTGAATGACGGTGTAAGCTCAGGATGAGTGATCAGTGAGTGCTCAAGGTTCCTTTTACTTAGAGGAAAGGAGAGCCTTCCTTAGAGAGAGAATGTGCAGTGACCAAAACAAGAGTGGACAATTGTGAGTGAATAGTGCGTGAGAGAGAGAGAGAGAGAGAGAGTGAGAAATGTTATATTCACGTCTTCAAAAGGCCAAAATGACCTATGAGACCAAACTATTACAAAATTGTGAATATGATATGTTGTCTGGGTACAAAAAGACTACACCAAAAATACTACTACTACTAGAATCCATCCTCATCTGCACTCTGGATGTCAAGAGTATGGCTCGAATCCACTGTTGTAGTCCACGTCGATGCAGTGTAGCCCCTCTTCTCAATCGTGGTCGTCTGGATCTCTGTAGCTCTAGTGCTCGATCGATGAGAGTCTCTGTAGTGGTCGAATGAGTGTGGGCCAAGCTCTACATTGATGGCTGCTCCTCTGGCTGTCTCATATCTAGTGAAAAGAAATCTATAATCTATATGTGGGACTGTCTCTCTGTAGCTCTCCCTAGTAAAGTGTCTCTATATCTATGTCACTCAAGTAGATAAGCCCAAGACATCTCTGATCCTCATAACTAATGACACTAGAGAAAGGACCGAAACCCTCTCTCAATAAGCAGGGGAAACGGCCCCGAATCTCATAGTACACTGTGCAATGCCATATGTAATGTGCGAGAGAGAGAGAGAGAGAGAGAGAGAGAGGACACCAGATGGGTCCCAGGACCCAAACCCCCCTCCAAGGGCCCCCCTCTCCATTGCTAGAGAGGTATTTGCTTTAGATTGCACAAAGTCTGGTACAATGTTTCTAGATGTTGTGGCACTTGACGACGACGATGACGACGTCGATGTCGGCGACGAGGTCGAGGCTAAGGGCTGACTTCTGAAAATGGAAAACGCTAGGGATGCTGATGAGGTCGGAGTCGTGCGACAAAGCGATTGGGCTGATCTGTTCCTGATGACACAAATGATGATTGAAAACTGGAAAACGTTGATGGATCTGTGGGCTAAAATATGTTTCCATCGTCTTGGCCGTGATGGAACGACTGATTGTGACGAGGGAAAATTGGATCGGATGGGGTTCTGCAGCGGTACGCCGATGGAGAGCAAAAGCGCTGCTGGCTGAAAGCGCTGCTGTCCAAAACGCTGATGGTGGGCTGAGAAAACGCCAAGGAGACTGGAGGACCGTTTTGCTGTGAGTTTGCTTCGCTCTTGGGAGCAGCTGCGGAGAGGTCTGGAGTAGCAGAACGCCTGAGGCAGCCCCTTGTTTGGAACCCCATGGTTAGCACTCAATGAGGCCACTTGGTTGGTAGTAGGCCTCATGTTTCTTGGGGTCCCATGGCAGAGGGTCCAACACGTACTTTAGGTGACTGGTTACAGTTTTCAGGCTTGTCAAAGGAGCTTTAGAGCATCCAGCTACAGGGCATGTCGGGGGTGCAAGCATGTGTCATGATATCACAGAGGCAGTACCAGCTGAGTGGCTCACACCTCTTGAGTCAGCAACGCCCAAATGGATGGGGGCCTTCACGCGAGTGGAGGTTCTCATCACAGTTCGGGCTTGCTCAGAGACTGTACCCTCCCTGTTTTTCGAGTTACAGGGTGAGAGTCGTTTACACCGAGTTTCAATAGAGGTATAGATCCTGACCCTGCAGCTCTTGAGACTAGCCACTGGAGGCTGTGGGCTTGAGAGTGTTGTCTACTAGCACGAGTGCAGTGGGATCCTGGAGAGTGGTTTTGGAGGGACCCTTTCTCCTCGGTCGACCATCCAGGTGTCCCTTTCTTTCAGTACATTGTTCGACTGGGACGTCACATACTGGCAGCATGGAGAGAGGCTCGTCTTGCTGCATCACCTCATTGGCAAGAGGAGGGTCTCACAGCTGAGTTCTTGTCAGCTTTTTGGGAGAGTCTTTGGGACAAGAACAGTCGCGGCGAGTCACTTTCTTCCAGTGGCTGGTTGCACATCGAGCTACAGCAGTTGGGAGCTAGCTTGTACATAGTGGTCTCTCGGCAGCATGCGTAGCTTGTGACCATCTTGTGGAGAGTCAACGCCATTGTCTTTGGGATTGTCCTTTGGCACAACAGGTTTGGCTTCGCGTCCTTCGGCTGATGCCAGCTCTTTCCACGTCACGGTTGTACACTTGGGGGGCAACTGTTTGGTCCACTCTCACGGGCCTGGCACTTCAGTTTGAGCTATCCTACACCAACAGGATGATAGTGATGAAGAGGGGTCGCCAGCCTACTAGAGAGCTTACTCCACAGGAGTGGTGCAGTGAGAGAGACGAGTGTTGGGAGCTCATCTGCGGCCTGACACTCTGGTTCATTTGGCGGGCCCGGTGCTTCCGCATATTTGAGGCTCGCCTTGTACCACCAGCAGAGACTGTTCGAGATCTGTGGCTAGAGCTGATCCATACTCTCAGAGGACAGTTGGAGAGACTCCAAGGTAGCTCCAACCACATGCGGGAGCATAGAGAGGCTTTCCTTCGACTCTTGCGCCCTGGGCCTTTCTTCACCATGATCCAGGGTGTGCTGAGATGGCACTACCATCCACCTGTGTAGCTTTTCCCTCCTCCCATCTGCTGATTTAACCTCATTGTATATATGTTGTCTTTCATTGGGAGAGTCTCCCCCTTATGATTTTTGTAGCCCCCTCTAGTAGAGGTGTGGTTGTAGCCCTATGGGTAGTTTCATTAACTAATAGAAGGATCTTTTTCTCGGAAAAAAAAAACATACAAAACCAACGGACGTGACCTAAAATGGGGAAACATCGTGAAGTCCTTGAATGCAAATTTTCATTCTTTACTTGGTGAGCCAAAGGCTCTTTCACCATTATCTGAACACAGAACCAACCACGTGGCATTAAATGTAAGTCAAAAAAAAACATCGCTGCAAGAAAAAACTCTAATACTGCACGTAAAAAGCTTCCAAGTGAATAAAATAAAAAAAGCAGTTTGCGTTGCTCAATTGCTCTCAGAAGAAATTCCATCTTCTCCACAAGCAATTCACAAGTTCCCCTAGGCAGCTCGGAGCTTTGTTTGCACGTTTGTCTCTGGCCACTCTTTGCGAGAGAGAGAGAGAGAGAGAGAGAGAGAGAGAGAGAGAGAGAGAGAGTAGGCTATGATGTTAGTAGGCGATGATGACTTTGCTCGCGTATTTAATGGAACCATCAAACGCGGACCCTACTGCCTTCTCATCCTTGATCTATGGTGTTGGAGGTGGCAACACCATCTATGGTGTTGGAAGTAGCATCTATGGTACTGGCACCTTATACATGTCACAAAATGGTGACGTGGCCGGACAAGCGCACTGCTAACGTGGCAGCAGTACCCGTAAAACGCGCCGACAGGCTGACGTGGCAGGCTATACGGACTACCGTATGGAATTTCCGTAAATCACGGCGCAAAAAGCGGGCAGCGTACGGAATTCTTGATTTTACGCTAGCTGAATTTTTTGGACAGCTTTTGGGCTTGTGCTTTCTTTTAAGAAGCTTTTAGATTACTCCTTTTGGGGCTCTGCTTTGGGCATCCCATGTACCAATAAATAAGTGGGCAGGGCCTTACTTCTCAGAGCATCTGGACGCAGAGTTTGAGAGTGAGCACCTACCCACTCTGTTGTACTTTGAACACAGATTAATACAAAAAGAAATACCGAAAGGGGCGCCAGTCTCTAGGGCCAATATCTCTAGGCACGGAACTATGCCGAGCCATGTCGACTCAAGTGTCAATTGTAAACTGTTTTGACATGAATCTCTGCTGTGTCGCGGTAGAATCTTGACTTGGGGTGTCCAAGTTTGTTACAGTGGTATCAGAGCGCGGTCCATTTCTCTTCTACCAAGAAATCCGATCCTTTTCTCGCGACACTTATGGATTCCAACAGACCACATTCGTCTTCTTCTGCATCTGGGAATGCGGGAGGAGATCACGAAGAAGATTCTCATGAAGAGTACGGCCCACCTCGGCCTACTCAGGCTAAGATTGAAGAGATGGAACGTCGACAAGCGGTTGATGACGCAACAAAGATGATGATTAACATTGCGAAGGATTTAAAATTTGCAAAATTTTTGACTCAGCAATCCTTTGAAGAAGTGCACACCCAGTGGCAGAAGGCCACAGAGTCACCCATCAAACCAGCACTCAAGAAACCTCCTGCTCCAAGGATTTTTAGAGCACAAGAATTAGAAAAGGTGGTTGACACACGGATCAGTCGGCTTTTGGACGCGAACAATAAAGCCAAAAAGCATGACAAAAAGCAGAAGAAAGGAACTGACTTCCCGGGTTATTTGGGCCGTCAATCTACTTTTGCCTCGGCAAGAAAGCAGAAGAAGCATGTACGATTTGAAGGTCTACCCAGTTCTTCTTCTCGTTGTTCTTCTGACAATTCTTCTAGCTCTTCTGACTCGAGCGAAGAAGACAGAAAAGGGAAAAAGCGAAGCAAAAAGAAAAGCTTCGGAAAGGGCAAGAAAAAGGCAAAGAAGCCTAAGTCTCGCCAAGTGACAGAGGACTCATCCTGAGATAGTTCGGACTCCGATGATCACTTATTTTACGCAAAGAAGAAGCATTTCTATAAAGCCAACCAGTACGACTTCCTCGAAGATAAAAGCAAGAAAGTTAGAGAATTTAAAGAAGGTGGACAGCCAATAAAGTTTGACACTTTTTCTGGATTTCAAGATGCTTCGAGGGCTTTGGCCTTCATACAGCAAATTGACATAGCTTTCTCTAGAGGGCATTACTCAGAGCACTCCAAGATTCGGAGGGCTACCTCTTTCTTCAAGGGAAATGCTCGAACATGGTGGTCCACCCTTCTACTGAACAAGGAAGCTGCAGCTTATTATTTCTTCTTGGCTGACTCGGGAGTACAAACGAGAAATACGAACTGCTTGGAATCATCTTCGGATGACCAAGGGAGATTCTCTGGACACGTATTGCGAGAGATTTTGGAGCTCTTTTCTACCAGCTTCTTCATTTAAGAAGATCTTGTTCAAAGAACCAATTGAGCGATTTTGCTACGGACTTCCTACAGAGATCCGAGATCACTGCTTAGAACAAAAGTCAAATTCTATTCAAGAATTGATGGGTCATGCGAAACGGAGTTTTGCCATACATTCGAGCAATCTGACTTACCCACTGATGAGATTTTGACTCAAAGAACCCAACAGACTTCTAATAATGAAAGTAGAAAGAAAAAGAGCCCCCAAGAAAAGAAAGACAACGTTCACGACCCCGGCTCACTCTTCGAAAGAGGACTAACTACATCAAAGAGGGGAAGTGTTTCCGGATGCGCGGAACATGGGCACGTCTCCGCGAAGTGCCCTAAAAAGGTACAGCAAGAACAGAATGAAGACAAGCCAGAGAGTTTGAGAGCAGCTGAGGAACGTGGACGAAAAGGCAAGATGAAAACAGGACTGGTTCCAGATTGCATGCGTACTGACCAAGCACAATTGATGAAAGTACAGAACTTTGCCGAGCTTGGGGCAAAGTGAAAGATCAAGAAGCCCTGATTTTCTTTGACGGAGGAGCCAAGGCCAGTTTCATTTCACCTGAATTGGTGGCGCGGCTCGAGATTACACCCGATCGGATGGGACCACAAGCAGAGGCAGTTCTAGCGGCACTCAGGGATGTGGCCATTACAAACATCATTGGCAAACTTAGGTTGCGGGTATTTGGGGCACAAGGACTTCTACATAATGCCCTTGGAAGGTTGTGATGTCCTCCTGGGAGTCCCTTGGTACCATAAGAACAACGCCGTGGTCGATTATCGGGCGAAGAAAGCGACCTTGACTATTGAGAAGGGCCGAAACATTGTACTTGATGTGAAACTAAAGGGCGAGTCTGTCCGTATTGTATCGGCTTCGGTCGTTTTGAAATTAATATGTTTGTTTACTCGATCTTTTTGAAAGATTTGAATGATGAATAGAGGACAAATATGTATGAACTTGATACGCCAAGATTTTCTCCACACTCATGCCGATTGCTTTTCAAAGGGCCTGCCAGGCGAGTTACCACCAGCTCGTCCTAAGGATCATACCATTGATCTCATACCTGGAAGCACACCACCGAACCGGCCACCTTACCGTGTGAGCCGAGCCCAAAATGAAGAAATTATGAACCAAGTGAAAGACCTCTTGGAAAAGGATCTTATCCAGCCAAGCACTTCACCTTACTGCTCTCCGGTGTTGTTAGTTTTGAAGAAAGACGGATCTTGGAGAATGTGCATTGATTATAGAGCTCTCAATAAAATCACCATCAAGAACAGATTCTCGATTCCAAGGATCGATGATATTCTTGACCGACTACAAGAATCCTCTTGTTTCAACAGGATCGATTTGAAGAGCGGATATCATCAGATCCGAATCGCGCCCAGAGATGTCTACAAGACAGTTTTTCGGACGAGCTTCGGTTTATATGAATTTTTGGTGATGTCTTTTGGCCTTACCAATGCTCCAGCGACCTTTAACCGAATGATGGACATGTTTTTTAGAGAGTACAGATCCTTTGTTGGCATTTTCTTTGATTACATTATAGTCTTCTCCAACGATGATGCAAAACATAGAGAACATCTGATACAGGTCTTTCAGGCATTGCAAGATCACAAGTTGATGATTAATGCAAAGAAGAGTGAATTTTACTTATCACAGATACACACTTTTTGGGACACATCTTCTCAGCAGCAGAAGTGCAGGTGGACCCGGCCAAGATTGAGACTATACGTGATTGGCCCCGATTTGAAGAATGTTTATGAAGTTAGAAGCTTCTTGGGCTTATGTTCTTACTACTGGCGTTAGAAAGTTTGCAGAGGTTGCTTCCCCTTTGCATATCTTGACACAGAAAGGAGTCCCTTTCTCATGGGGACCCACAGAGGTGACTGCCTTTCAGACTTTGAAAGAGAAATTGACTACAGGACCAGTCTTGACTTTGCCAGATTTGCAAAAGTCATTCGAAGTATATTCTAATGCTTGTGGTTGTAGTCTGGGTGCGGTCTTAATGCAAGAAGGCCATGTCATTGCCTATGAGACCCGATTGTTTTCAAGGCTGGAATTGACAGCACAGATATATGAGAAAGTGCTTTTGGCGGTTATCCATGCTCTTACTCGGTGGCGACATTACCTACTCGGAGCCGATTTTATGGTCTTCACTGATCATCAGAGTTTACGCTACTTCTTGTCACAGAAGCAACTATCGGAAAAGCAAATGCGGTGGGCTAACATCTTGTCACACTTTCACTTCCAGATTGTCTGTGCAGGGACAGAAGATGTATTCCACCGAATACAGAATGGGGAGGTAGTAGCGGGATATTCCATTCAGGATGGCTACTTGATGAAGAAAACGATGTTGTGCATTACACAGCCGTTGAGGGAAAAGGTTCTAACCGAATGCCATTGTCCACAATTTACGGGTCACCGCGGCATTGATACCACCTTGAAAGGTGTGGAGCGATACTTCTTTTGGCCAAGACTCAAGAAGGACATGGAGGATTTTGTACACAGTTGCTTGGTATGCCGAAAGGTCAAGTTTGACAGGCATAAAGCTCAGTGATTGTTACAGCCTTTACCCATTCCCATCCGGCCCTGGGAAAGCATTGCTATGGATTTCATTTTCGATCTCCCGAAGACAGAGTGGGCATGATGATATCTGGACTGTTATTGACAGATTTAGCAAGCAAGCTCATTTCATTCCAGTGAAGAAAACAGTCAAGCCGGATCATTTAGCGAGACTGTTCATTGCCCAGATATTCAGATTACATGGCATGCCTGAGACAATTATCTCTAACAGAGATCCCCGATTCACAAGATTGTTTTGGAAGGCTATTTGGGAGAACATTGGCCCACGATTGCAATTCTCGTCATCTTTCCACCTGCAAACAGATGGGCAATCTGAGATTGCAAATTCAGTCATACTGGATTTATTGAAGTCTTACATTTCGGATCAAAAGACTCAATGGGAAAAGTTTTTGCCTTTGGTGGAATTTGCCTACAATAACACGATCCACTCTTCGACGGGAAAGGCGCCATTTGAGATTATTGAAGGTGCTCCGAAGGTTCCACCCTTCCTAAGCACGAAAGATAAGATTTTTGAAGCAAACCAGTACACGAGGAACTTGGACACTGCTTTTGCCAAGGTCCGGGAGGTTTTAGAGAAATCTCAGGAAAGACACAAAAAGGCAGCAGATCAACACCGTTGCGATTTGAAATTAAAGGAAGACGATTGGGTGCTCTTACATTTTGAGAAGGCATGCCTGAGAAAGAAAAAGGGAAAGGAGCGGCTTTTTCCAAAGCTTAGCATGAGATACTATGGACCTTTCCACATAAAAGAAAAGATAAATGATGTCTCCTTTAGACTGAAGCCGCCCGATACTTGGAGAATTCACAATGCTTTTCATGTGAGTCTCTTGAAGCCTTTTAAAGGCGATGTGCCCGATGATGGGGAGCCATATGAGCAACCCGAAGTGGAGGAAAGCGAGGAGATACTCGTTCCAGAACAGATACTGGCATATAAAGATAGAAAGATTAAAGGTAAACTGATGAGGCAGTTCTTGGTTAAATTCAAGAACTATCCCACATTGGATGCGAAGAGGATGGAGGAGGAGGACCTAGCAAATACTTGTACTTTGAACATAGATTAATACAAAAAGAAATACCGAAAGGGGCGTGAGTCTTTGGGGCCAATATCTCTACGCACGGAACTATGTCGGGCCGTGTCAACTCAAGTGTGAATTGTGAACTGTTTTGAAGTGAATCTCTGCTGTGTCGCGGTAGAATCTTGACTTGGGGTGTCCAAGTTTGTTACAATGCATGTTCACATGAAACCAAAGAGCCATGAAGAAAAGCCTACCTTGTCGACATGACGAGAGCATTCTTCAGTAGCATAAGAGTCTGTAGGCCAAGCTCCTCCCTATTGATTCCAGCAGTACAAGGTCGACAATGTCATTGTTTGCCCCATCGGCATATTGGAATCAGCCTTCTTTTGCACTAAAGTGTCAATACCTAATTATAAGCCTACCTGCGCGTTCCCCGCGTAGCGATCGTAGCAGCGTTGTGTGCAACAAGACCCAGTGGCCAGTTGAACAGTATGTCCAGCTTCAACTACCTTACTCAGCTCGTTTTTGCAGGCGCAACTAGTTATTGCCAGCATTATGCCGCTCGTGCAGATTCAACAACCCTCTGCCCTCGGCCATCCTTCAATGATCATGGAAATGATATGCAGCAGCTCCCCATGCGTAATTCTCAAGATTCACACCAATTCTTTTCCACGCAGTCTGCCCGTGCCGGGAGTAACAGGAAAGGAGTACCGGAGACCTTTCAAACCCTGGTTATATTTCGCAAATATCAAGCTGGAGGGTACTTCTGATGCTTGCTGACATGATGAGCACTCTCAAAGATCAGATATTTCGTGCGATCAACCTTTGGCCTAATCTAGAGTCGAATCACCAAAACTCATTGCCTTCGCAGGCCCGTTCATCACATTTTTCTGTTGATGCTATGAGGCTATTGGCGATGCAGACGGCAGAGGCCGAAGAAATGGAAAGCGTAAACGTCGAAGTGGACATGAGGGCAGAAAAGCTTAGCAGGATCGATCACATTGAAGCTTATGATGGTTATCCTCAAGTAATTAAGCCAACGGCTTCAGTGCTAGCTTCTTGCGCTTTTAGCAGAGAGTATGAGGGGATTAGTGACAAACAGCTCAATGTTGAGGGAAAGGCTTTGGGGAATATTGCCACTAGTGCAAGTCATGGTCCGATGAGCCGTTGGCTTCAGTCGCACTCCTCGTCCAGCTCTGTTGATAGCCTATCTGAAAATTTGATGAGGCAAGCATTTTGGAACAATCTGCAGACAAACAGAAACATCTCTCATGAACAATTCATATAGTGTCTGCGGGAGTTGGTTTATGTGTATCTCCAAGGAGGTGCAGCAACATTGCAGCAGAAGTCAAGTAGTCAATCATGCATGTGCCTACGCTGCCGGAAAAGAAAAGTCAAAGAGCAGAAGTGGAAGCTAATTCTTTTTTCCACACGAAGAGATTTGATGCTGGAGAAGCCAAAGAACACGCACTACGGAGTAATGGCATTTCTGGAGACAGGCATACCAATATGTCAGCACCTATTAGCCTCCAGCACCATTACAACTGGGTCGGAGAAGTAGGCACAGGGGCTGATGGGGCTGATGGTGAAGGGGGGTGAACTCCTGTAGAGGGGATTTCTTTCCGCTTCTATGATTCTTCATAGGCTCACCAAATTCAAAGGCCTCCACCAAGGGCGCATCAGGAATATTCTCTGTGACCTGCAACCTTTGAGCTGCCTCAAGTGGCTCATTAGGTTTAGTTACTATGGAAACATTGGAAGAGGGTGTAACTTTAGGCAAAGAGTGAATAGAGACTCGATAACAAGGCATAGATTTGGTAGCATTCAACCACTCCAACAGATCCTCATCTGATCCGTCAGGTGGAGTATGCTGTTCCAATTCGAGGCTGGTTGCTAGGGATAAAGAACTATGTTGCACGACGGGATCCATGCCTCCTTCTAGGCGAATTGGTTGCATCAGGGAGCCAGGAGTATGTATCCACATTACATCGTTTCCCCAATTATGAAGTGCTTTAGTGTGTCGCACCCATGGTCTTCCAACGAGCAAGGGAAATCCGTCCTCAACCTGGGGAAGACGAACCACAACAAAATCCAAGTTAAAAGTAAAGTCTTGTACCTACAGAGGCACATTGTCCACTATGCCCACTGGGTAGACTGTCCGTTGGTCGGCCAACGTAACTGTGAAGGGAGTAGGGCGAGTAGGCTGTAGACCTAGAGCTAACATAGTGAGCTCGGGCATCAGGTTGATGCCAGATCCACCATCCGCTATCACTCCCGAGAATTGCCGACCCAAAACGGACACTGTCAGGCGAGGGCTTCTATAATCAGTGAGTGGAGCAGCGGGATTGGATATCATATAGGACTCTGACGGTCGCACTGGGAGGTGCCCGCCCCTAGGACCTGCTCCAGGGTAAAGTGACTGAATAACTACAAGGGTGTCACTTCTAAAACTTGGATCTAGCCGCAACATGTCATAGAGGGACACTTGTTGGAAAGTGTTCTTCAAGACTGTCTCTACTGTAAGCTTTTCTTGTTCTACCAGTGGTTTCTCTGGTACCTTGATCTTCTGTAGATCTGAAACTGCTTCCAAGAAAGCTTCATCAATATCGGAGAGCAAAGATTTGGATTCCTTCATGGCACTGGGGGATGGCTTGTTAACAGCTGAAGGCAGGGTATCCACTCGTGTGAGAATGTGTGGGGAGTTGACCTTGCTGGAATGCTAAGACCAAGAGCGGCTCTCTGGGCCTGGGTGAGGACGCCAAATGGCTCCTCTACCAACTGCGGCGGCTTACTTTGAGCGGTAACCACGTGGGTAGAAGGGGGCGGCTAAGAAACGGTGCTAACTGCTATCAAATTGAGCTTGGGAAAGGCAAACTCATTCTGGCTTTGACTTGGGTTCGAAGCCGTGGATGCACCAATTTTAGGGCAATCCTTACTATAGTGATCCTTCGTTTCCGGGCAATGACAGTAGGGAGGGGACCCGTCTGGCAGGGGGCATTTGCTTTGGTAATGCCCATATTCTCCGCATTTGTAGCACAAAATGGGCCGATTCAACGGGTGAGGTGGTCCTTGCTCCTGGTGCATGGAGTTGGAGGTGGATGCATAGAAGTTTTGAGGGGATGAGGGAGCATGGTTATGATAAAAGCTCTGAGACGGAAAAGTACTTTGCAAACCTTGCATAGGAGGGGCTGCCAGAAAAGGTGGCATATGGTGTGGATAGCCACAGGGAGAAACCATGTTGGATGCAGGTGTTGGCCCTTGTTGAAGAGTAGGACCAAGACTTTGCTGTATTTGTCGCAATCCCTTGAGGTAGTAGCAGTCCTTGTCCTCATGTCCAGACTTCTCACAAAAGTGGTAGTAAACCGGAAGGGGCATTCCTCTGGAGGGTGCCCTGGAGAGTAGCATGAGCTACACCAAACCATAGCCTTAGTCTCCTGCTAAGACTTGAGCTAAGACTTGAGCTCTTCTAGCTCGGGCTTGATCTGTTCCAATGCCTCGTGATGTGGAGGCTTCTCTTGTCTCTGAGGAAAGGACCTCTCCTCTTGAAGAGCTCGCTGTAACTTTAGGGCTTCCAGTTCCCTAAGTAAAGAAGTTAAAGGATAAAGGATCAGAAGGACTTTCCAAAAACACTGAGGGGTCTCTACCTGAGGAGAGTTGGTGAACAGCTTCCTAGCTCCCTCTATCCTAGTAGCAGCCGCGACAAACTCCTCCAGAGTGGCGTCAGGTTGGAGACTCTCTCGGAGTTTTTGCTGAGAAGTTTTGGGAAGAGCCATCTCCACCCACTTCTTGACCATAAATTCCCCTGGCTGCTGAGGAAGCTTGGCAACCAGAGACTTGGTTTTAGTCATTAGTTTTGCAAAATTCTCCTCTGGCTGGAGCACCACATTGGCCAACTCATCTAAAACCTTTACCTAGTAGTCACCTGGCTTGAATGCCGCACAGAACTATTGTCGTAAAGCTGCCCAAGTTGCAAAATGGTCCTCTGCAAACTGACTATACCATTTATCTGCTAAGCCATCTAAGGTAGATGGAAAAAGTACCAAATAAGCATCTTCCCTGTTAAGACCACGACCTCTACAGAGAGATACAAACCTCCTTGCATGGTCGTCTACATCTTCTAAGGAGAGTCCCTTGAAGGTAGGAAACTTGATGTTTACCTTGGCCAACACACTGGTCATCGCCTCCATGGCCTCTTGCTCAGGAGCATGTTGCTCAATAGCTTGCTGTAACAAAATGGGGGAGAGCTTCACTGGGGAAGGAGATGAACCTGATGGAGGAATGGTAAGGCTGTATGTGGAGGTATGGGTGATGAGGTTGGTGGACTTCTACCAGGTACCAAGGGTTGACGCCTTCTGTTGCACTACTTCAGAGGACTTAGGAGTGCGCTTTGACGCTCAAATGACCGCCTTGTATGTGTCATGCAGTGTCTTCTTGCCCAACCAAACTTTGGGCAAGAAGACCCTTAACCGGCTGAACACAAGTCTACACTCTACTAGACCAGGTCGAGTGACTAGACCACCTCGCTGGATCAAGGACGAGGATGGACTAGACCAGGAAGGAGGAAGGACTAGACCAAGGACGAGGGCCTAGACCAGGACGAGAGCTGGTTGGACCAGTTGGACCAAGGGCGAGAGAGGACTAGACCAGTAGGCTCAACAGAGAGTGAGACTTCAGTTGAGATCCCATCGTGGTCGCCAAAATGAGAGCACATGTAGCGCGGATAGTGTGTTGTGCTCTCTACAGTGGGTGCTCCTCAGTGCAATGTGCGTGACAATCTCACTCAAAACAGACTGGAACAAAGGAACAATAGACAACAACTTAGCTCATAGAGACACAACAGCAGCAGACCACAACATATGACTCGACTATCTCAAAGAACTGATACAGACTCTGGCGTGGAAACACACTCAGCTCCAGCCCAGGACTCACAGGTACAATGGGGTGTTGAGGCTCAAATGTGCACGGATGGTGAAGACGTGCTGTGTGTACAGACTCTATGCTCTAGACGACGACGCTGGACCAGATATGAAGAAGATGATGATCCTAACCCAACAGCTACTACTCACATGTACCACCATAGAGAGCCACCAACGGCTCATAAATATCAGCCATGTGGTGACCGGGCCACGATGTCCACTAGACCAGTCCGTATCTCTGCTGCCACGTGTCACTGCCCAGCCTAGAGAGTCCGTCAAATGTGAACCAGCCTAGACCAACTGTACTAACTGTGTGTCCTCTGAAAGTGACACTGTAGCGTGCTACAGTTGCTCTTCAGCAGCTGCCTACGAAGCAGGCAATGCTGGTGGTGTGGATTTGAACAGACACCAGTTACTACTTCGGAGTTCCCTTCTTGCCAATGACCACGATTTGGTGGCGGATCCTATGAGCAAAGGTCCATGTACCGCAGCAGCTATCGGATCAAGTTCAGATGGATGAAAATGGCAGACATCAATTGGTATTGTAGCCAACACAAACCCTCATTTTCCCTTGGAGGAAAGCTACTCCAGGGCGGGCAGTGAAAGTCTATTCACATCTTCTCAAAGGTCTTTTGTGCAGCACGCGATCGAGGTAAAAACTCCATATAGCAGCTATAGTATGCCGAACAGGCCGAGTGCAATTATCGCCAGCAGCAACTTAACATTACATAGCGCAGGGCATGCCGTTGTTAATATATTGTCTGAGTGCGGAACCAATTTCAACGTCAAGAGGACATAATTTGTCTACTGTTGAATGCATTTTGCAACCTCAAGATTCAACGCCCTCTTGTGCAATACAATCCCCATGATGCTACATCTTATCTCCGTTTTCTTGTAGAGATGAGTCTGCTTTCTTTGCGTCTCTTACTGGCTTAGCATATAAGATCCATTACATTGACAAAAATTCAAGGAGGGTTGTCTGGACAGAGGGGTTGGCTGGGGTGCTGCGGATTGGAGGGCCGCTAGGGCTTGAGAAGGAGAGTTGGCCGCATGGGGTGGTGGCAGCGACATCGATTGGACTGAACATATGGAATCTGGTTGTATGCAAAAAAGGGCTAGATTTCTCACAAGCTTCATGCCGCCACCTCAATTGCATCATTAACAGAACTACGAGTACCTCTCTTGTAAGCATTGAATTCTGCATCTTTTGGAGGGAGCGCACCTTGATAGCCTTCAAGTTGCATCTTTTGACTAGAGATATTAGTTTCTAATGGATGACTATTGTGCCCCCTGCACGCGGAAAGTGGTTATTGGAGGCCCAAAATCGATGGATCTAACATTGTTTTTTGCTCATTACTGCTCAAAGCACAACAGTCACGGACGTTCAGAAGCGGACACTCAATGCAAAAAACAAATCTATTGCTCTTGAAATTGAGATCGTTGTCAAAGGCATCAATAGATATTTTACAGTTGTTGATGACGAGCTTGAGTATACCGTCTCTATGGCCACAGAAACACACTCATTACACCCTCACTTTCAGGCGGTGCTGAAAAGAATTGCTACTTGATTGAGACCCTGATTAAAACCCCTTGGAATAACATACGTCAAACGGATTGACAAATTCGGCATCGTGTTGCCTTGAACTGCAGGTTGATGTGTTGAGAAGTATAACATGGGGCATTTACAAGTTCTAGTTGGTCATAGCTTGCCACAATGCCTAGTAGGCAGCCGAATGCAAGGTAGTACGGGATTCATAATTGCTAAATATGACGTCCTCGCCACCTTTTGGCTCTGTTTTGAAGGTGAATGGTATCAAGCGGAACGCCACCCGTACTAATGCCCATGAGCATCACGTAATAGTAGCTCGTCAGATGTGCGTTTGGATGATTGATGAGCGGACTGAATATAGTGCCTTCTGCAATGGGGATGCCGACCTCAAAATGCACATTATCATGTGCAATTAGGAAGCACCATACATAACACAGGTTAGTCACCAAGGAGGCAAGAAAATATAATTGTTGACCAAAATAGCTTGAGAGAAAGAGAGAGAGAAAGTAATATTGATTTGAGGACATATAACATAAAGTTACATCTGCGTGTTTTCTGTAGGGCAAGGAGGACATATATTCACAACACTCCACATTCCAATTGCACAAGCGCGACTCCATATCGACAACACTGCAAGGTCCGTTATCTGCATCCAATTTTCCATGCGCATGCGTTTGCTTGATGCAACACATAAACGCTACGGGGCAAGGCACCGCTTCCATTTCTTATAATTTTTTGGAGAGACCACAGTGCCAGCTCTCCACCATACTTTTGTACGGCACCTCTGTATGACGTGCATTGTATACTTTGCACTTCTAATCTGTGACGTTTCATTGCAAGACGATATGTTTAACTATTCACATTGCTTTTTTGTAGCTCGACTCAAATATCGGCCTGTAGATTGGACAATCGAAAAGTAACAGTGCAACATTGCAGGTCGGTAGAGTACCTCATTTATTGTTGCAATTCATTCATGCTTTATCTATTTGCTTGTTTTAGAATGTTCTGCATTACTTCCTTTGCTTTGCGGTTTATTTGGATCTCGTTTTCAGAACTATACAGTCGATGTCGATCAACATCTGCACGTGTTAGTTACACACGCAACTCTTTGCATAAGGTTGCTAGCCAATGCATATGATGTATTACAATACTGAATACATAAGTAGTGAATGCATGTGGTGTATCGCAGTAGTGAATTCACCTTGTGCATCTTTACTATAGCTCTAAATAATTGATACCATACTAGGTGCCTAAATAATTGATACCATATTGTATATGTCCTCGTTTCTCTCGTACTAGGTGTCAGTATGAAGTTCTCAAGACCTAGAAGATTACAGTACAAGCATCGATAAGCTAGGAAACGAACTGTAGCCAACTTGAAACCAACTTATTATCCATATGTTAGGTCATGGTTTGAAATTATTGCACCGTATAAAGATTGGAGCATGCAATGTGACATCTTTGCTCACAATCTAGAATATGTCCCTCCTGCACGGCAGCATATCTCACATATATAGCGATAAACGAGGTCGACAGACAACTGAAATAGATACTCCTATTGCCCTCACTTTTGTATTATTGTTGGATGCTTTGGCATCGCAAAAGCAACAAGAAGACTTAGCAGCATTGCATCTACAGTCCAGTACCAGTTTAAGATACCAACCACGAATCAACAGTATCCCCTCTCTATTCATGAGACCAATGAGCAATATTTATCGTAAGACAACATGTCAACGTAATAAGCAATAAATCCCTTCAACATTAAATGTTTCTCTTACTCGGTGATCTTGCCCAACTACCCCCAGTTTGTAATCACGCACACGAGCTTTGTAACACAAGCTCGGTCCACTGGCTACATGCAAATTTGTACAAGATGTCATGCTCTGTAAGACATGCAACGAACCTTGAATCGCTTCAGTTCTTGACCATTATTCGTGAAAGAAAACTAGTCGTAGATGAGATCAATTCTACCTTGGGTGCATGTATTATAGATGAAGCGCATGTGCATGATTACATCAACAACTCTACTACGATAATTTGTACTCACAAATCAGACGTCCAACACCATAACAACCTTGCCTTGGATAAACTGTACAATCAAACTGACATTACAAAAGTTAAAATGAAGACGAACGCGGGTAACATAAATGTCCTTCAGCAGTGGATCCTAGACTCTAAGTTCAATGAGCTAGATTCGATCGCAATTGGCATGCGCTGCATGATCATTGAAAACATCGACATGACAATCGATGTGGCAAACGGTGCAACATGCATTGTCGATACCATAACATAGAACACAGAAGGTGAAGTTACATGTATCAATGTTCTCATTCATTGTACCGTGAATAATTACAAAAGAAGAAATGTAAAACACAAATAACTACAAAAGAAGAAAGACAAAACACACTCGACATCCACCTACAAAAATGCGAACCGCCGTTTTGCGCTACCAACCATTCGATGAAAATTTTCTTTTTGAAATACTTTTTGTTTGCAAGAATTTACATGTAGCACGTATACTAGAAAAAACGTTCATCCGTAGACATAGAGTGCACTTCGCTTGGATATAATCTCAATTGTAACCATCCCTATAATCTCTAATAATTGATGCACTTAACTTTGTCTCCTCCCATAAACATTATAGCATTTTTCAAATGTATATCCCTTTCACGCAGCGCCGCCCTTGTCAAATTAGTCATGCTCTTGTTCCCTTCAGTGCTAGATGCTAAATGTCAATTTGCATGTCTTGTTATATTCTATAGATGTTATATAGAAAGGCCCACCAAGCAAGACTAGTTTCTAGAGTGATCTGCATACATCCATGCTCATCCATGAGTGAATCATGTGTATCATGCAATACGGCATGCCTATGAGAAGGTAACGCATAAAGACAGTGATGAAAATACAAGAGACCGTCACGAATAAGAGACTTGGACAATGTGTACTGACCAATCATGCAAACCAAAAATACTTCCAAAATGGGTTCTTTGGACCTCGATTTGAGAGCCAAGATCGAACCTACGTGATTGACCGTATCTACAATGAGGTTAGCTTTACTAGAAACATAATCATCCAAACCACCAAATTGCTCACAAGACTGGAACAATCTAGCTTGACGGTCACCCCAAGTGTACTCGGTACAAACCGGAGCAACTTGAAGACTTGATGATCCTTACGAACAATCAAAGCGTAAGGAGAAGGAATGACAGAAAGAGATTCCTTTTCATGCAATGACTCATTCTTTTTTGGATTGTGAGACTATGTACTGAGAAAGACAATGAGACTTATGTGTTTTATCCTCTTTCGAAACATGAGAGTGAGAGACTAATGGCAAAGATGGAATGTTCTTGTCACAACGAGGAACCAAAGGAGGTGCTCCTTCAACTCAGAGAGAGAGAGAGAGAGAGAGAGAGAGAGAGAGAGAGAGAGTATTTTCTTTCCAATCAAAATGTGAATTATAACCTTCAAACCACTTCATACCATAGATCAAATCACAACCTTTGAGAGGAGAAACCACAAACTTACGACGAAAACCAACATTTTGAACTAACACTGTCACATCAAGACATTCATGTATGAAAGAAGAGTGCATGCCCGGAGCAAATCCAAAGATCACGATGGGATCTATTGGAAGAGCTTCTAAATGTGCCCTCTTCACGAGAAAATCACTAATCACATCATACATACTACCCGAATCAAACAAGATCACAATGTGTTGACTATTCACATGATCATAACACTACATGAGAGACTCATCTATATGATCACTAGCAACCTGGTGTTCTCACTCATTGCATTAACAGATGATGTGGGTTGTTACAAAGTGATGACGTGGCGGACAGCAGAAACCCTAATTTCTGCCAGAAACCCTAAAATCCGGAAATCACAGAGGCTGTTTTAAAATAAATAAATAAATAAATTGAAAATGATGAGCGACGCAAATTTTGCTTTTTCTCTACAATATAAGAAAGAGAGAGAGAATGCTTTTGCTTTCAAGTTTTGACTCTCTGTGAGAGAGAGAGCAATTGCTTTTGATTTGAAGCTTTTGGGGCTCTGCTTTTGGGCATCCCTTGTAACCTTTAAATTAGTGGTGAGGGCCTCACTTCTCAGAGCATCTGCACGCAGAGTCTGAGAGTGAAACCCTAGCCACTCTCTTGTACTTTGAACTGATTAATATAAAAAGAAATACCGAAAGGGGCGCCAGTTTTTGGGGCCAATATCTCTAGGCACGAAACTCCGTCGGACCAGTGCAAATCTATTGTGATCTATGAATTGTTTTGAAGTGGTTATTTGGTGCTGTCGCGGTTGATTCTTGACTGGGAGTGTCCAAGTTTGTTACAGTGGTATCAGAGCACGGCCGATTTCTCTTCTACGGGAAATCCGATCCCCGAAATTTTTTTTTCCGTGGCACCTATGGCTTCAAGCAATGATCAGTCGACTCCCTCTACATCTGGAGATGCGGGCAGGGATCACAACGAAGATTCCGGCAGAGAGTATGGCCCGCCTTGGCCTACTTAGGCGGAGCGGCGAGAGATGGAGCGTCACCAGTTGATCGGCGATGCAACAAAGATGATGCTCAATTTTGCCAAGGACCCGAAGATGGCAAAATATATGAACCAGACCTCTTTGGAAGAGGTACAGATGGAGTGGCAAAGAACCACAACACCACTCCCGAAACACGCTCTCAAGAAACCTTCTGCCTCCAAGAAATATACGGAGAAGGAACTGGAGAACGTGGTTGATGCACGGATTGCTCAGCTTTTCGACATGCAAAAGAAGGACAAAAAGCACCGCAAAAAGCAGAAGAAAGGCACTCACTTCCCGGGATATTTGGGTCGTCGGTCGACATTCGACAAGGCAAAGAAACAGAAGAAGCGTGTCAAGTTTGAAGGCTTACCCAGTTCGTTTTCTTCTTCTGACAGTTCTTCTAGCTCTTCAGACTCGAGCGAAGAAGACAGAAAAAGCAAAAAGCGAAGCAAGAAACAAAGCTTCGGAAAGGGCAAGAAAAGGCAAAGAAGGCTACATCTCGCCCAGAGACTGACAGTTCTACTGAGGACTCGTCTACAGACAGCTCAGATTCCGATGACGGAAACTTTTATGCGAACAAGAAGAATTTTTTTACAAAGCTAACCAGTATGACTTTCTTGAAGATAAAAGCAAGAAAGTCCGAGAGTTTAAGGAAGGTAGCCACTCGATCAAGTTTGATACTTTTTCGGGATACTTAGATGCTTCGAAGGCTTTGTCTTTTATACAGCAGTTTGACATCGCTTTCGTGGGAGGACGCTATTCAGAGTACTCCAAGATTCGGAGAGCTACCTCTTACCTTAAGGGGAATGCTCGTACTTGGTGGTCCACGCTTCTTTTAACAAGAGTGCGCCAATTAAATGGCTGAAATTTAAGAAGCTTTTATTTCTTTTTGGTTGACGCAAGAATATGAACGAGATGTACGAGCTGCTTGGAACCATCTTCGGATGACCAAGAAAGATACAATCAATGCTTATTGTGAAAGATTCTGGAGCTCTTTTCTACCCGCCTCTTCATTCAAGAAGATCTCGTTCAGAGAACAGATTGAGCGGTTTACCTTGGGTCTACCTACAGAGATCCGTGATCACTGCTTGGAACAGAAGTCAGCTTCTATTCAGGAGTTGATGAGTCATGCGAAGCGGGGCTTTGCCATTCACTCTGGTAGTCTGACCTACCCCACAGATGAGGCCATGACACAACGAGCCGAACAGACTTTTGGGAATGAAAGTAGAAAGAAAAAAAGAGCAACCCAGAGAAAAAGGATGCACGACCCAAGCTTACTCCTGAGGAGAGAGCTCGCTTCATCAGAGAGGGGAAGTGCTTTGGATGCGGGAAACATGGACATATCTTCGCGAAGTGCCCTAAAAAGGCACAGAAAGAACAGAATGATAAAGACGACAACAGGCCTGAGAGTTCGAGAGCAGTTGAGGAACGTGGCAGAAAAGGCAGATAGAAAAGCAGAACTGGTACCACATGGCGTGGGACCTGCACCGAATCTAATGAATGAAAGTACAAACTTTGCCGCTTTCGGGGCAAAGTGAAGGGTCAGAAAGCTCTTTTGAAGGAGCCAAGGCCAACTTCTTTTCACTTGGAATTGACGACTCGATTTGGAATTACGCCCGACAGACTGACGCCACAGGCGGAGGTAGTTCGACTGGCACCCGGATGGGATGTTGCCATTACACCGAGCATTGGCAAACTTCGTTTGCAATGACAGGGGTATTCAGGGCACGCGAGTGACGTTCTACTCAGGATCCCTTGGTACCACAAGAACTACGCCATGGTTAACTACCGGGCCGAGAAAGCGACTTTGATAAATGAAGGGCTTAGAGATTGTACTTGATGAACTTCAGTTTCTTACTCATTCTTTTGGGAGAGAACTGAACGATGGATAAAGGTTGAATATGTTTTGACCTGATCAAAAGAACGCTAAGATTTTTCTCCACACTCATGCCGATTGCTTTTCAGAGGGCCTGAAGATCAAACCATTGATCTGATACCTGGAAGCACGCCACCGAATCGGCCACCTTACCGTGTGAGCCGAGTACAGAATGAAATGATTATGAACCCAGTGAAAGACCTCTTGGAAAAGGGTCTTGTCCAGCCTAGTACTTCACCGTATTGCTCTCCAGTGTTGTTGGTTTTGAAGAAAGACGGATCTTGGAGAATGTGCATCGATTATAGAGCTCTCAACAAAATCACCATCAAGAACAGATTTCCGATCCCTAGGATCGATGATATACTCGACAGGTTACAGGGATCCTCGTGCTTTAGCAGGATTGACTTGAAGAGTGGATATCATCAGATCAGGATAGCGCCAGGAGACGTCTACAAGACAGCTTTTCGGACAACTTTTGGGTTATTTGAGTTTTTGGTGATGCCTTTTGGCTTAACCAATGCTCCTGGGACATTTAACCGGATGATGGACAGGATTTTTCAAGAGTACAGGCTATTTGTTGGCACTTTCTTTTACAACATCATTGTTTTCTCCAAGAATGAGGCAGAACACAGAGATCATCTGCTTCAAGTCTTTCAGGCATTACGAGATCACACGTTAGTGATTAATGCAAAGAAAAGTGAATTTTTCCTACCAAAGATACACTTTTTGGGACACATTGTGTCAGCAACAGGAGTGCAAATGGACCCGGCCAAGATAGAGACTATCCGTGATTGGCCCGATTTGAGGAAATTCCATGAAGTTAAAAGCTTCTTGGGATTGTGTTCGTACTACAGGCGGTTCATACGAAAGTTTGCAGAGGTTGCTTCCCCTTTGCATACCTTGACACAAAAAGGAGTACCTTTTTCGTGGGGACCCACAGCGATGACTGCCTTTCGGACATTGAAAGAGAAATCGACTACAGGACCAGATTTGACTTTGACGGACTTGCAGAAGTCATTTGAAGTATATTGTGATGCTTGTGGTCGTAGTCTGGGTGCGGTCTTGATGCAAGAAGGCTATGTCATAGCTTACGAGAGCCGTTTGTTCTCTAGGCCGGAGATGACAGCACAGATCTATGAGAAAGAGCTTTTGGCGGTTATCCATGCTCTTACTCAGTGGCGGCATTACCTACTCGGAGCGGATTTTACTGTCTTTACAGACCATCTGAGTTTGCGCTACTTCTTGTCACAGAAGCAGCTTTCGGAAAAGCAGATGCGGTGGGCGAACATCTTGTCACAGTTCCACTTCCAGCTTGTCCATGTGCATGGACAGAAGAATGTCGTGGCAGATGCTTTGTCTCGAAAACCGTTGGTTCTCGCTGTTTCCGCGATACATCATAGGAGCTTCGAGGATATGATCAGTATGCCACAGATACAGATTTTGCAGGTATTTTCACACAGATACGAGATGGGGAGACAGTAGCTGGATACTCCCTTCGGGAAGGCTACTTGATGAAAAAGACTATGTTGTGCGTTACACAGCCGTTGAGGGATAAGGTTATGATTGAATGCCACTGTCCACCTTTTACGGGTCACCACGGCATTGCTACCACCATGAAGGGGGTAGAGAGATACTTCTTTGGGCCGAGACTCAAAAAGGATGTGGAAGAGTTTGAGC
The DNA here is from genome assembly GCF_014529385.1 of Adiantum capillus-veneris. Classification (NCBI taxonomy): domain Eukaryota; kingdom Viridiplantae; phylum Streptophyta; class Polypodiopsida; order Polypodiales; family Pteridaceae; genus Adiantum; species Adiantum capillus-veneris. The sequence continues at coordinate 155,508,735 of NC_140934.1, forward strand.
GCAGTTGCTTGGTATGCGAGAAGGTCAAGTTTGACAGGCATAAGGCACAGGGATTGTTACAGCCTTTACCCATACCCACCCATCCCTGGGAAAGTATTGCAATGGATTTCATTCTTGATCTCCCAAGAACATAGAATGATCACGATGATTTTCCGATTACATGGCACGTCTGAGACGATTGTCTCCGACAGAGACCCCAGATTTATGAGTTTGTTTTGGAAGGCAATTTGGGAGAACATTGACACGCAGTTGCAGTTCTCGTCATCGTTCCACTTGCAGACTGACGGGCAATTTGAGATTGCCAATTCAGTGATTTTAGATTTATTGAAGTCTTGTATCTCGGATCAGAAGACTCAATGGGAAAAGAACTTACCTTTGGTGGAATTTTCCTACAATAACACGATACACTCTTCGACGGGGAAGACGCCATGTGAGATTGTTGAAAGTGCTACGAAGGTTCCATCCTTTCTGAGCACGAAAGATTAGATATTTGAAGCGGATGAATATTCGCGAGATTTGGAGACGGCTATTGCCAAGGTTCGCGCGACTTTGTAGGAGTCTCAAGAACGACAGAAAAAGGCAGCGGATCGCCATCTTCGCGACTTGAAATTGAAGGAGGATGATTGGGTGCTCTTACGTTCTGAGAAGGCACGCCTACGGAAAAAAAAGGGAAAGGAGAGGCTTTTTCCAAAGCTTAGTATGCGATACTACGGACCTTTCCAGATCACTGACAAGATAAATGATGTCTCCTTCCGATTGAAACTGCCAGATACTTGGAGGATTCACAATGCATTGCATGTGAGTCTCTTGAAACCTGTTAAGGGTGATGTGCCTGATGATGGGGAGCCTGATGAGCAACCCGAAGTGGAAGAAAAGAAGGAGATCCTTGTTCCTGAACAGATTTTGGCACATAACGATACGAAGAAAGGTAAAGTCCGAAGGCGGTTCTTGGTTAAGTTCAAGAACTTTCCTGCATTTGATGCGAAGTGGATGGAGGAGGAGGACCTAGCAGATACTCCTCGGATTGTGAAACTTTACCTCGATGTTTTGGTTTAGCATAGTCTACTCCAAACGGAACCCAGAATTCAGCTTGGCCGGAGATCTGGTGCAGTGGGATGCACAAGAGGGGAGTCACTCCGCTCCTTTGTCAACAGATGCCTTGATTTTGATACTAAAGTCACTGATGTCTCTTTGAGCTTCAAGGATACTGAGAGCTGACAGTATTCTGCTGGATGACTTTATGAAATGGAATTCCTGATAATGATACTGATTTGTTGTTGACTTCTTTTGAGTGCAGGAACTGATAGCCGAAATGACTGCAGCATTTTGGTCTGATTGATCTCGAATAGACATGGTTGCAATAGGGGTTAGTCAATCAGACATCGATGAGGTCCCGATTGGACCTAGATGTGATTGCTAGCTACATTGCCGATAAATCACGGTCTAAGATCCAAATGAATGTTGAATGTCATGTGATGTCCTTGATGTGTGGTGATGTCGTGTGATGTGATTGTCGATTTTGTACATGTGCTAGATGTGTGTTCCTAGTACGTAGGTACTAACAGTCAGTGTCTGCTAAGACGGTTTATGGCTTTTGTCGGTTTTTCAGGCATTACGTGATCACACGTTAGTGATTAATGCAAAGAAAAGTGATCACACGTTAGTGATTAATGCAAAGAAAAGTGAATTTATTTTTTTATTTTTTATTTTTTAAAACAGTCTCCGTGATTTCCGAAAATTAGGTTTTTTGGCAAAAATTAGGGTTTGCAAGAATTTTAGGGTTTCTGGCAGAAATTAGGGTTTCTATTGTCCGCCACGTCATCACTTTGTGACATACCCCCCTCTTGAAAGCATTGTAAAACCACCATTACAATGCTTTCAAGAGGGGGGTATGTCACAAAGTGATGACGTGGCGGACAATAGAAACCCTAATTTCTGCCAAAAACCCTAAAATTCTTGCAAACCCTAATTTTTGCCAAAAACCCTAATTTTCGGAAATCGCGGAGACTGTTTTAAAAAATAAAAAATAAAAAAATAAATTGAAAATGATGAGCGACACAAATTTTGCTTTTTCTCTACAATATGAGAAAGAGAGAGAATGCTTTTGCTTTCAAGTTTTGACTCTCTGTGAGAGAAAGAGAGCAATTGCTTTTGATTTGAAGCTTTTGGGGCTCTACTTTTGGGCATTCCTTGTAACCTTTAAATTAGTGGTGAGGGCCTCACTTCTCAGAGCATCTGGACGCAGAGTCTGAGAATGAAACCCTAGCCACTCTCTTGTACTTTGAATTGATTAATATAAAAAGAAATACCGAAAGGGGCACCAGTCTTTGGGGCCAATATCTCTAAGCACGGAACTCCGTTGGGCCAGTGCAAATCTATTGTGATCTCTGAATTGTTTTGAAGTGGTTATTTGGTGCTGTCGCGGTTGATTCTTGACTTGGAGTGTCCACGTTTGTTACATGGGTTCTCTTGTGGGTTCTTTAGGTGCTTTCTTAGGACAAACTCATTTTATGGGACCTTTCGTGTGACATTCAAAACATCTTCTGTCTCTTGCATATTCAGCTCGGTCTTGAAGAGTTAACCTACCTCCTAAGATTTCCTGAGCAAATTTTTCATCAAGCGTCAACTTTGGGATGTCCTGAGTTTTAGCATTTTCTTTATTATCATTGTGAGAGTTTTGTGCTCGAGGTGTAGGAGAAGAAGAATTACCATTATGCTTACCATTGGTCTTACTGTTCTTACGATTCGGTTGGTCTTATGGGGTACTATTGCTATTGCTTGTCTTCTTAGTTGTCGCAAAATAAGCATTAAATTGATGCAACCAAGAATGAATAACTGTAGCATCCATCTTACCGTCATACTTACTGAAAGTCACTTTTTCGGTGACTGGGTTGTTGAAATCCGCATCGTGGCTTGCACCACGAGAGGAAGTCCCATAATCTTTGGGTGGTTCGGTCTTCGAGGCGAGAACTTGGGCAAGCAATTCTTGAGTGCGTAGCTCTCGTCGAGCTTCACGCTCGGCCTCCAATGCTGCGTTTCTTGTTGCCGCTTCTTCCTTCCTTAGTTCTTTTCTTTCTTTTCTTGCATCGCGCTCGCGTTCTAAAGAAGGGCGCTTGTCTTCCTGTCTATCCATCATGGCCATCATTTGCTTCATCATTGCCTCCATAGGGTCTGGCGTAGATGGCGAAGGGGGAGGGTTGGAAAAATCTCCTAGTGGGGAAAATCCTTCGTCGCCTCTCTCATGCTCATCACCTGAATGCAAAGTATCCATGCCGCTTCGGGTGACGACCATGCACTATGATCTTGGGGTCTTAAGCTCGCGAGGAACTTGGGTTCTTGAGGGTCTTGAGGTTCTTGAGGTCCTTGATTCGTGAGAATCTTGGGTTCTTGAGGTTCTTGAGGAGTTCTTTCACTTGCAAATCGCGTTGGAAAAGGATCTTCTCTTCACCCAAGTTCTACTCCTTTTTGCCGACGCACCCCTTGGCAGCCTTGCGCTCACACCAAGGTTGCTTTTTCCCACCTCACGTCGATTGGCCGGCCGCTAAGTGCACGGTCCGCTCTTAATGAGTGAAAAGAGACACAAGGGGAGGCTGGACAAGCCCTTCTTTCTTGGGATTCCTGTCACTCTTCAACAAAACACGATTAAGAATCGCCACGCCCAAGCGAACTTGGGTTCGTGCGACCTCAACAAGCAAAAAAAATTCTTGTGGTTCTTTCCTTGTGTAATGCAGAACACTTCCAAAGCTCTGATACCAATGTAAGGTGCAGCGGAATGAATGTTGTATTTTCTCAAGATTAGTGATCTTTACTACACAAGGTTCCTTTTAGTTCTTAGGGAAAGAGAGAGCTTTCCGTCTTATAAAGAGTACTCTGATCACGAACAAAGTGAGTGGATCTTGTGCGTGCAAGTGAATGAGACTGAAAGAAGGAGAGAGAAGAGATACGACACCGAGAGGTTGTAAAACCCTCCTCCGAAGGCCCCATCTCGTCGGCGAGAGTGGTCTACTTGATTTCACAAAGGTGTACAATGCGTATGCAATGGACTGATGCAATGGGACTATGCCGGTGACGACGACGACTTGGGCTGAAATCTGTAGGCTTCTAATCGCTGAATTCAAGGACTGTTCGGTGGCTGAAAATGACTGTTTTTGGCTGCGTTTTTCGGGCTAAACTTGGGGATCTTCTGCAAGCAAGAGGGACTGAATCTGATACCTTCCTACATGCTGAATTCTGAGTTTTTCTCGCTGCTGAAACTGCAATAGGCTAGCGTTAGTGATTGGAGCTGAAACGCTGGACAATTGCTGAGGTCTTGCTCGTGTTCTTCGCATGAAAAACGCTGATGAAGGTCTTGCGTTTTTTCAATAAAAAACGCTGGGCTGAGGGTGCTGTGGGCGATCATGCAAGGGGGAACAAGCGGGGGATCTGATGTGATAGGAATCGCCAAGGATCTGCTAGATTGGCTGGCGTTTTTGACTGAAAACGCTGAGGTATGCTGAAGATGCTAGCGTTAGTAAAAGCTTGAAAACGCTGAGGTAGTCAAGAGGGAAACGCTATGCTTGATGCCTTCTGACGATGCTACATGCTGGGGGGAAACCGCCAAGAAAGGGGAACTTCTATGGCGATGGTTGATGCTGAGGATGGAGGCTGCCCGGCGAGGATGGAGACCATAAACGCTGGGGGTGCTCGGGGGTACTGCTGAGAAGTTGCCTGTTGAGCATGTACTCCTGCTGCCTCTTCTGCCAGAAAGTGCTAACTTGGGTTTGCTTATATATTAACTTAGCAAAATTGCCCTACCTACTTTTGTTGGAAAGTCACTTAAAAATAATAAGTGAAAATAACCAATAAATAGGAAAATAGGCTAAATGCACTGGAAAATTCCCCTAACTGATGCTAATGGATTCTGATGGGAATTCCAATGATCATGTTGTGTGCAACCGGAGGATATGCATCTATGCTAAGTGATTGGGCATGCACGGTCTACGAATAGACATACAAAAGTGCCAGAACACTGCTAATCTAAACTGACTTGACTGACGAAACCTTGCTATGGTGTAGCTTGTCCACGGACACATAGGGTTGGGATGTGTCACGTGACAGAGACAACAGTGAATACTAAGAGCACAAGATCGCAAAGAAAAAGTGTGTTTTGCACTCATATTACATAATACCAAAATATAAAAAAGGGCGTGCGGCCTGCGCGACAGGGTACACCATTGGTGTGGTGATCAAGCATCAATCATCCTGGCAAAAGGGCAAAACATAATGATGTACATAGATATTAGAGAAATCTTGAAGAGAAGGAAAGAGGGGTAGGCTTCAAGGCTCAAGCCTTCGACTTGGAGAGGAGTGGAGATGGGAGAGGGAGAGAGAGAGAGAGAGGAGAAAGAGACTCGAGAGTCAAGAGACTCGTCATTCAAGGGTGGAGCCTCGGAGAGTCGGAGGGCAACTTCAAACTTGGCTCTTGGCACTCGAGTCTTGCAAGGCTTGGGCAATGGGAACTTCAAGGAAGTGGCCTTGAGGCTTGGGTGCTCTTAAGTACAAAGCAACCCGCCCCCTGCCCACGTCCTATCCGGCGGTGTCACCGGGGACCCGCGTCCCGGGACCTGTCCCTTGTGAGGGACGTCCCCACGTCCCAAAAAGGCGTCCCCGTCTCCATCCCCGCGTAAATGGACCGCATCCCCCCGTCCCTTGTTTCTATGGTCTAGAATAGGAAGTGATCTGGCACTTTTGTGACTCTGTTCGCAGACCGTGCATGTCCAGACACTTAGAGTAGATGCATATCCTTTGGTTGCACACAACATGATCATCAGATTACAGTCAGAATCCATCAGGAGCATTTTCCAATGCACAGAACCTATTTTTCCTATTTTTGACATTTTTCACTTATTAATTTAAGTGAATTTTGTTGGGAACTAGGTAGGGAAAATTTCATAAGTTTGTATATATAGAAACCTAACGCTAGCACTTTCTGGCAGAAGAGGTAACAGAAACCAAGGGTTCATCACGCACCTTCTCAACAAGACTCCCCACAGGCAGGAAGACTCAGCGTTTGTCAGCCATCAACAAGATCAGCTAGTGTTTTTAAAGTTGCAGATTCCCGACGATAGCAAAACGGAAGGCTCTCCCTTCCGTAAGCAAAAGGAACCTTGAGCATAGTTCGGAGCACTCATCTTGAGCAAAGTTCAACATTCACTTCCGCTTCACCTAACATTGGTATCGGAGCTTTGGCAGTGTTTTGTACCACTCAAGGAAAGAACCACAAGATTTTATTTTTTTTGCTTGTTGCGGTCGCACGTAACCCAAGTCCTCTTAGGCGTGTCGATTCCTAATCGTGTTTATGAAGAGTGACAGGAAACCCAAGAAAGAAGGGCTTGACCAGCCTCCCCTTCTGCCTCTTTTCACTCATTGAGAGCGGATAGTGCACTTAGCGGCCGGCCAATCGACGTGAGCTACGAAAAAGCAACCTTGGTGTGAGAGCAAGGCCGCTAACGGGTGCGCCCGAGGAAAAGAGCAGAACTCGGGTGAAGAGAAGATCCTTCTCTAACACAGATCACAAGCTAAAGAAGAACCTCAAAAAGCGCAAGCACCTCCCGAACTCAAAAACCTCAAGAACCCCAAGACCCTCAAGAACCTCAAGAACTCAAGCACCTCAAGACACCCAAGAACCCAAGACTCTCAAGAACCCAAGTTCCTAGTGAACTAAAGAACCCAAGACTTCAGTGCATCGTCATCACCCCAGGCGGAATGGATACTTCGCATGGAGGTGGTGAGAATGGGAGTGGCGAAGAAGAGTCTTCCTCACCAGGAGGTTTTTCCGACCCTTCCCATCTGCGCCAACGATTGCACCAGATCCTATGGCAGTTGTCGACAAGATGATGATGGACAGGGAATTAGAACGCAAAGCACGAAAAGTAGAAATTGATCGTAAGTATGAAGAAAGAATGGCAACCATAGCGCGTGAGCGCGATGAAAGAGAAGTGAAATTTGATCGCTAGAACAAAGAAAGACCAGCAGAATTTGATCGCGTGAAGAAAGCAAGACAAGCAATGAACGACCGACACATGAGAGAGAGGTCACGACTCTTTTCTCAAGTGCAGGCACAGATGCAAGAGATTTGGGAAAAGGAAACTCTATCAATCTCTTCTTCTCCAAAGCAAGACACACAAGATTTGCATGATAAGGTTAAGCATGATGATTTGTGTGATCAAGATGTGATTTCTCACGAGCATGATGGTTTGCATGAAGATGATGTGATTGTTCACAAGGATGATGTGTTAGTTGATACTTTTTCTAGTGAAGCTAACCTCATTGCAGAGACGATCAATCACGAAGAACCGATCTTGGCTCTCGAGCCTAGGTCCAAGGAACCCCCTCAAGAAGAACCCCCTCAGAAAGAACCCCCTCAGGAAGAACCGATCTTGGCTCTTGAGCCTAGGTCCAAAGAACCCCCACAGGAAGTACTATGCGTTCGAATGATTGGTCAGCACGCATTGTTCGAGTGTTGCATTCGTGATGCTTTCCTGTATTTTAGTCACCGTCCTTATGTGATTCCTTTTCATAGGCATGCCATATTGTACAATGAGCATGATTCACTCATGAATAAGCATGGATGTATGCAGATTACTCATGAAAAAATGAAATGTTTGCATCAAGGAAGTTACATTCCATGTCTCTTCCTTGGCATGACACAGTCGTAGAAAGAGCACAAGAAGCATTGAGCATCAAGCATGGGCACTTCCACTGTGATTTCCCACAGTTGATTTATTTAGATCAGAAAGACAAGTTCGACCCCATTGTTTGCGTGTGTTTGATGAACGGTTTGGCACTCCCTCTCTATGTTCATCTAAATTGCATGCACAGTCTTTCGAGAAGAGGAGATTTTTTCCAGTCACTTTACATGGAATGGGTATGTTCATGTTTTTGTGTTGGAAGTCGCTTCAGGAATTTTCAGCCTCGGAGATTCTTGAAGAAGGTAGACGCATGATTATCGACGAAGTTAAAGCATGGAAGGAGCCACAGATGACTTTGTGTCGCTTTCGACGCGGCCCAAAGAAGAAGGCATTGCAGACCTTTATGAAATTTGACCCACGTATCAGAGTGGGCCGGCAAAGAGTTCTTCATAGGATTCCGGATGCTATTGGCGATCTCCCTCGACGCCATACAATTCGGTACCAGCACCTCACCTTGAAAAGGAGGGGATGTCACGTGACACATCCAACCCTATGTGTCTGGGGACAAGCTACAGCATGACCATGGGTTCAATTCAGTCAAGTCAGTCTAGAATAGGAAGTGATCTGGCACTTTTGTGAGTCTATTCGCAGACCGTGCATCTCCAGACACTTAGGGTAGATGCATATCCTCTGGTTGCACACAGCATGATCATCAGATTATAGTCAACATCCAGCACGAGCATTTTTCCTATTTTTGACATTTTTCACTTATTATTTTAAGTGACTTTTGTTGCGACGTAGGGCAAATTTCATAAGTTTGTATATATAGAAACCTAGCACTAGCACTTTCTGGCAGAAGAGGCAACAGGAACCAAGGGTTCAGCAGGCACCTTCTCAGCAAGACTCCCCACAGGTAGGAAGACTCAGCATTTTTCAGCCATCAACAAGATGAGCCAGCGTTTTTGCATTAGCAGATTCCCGGCGATAGCAGAACAACAGATCAGCCTAGCGTTTTGCATTTGCAGGACAACCGGCGACAGCAGGACCACAGAACCACTAGCGTTTTTGCATCAACATGACATCTCAGTGTTTTCGGAGATCTTCGCGACGGAATCAGCCCTAGACTCAGCGTTTTCAATTTTCAGCAGTCAGTTTCCGCAATCGAACCCCCCCAAAACTCGCAGATCTCACCCTCCCGCAGTAGATCCTCGCTGCACAGTCAGATCCAGCATCGTTTGCAGTTTCAGCCCGGAAAACGCAGATTTCAGCATCTGCTATTTCGGGGCGTCGTCCTTGCATCATCGCCATCGACATCGTCACTGACATAGAGTCAGAATTCAGCAGATAAAGATTTATAGATTTCAGCCATTAGGGTTTTCAGATTTCAGCCCGTCTCGTCGTCGTTGACATCGTCGGTAAGTTCAAGCATTGTAGAGATTTGTGCAATCAATAGTAGACCGCTCTCGCCATAGAGAGTGGGGCCTTCGGAGGAGGGTCTCAACAACATTCTGGTGTCGTATTCTTCTCTCTCACTCACTCTCAGCACCTTCATTCACAATGTTCATTCACTTTGTTTGTGATCACTTGCACTCTCTTATTAAAGAACGGAAGGCGCTCCCTTCCGTAAGCAAAAGGAACCTTGAGCACAGTTCGAAGCACTCATCTTGAGCAACGTTCAACATTCACTTCCGCTCACCTAACATTGGTATCAGAGCTTTGGCAGTGTTCTGTATCACTCAAGGAAAGAACCACAAGATTTTTATTTTTTGCTTGGTTGCACGTAACCCAAGTCCTCTTGGGCGTGTCAATTCCTAATCGTGTTTATGAAGAGTGACAGGAAACCCAAGAAAGAAGGGCTTGTCCAGCCTCCCCTTGTGCCTCTTTTCACTCATTGAGAGCGGATTGTGCACTTAGGGGCCGGCCAATCGACGTAAGGTGGGAATAAGCAACCTTGGTGTGAGCGCAAGGCTGCCAAGGGGTGCGTCCGCGGAAAGAGCAGAACTCGGGTGAAGAGAAGATCCTTCTCTAACACAGATTGCAAGCTAAAGAATAACCTCAAGAACCGCAACCACCTCCCGAACTCAAGAACCTCAAGAACCCCAAGACCCTCAAGAACCTCAACAACTCAAAAACCTCAAGACACCCAAGAACCCAAGTTCGTAGTGAACTTAAGAACCCGAGACTTCAATGGATGGTCATCACCCCAGGCCGAATGGATACTTCGCATCGAGGTGGTGAGCATGGGAGTGGCGAAGAAGAGTCTTCCTCACCAAGAGGCTTTTCCGACCCGTCCCCATCTACGCCAAAGATTGCACCAGATCCTATGGCAGCTTTCGACAAGATGATGATGGACAGGGAATTAGAACGCAAAGCACGAAAAGTAGAAATTGATCGTAAGTATGAAGAAACAATGGCAAGCATAGCGCGTGAGCGCGACGAAAGAGAAGCAAAACTTGATCGCGAGAACAAAGAAAGACAAGTAGAATTTGATCGCACGAACAAAGCAAGACAAGCAATGAACAACCGACACATGAGAGGGATGTCGCGACTCTTTTCTCAAGTGCAGGCACAGATGCAAGAGATTCGGGAAAAGGAGACTCTCTCAATCCCTTCTTCTCCACAGCAAGACACACAGGATTTGCATGATAAGGTTAAGCATGATGATTTGCGTGATCAAGATGTGATTTCTCACGAGCATGATGGTATGCATGAAGATGATGTGATTGTTCACAAGGATGATGTGTTAGTTGATACTTTCTCTAGTGAAGCTAACCTCATTGCAGAGACCATCAATCACGAAGAACCGATCTTGGCTCTCGAGCCTAGGTCCAAGGAACCCCCTCAAGAAGAACCCCCTCAGAAAGAACCCCCTCAGGAAGAACCGATCTTGGCTCTTGAGCCTAGGTCCAAAGAACCCCCACAGGAAGTACTATGCGCTCGAATGATTGGTCAGCACGCATTGTTCGAGTGTTGCATTCGTGATGCTTTCCTGTATTTTAGTCACCGTCCTTATGTGATTCCTTTTCATAGGCATGCCATATTGTACAATGAGCATGATTCACTCATGAATGAGCATGGATGTATGCAGATTACTCATGCAAAAATGAAATGTTTGCATCAAGGAAGTTACATTCCATGTCTCTTCCTTGGCATGACACAGTCGTAGAAAGAGCACAAGAAGCATTGAGCATCAAGCATGGGTATTTCCACTATGATTTCCAACAGTTGATTTATTTAGATCAGAAAGACAAGTTTCGACCCCATTGTTTGCGTGTGTTTGATGAACGGTTTGGCACTCCGTCTCTATGTTTATCTAAATTGCATGCACAGTATTTCGAGAAGACGAGATTTTTTCCAGTCACTTTACATGGAATGGGTATATTCATGTTTTTGTGTTGGAAGTGGTTTCAGGAATCGACATCGTCACCGACATAGAGTCAGAATTCACCATATAAAGATTTGCAGATTTCAGCCATTAGCGTTTTCAGATTTCAGCAAGTCTCGTCGTCGACATCATCGGCAAGTCCAAGCATTGTAGAGATTTGTGCAATCAATAGTAGACCACTCTCGCCATAGAGAGTGGGGCCTTCGGAGGAGGGTTTTGACAACATTGTGGTGTCGTATTCTTCTCTCTCTATCTCTCAGTCTCAACACCTTCATTCACAGTGTCAGATAGTTGGATGTTTCGTATTAACTTTTGTAGCACATCTATCGCCAAAATTTTGAAGTTAATCATCATGTGCTATATTATCCACCGCATAGTGATTGACGAGTATACTTGTACACCGCACCAATATTTGGTCTTTAACATATGTTCTTGTCAGTCCCATATACAAGTTTTGGGAGTGTGCAAGATTAACTTCTTTGATGGAAAGTGAAATGCCACTGGTATGCTGAAGGCTGCATACTTCCTTCGGTTCTCACAGAAGGCTTCATTCACTCTTAACTAACAAATTGTCTACGAACTTAAGATCTGAAATAGCTTTGCTATCAGCAAGGAATCTTTGCACCAAGTCATCGCTGCTCTCTATTGCCGCCGCACCGCGCCCACCCTCTCGCCATCGTTGCCCCCCCCCCCCCCCCCCCCCCCCCCCCCCCCCCAATGCCCTCGCGCACCTTGCCACCCGCCCTTCGCCGCTGCCCTACCCGCCATTTGCCTCAGCCTGCCAGCCTCGCATCCCAATCCCTCCAATCCCACCAGCCACGCCTCACCTCCCTGGCCTCCTCTCGTCAACATCTCTTCGCTTTTCCTTCACAGCAGGAGACACGGATGGAGGCTCAAGCTCCGCACCGGGGTACTTCTCCGAAGTCCCCTCGCCCGACCCCGCTGAGCCCACCATTCGACTTGCTCTTTCACCAACAGAGCAAGTGAGCCTAGCCGCAGAGGTAGAGCGAGTAGAGGCTCTCTGGACAGAGAGCTTGGACATGCAGGATTATCCTGCTGACAAAGTGGCCTCAGGACTAGGTCAGCTTAGTCGTTTCTTTCTCCAGGAGTCGTTGGCTCGCCTAGCTGCAGCGAGAGAGGAGCAGCAGCGTCTCAGATGCGGCGTTGCTTCCTTGCACAGGATGCAAGAGCAACATCCGGACAGTCCTTGGTTGGAGGAGCAGTTACAGCAGGCTGGCCAGAAGCTTGTTAGCACAGAGGAGCGGCGCCATGAGTTTGCTTTCCATCGCGGCATCTCAATGGACACAGGTGGGTGACAGAGTGACTGGTGCTTTCTTCGAGGCAGTGGGACCTCGGCATACGCATGCCAAGGTCAGTCAGTTGAGGAGGCCCGACAGGTCAGTTGCTTCTGAGCCAGAGGACATGCGTGCAGTTGCTACTGACTTTTACCGTGAGTTACTGTCTGCAGAGCCTCAGTCAGAGCGTCACGATGCATGCAGGGAGCAGGTGTGGGCACAAATGCCTTGCCTTGTGACTGCGGAGATGCGTCAGAGGCTTGAGCTGCCACTTCAGCTTCAGGAATTGCACACGGTTCTTAGTGCACTCCCCCATGGTAGTTGTCCAGGTGAGGATGGCTTGTCTCCCAGTTTTTTCTTGGAATACTGGGACTTGCTTCGCCCAAATATCTCCAGTGCTTTTCAGTACATCTTGCACACAGGAGAGATGCTTGACAATATGAGTGAGGGTCTCATCTATCTCATTCCCAAGGAGGGTGGCTGCTTGGATGAGATTCGACAGTGGCGCCCCATCACCATCCGCAACTCAACCTACAACATTCTTGCCAAGGCTATGAGTTTGAGGATCCAGCCACTTCTAGAGAGCCTTATACATGGGACTCAGACAGGTTTTGTCAAGGAGCGCAATATCCTTGACAACATCTTTACTTTTTGGGAGGCTTCTGCCCTAGCGCGGCTCAGTGGTGAGGATCTGGTGATTCTTCTTCTCGATTTTGAGAAGGCCTACGACAGAGTTGATTAGGACTTTCTGGAGGGCACTCTACGCAGGATGGGCTTCTCAAATGCTTGGATCAAAGGGGTGTCAGCTTTGTACAGACGGGCGCACAATCAGGTACTTTTGTCAGGAGGTAGAGGAGATCGTTTCATGCTCACACGTTCGGTCAGACAGGGCTGCCCTCTTGCCCAATTCCTCTTTCTATTCTATGCTGAGGCGATAAGCAGGTTTTTGGTAACGCAGCAGGTTCGTCTATGGGGCTTAGCACTCCCTATTCGGGGAGATGAGCTACTGGACACTAAGTTTGCTGACGACTCAGCCTTGTACTTGGATGACCAGGAGGCTAACCTTCACAGGTGTGAGCAGGCTCTAGAGACCTTCTGTTGTGCATCTGGCGCACTGATCAACTAGAGAAAGACGGTGGCTTTCTCGGCTGGTAGTGCTCCTATGCCCGATTGGATGCCAAGTGAGGGTTTCAGGTGGATTCCCCCAGGGACTGCGGTTCGATACTTGGGCTGTCACGTTGTCTTGGACTTGTCTCCCAAGCAGCAGATTGCTCCCCTCCTCCTGTCTACCAGGAGGAACTTGTTACATTGGAGCTCCGCACGACTTTCTTTGGCTGGCAGAGTTGTAGTGGGCAACCAGGTGTTGTTGGCTACTATGTGGTACATCACTTCTTGCTGGATCTTCTCGAGTTCTTGTATCATCCAAGTAGAGAGGCTGACAAGGAACTTCCTTTGGTCACGGCGTGCACTCAGACAGCCCGGGCCAAAGTGGCTTGGCAGGTCATCACTCTCCCTTGTTCACAGGGAGGGCTTGGGATCATCGACCCAGCACAGCAGAGCAGAGCCCTTCTTGGGAAGTTCATCGTCCGAGGACTTCTTCTAGGTGAGGAGCCCTGGAAGGAGTTCTTGCTACAGCGGCTTCGTGCTAGGGTGCCTCAGGAAGGAGGCCCCTGGCAACCTTCGACCAGATGGATCTTCACAGAGATGCGCAGAGTTGGTTTGAGCAGGAGACTAGAGAACTGCTTCGCTGTGGCTTTGCTTCGATCTTGGAAGCACCTGCGGCGAGGCCAGGAACAACAGCAACCTACTTGCACAAAGGAGCTTCTGCGACATCCCCTTGTTTGGAACCCCATGGTTAGCACTCATAGAGGCCACTTGGTTGGTAGTCGGCCTCATGTTTCCTGGGGTCCCATGGCAGCGGGTCCAGCACGCTCTTTAGGTGACTGGTTATAATTTTCAGGCTTGTCAGAGGAGCTGCAGGGCTTTCAGTTTCAGGGCATGAGAGGGGTATAGAGCATGTGCCAAGTGGCAGGACATCTCATAGGCAATTCCAACTGAGTGGCTCACACCTTCTGAGTCAACAACGCCCAGATGGATGGAAGCCTTCACGCGACTAGAGGTTCTCATTTCAGTTCGCGCTTGCTTAGAGATTGTTCCCTCTCTGTTTTTCGAGTTACAGGGTGAGCGACGCTTACAGCGAGTTGCAGTAGAGGCCCCGCAAGTGGCAGAGTGCTGTTTTCAGAGGATCCCAGTGGTGGGCATCTGTGGGAGGACTTGTGTCATCGATCCTGACCCAGCTGCTCTTGAGACTGGACATTGGAGACTGTGGGCTTGGGAGTGCTGTCCACTGGCACGAGTACATTGGGATCCTGGAGATTGGCTTTGAGGGGATCCTTTCTCTTCTACAGACCACCCAGGTGTCCCTTTCTTTCAGTACATTGTTCGATTGGGACGTCACATACTGGCAACAAAGAGAGAGGCTCGACCTGCTGAGCACCTCATTGGCAGGAGGAGGGTCTCACAGCTGAGTTCTTGGCAGCTTTTTGAGACTCCAGACAGCCGAGGCGAGTCACTTTGTTCCAGAGGCTGGTCGCACACAGAGCTACAGCAGTTGGGAGCTGGCTGGTGCATAGTGGTCTCTCGGCCGCATGCGCAGCTTGTGACCATCTTGTGGAGAGTGAGCGTCACTGTCTTTGGGACTGTCCCTTGGCACAGCAGGTGTGGCTTCGTGTTCTTCGGCTGATGCCTGCTCTTTCCACGGCTCGGCAGTACACTTGGGGGGAAGCTACTTGGTCCACTCTCACTGGCCCGGCACTTCAGTTTGAGCTATCTTCCACCAACAGGATGATAGTGATGCAAGGGGGACGACCTACACTCCAACCTGCCACAGAGCTTACTCCACATGAGTGGTGCAGTGAGAGAGAGGAGTGTTGGGAGCTCATCAGTGGCCTGACACTCTGGTTCATCTGGCGGGCCCGTTGCTTCCGCATCTTTGAGGCCCTATGGGCAGTTTCATTGACTAATAGAATCATCTTTTTCTCAGAAAAAAAAAAAGGAATCTTTGCACCAAACAACTAGGCAAGAGACCTCAATGACTACGCAAAAAAGGGATTTTAAGAATCCTTGGCAACAGTGGCAATTGCAAAGTATTGGCATGCCTTTCACCGCTTCCAAGTTCTTGCTAATCACTTGGAAGAGTAAACACACTTGCTTTGAGATTCTTAAGGGATCCTTGAAACTCTTAAAGAAGAAGCACAGGCTCTAAAAGAGTCTTATGCAGTGGTCAGCAAGACTTTGGCACAGCTTTTAGCCTTGCAAGAGACGCCAAATTCTACAAGCACATCAGCTAAACAGACCTCGCTGACGAAAGAGGTCTAGGATCTAAAGGATGCCCTTGCTCAAGAGCGATAAGACAAGCAAATCATGACAGCCGGGCACAGAGCTTTGCAAAAAGCTAGAGATGCAGAGATTGAAAATCTAAGGAAGCAACTGGAAGAGGCAAAGGAAGAATTGATTGCTCAGAGGGCAACACAAATGAAACCAGTACAAACAGTCCCTATAGAAGTCACACAAACAAAAGGACCGGGACAGTTCACTTTTGAAGCTCACCGTGTAGATATGTCAGGTACAAGCACAAAAACGGCAATGCACAACTTTGAAGATCCAGCACACCTTTTATTATGGTTGTAGTGTGCACAGTTGAAACTTTTATCCCACAACTTGTCACCTTGCTCTGGCATATAGTTGAACGTTTCGTACTAACGTTTGCAGCACTCTCCTAGGTGTTGTTTCTTACACTCAAAAACAAAAAAAGTCAGTACCATTTAGGCCCCGTGCAGGTGAATACTTTGAAAAACAAAAACAAGCCATCAGAGAGCAAAACATGCACCCTAATATACTAAGAAATGGACGCCCAACGCGCGCTCGCTGCTGCTGCCCACACCCCCCTTTCGCCATCGCTGACTGCCTCCCTGCCCCTGCGCAACACCCTCGCCCTCACCTCCCCTGCGCAGCCCACCCTGCCCGCCCCCCTGCGCAGCCAGCCCCCTGCCCGCCCCTTGCGCAGTCCTCCCTACCCACCCGCTGCCTCTCCCGCTTCCCTACCCGCAGCTTCTCCTTCCGCTGCCTCTCACACTGCCCAGCCCCACCCCATCCATAACCCTCCCCGCTGTCCGCCCGTCCCGTAATTTTTCCCAGCCCGCCTGCCTTCCCATTCACTCGCCCGCGCCTGCATTTTTCCTTTAGCCCTCTCCCTCTCCCCTCCTGCTTGTTGGGCTTCGCCAATACCATCGACGTGTTCCGTCCCACAGGATCCCTTCCATTCTTCGACGCAGCAGACACAGATGGAGGCTCAAGCTCCACCACAGAGGGACTCCAATGAAGCCCCCTCGCCCGACCCCGCTGAGCCCACCATTAGACTTGCTCTCTCACCGACAGAGCAAGCGAGCCTAGCCGCAGAGGTGGAACGCCCTGCAGGCGACTTCCGTCATCTGCAAGATTCTCGGCACCATACCTAGCAGAGGAGAGCTGCATGATCTTCTCCAGGCCTGCCTTCTCGCAGAGGTGGGCAAGATCTTGGACGTTCAGTTCCTCGAACGAGGATACTATCAGATCAAGTTTGAGACCTCCGAGATGGCGTCCAAGGTCATTGCCATGAGCCCCCTGATAATCCGAGCAATTCGAGCCCACTTTCGACAGAGGAGACATGGTTTTGACCTGCTTCAGATGTTCTCGTAGAGGAGGCAGACCTTCCATTTCCGTTTGCTTTCATGGTTTGAGGAGGGAGTACCTACCACTTTTGTCCAGGATAGGCTCAACAACTAGGACCGTCCTAGAGACACCTCGCAGGGCAGCCTCAGTAGTTGCCAAGGCAGCCGGCATTTCCTCAATTCGCGTTTTGGTTAGGGACGCCCACACTCTCCTGAAGGTCATCCTACTTCCTCGGGTGAGTGGGGGTTGGTTTAGACAGAGCGTGGAGTATTCGGGCCTCCCGAATCAGTGCTTTATTTGTCGACAGATGGGCCATCTTGCGAAGGCCTGTCCACGGAGGAGGCCTAGACCTACACCACACGCCCAGCCCCAGCCTGCAAGGGCTGGCCAGCGCAGCAAGCAGAGACACAGAGCACATAGGCAGAGCCACCCTCCGAGACTGGGGCTCCAGCGGAGGAGGAATGGCAGCAGGTTCGTGGTCGACGACGACAGGGGCCATAGCGACAGCCTGGCACTCAGAGTGGTCCTCAAGCGCCTGCCCAACAGCAGTGGGTTCCCACGGGGAACCCACCTCTTCAGCAGGATGAGGTCCCTGCCCCAGCCGCCACCTCAGCTTCAACCTCGACAACCCCCCCTCCCCCCGAGTTCCCCCCTTCCTCTTCAGAGCCCCCCCCCCCCCCCCCCCCCTCCCCGCCTCTCCTCCTCGCCCCCCTACCCTTGCCGATCCCAGTCGCCCCTCTTCTCTCCCCCCTCCCACTCCAGTCCCACAGTCGACCCAGGGGGCAGGGCCATCCTCGGCTGCTAGGAGATCTCTTGGCAAGAGAGGGACAGCCTTTCTTGCGACCCCCTCTTCTGGTACAGACGTCTCCCTTTGCAGCAGTTCCTCGTGGTCTGACGAGCTTCGACATTCGGCGCCGATGGCACTTCTTTGCCTACGCCTTTACACGCTTTCTCGGCGACTCCTCACCAGACCTCCAGGCAGCCTGCTTCAGGGTTCATGTTCTGTTCCTTGCAGCTAGGGGGATAGAGACCTTGGACTCAGCGGTTGGCTTCTCTTTTCCCCTTTGCGGCAAGGACCAGACTGAGTGGACTCTCGACTCAGTGTTGGAGTGGCTACAGACACACGCCCTAGAGTTCTCTCATCACATGGGAGACCTAGGAGTTACAAACATGCTTCAGACTCTTTGGCCATTGGCCAAGTTTGCTGTGAGACCCCCAGATGCAGCTGGATGTAGACACATTGTGGTTCACTTCTTTGCTGATACGCAGTGCCCGCCATGCTATGTACACATTCATGAGGACTCCTAGACAGAGGAGGTTGCTTTACGCACGGCTTGGTCTACTTGGGCTTGGGCTTGGCAATCTTTGCAGTCACGCCTATCTAGGACGCTCGGATGCGGACTACTCCCCATCCAAACCAGCCTCGAAGATAGCACGTTTAGCTGTTGCAACAGCATCTGTTCTCTCTCACTCCCCATGAGGATCCTCTCATGGAATGTACAAGGATTAGGTGAGCCCCAGTTTCAGCGTCAGAGGGGCCTTGTGGGAGGAGAGATTGACCTTCTAATGCTACAGGAGCATCAACTGTGTGAGAGCCGCATTAGACGTTGTGGTCAACTTTTGCGTGGACGATATGATACTTTTTGGTAAGTTGCTTTTGGACCTGGAGGCATCCAGGGTGGGGTATGTAGACTATTGCGGATTCTTTGCAGCAGGCCATTGTGGGCAGAGGGATTATTGTGCCAGGCAAGGCTCAGTGGATCACTATGCAGGTTCAGGGTTGTCTTGTGGGCTTCCTGAACATCTATGCGCCCAATGTGGCGAGTGCCTGAGCAGAGTTTTGGTCACAGATTGTTGAGTCTCTGCCACAGGCAGAGCAGTGGTGCATAGGGGGGTGACTTCAACATGCTGGAAGACCCCTCTGACAGGATTGGTGGTAGCCACGCTACTGTGCATGGAGTTGAGCTAGCAGCTTGGGAGAGGTTTTGTATAACTTTGAGGGTTTCGGATGTGTGGCAGCATTCTAGCTTTGTGAGGCCCCCAGACAGCCTGGCCTTCTCTCGTTCGGCGGACCGCAGAGTGGGACGAGTGAATCTATCGCAGATAGATCACTTCTACACTACTGACCACTTCTATGACTTGGGTGGGACAGTTGGCATTATGGCAGAAACCTCCTTCTCGGACCGTGCACCAATGATCCTCACAGTGGCAGATAGACAGAGGAGGGGAGCATGATGCTTCGCATCCCTCAGAGGGCCTTGATGGACTCTACACTCAAGAGAACGAGTGGAGGCTCTTTGGACAGAGAGCTTAGACATGCAAGATTCTCCTGCTGACAGAGTGGCCTCACGACTAGCTCAGCTTAGTCGTTTCTTTCTTCAGGAGTCTTTGGCTCGTCTGGTTGCAGCGAGAGAGGAGGAGCAACGTCTCCGACGGTGCGTTGCTTCCTTGCCGAGGATGCAGGAGCAGCATCCAGACAGTCCTTGGTTGGAGGAGCAGTTACAGCAGGCTCCCCAAGAGCTTGTTAGCACAGAGGAGCAGCGTCATGAGTTTGCTTTCCATCGATAGGCATCTCAGTGGACACAGGTGGGTGACAGAGTGACTAGTGCTTCCTTTGAGGCAGTGGGACCTCGGCATATGCATGGCAAGGTCAGTCAGTTGAGGAGGCCCGACGGGTCAATTGCTTCTAACCCAGAGGACATGCGTGCAGTCACTACTGATTTTTACCGTGAGTTACTATCGGCAGAGCCTCAGTCAGAGCGTCAGGATGTTGTTACCATATACATGTGGTAGTGATGTGTGTGAACACACTAGGACCACCGGGGCATTTTTTCCCTCTTTAGGAGGTTTTTTCCCCCGAGCATTGTAAATACGCCCATCACTGTAGGGCTATCTATCTTTCCATTGCATACTAAGTAACACACTCTCTATTGTGTGCCTTGAGCTTCGTCTTCTCCAAGCTGTGTGCGTTTCTCTGCAACCCTAATTCCAACAATTGATATCAGAGCAGGTTGCGTCCTCCCGGGCTTAGTCGCCAGCTGCTCCAGCACACGCCTGCTCACTTTCTCTGATTTCAGTGAGCTTTGGCAAGCGTTCGCAGGTCGACAAATATTTCGAGACTGCTCGTAGAGCTTAGTCTACTCAAATTTTCGATTCGGGCTCATTTCAGCCTCCGTTTCCACTACAAGCAGTACTGCACAGGCTATTTCGTCATTTTGTGCAGAATTTCTGTCAGTGCCGTTTTCTGCATAACAGGTGCCTCATAGTCTTCTACGGTTTGTGCTATATAGCACGTGTTGTTCCCGCTCCGTCTCTCCTATTTTCGGGCAGTTTTCACATCAGGCGCAACATTTACCATGGCTGACAACAACAACACAGATGTGTTTAAGATGTTTGCTCCTAAGGACAGGTTGGATGGGAACAATTACCCTATGTGGGCTTATATGATGCAACACGTTCTTGTGTCAAAGGGCATCTGGAATATTGTGCAGGGCATTGATGTACGTCCTGGTTCTGAGGATGTAGGCAATGTTGAGGATGTTGCAGGTCTTGCTGCAAGGACTACTGCTATTAGAGTTGTTTTGCCTACGGCAGAACAAGCTCGTTGGGATGTAAAGGATGCGCAGGCTCATGCATTGATTGCGTTGTCTATGAAGCACACCGTTGTTCCTCACATCCGTTCAGCAAAATCTACAAAACAGGCTTGGGATATTTTGGCTGGTCTTTATGCAAGCCGCAATGAGGCTAAAGTTGCTTTGCTGCGTAAAGAGCTGGAGTCGAAGATTATGCATGAGGAAGATGATATGGACACTTTTCTTGCTGGTGTCAAGGATATCAATGAGCAACTTATTTTTGCAGGTGAAGTCATTTCAGAGAGTTTCCCTTGTGCAAACTGTTCTTGATGCCTTACCAGATTCTTACCAGACTTTTGCTAGTACTTGGAGACTTATGACCCAAGGAAATCCTGAAGTTGTCAAGTTTGATGCATTATGCACATTGCTGTTACAAGAGTCACTTTCCAGAAAAAACGGGACTAGGCAGCGTGCAGTTGAACAGGCTTTTATTGCTTCTCAAAGAAAGGGTGGTAACAACAATGCAGCCACTTCTTATGGTTCTTATGCGAGTGGCAAAAATTATATTCCTAATGCTTCTGCTTGTAGCACTTCATCTGGCAATTCTAGTCATAAGGGCAAAAAGAAAATGCGTTGCCATTATTGTAAAGCTAATGATCACTTGATCAAGTCGTGTCCTAAGTTGAAGGCCAAAGAGGCTAAGAAGAAAGAGAGTGGTTCCTCTGCAAATGCTGGTACCACTACAAATGCAGCCATTGTTGAGTCTCCTGTGAAAGGAGATTGTGATGCTGATGTCGATGCAGAATGGGCTTTTAGCGCAGAGTGCACTTACAATCCTGCTGTCCATGATGCATGCTTGTCAGTTGCTGCAGATTCACATGTGGTATTTTGACAGTGGTGCTACAAAGCACATTACCTCACATCGTGAATTGTTCACCTCTCTCGAGTCTGTCCCTCATGGGAATTCTGTTACTTGTGCCAACAATGCCTCTTATCCGGTTCAGGGAGTTGGAAAGATTGTGCTTACTGCTGCAAATGGCAGTTCCTTCACACTTGTTGATGCACTTTATGTACCTGGGATCAAGAAGAATCTCTTGTCTGTATCCGCACTTGCTAGACTTGGACTTGTAGTCAAATTTGTGGATGACAGATGTACAATTCATGATCTCAGTTTTGGTGATGAAATTGTTGCATCTGGCCTTTTGTGCCGTGGGCTGTATAAGCTCACTTTGAATGACAAGTGTGGACAAAATCTTGCAAATGCTGTTGCAGATTCAAGGGCTATTTCAAAAGCAAAACTTTGGCATCCACGTTTTGGTCATCTGAAGTTTGCCAGTTGACACAAAACGGGAGCGTACACGAGCACTTAGAAATCTGAAAATTAAAATACTTTGCAAAGGTGAGAGAAGGGAGAAGATCGACACAATATTGGGGACTAGAAGATGGGTTGGTCCCCCCCCCCCCCCGTCAAGAGTATTCTTTATTCAGGGAGAATTCTTATACAAGCACGAGAACTGTTGCTAATTGGACTATTCTTTTTCTTTTAATGATTAATTTCTTTTTAGGATATTTTATTGTGTACACTAAGAACTGTTAAAAGATTGTAGCTATAAGAAGTGCCATCAAGAACGGACAACTCTGATGTGTCACTCGATGGGTGACGGTAAACATCGCGAAGGAGTTTCCGTAAGTTCGGTGGAAAGGGCCGGGTTACGAGTGCCCCTGATGCGTCACATGATGGGTGACGGGTGCATCAGTAAGGGGGCATTCCGTAGGCTAAGGAGGAAATCCGAACTGAGTAAGAAAATACGCGTAAGAACGCAAGCACAAGAATAAAGATGGGTTCAATGAAGCTTTTTACGAAAAGCAGGAACATTCGCGGGAGGGCAGATGCTTTCCCGCGAGGAGTCTGTGTCTGCATTGCATCTGTGCCGTGTTCTGCACCCGGGGACGCCTGGAATGTGTTCGTGTAGCATTGTTTTAACTAACTGAGTGAGTTTTTAAAGTTTAAACAAGTTCACACTTTATTTTATAAAGTGGCCGGCCACTTTTAAGTGACCGGTCCCTTTTATTAATAAAATAAAGCATCCCCAAAAGCTTACGTAAAAAACCCACGCAAGCTGTACGAATGTGCTGAAAACAACAAGCTCTCTCTCTCCTCTCTCTAGAAGCGCCAAAAACAGCGAGCTCTCTCTCTCCTCTCTCTATAAGCGCCAGAGCTTCTGCTTTTGGGCCCTATTTCCACCGGGTGCACGGGCCTATAAAAAGGCAGCCAGCGTTCAGTTTTTGGAGGAAGGCAAGGAGCAACAGAAGTCTGAAGCGTTGGGGATTCTGGAGCAAGTGTTGGCGACGGGAATCTGCAAGTGTTCGTGTGACGACCGAGTACGGAGGTCGCTTTTTCGAGCAAGGAGCGACAGGTATAAGGTGTTGATACGCTTTGAGAATTATTGCTTTGTGTGGTTTGTTTTGCAGGAATCTCCCGTCTTACGGGAAGGCCCCTCGCGGGAAGTACGGCTTCACGCCTAAGTCCCTTACGGGAAAGTACGGCTTCGTGCCTAAGTCTCTTACGGGAAGGAACGGCCTTGTGCCCAAGCCCTTTACGGGAAAACACGACCTTCGGGTCTAAGATTACATAACGGAGGGGTTTCCTCGGGTTCTTGTCACAAAACGGGAGCGTACACGAGCACTTAGAAATCTGAGAATTAAAATACTTTGCAAAGGTGAGAGAAGGGAGAAGATCGACACAGTATTGGGGACCAAAAGATGGGCCGGTCCCCCCCCCCCCCGTCAAGAGTATTCTTTATTCAAGGAGAATTCTTATACAAGCACGAGAACCCGAGGAAACCCCTCCGTTCTGTAATCTTAGACCCGAAGGTCGTGTTTTCCCGTAAAGGGCTTGGGCACAAGGCCGTTCCTTCCCGTAAGGGACTTAGGCACGAAGCCGTACTTTCCCGTAAGGGACTTAGGCGTGAAGCCGTACTTCCCGCGAGGGGCCTTCCCGTAAGACGGCCGTAAGACGGGAGATTCCTGCAAAACAAACCACACAAAGCAATAATTCTCAAAGCGTATCAACACCTTATACCTGTCGCTCCTTGCTCGGAAAAGCGACCTCCGTACTCAGTCGTCACACGAACACTTGCAGATTCCCGTCGCCAGCACTTGCTCCAAAATCCCCAGCGCTTCAGACTTCTGCTGCTCCTTGCCTTCCTCCAAAAACTGAACGCTGGCTGCCTTTTTATAGGCCCGTGCACCCGGCGGAAATAGGGCCCAAGAGCAGAAGCTCTGGCGCTTCTAGAGAGAGGAGAGAGAGAGCTCGTTGTTTCTGGCGCTTCTAGAGAGAGGAGAGAGAGAGCTCGCTGTTTTCAGCCCATCCGTACAGCTTGCGTGGGTTTTTTACGTAAGCTTTTGGGGATGCTTTATTTTATTAATAAAAGGGACCGGTCACTTAAAAGTGGCCGTCCACTTTATAAAATAAAGTGTGAACTTGTTTAAACTTTAAAAACTCACTCAGTTAGTTAAAACAATGCTACACGAACACATTCCTGGCGTCCCCGAGTGCAGAACACGGCACAGATGCAATGCAGACACAGACTCCTCGCGGGAAAGCATCTGTCCTCCCGCGAATGTTCCTGCTTTTCGTAAAAAGCTTCATTGAACCCATCTTTATTCTTGTGCTTGCGTTCTTACGCGTATTTTCTTACTCAGTTCGGATTTCCTCCTTAGCCTACGGAATGCCCCCTTACTGATGCACCCGTCACCCATCATGTGACGCATCAGGGGCACTCGTAACCCAGCCCTTTCCACCGAACTTACGGAAACTCCTTCGCGATGTTTACCGTCACCCATCGAGTGACACATTAGAGTTGTCCGTTCTTGATGGCACTTCTTATAGCTACAATCTTTTAACAGTTCTTAGTGTACACAATAAAATATCCTAAAAAGAAATTAATCATTAAAAGAAAAAGAATAGTCCAATTAGCAACACCAGTTTGCTGCGTTTGCAGAAATCTGATATGGTTGCTTATGTGCCACCTCTTGAAGCACCTGTCAAACATGTTTGTGAAGGCTGTATTTTGGGTAAGATGCAGCGTTCTAAGTTTCCAAAGGATGGTTCAGTTCGAGCCACATGCAGGTTGCAGTTTGTGCATAGTGATGTTTGTGGGCCCATGCAAACTCCGTCCTTGGGCAATTACCTTTACTTCGTGACTTCCTTTGATGATTACTCCAGGCATGCATGGATATTTCCGCTTAAAGCGAAGTCCGAAGTTTTTATATGCTTCAAACAATTTCTGGCTATGGCTGAAAATGTCTCGAAATGTACTATAGACACCCTCCGTTCCGATCGAGGGGGAGAGTATATGTCTCATGAATTTAATGCATTTCTGGCTAGTCGTGGGATAAAACACCAACGTACAGTGCCTTATACAGCTCAGCAAAATGGTGTTGCTGAGAGGAAAAACAGGTCACTTACGGAAATGGCACGATGTATGGTCAAAAGTCAAGCTTTGCCGCATTCTTTTTGGCTTGAGGCCATCATGTGTGCCACTTATGTACTAAACAGGTGTCCTACGAAAGCTTTGCAGTCTATTACTCCATATGAAGCATGGCATGATAGAAAGCCTTCTATTGAGCACGTGCGTGTTTTTGGTTGTTTGGCATATCCTTTAGTGCCACAAACACAGCACAGAAAATTCGATGATAAGGCTATCAAATGTATTTTTGTTGGTTATAGTGCTGAAAGCAAAGGTTACAGGCTGTAACATCCGCAAACAAAGCGTATCTTGGTTTCACGGGATGTAGTGTTTGTGGAAGATTCTGTTCAGCCCTTGCTGTCATGTCCTAGAGACAGTAATGTAAGCTCACAGGACATTTATGACACTTTGTTGCCTCTTTTCAATGGTGGAAATACGAATGTGATTTCCAATGAGGCAAATGTACAGCCTATGGGGGTTTCTGAAAATGTTACAGATCAGCCTATTACTGATGCAGATGTACATGATGTACTTGATGAGGAAAGGGCTGAAAATGAGCAGGCTAGAGGTATGCCAAAATGGCTAGTGCACACTTTGCGTGACAGTAAATTGGATGCACCTTTGTCTAGTCGTACTCGTTCAGGCTCTCGCCATGCATCTTATGCATCAGATTGTTATGCTTTGGCTGTGTCTAGCTTACATGATGTTGAGGAGCCTCTGTCTTTTGATGAAGCACAGAATTCAGAAAATTGGATGGCTACCATGCAATCAGAATATGATGCACTTATAGAAAATGACACATGGACTTTATGTGATTTGCCTCCTGGCAAAAAGGCCATTGGTACGAAGTGGGTTTACAAGTTGAAACGCAAGCCGGATGGTGAGATCGATCGCCATAAGGCTCGACTTGTTGCAAAGGATTATGCACAACAAAAGGCATAGATTATAAAGAGACTTTTGCTTGTCGTATGACTACTGTGCGTTTTCTATGTGCATTGGCAGCTCATTTTGGTTGGGATGTACATCAATCAGACATTGCTACTGCTTTCTTGAATGGTGACATATTTGAGGAAGTTTATGTAACGTAGCCTCGCGGTTTTGTCATAAAAGGACAAGAGGACAAAGTGTGCAGGTGTAAGAAGGCTTTGTATGGGCTGAAGCAATCTCCTCGTGCTTGGTATGAGAAAGCTGACACTCGTTTGGTTAAACGAGGCTTTCGTAACAGTCTAACAGAAAGCACATTGTATGTAAAGCGTGAGGGTGATGTACTTCTCATTGTGGTTCTTTACGTCGATGATTTGCTGATCACTGGACCAAATGAGAGACATATTGCTGAATTTAAGGCTGATTTGAATGCTATTTTCAAGATGAAAGATTTGGGCCTATTGCATCATTACTTGGGTATACAGTTTAAGCAGTGTGATGGTGGTATTGCCTTGTTCAGAAAAGCTACATAGAGACATT
This sequence comes from Adiantum capillus-veneris, assembly GCF_014529385.1. NCBI lineage: Eukaryota > Viridiplantae > Streptophyta > Polypodiopsida > Polypodiales > Pteridaceae > Adiantum > Adiantum capillus-veneris. Next base: position 155,535,303 of record NC_140934.1, read on the forward strand.
GCTATGTAAGTTTGGACGTGAGGATTGCAAACCTATTGCCACTCCCATGGAAACAGGTTTGAAGTTGAATCTACATGATGTTGGCGATCCTGCTGATGTCACTCTTTACCAAACTGTTGTTGGCTGCCTCATTGATGTATGCAACACGAGGCCAGATATTCAGTTTGTAGTCTCACAGGTCAGCAGATTTATGCATAGCCCAGGGTCTAAGCATTGGTAGGCTGTCAAGAGGATTTTCCGCTACCTTGGTGGCACTTTACATCTTGGCTTGTTTTATCCCAACGGGGGATCATTGCCGCCAGACTTACATGCTTTTTCGGACTCGGATTGGGCTGGTTGTTTTGACGCGCGAGTGTCCAAGTGGTTTTTGTTTCATGCTTGGCAATTCATGTATATCATGGTTGAGCAAGAAGCAACCTACTATGGCCACTTCGAGTTGTGAGGCTGAGTATAGGGCAGTCTCCACAGCTACGGTTGAGTGTGTATGGCTCAGACGCCTTATGGTTGATTTGGGTGTTGGACAGGACATTGCCAACACTATCTACACTGACAGTCAGAGCGCATTGGGAGTTGCGAGGAACCGAGTTTTTCATGCTCGCACAAAGCACATTGAGGTGCATTACCACTATGTCAGGGAGAGGCTCTCAGCAGGAGAGATCATCTTGGCTTATGTGCCAACACAGGACAACCTTGCAGATCTTTTCACAAAGGCATTGTCTCGTGAGAAGCTTGAAGCTTCCCGCAAAGCTTTGGGCTTACTCCCCTTTGTGGATTGATCATGTCCTTAGGGCATGGCACTTCCCTTTACTCATGTGCCAGCTCTTGTTCACCGCATCACTCGAGGGGGGATTTGTTACCATATACATGTGGTAGTGATGTGTGTGAACACACTAGGACCGTCGGGGCATTTTTTCCCTCTTTAGGAGGTTTTTTCCCCCGAGCATTATATATACGCCCATCACTCTAGGGCTATCTATCTTTCCATTGCATACTAAGTAACACACTCTCTATTGTGTGCCTTGAGCTTCCTTCGTCTTCTCCAAGCTGTGTGCATTTCTCTGCAACCCTAATTCCAACAGATGCATGCAGAGAGCAGGTGTGGGCACAGATGCCTTGACTTGTGGCTGAGGAGATGCGTCAGAGGCTTGAGCTGCCACTTCAACTTGAGGAGTTGCACACGGCTTTTTAATGCACTCCCCCGAGGTAGCTGTCCAGGTAAGGATGGCTTGCCTCCCAGTTTTCTCTTGGAGTACTGGGACTTGCTTGGCCCAGAATACTGTAGTGCTTTTCAGTACATCTTGCACAAGGAGAGATGCCTGACGGCATGAGTGAGGGCTTGATCTACCTCATCCCCAAGGAGGGTGGCTCCTTGGATGAGATTCGACAGTGACGCCCCATCACCATCCTCAACTCAGCCTACAAAATTCTTGCCAAGGCTCTGAGTTTCAGAATTCAGCCACTTCTAGAGAGACTTATACATGGGACTCAGATAGGTTTTGTCAAGGAGCGTAGTATCCTTGACAACATCTTTACTTTTTGGGAGGCTTCTGTCCTAGCATGGCTCCGTTGGTAAGGAGCTGGTGATTCTTCTTCTCGATTTTGAGAACGCCTACGACAGAGTTGACTAGGACTTTCTGGAGGGCACTCTACCCAGGATGGGCTTCTCAGATGCTTGGATCAGAGGGGAGTCAGCTTTGTACAGACGGGCACACAATCAGGTACTTTTGTCAGGAGGTAGAGGTGATCGTTTCATGCCCACACGTTCGGTCAGACAGGGCTGCCTTCTTGGCCCCTTCCCCTTCATGTTCTATGTTGAGGCAATAAGTAGGTTTTTGGTGTCGCAACAGGTTGGTTTACGGGGCTTAGCACTTCCTATTCGGGGAGATGAGCTACTGGACGCTGAGTTTGCAGACGACTCAGCCTTGTACTTGGATGGCCAGGAGGCCAACCTTTACAGGTGTGAGCAGGCTCTAGAGACCTTCTGTTGTGCATCTGGCGTACTGATCAACTGGAGAAAGACAGTGGCTTTCTCGGCTAGTAGTGCTCCTATGCCCGATTGGATGCCAAGTGCGGGTTTCAGGTGAATTCTCCCAGGGACTGCAACTCCCCTCCTCCTGTCTATCAGAAGCAAGTTGTTACATTGGAGCTCCGCACGACTTTCTTTGGTAGGCAGACTTGTAGTGGCCAACCAGGTGTTGTTGGCTACTATGTGGTACATCACTTCTTGCTAGATCTTCTCGAGTTCTTGTATCAGCCAGATAGAGAGGCTGATCAGGAACTTCCTTTGATCAGGGCGTGACGCTCAGATAGCCCGGGCCAAAGTGGCTTGGCAGGTCATCACTCTTCCTTGTTCTCAGGGAGGGCTTGGGATCATAGACCCAGCACAGCAGAGCAGAGCCCTTCTTGGGAAGTTTATCGTCAGAGGACTTCTTCCAAGTGAGGAGCCCTGGAAGGAGTTCTTGCTTCAGCGGCTTCGTGCTAGGGTGCCTCAGGCTGGAGGCCCCTGGCGACCTTCGACCAGATGGATTTTCACAAAGATGCGCAGAGTTGGCTTGAGGAGGAGACTGGAGGACCGCTTCGCTGTGAGTTTTCTCCGACCTTGGGAGCATCTATGACGAGGCCTAGAGCAACGTCAGCCTACTTGCACGGAGGAGCGCCTGAGACAGCCCCTTGTTTGGAACCCCATGGTTAGCACTCGGAGAGGCTACTTGGTTGGTAGTCGGCCTCATGTTTCCTGGGGACCCATGGCAGCTGGTCCAGCACGCTCTTTGGGTGACTGGTTACAGTTTTCAGGCTTGTCAGAGGAGCTACAGGGCATGAAGGGGGTGCAGAGCATGTGCCAGGACATCTCAGTCTCGACTCTCAAAGACAGTACCAGCTGAGTGGCTCACACCTCTCGAGCCAGTAGCCATAGTTACCAGGAACGGGAAAACGAAACGGGAACGCGGAACAAAATGCCATTCCCTGTTACGAGTACTCACGTTTGAAACACGGAACGGGGATTCGGAATGGGAACGGGGAATGAAGACCTGAAAACGGCCATTCCCTGTTACTATGCCAGTAGCACCCAGATGGATGGGAGCCTTCACGCGACTCGAGGTCCTCGTCTCAGTTCGGGCTTGCTCAAAGACTGTACCCTCCTTGTTCTTCGACATACAGGGTGAGGGACGCTTACACCGAGTTGCAATAGAGGCCCCGCAGGTGGCAGAGTGCTGTTTTCAGAGGATTCGAGTGGTGGGCAGCTGTGAGAGGACTTGTGTCATCGATCCTGACCCAGCAGCTCTTGAGAGTGGACACTAGAGACCATGGGCTTGGGAGAGCTTTCCACTGGCACGAGTACAGTGGGACCCTCGAGAGTGGCTTTGGAGGGACCCTTTCTCCTCTGCAGACCACCCAGGTGTCCCTTTCTTTCAATACACTATTCGACTGGGACGTCACATACTGGCAGCACAGAGAGGCCCGACCTGCTGCTGCAGCACCTCATTGGCAGGAGGAGGGTCTCACAGCTGAGTTCTTGGCATCTTTTTGGGAGAGGTTGTGGGACTCCAGACAGACGAGGCGAGTCACTTTGTTCCCGTGACTGGTTGCACACAGAGCTACAGCAGTTGGGAGCTAGCTTGTACATAGTGGTCTCTCGGCCGCATGTGCAGCTTCTGACCATCTTGTGCAGAGTCAGTGTCACTGTCTTTGGGACTGTCCTTTGTGGCACAGCAGGTGTGGCTTCGCGCTCTTCGGCTGATGCCTGCTCTTTCCACGGTTCGGCACTACACTTGGGGGGCAGCTGCTTGGTCCACTCTCACGGGCCCGGCACTTCATTTTGAGCTATCTTCCACCAGCAGGATGATAGTGATGCAGGGGGGGCGACCTACAGTCCAGCCTACCATAGAGCTTACTCCACAAGAGTGGTGCAGTGAGAGAGAGGAGTGCTGGGAGCTCATCAGTGGCCTGACACTCTGGTTCATCTGGCGGGCCCGCTACTTCCGCATCTTTAAGCCTCGCCCTGTACCACCAGCAAAGACTATTCACGATCTTTGGCTAGAGCTGATCCATACTCTTAGAGGAGAGCTCGAGAGACTCTAGGGCAGCTCCGACCGCATGCGGGAGAGCAAAGAGGCTTTCCTGCCACTCTGGCGTCCTGGGCCTTTTTTCACCATGGTCCAGGGTGTACTTAGATGGCACTACCGTCCACCTGTGTGGCTTTTCCCTCCTCCCATTCTTGATCTAGCCTCATTGTACATATGTTGTTTTTTAATTGGGAGAGTCTCCACATCATGTTTGTTGTAGCCCTCTCTTGAAGAGGTGGTTGTAGTCCTATGGGCAGTTTCATTAACTAATAGAAGGATCTTTTTCTCGGAAAAAAATATACTAAGAAATGGTTTATGGCTTAGGTGACTTGGTGATACCTCCTTCCACATGTGAAATGCATGTTTTAAAATCTAATCTAGTGGGAATTCATCTCCATATCTGTTAAACCTTTTTGCACTTGAGGTGCATATATCTTTCATTATTAGCACTCTGTGTCTAGACATCCATGCCTCTTTTGATTAAAAACCTGGATATGTTGATTGGTTAAACTTGATTTGACAAGAAAAAACAAGCTCAATCGCCTACTTAAATTAGGTCAAGAAAGCCTGAGCATACAAATCACAATAGCAAAAGCCAGACTGTAGGATACAGCACAAATCATAGATGCTAACAGCTAGTAAATATTGAAGAGACTGAGTTTATCACAAAAGAACATTAAGCATACAAACCCAAAGTGAGTGATGTACAGCACGCCAGGTTAGACAACTGTTCCTTTGTTACAGAAAATTAATTTTCACATCTCTTACCTCCTGGAGGTTGCCGTATTTCCATCCTTATTGCCATAGAAGACCGCCCTACCCATACAACAGCACCCGACATCCTTAAGTCCTGATTCAATGTTATACTCTTCCTTAAATGAATCTTGTCAACGGATGCAGTAACCAACATCAAAGGCCTTGTTATAGAGTCATTGTCTGAACAGTGCTGCCATTGAAAAAAGGCAGTATGTCATTGACTACACAGCAAACTTCCCAGTATTTGACCAATTTAACGACCAAAAAAATATTGTTTTTAGCCCTATGTTCAATAAAAAATTAGACAACCATGAGCCTAAAAAGTGTAAAATTCATTGATTCCCTGGATCAATATATTACTCAGCAGACCGATATTGCATTTCCACTTGTTACGTGCCATTTATATGCATTAAGTGTGAACATTTTAAAAATCTAGGACACCCAAACAATCGCTAGTGTTTGCCTTCAAGGGATCGGGAAAGCTAATTGTTCCTCATCACAGTAACCATGAAGTTTCAAAACAATTCATATGACACGAGTTTCAAAAGTTTCAAACGGTTTCACTATTTTATGAAATGCCACACAGGGTTGTCATTGTACTGTCATACAGTAAAGTACGGTACGGTTTCATATGGGAAAATACGGTGTATTTCAGATAATTTGGATAAATACGGTGTGTTTTTTTATTAAAAACTCAGCAAATTACCTCATGACTTAGGACTATACCTAGGTCTAGGGTTAAAGGGTCTAACAAACTTATGAAAAATGACCTACGGAGTGGGCCCAAAGACCAAAGACTCAAGGTACAAGGTACAAATGTAAAGGACCATAATTGTATAAGTACGGCCGTACGAATGTATACGATACAAATGTACGACATGGGCATTCGTACAGAGTACACTTCCATGACGCCACAATAGAGGTTACGTCAAATTCTTTGAGTATCAATCCATAAATATGCATGCTTGGAGCTTACACTCATATTACATGTATGTCAAAACAAGGGAGCACAAGGAAGGGGGGGGGGGGGAGGGGGGAGAAAGACACACACACACACACACACAGATTTTACTATCATCCTCGGAGGTCAAATATGACCTATGGGACCAAAGATACATGTGATGTACTATGTATGGGGCTGATTAATGATTCTCGATGCTCCAGAATTGTGGTGATGAGAGTTGCAATAGAGAACCCACACTATGGTTAGGAGAGAAAAGTGGGGAGTTCGTTTTTGCCCTAAAAAGCACTAAAAACATGTTTTTTGATATTTTTCGGTGTTGCAGAGGCCTCTAAAAATCTCTTTGACGGTTGAGAATTTGGATATGCAACATAAGTCAAAGTTGATCCTCTCAATAAGCCCTACCCATTGACGCGAACGGATTTTAATTCCGACAACGTTGGAAAAATAGGGCTTTCAGCAACAAATTAGGGTTTTTGCAAAAAAAAAAATCAGGATGTGTAAAATTAATGCTTTTGAAAGCTCTTGTTATTTGTGTATAGACAATAAGTAATAGGAGCAAGGAACATACATTTGAAAGCCATAGAGAGCGAGAACGGCTCAAGAATGAATCCGATAAGAATCATGAATTTTGTTTTGAAATTTGAATGAATGTATGATGATGAGGAATGATGAATGATGAAATGAGATTACTATCTGACTGAGATGACTAGGTATTGTTGTGAGCACATCAAAAGTTCCAAAAGGGTAAGATGGTTGCAAAGTAATCTAGGTGCATCAAGAGTTTTGGATTGGATGAGATGACTAGATTGAATGATTGAAACACAGTGTACAGTGTGAAATAAGTGTGCAATTTGTGAACTACATGTTCAGTGAATGTACTATCTTGTGGAGTTAGAGATTGTACTCACTTCTAGCAACAAATCCAGATGGAAGTGATTACAATGGTATCAGAGCTCGGCTTGCTTCCTTGCCCTTTGCAAATCGAAGCACAATCCTAACAATATGGACAGAGAACATGAAGATTCTACAAATTTACCTTGCGAGATTACTGTATAGGGAAAGTGGTCTTAACTTATGTCACATGGAAGAGTAGAATATCACTTTATGAAGAAAGAACATTAGGGAAAATTTGGACTCTCAAAGGGACCCTATAAGGAGGTTTGACCTTGCCTCTATTGTCCAAAGTGGGCAACCCGGTGAAGTACATAAACGCTTTGTCAAAACCCTATCAACCAACATTTCATTTGAAAGATCTTAGAAAGTAGGTTCTAAATCCCCAAACTCCGACAAATTTGGAGTTGATTTGTAAACGTTATGGCCTCCCCATTGAAGTTGAAACGTGGAGAGAGATTCCATTTATAAGCGGAGTTGTCAAATCAAAAAATGGAATCTTCTAGAATATAAGGAATCTGATGGCATGCTATATATCAATGGATAGATCTTGATGAGTATATTCTAAATCTAAAATGTCCGACAAGTTTTGATTTCATTTAAAAATTTTACCGTGCGCCTGTCTTGGACAAGAGAGAGAAAGTCAAAGTCCTTATAGGACCCCTTTGAGAGTCCAAATTTTCCCTAATGCTAGTATTTACCAATATTACCAGTCCTTTCGAGATAAGAAACCAAAGTTCACGACCCTCGGTCCAAGATACTAATTACCTTTATCGTCGATGACTGACTCCCGAAGAGATGGCACAATACCGATCAAAAGAAAAGTATAACAAGTGTGGCCTTCATGGACATATTTCCTGCAACTATCCGACAAATTCGAATAACAAAAGATCACTCCCATGTGAAAATTTTGAAAACAAGAAAGCCCAACCCTCAGTTAGATTAATTTTTGACTTGATAGGTGTTCCTACGATTGACACATCCAATGAACCATGCACAGCTATGAGAAAAGTTAAAATTCAAAATGCTCTTATCCTCTCAATTCAGAGTCCATGCAAAATTTTATCTCCCCACAGTTAGCTGCAAGGTTAGGCATTGAAAAATAAGCCAAGGGGACGTAAACTGAAGCACAAATGGCTAGTGAGACTTACATATGATCGACACCATTGATTGGATCACTTCAACTTCAAGTTCAGACATTTGCAGATCCAATCAGGAGAGGGGATCTAGCCTAAACGCCGTTGGGATGGGCATCCGGTGTCCGAGCGGACGTAGTGTGAACCCGGCCAGTGTGGCCGGCCATTATTATTAAAGAGAGGCCAAGGCCTCATTTGTAGTTATTGACCCCACTGGTAGAGTGCCAATGGTTAGCCCGTGAGGCTAGGAGTGCGGAGGTAACCTCGAGGAGGTGAGGCCGGGTGGTATGGGACGCTCGGTCTTACAGGTGCACACCTACGTCCTCTGACGTTGGCCCCAACACGGAGGAGTTGTCGGATGGTGGCTATGGTCGCGTGGTTCGTCCGAAGCGTGTCTGTAGGTGGTCCGTGTAATCGGGAGATCCACTTCGCGTGTTCGTTTTTTGGTATCAGAGCCGGCTTGGCTACAGGAAGGACCACATGCACACCTATGGATCGGTTTGAGTCGGATAACCTTGATTTAGTCTAATTTTTAATGACTAATTGCTTATTTTTCTTCTCGAAAGCAAGTTTGCAGATGAAAATTAATCCTTGGCTGCTTTTTTTTTGTTAAAATCAGCAAATTAACGGGGAAAATGCTGAAAATCACAATTTTTATTATTAGTTTTGTTGGTTTTCGATGAATGAATTTCTCATTGATTTGCTGATTTATGATTAATTTCAGCATACAGTACTTCTAAAATCTCCCTCTGTATTTTCTCCGTGAGAGAGAGAGAGAGAGAGAGAGAGAGAGAGAGAGAGAGAGAGAGAGACGAGGCAACCTTAGTTGTTGGTTTCTTTCCCTTGATTTTTATTAAATTTTTTGGACCCTCTTTTCACAAATGGCCGGACATTGTGTAGCCAATGTGAAACGACCGATGGCCGAGAGTTTCACCCGCAGTCGGGAAGGGCAGGTTGCCACGAGATGGTCGGGCCAGTTGGCACTTGTATCCGAGCAGTAAAAGGGTGTCCGAGCTCAGTTCAAAGTCATTTAGGCCCCTCGCTAGCCTTATAAGTTGGTGGGTACTAGGAAATTAACTCAAAAGAGGCAAACTGGACACATGGCGGCTCCAGATGCACTTTCCCAGTCTGCATGAAGAGGGGGCGCCCATTTCAAGAGAGGGGGCTGATGTTTTCTCTTCAAGTGACTACAGTGTGTGTGTGAGTAGTGGGTGCACGTGATCACGGCTTTAATGGAAAGCTTGCCTTCTCCCTTGCTCTGTAGCACGACGATTTGCTCTCGCGCATCTCTCCCCACCCTTGGCACATATGGTAATGCCCCACTAGTTGGGCTTCTCAGATGACCATGTACAGTTCTGAGGATTTTATGCACGTTTTGCCAAGGCGAGAGCCTCCTGAACAGGAACTGGATTAGCTAATTGCTAATCCCCCACAGGTACGCATTATTGCCATCGCGAAAATTTTTGGGCTACATGTTACCCCCTCTGATGCCCCAGGTGGTACCTCCTCCTCCGGCATCAAAAAGTACGAGAGCTTCCAACTGGCAACCTTCTCAGCCGTCTTTTCAGATCGGGGGACTTTTCAGAAATATGGTGCAGCCATCTGACCCAGATCCAGTGCAACCGCCTTTGCCACCGCCATTGCCTCCACCTCCACCACCACCATGCTACAATGGTTGGAGCCCATATGGATACCCTTATTATCCATACCCGGGATATGCGCCTAACCAACCCAAAGATTTCAAAGATGACGGCACGACAATCAAAGTTTTCACTTTTTCCGGGATGAAAGATCGCAAGAAAGCATTGCAGTTTCCACGACAACATCTATGCTTTGGGGAACTTATTTTCTTTGACCCCGGAGCTACAGAGAACTTCATTCATCCAAAATTCTTAAAGCAGCTACACTTTGATTATGATGCAGAGGGTGGAGAAATTGAAGCTGAGCTAGCCACGGGGCAAACTCAGAAAGTGGTACATCACCATACCACTCATTGGTGCTCTTCCAATGACTATTCAATATTATCATGGAAAAGTTGATTTCCACATTATGGAGTTTGGCCATTGCAACGTTCTCTTGGGCATGCCTTGGCACGACAAGAATGATGCGACTCTCCAGGTTCGGAACTGAACCATCACCGTGATGCAGAAGGACAACCCAGTCGTCCTCAAAGTTCGCTTGTCCGAACAAAACCTTGAATGAACTCTCTACTTGTTTTTCTTTATAGCTAGAAAGTATAGTTTGAAAATTTGTTTGAAATGGATGGTATCTGTTTTGAACTTCTCTTGGTGCCGATTTGAGTTGTTTGACTCTGGTTTTAATACTGGTTTCAATGATTGGTGATTTTACTTCCGGGTGGAGTAGTGAGTAATGATGTTTGAGAATGCTTGTTCATAGTCATGGCCCGGACCCCTGTGGTTATTTGTGGGGAGAGTATTGAATGATCATAAAGTGTTGTTGTGACTCCCGGCCCGGACCTGGATGGTTATGCGGAAGGAGTATTAAGAATTCTGAGCAATTGTTATTCTCAGCACCTCCAAACGACGCAAGCTACAGTCTGGGGGGCGTTTGGTTGTAAAAGGCCTTTATATCTCCCGGCCCGGACCTTTTTAGGTTATGCGGGAGGAGTGATGAGGGAGTCGTTGAATATCTCCCGGCCCAGACCTTGTTAGGTTATGCAGGAGGAGTGTTCATCGGCAACTTTATGTGTCTATGTCTTGTAACATGCATATGTGAGCATTTGTGTTGCATTGTGATGTGCCAACCACTGAATATTTCCTAATTGGATGGGATTGCCTGGGTATGTAACTTTAGTGCATCAAGACACCCGTGGAAGATCAGTGCGGTCTGGGTGTGATGACTAATTTTACTATGCCGGAATATCAGGAGTTCCAATCTGGACGAAAGGAGAAGCCAACTCCTTGATCAAAAGAGCCGAAAGGAGAAGCTAACTCCTTAACAAAAAGAGCAAACTGATTGTCCCTGGGAATGTCCCTCGGAATGACCCTCAGAAATTTTTTAGCTAACTTGAGTTGTTTTGCAGATATGCTGTAATCGCGGACGACTACTCTCTTTCAAGAAGGGCACGTTGTCACAAACTGCTGACGTGTCAAAGCCCTGAAGAATGGATCCAACTTACAGATGTCGATCGAGGGGCCTGAATCCTAAGAAGGACAAGTAACAGAAGAAGAAGACCTACCAACTTATGGGGACCCCGTCCGATGGGGCCCCAAGTGACATAAAGGATTAAAATAAAGCAAGACCCACCGTCCGATGGGGCCCCAAGTGACATAAAGGATTAAAATAAAGCAAGACCCCCACACACACACAAATCCGGAAATTCTGCGGACATGATGACATGGCAGAACTGTTTCACGCTAACAGTGCTTACGTGGCAGATTTCCGCAAAACGCATTGACAGTGCTTACGTGGCAGTTGTACGGAATTCTGTGATTTACGCTGACAGCTTTTTGGCATTGCTTTTGGACCAGAAGCTTTTGAGTTTGAAGGCTTTTCATGTAAACTGCTTTTCATAGGCCAAGGGCCTATAAATGTGTTTCGGGCTCATTCTCTGGCATGCTTCCTGGAGAAGGTGCAATGTCTGGAGTACCGGCTTGTACTGTGTTCATGCAATATAAAGAAATACCGAAAGGGGCGCCAAGGTTTGGGGCCAATACTCTCTGGGGTGGAATTCCGCCACTCCGTGTCGTGTGCTCTCTGTCTCTTTCAATTCGGTTGTTATTGAAGTGCTAAAGTCTGTTCAGTCTGTTCTTTTCTATTGGCACGTGGTGTCCGTCTTGTGACACACATCGACTATAAAAGGCCTTCAATAGACTCACATGAAAAGCATTGTGAATCTTCCAAGTATCGGGCAGCTTGAGTCTAAATGAGACATCATTTATCTTTTCTCTTATTTGGAAAGGCCCATAATATCTCATGCTAAGCTTGGGAAAAAAAAAGCCGCTCCTTTCCTTCTCGTTTTCTTAGGCGTGCCTTCTCAAAACATAAGAGCACCCAATCGTCCTCCTTTAATTTCAAATCGCAACGATGTCGATCTACTGCCTTCTTATGTCATTCTTGAGATTTCTCTAAAGCCTCCCAAACCTTGGCAACTGCAATGCCCAAGTCCCTCGTGTACTGGTCGGCTTTAAAAATCTTATCATGGTCTGGGGAATGTTTTGATCTACCAGCTGATTCCCTTTATCTTTTCTTTCCTTGTGCCCTGGGACTGGCGGGTAGCGTCTTTCGCTTCCCCTGTCCATTGGCACATCAGAGTCAATCATCAGAACCCTAAGACGCACTATCATCTGATTCCTCTTTCTCTGGAAGCCTTTGATGAACTTGCATCTGGTTCCCTTAGTTCGTCGGAACCCTCTGATTCTCCAGAATCCTGTGATGAGCTATGATCTGGTTCCCTTGATTCATTCTCTTCACTCGCAGACTCTCAAGTGGATACTATCCTGCCGGTTGTATAAGTCAATGAGCCGGCATGCATTCCAAATCGTTGCTTAGTCATGTCCCATAAGTCTCTGAATGGAGTCAAATTTCTGGTTTAAATTATAGTCTTGAATTCTCTTTCGCAAACCACAGCAAAACCGCTCAATCTGGTCTTTCAAAGTAATCTTCCAAAACGAAGACACTGGCAAACAAGTATCCCAAAATCTATGGCAATAGTCATCCGATGTATCTTTCTCAGTCATTTTTAAGTAATGCCAAGGCGTAATGACATCTCTTGCATATTCATCATGCTTGGACCGTTCTTTTCAAGTAAGATGCCGCTTGTCACTGCCTGGAATGTTTTGAGAACTGCTCTCCAGAGAAGGCGACATCAAACTGTTGTACAAATTGCTTCACACAAACTTTGTCTTAGGTGCTTAGAAATATAAGAAGCTTCTTAGCACCCTCGAACACTTGAAATGGCATCTTCCCCGTGTGTCGTTGTAGGCAAACTCCACCAAGGGCAAATACTTTTCCCATTTAGTCTTTTGATCTGAAGAAGAAGACTTCAACAAATTCAAAAACATTTGAGTTGTCTATTTTCAATTGCCCATCTGTCTGCTAGTGGAACGAGGACGAGAACTACAACCATGTGCCAATGTTCTCCCAGATTGTCGTCCAAACGACTAGTAGACCTGGGATCTTTGTCCGAAACAATGGACTCAGACATGCCATATAATCAAACAGTTTCGCCAAAGGATCGGGCTTAATTGTCTTCTTTATTGTAGAGCAGTGTGCCTGCTTACTGAATCTCTCGATGACCGTCCAAAGGCCATCATGCTCACTCTGTGCCTTCGGGAGATCAAAGATGAAATCCATTGCAATACTTTCCCAGGGGCGGGTGGGAATGTGTAACAAACTGCTGACGTGGCAAAACCCTAATTTCTGCCTGAAACCCTAATTCTGAAAACCCTAACCCTAAAACCTGCAAACCCTACTTCTGGAAACCCTAACCCTAAAATTGCAAAAACCCTAACCCTAACCCTAAGGGCAGCAGGGAGATTCCCGCGTTTTGCATTGGCTGATGACGTGGCAGGCTGTACGGATTTCCATGAATTACGCTAGCAGCTTTTGGCATTGCTTTTTGGACCAGAAGCTTTTGAGTTTTAAAGGCTTTTTACTGTAACTGCTTTTCAAGCCAAGGGCCTTTAAATATGAGGCTAGGGTTAGCAGCTTTTGGCATTGCTTTTTGGACCAGAAGCTTTTGAGTTTTAAATGCTTTTTACTGTAATTGCTTTTCACGCCAAGGGCCTTTAAATATGAGGCTAGGGCTCATTGCTTCTTGGCGAAGGTGAAGAGTCTGGAGTTCCGGCTTGTACCGTGTTGATGCAATATAAATAAATACCGAAAGGGGCGCCAAGGTTTGGGGCCAATACTCTCTAGGTTGGAATTCCGCCACTCCGTGTCGGTGTTCTCTCTCTCCCTCTCAGTTCAATTGTTAATGAAGTGCTAAAAGTCTATTCAGTCTGTTCTTTTCTATTGGCACATGGTGCCCGCCTTGTGACAGAATGGGTAAAAGGCTGTAGTAATCCTTGTGTGTTATGCCTGTCAAACTTGACCTCCTGGCATACTAAACAACTGCGAACAAAGTCGTCCACATCCTTCTTGAGTTTCAGCCAAAAGAAGCAACGTTCCACACCTTTCAAGGTGGTGTCGATGCCGCGGTGACTCGTAAAAGGTGGACAATGGCACTCAAGCAAAACCGTTTCCCTCAACGGCTTGTGTGACGCAAAATATCGTTTTCTTTATCAAGTAGCCATCCCGTATGGAATATCCCGCTACTACCTCCCCATTCTGTATTCTCGTGAATACCTGGAAAAATCTGGATCGGTGGCGTACTAATCAACCATATCCTCGAAGCTTCTATGATGAATCGCGGAAATAGCCAAGACTAGGGGCTTCCAAGACAAAGCATCTGCCACCAAGTTTTTATATCCCTGAACATGGACAAGCATCTGCCACCAAGTTTTTATATCCCTGAACATGGACAATCTAAAAGTGAAACTGTGGCAAGATGTTAGCCCATCGCATCTTCTTTTCTGAAAGCTGCTTCTGTGACAAGAGGTAGTGTAAACTCTGATGATCAATGAAGACCATAAAATCGGCTCCGAGAAGATAATGTCGCCACTGAGTAAGAGCATGGATCACTGCCAAAAGCTCTTTCGCATAAATCTGTGCTATCAATTCTGGCCTCGAAAACAATCGGCTTTCATAGGCAATGACATGGCCTTCTTGCATTAAGACCGCTTCCAGACTACGACCACAAGCATCACAATAAACTTTAAATGGCTTTTGCAAGCCCGGCAAAGCCAAAACTGGTCCAGTAGTCAGTTTTGTTCTTTAAGTGTCCGAAAGGCAGTCACCTCTGGGGATTTCCACGACAAAGGTACTCCTTTCCGAGTCAATACCTGCAAAGGAGAAGCTACCTCTGCAAACTTCCAAATGAACCTCAGGTAGTAAGAACACAAGCCCAAAAAGCTTCTAGCTTCATGAGCATTCTTCAAGTCACACCAATCGTGGATAGTGTCACTTTTGGCCGGATCCATCTATACCCTTTCTGCTGAGACGATGTGTCCCAAGAAATGTATCTCAGGCAAGAAGAACTCGCTCTTTTTCACATTATAAGCAATTTATGCTTCCTCAGTGTCTGGAAAACCCACAAATGATTGGTATTCTCTCAAAATCCAAAAAGTCGTCTTGAAAGCTATCTTGTAGACATCTCCAAGAGCAATACAGATCTGATGATAATCACTCTTCATATCAATTCGGCAAGTAGAATTTTGAAGTCTGTCAAGTATATCATCGATCCTCATAATGTGGAAATCTGTTCTGGTTCATTGCTTCTTTATTTTGACCTCGGCTAACTCTGTAAGGTGGCCGGTTCGGTGGTGTACTACCAGGAATCAATCATGTGATCTTCACGACGTAAAGGAGACGACTCGCTTTGTACGCCTTCAGAGAAACAGTTAGCCCCTATTGCAGAAAATCTTGTTGTTCTTTTTCGAGGTCAAACATATTCGACCTTCAATCATCATTCAGTTCTCTGAAGAAAATCAAGTAAAGAAACTGAATTTCATCAAGTACAATCTCTTTGCCCTTCTTTTGTCAAAGTCGCTTTCTCAACCCAATAGTCAACCACGGCGTTGTTCTTGTGGTACCAAGGGATTTCTAGGAGGACGTCACAACCTTCCAAGGGCATTACGTAGAAGTCCTCGTGCCCTAAATACCCCTGACATTGCAAACAAAGTTTGCCAATGATCGGTGTAATAGCAACATCCCGTCCAGGTGCCGCTAGAACTGCCTCCGCCTGTGGCCTCAGCCTGTCGACGTAATTCTAAGTCGAGCCGCCAATTCAAGAAGTTGGCCTTGGCTCCGCCATCAAAGAAAAATGAGGGCTTCCTGGTCTTTCACTTTGCCCCAAGGGCGGAAAAGTTTTGTACTTTCGTGCATCTGATTCAGTTCGGGCCCCACGTAATGTGGTAAAAGTTCTGCTTTCATCTTTTCTTTTCTTCCGCACTCGGCTGCTGCTTTGTGACGCTCAAGTTTACCTTCAGGTGGTCCTTTGGTTCAGCTTCTTTTCAAGAATTCTTGTCCATCTCTTTCTACGAGTACAGGTTCTTCTGTCTTGCACTCCTCTCCTTTCGGCTTTCCTCCCTAGCTGAGAGGAGAAGCAATGGCTACATGCCATCTTGAGTAAATCTTATCAATCGGGTAATTCTTCAGGTGTCGCCAATCTCGGGTCCCTCGAGTACTTAATCAATCTGTTCACACATATGCCAATCTGCAGTTGACGTTTGTGGGAAACTTGTCGGAAAAAAAATTTGCCCAAATCTTCATTCTTTTCTTCAGTTCCCGTGCCGGATTTTCAACTTTTCTTTGCCTTCCCACTAAGAGGTGTCATCTCTGTCAGATTCTTCACGAGAACCCATGTGTATGCCCTGTAAGATAGAGCGATGAAGACGAGAGCTTTGCGCCCAAGCGATGTATGAAGGCTGGGAGTGGCTAATAAGTCCGGGGTCAGGGCATGAAGATTCTTTCACAAAAGTCTGTGTGTGCTGATACCACTGAAACAAACTTACACACCCCAAGTCAAGATTCTACCACGACACAGCAGAGATTTACTTCAAACCATTCACAAGAGACGACATGGCCCGGCGTAGTTCCGTGCAAAGAGGTATTGGCCCCAAAGACCGGTGCCCCTTTCGACATTTTTACATTAATCTTTGATCAAAGTACAATGAGCCCGCGGGTGCTCACTCTCAGACTCTACGTCCAGATGCTCTGCAAAGTGAGCCCCTAAGGCCACTTATGAAGGTTACAAGGGATGCCAAAAGCAGAGCCCCAAAAGCTTGAAAAACAAAAGCAATGGCTCCTAAAAGCTTCTTAAAATTAAAAGCAAACTGTCCCAAAACCTTTTACTCAAAATCTACCAACCAAAAGCAGTCTGCACAAATTACGAAATCCCGTACAGCTGCCACGTCAGCATGTCAGCGCAAATTGCGAGCGTCCGTACAGCTGCCACGTCATCAGTTGGCCTATCAGTGCCTTTCTCAGGCATCTGCCGTGTCAATGGATGTGTGTATTTATGTCCTGGAGGTCTGCCACGTCACCAGTTTGTGACAGGATCTGTGTTCCAAAGTATGGCTGGTTATGCACCTAGAAACCAGCAATATATGCCAGGAACAGTATTTGGGGGTATGCAAGGCATGATGCCGAACCCCATGTATGGTAATATCGGCATGCAACAAGGCTTTCAGTGCAACTAGGGCTAGATGAGGTACCACAGGGCAATTTTGGCATGGCTGGATTTTCGAACCAGCAGCCACATATGGCACCAATGATGCAAAATGTCAATGGCCAAGGAACGTCGATGATCCCTATTACAGTGCCCATGTTGCACACAATCCCCTATGACAATTTGGGGGCATTGGAAAAGCCAAAAGCCTACAAAGAAGGTGGTGCAACTATAAAGTTTGACACTTTCAGTGGCTTTGAGGATAAGGCAAAGGCTCTTACTTTCCTGTAGCAGTTTGATACAGCTTATGTAGGGGGGGGATTTTACAAAGGCCTCTAAGGTCAGGAAAGCTGCCACTTTCTTAAAAGGCAATGCGCTTAATGGTGGACGACACTATTGATGCAAGGACAGGCACCCGCCACATGGGTATACTTCAAGCAAATGTTTGCATCTACATGGCTATCAAATGAATTTGAAGCCGATGTCATGACGGATTGGCACCAACTCACTGCAGCTACTTGCAAGAGCCTACAGGAGTACAATCGAAGGTTTTCTAAAGCGTTGATCTCAGTAACCTCCTACAGGTCTGTGCCACTGACAGAGCAGATTGAGAAGTATTGTTGTGGGTTGCCTAAAGGCCTTCGAGAGAGTGGCTACCCTCACTCACCTTATGGAAGTTGCCAACACTGGTCTTGCCTTGTTGAAGGGATAGGACAGTGGGTTTCCGGGCAACGTGAAAGGGGGCCAACAAAAGAAAAATTCAGCAAAGAAGCCCGTCGTGAAAGTGAATCCTGAAGCGTCCTAGGGGTCAAAAAAGGCAAACAAAGGCAAGGATTCAGCCGAGACTTCTGGAGTGCAAGCAAAGAAACAGAAAAGGAAGCCTTTTGTACGTAAGTCGCTCGAGGAAAAGAAGGTCTTGATGGCTGAGAATAAATGCTTTATATGTGAGCGGCCTGGTCACTATGCTACAGATTGTCCACAAAGGAAAAGACCAACTGACTCAGATGATAAAGAGGACAAGAAAGGGAAGAAGCCCAAGCCCACGGCAGGTCTAGTACCAGACATGGTGGATGACAAGCCAAGCATGAATGCCAGTGAGTTATGTAAAGCATGGGGTAAAGTCAGAGACCAGACGGCACTTATCTTTTTTGATCCAGGTGCCAAAGTGAACTTTATCTCACCAGAGTTAGCTATGAAGTTGGACATCATAGCTGAAGAGATGGGTACACGGCAGAGGCACCGTTGGCATGTCTTGGCCACTCAGAGTGGGTTACTCCCATCATTGGAAAGCTGCATCTACATATTCAATCATATGTGGACACATAAGAGTTTTATATCATGCCATTGAAAGGGTGCGATGCATTGTTGGGAATTCCGTAGATGTTCCAAACACATGGCGTATTGGATATCTTCAACAAAAAGATCGTCCTTCAGCATAGGGGAAAACTCATGTTGTGGATGTAAAGCTCGAAGGGGAGTCTCTCCCTATTGTATCGGCTTCGACTATCACTTCTATAATTAAGAATCATCTTTCTGTGTCCTTGATTTTTGCAGGTGATGTTTCAGATAAATGTCAATCAAATTTATGTGTTAGATAGAGAAAGGTCAGCATTTCTACGAGAGTTTAATGATTGTTTTCTAATTCACTACCGTCACAATTGTTGCCGGAGAGGCCCGAGGACCATACGATAGATTTGGTGCCATGGTGTAGCCCACCAAACAAACCTCCCTACACGGTTAGTGCGGCTCTGCAAAAAGAGATTATGGGCCAGGTTGAGAAACTTTTAGAGAAGGGGCTGATTCAGCCTAGTTCTTCGCCTTTTTGCTCCCCAGTGCTCCTAGTGCAGAAGATGGATGGCTCTTGGCGCATGTGTATTGACTACCGTGTGTTGAATAAGAACATCATCAAGAACACGTTTCCTATTCCAAGGATTGATGATATTCTTCACCGTTTAGAGGGTGCTGCAATTTTTCGCAGGATAGACCTTAAGAGCGGATACCAACAGATTTGTATAAGGCCAAAGGATGTGTACAAGACTCCGTTTAGGACGACATTTGGTCTCTATGGGTTTTTAGTGATTCTATTTGGTCTTACAAATGCTCCTGCTACATTCAATAGAACGATGGACCGGATTATCCGCTCGCATCTAAAGTTTGTTGGTACGTTATTTGGTAGAGTGTGTATGTGCTCACGCGCAGGCCGCGGCGACCTTATCCCAAAAAAAAAAAAAAAAAATTTCATGTGCTCTTTCTACAATTGTGTCGTGCCAAGGCAGAGACATGAAATGTGACTTCCTTGAATGCATACTTTTCAGCTTTTCATGAACAATCCCCATACATCCGCGCTCATTCATAAGTGAAACATGCTCAACATACAATATCTCATGCCTAGGAAAAGGGATCACATAAAGACGCTGACTAAAATACAGGAAACGATCACGAATGAAACACTCATACAATGCGTGCTGACGAATCATTCGAACACATAGTGCTTCCTGTGAGGATTCTTTGGACCTAGGCTCGAGAGCCAAGATCAGTTCTTCGTGTTTGATCGAATCTTCCTGTGGGGGTTCTGTAGACCTCGACTCGAAAGCCAAGATCGATTCTTCGTGATTGATCAAATCTGCAACGAGGTTAGATTCGCTAGAAAAACCATCAACTAAACCATCATCCTTGTGAACAATCACATCATCTTCCTGCAAATCATCATGCTCGTGAGAAATCACATCTTGATCATCATGCAAATCATCATGCTTGTCATTGTCATTCAAATCATCATGCTTATTATTATCATTCAAATCAGCATGCTTATCATCATGCAAATCCTGTGTGTCATGCTTTGGAGAAGAAGAGACTAAGAGAGTCTCTTTTTCCTGATTCTTTGCAAACTGCGTCTGCACTTGATAAAAGAGACGCAACATCTCTTTCATTTGTTGGGCACTCTGCGCTTCATACGCTAACCGTCTTTCTTCGCACTCAGGATCGAATTCGGCTTGTCTTTCTTTGGCTTCCAAGCGTTCTTGCTCGTACTCACGCTCTATGGTTGCCACTCTTTCTTCGTAGTCACGATCTATGGCTGCCCTTCTTTCTTCGTGTTCTAACTTCCTATCCATAAACAACTACGGCAACTCCTTCATAGGAGTTAGTGCAATCCTTGGCGTAGATGGGAAAGGGGGAGGGTCGGAAAAACCTCTTGGTGGGGAAAATTTTTCTTTGCCTCTCTCATGCTCATCACCTCCAAGCGAAGCAGCCCTAAGGAAGTGCAGATTTTCAGCCTTAAAGACCAGCAGAATCAGCGTTCTCCTTGGCGTTTTCGGCAACAGCAGATTTCAGCCCATAGCGTTTTTGGGACAGCAGATAAAAGATTGCAGATTTCAGCCCTTAGGTCGGTCTCGCCATCCCCGTCGTCATCGCCGACATGCCCTAGACTTGCATCAGCACATGCATGCAGTTTGTACCAGATTGTGCAATCCTAAGTAGACCACTCTCGCCGACGAGAGTGGGGCCTTCGGAGGAGGGTTTTACAACGTCTCTGGTGTCGTATCTCTCTTCTCTCTCTATCTCTCAATCTCATACACTTGCACGCACAGTGTCCATTCACTTTGTTTGTGATCATTGCACTCTCTCATTAAGAACGGAAGGCTCTCCCTTTCATAAGAACAAAAGAAACCTTGAGCACAGTTCGGAGCACTCATCTTGAGCAAAGCGCAAACATTCATTCCGCTGCACCTTACACGACAGGCCTGAGAGTTCGAGAGCAGCTGAGGAACGTGGACGAAAACATGACTGATTCTAGATTGTGTGGGTACCGATCCCAACACCATGGACGAGAGTACAGAACTTTGCCGAGCTTGGGGCAAAGTGAAAGATCAAGAGGCCCTAATCTTCTTTGATGGAGGAGCCAAGGCCAACTTCATTTCACCGGAATTGGCGGCGCGGCTCGAGATCACTCCTGATCGGATGGGATCACTTGCGGAGGCAGTTCTAGTGGCACCCGGCAGGGACGTAGCCATTACACCTGTCATTGGCAAACTTCGGTTGCATTGTCAGGGGTATTTGGGACATGAGGACTTCTTCACAATGCCTTTGGAGGGTTGTGATGTTCTCTTAGGGATTCCTTGGTACCACAAGAACAACGCCGTGGTCGATTATCAGACAAGGAAAGTGACATTTGTTGGGTTAAAGGCCTAAATAACCCCTTTTTGTACATTTTTATACTTTGTCCAGGTTCAATATGAACCTGGACACATTTTTTAAAGGTCACTTATAATAAAAGTGGGAAAACCCAAAACTCACTTATTGAGTTTTCCCCAAAAACGTGAGCCCTCTCTCTTCTGCTAGTGTTTCCTCTCCTGTTGGCCTTCGCCTCCCCTCTCTACACACACTACACTTCCTCGCGTGCCCTTTCACTTGCACCAACCGCTGCGCGCTCAGCAACATTGACTACAGAGAAGGGCACAACCATTGTACTTGACATTAAACTGAAGGGCGAGTCTGTCCCTATTGTATCGGCTTCGGCCATTTCTAAATTAATGAAATCCAACCTGTTTGTTTACTCGATCTTTATGAAAGAATTGAACGATAATGATAAGACAAATATGTCTAAACTTGATAAAGAACGCCAAGATTTTCTCCACTCTCACGCCGATTGCTTCTCAGAGGGCCTACCACGCGAGTTACCACTTGCTCGTCCTGAAGATCATACCATTGATCTGATACCGGGAAGCACACCACCGAACCGGCCACCTTACCGTGTGAGCCGACCACAGAATGAAGAGATTATGAACCAAGTGAAAGACCTTTTGCAAAAGGGTCTTGTCAAGCCTAGTACTTCACCGTATTGCTCTCCAGTGTTGTTGGTTTTGAAGAAAGACGGATCTTGGAGAATGTGCATCGATTATAGAGCTCTCAACAAAATCACCATCAAAAACAGATTTCCGAGGATCGCGCCGGGAGACGTCTACAAGACAGCTTTTCGGACGACTTTTGGGTTATTTGAATTTTTGATGATGCCTTTTGGCTTAACCAATGCTCTTGCGACATTTAACCGGATGATGGACAGGATTTTCCAAGAGTACAGGCTATTTGTTGGCACTTTCTTTGACGACATCATTGTTTTCTCCAAGGATGAGGCAGAACACAGAGATCATTTGCTTCAAGTCTTTCAAGCATTACAAGATCACAAGTTAGTGATTTATGCAAAGAAAAGTGAATTTTTCCTACCAGAGATACACTTTTTGGGACACTGTCTCGGCAGCAGGAGTGCAAATGGATCCGGCCAAGATAGAGACTATACGTAATTGGCCCGATTTGAAGAATGTCCATGAAGTTAGAAGCTTCCTGGGACTGTGTTAGTACTACATGCGGTTCATTCAAAAGTTTGCAGAGGTTGCTTCCCCTTTGCATATCTTGACACAGAAAGGAGTCCTTTTCTAGTGGGGATCCACAA
The DNA here is from genome assembly GCF_014529385.1 of Adiantum capillus-veneris. Taxonomy (NCBI): domain Eukaryota; kingdom Viridiplantae; phylum Streptophyta; class Polypodiopsida; order Polypodiales; family Pteridaceae; genus Adiantum; species Adiantum capillus-veneris. The sequence goes on from NC_140934.1 coordinate 155,557,795, forward strand.
AGGTGACTGCCTTTCAGACATTGAAAGAGAAATTGACTACAGGACCAGTTTTGACTTTGCCGGACTTGCAAAAGTCATTTGAAGTATATTGTGATGCTTGTGGTCATAGTCTGGGTGCGGTCTTAATGCAAGAAGGCCATGTCATTGCTTACAAGAGCCGATCGTTCTCAAGGCAGGAGATGACAACACAGATTTATGAGAAAGAGCTTTTGGCGGTTATCCATGCTCTTACTCAGTGGAGGCATTACCTACTCGGATTTTACTGTCTTTACAGACCATCAGTGTTTGCGCTACTTCTTGTCACAGAAGCAGCTTTCGGAAAAGCAGATGCGATGGGCGAACATCTTGTCACAGTTTCACTTCTAGATTGTCCATGTGCAGGGACAGAAGAATGTGGTGACAGATGCTTTGTCTCAAAAGCCGTTGGTTCCAGCTATTTTCGCAATACATCATAGGAGCTTCGAGGATATGGTCGACACTATGCCACACATTGCAGATATTTTCACACGGATACGGAATGGGGAGACAGTAGCAGGATACTCCATTCGGGAAGGCTATTTGATGAGAAAAACCATGTTGTGCGTTACACAACCGTTGAGGGAAAAGGTTATGACTGAATGCCACTGTCCACCTTTTACGGGTCACTGCAGCATTGCTACCACCATGAAAGGGGTAGAGAGATATTTCTTTTGGCCGAGACTCAAAAAGGATGTGGAAGAGTTTGTGCGCAGTTGCTTAGTATGCCAAAAGGTCAAGTTTGACAGGCATAAGGCACAGAAATTGTTACAGCATTTACCCAGGTCCCATACCACCCGCCCCTGGGAAAGTATTGCAATGGATTACATTTTTGATCTCCCGAGAACACAGAGTGGTCACGATGGTATCTGGACTGTTATTGACAGATTTAGCAAACAGGCTCATTTCATTCCAGTGAAGAAAACAGTCAAGCCGGCTCACTTAGCGAGACTGTTTGTGGCCCAGATCTTCAGATTAAATGGCATGCCTGAGACGATTGTCTTCGACAGAGACCCCAGATTTACATGTTTGTTTTTCGAAGGCAATTTGGGAGAACATTGGCACGCGGTTGCAGTTCTCGTCATTGTTCCACCCTGGGCAATCTGCGATTGCAAATTCAGTGGTTCTAGATTTATTGAAATCTTATATCTCGGATTAGAAGACTCATTGGGAAAAGTACCTACCTTTGGTGGAATTTGCCTACAATAACACGATACACTCTTCGACGGGGAAGGCGCCATTTGAGATTGTTGAAGGTGCTGCGAAGGTTCCACCCTTCCTAAGCACAAAAGATAAGATTTTTGAAGCGGATGAATATACGCAAGAGTTAGATACGGCTTTTGCCAAAGGATCGAGACTTTGCATAAGTCTCAAGAACGACAGAAAAAGGCAGCGGATCGCCATCGTCGCGACTCGAAATTGAAGGAGGATGATTGGGTGCTCTTACGTTTTGCGAAGGCACGCCTAAGAAAGAAAAAGGGAAAGGAGAGGCTTTTTCCAAAGCTTAGTATGCGATACTACAGACCTTTCTAGATCACTGAAAAGATAACTGATGTCTCCTTTCGATTGAAACTGCCAGATACTTGGAGGATTCACAATGCATTTCATGTGAGTCTCTTGAAACCTTTTAAGGGTGATGTGCCTGAAGATGGGGAGCATGATGAGCGACCCGAAGTGGAAGAAAACGAGGAGATCCTTGTTCCTGAACAGATTTTGGCACATAAGGATACGAAGAATAAAGGTAAAGTCCGAAGGTGGTTCTTGCTTAAGTTCAAGAACTATCCTGCATTGGATGCGAAGTGGATGGAGGAGGAGGACCTAGCAGATACTCCTCAGATTGTGAAACTTTACCTCGATGCTTTTGGTTTAGCATAGTCTACTCCAAATGGAACCCAGAATTCAGCTTGGCCGGAGATCTGGTGCAGTGGGATGCACAAGAAGGGAGTCACTCCGCTCCTTTGTCAACAGATGCCTTGATTTAGATACTAGAGTCACTGATGTCTCTTTGAGCTTCAGGGATACTGAAAGCTCACAGTATTCTGATGTATGACTTTAGGAAATGGAATTCCTGATTATGATACTGATTTGTTCTTGACTTCTTTTAAGTGCAGGAACTGATAGACGAAATGATTGTAGCATTTTGGTCTGATTGATCTCGAATAGACATGGTTGCAATAGGGGTTAGTCAATCGGACATCGATGAGGTCCCGATTGGATCTAGATGCGATTGCTAGCTACATTGCCGATAAATCATGGTCTAAGATCCGAATGAATGTTGAACGTCATGTGATGTCCTGTGATGTCGTGTGACGTGACTGTCGATTTGGTACATGTGCTAGATGTGTGTTCCTAGCACGTAGGTACTAACAGTCAGTGTCTGCTAAGACGGTTTATGGCTTCTGTCTATTTTGCAGGCGTAATCGAGAGCGATTACAATGCTTTCAAGAGGGGAGTATGTTACAAAGTGATGACGTGTCTGTCCGAGAGCATGCGGGAAACCCTAACCCTGATTGCTGCTGAAAACCCTAATTCTGCAAACCCTAACCCTAAAACCTGCAACCCTAAAATCTGCCAGAAACCCTAACCCTAACCCTAATCCTAAAACCTGCCCTAATCCCAAACCCTAACCCTCGCAGCAGAAAAGCAGATTTCCGGAAAATGCGTTGGCATGCTGACATGTCACCGTATGGAAAAAAGCAGGATTTTCAGCCCTCCAGCGATGGATTTGGCTGCTTTTTCTCTACGCTTTGGCAAGGAGAGAGAGAGAGAGAGAGAGAGAGAGAGAGAGAGAGAGAGAGAGAGAGAGAGAATTTTTAGCTTTTGATTTAGAAGCTTTTGGGGCTCTGCTTTTGGGCATCCCTTGTAAACTTTAAATAAGCGGTGAGGTCTCACTCTGCAGAGCATCTGGACGCAGAGTCTTAAAGTGAAACCCTAACCGCTCTCTTGTACTTTGACATTGATTAATACATAAAGAAATACCGAAAGGGGCACCAGTCTTTGGGGCCAATATCTCTAGGCACGAAACTCCGTCGGGCCAGTGCAAGTCTATTGTGATCTGTGAATTGTTTTGAAGTGGTTATTTGGTGCTGTCGTGATTGATTCTTGACTTGGAGAGTCCAAGTTTGTTATGGCATCCATTTCAAACAAATTCCAAACAAGTTCTCAAACAGATTTAAAACCTTAAAAAAGCAATCTCGACATCAGTCGAGCTCGAAAAGTCGACCGACTTTCCATCCTAGAACTTGCATCAAAAATTAGGGTTAGGTTCATTCCGTAAGGTCGTAGCCAAGCACAGCATGGTCCATCAGCTCTTGAACAGACAGTGTTTTTCGTTGGCGGCGATGGTAGTCCCAAGATAGCAATCGCACTAGATCTCCAAGGTCATCTGCTCGTGAAGAGACATCTACTGAAGATGTCAAGAAATTTCAAGTTATAATCTGCTAGGGTTTCCATGGCAAGCATTTCAGGATACCCCACTCTACCAGAAGTTGCACTCCGAAGGAAGATGTCAGAAACCATACAACTTCGGGCAAATTTTATTTTTTTCCTTGAAAGCTTGCCAAGTACTTAGAGTATGCTGCTTGGTAGCTGTAGACATCAACACCTGCATGGCACTGCTTCTGAGAAAAACAGTGACTTGAAACAAATCTGGATCCTTCTCTTGCAAGTGATCTTAATTGGCTTATGCCCTGTAAGACATGAGCGGTGAAGACGGGAGCGCGCCCGATGCGCAATGAAGTAAGGGTGGGAGTGGCTAATAAGTCCGGGTTGGAGGGCGGAGATCCCTCAAAAATTCCAACAGCTCTGTCTGCTCTTTTGTAGGACCAGTATGCTTTCAGAAAGCACACGCCTGATGCTCTGATACCGCTATCACAAGACGGGCACCACGTGCCAATAGAAAAGAACAGAGTGAACAAACTTTTAGCACTTCAATAACAATTGAACTGAGAGAGAGAGAGAGAGAGAGACGACACGCGACACAGAGTAGTGGAATTCCACTCCAAAGAGTATTGGCCCCAAACCTTGGCGCCCCTTACGGTATTTCTTTATATTGCATCAAAACAGTACAAGCCGGTACTCCAAACTCTGCACCTTCTCCAGGAAGCATGCCAAAGAATAAGCCCTAACCTCATATTTAAAGGTAAAAAGCAGTTCACATGAAAAGCCTTCAAAACTCAAAAGCATCTGGTCCAAAAGCAATGCTCAGAAGCTGCCAACGTAAAATCCGGAATTCCGTACAGCTGCCACGTCAGCAGCCAGCGCAAAACGCGGAAATCCATACAGCCTGCCACGTCATCATGTCAGTGCAAATTTCAAAAATCTGCCACGTCATCAGTTTTTTTTGTGTGCGGGTCCTGCTTTATTTTAATCCTTTATGTCACTTGGGGCCCCATCGGACGGGGTCCCCATAAGTTGGTAGGTTTCTTCTGCTGTTACTTGTTCTTCTTAGGGTTTAGCCCCTCGGCCAGCATCTACAAGTTGGCTCCATTCTTTAGGCTTTGACACGTCAGCAATTTGTTACAGGCACTGCCTCTGAGAAAAACAGCAGCTCGAAACAAATTTTGTATCCTTCTCTTGTAAGTGATCTTTATGGCTTATGCCCTGTAAGACATGAGCGGTGAAGACGGGCACGTGCCTGATGCACGATGTAGTAAGGGTGGGAGTGGCTAGTAAGTCCGGGGTTAGAGCACGAAGCCAATGAACTTTTGAAAGTGCAATCTTGCTCTGTCTGCTCCTTGGTGGGACCGGTATGCTTTCAGAAAAGCACACGCCTAATGCTCTGATACCACTGTCACAAAACGGACACCGCGTGCCAATAGAAAAGAACAGACTGAACAACTTTAAGCACTTCAAATAACAACTGAATTGTAAGAGAGAGACCACACGCGACACACAGTGGCGGAATTCCACCCCAGAGAGTATTGGCCCCAAACCTTGGCACCCCTTTCGGTATCATCAACACGCGACACAGAGTGGCGGAATTCCACCCTAGAGAGTATTGGCCCCAAACCTTGGCACCCCTTTCGGTATCATCAACACAGTACAAGCCGATACTCGAGACTCTGCACCTTCTCCAGGAAGCATGCCAAAGAATGAGCCCTTAGCACATATTTAAAGGCCCTAGGCCCCAAAAGCAGCTTACATGAAAAGCCTTCAAACTCAAAAGCTTCGGTCCAAAAGCAATGCCAAAAACCTGTCAACGTAAATCACGGAAATTCGCACAGCAGTCAGCGCAAAACGCGGAAATCCATACAGCCTACCATGTCATCATGCCAGCACAATTTTCGAAAATCTGCCACGTCATCAATTTGCGCAAGTCTTTTGTGTGTGTGAGAGAGTCCAGCTTTATTTGAATTCTTTATGTCACCTGAGGCCCCATCAGACGGGGTCCCCATAAGTTGGTAGGACTTCTTCTTCTATTACTTGTTCTTCTTAGGGTTTAGGCCCCTCGGCCGACATCTACAAGTTGGCTCCCTTCTTCAGGGCTTTGACACGTTAGCAGTTTGTGACACCCGCAAGTGCCTCATCTCGAGGAGTTACTGCGGCAACATTCACCATTCAAGTCAGTAGAGTCTGCACTTGAGGTATTGCATGTGTGTACATTCCATTTACGCAATCAAACGCAAATACCACATCGGTAACGGTGTGGGGGGCACTTGAGAGGGTTGGTTGAGACCCCATCGGGTCTCTCTCTCTCTCTCTCTCTCTCTCTCTCTCTCTCTCTCTCTCTCTCTCTCTCTCTCTCTCTCTCTCTCTCTCTCTCTAATGGCGGCTCCCTGCAGCACCAACCTCCTCCCTGCTGCCTACGCGCCCTACTGCCCTCGCGCGCCCTGCTGATGCCTGCACGCTCTGCTGTCCTCGCACGCTCTGTTGCTGCCTGCGCATTGTTACACGCAGCCCCCTCAGCACCGCTCTGCCGCCTCACACCCCCTGCCCTTGCGCACCCGCACCCCCTGCCTCGCGCGCTGCCCCCCGCTCCCCCTCTCTATCGCGATAGGCCCCCCGCCCCCCCTCTCTCTATCGCGCTGCCCCACTCATCTAGAACCTTTACCTTTTTACAATTTTTTTACATCTTAACTCTATCGCCCCCTTTTTAACTCTATCGCCTGAAGTCTTTACTCTTACATTTTCGGCATTATAACTCTATTGCCTATCCCCCCCCCCCCCCCCCCCTCTTCCGTCTTTAGTGCTGCTCTCTCTCTCTCTCTCTCTCTCTCTCTCTCTCTCTCTCTCTCTCTCTCTCTCTCTCTCTCTCTCTCTCTCTCTCTCTCTCTCTCTCTCTCTCTCTCTCTCTCTCTCTCTGCACTGGCTACGAGCACACCATGGCCACATGAATGACACTGTGAACCTGCGAATTTCCAGAAGCGGCCTCTCTGTCAGGTCCTCACCTACACGCACCATGGGACCCAAACCAATACAGCAAACAACCCCCCCGAAACCGGACATCATGGAAGGGAATACGCTACCATGCTCATTACGAGACATGGGGACTCATCTCCTCGATGCACACCACCATCATGAAGCAAAGTGATGAAATCAAAGACCTAGCTCTAAAAAACCAAGAATTGGAACACAAGCTCCAAATGCAAGACCTATGAGTCCGTCACCAAGAGGAGAAGATGCAGGAGCTCCAGGGTGCTCTTGGTAAGCACACAACTACAATGCAAGACACGCTAGCCACACATAATGAAAAGATTGCGCAAATGAATGTATCTGAAAATGTGGGCTCTTGGAAAGATGCACTGACAAACACACCAATGCCTCAGACTTCCTCAATGAACAGAGACATGTATGCTAATGAGGAAGACCAAGAATACACCGAACAAGAGAGAAGAAAAATGAACATCGTGATACGGGGTATCCCCGAATCCGACAACGAGAAGGTCATTACCTTGAACACAGACATCACGGAAATGATCTCCACTAACTTCGGAATGCACGATGTGGTGGTATATGGTGCACATCGAGTAGGCAAGAAGAAACCAGAAGCAAATCGGGCAATCGTATGCACACTTCTGGATGCCTGCAAGAGGGCTACTATCCTCGAAAACGCCCGCATCTACTTAAAGGATAGCGCACTATACATCAATGAAGATAGAACGCCGAACCAACAAAAGACCAGACGTGAAGCATACGAAGCTCGCATGAACAAAAAAACAGCCCAAGCGGACACGAAAGGGGAAGCAAAAGAGGAAACAAAATGACAATGCGAGACCCATGGGTTCACGGAATTACACGTAACGAGTTGGAATTGCAGAGGCTTCCTGTGGCATAAAGGAGAAGGATTAACAGAAGTCCTACCACAAGCCGACATTCTCTTTTTATTGGAAACATGGGAACACGATGCATGTAGAATACCACACATTGAAGGATATGTCACACACTCCCTACGGATGCCATGTACAAAAATGAGGGGACAAGGAGGAGTCGCAGTGATATACCGAGAGGAAACTCAGAAAAATGATCACAATTTGCAACACAGATGCCCATAACCGGTACATATGGATCAAGTTTGACACAAAACCTAAACCTATGTTCATTGCCGGGTGCTACATCCCCCATAGAGAGTCACCATTCTATGGTGCCTTCAATGTAGAGAAGAATCACCCTTTCGAGGATCTGTATGCCGATATCCATGCCTATGCACAAGAAGGGATGATTATGCTTATTGGGGACATGAATGCTTGCATAGCACATGCGCAAATGCAAATGGTGGATCTCATGACACCTCCAATGCTTGAACATAATGAGATACTAGATCCCACATGGGAGAGATGTTCGAAAGATCTCATTACAAACCCGCAAGGTATTGCATTGCTCAGTATGATGACATCCTTACAACTAATCGCCGTCAATGGAACAAGTTAGTTTGAAAAATCGGGAGAATGCACATGCTACACGGCCAACAAAGGCATGAGTGTTATTGATTATGTATTGATTGCATATGAGGCATCCCATATTGTAAGTAATTTTACAATTGGGAAGAGGTCACCCAATTCGGACCACACCCCAATCCATGTAAGGCTACAAGTTCCCACTCAAAAAGCACAAAAACAACCCCATGCCCGATCATGGACATACAAAATGCAAGTGGACAAGAAAAGAATGTATGCAGAACATCTAGACAATGCACTTGCTCATGTACCCATACCATCACACATCACACAAACATGGCCAATTTTCAAACAAGCTCTCTGTGACGCCGTGGAACAAACAATGGGAAAAACACATCGGCGAGGAAATCATGTTAAAGGGCTACCGCATAACCCATGGTTTGATGAAGAGTGCAAGTATGTCAAAAAACAATTGCGGGCACTGTCAACGACAAACACGGAATGGGAAACTCTATCAAAAGACTACACAAATCTCAAGAGGCGGAAAAGAAGAAACTATGAGCTACGCACGGAGACACAAGCCATAGCCAACTTCAAGAAAAATCCCAAAAAAGAATGGCTGAAAATAAAAGGACGGAGACATGACATTATGGGGGACATAAGCTCAGATGACATGTACATGTATGTGGAACAACTATATGTGCATAATAATGCGGAAGAAATGCCACACATGCAAACCGATCTCCATGCCCAAGACCACTTTGATCCCGAAACGGTTAAAAAAGGCATACAGAAACTTGCAAATGGGAAAGCTCCGGACATACTACACTTGAACTCAGAAATGCTTAAATGGTCAGGTATGAGAGCCAGAGAGTGGATACATAGAATGATAAACCAACCCATTGTTCAAGGGCTACCCGAGGACTGGCAAAAGAACTGGATCAAAGCACTTTACAAAAAAGGGGATGTAAATCAGCCTACCAACTACCGTACCATTATGGTTGGATCTTGCATGGCAAAGCTTTTGGGAAGCATCTTAGAACAAAGCATAAGCACATGGGCAGAGACAAAATGGAAAACGAGCAAAAGAACAAGCAGGTTTTCGACCAAAACATAGCACCATTGATCACCTTGTTTCACTCAGGGTATTAATGAAAGAGAGTCGGCTAAAGGGAAAAACATTATACTGTTGCTTTGTAGATTTCACCAAAGCCTTTGACACGGTCCCGAGAATGGGTATATGGAAAAGGATGGAATGCATAAAAGTACCGATGCATCTCAGGAGTGCGGTAGCACGTCTCTATGACAGAGTCATATGTCAACTAAAAACGCACGAAGGGCTGTCCAAAGCTTTCTCGAGCAACATGGGGGTCAAACAAGGATGCCCTCTCTCCCCTACTCTTTTTGGATTGTGCATTGACCAAATAGAAAGCTTCCTCCCTCAACTAGAAGGGGATGAACCAGCCATCGGAATGTTTACACTTCTCATGCTCATCTATGCAGACGATGTGGCTCTTTTCGCCCATGTAATGCTCTTTTCGCCCATGACATTACAGCTCTACAGAAATTGGTCGATGCGTTACATGCTTTTTGTGAAAATGTGGGTCTATCAATCAATGTAGACAAAACAAAGTTCATGATTGTAAAGACTCGTAAGATGGATATCCACGCCCCCCTCATGTATCAAGGGAAACAAATTGAGAAAGTCGACAGTTTCAAGTACTTGGGGATTGACATCCCGTGCAACTATGCTTGGGGACAATGCGCACATAATAGAATTGACATCGGCCATGCCAAGTACTATCAATTTGAAAACATGTGCACACAAAGGAGCATAAAAAGATGGGAGATAAAAGCGACCATTTTTGAGACATGCATAGTGCAAGCCATCCTCTACGGAGTGGAAATATGGGGAGCAAGCATTTCAGCCCACACATGGAATGAAATTGAAAAATTTTCTATGTCGACACATGGGGGTCAAAAAGACGACACCATACTCCGTGCTACTCTTGGAGACGGGCAAGAGACCACTAGAAATGAAAGCATTGCAAAAAATGTACACGTATATCATGAAGGTCAAAGCGATGCCTACTACTCGAATCCCCCGCATTGCATGGGAAACGGGATGTGCGCCGCAAAAGACAAAAAAAAAGCAAATTTTTGTCATCAAGCCTCATACAAGACATTAAGAAATGGTTCGCTAAATGGAATGTAGAGGCATATGTGGACATGCTTATTGAGGAGGGCAAGGAGGGAGAACACATGCTGAATTTTGAAATTGCATTACTAAATAGCCTCCACACCAAGTGGAAGACAACGCAACACCGCTCAAAATTTGAATACTATTGCAAGCATGTCAACACAAAGTATTGGGAAGGCTATAGCACAAACCCAATGGAAGAGGCCCACATACGAACACCCATGCCCCACATGGCACGAAGAGCCATCTCTTTGATGCGACAAGGTCACATATGCTCAAAATAGAAACAGAGGGCTGGCTGAAAATTGATGCTTCTAAACGGATATGCACATCATGTACAATGCAAGCTCCCGAAGATGAAGCACACGTGACATTGGAATGCCCAGAATACGCTCACATCCGGGCTAACTTTCAACCACTTCTAAGCCGTTGCTCTACCTTTGCGGACCTATTATCCAAGACAGGCCCCTCCCCTACAGCTCTCGGCACATACCTCACCCGCATACTTGAGCATCAAAAGACACTCATAGGAACACAAAAAGAGAATAACACACACACACACCACACCATACACCCCCGTGAGGGGAGACTATGTATCACTTTGAGGTCCCATGGGTCATTTTTGGCCCCCCGCGGACGTTAATACCAAATCAAATCTCTCTCTCTCTCTCTCTCTCTCTCTCTCTCTCTCTCTCTCTCTCTCTCCCTCTCTCCGAGAGACAATCAGTTTTCTCTTTTTGTTAAGGAGTTAGCTTCTCCTTTCGGCTGTTTTGATCAAGAAGTTGGCTTCTCCTTTCGGCTCTTTTGATCAAGGAGTTGGCTTCTCCTTTCGTCCAAATCAGAACTCTTGATATTCCGACGTAGTAAAATTAGCCATCACACCCAGACCACATTGATCTTCCACGAGTGTCTTGATGCACTAAAATTACATACCCAAGCAATCTCATCCAATTAGGAATATTCAGTGGTTGGCACATCACAATGCAACACAAATGCTTACATATGCATGTTACAAGACACAACAAACAGCGCCGCTAAGCACTCCCCCGAGACAAACGGTCTACGGTATGAAGCTACTCAATGACTACCTCGTCACTCCCCCCGCAAATAACCTAAAAAGGTCCGGGCCATGAGCTCATAGGACTGTACAACCAAACGCTCCCTAGACCGCAATCATACAACCAAACGCTCCCCAGGCATCGGCCTGCGTCATTCGGAGGTTTTCTAGCATACAATGGAACGCTCCCCAGGCATCGGCTTGCATCGTTTTCAAACAATACCAAAACAGTATTTCTCACTTCTCCACCCAGGAGTAATGTCAGGTGCACACTTCACTTGCGCCACGTGGACACGCTTCTGCCATACTCTAGCGTCAGTCTTAGCTTAGGACTGAGCCTAGCACCTTCGTGAGCTTCTGGCAAGACGTGCATGTCCGGGCCAGTCACACTTGCATACCCTCTCTTGCACAAGAACCGTCATTTCATCATGCAGGCATTTTACCACGTGAACCACCTCTTATAGGTCATTTTATTTAAAAGTGACTTTGGAATTCTTTTTGTAAGTTTGTTGGTAGGTAGGGCAAATTGCTAAAGATCTATAAAAGAAACCCATTGGGCACTCAGTAGAAGCAGAAGAAGCGGGGACACAAGGAGGCAGGCAGCACCTCAGCAGGAGCACTAGCGTTTTCTCAAGAAGAAGAAGACCCAAATCAGCCTGGCGTTTCCAATTTTCAGCAGACAGCCCAGCATTTTTAGTTTTCAGCCTTAGCCTCACGAGAACCCGCCCCCACCAGGTTGCAGATCCTCGCCAGATTCCCCATCTAGTACCAGATCAGCCTAGCGTTTTCAGAATTCAGCAGATCAACCAACGTTTTCAGATTGCAGCTAGATCAGCCAGTGTTTTTGCATTTCAGTCCTAGCCTAGCAAAGCGTTGCAGATCCAGGCCGCAGTATCGTCGCAGTAGCTGATCCCAAGGAGTGCATCTAGCCTTTTCAGTTTTCAGCCTTGACACCTTCGTCCTCGACAACATTGTCGTCGTCGACATCGTCATCGCAGATCCCTATCTTGACGACGACACCTTCGTCATCATCATCACAGATCCCTATCTTGACGACAACAACTTCGTCATCATCATCGCAATCCTGGACTTGACGACGACACCATCGTCGTCATCGTCACAGTCACCATCGTCGTCATCGTCGTCGTCGACATAGACTAGCAGCACCTATCGTCAACATCACCGTCTTCGACATAAAACCGTGGTCGACTTCACCGTCTTCGACACAGTACCGTCTTCGACACAGTACCGTCGCCGACAAAGACCCTTAGTACCTCGTCATCGACTTCATCGTCTTCAACATAGACCTTGTCGTCGACCTCCCCATCTTCGACATATTACCTGCAGTACCCGTCGTCAACATCATCGTCTTCGACATAGTCCCCTTCAGTACCTCAGTACCCAGCATTTGTAACATCAGAACCCATTAGCATCAGGATCTCAACATTTAGTCATTGTAGTAGCATTGTGCAAGAATAAAGAAAGTACTTGCTTTGGCAACAGAGCAAGGGGGCCCTTGAGAGTTGGGACCCGACATCCCTGGGTCGTCTCTTTTCTCTCTCTCGTTTCTCTCTTTCTTTCAGTTCAGTTCAGTTCTTTCAAGTGAAGTAAAGTGTCCCTTGTGTTTGTGTGCGGAGTACTAGATCCGAGCAAATCCTTTTTCTCTTCCGCTGCACCTGACATTGGTATCAAAGCTCTATGCATGCTTCGGCTTCGCAAACTCAAGGGAAGAACCATCAAGAACCTAAAGAAGAGCCCCAAGTACCAAGAACTTCAAGAACTCAAGAACCCAAGAAGAATCAAGAACCTCAAGAACCCAAGTTGAACCAAAGAACCCAAGAAACCTCGCTCAATTTTTTTTCCTGAAGAATCTTTGAGTCCTGACCATGGACTTAAATCTTTGAGTCCTGACCATGGACTTACCAGATCCCATCTTCATTGCCATATCTTTGAAGGAAGATCGACATCGGATACACGAGAACCCAGATCTTGAGTACCAAGATCTCCTAGCCTTGTATGCGGATATGGAAGGAGTTGGAGACAAGATCCCTAACCTCTTTTGCATTCGCATTCGCATTCGCATGTAGCATATTCCCTTGTCATTTAACCTTTTGGAAAGGACTCAAGAACCACACCTCAATCCATCAACACCGGTAATGTTTTCACCATAGTCAGTGTTCGGGAAATAGCTCTTGCTACAGCAAGCAGAGTCAGCACTATCTGGTATAGAGCCCAGGCTATTATTCGGCAATCGTAGTAAGGCTGGACAGTGACCCTTACACGGTGTTTGCATCGCCAGCAGTACCCACAACACCCACGACATCCGCAGTACCATCAATCCCTTGTTTTAGAGGAATCTGCATCGGTTTGTGCAGCCACAACATCAGGAGCATTCATCAATCAGCATCAAGAGTACAGATAGAAGTTCGGCAGTTGTGCCTCACTTTTAACAAGGGGGGATGTCACATGTGCACTTCACTTGCGCCACGTGGACACGCTTCTATCATAGTCTAGAGTCAGTCTTAGCTTAGGACTAAGCCTGGCACAAGACTCTAGCAGGACGTGCATGCCAGTCACACTTGCATACCCTCTCTTGCACAAGAACAGTCATTTCATCATGCAGGCATTTTACCGCGTGAACCACCTCTAATAGGTCATTTTATTTAAAAGTGACTTTTGGAATTCTTTTTGTAAGTTTGTTGGAAAAGTAGGTAGGGAAAATTGCTAAAGATCTATAACAGAAACCCATTGGGCACTCAATAGAAGCAGAAGAAGCAGGGACACAAGGAGGCAGGCACCCAGCAAGCAGGCAGCACCTCAACAGGAGCCCTAGCGTTTTCTCAAGAAGAAGAAGACCTAGATCAGCCTGGCGTTTTCAGTTTTCAGCAGACAACCCAACGTTTTTAGTTTTCAACCTTAGCGACAACCCGCTCCCACCAGGTTGCAGATCCTCGCCAGATTCCCCATCTAGTACCAGATCAGCCTAGCGTTTTCAAAATTCAACAGATCAACCAGCATTTTCAGAGTTAAATCACCAATCAATGAAACCAGTATTAAAACCAGAGTCAAACATTACAAATCGGCACCAAAACAGGTTCAAAACAGATACCATCCATTTCAAACAAATTCCAACAGGATCACCAAACAAGTTCTCAAACAAAATTCAAACTTAAAAAGCAATCTCGACATCAGTCGAGCTCGAAAAGTAGACTCACTTTCCATCCTGAAACCTGCACCAAAAATTAGGGTTAGGTTCATTCCATAAGGTCGTAGCCGAGCACAGCATGGTCCATCAGCTCTTGGACAAAGAGTGTTCCTCTAGCGGCGATGGTAGTCCGAAAACATAGCAGTCACACTGGACCTCCAAGGTCATCTACTGAGAGATGTCGAGAAATTTCAAGTTATAATCTGCTAGGGTTTCATGGCAAGCATTTCAGGATACTCCACTTTGCCAGAAGTTGCAATCCGAAGGAAGATGTCAGAAACCATATAACTTCGGGCAAAAAAAATTTCTTGAAAGCTTGCCAAGTCCTTGGAGTGTGCGGCTTGGTAGCTATAGAGTCAACATCTGCATGACACTGCCTCTGAGAAAAACAACAGCTCGAAACAAATCTTGGATCCTTCGCTAGCAAAGTGATCTTTATGGCTTATGCCCTGTAAGACATGAGTGGTGAAGACGGGAGCGCGCCCGATGCGTGATGAAGTAAGGGTGAGAGTGGCTAATAAGTACGGGGTCGGAGCACGAAGCTTCTTCAAATAAAATTCCAGTAGTCTCTGGTTTGCTTTGTCTGCTCTTTTGTAGGACCGGTATGCTTTTAGAAAAGCACACGCTTGATGCTCTGATACCACTGTCACAAGCCGGGCACCACGTGTCAATAGAAAAGAAAAGATTGAACAGACTTTTAGCACTTCAATAACAACTAAACTGAAAGAGAGAGACGACACGCAACACGGAGTGGCGGAATTTCCACCCCAAAGAGTATTGGCCCCAAACTTGGCGCCCCTTTCGGTATTTCTTTATACTGCATCAAAACAGTACAAGCCGAAACTCCACGCTCTCCACCTTCTCCAGGAAGCATGCCAGAGAATGAGCCCATAGCCTCATATTTAAAGGCCCTAGGCCCCAAAAGCAGTTTACATGAAAAGCCTTCAAAACTCAAAAGCTTCTGGTCCAAAAGCAATGCCAAAAGGTTGCCAGCGCGTTTTGCGAAATTCCGTACAACTGACACGTCAGCAGTCAGCGCAAAACGCGGGGGCGTCCGTACAACGGCCACGTCATCAGTTTGTGTGTGTGTGTGTGTGTGTGTGTGTGTGTGTAGGTGGGTCTTGGTTTATTTTAATCCTTTGTCACTTGGGGCCCCATCAGACGGGGTCCCCATAAGTTGGTAGGACTTCTTCTTCTGTTACTTGTTATTCTTAGGGTTTAGGCTCCTCCGCCGGCATCTGTAAGCTGGCTCGATTCTTCAGGGCTGTGACACGTCAGCAGTTTGTGACAAGCAGCATACTTACACGAAACGAGAACGGGGAACGGGAACAGGGGGCTCCGGGACGTTTCCGGAACGGGGGGCCCTCGGGGTGGCGGAACAGGAACGGAGGCCGAAACGGTAGCCTTGAGGGAAAGGGAGAGGGAGAGGGAGAGAGAGCCTTGAGGGAGAGGAAGAGGTAGAGAGCTTGAGAGAGAGGGTTTAAAGCTCTTCTTTATATAGGAGAGGATGGAAATAACACCCCCCAAAAGTTCAAAAGACCTATCCCAAACTGTCATTTTTTTGAACTTTGGCGTTCCGGATTCTGTCGTTCCGCATTCCCCTACTAGACCTATTTTGTTGGCTTGGCGGCAAATACAAAATTTTCACTTTTGAATGATGGTTTTCCTCACTACTCTTCTCTCAAGCCATTTCATTAAGCTCTCTTCACCCTGGCAAGATTTCCAAGCTCTCTCTACCTTCGCAAGAGGACCGCCATTTCCGGTCTAGCTAAAAGGACTCGATGAGATCTTCAACTACATCCTATAAGCGCGAGGGGCAAGAGCGGACCTAGCAGGTACTACATTCCACATTATGCTACATGACGACGACATTGTACTGATTTCAGAGTCACCAGAGGGCCTACAAAGCCATCTGAGAGCTTTGGATGAGTTTTGCACAGACAGGCGACTCACAGTGAATCTTGGGAAAACCAAGATCATGATCTTCTACACCTCCACAGCAGTTCGACGAGCAACCACATTTACAGTAAGCAGGAGGAGCAGTAGAGGTGGTCACCTCCTACATCTACCTGGGAGTCACATTCACCAGCAGACAGGGGCCCTTCTCATGGCACAGGCCACCACTGATAGACTCTGTCAGGTGTAGCGGAAAACAATAAGGATTTGCTCGGTACTCCGCACACAAACACAAGGGACACTTTACTTCACTTGAAACAACTGAATTAAACTGAATAAAAGAGACACAAGAGAGAGAGAGAGAGAGAGAGAAAAGAGACGACACAGGGATGTCGGGTCCCAACCCTCAAGGGCCCCCTTGCTCTGTTGCCAAAGCAAGTACTTTCTTTATTCTTTGCACAAATGCTACTACAATGATGCTGATGCTAATGGGTACAGACGCTACGGATATTGGAGACCATGACGATGACGACGAAAGTGTCGTCGTGAAGTCTGGGATCTGCAACGATGGCGACAAAGGTGTCATCGTCGTCAAGATAGGGATTTGCGATGACTATGACGATGACGATGACGATGGTGTCGTCGTCAAGATAGGGAACTGCGATGACGACGACAATGGCATCGACCACGACAACGTCAAGGTTGAAAACTGAAAACGCTAGATGCTCTGCTGGTGATCTGCTATTGTGGCACTATTGCGGCCTGAATCTGCAGTTGCTTCACCGGACTACGGCTGAAATGCAAAAGCGTTGGCTGATCTAGCTGAAATCTGAAAACGCCAGGCTAATCTTTGTCTTGACGGGGAAATTGGCGAGATCTGCAACCAGGTGGGAGCAGGTTCTCGCGAGGCTAAGGGCTGAAAACTGAAAACGCTGATGAAGGAAACCAAAAACGCTAGGGGATGCTGGGGGTACTACAAAGAGACCAACTGTCGGGTGCAACACTTGGTGCACCAACTTCTGCTGCCTTTTTTGCTTTTACTGATGTGCCCAATGGGTTTCTTTAATAGTTTCCTTAGCAATTTTCCCTACCTACTTTTCCAACAAAAGTCACTATAAGTTATTAATAAATAAGTGAAAAATGCATAGTCACATGGGGACGGGGACGGGTCTCGGGGACGTGGCAGGTTCCGGGGACGGGGACGTGGCAAAACAGGGGACCAGGGACGCGCTTTAAAAAACACTAGTTCTTTGCAAATTTAATATTGAGACAACAGTGAACACTAAGAGCACAAGATTGCAAAGAAAAAGTGTGTTTTGCACTCATATTACATAATACCAAAATATAACAAAGGGCGTGCGGCGTGCGCGACATGGTACACCATTGGTGTGGTGATCAAGCATCAATCATCCTGGCAAAAGGGCAAAACATAATGATGTACATAGATATTAGAGAAATCTTGAAGAGAAGGAAAGAGGGGTAGGCTTCAAGGCTCAAGCTTTCGACTTGGAGAGAAGGGGAGATGGGAGAGGGAGAGAGAGAGAGAGAGGAGAAAGAGACTCGAGAGTCAAGAGACTGGTCACTCAAGGGCGGAGCCTCGGAGAGTCGGAGGGCAACTTCAAACTTGGCTCTTGGCACTTGAGTCTTGCAAGGCTTAGGCAATGGGAACTTCAAGGAAGTGGCCTTGAGGCTTGGGTATGAGCCTTGAAGCTTGGGTGCTCTTAAGTACAAAGCAACCCGCCCCCTGCCCACGTCCTATCCGGCGGTGTCACCGGGGACCCGCGTCCCGGGACCTGTCCCTTGTGAGGGAAGTCCCCACGTCCCAAAAAGGCGTCCCCGTCTCCGTCCCGGCGTCCCATCCCCGCGTAAATGGGCCGCGTTCCCCCGTCCCTTGTTTCTATGGAAAAATGTGTAATTTTAAAAAAAGGGTTCTATGCTCTGAAAAATGCTCATGATGGGATAATTGTTCTGTGCAAGAGAGGGTATGTAACTATGACCAGCCCGGACATGCACGTCTTGCTAGAGGCTCACAAAGGTGCCAGGCTCAGTCCTAAGCTAAGCTATGATTGATGCTAGACTATAGCAAAAGCATGTCCACGTGGCGTAAGTGAAGTGCGCACGTGACGGACTCACCAGAGGATATGCAACACTGGCCATGCTAGAGCGGAGATGCCATCAGGCACGCTTTCAGGAACCCCGCACGAAGGGGTGGCTATTCGACACATTAGTCAGCAGCAGAGTGGGCACTGTAACAAAATGCTGACGTGTCGATCTACTGAAGAACGGAGCTACCGGCCGAGGGACCTAAACCCTAGAGGAAGCAAAAGCAACGGCAGATTTTTGAAAATTACGCTGGTATGATGACGTGGTAGGCTGTACGGATTTCCGCATTTTGCGCTGACTGTTGTACGGATTTCCGTGATTTACGCTGGCAGCTTTTTGGCTTTGCTTTTGGACCAAATGTTTTTGAGTTTGAAGGCTTTTTATTGTAAACTGCTTTTGGGGCCTAGGGCCTTTAAATATGACGTTAGGGCTCATTCTCTAGCATGCTTCCTGGAGAAGGTGTACAGTCTGGAGTACCGGCTTGCACAGTGTTGATGCAATATAAAGAAATATCGAAAGGGGCGCCAAGGTTTGGGGCCAATACTCTCTGGGGTGGAATTCCGTCACTCCGTGTTACGTGCTCTGAGTTCTGTATTTAGTGAAGTGTTAAAAGTCTGTTCAGTCTGTTCTTTTCTTTTGGCACGCGGTGCCCTCTTGTGACAAGCACCCGGATTGACAAATAGCCAGTGGGCACGGATTGAGAGACCACAGATATATATGATTTCTCACCTGTTTGGAGGCAAGCACACATTACCACCGGACATCATCAGGGCAAAGCTTGTCACCCCCCCCCCCGGTAGTAGAGACTCTCTTCCAGACCGTCTGCTTCATCCAAAGAGTGAGAGAGCTCCCAATCGACGCTCACACGACGAGCATTTGAGTCAACTATACAGATACCAAAGGCTGGATACGACAGAGCATGGTACACACATATTAGAGCATGGTTCGAGAATCGAAGCACACGACCTTAACCTGGAGAGTTTGCCAACTTTCCAGTACGACCCCGACTCCCCCCAACTTCATCTCTCACATAGTGAGAGAAACATAGTGATCCGACCTTTGGTAGCTGATGATAACCAAAAACGCTAGGTATGTTGGTCCTTGCAAAAACGCTGGTACTGTGATCTGCTTGCGGGAGGATCTGATGCAGAAACGCCAATGCTGAGGATTGCTGGCGATGGTGCAGATGCTGAAAACGCTAGGCAATGGTGCTTGTTGGAAAACGCCAAAGATGGGGATCTTTGCTTGGAGGGAAACCACCAAGGCTTGGTCTTGCTGAGAAGTTGTCTGCTGAGCTTCGCTCCTGTTGCCTCTTCTGCCATTTAGTGCTAACTTTGGTTTGCTTATATATTTTCTTACCCAAATTGCCCTACCTACTTTTGTTGGAAAGTCACTTAAATTAATAAGTGAAAAATGCCAAAAATAGGTCAAATAGGCTAAATGCACTGGAAAATTCTCCTGATGGATTCTGCTGGGAATACTGATGATCATGTTGTGTGCAACCAGAGGATACATCTACACTAAGTGATTGGGCATGCACGGTCTACGAATAGACTCACAAAAGTGCCAGATCACTTCTAATCTAGACTGACTGGACTGACTGAACCCTTATCAGGTTGTAGCTTGTCCACGGACACATAGGGTTAGATGTGTCACGTGACATCCCCTCCTTTTCAAAGTGAGGTATTAGTACCGAACTATATGGCGTCGAGGGAGATCACCAATAGCTGGAAGGGACTCTACGCCAGCCCACTCTGATGTGTGGGTCGTACGGTACTTGAACTTCATAAAGGTCTGCAAAGCTTGCTTCTTTGGGCCGCGCCGAAAGCGACACAAATTCATGTGTGGCTCCTTCAATGCTTCAACTTCGTCGAGAGTCATGCTTCGTTCTTCTTCAAGAATCTCCATGGCTGAAAATTCTTGAAACCACTTCCAACACAAAACCATGAACATACCTATTCCATGTAAAGTGAGTGGCAAAATCTTGTCGTCCTAATAGACTGTGCATACAATGTAGATGAACAAATAGACGGAGTGCTAAACCGTTCACCACATACACGCAAACAATGAGATCAAATCTTTCTCTTATGATCTAGAGCAATCAACTTTGGCAATTCACAATGGAAATGCCCATGCTTGGTGCTCATATTTTCATGTGCTTGTTCTACAAATGTGTCATGCCAAGGAAGAGACATGGAATGTGACTTCCTTGAATGCATACTTTTCAGCTTTTCATGAAAAATCCGCATACATCCGTGCTCATTCATGAGTGAAACGTGCTCAACGTACAATATGTCATGCCTAGGAAAAGGGATCACATAAAGACGCTGACTAAAATACAGGAAATGATCACGAATGAAACACTCGAACAATGCGTGCGTATCAATCATGCGAACACATAATACTTTCTGTGAGGGTTCTTTGGACCTAGGCTCGAGAGCCAAGATCGGTTCTTCCTGAATGAGCGAATCGTCCTGTGGAGGTTCTTTGGGATCTATCGAATCTTCTTGTGGGGGATCTATGGACCTCGACTCGAAAGCCAAAATCGATTCTTCGTGATTGATCGAATCTGCAACGAGGTTAGCTTCGCTAGAAAAAGCATCCACTAACACATCATCCTTGTGAACAATCACATCATCTTCATGCAACTCATAATGCTTGTGAGAAATCACATCTTGATCATGCAAATCATCATGCTTGTCATTGTCATCCAAATCATTATGCAAATCATTGGCATTCAAATCATCATCATGTTTCTCATAATCATGCAAATCTTGTGTGTCATGCTTTGGAGAAGAAGAGACTGACAGAGTCTCCTTCTCCTTAATCCTTTCAATCTTGTCCTGCATATTAACAATGAGAGAGGGAAAATGAACAATGTCCTCTCCATGAATGACAATGGGAGAATCACTTTTGGCATTGAGAATGAAAGTGTTAGCCTCCCAATCAATGAGAGGGTTAACATCACGAAACCATCGAATGCCCAAAATCATATCACATCCTGAGAGAGGAGAGACAACAAATCTTCTAGTGAAGGCAGCTTGTTGAATTGCAAACAACACACCAAGGCACTCCTCCATGATGAGAGTGTCCATACCGGCAACAAAGCCAGAGACCTCGAGAGGAGATCTCTGACTAACTTCTAGGCGGGCTCTCTCAATAAGAGAGGGACTGATCACATCATGAATACTACCTGGGTCAAACAATATGACAAAACGCTGCCCCGACACCTGACCATAACATTTAATGAGAGAATCATCAATGGGAGGGTCAAGAGAAACTTGAGGCACACTCGTGTTATCATTAATTGCATTGACAGAGGAAGTGGGTTCTGTGAATTCTTTAGATTCATTCGATTCAAGCTTAAAACATGTTCTTTTTATGTGACCCTTAATGTGACAATGAAAACAACGACCTTCCTTAGAATAAGTGCTTTGCTCTTCCGACGTGATGTATCCTCGTACAATTCTTTGTGCTACCTTTTCATCTGGAGTAAGCTTAGGTTTAGCAATTGTGTTAACCTTACCCTTAGATTCATTGGAAGAATTCTTTTCTGAGAGACTGTTGGAAGATTGGTTAGAAGAGTTACCATTCTTACCGTTCTTACCGTTCAGAGGGTTCTGAGAAGTCTGCGAGGTACTTGTGGAAGTCTTGTTCTCCTTAGGCTTTCCCTTGTTGTGCTTCATCTCCTGCGCGAGAGCAATCGCTACCGCCTTGTTGAGATCGATTGGATCGAGCACCTCGACATAGTACTTGATATACTCGTCCAATCCATAAAGGAATGCCTCTTTGCGCTCATCATCCGACTTGCGTAATTGGGTACATAGTTGCAAAACACGATTAGAAAAAGACATAACCGGCATACCGTTTTGCTTGAGAGTGCGCCAATCGTCCTTCAATCGTGCGAGGTACTGAGGTGGCATAAACCACGCCTTGAGCTTGTCTTGGAAATCAGCCCAATTGAAGAAAAGGAGCGTGAATTCGTCAGCTTCCTCTAGGTGTCACTCTCGTCGACGAGAGTGGTCTACTTTTGATTGCACATGTGTGTACAATGATGATGCATAACGCTGGCTTAAGGCTGCGTTTTCACTGCTGGCTTCACTGATGGAATCGCTGAAGTTCTTGATGCATGTGAGGTTGATCTGCTAACGCTAGATGCAAGGGTTGGTTGCGATCAAGCAAGGCTGGGGAAAAACGCCAGGAAAGGGGAGTTCCTTGATGGCGATGGCTGTTGGAGGAAAAACGCCAAGAGGGAGATGGGATGGCGCTAGGTCTTGGATGGGGATGGCTCACCAAGGATGGCTTGGGGAGTTCTTGTTGAGAGAGGGAGGGAGTACCTATTGCTTGAAAACCCTGCTGTGCTCCTTGCTCATCTGCCCAATTGTGCTAACTTGGGTTTGCTTATATATTGACTTAGCAAAATTGCCCTACCTACTTTTGTTGGAAAGTCGCTTAAAAATAATAAGTGAAAAATACCAAAAATAGGGAAAATAGGCTAAATGCACTGGAAAATTCCCCTAACTGAATCTGATGGATTCTGATGGGAATTATGATGATCATGCTGTGTGCAACCGGAGGATATGCATCTACACTAGGTGACTGGGCATGCATGGTCTACGAATAGACTCACAAAAGTGCCAGATCACTTCTAATCTAAACCGACTGGACTGACGAGAACCCTGCTATGGTGTAGCTTGTCCACGGACACATAGGATTGGATGTGTCACGTGATAGAATAACCGTGGCATCCATCTTACCATCATACTTACTGAACGTCAACTTCTCTGTGACTAGATGGTTGGAATCCGCATCGTGGCTTGTGCCACTTGAGGAACTCCCATGATCTTTGGCTGGTTCGAACTTCGAGGCAAGCACTTGTCGAACTAATTCTTGAGTGCGTAGTTCTCTTTGAGCCTCACGCTCGATCTCCAAGGCCACTCTTTGAGCTTCACGCTCGGCCTTTCTTTTTGCTTTTCTTTCGTTTCGTTCATCGCACTCGCGTTCTAAAGCAATGCGATTTGCTTCTTGTTGTGCCAACGCAATTCGATTCGCTTCTTGTTGTTGGGCCATCATGTTCATGCGAGTCTCTTCTTGTTTGGCCATCATCGACTTAACCATCGCCTCCATCAACGTTGGTACAACTCGTGGCGTAGATGGCGAAGGGGGGGGTCGGAAAAATCTCTTGGTGGGGAAAATTCTTCGTCGCCTCTCTCATGCTCATCACCTGTATGCGAAGTATCTATTCCACTCCGAGTGACGACCATGCACTAGGGTCTTGGGTTCTTGGGTTCTTGAGGGTCTTGACGTTCTTGAGGTTCTTGAGGGTCTTCAAGTTCTTGAGGTTTTCTTTCGCTTGCAATCTGTGTTTGAGAAGGATCTTCTCTTCACCCGACTTCTACTCCTTTCCGCGGGCGCACCCCTTGGCGGCCTTGCGCTCACACCAAGGTTGCTTTTTCCCACCTCACGTCGATTGGCCGGCCACTAAGTGCACGGTCCGCTCTCAATGAGTGAAAAGAGACACAAGGGGAGGCTGGACAAGCCCTTCTTTCTTGGGATTCCTTTCACTCTTCAAAAACACGATTAGAAATCGACACGCCCAAGCGAACTTGGGTTCGTGCGACCTCAACAAGCAAAAAAAAATTATGTGGTTCTTTCCTTGAGTGATACAGAACACTGCCAAAGCTCTGATACCAATGTTAGGTGCAGCGGAATGAATGTTTGCGCTTTGCTCAAGATGAGAGCTCCGAACTATGCTCAAGGTTCCTTTTGTTCCTATGGAAGGTAGAGCCTTCCGTTCCTAATGAGGGAGTGCTATGATCACGAACAAAGTGAATGGACACTGTGCGTGCAAGTGTAGGAGACTGAGAGATAGAGAGAGAAGAGAGATACGACACCAGAAACGTTGTAAAATCCTCCTCCGAAGGCCCCACTCTCGTCGGCGAGAGTGGTCTACTTATGATTGCACAAACTAGTACAAACTGTATGCATGGGAATGATGCAAGTCTAGGCTATGTCGACTATGACGACGGGGATGACGAAGTCGACCTAAGGGCTGAGATCCACAATCTTTCTACTGCTGTCCAAAAACGCTATGGGCTGAAATCTACGACTAGTTCAAAAACGCTGATTTGGGGACTGTTTTCTATGGGTCTTTGACGCTGAAAATCTGCAGGTTTAGGGCTGAAAACTGAGGTTCTTCAAGGCTGAAAGCTGATGGTCTTTCCGGGTTGAATCTGCTACCTCCTTATAGGTGGAATCTGCTACTCTTCTATTGCTGAAAATCGCTGAAATTCTGCAGGTGCTGAGATCCAAAAACGCTAGGGAAGTTCTGTCAAAAACGCTAGGCTGATGATAACCAAAAACGCTAGGTATGTTGGTCCTTGCAAAAACGTTGGTACTGTGATCTGCTTGCGGGAGGATCTGATACAGAAACACCAATGCTGAGGATTGCTGGCGATGGTGCAGATGCTGAAAACGCTAGGCAATGGTGCTTGTTGGAAAACGCCAGAGATGGGGATCTTTGCTTGGAGGGAAACCACCAAGGCTTGGTCTTGCTGAGAAGTTGCCTGTTGAGCTTGGCTCCTGTTGCCTCTTCTGCCATTTAGTGCTAACTTTGGTTTGTTTATATATTTTCTTACCCAAATTGCCCTACCTACTTTTGTTGGAAAGTCGCTTACATTAATAAGTGAAAAATACCAAAAATAGGTAAAATAGGCTAAATGCACTGGAAAATTCCCCTAATGGAATCTAATGGATTCTGGTGGAAATACTGATGATCATGCTGTGTGCAACCAGAGGATATGCATCTACACTAAGTGACTGGGCATGCACGGTCTACGATAGACTCACAAAAGTACCAGATCACTTCTAATCTAGACTGATTGAACCTTGATCATGCTGTAGCTTGTCCACGGACACATAGGGTTGGATGTGTAACATGGACAGAGATAGCTAGATTGATGCATTTGCATAGTTGTACTATCCTCAGCATATAGACATGCACATATCCCTAGTACTAGAGCTCCACCCATCCCCATAGATCTCATCACCCAACAGACGTCCTTCTCTCTTTTAATTTGTACCAATCTGAACTATTTTTTCTTTTCCGATAGACAGAGGACATACACACATACATACTTGATTTGTCTCATAGGCCGACTTCAGCCTCACATAGACGTTAAAAATCTCTCTCTCTCTCTCTCTCTCTCTCTCTCTCTCTCTCTCTCTCTCTCTCTCTCTCTCATGTCTCGCTCACAGGAGAGGGGATCTAGCCCAGATGCGTCGGGATGGGCGTCCAGTGTCCGGGCAGACGTAGTGTGAACACGGCCAGTGTGGCCGGCCATTATTATAAAAGGGAGGCCAAGGCCTCATTTGCAGTTATCAACCCCCACTGGCAGAGTGCCAGTGGTTAGCCCGCGAGGCTAGGAGTGCACGAGGTCACCTCGAGGAGGTAAGGCCGGTGGTATGGGACGCTCGGTCTTACAGGTGCACGCCTACGTCCTCGAACGCTGGCCCCAGCACGGGGGAGCTGCCGGATGGTGGCTATGGTCGGGTGGTTCGTCCGACGCGTATCTGTAGGCGGTCCGTGTAGCCGGGAGATCCTTCCTCTCATTCGTTTCATGGTATCAGAGCCGGCTTGGCTACACGAAGGACTATGTGCACACCTACGGGTTGGTCAGAGTCGGATAATTACCATTTCATGCAATTTTTGATGAATTAACTGTTTACTCGATTGTTTTCTTCTCTTGAGCATGTTTGCAGGTGAAGTTTAACACACTGCTCGCTGATTTTTTATAAAATTCGGCGATTTAAAAGCGGGAAGTGCTGAAAATCAAAAGATTTTTTATTGAATTTACTGGTTTTCGATGAAAATCAGTGTATTTATCCTTAATTTGCTGGTTTTATATTAAAATTCAGCATGTTGTAACTCTTTCAATCTCTCTGTAACCTCATTCTCTGTGTGAAGCGTAGAGAGAGAGAGAGAGAGAGAGAGTACCTCTCTCTTGCAAGCAAGGGGTTGCTCGTTCTTCTGCTGTGAAGGGGGGAGAGAGAGAAGCCAGTGCCTTGGTTGCAGTGCTACAGGAGGAGCCAGCGTTTTCCAACGTGGACAAAATACATAGCGCTGGCATCTGCCTGGCTTGGGTTTTGTGTGTCGACCACGGGTGGGCACACGCGAGGAGGCATCCCCTTCTTTTCCACGCAGCATCAAATACGGCAGCGTGAGCGCTCGATTTTTTAGATAGCGCTGGAGTTTTTTTTTTACGTTGCTAGTTGAGTTAGCGCTGGATTTGTTTTAAAAGGGGGGGACACCCTTATTTTAAGTCATGGCCAGGCCCTTTTAAATTTGGACCTTTTTTTAAAATAGGTCTGAAACTTGTACTTCATACATACTCGTAGGTTCATTACTTTATTCATATGAATCTATGAAGATTCCTCTACTAGCTGCGAGACATACTACTACAATTATATACTCCTATAGGAGGACCACCAGTTAAAATGTTAACGCCTTTTCGATACAGGCGACGGACTCCAACTCGCGACCTGATGAGCGCATAGGCATTTGGCCTAAGCCAGATCGCCTCTAGCAGCTGCATGCTGTGGCAGTAGTTTTGCCAATATAATTTTTTTCATAAGCCTGCAACGACGCGAGAGAAAGGCTGCGACGTGTATGCTTCTCTGCCCCTTCATCACTACCTGCTCTGCGCCACCTGGACTACCCCCCGCCGCCCGTTTTCTGCACACTGGTCTGTATCTCTCATGTCGATCCTAGCATCGCAAGTGTCACCTTGCTCGCATGATGCACCCTTCATTTTTGTTTTCTCACACTGCCAATGCAGAATCGTTGTTGATTCTCCACTTTCTTTCTTTTTTTTGAAATCGTTGGCACATACTTCATTAAAAAACTCACTTACAGATATTTGCAGAGCTTACAGAGAATTCATTTCTCAAGTCTTCTGCTTCTCTCTCACGCTTCCTCTCTCTCACCTGCTTGCGCTCTCGTGCTCCCGCCATCACCTGCTCGCCTTCAGACGCTCACGCCGATGCGTGGGGCTCCTAGCACTTCAACTTTTCGCGATCGAAAAGTGCAGAAAAGGCCCGGTTTCGCGTGAAACTTCCAGTTTTTCACGCACTTCGCCATGGATTCCTCCAGCTCATATGTGCACCGTGACAACACGCCAGGTAGCATCCAAATTCCATTCACGCATGCTCTGTACACATGGATTACAAGTACTTTCAAGAGTTTCGACCAACGTGTTACTGCTCTAAAAAACGCGAACGTGCAGATGAACATTCGCTTGGCCTCTCTCGAAGGGGTCGTGCAGGGGCTCAGTTCTGGACTCTCTACTCTCGAAAATATGGCTCAGTAGACAACTACGCGTCTTTTCGAGGGCGAAACCCATCTCCAGCAATTGCGGACACAAATTGCTGCTTTTGGGCGTTCACAAGGTGGTCCAACTGCCACAATTCCGTACAAAACTACAAATTCCTCAGGTGAAGAGAAGGAGTGTACGGAATTGGCCGTAAATAACTGGCTGCACCAGTGGACCACATACTTTGATCTCCATGGGGAGCATGATGAACAGAGGATTCAGACGATTCCTCTCTATCTGCACAATAAGGCGCTTACCTGGTGGCGTGACATGACAGAGAAGCCTACGACATGGGCTAATTTCGGTGTAAAATTCAAGAGGGATTTTGCTAAAATGGAACCTTTGAAAGCTTATGCCAAACTGCAGAGTCTTTCGATGAAAACTCTGTCTTTTGATAAATATACGACAGCTTTCAAAGAGGCGCTCACCTTCTGCAAGGTGGATTCTACGCACGTTGTGCACATGTATCTGCTGGGATTGCATGAGGATTACCCGTTGGGCCTTAATTAAGGACAAAGCCCCGATTGATGTCGAGGATGCAATGGCAAAGGCCAAGACGTTCCATTTGATAAATGGAGCGAATTATGAGAAGAAAAGAACTGCAGACCATCAATCCGGTGAGGGTGCTTCGAGGAAGCGACCCCGATTCCAACATAAGTCCAAATCATCGCCGAGATCTTCTGAAGAGAAGAAGAAAGCCAAAAATGCTTCAGTTGTTGATGCAGTGAAGAAAGGGGCTTGCTTCGGATGTGGCCAGACGGGTCACCAAATCAAGGATTGCCCCAAGAAGAAGAAGACACAGAAACCGCAAGGTCGTCCTTCGGTTCAGATTCACGAGATCTCAGGTAACTCTGATGTTGTTCAAGTTGAAATCCATCATTTAGCGCACAGTTCATGCACTAATTGTACTTTTAGCACCAAAGTGTTTGATAAGCACGATCTTCTCCGTTTCCCCGGGAAGATCAATGGTCACGACGTGACCGTACTCCTTGA
The DNA here is from genome assembly GCF_014529385.1 of Adiantum capillus-veneris. Lineage (NCBI taxonomy): Eukaryota > Viridiplantae > Streptophyta > Polypodiopsida > Polypodiales > Pteridaceae > Adiantum > Adiantum capillus-veneris. Next base: position 155,586,470 of record NC_140934.1, read on the forward strand.
TAATGGAAGCTCACACAATTTTGTGGATGCAAAATTGGTGCAGAAACTAAGCCTACGGACGCGGGACAGTGACAATGAGTATCGCGTGAAGATGGCTCGTGGCGTGGATACGGATGTATGGAATCGGATGGTTCCAGATTTGTCGCTCAAGCTGGCTGATTACAAAGAGAACCTGGATTTCCACATCATGCGCCTGGACAGAGCAGATATTATTTTAGGAATTCGATGGTTTTATGATAAACAAGACTCGTTGTATATAGACTATGTACATCACTCTCTTGTTTTTATTAAGCAAAACATGCCTCATGTGTCTGTGTCGCTTTGTAATCAGAAGTCTGTAAATAATGGTTTTGCAATACCAGTTGTTACTACTTTGAAAATGTATAAAGAAATAAAGTCTTCTGATGTTGTCTTTTATCAATGTGTACTATCTGCTTGGTTTGATTCATTAATACTTGGTACTTCTGTCACTAAATTTTGTAAAAATGTTTCATGTTCTTCTGTTGAACTTGGGAATTCTGACGAATCCAACCTTATTCGAAAAATCATGACTGATTTCCAGGATGTTTTTCCTGATGATCTACCTCCTGGCTTGTCGCCTTCGAGAGGAGTTGATCATGGCATTGAGTTGGTGGCTGGCAGTCAGCCCTTCTCAAAGCAACCTTATCGGTTTAGTAAAACCGAGGAGGACGAGATTCAACGACAGCTGAAGGATTATCTCGACAAGGATTTTGTTCGGCCTAGCAAATCCCCGTGGGGAGCGCCAATGCTACTTTCTCGAAAGAAGGATAACACTATGCGCTTCTGCGTGGATTACAAGGGGTTGAATAAGCTCACTGTCAAGAACAAGTATCCGCTCCCGCGCATGGACAATCTGATAGATCGGCTCCATGGAGCGTTGTATTTTACGAAGATAGACCTGCAATCGGGCTATCATCAAATACACATCAAACTCGAAGATATTCCTAAGACAGGCTTCCATACGCGTTATGGTCACTACGAGTTTTTGGTCTTGCCATTTTGTTTGACCAATCACCAATGCTCCAGCTACCTTTCAACAGATGATGAATGATCTGCTAAGACCATTTTTAGGCAACTTCGTTGTTGTATTTCTCGATGATATCTTGATCTACAGCCAAAGTTTGTCTGAGCACCTAGTGCATATACGCACTGTTCTCGAAGTACTGAGAACCGAGAAGCTTTATGCTAAGGCTTCTAAGTGTGAATTCTTTAAGAAGGAGCTTCTGTACTTGGGTCACATCATTACTCGCGATGGAATTCGCGTCGACCCTGAAAAGTTGGATAAAGTGCGAAATTGGCCCATTCTGAAGAATGTACGCCAAGTAAAGTCCTTTTTAGGCTTTACTAGATTCTTTCGCAAGTTTATCAAGGATTACTCTAAGGTTGCTGCTCCGCTTACGCAAATTTTAAAAGGAGGGGTGAAAGGGCCAAAACTTCGGGTCCTCATCGTAAAGGTAATCCCCCTGTTGTCTGGAATGAGCGTCTCGACGAGAGCTTTCGGACACTAAAGCACTTGGTGACTACTGCACCAATATTACACATTGTGGATCCTAGCAAACCGTTTGTGGTTGAAATGGATGCTAGTGATTATGCTATTGGTGAGGCATTATACCAGGATGGACATCCTGTCGCGTTTGAAAGTAAGAAGCTTTCTGACGTTGAGATGCGTTATCCAACGTATGAAAAGGAGCTTTACGCCGTAGTCCACGCCCTGAGAAAATGGCGGCACTACTTATATGGCTCTACGTTTGTTGCATGGACAGATCATCATTCCTTGCGCTATATATGTGATCAAGGTGACCTCAGAGGCCGGAAGGCTAGATGGGTTGAGCTTATGCAAGAGTTTGACTTTGAGATCCGTTATAGAAAAGGATCCAGCAATCAAGTTGCCGATGCACTCATCAGGATTCCTGAGGTTAATGCCTTGTCTATGGCTGAAATCTCAACGGATTTCTCTCTCTCTCTCCGAGGGCTATGTCGTTCCGATGGCCATTTTGGCAAGATATGGAACGAGGTCAAAGCGGGGCATGACTCGCATACAGGCTTGGGTGGTCCGGAGACCCAAGTGAGTCGTGTTGGAGAGACGAGACAACGACAATATTCCAAAAGAGGTGGACTATTGTTCAGAAATGGTAAAGTCTGCGTGCCGAAAATTGATGAGATTCGACAAAGGATTTTGTGTGAATGCCACGATGTTCCTAGCGCTGGGCACCCAGGTATCCAGAGAACTTTTGCTTTTGTCAAGCGATATTTCTATTGGCCAAGAATGCGCTCTTACATAGAGAGCTATGTGAAGAGATGCGCTCAGTGTCAGGTCAATAAGGCAGAGCGCCTTAGGAAAGCTGGCCTGCTACATCCATTGGAAATCCCAAATGCCAAGTGACAGAGTATTTCCATGGACTTCATCGTTGGTTTGCCAAATACTAGTCGGGGCAATGACGCTATTTGGGTTGTAGTCAATAGACTCACAAAAATGGCGAAGTTCATACCAACGAAGTCGACAGTAAAAAGCCATGAGTTGGCGGTTTTATTTGTCGATCAGCTTTATAAGCTGTATGGTCTCCCAGAAGATATCGTCAGTGATCAAGATACTAAGTTCACTAGCCGATTTTGGCAAGATGTCTTTGCTCACCTTCAGACGAAGTTGAGTATGTCGTCTTCTGACCATCCTGAGTCCAACGGACAAACTGAGAGGATGAATCAGACGTTAGAAGACATGTTGAGAGCCTATGTCTCTCACAAGCAATCTGATTGGGAAAGGTATATTCCACAGTTAGAGTTTGCCTATAATAGTAGCAAGCATTCTACTACTGGATTTAGCCCGTTCATGTTGATGTATGGATTCAAGCCTAAATCCCCAATTGCTATTGGCTTAGAGAAAGTCAAGGAACGCCAAGCTCGTGATTTCCTGTATGACATGCAAGAAATGCTCGAATTGGCTAAGGATAGTATAAGAACGGCTCGTGACAGAGTTACTACTTATGCTAATCAAAAGAGATCTCCAAGGACGATGTGGGACAATGGGTCTATCTGAAGATACCCAAGGATTCCAAGACTATGCGAACAGGAAAGCATTATAAGCTTTCGGCTAGATATTGTGGTCCGTTCTTGATCACAAAGAAAATTGGCCAGGTTGCCTACAAACTTGCTCTTCCTTCGGATGTTAGTGTACATCCAGTGTTTCATGTCAGCCACCTTAAAGTGAAATTGGGCGAAGCCGACGTTGTGCCTATCGAGGAAAATGTATGGCAAGATATGCAAACTGAGTATATTCCTCAAGAACCAGAAGCAATTTTAGATCATCGTACCCGTTATTCGTGCCAAAAGGCTTATGACGAGTACTTAATTAAATGGAAGGGTCAATCTGAAAGGTTTGCTACTTGGGAACCTGTTAGAGCTTTGAAGGCTCAGTATCCCCACTTCATTGATGAGGACATCAATGGTTCTTAAGGGGGGAAGTATGTTATGTCCCGCTCACAGGAGAGGGGATCTAGCCCAGATGCCGTCGGGATGAGCGTCCAGTGTCCGGGCGGACGTAGTGTGAACACGGCCAGTGTGGCCGGCCATTATTATAAAAGGGAGGCCAAGGCCTTATTTGCAGTTATCGACCCCCACTGGCAGAGTGCTAGTGGTTAGTCCGCGAGGCTAGGAGTGCGCGAGGTCACGAGGAGGTGAGGCCGGGTGGTATGGGACGCTCGGTCTTACAGGTGCACGCCTAGGTCCTCGGACGCTGGCCCAACACGAGGGAGCTGCCGGATGGTGGCTATGGTAGGGTGGTTCATCCGACGCATATCTGTAGGCGGTCCGTGTAGCCGGGAGATCCTTCCTCTTGTTCGTCTCTCTCTCTCTCTCTCTCTCTCTCTCTCTCTCTCTCTCTCTCTCTCTCTCTCTCTCTCTCTCTCCACATCTGTACCTTTCTCATTTCCTCTCTTCAAAGAAATAAAAGGAACCATCACTCAAGCTAAAGTAATCACTACCGCAAGGAAAGAAGTAAGGATCTGTGAAAGTGAAAACGTAGATCTTCACCATTTCCATTCCGTTGCACCTGACACCTTTCAAGGGTGAAGTGCCAGAAGATTGGGAGCCTGAGGAGCAACCACAGATAGAAGAAACAGATGAAAATCTTATACCTGAAGAGGTCCTAACACACAAGGAAAGGAAAGTTAAGGGTAAGCTAGGCCGCAAGTATTTGGTCTAGTTTCAAGACCTATCCAGCTCTTCATGCAAAGTACATGAGGAGGAACTGCAAATACTCCTAAATTATTAGAACTTTACCTTGAGGCTTTTGGTTTAGCTCTGACTAATCCTCGAGTGCACATCGAATCAACAGATTAAATATAGTGCGCACGATATGGGGAGCCACTCCACTGCTTTGTGACAAACTATCCACAGAGGAATAGAGTCAACCAACTTCTCTCCAAGATTTTGCGGGTACTCACATGCTTATTGAGTGACTTTATGATATGCACATAAATAGTTGCCATAAGTTGTGGGCTTGTGGTTTGAATTCCTAACGAACTGAATGCAACATGTACTCTTTCATTTGTGGCTTTTTTTTTAGTATGTGTTAAGGATGACATGACTGCAAAATTTTATCTTGTTGATGTGAATCTGGAGTGACGAGATTTAGTACATCAAGAAATCTATAAATGATCAATGCGGTCTGGATATGGTGGTTAAATAAGACATAATGATCATGGTTCACGTCTAAGATCCTGACATGGATTGTGATATAATTGTTCAGTGACTTGTGTCTTTGTGTTGGTGCATGGTTGCACATCCGCATAGAGTAAGTGTCTACTAAGCTATTCTCTATCTATTGTTTTTTCTTTGCACACATAATCGAGAGCGATTACTCTTCTTTTAAGAGGTATATCACAAAAAGTGATGACGTGGCACTTAAACCCCGACAACAATCAGGAAAAAGAGAGATCGCAAAAGATGATGATGTGGCTGTCCAAAAGGTGTTGATGTGGCACCTTGGTCCTCCACAAATTGCGGCCCGAATGTCAATTGCCACATGGCAAAATTTGCTATGTAAATTTGGAGAGCTTTTTAGCATACCTATGTTTGAAGTTCTTAGAGAGCCAACTTTTTGTAACAATTGCTTTTGGCTAAGGGCCTTTATATATGTGCTTTGGGGGAGTCTCTAGCAAATCAATGTGTGGGTCCACAAGACAAAGAACCCTCCCCAGCAGTAGTACTCTATTCCTATCAATGTGTGGGCCCACAAGACAAAGAACCCTCCTGGGCAGTAGTACTCTATGTATTGAAAGAAGCGCCAAACTTTGAGGCCAGTGCATTTGCAAGCGGAACTCCGCTACTTCGTGTCTCCACTACTTTGAGTTTTGAAGTGCAAGTGCTTAAAGTTTCCGTGAAATTCGTGTGTTGTTGAGGATTTACTGTCTTGTCAATACTAAGCCGGATATAGCCTTGCAATGTGAGATCAACCACGCTGCCCGCGTTTCACAATGAACAGTGCCCGGTAGCTAGTGATTAGCGAGTGGGGGATGGCAAGCTTTTGTGGGTCCGAAAACGCGGCAGTTTTTCTTATTAGCCCGATAGACTAGCGCTAGGCTGGACAACAGTTCTCTTCCATTGCCTCATCTGAATCGGGCCTATTATTACCAATTGATTTGTGCTTCTTGCACTTTACTAGAACTTACTTGATTCTTGCACTTTTCTAGAAACTCACTTGATTAATGTTTATCATCCCCTAACAATGACACATATCAAGTTCTTTCAACCCCTCTGAGCAAAGATATACGATAGATACCTCTACATTTTCTTGGCATATTACAACTCTCGTCTCATGTGACATTATTTGAATCCACATATTAACTACTTACACTATTTTAAAGAACAAGGATACTTAAAGTCAATAAGGAGTCATAGTGTACTGTGGACAATGCAAGATACCTTGACGGCAATTGTACCAGCTAAAGCATCCAAGTCCTCCATGAGCCTACCAATGCGGCATTCATCCCATGCACTACGATACTGCTCCCGCAGGATGTAATCGGAGGTAAAACCATAAACAATGCTGATGCGGCTGTCTTCAGGTGTCCGTGTGATAAGTGTTTGCTGAGGGGGGCCATCCAAGGATGGAGGAGGCCACATGCGCTCACATATACTGGAGCGTGCCTTCCACAATGCATCAGTGACCGGCGAGTGGTACATGCCTGGCCACATGCTAAGCGGCTTGCGGCTTGGGCTGTCCGGGGTAGACTCAAAAGGAGATTTCACAGTTGGCAAAACTGGGATAGTGATGGATCGTTCAAAAGATGGTGACGCTGTGCTATTATTATGAGGGTCCATGATGATCTCTGTTGCAACAGGCATTGCCACAATGATCTCTCTCTCTCTCTCTCTCTCTCTCTCTCTCTCTCTCTCTCACACTCACACAACCTGTAGGGCCTTTTCCTGATGATTCAGTGTGCAAAATCGAGTGTTGCAGAAGAGGAACCGCCGTAACCCCGTGGATCCCGAAAAAAGTACGCGGAGCACCTTTCCTAAGAACGGAGCTTGACGAAAGGCGACTCAAAAGACTCATCGGTTTACATCTTCACTTCTGCGCTGAAACGTTAAGCAGTAACACAACACCATCAGCATGCTAAAATTAAGTGCCACGAGGTACAAACCATGCTAAAATTAAGTGCCACGAGGTGCAAACCATGCGATCAAATTCAAATCGAACCATCGTTGATCTCGACATTAATGTAAAAAATTTGAATCTTGAGCATTAGGCAAAATTTGGACTCACAAAAGGACCTTTTAAGGAGTTTGACTTTACCTCTCTCTGTCAAAACGGGCGCATGGATAAATTTTTGCAAACAAACTTCAAAGTTGGCGATGGTTTGACGGTTAGAATATCCTCTTCAAGCTCTATCTACTAATATATAGCATGCTATGAGATTCCTCATATTTTAAAAGATTATTTTTCTTATTCACTTAGATTTCGAGAGGTTTCTAGGTGAATAAAAAAAAGAATCTTCTAACATATGACGAATCTCATGGCGTGCTATATATCAGTAGATAGAGCTTGAAGAGAACATTCTAACTATCAAACCTACGCTAACTTTGGAGTTTGTTTGCAAAAATTTATCCATGCGTCCGTTTTGGTAGAGAGAGGTAAAGTCAAACTCTTTAAAGGGCCCCTTTGTGAGTCCAAATTTTGCCTAATGATTCGGGGCTTAATTTCGGGATGCCTCACACCCACAATTTGAGCCCTCGTCAATGGGGTGAGAACCCAATGCCCTAACCATCATGTCCGTGTGCATACCTTGCTTTAAATGCAGAAACATGCATTTATAATTTTAAAACCACTAATCTCGGGATTAAATAAAACTAATCTTGGGATCTCGAGATTGGTTTTTACAGATCGATGACTAAGATTCAACAGTAGTCCCAATTTGAATATGGGTCATTGATCCCATGGTTTGCACCTTGTGGCACATATAGACGAAGATGATATGGCCACCACATGGGACTCGAGGAATGGCTCCGCAAGAAAGAGGGCCCCCAAAGCTTTGTATGGCTTAAAGCCCCCTCCAAAATCAAAACGTTGAATCAAAATTAGGACCCACCTATTAAGAGACAAGCTCTCCATCAAAAGGCGTCTTTTTTTAAATATAGATTTATTGGGCAGGCAGTGTGTAAATTCGCCCTCCGCCTATTTACACAATTGTAAACGTCCTAAGTTCTAGCAAGGTGAAGACTCACATTGGCATCTTAGAACAAGGTGAAGGATCACAATGTCATGCTGGGGAAGTGCAATGTACAAGCAGACGAGGGTAGAAGCTATTAAGTTTTATATTAACAACGAGTATTTTGAAAGGTTGTAGAGAAGTTCTATGATAAAGGAAGTAACATATATATTACAAAAGATGACTAATAGATCAAGTTTGTTTAAGTGGTAATCATGGAGAAGTTATTTGTTGACCAAATTTAGCTCAATTTGAAGTTGTAGTTTGTTGCTTCTTGGCCATATACCATTTTGGAGTACAATTAATAGCCACTTTGTAAGAAGTATGATAAGCCCATAGAGCTGAAGTCGGCTTCAAATTCCAATCTGTGCGATGAGCTTCCACCGTTTTGGTCAAGATAGAGATTAAGGTCTTGTTGGTACTTTCAACTTGGCTATTTGCTTGTGGATAATAAGGTGTGGACTTATGGTGAGCTATCATGAAGTTGGTAGTGAGTTCTTTTATCATTCCATTTATAAAATGAGTGCCATTGTCACTCAAAATCTCAAAGGGACAACCAAATCCTGTAATAATGTTCTCAAAGAGAAACTTGGTAGTTGACCTTGCATCAGTCTTACGTGTCGCCCTGGCTTCCACGCACTTTGTCACATAGTCAGTGGCAACGATAATATATCAAGATTAAGTGCTACGAGCTGCCGGACTAATAGGGCCTACAAAGTCCAAACCCCATTTTTCAAATGGTCGAGTCACTTTAATAGGATGTAAGGGCATCTTATCCTTTTGTTGCGTGATCTTGTAATGTTGGCATTCATCACATCCTTTTGCAAAAAGTGATGCATCCTTGAATAAGGTAGGCCACCAATAGCCTGATTGCAACACCTTTCTAGCAGGTAGTTCCCCTGAGAAATTTCCTCTGGCTATACCCATGTGGGCTTCTTGCAGTATGTATAAATACTCATCCTCACGGGCACAACGTCTAAGAATATCGTCCTTCCCTAGCTTATAGAGAATTTCTGCAATGAGAGAATAAGGATCACATTATTTTAACAGTTTTTGAGCTATGTCCTTACAAAGCTCTTTGGGTGGAAAACCATTAACTAGAAAGTTCACAATCTTCTCACTCCATTCAGGCATGGTCTCGACTAGAAATAAGGAAGTATCGGGCAATTCATCATCGACTCCAGTAGGGGCTTCACCATTGGGTATGCAAGACAAATGATCCGCCATGACATGTCTTCTACCAGGTCTCACAACAACGATAAAATCAAACTCAAGAAGAATTAACAACCATCGTGTAATTATTCCCGTGGAACAAGGTTTTATTTACTAGATACAACAAGGCTTGATGATCAACATAGAAAACAAACTTGTTGGCCAAAAGGTAGTGGAAAAATTTCTTTACTGCATAGATCATAGCTAAACCTTCCCTCTCTGTAGTGGTGTAGTTTCTCTTAGCATCATTCAATTGACAACTGACAAAGCTAATGGGGTAGTCCAATTTATGTTCTCCTGGTAGAGCTAGAACACCCCCAATAACAAAGTTTGATGCATCAATATGCACATGTAAAATTATATTCCAATTGGGCACTCGTAGAATGGGAGCGCTTGTCAAGGTATTTTTCAATGACTCATAAGCATGGTCACACTCTGCGGTCCAGTGGAACTCAATAAGAAGCTTGTACAAAGGATGAGCTATCTCGGCAAAGTTTAAAATAAACTGTCGGTAATAACCAACATGGCCCATGAACCTTTGAACTCCTTTATAGTTCGTAGATGGTGGCAATTCAACAATGGCTTAAATTTTGCTCTCATTTGTGGAAATCCCATTTTTGGACAATATATGCCCTAAAATGACTCCATGTTTAATCCAAAATTGGCATTTGAAAGGGTTTAAGGAGATGCGATACAATCTGCACTTCTCAAACACTTTTTGTAAACATGATAGATGTTCTTTCCAAGAGGCATAAACACAAAGTTCATCTAAGAAAGCTTCGGAAAACACCCTCAAATATTCTAAAAGCAGTGTTTATTAATCTTTGGAAGGTAGCAAGAGCATTGGTTAAGCCAAAATCCATAACACAAAATGCGAACACTCCAAATTTTTCCAGCACATGTTCTAAATATGGCAAGGGGTAATGATCCCTCCTAGTGGCAACATTGACCTTCTTGAGATCCACACATAGTGAGTTTCCCATTCTTTTTCGGCACAATCACTATTGGAGACACCCATTCTCAGTGCTCAATAGGGTATATAAATCCGCATTTCACAAGCTTTTCAATCTCTTCTTGAATGATCTTTGTATACTTAGGATTCATTGGGTAGTGTCGTTGTTGAACTGGTTTAGCCATGCTATTCATGGGGATTGTGTGTTGCACCACGAAAGGTGAAACACCTTTCATATCATGATATGTCCAAGAAAATATATTCCTGAATTCCTTGAGAAGTTCTTTGAGTACATACTCCTCAGTCTCTGTCAGATATTGGGCAATGAAGACAGGTTTAGACTCCTTACCTGGGTCTGCTAACTCTATTTCCTTAACTATTGTTGGACCTTCATAACTCCATTGCTTCCGTTAATAGGTTTTATTTGAGCCTTTGTATACACAACCTCACGCTCCTCCGTGGTGTAGGATTTGAAATGATCGGGTGCAGGGTGTAAGTCTGTGGGGTCTTGTTGTTCTGTGGAATGTGATTTCACTTCCGCTTCCTTTTGTTGTTGAGCTAACTCTTGATTTTGTCGTCTCCTTACGGTACGGCTCAACTTTGGCTTCTCTGTAGTCTCTAGTTGTGCGATGTCAATGGGTTGTGGACTACACCACATAACGCTTTGAAGGTATTCACCCTAGTTATCTACCAACTTCCGATGAGCATCACATGCCCCTATATAATTAAGCCATTCTGTGGTAGATTTCTTATAGCACGTACATTTGCTCGATATCGTCGCCTCTTATACCTCTTACTCTTCTTGTCTAATTTTTTATTACGGCCGATCTCTAGTGAAGAGTCACTAGATGAATCCCTACTTGTGCCTTTGCTCCCTTGGATAGATTGTCATCTAGGGTATCACTGGGCCCTGAATGGTTTGTCCCCACATTTGCACTAAGATTTAACTCACATTCTTCGTCCTCAGAGTCAATTTCAATTGATGATTTTGACCCTGAATCGTAAGGGCTATAGTCTTGTGAGATGCTACTAGTTCCAATGCCAATCAAACCTTCATCTTGTAGGTCATCAGAAGCTATATGCATTGCTTCTAGCATATTTAAGGGTACAAGTGGTGGCATTTCATCCCCCTTAGGTGTTACCCAGGTCGTCCCTCTATTTTCCCAAGTGTCTATGGTTGCTGCTAAGTGGACCCAATCCACATTGTCCGACTCCGTCATACCAGGTAGTACATCCATATAAACAGAATCTTCCCCAACATCAGTGTCCACTTTACATGTGTAACAATATTGCAATGGGGCCGAGTGAACCGTGGTGTCAGATCTATAATCAATTATAAATTTGTTTACTAAAATATTTCCTCGACCAGTTACAAGATCCACTCGAACGACAGAATCTTGGAACTGCAAGTAGACATGGTTTTTAGACCAGTCATGCATCATTTTTGCTTCCCTTATGAAAGGACGTCCTAAGATCATCTCAGATGTCATAGTGTGCTTGGAGAAATCCATAACAATGAAGGTATTTCTTATTTTGTGTCCTAAGACCTTGATCTTGAGATCTTCTAGCATCCCAATAGGTTTAACAATAGACCCATTGGCCATCTTCACTATTATGGTTGTGGTCCCAAGGTGAGGTCTTCCCATAGTTTCTCAACAATTTTTAGTCACGATGCTAACCCCAGTGCCACCATCAAGGATTCCCTTCACAGTTAATCCCTTGGTAGTGATTGGCATCGTCGCATTGGATTCATCACCATCAAAGTATTGTCCCAACTTGTTAACATGTATTTCTACAACATAGTTCTCATTTAGGTTGGGTTGTGGATCTAAGTGTTCCTCCTTTATTGGCATCTCCCTAGCTCCATCCGTCTGTGAAAATTGTGGTAGCCGACTTTTAGTTCTCCATTGAGGAAAGCTCGAAGAGCTAAAAATAGCTCGGGGTCTCCATATACTTTGGACATGATGGTGGTTCTAACTTCTGAAGCCATGAATTCCATCAATTTGGCAATATTTAACGGCACCTTTTGGGCTTCAGTCCCTTGATGTGGGGAATATGGGATCTCCATTTCTTCGATAGGGTCAGGTAGTCCCTCTGTAAACATTCTTTCCAACAAGAAGTGAGTACACCCACTTTCCCATGACTTCAAGTCACTTTATTCTCGGATGACACTAGGTATGGCTAGGGTTCTATGGAATTTGTGAGGTTGTTGTTGCGTAGGGATGTGTCTGTAATCTGGATCTGCCTAAGTGCTGGCTCTAGATCCCTTTGGGTCTCTTCTACCAAACTCCTTAATTGCTTCACTCGCTCGGTCTCCTCTGTAGGGTTTGGGTAAGTTCCTCTCTTCTTCTTGGGTCCTGGTCATTGTGGCTCATGAAGATCTTCCTTGTTGGTTTCTTTCCTAGTGGTCGTTTTGGTCTCCATGGTTTCACCCGAATCAGAATCCTCTTCAGCGTTGTTCATATATACGGGGTTGTCACCATTCTCTATGTTGGTCTTTGAACTGGGGTCTGACTTCGCTGCTTTTTGCAATCTCTTCCTTCGTGTTTTCTTCTTCTTCTGAGATTGGGCAATTGATGCCGTGTCTCTTTCTTCAAGAATGTAATTGTGTTTTTGGAGCATCGATCGTGTGAGTACATTCATTGGTACCACAGGTGTACTTTGTGATGGCTCCTCCATAACCTCAATCAAGTTTAATGGCGTGATCTTCGGTGCATTTGGATTATTCGGCCATTGGGCAATCAAATGATCTATGCCACATCGGTTACACATGAGTATCGACATTGTAGACGTGCTCGCTTGATTGGTTTGCATTAGTGTAGCATTCTTTTGTAGCCTAATAGGACACTCGGCTACACGATGTGGACCTCCACACTCAGAGCATTGAAGAGGTGGTCTCTTGGAAGTGTAATGATGTTTTGGCCTCTTGCCTCAAGAGCGGCTACTTGATAGACAGGTTTGACTTGTCCCCAACAGTCCTCCATGTAATATTGTGGACTTTCTTCAAGTACATCAATTCCATAGGCAATATTAGGGCCTATATATTCCTCACAGCCTTCCAAACAAACAATAGATGACTCACAACCCACTTGATTCATAGAAGTGATTCTCGGATGTGGTGGTTGCGGTCCTAGCACTAGAGGTGGTAAGGGTGTTGTTTCAACAACATTTTGGGCCCTAGGGACCATGTGTTGTGACGTTAGTTCAAGAGGTGGGGTTGGCATCAATGCAGGCACTCGAGGTGTGTCTGTCCATACTAAGGTTGGTCTATTGGCCATTGCGTGCTTAGATACTATGCAATCCTTAGCTTGACGACCATACCTCCCCCACAGGCATTGCAATTCCCATTGAATTTTACTGTAAAAGTAGGGCATTCACTGGTACTATGCGGACCATAGCATACGGAGCACCATTGTTGCTCCCGCTCGCTTCTTGGATACATATGATTGTTTTGCGGAGCATGATTGTCTCTAAGACTCTCTTGAATGGCCTTGGTGAGATCTGCTAAAGTCATGTCAGATAACGTTGGCTCCTTAGCAATAAGCTTTAGGGTCGTTGACTGATGCCCCGATGCTTGTGAGCTAGGCTCAATAGACACTCTTTCTCCTTGAATCATTAAATTATCCTCCAATTGGATCGCATTGGTGGTGACTGCTTTCCAAGTGGTGATACCTCTAATGACTAGGCCATTGTAGATATCCTCATGTCGTAATCCCCTAATGAATCTATCAAGCAATTGGTTATTATTGAAGCGCTCATTTGAATTACAACGAGAATTTAAATGCTTCAAGTGACTAATAAAGTCTCTCACGGATTCTCCTTCCTCTCGTTGGGATTTCTGGAGCTGAGATGCTACACCCCAAAACACTCCCTCTCGTATGTATTATTTCAATAACAATCTCCTAAGAGTAGGGTAAATCGTTTTTTCTTCCACCCTTAGGGTTCTATACCAATCCCCAGTCTTCTCACTTAAGGTTAGGCTTAAAGCGTTACTCTTATGCAGGTCATTGTGTTCTCCTAGAGAATCGCATATTTGTTCAAACACTTGATATGCTTTCTCACATCCTCGTCTCGACTAAATTTTTGTGTGAGCTTGGCTATTTGTACTACCTTACTTTTAGGCTCTCTATCAGGCGTCTTACACATATTCTTAGCAATAGATCGACCAATAGCTTGAGCAAATGTTGCCAAGTCACCTAAGTGAGTAGGCACTGTGGGTGAAGGCGCTCCAGAGACTAAATATGGAGTAGGTATTGGCATTGGGCTTGGCGCATAGGAAGCCCTTGGGTTCCAAGTTTGGTACGGTGTTCTGCCATATGGTGGTCCAAAGTTCATATGTGTGGCCATTGGCATAGCAGACGTCGAATGTGACATGTTAATGCTAGCCAGTATGGTCCCATTGAAATAAGAGCTTGGGTGTTGTGGTTGTGGAGCATAGGTTGTTGAAACAATGGGAAGGGTAGGAACTACATGAGTAGGAGGACCCATAGGTGTATACAATTGGTACACACTTGTAGGTACTGTTGCAGGCATTGAGCTACCATGTAGAGGTGCTTTACTAACAAATGAGGTCCATGGCCTGTTTCTTGGCATGCCCATCATTGGGGTAGGCATGGTAGCTGTGGTGTCATCAAGGGAAAGATGAGCTAGACTTGGAAAGGTAAAGCTATCACTTGTGGGCTTAGAACGGACTGAGACCCCTAGCAAAACAACATATGGAGGATCCATCGGACATACCAAGGGAGTCTCCATTTGCGATAAGGTTGGTTGTTTAGCCTTCCCTGTATCCAAGAATCTCATGAGACTGGTTGAAGGCATATGGATCCCCTTGTTCTGCCTCTCTAGCTCAATAATCCTATGGATGAACTCACAAACTCTTTGTTGTTGATCCTCTACACTAGTAGCACCCGTTGTGGATTGTAGGACATCTAACTAACCCACGTGATAGGTGTGACTTGTGTATAGGTCGGTTAGAGTTTTCGTTTGTAGTTCATACTCCCAGTTTTTGTTTAGGAACGCTCCATTTAGGACTGAGGTGCTATGGGTGTCCTTTGAACTAGATACAACGTGGCTCTCTATGGGTTGACCCTTAGTGGTCGCTAATTCAAGGGCACTTGATTGCTCTCCTAGCAAGGATATTGACATAGGGGCTTTCGCTTTTAACTCTCTTCGTTGCTCCGCCTTGCGTAAGCTCTCAATTTCCTTTTCCCTAGCCGTAATGATATACCGCTCAACCTCTTGCACTTCGACAAGGCTTCTACCATCAAGTAATATAACCTTGGAGGGGAATAGCTATGAAGAGTCAGGGGGTGCAGTGAATGGAGTATTCACGTGCACACTCTCAAGGAGCATGGGGTCTACGGTGGTCATGAATGGAAAATTTACTTCCCCACCTCCCTCATTTACATCGTTAGCTCCATGTTCAGAGCGAGTGGCTCTACTAAAGGTTTCCTTCAAGCGGCTAAGCACGTTCGGAGTAGACCTTGGGCCCATGGCATGCATGTCTTGGCTTGAACTATCCAGATTAGACATCGGGTAACCCTCCATGATGTCGTAGTCAGAGTAAGAGTCACTAATCACAATATGTGGGTCCTGAGTGGTACTACCTTGGGTTCCCACTGAGGGCCTAGAGCCTAAGGTAGAGGAATAATGAGTGTCCGTGTAAACGGAGACACTCTCGATGTGCTCGTCCTCTAGCATACGACCAAAGCGTAGGTTGTGACCTCAACATTCTAGAGGTGTTGGTGAGTGCCCATGAAGGCCGCTCACTTAGTTTTTTAAGTGTTTACAATCCAAATTTTTTAATATTTTTGGTCCCTTTTTTAAACCGAGCCACGGAATATGGCGTATCATAGCTCAAAACGAGTGTCTTGGCTAGGGGGACATGTCATGCTTTACAACCCCCGCTTCGGTTACGTACAGTCCTTGGAATCCTAAAACTAGTCTTTTCCTAGGTGGGGAGAGGGTTAGAATTAGTAGTCCAAAGGGTGAGTGTGAAGGGGATGGTGGAGGACTTGAGGAACTTGTGTCACATGCCCTCCCTTCACTTGAGATCCTAGTCTTTATATATAAGGTAGTGCAAGTCGTATATCATAAGACTGAGGACTTAGGCTTAAGCCTGGGCTTGGGCTTGGGTAAGATCCCGATCCCGATCCCTTCCTTTTAGAATAATATTTTTTTAAATTTAATTTATGAATTTCTTTTTAGTCCCAAATATCCCGAGCGTTTAAAAAAAAAACTTTTTCTAAGGATAATGTGGCCGCATGGACACCGAGCTCCCACGTGCAACAACACCTCCTAAGAGCTCTATCTGACCTCCTTGCAGCTAATTACCAGCTAATTAACTGTCTAACACAGTAAAAAATTAATTAACATCTAATTAACTGTCTAACACAAAATTGCACACTCACACAAAGTCAACTCTCCTGCTCACTGTCTACTCTACTTCTCACTGTCTACACTCACTAACAACTCTACTAACACCTGCACAATACAAATCTTGCAAAAAAAACAAAAAACCAGTACAATGCAGCACTAATAGAGCTTACAGCTACTAGCAAAATCTGCCAAAAACTTGCTAATCTTTCCTTTACAGTCACTAAACAATTCTCACAAAACTCGGCAAAAAACTTTAAAAAAAAGAAAGAAAAGCTGCCAGAGGTAGCACTGAGTGCTCCTCAAGCTTAATGCAAGGATGTTCCCGGAAGCGGCGCCAAAAATGTACGCTTTGCCGTATGTGTCGAAGGCTGGGAACTTGCTTGTGCACTGTGTGCGAGCCTCAAAAGGCTGCAAACACACAACTAGAAGATCCTAGCAGGCTCAAAGGGGCAAGGGTGTGTCACTCACCACTCAATGCTTCCGTCGTGAAGGATCTTGTGCTGCAAAGAAGAAGGAGTCACCACCGATGCCGTGCTCAACCACCTCGCAGCCACAATGCTCAATCACACACACACACACTCTCTCTCACTCTCTCTCAAGCATATACACACACACACACACACACACACACCTGTGAGCACACGAAGGAGAAGGAGACAGAGATGGAGCAAGAGCACTTCTTAGCTTACACCTCCCAGAATAAGGATTTTTACGTCAAATGGACCTTTCATAGAGTTTAACCCATTCACACATGGGCGCCCACTGTGGCTGGTCAAAGTAAAAATAGTATCAATGAGATATGTGGTACGCTGTCGTGCAACTCCACTGCCATGAAGAGAAAAAGAGCAGAGGAATGCAAGCTAAGCTTCTTTGAAGCCTACACATTAAGTGAGCAATGATCAGGGCTTGATAATAGGCCAAGCTTAATGATTAAGGTATGCCAGATGCGGGTTAAAAGGGCCAACAGATGCCTCAATGATGCCAAAAATGAGTATGCTTGAAGTGGGCACAAATGGGAGATTATGATCTAAAACTGCAGTGCTTGAAGTGCTCTACCGGCCTGTCTTTACGGCTCGTCGATTGGAGCTACGGTGAAGAAGTTATGGCAGTTTAAAGTTCAAACCGATTGCAGATCCGTACCGGATTGGGCAACTACAACTGAGGTCACAGAATTGAACCGATTGCATGGGCATGAAGTGCTCACATCGTGGAGCGCGGCAGTCTTTTCAGATCAATGATCGGAGTCCTTGTCGCCAAGATATTGGCCGTTAAAGATGCACCGGGGGCCGGTTCCGTACCAGTCCTGTCCGCTCGGACGGTGTGCCATCTGGGAATTTTGAGCAGCACCAAGGGTTTTGAATACAACAAAATAAGTGCTTGAGATAGCAGTGCTTTAATTTATATGTACGTCAAATTTGATGCCTGCTACATTGCCTGGCCGGTATGTACGCCAATGACTGCCCAATGTTGGCCGGCGGTAGTCGTAATTGGCAATGCCTGGCTAGTCTGACACTCTTTGATTGAATGTGATGGAAAGACCTTACGTCAAATGCAATCACTTATACTTGCATCTTAATGGCCAATCGCAAAGTCCGCAACACTGAAATGGGCAACAAAAACCCACGATGATAATGTTAGTCGGTAACTACTGTGGGGAAAGTTTTTGAGCTTGGTGATGCTTTGCCCAACATGTGCGACTCTGGTGCCTTTACAAAAGCATGATATGCATATCAAATGTGGTGTCCTCCACTATGTACCTATGGCCGCCCAAAAGGGCCAAAATAAATGAGCTAAGGGGGGGGGGGGGGTTTATTGAGTGTGAAAAGGGAAATAAAAGGGGAAAAAGAAAGAGAAAGCAGGCGTGAGCAGGCGGGCAGAGGGCGCAGGAAAGAAAGAGGGCTTGCGCTGGGCTTGACAAAGCTCAGACGCCCATGTGCATGAAGCGGGAACCCACCGGCAGGCCAGGGCGCACAATTCGGTGCCGCTCCTGCGCAGTTTGGTGGCGATGGAAAAACTGGGCTGCCACGTCATAGCATCTGATTCCGCGCCACGTCACCGACGGCGCTGTCGGTGCACGTTTTTTAAAGGAAACGAGTTGCTTAGGGAGAGAAATATAGGGTAACAAGCAAAGCAAGGAAAAATAACGAAGAAGGAAGAACCATCGAGAGGGGAAGAGGAAGCTCGATCTCTCTCACTCTCGTCCTCGGCAAGCGAAGCTCGAAGAAAGCGAGGAGGAGAAGGAAGAGAGAACTCCAGAGAACTCCGGCATAGCAAGTAGAAGGGCATGAAGAAGGGGAGTTGAGGGCTCTCTCCCGCGCTCTTTCTCGTCCTCCGACACAAGGTTAAAGCCACTCTCTCTATCGGGCTTGCACAAAAAGCCTACCTCTCTCCGAGCTAGAGAAGGGGCAAGAAGAAGGAGTCGAAGCCGAGCTAGATAAAGAGGCTGGGAAGCAAGGGTAATCTCTCTCTCGGCCCTTGAGAAGAAAAGGGAGATGGAGAAGGGCATCGAGCAAGGAGGATAGCAAGGAGAAGGGAAAGCAAAATAGGGAAGGAGATTGAAGCTTTTCCGAAGCAACTAAGGAGGGAAATTTAAGGTAAAAGTAAGCTTGAGAAGGAGAACTCGGTCAGAGTAGAAGAAGCACAGGACGAGCCTGGTCGAGGCAACAAGGCAAGGGATAAATTTTCGGATAGCAATTGAAGAGCAAGAAGAAGTTAAAAGCTGTGAGCGGTGATTAAGCCAGTGCAAAACATAAGGAGCAGGAAGTTGCGAAATAATTGACAAAATTGAAGCTTGCGAAATCTAAGGGAACTCGAAGCAAATGAAGCGACAAGAGATAATTACCATCACCGTCATAGAGATTGATTAAATAATTGTTAAGCCCCGGTGTCGTTAACGGCCAGGTTAATTCTGTAAAGCGGGAGCTTAAACTCCTAGTTAGCAGATGATCCAAGTGACGATGCTATTAACAGCCCGCCTTGGCTAAAGATTAAGTTATACTCAAACGTATTAATCGATTAATTGATGATTACGGTGATTGCCAGAGTCAGTTGCATCAGTGTCTCTTATTCTCTCTCTTTCACACCTCCCACAGCCAAAGGCCCGGCGCCTGCCCGGCTCACGTAGCGAACACTTATCCCCCGACAGCGCGTCTCATCGGCGATCACCCAAGCACCTATAGGACCGACAAGCTCTGTCCTTGACTCAAAACAATGTGATATCCGTGGATGTTAACTGGATCGACGCCCATTTGCCAAGGTCAGCACCAAGCGATAGGGAGCGTTGGGCAGCAAGCCTCCTATTTGCTCGGTGCTGACCCCTCTATCGCACGTAATGTCTTTAACACCATGGTAAACACCAAGCGATAGGGAGGGTTGGGCAGTCACCAAGCCTCCTATTTGCCCACCAGTATTGACTCCACTGCATGACTTGTAATCACATCACCAAAAGGGTCCCCATCGTCGGTTACACCAAGGTCAACATCAAGCGATAGGGAGTGTTGGGCAATCACGAAGCTTCCTATTCACCTAGTAGTGACTCCATTGTCTGACTTGTCGATTAACACATGGGAATTAGAATTAGCACAAAAGGGTAACAAAGAAGCTTCAACCTTGGAATGGGGGGAGAATTTCAGATACTTCAAAGATTTCTCTCACAATGGGTCTCCCTAGCTCTCCAAACTTGGAAGGGCCTCCCTGGATCCCTTTTGGAGGGAAGTTGCAAGGCTGGCAAAACAACAAAGGAATTTCTAAACTCTCTCATGTTTGGGATGACAGAAGCTGTTGTTGCAAGGATGTGCAGCTCATGGTGGTGCAATATAATTTGGGGTTATACAACGGGCTTCTAATTAGTAGAATTTTGGAAGTGCTGACATCCTCACATCCACCTATCGCGATGGATCATCAAAAATTGATTGGAGAGCCTGGCATTGGCTTGCTTCCCAAGACCCAAAGTACCTGTAATGTTCTGGTGTACAAAGTGGATTGGGTTTTCCCACTCAATAGAATCTAGAAGAAAAATTGGTTAGAAGAACATTGGAAAAAGAGTGTCAACATGATTTGGGAGACTAAAAGGGCATGAATACATAAAGATATTAATCTAGAAAGTGCTCTGGGGTGCATTGCCTATTGGGATTAAGGTGCACGCTAGAGGGATCGGCTATGACACCTGCTCTGGCTGTGGGGCATCCTATGAAGACGCCCTATATCTGATTTGCAAGTGCCCTACTTCGCGGGGGCTGGTTGCTAGGGTTTGCAAATGGGTAAGAAGGACTTGGAAGAACATCTTCTTTATAGATGATCTTTTCTTGGGAGGTTGTGGTTTCCACGGCCAGGCTGTTTTGGTGTGCACACAAATCACTAGATTTTGCTACCTGAGCCGGGTCTAGAAGTCTAAAAACTCTCGAGTTTTTGAGAATAAACTAGATGTAGATCATTTTGAGGATATTGTGTGTCATAGCACTGAACTCATACATGTTGTAGGTGCAAGAAGAGGGGCATTTGACAAGGAGGAATGGATTCATGCAGTGAGCTGCTTAGAACACTCAAGAGTGTAGGAGTATCGTCAATCTGTTTCTGTGTACAAGTCCTTACTGGAACCCTGGTCCCCTCAAGGCACATGTAGTGCTTGAGGGAAGTTGTATTCTTTTTGAGCTAATATAATTTCTCTCAACTCACAATTGTGAGTATGGAAAAAAAAAAAGAAGATAAATGCTGTGGTAAACCATGTAAGAAATCAATGTGATTCTTTCAATATAAGTCGTAAGAATATCGACATTGAAACGACTTCAAATTATGATCAGATGACATTGATCTCAAGATTATAGAAAACTTTCTAAGGAATGATGGGCCTAAGTAATTTTGTGCGAAAATATAAATTAACAACAATAATTTCGTGAAGGTGCACTAAATAATGGTGTTTTGTTTCTTTCAACGTTTTCCTTATCGAGTGTTACTTGTGACTTGTATATATGAGTTTCCTTTTTGAAATGTTAATTCACAATTTTATCAATATTGGAAAGGTTTAAAGTTATCCCTCATGATGATACATATTGAACTAAAGGAATAAGGTAATTGCTCACATTTTGACATTTGTATATATAAATCCAAAAGTTGATAAGAAATTATTGAGATCCTTAAATGAAAGGACAATTTAAATAAAAAAAGTATATTGTGAAATCCATCTTTACAAGTATGGAAGGCTTGCCCTACAACATATTGGTGCGGTCCTTTATGTACACGATACCAAGTGACTCCCAAGATTACATGATCTTGGAATGACATGTTAGGTTATTGACTGCCTAGCCTTCCTATGTGATGGTGACTAGGTTGCCACACCTCCCCCCCTGAAAAAGAACTGATTAGGACCGAAGGAGATGGGAAATATGGTTTGAGACGAGATACATGGGTTGTAGTCGCAACTTTATTGCTTGAGCATTGCACCTTGTGGGTGTTGGGTCACATCCTCTTCAAGATTGTGTATGGTCCAACAATGCAACACAGATTCATCGAGACCATGCTGTCGAAGGGAGTGATAAACAAATACATGTGTGCCATCAAAATATTTTTTGTAGGTCAGAGGCTCATCGTAGAGGCGTTTCTTTGGCTTGAGCAGCATGCAGATTCTTTTTTATAGAGCTATGCAGGGTCTTGGATAGATAGGCTAGCCAATCTACATCATCTTGCTTGGTGGATTTTGTGTGTGGTGTTGGCGTCAGGAGGGAATCGGGGATCTTGATTGTACAAAGTCCATAAAGGGCTAACTTTTGTTGAAGCTTAGATTGAGGTGTTGTAGGTGTGGACTACGTAGGGTAAAATCTGATTCGAGGTCTGATGAAGTGGATCAATGTGAAGCGATACGCAAATACAATGTGTGTGTGTGTAGAGAGAGAGAGAGAGAGAGAGAGAGAGAGAGAGAGAGAGAGAGAGAGAGAGAGAGAGAGAGAGAACACATAGAGTGGAATGGAGCATAGTGGCAAGAAGCAACACTCTCTCCTTATTTCTCTATGTATATAAAGAATAAGTGAGTGGGTTAGTGAGTTAGTGGGCGGCGGCGAACACTGGGACGTTTATCCTGGGGCAAGGCACATGCCACCTTTACTTCCAATTAATACCTCCCACTTAAAGGAGAACATGCCAAAAACTGGATCCTACTAGCTAAACTACTAGGTGAGAAACTCTCTCAACCTACATCCACTGGCTCACTCACCCAATCTACATGCAACCGTATTAGCTCTGGTGATAAGAAAGCATGCCTATCTGCACTAGAGCTTGCATGCCCGTAGACATCTCTATATGGTATGCATAGCTCCACAATGCATCATGTTAGTGTCGTTCATCATACGACTAGCATATGTTGCTGCAAATGCTCCCATTGCAGCTGCTAGGTTGGGGCTCGACACTAATAGTTCTACATGAGACGCCCGAACGCTGACAAAATCTGTGCAAACCTGGTTATACTAGCCTCCTCAGAGCTATTTACATGCATTACATCATCAAGACTAACCATCATTGATGGATGTGTCATTGTTGATAATGGGATGGCTATGTTCCTCTCATGCATAGATAAAACCATGTCAATTGGCAATTCATCAGCCTCTAGCATGAGTATATCAAAGAACTCCATGTTTGTCATCTCCCTCGATGTCTCTAGAGAGCACACCCGCTCTACCTTTGTCTGCACAGCCTCCAATGGCACCTGTTGTGTCTCACTAGAGCATTGTCGCTCTTCCTCTGTCTATATAGAGTCCATTGGCATGTTGTACAGTGCTACATGATCTATTTTGTGAGCATGGTGGAGCTCACTAGTAGTGAAAGAGACACGTCGCGTCTCTCACTCATCACATGCCAATAACAAAAGCGAGATTGTGTCGTCTCGTACCTCAGATACATGCATAGGATATACCAAGCCACTCTGGGCTCCCTTGGCAATCACTAGTGATCCGTAATGCATCTAAAAAAACTGCTCTATAAGGAGTATTTGACACCCACAATCTGCTAACTGTCTCATTGAGATCCAAAATTTTCTCAGCCAAGGAACAAAGTGCACATGATGAAGCATATATGATTCACCATTAGGTAATGACAAGCATACACCTGTTGCAACAGCCGAGAGGGAGAAGAGCCTACAAAATACACTAAGAGCATGCGACAGACAATAAAATTTACAGACTTGCATACCTGAACGATCGTGTATACACAAAATCCATTGCAAGCTCAATACGAGAGAGAGAGAGAGAGAGAGAGAGAGAGAGAGAGAGAGAGAGAGAGAGAGAGAGAGAGAGAGAGCAAAAGGGAGAGGGGAAGGGAATGTGCAAGTGCACCTCCTTGAGTGAAATCTACATTGGCATGGCCAACTCTGCGGATATGAAATTGTGAGTAGAACCAGGGTCAAAGAGAATGAAAGAATCATGTTATCTTACCTTTTCCTAGAGAAGAGATAAGAGAGAGAAAAAAGACATAGGCAATGGGTGCAATCTCCCCGCATGCAAGAGTGAGCATTTTCCTCTTGCATTTATCTATTTATAGATTTCTTGAATGCTCAAAATGATTATAGATTGTTCGCTAGTGACCATAGCTCAATAATGTAATATTCATGAATCCTTTTGCATAGACCATTGATCGCTTATGCTTTTGCCACATGTAAGTTGTAACAAATAGATCATTATCAATTTCCATTACATACCTCTCCATTAGAAAGCAACTTACCTGCAAATCGTACTCGTAAAAAAGGGGTTAAAATCATGTGTTAAAAAAAAAATAAAAAAATATAAACAAATGAATTTTCTAATGCTTGCCGTCATCCACATACTGCATATTCTAGTGTCCATACCACGAGAATAAGCAGTATATGTCATATCCTGATGGATCATGATATCATTGGTCACAATCATCTTTCAATAGTCAATTCAAGTTCAATTCCATACACAGTGTTGACAACCAATCATCATAAACCAGATCCAGATCCAAATTCAAATCCAAATGCAAATCACTTTCATTATATATATATATATATATATATATATATATATTCGGATAACAAAAATCATACTAGGGGTAGTGGTGGCCAGCCACTACAACATGGTTTTGTAATCGGTGCTACCTAAATTGATGAATCGACACCAATCATGTGTGCTGCTTAAATCAGTGAATTTGCACTTATGTTGCCTATATCGGCGAATCTATACCTGAAATTGTTTAAAGTAGTGAGTCTATTGTTTGTTGGTGTGCTGCCTATATTGCCAAATATGCACTCATGCTGCCTCATTAGAAAACCTGCAGGGATAACTAATGTTTGCCTAGATTGGTGAATCTATGTGCACGTGACCAATGGACTAGGCAAGGCATAAAGGCAAAAAATTTATATTACTTGTTTGATAAAAAAGAGAAATAAGTTTGAATGGTGAAGTATGCATAAATTGTTGTTGACCATTCCAAATCACCTAAGCTGATATAAGTGGTTGCATGACTTAATGCTACCAATAGCATTTCCATTTAGTGCAAGTAAAGTGAGTGATGACAATGAAATTGGTTGATTTCATACCTCGTACAGTTAATGGAAATAAGTAAAAGAGCGATGTTTGGTAGTACTCTATGTTGTTGCAAATTGCTTGAGCGTCGTCTGTTAGGTATAACTGCAAAGAGAATAGCTTACGGGAGATTTGAACAAAATGAGAAAATTGAATGAGATGGTCTATAAATTCATAGCAAGATCATTAAAAAATGGTCAGGATAATTTTACTTAGTGACTTTTAATAGAGTTGGTCAATAGTGAGTGATTAGTAGTGTGAGATCGCGAGAGAAGTAGAGAGATAGGAAAAGATGTAATAACTTTAACCCACATAAGGAATTGTTGTAGATTCGATGCTTTGCGAGTATTTGTATTCGCATTGGTTGTTGAATGGTGAGGTTCTCCCCCTTGCAACATTTGCAGTTATCTACTCGTGCTTTTCTCCCTGATGGCATTAAGTTTTTCCTGTCGGAATGGTTGTTCACTGCACTCACAGTTATAGGAATGAGAGGGTACTGGATGAAGGGATTTTAGAGGAGATTAGAGATGCGGAATTAGGGTGCTTTTTAGGGATCAAAGAGAGTAATTAAACAAGGTTCGTCTTTAAAAAATCGTGTTGGGTAGGCTGTTAAAGCGGGAGGGAGTAGGGGTGAGTAGCCATAAGCTATACGAAAAGAAGGACCTTTTCCCATACCCACTATGAGCCAAGTCCCACACAACATTAGTGGTATTCATTGAACGTGTACAAAATTGTGGTCACACAATCCGAGAGTGAATTTAAGAGGATGAAGGAGGCAGCTCCCTTGAAAATAGTAGTACCCTTAATACTTCCATTTTTTCATGGATTATGAGGTTCCCTTGGTGACTAACCAATCAAAATTCAAGCTGAAAATATCCATTTCCTATTTTCTAGCATGATGTTCTACTTTTACATAATTCTAGGGATATGAAAGGTGTCCTCTCTCCATATTTCCATCTTCACGATCACTTTTGTAAAAATAGTAACATTCTCTTTTGGTATGTGACCAAAATAATAAACATTTTACTTCTTCATACCACTAATTCTCTAGTGGTGTATGGGGACTCGGCTCTATGTAGGCACAGTCAATCCCAATAGAAGAGGGGGAGAAAAAGTGAGAGGTAGGACAATGGCTGTGTTGAGAGAGTTGGTTGGCACTTTGAGTTCACCTACTCTGCAACAACATTAATTCTATAGACGGGTGGCAGCGGGAAGGTGGCTACTTGTTTGAGACGCCGGCAAACTGACGTGGCATTGTGGATGCTCGTTGGCTATCGCCACTAACTGCCACCACCACCACCACAAGGTTGTCGGGTTGGCCTGGCGGTGGTTGTGTTTGCATGGGGCATCATATGCAGGGTGGCATTGCTCGCCATTCCTTTACAGTGGCGCTACTCGCCATTCCTTTACAGTTTGGTTTGATTGTTTGCGTTTCAAAAATACATTAATTCAAGTGCACTTATTTGTGACTAGCCTAGTTCCCACGGGGAGGAAACCCGTCACTCTTGCCATCTAAAATATCATGCTAGGGTGTGGTCTAAGTGGACATGAACTTTCTTTGGGGATAGTGTTTTGAGTTCGAGGATTATAAATCTCATTTGTTCTCAGAACGGTACTATGTGATCGGCACTAAAAGTTCTCGTTACCTCTTCCTCTTCGTCAAACATGGTGATGTAAACTCGGAGCTAGCTCAAGGCTAGGTCTCTTGTGATTGTCCACACGATGTTCTCGTGCTCTCTCTCCCCCTCATTGTCTCCCAATGGTGTTAAGCTTTAAAAAAAAATTTAGAACACGCAGCATATATAAAAATCTGTAGACTTGCATACTTGAACGACCATGTACACACAAAATCCATTGCAAGCTTGATAGAGAGTGACAGAGAGTGAGAAGGAGAGGGGAAGGAAATGTGAAAATGCACCTCTTAGAGCAGAGTGCTACACCGGCATGGCAAAAGAAGGGATGAGAGAGGAGAAGAATGACATAGAGCACTAGGTGCAATCTCCCCCCATGCAAGAGTAAGCATTTTCCATTGCAAGATTGATAGAGTGACTACCTGCAAGATGTAGCCACACAAGC
The DNA here is from genome assembly GCF_014529385.1 of Adiantum capillus-veneris. Classification (NCBI taxonomy): domain Eukaryota; kingdom Viridiplantae; phylum Streptophyta; class Polypodiopsida; order Polypodiales; family Pteridaceae; genus Adiantum; species Adiantum capillus-veneris. The sequence goes on from NC_140934.1 coordinate 155,613,340, forward strand.
ATATGCAAATCTCACTCCTGCAAGAGTGGATACAAAGAACACCAATCTGTGTCCAAGATTGACAAAACCTATCAAGGTGAGATTCAAAACTCAATCACTGTCAAAGTAGGAGTCACACTCAACCACTAAACCATCAGAACCTCAATGTCTCAGTATAGCAAAATCCACAAATGGTATACATAAACTGCCATAATTTTGGCAATTTAGCTCACTCCTAAATGATCCACCTTATGAATAACTATATCTGTCCAAAATCTTGTAAATGTCTGAACCTGCCACTTGGAGTTGTAACTAGCTGTTGTACCTACATATACATACATAGCAAAAACCACCCAAAACCATGCTAAAAATAATCTTTGAAATAACCCACACATTTGTACATGAGCACATAACTTGTGCATCATAATCCACATTGAAAAAAGTACAAGCTATGAGTAGAAAATCTCCACCGAAAAGTGATCCTCGACCAAAACTCCAACACACTCCACCTATGATATCGATGTAGAAGACTCGACCTCCGAGCAAGTGTGTCCCCCAGAAACCACGTCTCTCAAGTGGCTGCTGCAAGAGTATGTAAATGCCTCGATGCTCGTGTACGAGAGCACAAAAGATAGTGGTGTTGATGTTGTTCTTGAACCATCAATGTCGTGCCTCCGTTTTGCACCACCGTTTCTTTTTTACACAAATCTACCAAAAAACCTCAAATCTCAAGCTCTGCACAAGCTGAAATTGTATCTTCAACCTCCAATGCTCCTCACATATGTTGTGAATGCATAAGACTCCACCTCCAAGCAAGTATGTGTGTGGGAAACCATGTCTCTCTAGAGACCACTGCGAGGGTGTGTAAATGCCTCCGTGCTCATGTGTGAGAGCACAATAGATAGTGGTGTTGATGTCGATCTCAAATAAATGATGTTATGCCTCCATCGTGTAATCAGAGATCCAAGGTTGCAAACAAATTTGTGAAGAGACTAAATGACATGCCTATATATCCATGTGAAAAATGCAGTCAACTATTTTTTCGTGCTCAAGCTACACAATTCGTTCCTCGAGTCCACTTAGACAATGGAGATAGAAAGCGAAAAAGAGATTCCTCTTTATTTTGTTGCCATGCGTGCAAGCGCAAAGCAAATAAATCCAAGATGGCATTCGAGAGCTTGCATAGATTAGGCCTCGACGAGCCTTTGGTACGAGTCATGCAGCTAAACAATAACGAAGCGCACCTAGTATTATTAATAGGTGACTACTGGCAACTCTTCAAATAAAAGAGGTGGATACTTCCACAAATGCGCTCAACCAAATCAATCCTTAACCCCTGCACATGATTCTCCTGCTCACACGCCTTCCTCCTCCCAACCCTCCTACTTGCTACCTCTGTCCACAGAGAGAGAGAGAGAGAGAGAGAGAGAGAGAGAGAGAGAGAGAGAGAGAGAGAGAGAGAGAGAGAGAGAGAGAGAGTCTCAACAACCTGTCACAGCCAAGAGGCAAAAACCACTGTCGCAGAGAGAGAGAGAGAGAGAGAGAGAGAGAGAGAGAGAGAGAGAGAGAGAGAGAGAGAGAGAGAGAGAGAGAGAGAGAGAGAGAGAGAGAGAGAGAGAGTCTCAACAACCTGTCACAGCCAAGAGGCAAAGACCACTGTCGCAGAGTCAGAGAGAGAGAGAGAGAGAGAGAGAGAGAGAGAGAGAGAGAGAGAGAGAGAGAGAGAGAGAGAGAGAACAAGAGGCAAGTTCCCCTCCTCCATGCCTCAAGAAAGACGAGCTCATGTGTGGATTCTCTCTTTTGGCGTGAAAATGCCCATATCTTTGCCTGCAGACGTTGCGTAGAGAGAGGGAGAGAGGATGAGCCTTACAGACGTTGCAAAGAGAGAGAGAGAGGGGAGGCATGGCAGCCAAAATGTGCGAGAGCGAGAGTGCACTTTCCCTCGATATCTTTCACCCCTCTCTTTTTCCCTTCAAAGAATGGGCGATTTTTTGATTTTTTCGTTACTGGTACCCCTACTAATAGGTGATTACACGTATGTAAAAATTACCAAACAATAGCAAAGTGGGAGCTAATGCACAAAGATAGACGTTTTTCTCTCAATATTGAAAATGTATTTTTTAAGTTAGTAAAAATCATGACACAAAAAATACTATCCTCCATTTGGATATGCCTCCGCAAAGCAAAACATGAGGGAACATCATTGTGTGTTGGAGAGGTTTGTTAAGACAGGAACATAGAAAAACTAATCTCATCACGACTTGGTTACAGAGATTTTAAGGCACTTTGTACCTCTCCCTATTATAAAAAAAAAATAAAAATTATTTTTGGCATGTTTCAACAATAAGGGCCACTAACGTTCTTTGTTACATTCTCTTCAGCTGAAGAACGATGCAAAAACCTTGTTAATGCATTGCAACAAATAGTCCCAATCAAACAAGATACCAATGAAAGTGATATCTCCTTATATAAACGTTTGATCCGAGTAGACCCAATAACAACAACTCGCTTCTACCTTAACCGCTTCACATCCATGAAAAGAGTGCTCCTTAACGATACCACAATATGTGAAAAAATTCATGATTATTTCTTCTTCATAGAGTTTCAAAGCCATGGTAGTCAGCACGATCATGGTCTTTTGTGGATCCAAGACGCTCCTTTACTTGATCATGATACATATGAAACCGTTATTGCATTTGTGGACTAGTACATAAGTACAAACACCTCCAAACTCCCATTAGAACTTCACAAAATACAGAGACATTGCCACTAAATAACTTGCCTTAAGAAAACAAAATCTTGTCGCTTTGGTTTTCCAAGGTTATTGTATGCTTCTATCGCATGTTTCGGAGGCTGGGGACTTTTTGAACACTGTATGCGAGCCAAAAATGGCTGCAAGCATACAACCAGACTATCCTAGTAAGCTCAAAGGGGACAATGGTGTGTCACTCACCGCTCTATGCTTTCCGTCGTGAAGGATTCTGTGACGCATAGAAGAGGGAGCCGCCGCCTCCACGCTCAACCTCCTCACCACCACAATGCTCGATTACTCTCTCTCTCTCTCTCTCTCTCTCTCTCTCTCTCTCAAGCATGCACACACGCACACGCGCGCGCACACACACATTCGTGAGCACACGATGGAGAAGAAGGTAGAGGTAGAGCAAAGCAAATGTGCTGAATATTGTGCTACCAATCACAATTAAAGCAGACAAACATGGATGCTAAAAAAGACAAGAGGCAATGATAATGGGCAAGAAACACCTGTTTGTGTTGATGATCGCGCTTGATTCGAAGGGTGAACTAGACGAAGATTGCATGAAGTTCAAAATCCCAACTAGTGCAATGCGTTCCCCTATACAATAGAAAACACAAGGAATACCTCTAGGAGGCACATCAGCGGGAAGAGACACACCCCTTTATTGAACACAAAAAAAAAAACATAAGGAACCCTAACCTAAGTATTTACATTCCCGTAGAGGGTCAAGGGAACTGGATATTGTATAAATGGGTGAGTAGCTCTAAGTCTAAACCCCTATCCTCGTCATCGTCAAGAAAAATAAAATCATCATCAGTGAGACCATACGTGCTATCCGTGTAATCGTGTAAATCTTCCTCATCATTAGATGCACATATGTTCACTAAGAATGTCACTAGGTGTGTATAGTCATTTTGCTCAAAAAGATAAGCTTGTGCAATCGGCGAGACGTTCTCTACTAAGTAGGGATCAATCATGGTCAAGAGAGGTATCATCCATTCTAATTCCTCAAAAATTTTCTCACACTCTAGTGTATCTACCAAATCCCATTCACAAGCAAGCACCGGGTAGACTATGTGAAACACTTGCGAAAAGTAAAGGGAGTACCTCTCACCCAAGGTAGGAGTGGATGACTCTAGCATACTAGAATATCTATACACACAGATAGATTTTGGTTAGTGTGAAAATATTATAAGGGTCATGTCAAAAGGTCGTGTCCTTGTGCATAATGTGTTATTATGATTTTTTGGGTCATGTACTAGAATTTGTAGGTTTCAAGCTTTTAGTTTGATAGCTCTTGCTCTTTCACTTTTTTGTTCTTGTTTTCTTGAGTATAGGGCTATATATATAGATTCCCTAAGATTGGGAGATTGAGAGGTCAGGGAGGAAGGTTAAGAGTGTTACCATATACATGTGATAATGATGTGTGTGAACACACTTAGGACCGTCGGGGCATTTTTTCCCTCTTTAGGAGTTTTTTCCCCTGTGCATTGTATATACGCCCATCATTCTAGGTCTATCTATATTTCCATTGCACACTAAGTAAAACACTCTCCATTGTGTGCCTTGAGCTTCCTTCATCTTCCCCAAGTTGTGTGTGTTTTCCTGCAATCCTAATTTCAACAATTGGTATCAGAGCAGGTTGTGTCCTTCCAGGCTTAGTCGTCAGTAGCTCCAACACATGCCTGCTTACTTTCTCTGATTTTAGTGAGCTTTGGCAAGTGTTCGTAGGTCAACAAAATTTTTAGGGTAGCTCGTAGATCTTAGTCTTCTCAAATGATTCGAGCTCATTTCTGCCTCTGTTTCCACTACAAGCAGTACTGCACAGGCTATTCCGTCATTGTGTGTAGAATTTTTTTCAATGCTATTTTCTGTATAACAGGTCCCTTTACAGTTTTCTATGGTTTTTGTGATTTATAGCATGTGTTGTTCTTGCTTCATTTCTCCTCTTTTTGGGTAGTTTTCACATCAGGTGCAACATTTACCATGGTTGACAACAACACAGATGTGTTCAAGATGTTTGTTGCTGAGAACAGATTGGATGGGGAAATTACCCTATGTGGGCTTACATGATTCAACATGTTCTTGTGTCAAAGGGCGTCTGGAATATTGTGCAGGGCATTGATGTGCGTCCTGGTTTTGAGGATGTAGGCGATGTTGAGGATGTTGCAGGTCTTGCTGCAAGGATTGCTGCTGTTAGAGCTGTTTTGCCTACGACAAAACAAGCTCGTTGGGATGTAAAGGATGCGCATACTCATGTGTTGATTTTATTTTCTATGAAGCGCATCATTACTCCTCACATTCATTCAAAAAAATCTGCAAAACAGGCTTGGGATATTCTTGCTCGTCTTTATGCAAGCCGCAATGAGGTAAAAATTGCATTGTTGCATAAAGAGCTGGAGTCGAAGATTATTCATGAATAAGATGATATGGACACTTTCCTTACTGGTGTCAAGGATATCAATAAGCAACTTATTTCTGTAGGTGAAGTCATTTCAGACAGTTCCCTTACACAGAGTGTTCTTGATGCATTGCCAGATTCTTACCAGACTTTTGATAGTACTTGGAGACTTATGAACCAAGGAAATCCTGAAGTTGTCAATTTTGATGCATTGTGCACATTGCTATTGCAAGAGTCACTTTCCAGAAAAAACAGGACTAGACAACGTGCAATTGAACATGCTTTTATTGCTTCTCAAAGAAAGGGTGGTAACAACAATGCAACCACTTCTTATGGTTCTTCTGCAAGTGGAAAAATATCTGTTCCTAATGCTTCTACTGGCAGCAATTTGTATGTTTGGTGATAAGGGCAAAAAGAAGACGTGTTGTCATTATTGTAAAGCTAATGATCACTTGAACAAGCAGTGTCCTAAGTTGAAGGCCAAAGAGGCAAAGAAGAAAGAGGGCGGTTCCACTGCAAATGCTGGTTTCACTACAAATGCAGCCATTGTTGAGTCTTTTGTGAAAGGAGACTATGATGTTGATGTTGATGTAGAATGGGCTTTTAGTGCAGAGTGTACCTATAATCCTGATTTCCATGATGCATGCATGTCAGTTACTGCAGATTCACATGTGTAGATCATGCCTAAAAGCTTGCCCACTAGCCTCATGTATATATGTATACATAGCTCTGCAAGTTTTGGAAGTGGTCCTGTAAAAATTCATGTACAAAGGTGTGATTTTGCCAAGCTTTGGTGCTGATGTTTTGGGTTGTTTAAGTTTCCAAAACATAGTTTTTAATAAACAATTTCAGCCGTGCTTTATAGCTCGTGAATTGGACTTGTCCATCATGAGTTATGGGCATCCGAGGTGGGCGATCTCAACCTAGAAGGTGATTACGGGTGCATGCGAAAAGGGCAACTGGGCCAATTTGACAATTGGAATTAAAAATGATGAGGTTTAAGAATTCTAGATGTAGCTGAGATGATGGGCTTCGAGTCGTGGGTTACGGTGAGTCATTCGGTGATTGGAGCAACAAGTTATACTTGGGGGAAGTTTGTCCGAGAAGCCCTCCTGCTTTGGGGAAAATCTGGAAATTTGTGGGCACAAGGGGTTTGGGAGAATTTCCATGTGGCAGGGAGATTATCCCACATGGGAAGGAAAAGGGGGAGAATGGGGGGTATATAGGCCAAAGGAGGACCCCCTATTTCTTGTATCAATTGGAGAGAAGCTTGGCTTGGTGGGCTTCATGGGCTCATGGGCTTCATGGGAGAGAATGACACATTTTTTGAGTGCACACTCAGATGGACAGGCATTTGGACATCCCTTTTGGTCCACCGGCCACTTGCCCCCACCCCATTCCTTGGTCAAAGGGTCAGCGACACCTCATTTTTCACCCAAAAAAAGGCCAAAATTGAACCAATTAAAAGGTGCCTACAAATAAAGCCTTGTCGGCTAAGAAGGGAAAGAAGATTTGTGGGGAATAAAAGATAAGAAAGGCCCCATTTTAATAGCTGCAACACCTGCACAACTTCTAGAGAGCTCGTTTTTGAGCAAGAGAAAGGACACCTCCATGTTCGAGTGGCCATAACTTCTTCATTTTTCCTCTATTTTTTGCCTATGGATACTCTACGAACATCTCCACGAGTCAAGATTCATCACGATATCCTCTATTTCTCCTGATTCTGAGTGTGTTCGATGCTTGAAGGGTTTTTCATAAATCTCTACATGTGTTTACCACATGTGTTTTTGGCGGTGCAATAGTTCTTCCTTCTGATGGTGTGGCTCGTGCAAGGCTATAGAGGCATTAATTTTCCTTTTCGTTTGCACTCTAACATTATTTTGGTGCCCGCACTAAGGAGCAAGTGCTCCCATGCTCCAATTCTTGTGAAATATGTCTATTTTGCAGGTAGAGAATGTAAAGGGGATGTGGGTCCTCATGGACAACCGCCTATGTATGTGCAAATTGTGGATAGCACTTGAGGCAGTTGTATAATTGGATTACAGCCTTTGAAGGGTCGTGAGGTTTTGTGAAGCCAAGCACTGGGGGCCGGGTTACCTAGTGTGAGGTGGATTAAGTACTGGAGCGATCCATCGACATCCTTGAGCTCTTGACGTCACACGTAAGTGTTTTTGTGGCAATCAAACATGGCGAACAAGTTCCCACAACTTCATGGATTGCCTAATGAGAATGCACAGAATTTTATTGAAAAATTGAAAGTCATTTGCTTACTGCAAAATATACTAGACCAAGCTATATTGTTGCGGCTGTTACAGTACAGTTTACAGGATTAGGCAAAAGTTTGGTTACACAATCATGAAGAGTTGATGCGGGTACAAACTTCAAGCGTAGTTTTGGACTACAATCGTGTGAAGCAAGCTTTCTTGGCACATTATAAATCCATTGAAGTACCTGATGAAGTTTGGCATGAAATTTTGGGATACACTCAAAAGAGTAATCAGAGTGTTGATGATTTTGTCATGCAATTCACCCGTTTATGGGATAAATGGCCCCGAGCTTTGGGAAATGAAATCCCTCCATCCATGTTAAAGAAGGACCGTTTTGTGGCAAACAAAAGAAAGTTTGAAGTTTAAAGTTGAGCTGCAAAGGCCCACCACTTTCTAGGAAGCAGTCACTATCACCAGAGATAAAGAATGAAAGGCTCAAAGACTCAATGCGTATGGGAAAGCCATCCTTGTGCAAAGTAATGGTGGCCAAAAGGAAGAAAATCGGGCAGAGGTTGGAGCCCAACCTGCTCAAAGGGTTGCTAACACTGAACATTTACAACAAAATATGCAAGTTATAATGACCATGATGCAGGAATTGCAACTTAGTGTTCTTGGAGGTGGAGGTGGTCATGGTCGCGGTCGAGGTAGAGGGATGGCTCAGGATGCGGGTCATGGACAAGGCATCTTTGAGCCGCAGAGGAGGTTTATTCCTACTTGTTATAATTGTGGTGAACTTGGTCAATTCAACACTTATTGTTCAAAGCCAACAAGGATGGGAGGTGATATGTTCCCACTCCCCCAACAGATTCCTAATAGGGCTAATTATTATGCATTGGATATTTGGGGAGATTAAGGTACTAAATAGGAAAATCAGGCCTCAACCTCTGGTGGTCATGTGGGTAGAAAAGAAAGAAGCAGATGTGTTGCCTGTGGGAAAAAGAGAAAGGGAAGGCTATGCCGCTCCCGGTCCTAGCAAAAAGAAAGGGAAAGAGAAAGAGGGTGAAGATGCGAAAGCCAAGAGGAAGAGAAGACCTTGTAGACAGTTTGAAGTGGAAGATTTACCTTTGGGAGAAGGCCAAACAACTTACAATTTAAAGGAAGACTTGATTGCGAGGAAAGTAGGTTTTACTTTTGGACAATTGATGAATATGGTGCCCAAACTCAAGAGGCAGTGGAAGTCATTAGTGAATCCCGAGAAAGAGCCGAAGCATGGACACGAAGCATGGACAAGTCAGAGTGTTGGCTGTGGGAGAGTTACCCGACATTTTTCCTATGGTGAACGCTTGGCACAATGGTGTGGGCATGGGAGAGGCCTACATTGATAGAGGTGCTCAAGTTTGTGTGATCACACAGTCATGTGTCGATAGAGTGGGTCTCATTACATGTAGAAGCTTTGGGTTTTGGATTTGACTAGAAAACCATGCCAAAGTGAAGTGTTTGGGGATGATTAAGAATTTAGAAGTTGAAGTCTTTAACGTGAAGGATATAGTAAACTTTCATGTTATGCCGGTTGTCCTAGGAGCTTTTCCTCTTATTTTGGGATGACGTTGGTTGAGAGCTTTTGGTGATGTGCAAGATTGGGGCAAGGGAACAATCTGTGTGTATGGCAGGAAGGGAGAAAAGAGGGTGTTTGATATGACTATTAACAAGCAACCTATGGCACTAGAGGATGTGAATGAGCATGATGAATACAAAGTTACCAGTGAAGATAGTTCTGAAGATTCAGAAAGTAGCTCTGCTTCCAGTTCCAGTGACGAGGGTGAAGTGTCATTTTTGTTGTTGGACAAGGAGAAGGGAGAAGGGAGAAGTGGGTGAAATATAGCAAGTGTCAGGAAATTAAACGCTTCAAGCGGTTTAGAGAAACTTGAAGAGTTGATGCAGCCTAATAGGACTTGCTAGTGAAGAAAGAGTTGATTCAAAATATGCTGAGTACTGATTTGAGGCAAGGAGAAAGAAGGGAGTACTTAGCAATGTTAGACATATTCCCAAACCTTTTCATCACTTCATATCAATAAACAAGGGATTTCTATGAAGATCGAACTAGTTGAAGGGGCAAAGCCAATACGACAGAAATTAGGAAGAATGGGTAAGGAGAAAATGAATGCTTTAAAGGAAGAATTGGATAAGATTTTAGATGTAGGGTTCATTGTGCCAGTTGATAATACTGAATGGGTGAGCCTTGTAGTGGTCACTCCAAAGAAAGATGGGCGTTGGAGAGTTTGTGTTGATTACAAGCCATTGAATGCAGTGACCAAGAAAGATCCTTACCCTTTGCCTTTCATTGATCAACTTTTAGATGTAGTGGTTGGATTTGATAGATACAGTGTCTGTGATGGTTATTTAGGATATTTTTAGCTTATCCTTGCTCCTAAAGACCGGAAAAAGACTACTTTTAGCATGCCATGGGGTTGTTTCTACTTTTGCTACCTTCCTTTTGGGTTTACAAATGGGCCTGGAGCTTTTGAAAGAGAAGTGGACTGGGTCCTTACCCCGTTCCTTGGGAAGTTTGTCAAAGGATTCATAGATGATTTCTGTGTATACAGTTCAAGGAAAGAGCATGTTTAAAAGCTTGAAATGGCTTTTGCAAGGTATGATGAATGCGGGGGTCAACTGAAACCTAAAAAATGTCATTTGGCACAACCAAGGGAAAAGCTTCTTGGACATGTGATTTTGGAAAATGGGATTGAAGCGGATGGAGGCTTTGCTGTTGCTATTATCTCCAAAAGATACCAGACAGCTGGCCACTTTCATACAGAAGGTTAAGTATTTGTCTCGTTTCATACTTTTGGCATCACATCTATTATATCCATTGCAGCAAACAGTTAAGAATGACCCCTTGAAGTGGTCTCGTGATTGTGACGATGTTTTTGATAGAGTCAAAGAGGTTTTAAGTACACTATCCATTATGTCAGCTCCTGACTGGGAAAAGGAGTTTTATGCTAACCCATCAGTGGGAGATAATGCCATTGGGGCAATATTATTGCAAAAGGGGAAGGAATCTCAGTATATGAAGTTTGTTCATTATGCTAGTAGAGTGAAGACTCCTCATGAAAGAGATTTTGACCAATATGGTTTATGCTTGCAGACTATTCAGACACTACTTATTGCAAAAGTCATTCACCTTTCTCACCAATTATTCATTGCTTCTCCAGCTGTTAATAATTCAAATATATCAAAAACAGTGATGAGATGGGTTATTGAACTTCAAGAGTTTCAGTTCACCTTTTTGGTGGAAGAGAGTACTCGGGCTTCCCTGACATATTTACTCACTTATAAAGACACTCCTGTTTTGGTTAAAGAAGAGGTGGTGCAAAAGAAAAAGTCGAGACTCTTGCCATTTCTGATGCTTCACTGTTATACTTTGATGGTTCTTATCGAAGAAGTCATGATGTTGGTTCTGGAGGTGTCGTCATTTATGATGCACAAAGAAAACTTGTAAGGAAGCAAGGGCTGAAACTTGATGCAAAAAGCAACAATGAAGCAAAATATATGGCTCTTGAAGGTGGTTTGCACATTTGTTTGTAGTTGGGGATTAGATGCTTACATCAAAGGAGATGCCTTGTTGGTCGTGAAGCAAGTATTGGGAGTATGGAAGAATAAGAATCCTAAACTGAAGAATTTATGCTTCAAGGTGAAATCGTTGCTTAAAAAGTTTGAAGCATGGAGTCTGCAACATATTGAGAGGTCTCAAAATGAAGGAGCTCATGATGCTACCTAAGAAATGATCACTTGTGTGTTTGTACTGAAGGCAAATGCCCCTTTATATCATCGGAGGGAAGTGTTATCAAAGGAGAGGGATTTTTTGTTGACAGGTGTCCTACCTGAAGGTTTACCATCATCCAAAAAGTATGCGTTTATAAGAAAAGCCATGAAATACATAATGCTCGATGATGTGTTGTACATGAAAGAAAGTGATTTGGTTTGGCATCATGTGCCTTGGAAAGAGGAAATCTACAAGATCTTGGAAGAAAATCATGAGGGATCTTGTGGAGGCCATTTTGCCATGAAGATCATGTTACATAAAATTTTGCAAGAAGGCTATGTATGGCCAAGCATTCAATGGGATGTTAACCATTGGTGCAAGTCGTGTTTGCCTTGCTAGAAGATGGGAAAGAGAATCTTGAAGCCCAAATTGCGACAAACAATTCTAGCTTTTGATGTGTTTGAAAAATGGGGTCTTGATGCTATTGGACCCTTACCTATGACTAGCAAAAGAAATGCTTACATTTTAACAGCAGTAGATTATTTATCACAATGGACAGAAGCCAAGGTTGTCAAACAAATTACCAGTAAAGAAATGGGGAAATTTGTTTATGAGCATATATGATGCAAGTTTGGTGTGCCCCTAGAGCTACTTTCTGATAGAGGACTAGGATTTAGAGGGGAGCTGTTCGATTTCTTATGCGAGAAGCTCAATATACAACAGAGGTGCAATTCTCCTTATTATCCACAATGCAATGGTCTCAATGAGAGGTTCAATGGAGGGTTAGTGAAGATCTTGACAAAGATGACCCAAACACATGGGAAGACTTGGGATTCAGAGTTATCATGTGCATTATGGGCCTGCACAATTGCTATCAAAACGAGCACATGATTTTCTCCTTATCACTTGGTTTATGGCAAGGAAGCTTTATTGACAATTGAAGAGGAAATTCCTACACTCAAATTGTTGTCATTAAGAGATGAAGAGCAAACAAATGCTTGGCAGAAAAGGTTGTTGGATTTACAATGTTTGCAATTGGACAGAATTTTAGCTTTGAGCTACTATGAAGAAGTGACAAAGAAGGATCAGCTAAAGGCTAATGAATGCATACAGGATAAAGGAATTGAAAAGGGTGATCTGGTGTTGTGATACAATAGTAAGCTGGTCAATACCTTTCAAAAAAAGTTTCAAATCAAGTGGCAAGGTCCTTTTACTGTTGTGAACAATATTGAAAATGGCACATATCAATTGGCAGATTTGAGTGGTGCACAACATAAATATCGTGTTAATGGTTACAGATTGAAGAAATATCTAGCACGTTTGATGAAAATTGTGATAGAGGAGATGTTATCAATAGAGGGAGATAATGTAGAAACATCTGAGAATGTGAATGAGGTTTTTGGGAACGAACTGTAGCAGTTGTTCACCCTAGGAACCTCTGCTTGTCATGAATGATCAAGAAGGCTAGGGGGGGTTGGCAAGCTATGTCATGCATTTTTGGATGAGCATAAAGTCACTAGATCATGCCTAAAAGCTTGCTCACTAGCCTCATGTATATATGTGTACATAGCCCTACAAGTTTTGGAAGTGGTCCTGTAAAAATTCATGTACAAAGGTGTGATTTTGCCAAGCCTGGGTGCTGATGTTTTGGGTTGTTTGAGTTCCCAAAACATAGTTTTTAATAAATAATTTCAGCTGTGCTTTATAGCCCGTGAATCAGACTTGTACATCATGAGTTATGGGCATCCGAAGTGGGCGGTCTCAACTTAGAAGGTGATTGTGGGTGCATGTGACAAGGGCAACAGGGCCAACTTGAAAATTAAAATTAAAAATTATGAGGTTTAAGAATTATAGATGTAGCCGAGATGATGGGCTTTGAGTCGTGTGTTAGGGTGAGTCATTCGGTGACTGGAGCAACAAGTTAAGCTTGGGGGAAGTTTGTCCGAGAAGCCCTCTTGCTTTGGGGGAAATCTGGAAATTTGTGGGCACAAGGGGTTTGGGAGGACTGAGGAGGACGTTGCCATGTGACGGGGGGATTATCCCACATGGGAAGGAAAAAGGGGAGAATAATTAGAGAGAATCTTGGCTTGGTGGGCTTCATGGGCGAGAAATGGCACATTTTTTGAGTGTACACTCAGCTGGACAGGCGCCTAGACATCCCTTTTGGTCCTTCGGCTACTTGCCCCCACCCCATTCCTTGGTCAAAGGTCACCAACACCTCATTTTTCACCCAAAAAAGATAAAAATTGAACCAATTAAAAGGTGCCTACAAATGAAGCCTTGTCGGCTAAGAAGAGAGAGAAGATTTGTGGGGAACAAAAGATAAGGAAGCCTCCATTTTAATAGCTGCAACACTTGCACAACTTCTAGAGAGCTCATTTTTGAGCAAGAGAAAGGACACCTCCATGTTCATGTGGCCATAACTTCTTCATTTCTCCTCCGTTTTTTGCCTATGGATACTCTACAAACATCTCCACAAGATGAGCTTTGCATGATGTCCTCTGTTTCTCATGATTTCGAGTGTGTTCCATGCTTGAAGGATTTTTCATAAATCTCTACACGTGTTTACCATAGGTGTTTTCGACCGTGCAATAGTTCTTCCTTCGAACAGTGTGGCTTGTGCAAGGCTATAGAGACATTCATTTTCCTTCTCGTTTGCACGCTAACAACGTACACCCCCAAGGGGGCGCCCAGATGTTGAAAAATCCTTCCTTAGACACAATCTCCCTTGGCTAGAGCGATGGGTCAAATGAGTCATTCTTCGTCAGAGAAACTAATCTAGACTTCTCAATACTACACTTTGACCTTGAAGCCATAACAAATGTCTGCACAATCTCTAGGGCCTTCTTGAGTGCCTGAGGATGAGATTTCAAAAAGAGGAGGGAGTTGTCTACACACATCTTGACCAGAAGCTGGTCATTACCGAGCAAAGTTAAACATTGAATTCCCCCCCGCTCAGCAGCACCTGAGAGAATTGCTATTAGAGTATGCAACCCAATAGAAAATAGAAGAGGAGACAGGGGGGTATCCTTGATTTATAGATCTTTTGTCTTCAACGGAACCCACAATTCTATCATTGAATAAGAGATCAGATTGGGTGCCTTCAACTAGAGTGTGTATAAGTCGACAAAGGCAAGGCCCAAAGCCCATTGCTTTCATGACATCTTCAATGAAGGACCACATAATTCTATCATAAACCTTGTCTCGGTCTAGCTGAAGCAAAATACACTCCTGCTTCGTGAAGACCGCGTACTCAATTCCCACCGTTGCCATCAAGATATTGTCATATATTGACCTTCCTTTGATAAACCCATGCTGATGAGGGGATATGACGCTGTCAAGGAGGGGGGAAATTCTAAGAGCGACTACCTCGAGGGGGTCACTTTATAATCATGTGACTATCACGTGAGTGTAGTAGATGGGGTTATTTATTTTCATTTCTTCTCACATTTTCACATACAGAAGGGTATCGTAACATAAACTTGGGAAAATTTACAATTGAATAGAAAAAGGATGTATTTTATTTGTCAAAACTTTAAAGAGAAGGAGTTTTCAAAATAGTCCTTGAATACACACAATATACATAATCTATACATAGTGAACCCCCCCCCCCCCCCCGAGGTGACTACCATGCCATAGACACGAGCATAGACATCATAGTTATGGGACGCCAATGCTTAAGATGCGAGTAGAATACTTGTTTGGTATGGGCCTTATAAGCCCTCTTTTCACACTAGGATTCAACAACCCCTTGACAAAATCTTGGTTAGCCATACATGTGACTGGGACCTTGCGGTCCTCCCATAACTCCCTGCAGAATTTAGTGGTTAGACTATCGTAGCCAGGGGACTTCTGCCAAGATCTTGCAACGTGAGTGTTCCTCTTCAAAAAGGGCCATCTCAAGACGATTGGCTTCAGGTTGGGGAATTTTCCTATTTACACTCTTGAGCAAGGTTGCTCTGGCTTCCTCCACTTCTTTAGAATATGTCTTTGGCTGACTAATGATTTGGCTTGGACCATAGGACATAGGAGCAAAAACTTGTCAAAGCACGGATTTACATCACATGCCAACCAATGCATATGAATACAAGGGCCTCCCCTTTCACAATTGAACATCACAAACCCACAACTTCAACATGAATTCCACAATTCATAGATACATGACCTCCCAATCTGTCTGCACACAATTTGCCACTAGGATGCCATAGCCATAACTCCGCAGAGAACTAGTCGTAACCTGAAGAGCACAACTCCAATTGGGCCACTTTGAAGATTGAAAGAAAGCTTGGAAAATGATTGGCAAGAAAGTTGAAGATGGTCGAAATGGATTCTACACACCGCTACATGATTGCATCCAAAAGCATCAAGGAGGCACAATGAGATAAACGTGCAAATTTCTGGGCTTTTGATGAACTTTTTAAAGTTTTTATAGGAGTTTTAGTTATATACAAGTCTCACTTTAAAAAAATCACTTACAAGAACTTACCATACCCAACAGCTGGCGCTATCCTAGTGACTTTTTAGCAGGGCTACATGGCCACACAAAGATCAACTTGCATGGCCACCTTGGTGAACGTGCTCTAGAGGACATTATCTTTGAGTTGGAACTTCCTCGGTTCGAGCGCTCGGGCACTTTTGGGACAAGTGCCCAATGTGGATGCACGAGCATGTCCGGGTGGGGCTCATACCACCTTGGCCAAAGAGGTAGCATTGATTATCCAGAGTGTGGACAATCTATGGCCACTGCTTTTAGAGCATTCACAAGCTACCAAACAGTACTTCTTTAGTAGCTGGGGTGATAGTGGACCAGGGCCTGCGGGCTAGGCTATCCAGTGGCCAGCTAGGCAATTGGTGGCCCGACTCACCAGTGGCTTTACTAGGACACCACTAGCGCATACGTGCAGTTGCTAGGGTCACCTTGGCTAGATATTTCTAGTGGGATCAGATATGTGTGGTGGCATGGAGGACACCCCTAGCTTGTGGATATATATATAACATGTAGACAACATAGAGAGATAGTCTTGAGAGAGTCTAGCCAAAGTTCAAGAGTCTAGTCCTAGTGTTGTACACTCTTGGACATTAGTCTTGGAGCGCTTCACTTTGGTGGTCTGTTGTCGGACCTGTGAGCCTTGTAGTCCTGTTGTCTAGTCGTATTGTGGTTTGCCTAGTCACATTGTGGTTTTCAGTTTTACTTGCACCATTGCACTCTCCATTGCACCCCATTGTACCTTGTTGGTAGTCAAGGGGACTAGGCAGAGTCAGTTGCAGCCAAGACTAGTGTTTGTACAGTCTTTTTGGTTATGTACATGGTGCTTCCTTGGAGGGCTTTTAGCTATTGTCAGTTTTTGTTCATTGTTCAGTTCAGTTCTATTTTTGTGTCTTTGCACTATTGTCTGCAGATTTGAGCTAGCTTGTGAGCCCACATACACATTGCATCCAGAGCACCCCACCACTAGAGAGCACCATGTGCGGATTTCCCACAGACTTCTCCTACAATCTGGTGTCTTTTTTATCACACATAGTAACCTCTTTTTCCTCCTCTACTCCTGTCCCTACGTTACTCTTCATTTGTTTCTCCTTCTCTTCCACAACTGCTTCCTTCACAGGGACTTGGTTGTCGAGCCCTGCACTGGGATCTTGCATTGTAGGATCCATACTCCCATTAATCTTCATGGGGAAATCCTCGACAAAGTGCCCAAATTTGTTACATTCAAAGCACGTCCTAAAGTATGTCCCAAAATTAAGCGGAATAGTAATAAGCCCAACTCCGACATTGATCACCATGCTCTTTGGTGGTGGCTTAGAAATATTTTAACCTATACAAACTCTGTTAGAGTATGTGCCAAGTCCTCTCTTGTTAGGAAAAAACAAGGGGGTGCCTAGTTGACTAGCAAGCAATTTGATGTTATCCTAGAGCCAGCTACACTGAAGTGCAAACTGGCAGACATGATGAATCCCCCAGAGAGACTCCATCGAACCAAATATTGGTTCAGAAGCCCTTAGCTAGGTAAGTGGTGTTTTCAATTGCCCCCCATGTCCAAGAATTTGTGGTCCTTGGATCCATTGGATCAATTCAAATCCAAACACAAAAGTAAGCTTAGATTGCATGGCTAGCTGCTTTTTAATGAGTGTTGGTGGAATTGCGACAGTGATAGCCTCTACAACCTCCACTTGTTGCGGTAGAGACTTCTTTAGAGTACTATAGGCTTGATCCACCAGCCTTTTTTTGAGAAGCCCACTTCATTTTTCTTGGGAGCAAGCTCTTTTGTTAGCGGTTGGGCCACATTCTAATTGACCGTTTACTTCTTTTAGCTCCTGTTCGAGTCAAGATTTAACATTCTTCAGATTTTCCTAGCTTCCCTCACTTGATGCCTCGACAAATGTGACTTTAGTGTAGTCCTTGTGGTTTGAACCCTTCAGAATGTTTGCGAACAAGATGCCTAGTCTGAGAGTATAAAAAACTGTGGATCCTTGGTTCACCTTCATATCAATCGTCCCCTGGGGCACCCCCGACTTGAAGGTCTTTACCTTGAAGTTGAATTCTTGAGCAATTTGGACCATCTTATTTCCTTTTTCTTTAACCATGAGTCCCTTGTCCTCCAAGAGAGCATTATTAATTGACTGGGTAGAACCCCTTGTTTGAGCCTCACCCTTCATCATGGCATTGTTATTTGGTCGCAAAGTCTCCCCTTCCCCTTCCTCCATTGGAGCTACTCCATTAGTTGACGACATTTTTCTAGTTGAGGGCATTCGTGAAAACATGATGATGTCTTTCTCCATGGGCAGGGCCTCAGAATCCATTCTTAGTACCACGGCGGGCCAAAACTCTACGCACAAAAAAAAGATTGGGGTGGGGGTGGGGTGGGGGGGGGGGGTGTCACCTTACAAGCTTATCTCTAAGAGGTAGGCAATTGAGACTAGAGTCAAGCAGCCAAAAAAATACGTGATTAATAACTAACGGCTTGAAGAAGCAAAAGGGAGGATATTAATCACAAAAGGCTCAAAGAAGCAAAAGGGGCATGCATGACCGGATGGAGCTGCTTGCTTACTATGTATACAGGTGGGTGGGAGGGGAGGCGGGTGGGCACCACTGCCTAGATCAACGGGTAAGTACCCTTGGTAGAAACTTAACAGGACAAGGATGCTAATGAAAGCAGATACCGAGGGTTGCGATATGAACACTGATGGAAAACTTAGCCTAGAGCTTTAGAAATTAAGACCACAAACGTAGGCTGACACAGAACCTGCTACCCCTTCACCATCTTGCAGTATCTAGAGAGGGGAAATGTTAATGGGGAGGGAAAAGGAGGAAGGGAGTCACAATTGTCAGGGAGTTGTGCGTGTGAAAGAGAGAGCGAGACCGAGGGCGAGGAGGGGGTGGCACCAAATGCAACGCGGTCGAGCTCAACATGTTCAAGCATGCGTGTGTGCTCTAAGCCTGTACACATGTGGGAAAATGGCAACGACAGTAGCAGGGGGCAAAGGGGACTTGCTCACAGGTGCTTTTTTAATATAAAAATACGGAGGAGTTGGGCACAGGGCCTCGCAAGATGCAGCGGTATATACTAGTATGTGACCCGCGCATTGCTGCGGCCAAGGAAACAATGCCTCTATTCTCATAGGGTTATCTTCTCCTCCAAGTGGAACACTATCAATATTCTCTTCCTACACGTATAGTCTATCACATTTATAAAAGTGATGCATGACACGACCTCTTAATAGATGCTACAAAGCATTCTTTGATACCAAGATTGGAAGCTTCTCATAGACATTATTTTTCATGAGGTGCTAGCCCTTGTTCAACAAACTTAGGAATGCTCTAATTCTATTGGGGTGTGTGTGTGTGTGTGTAGAGAGAGAGAGAGAGAGATCCTCCTTTTGGTCTACCTTGATCTAGCAATGCTACCAAGTTTGATTATAGAGAGTAGATAAGTTAGCATGGTGTAAAGAGATGAAAGCTAAGAGAAGTCAATGTAATAATAAAACTTTTTTTATAAATGGAGTGGGTTCTAGAATTGGTTTCAATGATAGGAATACAATTGGATTCAATGTCTTTGCTCCACTCTCGTTCTTGCTTCTATCCTTGTACGTATGTATGGGTGTATGTATACATATATATCTACATGTACACACACACACACACACACACACACACACACACACACACACACACACACACACACACACACACACACACACACACACACACATGCTTGAAGCGAAGATTTGTCACATAGGTCTTGAAGCATCTTGATATATTCCCATTATGTCTATATGTACACATAGCACGCACGGCACACACACACACACACACACACACACACACACACACACACACACACACATATGCTTGAAGGGAAGATTTGTCACATAGTTCTTGAGCATCTTGCTATTGTTCCAATACAGTAACTATGATATTCAAAGTTTCTATGCTCCCCTTGTCCCCCCCCCCAAATGCTCTAGTTGAAGTGACGATCCTAGGTGGACATTTAAAAAGGAGAAGCAAACTCCTTTTTCTCATTTTTTTGCAAAGAAAAGTATAGATGGATATGATTGGTCTCTCTCTCTCTCTATCTATCTCTCTCTCTCTCCACACACACACACACACACACACACACACACACACACATGTGTTGATAAAAGGAGAGTTTAGATGTTGTAGAAACATCCAATGAGATCTCAAAGATCTATCTGATGGTACTCACACACACACACACACGTGAAGACCTATCTGATGAGAGAGAGAGAGAGAGAGAGAGAGAGAGAGAGAGAGAGAGAGAAGATGAAACAAAAATAACTTTATTCTTATCCATGTTGTGAGACATATTTTTTGGGATTGTTCCGATGGCATTAAAAATTTTCTTCTTCTTTATCTTCTCTCTCTCTCTCTCTCTCCCCTCCTCCTCCTCTCCCCCATAGATATTCACTTTTGTTGAAGACTTGTCTTGTAACTTTTAAAGTCATTTTAGATTAGTCCAACATGCAAACATTTTGTTCTGTCTTCCTCTCTCCTCCTGCGTCATTTGTTGGACTTTGCATTTCAATACATTAAATACTGCACTAAAAAATTGTCCTCCCCCCTCCCCCCCTCTCTCTCCCTCTCTCTCTCTCTCTTTGATTTTAGATTGGCACCGTTGCCTACCAAAATTTAAGGAATTTATAGCTTTTTAAGCACGGCCCACATGTTAACTCTTAAAAATAAAAATAACAAATATTTAAGAATTGGTAAAAGTTCCATCAACTGGAAAATCTCTCTACCCATTTGGGGTGTTCTCTCTTGTTGATTTAAGATTCGCACCCTTGCCTGCGAAAATTTAAGGAATTTATAGATTTTTAAGCATGGCCCATATGTTAACTCTTAAAAATAAAAGAACAAAATATCCAAGAATTGGTAAAAGGTCCATCAGGTGGGAAATCTCTCTACCGATTTGGGGTGTTAATGTGAGGGTTGGTCTTTGTCGGGTATTTAAACCATGTGAAAAACTTTAGCTATCCTTTTAAAAATACACTAATGCCAAAAAATAATATCTTGAAAATTTGAAAAGTACGTAAGCTCAATGATAAAATCTTTCTTTCTCTCTCTCTCCTTCATAAGTGTACATGTGTATGCACACATGCAATGTGATGGTCTCTCTCTCTCTCTCTCATGGTCAATAATGTGGATAACGACCCCTGCATTTGCATGTCATGCATGTCCTCAAAGTGAAACAGCCCCAAGTCAACGTTAGGTGAGCTTTTTTCTTTTTCTCAAGCTCTTTAAAGAAATACATGCTTCCAAAATTTTCTAAAACATATAGATATTGGTCTCGAAAAAGCCCCTTGAAAAAATAAAGCCAAATATATCTTCAAAAATTACATTTCCATTAAACAAAAAAAATTTACTAAGATTCTTTTGTTTTTGTTATATTTTCAGAAAATAAATTCGCATTAAGTAACAAAACCTCCATTAAAGTTATCCCCTTTCTCTTATGTGGAATCAAACTTCAACATTTATTTTATGTAGAATAGAAAGTCTTTTAACTTTACATTTGAAAAGACTTCTTAGTTCTTACATTTTCACAGGTCTTACATTTGCAACGGCTGTCATCTCTTACAATCTTACCCTTTACTTTTGCATTTTAGATTAGATGTTTTGTAAGGTGTTTTCTGAAATGAACCAGGGAGTGACACGTGGACGCCCTCTCCTTCCTTGAAAATTTTAAGATGCATTATAAAGAGTATAGATTTGCTCTGACCGGAAGGGTCATGAGCTTAATTGCCACCACCGATGCTGCGGAATGAACATCAGATATGAGGATGGAATCTGTGAGATCCCACCTAATAGGAAGTAGCATATAGTTCAATTTCAATCACTAGAATTTTTGATATTTTAATTTAACTTGTGAAAGATGCGTTTCATTTAAAGACCACATAAAGGTCCATTTCATCAAATCGTTGTATTATTTTGCTTAAATCTACTAAAAAATTGCCCTACCACACGGGGTTTGGCCCAAAAATTTGCAAATGGATGCTGAAGGATCAAAGAGAGAAGCAACCATTGTTGCCAAAGAATGGAAACATGCAATTAGTTGCATCAAGTACTCGGGTTTTAATACTTAGCAGCTCTTTATCGCTCTCTAGTTGCATATTTGTACGAGCACCCTTTTGGAATCATTGCCCCCTCAAGGCACTTGTAGTGCTTGAGGTTGTTTGTACATTATTTTTTGAATCATTATAACATCTCCACTCTAGGTTGTGAATATGACATAAATTGTTTTATTATTTTCTATGTTTATTAGACCTACTTTCTCTTGACTTAGGGTTATCAATACAAACTATTTAAGGTTGGAGATATCAATTTTCAATCCAAAATTTGAAATACTTGTACAAAATGACTTTGGATAGTGAAAACATGCAATTCCTCTTTGCTCCTCTCACTATCCAATGGTCACCATCACATTAACTTTTATTGTTGACATTTCAAGTCATTTCAAACAAAACTCACACCCTGATTGTTCACCTTGCTTAATAAACTATGAATATTATTAATTTGAATTGTTAGTATGCAATGTTAAATGCTATTTGATATATATACATATACACACACACATATATATATATATATATATATATATATATATATATATATATATATATATATATATATATATATATATATATATATTGTATGTGTGTGTGTGTGTGTGAAAGAACCTTACAAATGCGCTTGCAATCATGACCCTTTGAGTTTTCTTTGTAATGAAACCTTACTACACTCATTTGAACATTCTCATTATGAAAGTGAGTGAGTGTGTGTATGTGTGCACATGCATCTCTCTCTCTCTCTCTCTCTCTCTCTCTCTCTCTCTCTCTCTCTCTCTCTCTCTCGTGCATACCGAACCCTAGCTCTAACCTTTTGCCTGCTTGCACAGTCTCCCCCTCAGGGCAGCCCTTGGGGGGGGGGGGGGGGGACTTCTCAACACGTCCTCACAGCAACAACCAGACGTGCATTTCATGCTCCAATTTGATGTGCATCTATTGACGTGCTTCTGCTAACCTGCGTCTAACGACGAGCTGCAGATCGACTACTGCACAGTCGTGCAACTATTCACACAAGGCTACTTGCCAACCTGACGACAATGACCTGGTCTACTCGCCAACCCAAGGCACACAGTCGTGCAACCATTCACACAGGGCTATTTGCCAACGTGCAGACAGCGACCTGGTCTACTTGCCAACCCAAAGCGCATATGACGACTTGGCCTACTCGCCAACCCGAAGCTTGATGTCAAACCTAAGATGGCCTCTATTTTTAATGGGGTGTAACCCTAGCGACCATTCACACAAGGGCTTTATTAGACAACACCAGCCGTGTAAGCAACCCGCATTCGGATCATGTCTTCTCCTAGTAACCCAGCCCACAACCGCAAGAGTTTTCTTGCAATGGCAACTGCTCCAAGAAAAGACCCCTTTGTCTGTCAAGATGCAAGAATCACAATCTTGGAGGTGCAAATCCAAGAGATAATCAAGGAGAACGAGTCGCTTAAGCAATACCTGCATTTGCTTGAGGAAACAAAGGAAACCGAGAGTCAAGCTTTACTTGCAAAAGCCCACAAAGCTGAAGCTTCCCTCACCGAAATTGTCATGGCGGTACAAAAACAAATGCATGAGGTAACACACAAGAAGCTTGACACTCAAATACAAAAAGCACTACAAGAAAACCGATTGGAAGAGTCTCTTGGACTCAAGGTGAGGATTGGAGGGCTCAACCCCCCATTGTGCACCAAAGAAGACACACTCGAAGAAGCCATCACCAAGGTCAATGATATTCTCCAACCAATTCACATCAAGCCTGATTTCATCTCTTGGATCAATGATATGAACAAACCAATGCCACCCCAACAATGTATTCTTACATTCAAGGACAAGGAAACACGAACAAAACTACCACAATAATCTTGCCTCCTCAAGGGAAGAACACTTTTGATTGCTGAGGAATTGACCCCAAATCAACTCAAGCTTAAGGTAAGAGAGCTCAAGATAATGTACAAAGCTCGTATTAACAAGGTAAATGGGAAGTCTACTGAGGTGATAAACCATCATCCAGGAGTTTCAAACTCCTAAACTGGCTCCTCCGTCTCTTGACCCCCCTTAGGATCTGCTATTTTCCTTTTGCCTATTTTTCTTTCCAATGGACCCTCAGTCCTTAACTGATATGTACCTCTATGAAAATCCCGTTGTGATGATTTGTTTTTTTTTTGGTCCCATGGGTCATATGTGACCTCTTAGGACGATATAATCTATCTGTCTCTAATCTCTCTCCATTAACATGTCAAATGTGTTCTAATAATCACTCAATTCATTACAACAAAAAATGTTGCCTTCTTAAGACCATCATGATGTCTTCACCTTGTTGATAATATTGGCATGTAGAAATGTTTTCTTCTTCACATGTGGTAGATTTTGCCACAAAAAATATAATATAAAATATTTCCTTCAGTTCTCCACTTATTGTATATGGTATAGTTTGAAGAGGTTATTTAGTTTAGTTTTTCTCACATTTTTACATATTTTCTCACATTTTCACATACATAAGGGTACCATAATATAGAATTGGATTTTAAAAAAAACAAATTGAATAAGAAAATGACTTATTTTATTTGTCAAAAATTCACAGATAAAGAGTTTTAAAAATAGTCCTTGAACGCATGTGATATACACAATCTATACATAGTGACCCCCCCCTCCCCGAGCTTGAAGAGGCCTTCGAGAACAAGGGATTAAGGAGTACATTTATAGGAGCTTGATCCTATGATGTGAAGTATTGACTCAATGAAACTTTTCTTAATATTTTAATTGTAAAAGATTTCGAGCTCAAAAATATCTATTTGATAAATTGTTTTATTATTTATTATCATTTCTTTTGAAAGGATTAATAAAACAAGTCTTTTGTTTTAGTTGTTAATGGGTCCCTTTATCTTATTGTTTTTATTTTACTATCTTTTTCTAAATAAATTTTTTAGAATGTCAATGTGAGTTTTTCACTTTATTGTTTAAGTGAGGCCTTTTGGAACATATAAGCTATTTGTGATTATGTGTGTAGAACAAAATAACTTGTGGTTTAGGAACTCATTTAGACCTAATCTTCATTTAGCAGGCCTTCACGAGTCCTCACCCTGTTACATATACAAAGTGAGTTGGAATTTTTAATGAGGTTTAATTTATACTAGATTACCAAGGATATTTTTTGTGCAAGAGTAGAAACTATCATATCCACACGATCATGGCCAGTTTTGTTTTACATACAAAGTAGGTTTGAATTTATACGAGCTTTAATTTGGACTAGACTACTAAGGATTTTTGTTACAAGATAGAGACTAACATTTCCACATTTTTCTTGATCTACATAGTGAGTATTTTTTTTTCAAAACTCACAAAAGTAAATGATGTTATATGAAACATATCAAAAAATTACAAGACTAGCTTTGCTCACAATTTGAGCCAGGGCATCCACAGGACTTGATAGTTATAAGGGAGGGTTCCAAATACAAACAAGCAACTCAAGTTCTAACTCATCAGAACAGCATTGATGGCCCAATATCATTCGTTGGGGTCCTTTCTTTTGCCAATTGAGACAATCAATTCTTTGCTTTCTTGCACAATCTCCAAGAAGCAGGCACAAGATAGACACTTCTTGAAGATTCAATAGTTCTTGGCCTTCCATATATGCTTGAATCAACAAAAGCAAACAATCTGTGTGTAAATTACTAACACTTGGCTTTTCATCCCCATCCCTCCAAGGATTAGGTTGTTCTTGTAGAACCAAATCTTCCAGGTCTTTTGAACCCATTTGCACATCTTCCCTGCTGGCCCACTTATAGCTGGGTACTCCTTGAAAAGGTGCACAAGGTCCTCTTTAGCCACTTTGCAACCCGTACACCTATTCGACCCAATCCGATCCCTTTGGTAGAGATCTTCACTTATGTCGGCATGTCCCCTCAAAGCACTTTCTAAAGAAAGATCTTCATTGTCAAAGGCCATTGTGTATTCCAAATGTTATTGGTTACCACCCTCCACCTTGCTTCTGGTCGTCGATTTTCCCTAAGGGGAAAGAACCAATTTGGCAAGGCCAACAACCCATGGAAGATGTCTTTGGTCTTAGGTTTGAAGAAATGTCTATCATTGGGCCACCACTAGGTCTTCCACTTGAATGCAAACTCACATACGTCAGCATATAGTAATTGTCCAGCCCATCCAATACTGTGACCAAAAGTCTTTCAATATCATTCAGAAGAAATTGGGTAGCCAAGAGGTCAACACCTTTCCTGCTCCTATTCATGTTGTCCAAGAGATGGCCCAGTATGAGCAACAGGGTTAAGAATCCCGATGTCTCCTTGCTTCGTCAGTCTTGCGATAGTCTCCCAACTTGCCCACTGCCAAAGCGCCGCATCTTTGGTGTTATTTTTTCCATAGGAATCTTTTCACCAGTTTTAGGAACTCCTTCCAATTACACTAGGCTAATGTAAGGAGCGGGCTGGTGAAGGCTATGTATGGGATCAAAAACGAGTTAATCACTTTAACCCTGCTCAAGAAGGGGAGTAACACATATTCCCATCTTCTCATCTTGCTTCTAATCTTGTCCATGACCCATTGGAATCTTTGCTTACAGGTCACATCAAACCCCAGTGGAGCACCAAGGTGACGGAAGACCTTCCCTTTAGACACTATCTCTCCCGTCTACATAGATGGATCAAGCAAGTGGTTTGAAGACAATGAGATTAATCTAGAATTTTCAATTTTGGATTTTGATCTAGAGGCTAGGGTTAACATTTGTACAATCTCCAGAGCGCTTCAAAAAATATGTGGATAGGATTTGAGAAAAAGTTGGTCCTTGTTTGGCTAGGATAGCCCTTGGATCTCCCCTCTTGCTGCACTAGCTGCCAACATGATAACCACCGGATGCAAACCGATGGCAAATAGAAGTGGGGCAAGCGAGCATCCTTGCTTGATAGATCTTTTGACTTCAAAGGCACCCACAATCCTATCATTAAAGAGCAGCTCCGAGTGGCTTCTTGCACTGAGAGTGAGAACTAGCTGACATAGATGAGGCTCAAATCTTAGAGATTTCATGACATCCTCAATGAACGACCAAGTAATCCTGTCATAAGCTTTACAAATATCAAGCTACAATAAGACACATACTTGTTTGGTGAATGTTGCGTATTCAATGAAAAACCGTAGCAACCAATATGTTATCATATATTGAACTTCCTTTGATGAAATCATGCCAGTGAGGAGTAACAACTTTATACAAAATGGGAGATAGCTTGAGAGCTACAATTTTGGCAATAATCTTGTAGGCCAGTGACATCATGGTTATGGGCTGCCAGTGTTTCAATTGAGTGCATCATAATTTATTTGGAATCGGTTTAATGATTTAATACTTGAGTCAAGTGCTCCATTACTCAATGTGTGGTTAGCCACTTTTGTAATGGGGGACTTGAGACCATCCCAGAATTCTATAAAATATTATGTACAACATGTCTCACTCAGAGGACTTCTCTTTACCTGAGCAAAGCCTTAAAGTAATTTGCCTCAATAAAGTCCTTCTCCAAGAGATTAGTGGATGCTTTACATAGTGAATATTCTTGTATAGTGACCATTAGTGAGGTTCAGGAAATGGCTTGACTCATACCTCAATCAGGTACGTAGGGAGAGAGAGACTAAGAGATGAAGATAGAGATAGAGACATGGAGAAACATAGGAGCAATTGAATGCTTTTTTTAATGAATAATAGGATGGATACATTGTTCTCTTTCTATATTGACCAATTATGATCAAAGGCCTGACAAGGAAAATCTACGAGTGGGTTGAAAGGACACGATTCTTCAAGATTGATCTGTTCCTTGGTGGCAAGATGTTGGGAAGCCTTGCTCTACTCATCTGCACTCAAGGTACTTCTTCTTTCATCATATATGGCAAGCAAGGAACCACCATGTATTTGAAGGAGATCTTGATGTGGCAAGCTTCTTAGAGATTATACAAGAAAGAAAGGTGGAGATCGATCCGCTAGGACACAAGCAAGTCTTGAAAGACTGATCAAGGGCTACCCATGGGATAAGTAAAGCCTAGAGCTATAGCTCACCAATTCTTTTAAGCCGATGATGATATGCCATGATGAGAGGCGTTAGAAATTCAACTTGTTATCTTCAACACCTCGAGGGTCAGTCTGAGCTTGAGGTTGGTTTGTAATTTTATGATGTGCTTAATTAACACTAGTGCTGTAATTGGACACTCCAGTGTCCTATTTTCCTACCAAGTTTTATCAATTTGTTTGTCAATCTAGAAATATTTTTTTTACACCTTGCTTCTACCATAGGTTGGTTACAAGGGATAGAAAACATTGGATTTTTCTCCATGTCAAAATACAACCCATATGGAGAGAATTATGTAAGCTCTAAGTCATAAGTTATAGTAAAATTTCAAGCTGTTTTGCCCAAAAAATCATAAAAGGCTTATATGTTTTTGTAGAGATGACCTTTTAGTGTTTGTAAAATCCCAATGTTAGTACTTAGTGTTACATAACAATGGAATTCCCTTTAAATACTAGCTTCCAAGTCACATGCCATTTATAGATAGAATTTCATACTTGAGCACGTACTGCATAAGAGCATATTTTTGGTCTTTCAAAGGTCCCCTCATGGAATTGGGGCTATTCTAGTGCTGTTTAACAACATCAAATGATTTTATATTTTGAAACCAAGAAACTACTTATTTTTTTGGCTCCCTAACTCGGTTAGCCCTTGTTGCTTAAACACAATCTTGACTTTTTTATTGTGCAAAAACCCTTGAAAATCTTGAGTCCTCCATAATAACATTGAAACCAAAGTTTTAGGTGTCCCAATTGTGTCCATACCTCGTACTTTGATAGACTTAGTTGATCTACATGAAAAGTTTGATATTAGTTGAGGTTTTAAATACTTATGTCTCAAGAATTAAAAAATCAAAGTTTTCTCTTGCATAATTTTAAATATTTGAAATTATCCAATAATTGTTGTATACCAAAGCCCTTCTACTTGCAACCTTGAGTCCTCAATGGAAAGAGTAATCAATGTATCACTTTTTAAAACTCACAAATACATCTTTTTTTTTTTTGGTGTATACAACGTATGCTTGAAATGAACATATCAAACATGTAGAACTTTACATTATTTTGTATACTCTCAAGTGAGTTTTTTTGCACATGAAACTTTCAATTATCTATAGCACAACTATGGAAAACTCACGTAAAATTTTCTACAAGGTTGCTTCATTTTTTCTTGAGCTTATACAGTCCATTTCTTCAGAGTATTAATTGCACTCTTATGAGGGTCAACTTGATGAGTATAGTTCTTGATCATGGTAGCTTCTAAAATGCAAGGTTATATTTTTAGAAGACCATCTAACTAACATATTTAATCTTGCAAGAGGATTTTCTTAAAAATATTGTCTAATACAATCCGGTCGAGCCATAATAAGCTACTAGATACTTCTAACCAAGCTCGGCTAATTTGTATTTTTGTTGGTGACTAAATACAACCACTCACAATTGTGAGTTTTGAAAAAAAAGGATTTTCTTAAATGCACTATCTAATGCAAGTAGAATTTAATTTAAATTTGTACCAAACTAGTCTTAATACTATTCACTCACGTATTGTGAGTTTTGCCAAAAAAAGAAGAAGAAGAAGAAGGATTGATGCATTGTACTCTATTGTGCACAAGGAATGTGAGGATTTTCAACTCAATAACTCAATAAGAGAGAATCATCAACTTAGTAAGAGAGATGTTGCGATACCCCCATGTTTTTCATTATAATGACATTCCTTGTGTAGAGAAATGTTTAAGACCTTTTGCCCTTCAAGGCTCGGAAAGAGCTTGAGGCTGATTTGTATATTTCTTTGTGTTAATCTAATACAATTACTCACAATTGTGAATTTTACAAAGACAAAGAAAGAAGCTTAACTTGCATTTTAGCTTTCTGTCGTATAGCATGGGACTTGCTGTGCGCTACGTGTGAGCCACTAAGGCTGCAAACACGCAACCCGTGTGTGGAGAAGCTAAAGAATGCAAGTGATGTGTCACTCACCTCTGTCTTTTGCCGTTTTGCAGGAATCTGGCATCACTGTGAAAAGGGAGCCTGCTGACGCCGCTAGATTGTTTGCACAATAAATTCACCATGAGAGTATGCAAACAAAACTATATGGCAATAAAGCATGACGGAAATATAAAGTACATGAGGACATATGTAATTGAAAAGACTCTTATGAAATGCTACACTGCCATTAAGGACGAATAAATTACACTTTGATGAAATCAATCAATCAAGAGTTTTGGGCTTATGGGTGAATCTATCAATGAGGTCGGTATGGCTAAGGTTAAAACAACTACTCTAGTAGTGGCATACTTAGGAAGATTATCTAAATGCAAGAGTCTCCAAGTGTGCCTCTCAGCTTTGATTAGTCAACTAATTATCACAAATCCAAACAAAATCTTGAATTTTTCACTTTAAGCATAATGGAAGTCTTTTTCATGTCTTTTCTTCTTCTTTATTTATTCAAAATTATTTGTTGTGTGTGCTTATTTTGGTATGTCAGGGGCTTTTTGCTTTTCAAAGAAAAGCGTCCACACTGGGAACCTCGAGGGCTCTTAGTACCATAGAAAATACATGTGAGTGAAGTACCAAATCAAGCCGGGATTTCTCTTCCAACTTGAGATTTTACCTTTGTGGTACTTTTTCTTTTTGCTTTCATTTCTTTTGTTTTATTATTGGTGTCTTTCATTGTTAAAGTGAGCAAGCTTCTCTATGCCTAAAACACTCCTAAGATCTCAAGCACCCAAATAATTTTACCAACTAGAACTAGTGGCAAGTAAACGAGTTAACCTAAAGTCACGGCCTCCTAACCTCAAGGCTCATCCATAAGACTTAACTCTAGTTCATCAACCTAAGCAAAGACAAATTTATATAGCTATAATGGAAGAAAACAAAACATAACTAAATGCACTTAATCAAACCATGGAAAATCACAATCAGCAGTTATAAATATCCACAAGCATGAATCATGGAAAGTAGTATACGTGGAGGTATAAAGCTGCTTCATTTCATCGAAGAAGATGTCCTCAGTCATGTGGATGGAGATCCATATAAGTTCTATACAAAAATATCAAACAACAAGGCACTATACGTCTAGGAGGCATGTCAGTGTGAAAAGACCAAAACTCCCGGAAAACAAGCTGAAACAAAATCTAAACCCCTAAGCTACCTATATGCGAATCAAGGAAAAAGGATATTATATAGATCGGGTGGCATCCCTAAGGCTAGGTCTCTATCCTCATCATCTAGATAAACAAAATCATTGTCAGTGAGACCATAGTCTTCCTCAGATTCTTCATCATCTTCGTGTGCACATATATTAATTAAAAACCTCGCTATGCGTTGATACTCATCTTGTGCAAAAGAATAGGCACGTGCCATTGGAGAAATATTCGTTTACTAGGTACGGGTCACTAGTAGTCCATAGACGTATTAGCCATTCTAACTCCTCGAAATTTTTCTCACATGCGAGTCTCTCTACCAAATCCCATTCACAACAAAGTACAACGTAGCATATGTGAATCACTTGAGAAAAATAAAAAGGGTACCTTTCATAAAAAATATAAGCGCATGCCTTTGGTGAACTAGCCATCTTTGAGAACACAAATAGATTTGGTTAGGTCTCTAAAACATGAGGGTTGTTTCTTGTTCTTCTTGATGTGAGATGGTGCATTTGGACTATGTGTTGGGTCCAATGCACTCTCGTTGCTCGTCGCTCTTGCTCATTTACTGTTGTTTTGTTTCTTTTGTTTTTTTCTTTTGGTTAGTATAAGTATAAGGCTATGTATATATAGTTCCTCAATTGAAGAGTTGATAGGTCAGGGAGGAAGATTAAGAGGGAAGCGAGCAAAATGATGGTTGTAGTAAACACTCCCCCCTTCCTTGGGTAGATCATACTTTTTGGAAGGTTATCGTCAGATTTTGAAACCAATCATTCCAAGCTGTAACAGGTGAAGTATTTGACCAATAGTTTTCCACCACCGTAGGTGCTTCATCAAGTTGCAAGGGTGGTAAGGTATTCTCCCATGATCTTACTTGCAATGTTGTTGTAGGTGGTGAACTTACAATGGGAGGTGAAAATTCTTTCTTGTTTGTATGAATATTTTCAATGGAAGGTGGAGGTTGTGTCAAAGTTAAAGTCCCTCACCGACTCTCCTTCTTCGCGTTGGGCTTTCTCGAGTTGTGATGCTACAACCCAAAGCACTCCCTCTCGTATGTACTCTTTCAAAAACAGTCTCCTAAGTGTAGGGTAAATCATTTTTTCTTTCACCCTTAGAGTTCTATACCAATCCCCAACCTTTCCACTTAAGGTCAGGCTTAAAGCATTACTCTTATGCACAACATTGTGTTCTCATAGGGAATCACATATTTGTTCAAACACTTTGATATGCTTTCTCACATCCCCTTCTCTACTAAATTTTTGTGCGAGTTTGGCCATTTGCATTGCCTTACTTCTAGGCTCTCTATCAGGCATGTTATATGCATATTCTCAGCAAGAGATCGATCAATAACTTAAGAAAATGTTGCCAAGTCACCTTAGTGAGTAGGTATAGTGGGGACAGGCGCTCTCGGGACTGCATGTGGATTGGGGGTTGGCAGTGGGCTTGGAATATAGGAAGCCCTAGGGTTCCAAGTTTGGTATGGTGTTGTGCCATGTGGTGGCCCAAAGTTCATATGTGTGACCCTAGGCATAGCAGACGTGGGATGTGACATGCTAATGCCAGTTGGTATGGTCCCATTAGAATAGGAGCTTGGATGTTGTGGTTGTGGAGCATAAGTTGTTGAAACAATGGGAGGGGTAGGAGCTATATGAGTACGAGGACCTATAGGTGCATATGATTGATACACACTTGTAGGTACTGTTGTAGGCATTGGGCCGCCATGTAGCGGTGCTTTACTAATAAATGAGGTCCATGGCGTGTTTTTTGGCATACCCATCACTGGGGTATGCATGGTAGCCGTGGTGTCATCAAGAGAAAGATGAGCTAAACTTGGAAAGATAAAGATATCACTTGTGGGGTCAAATTGTACTGAGGGGTTAGATACAGCTGCTAGGAGCTGTTGTGTGCGCGCGTGAGGTCGACGCCCACGCGGTAACATTATCCACAACAAAAAGATTTTTTGAAAAAGTTTTTTCGTTTGTTATAAATTCTTTTTTAAAAAATGCTCAAAAATATTGAGACCAAAAAGAAAATTCAAAAACAAAAATAAAAATAAAAAAATCTTATCTTGAAAGGAAGGATTGGGATCATCGGGATCATTCCCCCAAGTCCCAAGCCCGCGCCCGGTCCTCAGTCTTATGATATAGTATTCACACTACTTTATATATAAAGAATAGGACCTCAAATGAAGGGAGGGCATGTGGGACAAGTTCCGCAAGTCCTCCACCACCCCTTCACAATCACCCTTTGGACTTACTAATTTCAGCCTTCTCTTCGACTAGGAAAATACTATTTTTAGGATTCTGAGGGCTTTATGTAACCGAATTGGGAGCTGTAAAGCATGGTACCTACCTCTAGTCAAGAAGCCCGTTTTGAGCTATCACATACCATATTCCATGGCTTGGTTAAAAAAACACACCTAAAAAAATTAAAAATCAAGAGTAAGTTTGGGTTGCAAACTCCCAAAAAACTCAGTGAGCAACTTTCACGCGCACTCACCAACACTTCTAGAGTGTTGAGGTCACATGAACTTACCTTTGGTCGTGTGCTAGAGGACGATCATGTAGAGAGTGTCTCCGTTTACACGGGCACTCATTATTCCTCCACCTTAGGCTCTAGGCCCTCAACAAGAACCCCTGGTAGTACCACTTAGGACCCACATATTGTGTTTAGTGGCTCTTCGTCTGACTACAACGTCATGGAAGGTTACCTGATGCCTAATCCCAATAGTTCAAGCTAAGACATGCATGCCATGGGCCCACAGTCAGGGCCGAGCGTGCTTAGCCGCTTGAAGGAGATTTTTAATAGAGCCACTCACTCCGAACATGGAGCTGACAATGTGTATGAAGGGGGTGGGGAAGTAAATTCATCATTCATGATCAATGTAGACCCCATGCTCCTAGAGAGTGTGCATGCGAATAGTCCATTCACTGCACCCCCTGACTCTTCAGAGCCATTCCCCTCCGAGGTTATATTACATGATGGGAGAAGCCTTGCTGAAGTGCAAGAGGTTGAGCAATATATCATTGCGGCTAGGGAAAAGAAAATCAAGAGCCTACGCAAGGCAAAGCAAAGGAGAGAGTTAAAAGCAAAGGCCCCTAGGCGAGCAATCGAGTGCTCCTGAATTAGCAACCACTAGGGGTTAACCCCTAGAGATTCACATTGCATCTAGTTCAAAGGACACCCCTAGCACCTCAATCCTAGATGGAGCATTTTTAAATGAAAATTGGGAGTATGAACTACAAACAGAGACTTTAACAACCTATACACATGTCACACCTATCACGTGGGTTGGTTAGATGTCCTACAATCCACAATGGGAGCTACTAGCGTAGATGAGCAACAACAAAGAGTTTGTGATGCCATCCATATGGTTATTGAGCTAGAGAGACAGAACAAGGGGATCCACAACGGGTCTCATGAGATTCTTGGATACAGGGAAGGTTAGGCAACCATATTTATCGCAAATGGAGACTCCCTTGGTAAACCCGATGGATCTCCATATGTTGTTTTTCACCACCTTGTAGCTAACATAACTAATTAACACTAAATACCTCTACTCACACACTGTCTAACATAGTAAGCTACACACTGTGTAACTACTGCACACTGTCTACACTTACTAATAGATCTGCTAACACTTGCACATTACAGATTTAACAAATATAACATAAACAAGTACACTGCAACACTTAACACAACTTACAAAAACTTTGCTAAAACCGCACCTTACAGCCACTAACAAAAGCTAACAAAACCTGCTTAAACTGCACATTACAGTCACATCGATCAAAAGTTAATCAGATGACTTAACTACTCATGATTATCTCAATCACATGACTTAACCAGTCATGGCTTATCCAATCCACCAAAAATTCACTTATATGACTTAACCTGTCAAACAATTTCTTTGTAGAAAAACAACTCAATCTTCTATTCATAAAGTCATCAAAATGTCAAATAGGTATGTAGAAAAATATTTCAATAAGTAAATACAATAGAAGTTTCAACCACAAGTGTGATATACATGAACTGACATATCGTAATATCTTTGTGAGTCAGTAATGGGTATAGAAATCTATACACACGAGGAAGCTTGAAGTAGCCAATTAAATCTATTTAACCCAAGCACTGATACCAATTGTGAGGTCCCCAACCCCGAAAGATTGGGGCAACTCCATAGATGACCTTCCTTTATTCTCAAGTTCCGTTGATGACACCCTACTCCGTTTCCATGAAATAGAGATACGAGCAATAGAAGAGAGGAAATCCTCTATCCATCGTAATCATGGTTGTGAGGGTCATATGCCACATGCCAGGTCGATAAATCAAGGGATTCTAATGAAAGCTAACTCCTATATGACAAAGATAAAATCCCATTGACATATTTGGAGTCCATCAACAACGACCTCTTTTTCACATGTAAGAGACACGACCGCCATTCATAAACCCTAAATATGATATCAAATTTAATCGAAACCAACTAGTAATCTTGTGAAAAGTACCCAACTAATCGGATCCACCCATCCGTAGACTAGTATCTAGTCTCCCACTTTCCATACCATACTCACCCGTTCTTCTTGTTTTCTAATTACTACCACACTCTTTTACATATACAAACAATGTTTTTTAATTAGTTCCGGACACAGGTTCTTTTATACAGCCCTTCAAACTATACCAAAACAAATCAAACAAGGCCTAATGAAGACAGTCCTATATTTCAACAAAAATAACTTTTCTAATTTCTTATGAGTTGTCGCTACCCGTGTACTTTCTTTATCTAACCAACAGAGCTTTTGCAAAGGATTTATTTGCTAATCATGCATTGTGCAACCTTTCCATCTTGCTAACCGCGAGGCATTCGCTAATTGTGAGGCATCTTGATAACCGCAAGGCATCCTGTTAATCGTGAGAAATAAAAGAGAGTCGATAACCTCAGCTTAATCTCCACTAACCGCAAAATCATCTCGCTAACCGCGAGGCATGTCACTACCCGCGAGGCATCTTGCTACCCGCAAGGCATAAGATATTCTTCCAACAATTTTTCTTTTTGGATGATTCTTCAAACATGATCAACAAACTCTTCATATCAACCAGTAACAACTTATTAAACAATAACAATTTATCAAGCAATAATAATTCAACAAACAATGACAATTTATCAAACATTTCTTTCACTAATCTATGAAAACATATGCTTGTTTCTTGTGATAGAATATCCCTATGCTTAACTTTCTAGGTCAACATGAATAGTAATGCAGAATTTTAAATTTGTCTTACTGGATTAGCAACATGTTGATTACCTCTCGTGTTTGAGGTTGGACAATTTCACTTTCTTTCGGAGTCGATACCTCCACTTGAGTTATGATTGGAGTAGATGATACCTTCTTTTACACCTTCCTTAGAGGTGAAAGTGGAATGACAAGAGCATCCTTGGAGCTTCAAGTCACTCGCTTTGGGACCATCGTATCACGAAAGAGAAAAGGAAAGCTTCGACGTGAAAAGCAGAGTTATGGTTTTCTTGCTCGCCGAGAAGATTGTAAAAGAAAGAGAAAGAGAACTCGACAATCCGAGGGACAACGATCGTGATAGAGATGGAGATGGGTCGAAGGTGAGAGGTTGAGGGAGATAGGTTAACTCCAATGTCAAGGCAAGAGAGCTTTTGCTTCTAAGAACTTCTCTGTGTGTCCTGAAAGTGAGGGAAGAGGGACCTTTATATTGGCTCTCAGAGCCAAAAGCACAAGCTAAGAATAGCAAAAAGCAAAACGATAAGTTCGTGCACGTTCGCGGCTAATATATATATATATATATATATATATATATATATATATATAATAAAAATAATAATCATCATTATTTTGGGACACGTATCCCTATGCAAGATTCAAGTCTCTTATTTTAGAAAAAGCTTGGCTTCCAAGAAAAGAAGCTCTAATCTTGACTCACTACCCTTTCTTTTTTAAAAATACTCATTTTTTTTCTAAAAACACTCTTTTTACTCCTCCTCTTCTAAAACTACTTCTCCTTTTCTAAAAATAGTCCTTCTCTTTTGAAGATAATCTTCCTTTCCTAAAAGTACTCCTTTTTTCTTGAGGTCAACTCTTATCTTTAGAAATAGACTTGAGGATGGAAGATGTGTACCGAGGGTCTGCTTCGCGAATAGTCTATCGCGATGGTCCCTCCCCTGCTCTGCGGGCGTCGAGATGTTCTGCACTAGCTACGTCACGTGGGTTGGTGGGGGGCCCTTTGGTGAGTGGCCTGGAGGCGCATGTCGGCTCTCATGCACGGATTTGAATGAGCTGCAGGTTCGGATGTTGCCATGGCAGGGGTTATGCGGATCAGGGTCAGGGGAGCTCCAGGGAAGGGGCTTCCGGCTGCTTCTGCTTGCCTTGGCGGTCCGGGGAGATCCAACATCAGATTTATTTTTGCAAAAGGGCTTGGTGGCTGCTTGTTCTTCTTTTGAAGGCGAATCGCTCGCCTGGACAATGGGGGTTTTGTTACGTTTGTTTGGCTTGGATTGGATGTGGTGGATCGGAGGACTTTGTTGCGTTGCTCTGTTCTGGTTTTTTCCGGATGGTCATGTGTGGCATGGAAGGTTTTTTCACTGAAGGGTTTGGCTCCCCTCAAGAGCCTGTGGAAGGTGGATCAGTGGGCTTTTGTTTTTGATTTGGCTTTGATGGTTTGCTTCATTTGGATGCGTTCTGCGGAGTTCTACTTATGTCAGCTCGACATGGCGGTCCTGGTGGGCGTGCGGTTTGCTGGTGGCAGCGGCACCACTACGGTGGCACCTCAGGGCTCCTCTCGGTGATGGGGACTTTGGGCCCTGCCCTATCAGCTTGGTATTATCTCTGTTAGTCTTTTCTTTTCCGGAGGGTGGCTCCCTGTTAGCCGATGTAATGCTTTTGATTAATCTGGTAATCTCATGTGAGATGGTGGTGGGATAGTTGGTATGCAGTATAGCTTTGTGCATCCATGGCTCGGTTCTGGGCATGGACTTGATTGTAATTCTTTTTGGTTTAATACGATACTACCCACATATTGTGGGTTTTGCTAAAAAAAAAGAAATAGACTTGAGGCTTAAGTTTCCCATATCAACCTATTGTTTCAAAGTGAATAAAAGCCATAGTTAATAGTTCCAGAGTCTGATTTTTGATCTGATCGTTTTGTTTGAACGTTTTATGACTGAAAAAAATGTGAACCATAAATATCTGCAAAGTAAATGAAATATTTTTATTGAAAAATATTGGGTACATTACAAGCGCCTACACAATTCTCAATGCTCACACGCTCCATAAGACCACAACACAACGCACACCCACTGTCACAGTCCGTCTCAACTCTCACACATACACATAGCCGCTCAATCTCACTCACTCATACAAAGCACCACCAGTCCCGGGGGCACACACATCCACACTGCCGGTACAGTGGGGAAACACAAGAGCAAGAGAAAGAGAAGGGGGAAAGGGAAAACGACACTAAATTGGGCAATGGTGGCTTGATTACACTTCAAAAGGCATGTACAAAGCTTGCAATTGCCATCACAAAATCCGTTTCCATGAAAAGATACAGAGGGGGTTGACATTCACACTCCTCTATCAAAATACTTCACTTTGCAGGCTTCAAACAACACTAAAAAGCCCCTCATTTTATTAGTAAAATAGCTTTTATATGGGGGGGTCTTCAACTTTGGAAATTACCACCGGATTGGTCCACTTGGCATCTCAATTTGGAAGCTTGGGAAGGCGGATCGCTTGGACTCATCTTCTCTCCTTGCTCTTTTTGAGAGGGGGTGCACTAGCGATGTCACTAGTGCCCCTAGCACTTTGAGTTCTTTCATGTATTTTTTTCCTTTTTTACCCTTTTTTCCACCTTTGGTTAGCTTGGCCTTGCACCACCCATTTGAACTATCCCTTGACTACTTTGGTTGGCCTCGCCTTTTTGACTTTAGAAGGCCTTAGTACTACCCACCCTTCGCTCTCTCTTATCCCTGTCCCCTCTCAACTTCTCTCTCTTACTCACCCCGACGGAACTCTCCCCTTAACCATTCCCTCTAGAGCTTTGATTGAAGATCCGAGAAGACCGGCATGCTTCACAACCCGAGATCTTCCTATGTGTCCACTAAGCCCAGCTCTCGCAACGTGGCCCTAGCTTCTCTACTCGTCGGGGACCTGCAAAACCTTCTAACTTGAATATCTTTAACATCAGGCTCCATTTGAGGAGCCGCCTAGACCAACTTCTAGAGCACATGGAGCTCTTCATTCTAGGACGCAAACAGATCACTTTGGACACTTGGAACCACCATCCCAATCGGCCCATTCTGGAGCCATTTTGACCCAAAAAGTCGCATTAAGCATACATTTTCTCTACCCTTTGGCTGCCCAAAACCTTGATACCCGCTTAAACCGGTTGTCATGCACCTATGCGCACCTCTAGCACTGCTTAGCACCTCTTTTAGCCTCAACCAACTTTGTATGTACCAATGTGGATAACTGCATCCTCATCTAGCAACCAACATGGAGAAGTGTCAGCACTCAAAGACATGTAGTCAGGAGGAAGTATAAAGGGAAACATGACATCACCATCACTGGCATATGAAGCCATCACTCTATCATATGTCAAAACCTCATGTGCACCATGCATGGATCCTTGCTATTGTCTCATATGCCTAAAACAACGGCGCCTAATGTGGTATGTGTGACCACAATGCCAACATTGCAAGTATCGGCAACTACAAGACCGCCGTCTCTCATGAGTCATCACTATAGACTCTAAAGTGTCACACATATCTGCAACTGTAAGTGTAACCAAACTATGGCAATAAATCATGGGAGAAATCTGGCAGAGTCTCCCCTATAAACTGAGCAAAACCTCAAGTACAGGGAGATAGCTGACCACTACACAATCATGAAACCATGATCAAATTGCATCAAACCTGATGCTCACATATGCATAAAACCAGCTCGACAATCTGCAAACTCTACAAGCACAAATAGGACAAACTGCTCAATTAAGCATAAAGTGCATAACCATATACGCAAGTAGAGAGCAAACTAGCTCAAAACGCATCCTCCAAGAGAAACTGCCGGCAAAAACATGCAAAAACGTTGTGAAACCTATGACTAGCAGCCACACAAGCATACGTAATCCTGACTCCTGGGAGAGTGGGCACCAGAACAATAAATTGTGTCCAAGCTAGCAAAACCTATCAAAGTTGGAGTCATGCTTGACAACTAAACCATGAGAGAGAAAATTATAGATACACATAAACCATGGTGAGAATCTGTGAAAAATACGACAGAGTTTTCCATGTAAATAGAGTAAAAACTCAAAAAATCTCACTAAACTGCATGAAAAATAGACACTAGTGTGTCAGTAAGCAGATCCACAAATGGTCTACATGTACTCCCAAAAGCCTGGCAAACTGGCTCACTCCTGAATGAGTGGCTCTATGGACGTGTACCTATCCAAAAATGCTACAAACATGTAAACCTTTTTCCTACAAGCTACACCTAGCTCAAACGATATCCACAAAACGCATACATAGCATGAAAGTGCATAAAATTGTGCAAAAAATACTCTCTGAAATGCTCCACATAGTCGTACATAAGCACTACATGTGCCGCATAAGCTGTACTACAAAGACTTTGCAACCTGTAGAAAAACCGCTAGGAAACTATCACACACTACCTCATCGATTGATAAACTCGTGGATCGTAAACACCTGCCTAGAGCTGAGTACGCTCGAGGAACATTTTTCTCTAGAATGGGCCGTCGGAGTCGTATCTTTTGGTGTGTGCTGTCGAAACCAAAAATAGAGAACCATCGAAGTCAAAATGGCCAAATTGAAGCCCGAATGTCGTCAGGGGGAACCATCAGAGCAAATCCGCTTTGAAATGGGCGTGGGAGGGGAGTCCCTGGCGTATCTATGGGAGAGCGGAGCCAAATTGCTTTTGCTCACTCTTGCTATGTTGTAGACGAGAGAAACTAGTCAATTCCGCCTTTAGCCACCGAATGGAAGTGATTTCCAATGTCGTAGCCATCGCAAATAGCCGAGTCATTGATGCCGAGGAGAAAACCGTCAATATCGGTGTCAAAATTGATGCCAAGAGAAAATATTTGAAGTCAAGGTCGTCGAAACCCTGCTCTCTCTCTCTCTCTCTCTCTCTCTCTCTCTCTCTCTCTCTCTCTTTCTCTCTCTGTTAACCATTGGCATCCACTTCTAGTAGTCATGGGCCAGGCTTGTCGGTCCAATAGGAAAAGGGTAAGAGTGATCGCCGATGAGAGGTGCACTCTAACTGGAACATTTAAGGGTTAGTTGGCTAAGCATGGGCACCCAAGTGTGAATGGGCGATCTCATATAAAAGTCACCTAAACCTAAAAATCAATGATTCTCTCTTTTGTGCAATTGAAGAGTGCTCTTGCTCCATCTCCATCTTCTTCTTCATCTCCTTGTGTGTGTATGCGTGAGAGAGAGAGAGAGAGAGATAGATAGATAGATAGATTTTATTATCGTCCTCGGAGGTCAAATATGACCTATGGGACCAAAGTTACATGTGATGTAGTATGTGTATGGCTGATGAGTGACTCTCGATGCTCCAAAATTGTAGTGATGAGAGTCGCAATGGAGAGCCCACACTTTGGCTGGGAGAGGAAAGTGTGTAGGTCTAAGTTATGGCTGAAAATGTGAGAGAAGCAAGTTCGGATGTGATCAAAAGCTGAGCACTCTAGTAGTGTGTGGTACTCAGACTCTCGAACTTGCAGTGAGCATAATGTGCACAATCGATTTGACTCTTCTCCATTGCCCCAACGCCCTATCTCGCATCGAAGGAAATGGGAGCTAAGCCAAATTGCTGCGAGAGTGCGTATCGCGGACAAGGGAATAGGCTCAAGCATGTAAGTGTGAGTACGATTTCCTCTCTCAGCGAAGAACACGGTTTTGTAGTTGGGGGCAATATAGGTGGTGTAATGTATGAAGAGTGACCCACCGGATTTCTCCCAAGCCGTAATACATTGGCGTTGTAGAAAAGCTTCATTCACTTGAGAGTCAATTGAAGCATCATGTAGCAAGTGTAATGCATCCCATCTCCCAAACCACTTCTTTATGTCTTGCATCCATCCCGTGCTCAAGATCTTGCTTTTATGCGTCTTTTGAACTTTTTTGCTTGCTTCCCATGCAATT
This sequence comes from Adiantum capillus-veneris, assembly GCF_014529385.1. Lineage (NCBI taxonomy): Eukaryota > Viridiplantae > Streptophyta > Polypodiopsida > Polypodiales > Pteridaceae > Adiantum > Adiantum capillus-veneris. Next base: position 155,655,397 of record NC_140934.1, read on the forward strand.
GTAGGAAGTCGATGTGAGGGGTTTTGATGCATCTTTGTCATGTACTCCACAACCCTTTCCATGCCCATAACCTCAATTGGAAGAGATCCCGACTCAAGAAGTAGGAGCATATATGGTGTTTGTGTCTTAACTTGGAGAAAGTTTGTAAGAAAACGCTTTTGGACATTCTCAAACTCTTTCCAAGTAGACTTTGAGATGCTCCCGCCCCACACTTCAACTCCATAAAGAAGAACCGGTGTCACCAATGAATCAAAAAGATACTTCTTGAGAACCCAACACTTGATGTTTCCCGCATTACACATGTTCTCAAATGCATAATATGCTCTCTTTCCCGCTTCCAAACGACGCATAGCACATTCATGCCACTTGTGATTGGATGGAACCTCAAGGCCAAGGTACTTAAAGCTCTCAACAACTTCAAGTGTCTCGTTGTTGTACACAATGCATGGCTTCTCCTTATGGTTGGTTTTCACAAGCATAACCTTTGTTTTGGATTCATTTACAATCAGCCCACTATGCAAGCAAAAGTTCTCAAGGACGACCATAAGCTTTTGTGCATCTTCTAAAGTGTGTGCTAGAAGCACTACATCATCCGCATACAACAAAAGCATGATTACCGCATTGCAAATAGTGACCTCTTCAATGCCTTCTTCTTGCATAAAGTCAAGTACCATTTGTTCCAATTGATCGATGCATAGACCAAAGAGAGTTGGTGACAATGGACATCCTTGTTTAACCCCAATAGTGCTTACAAAATTTTTTGAAATTTCTCTTCCCATGCGCAATTGACAAATCACCTTCTCATAGATTCGAGAAACCGCAAGCATAAACTCACTTGGCACTTGGAGTTCTTCCATCCTTCTCCACAAATTGTTACGTGGAATCATATCAAAGGCTTTCTTAAAGTCCACAAAACAACAATACAATCGCTTGCCTTTCAACCGACTTTTCTCCATGAGAACACGAAGAGTGACAAGATGATCAATGGTGCTATGGCATCGACGAAAACCCGCTTGTCCCTTTGCACGCTTGTCGCAATCATTATAGTCCGGTAGTTGCTTACATTCTTTACATCCCCTCCTTTATGCAAAGGCTTAACCCAATTAGTACTCCAATCATAAGGCATACCATGTTGAAGTGCAAGGTTGAACATATCACACATCCACTCATGGCTAAAATCTCCCGTCCATTTGATCATCTCCGGCTTGATACCTTGAAGATCTCCCGCTTTGTGAGTGGCCAACTTTTCAAGCCCACCGCATACATCCTCAATAGTAAAAAAAGATGGCATACATGGGAGTGAACCATAAAATGGCATTTTTTCAGTATTTTCTTGCTCATATAATTGCCTACAATGTGTGTACATATCCACTAGACTCAAGTTACCAAAATTCTCAATCCGCTTGCCTCTCAAGTTTCTCCAAAATCTTTCACATGCATGTGCCTTTTCTTGGACTTGAAATTCTTGTTGCTTTACTTCCCATCTTCTTCTCTTCTTTTGAATCAATGCCTTGTATGTATGCAAATGACTTTGATAGTTGTCTTTGTCCATAGTTGCATCAAGCTTTATCAAGGACTTTCGAGCATCTTGACATTCTTTATCAAACCACCTTTTGCGTGATCTATCTTTGTTGATACCATGGAGATGCTTTATGGCAAAGCATTCTTCCGCACAAGAACAAATAGCTTTTTTGAAAGCTTCCCATTTAGTTTCCAATGGTGCATCACATTGAAGCTTTGTCATCCATAACTTTTGCTCAACCATTTCAATGTACATTGGTGCCCGTTTGAAATCCATACATAGTGATAACTTCTCTTTCCTTTGGCTGAGATTATCATGCTTAGTTGCTTCTCCACATGAAAGGTCAATACATAAGGTGCGATGGTCGGATTCTGGGGTCCATTGACCAAACATAAAACTCTTTATGCGATACATGATGGCTTCAGAGAGTAGCATATAGTCAATCACACTATCCCCATTATGTCTTCTACATGTAAATCCATTGGTTCCACTCCACAAAGATACACCATTGGCAATGAGCATACCCGTGCTATTACACATGTGTAAAAGTAACTTTCCATAGTGATCCGGCTCTTTCTCATCCATTGAAGTACGATCATACAAGTGAACTTCCTCCAACTCCCTTGAAATGTATGGCATATCAAATTGTTGAGTATCATGTTGCAATGTGTTTGTGCGAGCATTCATATCCCCAAATACAATAACATCACCTTCACCTTTGAAATAAGCAATGTCCTCTTCCAAATCAGAAAATGGTTGATCTCTATCCATGCAAGCATAAAAGGGAGAATCATGATGAGGAATGTAGCAACCGGCTACAAAAATGGGTGCTCTTTTTGGTGTCATAATTTTCAGCCATACATAACGTTTGTACTTGTCATCTTTCACAATTGATACAAAATCTTCCAATCCTTTCTTAACCATACATGCTAACCCTCCTTGTCCTCTTCGTTGCTTGAGATTCTTTGACCACATCAATGAATGTACATTGTAATCCTCCAAGCCGTCAATCCTTTGTGTATCATGCTCCCAATCTTGTTGAAGAAGAAGAACCCTTGCGAGTGCCGGAAGACATTATATGTAAAATAGGAGATGAGAATCAATTTTGTTGAACCTGTTCACTTCGGAAATGCTGCTACAGAAATGCCTTCCATAACTCTAAAAATTTCTGTCTTTACATCAATGCGTAGAGGACTTCGTGCTCTTCGATTGAGGCTATAGATCACCCAAATCGGAGTTCGGATGAAGAAGTTATGATCAAAAGAGTGGACTGCTGTCTACTAGGTCAAAAAACGGCTGCACTGAGAGAGAGAGAGAGAGAGAGAGAGAGAGAGAGAGAGAGAGAGAGAGAGAGAGAGAGCATTGCAACGGCACGGTGGCGGCGAGGTGGTTGAGCGCGGCATGACAATAGCTCTCTCTTCTTCGCGGCGAGGAATCCTCCACGAAGGCAAGCGTAGGGCGGTGAGTGACACACCCTTGCTATCTTGAGCTTGCTAGATTAATCTGATTGTGTGTTTTCAACCATTTGTGGTTCGCACACAGTGTACGGCAAGTCCCTTGCTTTGACACATAGCATCATCCAATCGGAGAGGCAAAACCGAAGGATTAACATTCCTTCAACGGGCCTTATGAGATTCTTGGATATGGGCAGGGCCAAACAACCGACACTATCATAGATGGAAACTCCTTCAGTGAGTCTAATATACCCTTCATATATTGTGTTTCCTAGAGTTCAAGTACAGTCTGAACCCACAACCAGTAGTTTTACTTCTCCAAATCTAGCTCATCCGTCTCTTGGAGACACTACGGCTACGATACCTACTCCGGTGATGAGTACAAAAAGTACACCTTGGATCTCGTTTGTTAGCATTGCACCGCTACCTAGTAGCACTGTGCCCCCAACAATACCTATAGGTGCGCATCAAGCCTATGTACCTGTCGCACCTCATGCCCGCGTAGCTCCCACACCCCCAATTATGCCAAGGGCTCACACTCTGCAATGGCATTATCCGAGCTCTTATTCAAGTGGGGCCATACCATTTAGCAATAACATGTCGTATCCGGCATGGGCTATGCCTAGGGCTCCTATGAACTTTGGACCACCATGTGGTACACCACCATATGAGGTATGGGACCCGAGGGTCGGGCGTATGCTAAGGCCAAGGCCAACTCCCATCCCACATGTAGTTCCAAGAGCACCTGCACCTGCGACCACTACGCCTGCTCACTTAGGTGACTTGGCAACGTTTGCTCAAGCTATCGATCGATCTATTGCTGAGAATATGCATAACACGCGTGATAGAGAGCCTAGAAGTAAAGCAGTACAAATAGCCAAGCTCACACAAAAATTTATTGGAGGTGGGGATGTGAGAAAGCATATCAAAGTGTTTGAACAAATATGCAATTCTCTAGGAGAACACAATGACCTGCATAAGAGTACTGCTTTAAGCCTAACCTTAAGTGGGAAGGCTGGGGATTGGTATAGAACGCTAAGGGTGGAAGAAAAAACGATTTACCCTACTCTTAGGAGACTGTTCTTAAAAGAATACATACGTGAGGGATTGCCTTTGGGTGTAGCCTCTCAACTCCAGAAAGCCCAACGAGAGGAAGGAGAGTCGGTGAGAGACTTTATTAGTTGCTTGAAGCGTTTGAATTCTCGTTGTAATCCAAATGAGCGCTTCAATAATAAAAAATTGCTTGATAGATTCATTAGGGGATTATGACATGAGGATATCTACAATGGCCTAGTCATTAGAGGTATCACCACTTGGGAAGCAGTCACCACCAATGCGATCCAATTGCAGGATAATTTAATGATTCAAGGAGAAAGAGTGTCTGCTGAGCCTAAATTTTCTAGCTCGCAAGCGTCGGGGCATCAGCCAATGACTCTAAATCCTATTGCTAAGGAGCCAAAGATATCTGAGAGGACTTTAGCAGATCTCACCAAGGCCATTCAAGAGAGTCTTAGAGACAGTTGTGCTTCGCAAAACAATCATATGTATCCAAGAAGGGAGCAACAATGGTGCTCAATATGTAATGGTCTGCAAAGTACCAGTGAATTCAATGGGAATTGCAATGCCTGTGGGGGAGGTATGGTCATCAAGCTAAGGATTGCATAGTATTTAAGTGCGCGATGGCCAATAGATCAACCTTAGCATGGACAGACACACCTCGAGTGCCTGCATTGATGCCGGCCCCACATCTTGAACAAACATCACAACACATGGTCCCTAGGGCCCATAGTGTTGTTCAAACAACACCCTTACCACCTCCAGTGCTAGGACCGCAACCACCACATCCGAGAATCACTTCTGTGAATCAAGTGGGTTGTGAGTTATCTATTGCTTGTTTGGAAGGCTGTGAGGAAGATATAGACGCTAATATTGCCTATGGGATTTATGCGCTTGAAGAAAGTCCACAATACTACATGGAGGACTATTGGGACAAGTCAAACCTGTCTATCAAGTAGCTGCTCTTGCTGCAAGAGGCCAAAATATCAATTACTACCAAGAGACCACCTCTCCAATGCTATGAGTGTGGAGGTCCAAATCGTGTGGCCGAGTGTCCTATTAGGCTACAAAAGAACGCTACACTAATGCAAACCAATCAAGCGAGCACATCTATAATGCCGATACTCATGTGTAATCAATGTGTCATAGATCATTTGATTGCCCAATGTTTGAATAATCCAAATGCACCGAAGATCATGCCAATAAACTTGATTGAGCCATCACAAAGTACACCTGTGGTACCAGTAAATGTACTCACATGATCGATGCTCCAAAAACAAAATTATATTCTTGAAGAAAGAGACACGGCATCAATTGCCCAATCTTAGAGAAAGAAGAAAACATGAAGCAAGAGATCGCAAAAAGCAGCGAAGTCAGACCCCAGTTCAAAGACCAACATAGGGACTAGTGACGACTCCGTATATATGAACAACGCTGAAGAGGATTCCGATTTAGGTGAAACCATGGAAACAAAGCGACCACTAAGAAAGAAACCAACAAGGAAGATCGTCATGAGCCACAATGGCCAGGATCCAAGAAGAAGATAGGAACTTATCCAAACCCTACATAGAACATCGAGCGAGTCAAGCAATTGAGGAGTTTGGTAGAAGATACCCAAAGGGATCTAGAACCAGCACCTAGGCCGATCCAGATTACAGACACATTGTTCCCTACGCAACAACAACCTCACAAAGTCCATAGACCTCTAGCCATACCTAGTACCATCCAAGAAGAAAGTGACTTAAAGTCATGGAAAAGTGGGCGTACTCACTTCTTGTTGGAAAGAATGTTTACAGAGGGACTACCTAACCCTATCGAAGAAATCTTCCCCAAGTCAAGGAACTGAAGCCCAAAAGGTGCCCTTAAATATTGACAAATTGATGGATTTCATGGCTTCAGAAGTTAGAACCACCATCATTTCCAAACTATATGGAGACCCTGAGCTATTCTTAGCTCTTCGAGCTTTCCTCAATGGAGAACTGGATGTTGGGCTACCACAATTTTCACAGATGGATGGAGCTAGAGAGATGCCAATAGAGGAGAAACACTTAGATCCACAACCCAAACTAGATGAGAACCTAGTTGTAGAAATACCTATTAACAAGTTGGGACAATACTTTGAGGGTGACGAATCCAATGCAACCATACCAATCACTACCAAGGGATTAACTGTGAAGGGAATCCTTGATGGTGGCACTAGGGTTAGCATTGTGACTAAAAATTGCTAGGAAACTATGGGAAGACCTCACCTTGGGACCACAACCATAGTAGTCAAGATGTCCAATGGATCTATTATTAAGCCTACTGGGATGCTAGAAGATCTCAAGATCAAGGTCTTTGGACATAAAATAAGAAATACCTTCATTGTTATGGATTTCTCCAAGCACACTATGACATCTGAGATGATCTTAGGATGTCCTTTCATGAGGGAAGCAAAAATGGTGCATGACTGGTCGAAAAACCATGTCTACTTGCAGTTCCAAGATTCTGTCATTCGAGTGGATCTTGTAACTGGTCGAGCACATCCTCTAGGAAACAAGTTTATAATTGATCATAGATATGACACCATAGTTCACTCGGCCCTACACATGTAAAGTGGACAATGATGTTGAGGAAGATTCTCCTTATATGGATGTACTACTTGGGATGACTGAGTCAGACTATGTGGATTGGGTCCACTTAGCAGCAACCATAGACACTTAGGGAAACAGGGGGACGACCTGGGTAACACATGAGGGGGATGAAATGCCACCACTCGTACCCTAAAATATGCTAGAAGCAATGCATATAGCTTTTGATGACGTACAAGATGAAGGTTTGATTGGCATTGGAACCAGTAGTGTCTCACAAGACTATAGCCCACACGATCTGGGGTCAGAATCATCAATTGAAATTGACTATGAGGATGAAGAATCTGAGTTAAATCTTAGTGCAAATGTGGGGACAAACCATTCAGGGACCAGTGGTACCCTAGATGAAAATCTATCCAAGGGATCAGAAGACACAAGTAGCAGATCATCTAGTGACTGTTCACTAGAGATCATCCGTAATCCAAAATTAGACAAGAAGAGTAAGAGATATAAGAGGCAGCGATATCGAGTAAATGTGCGTGCTAGAATAAATGAAGAGAAAGCAGCCAAAGAATAGGCAGAGCTTAAAAAGATCCAAGCAAGAGTTGAGGCTCAAGAAAGACAACAACATCTTAGATACCAACGAGAGGCTAATTTGGGAATCACGGAAGCATTCTATGAAGACACTAATGATGATACATGGGAATCTAAGCCACCTCTATGATATCCAATTGAACTAAATAGCCTCTATGGGAGAGTACTATATAACGCATTATTGGATACAGTAGCTCAACATAATTTTTTATCCTATGAAATTTGGTGTTAGCTAGGAAAACCACCCCTATCCACAAGCACCATCCAAGTCAAGGGTGTCAATAAGAAGAAGACCACTTTCTTTGGAATCCTACACACTCCTGTTATTTATGACAATGGAACTGTGGTTCAAGACTTTTTGGTCATGCCTGTTGGTACTATGGAGGGTAATATAAACGTGGGGTGCAAATGGATGTCTGCAGTCAAATGTAATATTGATTGGGAGACCGGGAGTATCACGATGCAAAAACCAACTCATGGCCCAACGGCTCAAGGAATAACACCTAAAATCTCACCTCTTCATAACACAGAAAACAACAAAATATTGCCAATCCAAAAAGTCACAACATCCTTGCCATTAGCTTAACCCTCTTAAGCTTCAACTTCCATGGCTACAATAGATAGTGCTACATCAAAGGCTCCACATGATCTGACCAAGGGTGCATATCAATGGGTCCCCAAGGTATCCTTATCAGACACCCCTATGGTTCAAGTTAATTCACAAAGGAAACCTTGAAGGAAGGCGTCCACTCAGGTTAAGAAGGTGAAAACCCAATCATGTTGGATTCCCAAATAACTATTAGAAGCCCAAGGCTACTATGATGGAAATGATCGAATTTGGGTACCTAAATGTAAATCGTGTCCTTCCCTATCCTCTACGAAACCATGTGAGTCAAACCTTGTGATTCCAAAGCCGATGGAAGACCGTGGAAAGGGAAAGATCACAGAATTCTACACACCTATATTCCAAAGCTAGTTTGGGTTCCAAGGCAAAACCAATCTATTTGGCTTAGCTTAGGAAAGGGGGAGTTCCATGAAGCTTCTAGCTCCTCATGTAATGCATCCATAGAGGTAAAAGCTTCTACACAACCTCCATCTACCATAGGCAGCCTCCATGAAGCTACAAAAGATTCGACACCTCCCATTGTTCAATTATTACATGATGCACTACTTCAAGTTCGTTCATAGGAGAGTTCCTTACCACCCTTGCAACTCGATGAGGCACCCAAGGTAATAGAGAACTATTGGATAAAATCCTCACCTATTACCAATTGGATTAATTGGTTCCAAAAGGTGATGACATCCTTTTAAAGTATGATCTATCCAAGGAAGGGGAGAGTCTTCATTCACATGATCCTATTGAATTATTTCCCTCTTACCCTTCTTTCCCTGACCCTTGAGCTTTCTAATTTTAGGGATTGTATATATATATGTATATAGATATATAGTAACTAACCACCCTAGTTTAAAAAAAAGTAAAGTAAAGAGCAAGAGAAATTAACAAACGAGTGTGCACAATACTGGTCAAAATCATTGACCCAGACCTACACTACACATGTCACATCAGGTACACTGAAACAGAAACCTATGTCATCAAACACCTAACCATCCTCTATTGGTGTTCACAGATATGGCTGATTCTTACGAATATTCTTTTTACCTGTCCCAAGTAATGCATTTATGTTATCCTCATATTTCCTCTGAATGAGATTTGATTCAAAAACTCGCTTGTGAGAGAAATGTTGAGGAGTTAGAGTGGCTGGTCCGTCTCTTGACTACGACGGATCCCTATTCTATCCAGGAAGTTTGCCCAATTGCGCAAGTTTACCCTTTTGCCCAGACTGAGTATGCACACCTCATGACATTCCTAATACTATTATGCACGGAAGAGGACGAGGACGATAATGGTGAGTGGATAGACGAGACACATGGCCTTACCGAAGAGGATTACACCTACCTTGATGATGAGGATGGCGGTTTAGCCTTAGAGCTACCGACCGAGCTCTCCAACCTCCACTTACTTTGATTCTTATCACTCGAGTGATGGAGGGTAGGTAGGATTAGTACGATTGGATTGTTTCTATTTTAGAGTTTAGTGATTAGCAAAGTTCTTTTTTCTCACTGATGTGCCTCTGGAAGGTGGATGTTTGGTGGTGACTATTGTGCAGTTTGTGACTACATAAGGATGCCTTCAAAGGACAATAACAATGGATGTTTACATGTTACAACAGATGTTCTCCACTATATCAGGTGTACTACTTCCTTTTATCTATGCTTTCCACAGCTACATGTTTGCATCTTGTCATTTCAATTTCAAACAATGCATAAAATTTATGAAGTTGTGACATTGCCAATTTAGATGCTATAATTTTTTCAAACTTCTAGTACCTTGTTCTTCTCTTTGAGTTTGGTCTATTAGTTGGCTTTAAGTAGGCATCAGGATCTTAAGCTAAACTAAGTCACTTAATTGCTGACTTTAATTTCTAAATAGTTTATTAATTGTAGTAACTTTAGTAATGGTTTAGGCTATGAGGATATAGTTCTCTCTAGCTTATTCCACTTAAGTGTGACTTGTGTTGTGGAAGTCCATGTGTTAAGCTGGTATTTGAGACCTTGAGTCTCCCAGTGGGCTGGTATTTGAGACCTCGAGTCCCCCAGCTACTTGTAGCAACTATGACAAAAAAAAAAGAGAAAAGAGAAAGTAAATACCACAAACTTCCTTGTATTTTATGTTGATCACACTTAAGTGGTATAAGTCACAAGATCACTAGTCTTTGGACTCCGAGGAGCGTTCCTAGGGTTAACTACTCTTTAGACTATATTTTTTAGTTAATGTTAATCAATCTAGTACTTACTTTAGACCTAGCTCTTGTGTACTTCTCTTAGAGTCAACCTAATAGACCTTAATTCAATTGCATTTCATTCAGGTACTACGCTTGTTCTAGTTGGCAATGTTAAAATTTATGATTTTTTTTGCATTTCCTAGAATATCATGTATGTATCTCACTTATTGCACGCCTGCACATGCTGCCTTTGAGCTTTCACAATGTTGTTTTTCTTTTGCTATACAGGTACTCTTATAGTGGATCGCGATGCTGCACTGTTATATTTCGAGGGCGGAATCTACATCAAGAAGGGGGGCATGTTAACCACTGGTGTCCACTTCTAGTAGTCATGGGCCGGGCTTGTTGGTCCAATAGGAAAAGGGTAAAAGTGATTGCCGATGAGAGGTGCACTTTAATAGAGCTTATATAAAAGTCACCTAAACCTAAAAATCACTCATTCTCTCATTTGTGCAATTGAAGAGTGCTCTTGCTCTATCTCCATCTTCTTCTTCATCTCCTTGTGTATGCGTGTGTGTGTGTGTGTGTGTGTGTGTGTGTGTGTGTGTGTGAGAGAGAGAGAGAGAGAGAGAGAGAGAGAGAGAGCATTGCTATGGCATGACGACAGCAAGACGGTTGAGTGTGATACGACGGTAGCTCCCTCTTCTTTGCAATAAAGAATCCTCCACGAAGGCGAACGTAAGGCGGTGAGTGACACACCTTTGCTCTTATGAACTTGTTAGATTAATCTGGTTGTGTGCTTGCAGTCATTTGTTGCTCACACACAATGTACGACAAATCCCTTGTTTTGACACGTGCGATAGATGTGCTCTCTCTCTCTCTCTCTCTCTCAACTCTGCTCTGTCACATTGAGGAAGTCTCTCTCACTCGCTATCTCTAAAGCTCTCCCACGGTGAGAGAATCTCTCTCTCTCTCTCTCTCTCTCTCTCTCTCTCTCTCTCTATATATATATATATATATATATATATATATATATATATATCTTTGTTGACTTGGGTGTGTGAGCGTGTGTTGGAATGTTAGAGGGAAATGGTGGGAGCAAGATCTTGCAAACATTGAAGTAGAAGTAAAAACTTATTTTTTAGAATTCACAACAGAGTTGTTTGACGAGTCTGTCTGCCAGATTTGACGGGCTACATAAAGTCTGACGGGCCTGCCAAGATGGGAGGAGTGTGGGACTTGCTTGGTTGGCCTCCTGAGGAACCGATTGCGTTGAGTGTGTGGGTTTGTGTATACAAAAAACACGTGCACACAACTCCAAATCTTGCTATGCTCTACTCTGTTGCGAGCTGCCGGCTTTCTACAAATCTCTAATTTGACGCGGTGAGTGCACAATTTGGTGTTCCTCCTGGATCTCCTCCTCGCTATTGCAGCCCGAATTTCCCGCTGCCGACCTACTCAGGCCACCACACACACAACTCCTTTCAAAATTCTGTGCTTACTGTCAACTCTCACTCTCTGCACGACCTGCTGGCATCCAGAATTCCTAAAACAGAAAACTATGCTCGACTCTGGCTTCTTTGCTTCTACCCTCGTGCTCAATTTACTTGCAAAAATCTCTTTGGGTCTCGCTATCTATTGCTTTGGACATCGGATCTCTCAACACAGAACTCCTTTGGACTTCCACTATGCAGAGCTTCATATCTGATTTCTTTTACCCAAGTTGGGCTACAGGCTCTTGATCTTTACCTACAAGCTTCACCAAATCTCCACTTGCCCTATTGCAACCTGTGAAAACTTCTCTGTGTCCTTACATTGTTTCTTGTAGAGATCCCAAATTCCCTTTAACATTCTCCAAGCCCCAAAGGGGCCACTGGGGTTTGCGAGATTCGTTTGATCTCCTCCGGGTGCAACCGATCCTTGCCGGATCTGCACCGAACCACTTGATCGGGTGACGCTACCAAGCGCAAAGCTCCATCTGAGCTCCATCGCCCACTGCGGGATCTCCGTTGTCGCCGTCGCCAAACCGTAGCTCTAATACCACTTGTGAGTGCACGTGCACACAAATGCATGCATGATTGAGGTGGTGCGATGCGTGCGGGGAAGATGAGAAGCACTGAGTGTGGGTGGAGCAACCTCAGGAACTGTATGAGTGAAGAGCTCCTTATTCTTTGTATATGAAAGAATAACGGTGTGTACACACGACGGACGGGCGATCGAACACCGGACGTGGCCCCGGACAAAGGCGCGTCGCCTTTACCCCAACAATTCTTTGAGGAGTAACCCTTTCAAATTTGGTGGAGTTTGGGGTGGTTTTGAGGCCTTAGATAAAAAATGACACTTTGTACTAATCCAAGCCAATTTCTTGTGTTTGGGGCCTCAACTAAGCTTCCCTTTTGATCCCACCTAGGTACATTGGTCATGACACCTATGGGGAAGTCTTTTGTGAATCAGATTGTGATTTCGACTCCGGGCTAGGGGATCAATTCAAAAATTTCCTAAACACACAAAAATTCTAGACATTATTTACACACACACCTAGGGGTTATCATCTTACATTATCCCAAATCTCTTATAAGGGCATCTTCCTTAATTGCAAAAACTTGCACATTAACATATAGACACAAACATTAACTTGCACATTAACATATAAACATTTCACAACATTGACCTTCTCCTCGTCGATTTCATATATCTGGCTCCACATTTAGAATGCCTCTCCCCCTCCTTGCTAGAGTCTTTCAAGACGATAGGTTGTAGCCTCGGTAGTGCAGTGCATGGCTAGTCAAGTCGTGTCTATGCATAATTGAGTCTGGCTCTACCATGCAAGTGATGTCAATGCAATTCAAATTACTATGCTCAGCAAGAGGAGGGTCTTGAGTAGAGAGCTTAAATGTTGTCAAAGACAAAGCATCCTATTGGTTAACTCTCTGAAAGAGTAGACCCTTGAGCCTTTGCGCTCGTTCTTTGAGAGTCTTACCAAGCACCGAGCAAATTTTACCGAGCAAACACAAAAACCGAGCAAAATCCATGAGAGAGAGAGAGAGAGAGAGAGAGAGAGAGAGAGAGAGAGAGAGAGAGAGAGAGAGAGAGATAGATTGTACACTAACAAGGCTTGGAAATGTAGCTATGAGACTTCACCTAATGCCAAACTCTACTTGACCGAAGCAACCTTTGCTTGTCAAGTTGGCATGGTAAAATAATTCTACAAGATTGAATAAGTTCAAAATTTGGAACTTAAGTTTAGTGGACTTGCTGATTTTCTGTAATCTTCACCCTTGGCATAAGAATGTGTATGGTGACAATTAATTAGCTCAAGTGCAAAAAAACTTTGCCTAGGAAACATGTCCTAGTAAATCTTCAAATCCCAAAACTTGGAGATGAAGAAAGAGAGACCCTTTCCAGCCTCATGAATTGGAACCGTATAGCTGGAGAGGCCGATCATGTTTGTCTCCTTTGTCAAGCATAGGCTGCATGACAGAGAAATCTAATTCTAACCAACAAAGAGTTGACCGTGCCAAACTTCTTTTCCCCTATTTTCCATTCTAGCAACATGCCTTGTCTTTGCAACCAAAATTTCTTTGGAAACCTTTTGGAGGCTTCCTTCAATATTCACTCATATATGAAGGTCAAAAAAGTCAAATAATCATAAAATTTGCCAATCTAATGGTCCTTGTTTAGTAATCTTCTCTGCATGATGCCTTGCATTTGTAGGATCTTCCTAGATTGAGAAGACCCCTCTCCAAACATTTTTTATGATTGCAATATTTGACTTACCGTACTGCTAGGTAACCTTGCTTGCCATCTAATTTTGATGTGGAATTGTATCCGCTACCATAATATTATTAGAAGATGTGGCCCTAGTATTGTATGAAAATCTAGTCAAATAAGCCTTGCTCCGAGATCGATGAGATATCAATAACTAATGGAATTACCTAATTTAGCTCTATCAATTTATTGAATGTTGAAAATTGATTTCATGATTACAATGTGCTGCTTTTTTAAAACCCTCTTTGTATCATCATTCATCCATATGGCCACATTGTTGAAACATTGTGAATACAAAGACATGCTTTCAAGTTTGTTGAGAAAATTCACAATGTTGCTAGAAAATTTTGTTTGTATTTTTGTCTTTTTATTGGTTAGTGGGATAAGGGTCTCAACCCGTATAGGTGTAGGGATTGACGGCCTTGAAAAGCATTGGAGACTTTCTGCAAAGTGTGTGAGTGGGAACAATTGCCTAATTGCCTGGCCACTTTTAGGGTAATGGCCCTTTGAGTATGAGCTTAGGGGCCCCAACTGCTGGTTGGTGGGATAGTATAGGGCTTGAAGGCCTTGCCAAGAATTGGAGACTTGCCGCAAAGTGCATGAGTGGGAACAATTGTCTAACTGCCTGGCCACTTTTAGGGTAATGGCCCTTTGAGTATGAACTCAAGGGCCCCTACTGCTACAACCAGCAATGGCAGAAACCAACATAAGAAAGAGAGTGAGATAGACACTTCGCACATCATTGCACTCCCCCATGTGTTGCAAAAGCAAAAAACACTCTTTAGGCTCTGCTAGGTCTTGGTCAATTTTGTGTAGATCTGTCATGGCCCCTCCTCAACGCAAGCGGCCACTCCCATGTTCTTTGGCTTCTGAATTCCTTACTTATGTGTAAGGACCCATGATTCCCACACCCATCTTCAGCCCCGCATCCATCATTTTCTGCATGGCTTCAGTCATGCTTTGCATGAGCACATGCATGGTGCCCAAGTAGTAGGCAACAAAACATTATTATGTGCACAAAAAAAAGCAATCCTTCAGAACCATGGTATGAAATTGAGGAACCCAAATCACACTCCTAAATCATACCACATCGGCATGCAAGGTATAAGGAAAGACTCCGAAAGGAGCTTGCTCTTCTCTATTCAGAGCACACTCCTAAACCATATCGTGTCGGCACGGAAGGTATTAGGAAAGAGTCCCAAAGGAGCTTGTTTTCGTATGCTTAGAGCCCTACAATATTGCTCTTCTCAATCCGGGTACTTTCCTACAAAGCCTACACTTGAGTTTGCATTTGCTGGAGGGACACCTTTGCTTCTCCTCAATCCGAGGCACGACCCTAAATCATACCGCGTCGACAAGGAAGGAGTTATGGCATGATCCTGGGTACTTTCCTACAAATCCCTACACTTGATTTTGCAGTTGCTAGAGGGACTCCATGCACACCTTTGCTTCTCCTCTCAATTCGGGGCACGACCCTAAAACATACCGCGTCGACGCGGAAGGAGTTATGGCATGATCCCCATTATCAAAACAGTGATATTAGCCCATGTTCCTTGCAACTATGACCTGCCTCGCCTCGTCAGGAGTATTGAAAACGATGAGCAGTTAAGTGAGTCTCTCGCCCATATCCTCTCTCAAAAAGTCTAATGCCCCACTCGTGAATACGCTAGACCTGCCCAACTATAGTGCAAGCCAGCTCTGCATGCACCTATAACCTAGGGTAGCTCACCCAAAAACCTGTCTCCTGCCCTCTATGACTGCATGCCTGGCTTCTGTACTGAACTCTATTTCCATCCTTAATCCCAATCGGCAGTAGCCAAGCATGTACTATGTTGAGATTTCAGCCTATCGAAAGAATTACCTGGCATGGCTCCAGAGTGAGCCCGCCGACCATGTAGGTGCACACACCCCATGCTTAAAAGTTTCTTGAATTACATCTGTACAACAAGCTAGACATTGCTCTTACTGCTCCCGCGTCGGCGCGGGATAGTTTAGGGTAATGTCCCGATGAGGTGTTGTAAAAGGTAGAGTGACTGAGAAATCTATTCAATGTAAGGTCACAGAGTATGAGGGGAGAGAGAGAGAGAGAGAGAGAGAGAGAGAGAGAGAGAGAGAGAGAGAGAGAGAGAGAGAGAGAGCTGGTGCGCTTGGAGCTTTTAATGCCCAAGCTGCAAATATTGTGTCAGCAATTTGTTTTCATCGCAACAGGTCATGAGATCTTGCAGTGTATTACAATGATGGAGCCCACAAAAGCCGAGTCTGACCTACTGCATGTTTCCATCACTATGACTTCTTTGGAGGTTGCAACGATTGGAGGTGGTACACAGCTTCCATCGCAAGCTGCATGTTTAAACCGTCTAGGAGTAAAAGGTGCAAATGCTGACGCACAAAAGCTTTAGTTGATGGGGCAGTTTTAGCTGGAGAGTTGTCACTAATTACGTCGACTTTAGCAGCAGGGCATCTCGGAACACTCGTTCTAGTAGAAGTCTGGCTAAAGAAGCACAAACATGTCCTTGATTTTAATTTTGGAGATCAGTAGGGTAGACCGTGAATCCCTAAATGCTCAGCTCCTAGGCAATATTATTTATCGACTTTCAAAATTGTCTACACAATATACGTACCCTTGCTTTTTTGCAAGTGCTCATTTGAGAGAGAGAGAGAGAGAGAGAGAGAGAGAGAGAGAGATTTGGTCCAATCAATGCTCTCGCTTTCAATCCCCGCGATAGAGGTTTCTCAAATGGAGCCTAAGATGGTTATGTATGTGTGCATCATTTCGATGCTAATTATTTCAATACCAAAGTGTAAAAAAGTATATAGTTTTATAGAGGAAGAGCAACTCGTCAGTTTGCACGAGTGCATGTGAAAAAGGCTTCAGGTATAGGCTCATTGTGGAAGGGTGTCCCCCAAGGTTTTTAGTTCTTGTTTGTGTTTTAGGTTGTCTCTAGATAATCTTGAAGCCTTACTTTAAAGAATAGCTACTTTCCATACCTATTCGGGTGGTCCTCTCTTTGCATTGATGAGTGTTACTGATTATTGCAATAATAATTTTTCTGGGAAAAAAAAGGAAAGACAGAGAGAGAGAGAGAGAGAGAGAGAGAGAGAGAGAGAGAGAGAGAGAGAGAGAGCACTTGTAAGTTTGCATTAACTCCATGCATTACATCTGAACAAGCTGGGCATTTCCCTAACTACTACCGCACCGGCACGGGATAGTTTAGGGTAATGTCCCAACATTCTTGTCATCCTTCCATATTGCAATGCACATTAGGCCAATGCTAGAGCGAGGTGTTGTGAAAGGCAACGGGACATAGTTGAGAACGGTGTTAACCCTCACGGCACACGGACACCCATCACCTACGACGGACGTGTATTATGTATTTGGTAGAGTCAGGTACCGGGCTTGTCGGACCAATAGGGAAAGGTAGAGTGATCGTCGATGAGAAGCGCACTTTAACTTGGACATTCAAGGGATTAGTTGGTTAAGCATGGGCGCCCAAGTGTGAATGGGGTGAGCTCCTATAAAAGCCAACTAAACCTAATTTTTACTCATTCTCTCATTTGTGCAATTGAAGAGTGCTCTTGCTCCATCTCCATCTTCTTCTTCTTCACCTCCTTGTGTGTGTGTGTGTGAGAGAGAGAGAGAGAGAGGGAGAGTGTGTGTGCGATCGAGCATTACGAAGGCACGACGGCGGCGAAGCGGTTGAGCGCGGCACGACTGCAGCTTCTTCTTCATCGCGGCGAGGAATCCACCACGAAGGCGAGCGTAGAGCGGTGAGTGACACACCCTTTGTTTTCTTGAGCTTGCTAGTTTAGGCTTGTTGTGTGCTTGGAGCCGTTTGTGGCTCGCATACGGTGTATTGGCAAGTCCCTTGCTTCGACAGTGCGGCAAGGAGCGCACATTTTTGGCGCCGCTGTCGGGGATATGCCCTACACTTAGCTCGGTTAGCACTTTACGCTTCCTTGTGGTGCAATTTCTATCATAGGAAAGGCAGGGAAGGAGTGTGTGGAAGGTTTCTGTTTTTTGCGTTTTCTGCAATTGCTGTCAAGTTTCAATTTCTGCTATTGTTTGCGTTTTTCAATTTCTACAATTTCTGCGTTTTCAAGTTCGGCGTTTTCACTTCCTGCAAATTTTCGCATTTCTGTCAATTTTCTGCAATTTCTGCGTTTTTTTCCGCATTTTCTGCAATTTCCGCGTTTTTCCTGCATTTTTTTCAATTTTTGCGTTTTTCTGCAGCAAAAAAAAAAAAAAAAAAAATTTTTTTTGAAAAAAAAAAAAGTTTTTCGAGAAAAAAAAAATTTTTTGAAAAAAAAAATTTAAAAGGAAAAAAATTTCGGAAATTAAAAACGCGAGCGAGTGGGTGGCGATATTTTTCGAAAATAAAAAACGTGACTCTTAAAACGTACGGGTTGGTTTGTACAAAAGATAGATCGGGATCGGGATCATTTTCGCAAGCGCAAGCGTAAGCGCAAGCCCAAGCCCAGGCCTCAGTCCTCAGACTTATGATATATACTAAACTCACTCTTATATATATACCCTACTCCCTCAAGAGAGAATGAGAGTATGTGGGACAAGTCCTCCACTCTCCTCCTTTCTCTTCCCACTTGCACCCTTAGACTTTCTAGTTTGGGCCTAGTTCCCTACTGGAAATTGACAGTTTTAGGGATTCCGAGGGCATAGAGTGACCAAACGGAGGGCTGTAAAGCACGGCACGACCCTCTGACCGATACGCTCGTTTCGAGCCATCACACGGCCCATTCCACGACACGCTCTAAAAAATCTAGCAAAAAAAACAAACAAAAAACACGCTAAAAACTAGTCACAAGGCCTCCTAGAGCAGCTTTTTGACACCTTAAGGTATCAAAAGCACATGCACTTACGCTCTGGGCGGGTGCTAGAACACGATCATATTGAGGGTGCCTCTGTTCATACGGATACCCATTACCCATCCACGATAAGCTCTAGACCCTCAGCGGGGACACAAGGTAGCACCACCCAAGACCCTAAAATAGCCGCTAGTGATTCCTCCTCCGACTCAGAAATCATGGAAGCATACCCTACCCAAAACACTGAGAGAGAAGGCCATGCACCTCCCGAAGCTCCACAGCCTAGTACTAGTATGTTTAGCCGTTTCATGGAAACATTAGGTAGAGCTACTCGCTCGGAACCTGATGCAGATGAAGCACGCGAAGGGGGTGGGGAAGTGGAATCTCCTTTCACATCGCACGTGGACCCCACACCCCCAAAGAGTGTCCATGTGGATATCCTACCAACTTCTTACCAAGAAGGCCCTGTTGAGCTGCCTCCTTCAGAAGTTCCCTCTAGAGTACCGTTGGTGGCAAGTAAAACCACGGGGAGCAACATTGCTTCTACCTCACAAGAAACCGTTAACACGTCGACTCTAGAAGGATTGTTCATTAATGATCATTGGACATACGACCTCCACACTGAGGTGTTGACGGATCTACACTCTGGCCACGCCTACCATGTAGGATGGATAGAGATTGTACAATCCACTTCTAGTGCCACGAGCATCGAAGATCAACAGAAAATGATCTGTAATGTTATCCATGGCATTATTCAATCAGAAAGGCAAAACCGAGGAGTAAATATACTCTCTAATGGCCCCATGAGATTTCTGGATGCGAGCAAGGCTCAACAGCCTACTCTATCTCAAATGGAGACTCCTCTAATGAGCCCCATGGACCCATCTTACGTCACTTCACCTGGGGTCTCTATGCAATCTGAGCCTCCGAGCGAAAACTTTAGCTTCCCTAACTTGGCTCAACCCTCTATCAAGGAAAACACAGTGCTCACTCCAGGGATAAGCCTGACAGAGAATGTACCGATGACATCTACGGTTAGCGCAGTGCCACTACCTAGTGTCGTAGTACCTAATATGGGGCCTCGACCGTATGTGCCTCTAGCCCCTTATGCACACATGGCCCCCACACCTCCAATTGTACCACTTGCTTATGCTCCTCGAGTGCCGCTCCCTAGCTCTTATCCGAGTGGACCTATGCCCGGTTATGTTCCATATCCTGCATCATCCACACATATGCCAAGACCGGTACCCGTCCCTCTCCCACATATGATTCCAAGAGTACCTCCACTGGCCCTGCCTCCTCACATAGGTGACTTGGCAGCGTTTGCTCAAACCATAGGTCGATCTATCGCGGAAAATATGCGTCATGCATCTGATAGAGAGCCTAGAAGTAAGGCAGTACAAATTGCCAAACTCACGCAAAAATTCAATGGGGACGAAGATGCTAGAAAACACATTGAGGTGTTTGAACAAGTATGTGATTCCTTAGGGGAACGCAACGAACTACATAAGTGCAATGCCTTAAGCTTGACATTAAGTGGGAAGGCTGGAGATTGGTATAGAACCCTAAGGGTGGACGAGAAAACAATCTACCCTACCCTTCGAAGGTTGTTTCTAAAGGAGTACATACGAGAAGGTGTGCTTTGGGGTGTAGCATCTCAGCTACAGAAGGCCGAACGTAAGGAAGGAGAGTCAGTAAGGGACTTCATTAGTCGTCTAAAGCACTTAAACTCTCGCTGCCCTGTAAATGAGCGCTTCAACAATAACCAACTGCTTGATCGATTCATTCGAGGGTTGAGGAATGAAGGAATCTATAATGGACTAGTGATTAGAGGTATCACAACCTGGGAAGATGTCATTGCCAATGCAATCCAATTAGAGGACAACTTGATGATAGCAGGCATGAGGGTGTCTACTGACACGAGATCCACTAGCTCACAAGCCATTGAGTATGAACCCATGACTGCAAAGCCCATTGCCAATGAGCCAAAGGTATTTGAGACATTCTTGACAGACCTCACCAAGGCAATCCAAGAGTCTCTTAAGGATAATCGACCCCCTCAAAATAGTCACATGTATCCAAGAAGGGAGCAACAATGGTGTTCCATTTGCTTAGGTCCACATAGCACTAGTGAGTGCCCTACGTTTAGAGTAAAATTTAATGGAACTTGCAACGCATGTGGTAGGTATGGTCACCAAGCTAAGGATTGTTTAATGATCAAACGTATGATGGCAAATAGACCACCTGTAGCCTGGACGGATGCGCCTCGAGCTCCTGTATTGATGCCTACTCCACCTGTTGAGCAACTACCGCAACACATGGTCCCTAGATCTCAAAATGTTGTACAAGCTACACCGCTACCACCTCCTGTGCTAGGACCGCAGCCCCCGCATCCAAGAGTCGCCCCTATGAACCAAGTGGGTTGCGAGCCATCAAATGCTTATCCAGATGGCTGTGAGGAGGAAATAGACACTAGTATTGCCTACGGACTTGATACATTGGAAGAATGTCCTATATACTACATGGAAGATTGTTGGGGACAAGTCAAGCCGGTTTATCAAGCTGCTGCTCTCGCACCCAGAGGTCAAAATATCAACACCCAGGCTAGGAGGCCACCTCTTCAATGCTACGAGTGTGGTGGACCACATCGAGTAGCGGAGTGCCCTATTAGACTGCAAAAGAATGCTGCACAGATGCAAAGGAATCAAGGGAGCACGTCTGCAATGCCAATACTCACATGTAATCGTTGTGGCATAGATCACTTGATTGCCCAATGCCCCTATAACCCAAATGCGCCTAAAATCACACCCCTAAATTTGGTCGAAATTGCTAGTGTGACATCGCCAATACCACCCGTCGCACCCGCTTATGCGATTACACGGTCCATGCTTCAAGGGCCAGGCCATATCCTCGAAGAGAGAGATACCGCGTCAGTTATCCAAGCAAAGAAAAAGAAGACACGAAGGAAGAAGTCGCAGAATACGGAAAATTCAAAGCCAAGTTCCAAAACAAACATAGGAACAGGAGATGACCCCGTGTATATGAATGACCTCGAGGATGATTCAGATTCAGTCGAGACAATGGAGACTAGAACCAATACCACAAAGGGAAAGACCGACAAAGAAAACCGTAACATGGAACCAAATGAAAACCGAATAAGAGAAAACCATAAAGAGCCTCTGAAAACACCACAAGTGTTTCCAAATCCAATCCAAGACCCCCAAGATAAACCGCAGGGGCAAAAAGGGAAGAATCGTAAAAAGAAGATTGGGACGTACCCAAACCCAGTAGACGAGATTAAGCAGGTGAAACATCTAAGAGGTTTAGTGGAGGAGACTCAAAGGAAACTAGAACCAGAACCCATGCATGTCAAAATTCATGACACAGTGTTTCCCACGCAAGTTCATCCACCCCACATGAACCATAGACCGTTAGCCATATCTAGTATCATCCAAGAAGGGAGTGAGGACAGGACATCAGAAAGTGAGCATACACCCTTCTTGTTGGAAAGGATGTTTAACGAAGGAATACCTGATCCCATTGAGGAATATGAGATTCCATCCTCACCAGTTCCTAGTCAAGGACCTACACCCTGCAAAACGCCAATGAATGTTGCCAAACTAGTGGACTTCATGTCTTCTGAGGTCCGAACCACGATCATAGCAAAGCTGTATGGAGATCCTGAGTTATTCCTTGCACTTCGAGCATTCCTTAACGGAGAGCTACGAACGGGATTACCGCAGTTTGCGCAACCAAATAGGCCTGACTCGATTATGATTGATGAGGAAAATCATGTGCAATCACTTGACTTAGATGGACACGAGTCTGTGATTGAGGTACCCATTAACGAATTAGGGCAGTATTTTGAAGGCGACGAGTCTAATGCGACCCTACCCATCACTACCAAGGGATTAACTATAAAGGGAATTCTTGATGGTGGTGCGGGAGTTAGCATCGTTACAAAAGATTGTTGGGAATCCATGGGAAAACCCCGCCTCAGTGTTACTAACATTGTGGTAAAGATGGCAAATGGTACCATAGCCAAACCTATGGGGATGCTCAAGGATCTTAAGATCAAAGTTCTAGGACACAAGGTACGACATACGTTCATTGTAATGGATTTCTCTAAACACCTTATGTCATATGAAATGATTTTAGGACGACCATTCATGAGGGAAGCACAAATGGTTCACGATTGGTCTAAAAATCATGTCTATTTGCAATTCCAAGACTCTGTCCTTAGAGTGGATTTGGTGACTGGTAAGGTACACCCCTTAGGGAGTAAAACCATTATTGATCATCGCTCTGACACCACAGTTCACTCGGCCCCACTACAATATTGTTACACTTGTAAGAAGGATACAGACATTGGCCAAGATTCTCCTTACATGGATGTGTTACCGGGTATGACGGAATCAGACAATGTGGATTGGGTCCACCTAGCATCAACCATAGACACTTGGGGAAATAGGGGGACGACCTGGGTAACACCTGAGGGGGATGAAATGCCTATACCCTTAAATATGCTACAAGCAATGCATATCGCTTCCGACAAGACTCATCCTAAGGTAACGAAGAAAACATACAAGTGGGTCCCTAAAGCTTCTTTAGTGACCATAGCTAGTGCTAAAAACAGAAGCCTTGTAAGAAACGTACCACTCGCTCCAAGAAAAGTAAGAAAATTGCGATGGATCCTAAACGACTATTGGAAGCCCAAGGCTACTATCAAGGAAATGATCAAATCTGGGTGCCAAAACGTAGATTGTGCTCTTACCTATCACCTGACCCAAGTGAGCCCAATCCCGTAGCTCCAAAACGAATCAATGATCGTGGAAAGAAAAAAATCACAGAATGCTACACACCCGCTCCCGAGCTAGTTTGGGTACCAAAGAAAGAACGATTTGTTCCACCTAGCTCAGGAAGGGGGGAGTCCCATGAAGCTTTCTAGCTCCTCATGTAATACATCCATAGAGGTAAAAGCTTCTACACAGCCTCCATCTATAGTAGTGGACCTCCATGAAGCTACAAAAGAATCCACACCTCCCAGTGTTCAAGAATCACCTAATGAACCACTTCAAGTTCGATCCTGGGAGAGTACCTTACCACCCTTGCAACTTGACGAGGCACCTAGGGTAATAGAAAACTACTGGCAAAAATCCTCACCTATTACCAACTGGAACAATTGGTTTCAAAGGGTGACAAGCTCATTTCAAACGGTATGATCTACCCAAGGAAGGGGGGAGTGTTTGCTGACAGTCATCATTCATTTGTTTCCCTCTCAACCTTTTTCCCTGACCTCTCAATTCCAATCTTAGGGAATGTACATATAAAGCTTTATACTCACAAAAAAAAAAAAAAAAAAAGAGCAAGAGCAATTAGCAAACGAGTATGCACATTAAAAGTCAAAACATTGACTCAGACCTACACATGTCACATTTGGTACAGTGAAACAGAAACCTATGCCATAAAACACCTTTGATCCTCATCACTTGAGTGATGGAGGGTAGGTAAGATTAGTACGATAGGAGTGTTTCTGTTTTAGAGTTGAGTGATTAGCAAAGTTCTCTTTTCCCACTAATGTGCCTCCTGGAGGTATTCCTTTTGTTTCTAGTGTGTACAGGAGCGTGTTGCTATTGATAGGATTTGGACCTTCATGGAACCTTTCTCTCGTTCACACTTCAAATCAAGCGCGACCATCAACACAAACAGGTGTTTCTTGTCCATTAGCATTGCCCTTATCTTTTTTGCATCCATGTTTGTCTGCTTTGATTGTGATTGGTAGCATAATATTCAGCGCATTGGCTTAGTATCAAACATTTAATTCAATGTAATGTTTTGTCATAATCACTTGTTTAGGTGTAAAAATCAAGCAGTCCGACTAAGCTAGTTTGACCAAGCTAGGTATTAGAAATCTTCTCTTAATACCATGGGGAATGCCTTCCTAATAAGCAATGGTTACTTAGGTTCTTAATCCGATTTAGGCAGCATTGTATGAAATGTACTAGGGCTTTCTAGTGGGCTTAACCCTATTGACCTTTAGCTTAAGTATTATAAAGGGAGTTTACTAATGTGATGAGCCTGGGGAGGGTAACAGTGTTATATGCCCCCCAAAGTTACAAAATTAAAATGCTGAAAATGAACAAACAAAAAATCAAAGTGCCACAATGTAAAATTTTAAGCTGGAAGAGAAATCTCAGCTTGATTTGGTACTTCACTCACATGTATTGCCTATGGTACTAGAGCCCTAGAGGTTCCCAGTGTGGGCGCTTTTCCTTGAAAAGCAAAAAACCCAAGGCATACAAAATAAGCACACACATCATAATTGAATCACTGTGAAAAGACCTTGGGGGGTCAAAGAAAAAGTAATCAGTCAGGCGATGATTTCATGAGAAATTCCTTTTATGGTAGCTTAACTACAAGGTTTTCTAGATATAGCCTCTAGTCAGCCCTTGAACATGAATACTTGGCTCTCGCGATTAAACAACTTAATTGACCACAGAAAATTAAGAAGCTTACCCATGGTATTAATATTCGATCTCTAGTGCCTTTCGACCGTCAAATTAGCGACCCCGGACTTGTTTAATTTTTTCCCTTTACATCTGTTTATGCATTTGATTACATTGAAATTTAATGTTCATTGCTGACAAATTGTTTGAAATTCTTTGACCAATCAATTTGTCTACCTAAATCTGCATATGTTTTTTAAGAGAATGCAATTACTGTGCCAATGTTGTTTGATTTTGCAGTGACTGAAGAAGGCTAAGGACATTCATCTCAAATGCTCTTCCACCTCGACGAACCAGCTTCAACTCCATAGCTTCCGAGGACGGAATCTACATCAGGAAGGGGGGCATGTTAACCCTCACGGCACACGGACACCCATCACCTACGACGGACGTGTATTATGTATTTGGTAGAGTCAGGTACCGGGCTTGTCGGACCAATAGGGAAAGGTAGAGTGATCGTCGATGAGAGGCGCACTTTAACTTGGACATTCAAGGGATTAGTTGGTTAAGCATGGGCGCCCAAGTGTGAATGGGGTGAGCTCCTATAAAAGCCAACTAAACCTAATTTTTACTCATTCTCTCATTTGTGCAATTGAAGAGTGCTCTTGCTCCATCTCCATCTTCTTCTTCTTCACCTCCTTGTGTGTGTATGTGAGAGAGTGAGAGAGAGAGGGAGAGTGTGTGTGCGATCGAGCATTACGAAGGCACGACGGCGGCGAAGCGGTTGAGCGCGGCACGACTGCAGCTTCTTCTTCATCGCGGCGAGGAATCCACCACGAAGGCGAGCGTAGAGCGGTGAGTGACACACCCTTTGTTTTCTTGAGCTTGCTAGTTTAGGCTTGTTGTGTGCTTGGAGCCGTTTGTGGCTCGCATATGGTGTATTGGCAAGTCCCTTGCTTCGACAGTGCGGCAAGGAGCGCACAAACGGTAACTTGTAAGGTAACTGGGAACGAAGAGAGAGAGAGAGAGAGAGAGAGAGAGAGAGAGAGAGAGAGAGAGAGAGAGAGAGAGAGAGAGAGAGAGAGAGAGAGAGAGAGAGAGAGAGAGAGAGAGAGAGAGAGCACTAGTGAATTTGTGTGAAATTTGGATAGCTATTGTATTGAGATTTGATGAGTAGGGTGACAATTAAGCGTGGAGGTGTTGTGGTTGCAAGAGTATGGAGGCAAGAGGCATCCAAGGTGGTCACAAAGGGGTTTTGGTTAAATATCGTCCTGCTTGTATACGTGTACATGGAGGTGATCTACACCGTCAATCACGACAGACACCAAAACGTTTAGAACTATAAACAGCATGCATCCCTAACTGGTAGTTTGCCACATGTGTGCAAGTAGCGAGATGAAGTTGATTAAAGTTGAGGAATATAATTTGTTTGGGGAGAAAAATGAGTTATCCACTTGAAACCTTTTTGGTCTCAAGTTTAGACAGATGAGGCAAATGCAAAGTGAATTGTAGTTCGTACTATCTACTTTCGTGGAGCCAAAAAAAGATGCTTGAGAAAGAGAGATCGTGTGTTTTTCATGGGAGCACTGCATGGTTAAGCACATTGTTAATTGTATATATTCCTCATTTCAAGATGAGCATAAAAGACTCTATTATAAATTATTATTTGCACATCAAAATATGCAATCATCCACAAGACAACGATGCAGAACTTGTCAACCAGTTTTATGAGCATTCAGTCATTATGTGCGTCAAGTAGAAGACATGTTGATGTAGCTCAATCAACAATTCTTGAAATGCAAGTACTAAGTCCAGAGATGAATAGAGATAGAATACGGAAAAAGAGTGTGCGAAAATTGCGGTCAATCTTTATTGACCCCGATGAAACTCTTGAAGAAAACTGCCATATTTAAGGACGGTTTTTTACTATCACTACAAAACTTTACAATGTACCACATAGTAAGCATGATTTTGTTGCTCCAAGTCTATGGCTGGAAAAGAAGGTGCCTCGGAAAATCTTGACACGATGAAAATGGGTTTGTGTTGCAAGGTGACAATGTGGCAACACAATAGAACAACTGCCCAAGTGGGCAATGTGTGCTAAATTCAAAGATGGAAAGCATGCTAGATGGAGTTCAAAACTAACCAAATACTTCAATGAGATGATATCATTGGGTAAAAGCATGCAAGTACAACTAATGAAAGAGGTTATATTGGTACCTTACGCATCGCATGTTTTTCATGTTAGCACTCCTGGTTCGGTTCAAAAGGGGGTGAACTATGTTGTGACCATTGCAGAATTCCCTCGATGTACTTGTGAGGATTTCCAGAAAAGAGATAACAAGTGCCTTGAAAGCACATGTACTTTGCGTATTTTTGTGTCCTTGACTTGGATTCTTTAGCTCATGAGTTTGTGCATCAGGTTGCACTAACAAAGGTAGAGCTTTACAAGTATTCACCTACTATGGATTGCCCATTTTGTTGGACTACCTACAGTACATTATGGTACCGAGGCTTAATACAAAAAAGGAATTTTGTGTTACAATTCTCTTTACCTTTGCTCGAAAAAATGATATGCTCGGTTTTTTCCGCTCGGTGTATGGATTTCCTCGTTCTTTGATAGTTCATGGTGGTGGCAAACAACCACATGTTTTCAAGGAATCATTATGCAACGAGGTTGGTTGTTGTGTTGGTGGCAACCAAATCTTTGGTATCCACTTGTAAGTCACTTGGAGAGGTTGTGCCTTAGGTTACCATTTTCACACCATCTTGGTTTGGGGCTTGGCTTCAAGCTGCTGCTTTAGTATCCACATCCACTTAGGCCGATGGAATTGTGGTGACTTGCTGGGCAGGTGTTTTGGAGGTGCTATTTGTGATTGTTTGTTGTTGGTCAACAATTGCTTGGGCACCCAAATCTGTTTTGGTACCCAAAATTGCCTAGTCCTTGCATGCCTTTGCAATGAAGACTAATTCGGTGTTGAATAGTTGACATTGGTGCTGTTTTGATCATTTCTTTTGACAACTTATTAGTTTTGAGAGTGTCTTTCTACTCTTCTCAGTCGTGAGCAAATGATACTCTTAACTATCTTCCTTTGAGTATTAACGTCACAAATTTTTCATCCCAATCCTAGATAGCTTTGTATGTTCTCATTTATGGAACTCTTAGTGCAATATCCTCGTTCATATTCTCATTAGGAATGCCGATAAACGTATGTGGACACTGAAATCCATGTATAAAGATGTTGAGATTGATCAAACCCAATGTTGGAGTAAATTCCTTATGGCATCCTTTGACTTTAGTCCTACAGTGCTCCAATGGGTGGGTAGTTACCCTTTTGTAGGTTGAGTAGTTTACTACATTGAGCCGATCACATATGTCTACAAGTGCTTTGACTTTGAATCCATCTTTCAATGTTACTGTGATTCTCATGACCAATCCATCTAGCCATTCATTGCAGGTCTCCAATTTATCTTTTGCTAAAGAATAACTAAAGTGCTGAGGGTGAATCTTAAGTGTATTGATTGGCAAAACTTCAAGGATTGATTGCATTGCAGCTTTTTGTTTCAAGATTCGAATGCATACCTTCTCTTGAGCTTCCTCAAGAAGTTGTTTCCATTTAAATTTTTTTCTTAGTTGCATGCATTCTTCTCAAGAGATCATCCGTTAATGGTAAATGGTACTTTCTTAAGCAACATTAACTAATCCAATTTTCCATTATTTTTCCATCTAAGGTGGCTAGTTTAATTGTCCCACTTGGTGAAACATTCTGTATTACGAAAGGAACATGTCTCGTTTTCTTGAATGTATGGATGCAAGATCAAATCTCTTGGCTTCAAGACTTTTGTCAACAAATGTGAGTCAAATAATTGTTTTTTTTTTTTTTTTGTTTCTAAGCATACATACATGCAATAGCATCTATTATCTACTAATCTAGCTGTTTCAAATCCTCAAGTTGTTCTGACAACTCATTACCTTTCCACTTTATCTCATGTGCAACTCTGAGGTGGGTAACAAAAACTCCACTGGCAATAAAACGTTGAGTTCGTAGACCAAGTTAAATGGAGTGGCATTCAAATTTTTTTTGAATGACACTTTATAAGCCCATAAAGGCAAATGAAGATTCATCTCCCAGTTAGTTGTTCCAGAGCTTACAATCTTAGTAAGCGCGCACCAAGCTTAAGATCTTGTTTGTATGTTCTACTTGACCATTTTTCTGAGGATGATAAGGTGCGGATTTGTTATGGATCACCAAAAACTCATTTGATAAATTTTCTATCACCTTGCTACTGAGAAAGTGCAATCTTTAATCACTTGCAAGATCAATATTAAGTCTCTATCGTGTAAATAGGCACTCATATAGGAATGTAGTGGTGGTTTGAGCATCGTTCTTTCTACTGGCTTTTGCTTCTATCCATTTAGTCAAGTAATTTGTGGCCACAATAATGTAATGAGACTAAGTCTTGTGTATAGGTGGTTGTATTGGACAAGCAAAGTCGATACCCCACTTAGCAAGTGCTCTTGCTCCCATCAAAGGTCGCAATGGGATGATGTCAATTCTAGTCAAAATTTTGTCTCTCTAACAAGAGTCACGTGTTGTCAAACAAATTCTATTACATTAGCAAACAAATTTGGCCACAAGACTTCAGTCATCAAAATAGCTCTAGCCATGGTTTCATGGGAGAAATGATTGCCTACTAGCCCGATGTTGTGTAACTCCGCTTACATGATAGGAAAAAGAACTAAAGGATGCTGATTAGGTTTTTTGAGGACTATAAGTTTATTCAGCAGTGACCAAGGCTCAATAACAAGCAAGTTCAATGATATGTATGCCAAATATGGTGCACTTAATAGAGCGATAAGTGATTGAGGAGCACTTAGTACGGAATGTCATCTCTAGCGGTGCATTGATGGTAGGGAATGGCAGAAAGGGATACCCTAGCAGTGATTTAGTTGAGTTGTATGTCAGACGGCTAATGGAGACAAAACTACCATGCTTGAAAGTGCTTTGGTTGATAAAAATGCTCAATGATTGAACTTTAAGAAGAAGTAAATGCTTGAGAAATGTGGAGAATCACCTGGACGGACACGTAGTTGTACACCACATTTGTACTCTATTATTATCCCGAGCTAGTGTAGTGATACTCGTGTAAATCTTGATTCTCGAGTAGCAGGTGGATTCCCTGAGTTGTAATTCTTTCATGAGATAATTGTAAAGATCAATGTGATCCGACCACTTGCCATTTAGAAAGCCCTAAGTATAAAGGTCAATAACTTTAATGTGAAAAGGGGGCTTATCTTGGAGAGAAGAAGGAGCTCTACAAAATGTACGCTCAAGCTACTAAGCTGCTCTAATTTGTAATCAATTTTTCTAATGATTGGATAATCCGATTCCAATTTTGAAACTTGCATGTGTTCCTCTCTTTTTGCTCTTTTATTCAAGTGTAAGCATTGTTAGTTTTGTTGAGGTTAGCCACTACGCGTTAGTGAGCCCAACCATCATATTTGAGTGCTTAAATTACTATTTTTTGATGTTTTGACCATAGGAGAGTGTTCTTAAATCATAGGGCGACATTTTTTGTATGTTTTGTTGTAATTTTTAAAACTTTTTTCATGATGGATCATGATTTTAGTACCTTTTCGAATTGCAACCATACTTGACAGGATAGTATCTCTAGATGTTTTAGACTTCCTAAAGTTTGATTGCATTTCGAGTCAGATCGAGTGCCGAAATGGTGTGATGACCTACAGCGGTGAGAAATGACATATACATAGCTATTATTGAGTGGTGGTTTGCTTGTTAAGTTGGTGTTTTTTTTTAATTAGGTCCACTTCTTGAGATTGACAATCTCAAAGAGTCTCCGTGTCCCATCCGATTCACTTCCTTGATTATTGACATTATGTTAGTGTCAGATAGCTATGCTACAAATGTCCGTTGCGATGAACCGCTAACAACTCCTTCAAGTCATCATAAAGTATTTGCTTTATGTTTGAATTATCTCCTCTACCTGTGTGAAGAAGTTACACCTCCACGCAACAATAGACAATGTTTTTATATGATAGACATATGGACTTTTTTAATCCTTCTAGTGGCCATGTACAAGGCATTTGAATGTGTCAACAAATGCACAATGATGAAATCTTCCAAGACAATCTTTTAATAGAAAATGTCTTTGTGAGTCGTGACTCTACTCATTGTAGAGTTTCATACCAATTTGGGTAGGGCAAATAGGTTCTAGGTTGTTTAATTGGAGATACAAAGAGAGGGCAAGTGCATTCACACCTATGTTGGCATCTTGAAAGCATGTGGCATTATGCATTATGCATGTGATTAACATGGGTGAACATTTGCATAGAAACTTTTTGTTGAGATTTCTTATGGTATTGAAATGCGTTGTTCGACGCATTTTTGACACCCCGTTTTTTGTAAATTTGTACATACGGACATGACTCCCGATGTCAAAAGTGTGTTTGGGCTTTATTTCTGTGGGGTTTTTAGCTTGCTTTAGCAAGCACATGTACATGCATTGCAAGTCACTAGTCTAGTGACAATTGTTGGGCTAGTGTAAGTGCCCGTGAGTGAGTTTTTTGAAGGGAGATTTGTATATAACTTAAACTCATGTACAGACTTAAAAAAGTTCAGTCAAATATCAGAAATTTTCAGGTTTTGGGTCGTTGTGTGTTCTTGATATATTTTTTATTACCAATTTCAATATGTTTGTTTGTGAATGATAACATTTAGTCAAAATTTACAATAACAAATTTAATAGTTTTATTTTTATTTTTATTTTTGAAAATGTGTGTGTGTGTTTAAGTTTGATATTCCCGACCTATACATGATCCACATAAGATTCAATTGTTTAAAATAATATAATAGATAGCAATATACATTTGGAATCACTTAGTGCAAAGAGTTGAATGATAATTATGACGGAATTCCAATCTATATTTGAGTACAAGATCAAATTGTACAACATGAAATCATTTTTTAATGAACGACTATAGAATACAATAGTGTATATTGTTGAAGAAGTTGTTGCTGGTCTACTATCTTTGTAATGAAATGACTTTGTAATTTCAAGTTTTGTATGTAATTTCAGTCAATTTCAGTAAATTTGTGCTTTTTAAGCACCCTTGGGGGTAGATAAGCCTATAAGGGGCAATAAAAAGCCTGGCCACAAGGGCCCGCAAATGGCCCATCCATCAGTTTTGGATGGGCCATTTGCGCGCCCTTGTGGCCAGGCTTTTTTTCCCCCCTTGTAGGCTTATCTACCCCCAAGGGTACTTAAAAAACACAACTTTACTAAAACCTATTGGTTTTGCAACATTATTTTGCATGGATCCTTGTGGACACCCTTTTTTGGCCATTTCAAGCTTTGAAATTCCTATAGGATATAAAAAAAAAAAACATATTGTGAAACCAAGTGTCTATGCAACATTAATTTGGAATTTTGAAATGTCCAATGTAATTGGACTTTTTGGTGCAGGGATGTACTAGGTAGAGCTAAAGCAGGTGATAGTGTGCTGGAAACTTCATTTCATAATGGATTTCACCTTTTCTAGTGTCCTTGAGTGTGAATATATGCTGGAATTGCCATAGAAAGGGTGCATCTAAATTAATGATGCAAAACCAATTCATTTCAATAAATTTGTGCTTTGTATTTATCCTAGGGGGTAGATAAGCCTAAAAGGGGAAAAATAAAGCCTGGCCACAAGGGCGTGCAAATGGCCCATCCAAAACTGATGGATGGGCCATTTGCGCGCCCTTGTGGCCAGGATTTTTTTGGCCCTTGGCAGGCTTATCTACCCCCTAGGGAACATAAAATACCTAAATTTACTGAAATTGATTGAAACTACATACAGAACTTGAAATTACAAAGTCACTTATCAAAACAATTTTCATATCACCAATTGAAACAATTTTCAAGATTGACAAATCACATTCAAAAGAATTTGCAAGATAGAGAGACAATTTCAAATATTTTTTATTACTTCCAAAACGGTGATTTTACATCATGTATCTGAGGAGTTCATAATTTTTTTTGACCATTTCCTGGCACCTATTTTGCGCGTAAGGCAACTCCCCAATCAAGAGGGAGTGCGCTATGGCCTGGGTCACTTGAGCCAATGGAAGCATGTATCCCTATCTGGGCAAGCACTTTACCACGAAAGCCAGTGCCAAACGTTCTGCATACAAGGGATCTACGCACTAGGAACACTTGATGCGCAGTTTGAGCAATGGTGCTCAAACACAAAAACTTGCTCAAAGCTTTTAATGACCAAGTCATAAAATGGGCTTGGGAAGTAAATTCATTATGGATAATGGCCACATCGCCAGGGGGGAGTTGTCCTAGGTAATGCGCAAGGGAAGCTTGAGGTCCAAAGCCCGTCCGCTTGCCACCCGTCCTTGCAGCAAAATCATCAACCTCCACGACATCCTGTCATAAACCGATGAAGGTTGAGAAAAAAGACAATGAAGGATACAATAGTAACATGAAATTTAGGATACAGTTTACCTCCTGCTCCTTGTCATCCTCCTCCCTGTTGCCCTTTGCATCCAAGTCAATGCTCCCATGCACCACAGATACGACCTTTGGATCATCAGAATGGCATATGCATCCTAGCAGCCTCAACCTTGGCTTGCGTGGCTTGGAATTCTTCATCAGCCACGTGCAACTGCTCTGCTGCGAGGACCTCCGCACATACAGCTGCAATAGTGTCAGCAACAGAGTCCCCATCTGGCAAGAGCTTACTTTCTAGGGCATCTGGCGTATTGTGTAAGGGACATTTGGTGCTGTTGCATAGCACGCTCAAGCATTCATCCATGCGCAGGCCAAATGCTTTCTCCAAATCATGTAGGAACACATACTCCTCCCCATCCACTAACACTGAGGAGAAGCGGCTGATTTCTACCTCTGGGATAGCCACATTCGTCAGTGGTAGTGGCACTGGAGTGTCACTAGGGCCAGCCGCAACTATGGATTTCTCAACCAGTTCCTCAAGACCCCTAGGGTACTCGAGCCGGTGTGCCTTTCCTTCCGCTGCAGGGTTCATGAGGATAACCTGCTGCTCCTTGGTGTCCTTGATGAAGGACCCAACCTGAAGGTGTGGTAAGCGAAGCTCCTCCAAATCAGGTTCCTCGCTCACCAAGAAGATAAATGTTGCGAGCCAAGAAAGGTACTCCGCCCCCAACTTACGCTTCTTGAGCGCTGAGACCCCTGGGGCTTGCTTGTCCAAGTACTGGGGCTTGCTCGTCCAAGTAATGGTCTGCATCGGTTGCAATTTCTTGGAATCGTTGCAACCGCTTGGAGAATGGGTGATCACCTTTGTGTATATAGCGCAAAAGATCACAAGGCACCCAGATCCCTACATGTGGGGGGATAGATACAGAATATTTTATGATGTGCTTCTCCATGAACGCAAAAATCACAAAAAATGCATCCATGTGAAGGACAACTGTGGCATCAAGGTCAGGGAGACGAGTAAAAAAGGTGTGGAGGTCCTACTTCCCTTTGTATTTGGTGTCCTCGAGGAAGAGGATGAAGCGTGACAAAGGGTTGGATGTGGCTGCAGATGCAGAGGCTGTGGAAGCATCCATGTCTAGCTTGGGGTGTAGACAGAGAGTGGAGGAGCTCAAGAGTTGCAAAAGTGAAAATAGCGAATGAGTTAGGTGGCCCCCCTTTTATAATGGACCCTTTTTTTAAGACGTTAAAAAAAAGGCACTTTCACCAAAAAATGATTTCTCATCCCAATGCAAAAAATTATATTCAAAGGCATGATTTGCCGAAGCAAATCGTGTTGATTACAGCGGGGATCAATTTGAAAATTGCAAGAGTTACAAAGTTATAAGATCGATAGCATAGTTCCATCCATCCCCTAGTCCTCCTTGACCTTCAGTTTGTCTTCCATTCTCTTCCCAATCTGCGGACATTCATTACAATAAGCATCCAATGATCGACAAACCATGATGTATTGAAAATGTGGTGGAAGGATTCTCACCTTGTGACCTTGTAAACGAAATTGTGCTTGTTGAAGGGCCTCAAAACCCATAATAACCAAATGTTCTCGAACATTATTGAGAGTCCAATGCTTGTTCACTTGGACTGCCTCCAAAGCATCGTTGGGCATCTTCACTGCAATGTCAAAGCTTGCAATAGCGCCGTCTACACTCTGTAAGGGAGTCCACACTCCAAGCTTGCACATCCAACGATCATAGTGAAATCGTATGTACAAGGAGGTACGGGATTTCAAATAGCGCATTCCAATACCTGAAGCTCCAACCTTACAACGGTACCGGTCCCCGTTGTGCATGACCTCCACAAAACCCCAGTCCTCTTCTAAAAGACTTCCTAATTCCTTGTAATGCGTATCTTTACATACAAGCATTGTGGTAGTCTCCACAAATCCAAACTCTTTAAAAATGTGCATAAAACAATGAATAGGCAAACACCAACTCAAGCCCACAGACCTAGAAGCTTTAGAGTATTTCAAAGAGTTTTGGACATCCATTATCATCTTTTGCTTGAAAGATGCTACCGACCACAAATCTGGCACCGACCACTTTATACTTAATAAGGAAGTTACTTTGATAGGTTCAAGCGTTCCAAATGCTTGTGTAGAAGTAGGGACAATATAGGAGTGAGAATAGAAGAAAATCCTTCTTTGAACCAGTTTGGTTGGGCAAAGATGTGGGAACATTATTGCTCCAATATCCGTATGTATAGCATTGAATGTGCCGGAGAGACTATGTAGTGGCTGCTCCTCCACCAACGTGGATGGAAATATGACTATAAATGCATGACAAATCTTAAGTATGAATCCATAATAACATTACACTGTGATTTCACACCTAGCTTTGTATTCTCAAAGCATGTACTTACAATGTGTTGGAAATCGAGGTGGTTGTTGCAAATGCATGGTTGACATTGAGAAAACATGTTGCACAATGGCTACGGTCCCCTTGTCTTTGCGGTTCTTGAAGCCAAGGAGCTTTCCTTTCCAATGAAGATCCAAGTTTGCACGATTCCGCACACGATGAGGGCCAATAGCAGATGGTTGCATGTATACCCAAGCACCTTTGGTGAACTCTTGTGGCACCCACTCATCATCTACACCTCTAGTGTTGTGGCATGCAAGTGCTGTGACCTCATTCTTTGGCCGCCTTTGCGAAGTAGAGTTAGCCATGGTTGAGCAAAGAAAACTAGGAGGAGGAGAAGGACCTTGCTTGTTGCTACAATGTACAGAGGATAAAGTGATATGAGAAGGTGGATAACCCTTGTGGCAATGGGAGGAGAAGGTGGATAACCCTTGCTTGGTGTGGCAATGGGAGGAGAAGGTGGATAACCTTTGCTTGGTGTGGCAATGGAAGGTGGTAGGGGAGGAGAGAAGAGCTTCCTTGCTGCAACAATGGAGATGGTGTAGAGAGAGAGTGTGTTGGAGTAGAGGATGAGTGTGATGGTTGCAACCAAGGAGGGGTTGGAAAAGGGGGGTTTCTAGAAAGAGAAAATCACTTTTTGCCTAAGAACTACTTTTGGGGGAGCTCTGGATAGCAAAAAAAGATTTTTCAAAAGTTTTTTAAAAAATTTGAATTTTAGGGTTTTTGGGTGCACGTTTTGACTTTTTGAGGTCAAAAAATGCTTTTTTGACCATAGAATAGTTTTAGGGGGGTTTTAAGAAGATGAAATTTGAGTTTTGAAAATTTTGAAAAATTTCAAATTTTTGGGATTTTTTCAGAACCGGATCAAAAAGGAGGGAAGTTGGAGGTTCCATATGCCCCCCCCCCCCGCCTACCCGCCCCCACCCCACCCCACCTTCTCACTAGGTAAGAGCCCATTTAAGAAGTGTAATACTACTTTGTCCCCCTACATTTTTGAGGGCATAGAGTGTGTCCACCACCCTCTTCTCATTGGCTGGCCTCTAATTAACCTTAATCCCAAAGGGCCCCTAGAGGGTTCATATTTTTCCTAATGAGCCTTCTCTCACTTTCATTCACACTTCCACACACACACTAATTCCTCTTTATCCCTCACTCAGACCTGCACCTTCCATGGTTTCTTTCACTCTCTTCACCACTAGCTAACCTCCCCCTCACCTCCTTTAGCTCTCATATGAACTCGACATGTATATACACCATATCCATGTCTCTCTCTATTACCTCTAAATCATAATTTCATCTTACCTCTTCTCTATGTATATAAAACTTAGCACATAATCCATGCTGAACCTTTGCAAAATTGAAAAATATCATCACCAAAACATCATTTTCATAGTTGGTGATTGACATCGGCAACGAAGGCATAAAGAAGAAGAAGAAGAAGAAGAAGAAGAAGAAGAAGAATAAGAAGAGGATTGGCAGTTATTCTTGACAATCTACACAAGATAAGTCCAAGCTCCTTCAAAGCTTCACCATCTCAAGGATTCCCACTTCATTCACTATCTCCTTTAACCATCAAACTCATTCTACCCATTGTAAATTGTACCACTAAATTTTTAGTGATTACTAACACTAACCACTAACCTTGTTGTGTAAAAAATGCACCCTCAGCTACTATCCACTAAAGGAGACACTCCCAAGTTATTCACTCAAACCTCTCTTCTTTCAGCCTCAATAATTCTCTGTCCTTGATCCCACATTCATGTGACTCAAAGGATAAGAGAGACCCACTCTCATTTGAAATTAAAAAAATATCATAATTCGTGTCTCTCTTAATAAAATTGATTAGGCTTAATTCTAATCGAGGTTTTACGGGGCTTGCTAAATTGTTTGCATAGGAATAATTGTAAGAGGGTGATACGATGAGAGGGCTCCCATAACCCTAAGACAATGGTATAATGGCAATAAGATCAAGCCTTGTGTTGTGTCTCTAATTTTTCTAAGCTTGGAAGCATCTAATCTTTTAGGTCAGGATCTAATTGTTCAAGTTGGTTTGTACTCTCTACCTTAATCTCTTTCAAATCCCTGCAGTTCTAAAAGACTATGTTTGGTGTGTATTTGTGTGGAAATTTTGCATTCCTTTTTTTGTATATTTGGCTACATACTATTTGCATCCTAGTTCACATCCATAACTAGGTGGTGCCCCTTTCTTTTGTTGGGTTTGGCTGTGGGTTTGTTGTCTTCTTGTGTGCTTGTAGTTGCCCCATCCCCAGTTGAGCAGCACGCGAGCCTTGAGGAGTGTTTAGAGGTCGCTTCGCTTATTGCCCACCCCAGACCGCCTCAATGCCATCATAGCACTGTGGGAGGAAATGGAGTATTCAGAAGAATTAGATCAAAATTTTATCTTTTTCAAAATAGATTTTGATAAGGCTTATGACAAAATTGAATGGGAGTTCATACTTAAAAGTCTATATGATATGGATTTGGGAACATTCTTTATCAAATTTAATCACATTCGTTTGTGAACTCATCAATTAGAATTTCACTTAATAATACTCTTACAGATGCTATTCCATTACAAAAATCCATAAGACAAGGTTTTCCACTTTCTTGTTTGCTCTATGCTATCTCATTTGATGCCTTGGGTTGGCTTGTCAAAGATGTTATGTAGTAGGGCAAACTCACTTCCATAAACATACCTGTCTCTATGGAGAAAATGTGCCTCCAATAGTTTGCATTGTTGATGATATCAATGCAATTGTGAGGAACGATGTACATTCAGTGGAGAATTTTTGGTCTTGTCTTAACACTTATGGTCTTGCAAGTGTATCAGCTATTAACCATGATAAAACATGTTATATGATCGCCAAAGGAACTTGTCCTCCATTATAACTTAGGCATGTTGCAAACAAATAGAGGAAGGATATATTTTTAGGTTTTTAGGTATTCCTATGGGTTTCAATGTGTCTTTCAACCACCAGGTGGGATTGGGTATTAGTAGGTTTAGGAAAAAACTTTTTTTTAGATAGAATCTGATAAGACCTAGTGTGCTAGGGTAGATTAGTATTAGTTGCATTCATGGGTATTAAGCATGATTTACACTAATCCAATTAAATTACCAAGTGGAATCAATGTGCAAAATAAGTAGTCAATGCATTAGATTCTTTATGAAGAATGTACAAAGTGATTTTATATTTAAAGCTAAGATGCTAAAAGATAGAGATCATAGACCTTATTAAATGCAGTCTTTGTGGAATTCATTGATGTGCTCTTCATGGGTCATGGATGCATGAATGCCTCATATATTGTGTGTCACATGAAAGAGATGGTTCCCATGAGGAGGTTTACCCTAACAATCTCCCCTTTAAACCAAATCATGGTGCTCTTTAGTGATTCATCTAGGGTTTGCGATGGTCCACTCATACATCATAGGAGGTTCAACATGATACATCTCTCTATGGTTCACAAGGTGGCCATTTAGTCATGCCTAGGTTCAATTATAGAGTACATCATAATCATAGAGGGGGTAAAGATCATGTATCATAGTAGTGTTCTTCATGCTTGATTCTTGTTGGTGTGTTTGTCATGTCTCCCATGTTCTTTCTCTTCTTCATGACTTCCAATCCGTGCTAGAGGCACATACTCAAACCTAAATCTATAGAGGAAGGTGATTGGGTGTTGGTGTATGACAACAGTCTTGACAACCAACATTCAACAATAAGAAATCTTTCAAAAAGATGGTTTGGTCCTTATGTAGTTAAGCATGTACATGGGAATGCAACTTACACCTTGCATGAGCTAGATGGGATGGAAATGAAGATTCTCATTACAAGGAAAATAATCAAGTTGTTCAAAAGAAGAGGTGATACAGATCCCTTTGAATCACAAGGAATTCAAAATGAAGGCTCTGATGAAAATTTTATGGATGTGCATGAAGAAAGAGAGGACAATGCTTTAGACCGTGCACAATGTTCCTTCAGCCCTCACAGTCATGGAACTTGCAAAACGATATATGTGGAACATGCCGAAGGATGTGCAGGTTTAGAGGGAGTGGATGTTGTGCCATGGCATGTGCATAATGTGAAACTAATATATTTACGTCACTCTCAATGCTTTTGTTATGTGGGACCAAATGCTATAATGTACATAGTGTGATATATGCGAAAACAAATGCCACGATTGCAGTTCCATATATACCTTGTCGAGACAGCGAGTCCCTGGACGTGGCACTATGGCATATTTTTCAAAAAATCCTATTCCTAGCTTGATTTAGAAATTTAAAAATGTCCAGTGTTTTGAAATGGCACGCTCGTTTTGCCTAGAAAGTTCAATGTGGGCGATCTCGGCCAAAAATAACAGGTTTCATGTGCGGGTGTAAGAGATGTATCCAGAGTGCTTTCCAAGTGGTAAAATGAGTTTCAAGATGAAATTTAATCCCAAGGTATTTTTATATTATTTTAGGGATTTTTCCTAGCTTGTTTAGGCATTTTACGAGCAAAAAGGGCATTTTTGGGCTAAAAATGGCCAAAAAGGTCATACAATGGTAAAAATTGACCCAAAAATGGTAAAAAATGACTCAAAATGTCACATCACTCATGGTGCCATGATTGTGAGGACTGAAGGAACATTTTAGAAGAAGACTACCAGCACTTTGAGCTCCTTTCTGAAGGGATACATAGCCTACACCTATGGTCTGCTAGTATTCGAGGTCGTGAGGCCACCAATTAGTGTTTCCCCACTTCAAGTACTTACTTGGGATTGTCGAAATAAATTATGAAGCTTCCATAAAATGGCTACACTGGAGAATTTGAGCGTTTGTTTAGGGTTTTTATCAGGGCGAAAGAGCATTGCAATTGTGCAATTGGAGCAAGGCTAAACCAATTCATCAGACACACAAGAATTCTGAGTTGATCTTGGTTATTTTTTAAAGAAAATCTTCCATGGATGGAGTTTTTCTATTTTTGAATGTGTTTTTAGCTTCAAATCTTCCACGGATTGCTTGATTTTGCTGCAAATCCTCACAATCAGAGGCCCGATGCTTTCCTAGTCGCACTGCACACTTCTTGACAACGGTCTCACCCTAATATCAGAGTTTAGGGAAGAGAAAAGGGAGGGTGTGGGGGGGGGGGGGACAACATGAGACTTACAATATCTCTCTCTCTCTCTCTCTCTCTGTCTCTCTCTCTCTCTCTCTCTCTCTATCTCTCATCCTCAAGTCTCAAGATTCAAGGGTGGGTCCGACAAGGGCGAGGGCCGTGGGGAAAATCCCCCTTGCATTCACAAGGAGGAAATTGTGACTTTCACCAAATAGGAGGGGATCAAGATCAAAGATTATTGCACCAACAAGAGCATTAACTTTTCCTTCTTCAATGCATACCGAGACGATCTGTGCACGTAGATATGATTGTCTCACTCTCTCTCTCTCTATGCTATCTGCAAATTGCCACCATTGAAGAGATCCCTATTTCCTCATTTAGGGTAACCTATTTGGGGCACAAATTCCTAAGGATTTTTTCCACAGCACATGCAAACCCTCAAAAACTTTCATGGTCCGACCTTGTGCTCGGAGGTCCATTTGGCAATAAACACACAATAGATTCTAGCAAGCACGTTTGGGTTTGTGCACTGCTTGGAGGTCCTTTGAGCAATAAACACACGGTAAATTCTAGCAAGCACATCAGACTTTGTGCATTGCCATATATTATCTAAGTTTTTGCTTGAGGTGCAAGTATCTTAAGATCTTGGCATGAAGATTTTCTTTAAGAACTCCAATCAAGCTTTGACCTCCTACAAATCTTTGCAAGGTCAATTTTGAGCATGGCTAGTGCATGACATTGAGAATTTGGGGGGTGCACTATGTAATCATGTTAATGTACCACATGAGTTCATAAGGAGGGGTTTTGTATGCAAAAGTTTTGGGCAATCTAAAAGAGATACATTAAAATAAGGGGTTTTTATATTCAAGTTGAAAAAAATTCCTAAAATAAGGGGTCATTGTTTTTATGCAAATATGTTTAAAAAGGAGTGTTTAATTATCCCATGAATGCACGTTATATAGGGGTTATTGAATAGTGCCCCCCCCCCCCCCCCCCCCCCCCCCCCCCCCCCCCCCTCTGAGATTGAGAACAATGCAAGCAGAACATGCATGAAGGTCAAAAACTGAGACATATCCCTCCCCAGGGGTCTATGCACAAAATATGCAATTTACACCTTCATACAATTTTCAATATACATCAGAGTTCGGAAGCATTTGCATAGGGGAGGAGTTCTCGTTGCCCGACCAAGCATGGAGTTTATGCCATGAGCCATACTGCATCCAGAGGTACCTAGCGACTAGTGCTACCCCTAAATGGGTGTTATGAATGAAAGCGTACTCAAGAAAAATATAACATTGTGGAGGGTGAAAATATGTGTACACTGCATTGCGGAGAGAGAGAGAGAGAGAGAGAGAGAGAGAGAGAGAGAGAGAGAGAGAGAGAGAGAGAGAGAGAGAGAGAGAGAGAGAGAGAGAGAGAGAGAGAGAGAGAGAGAGAGTACAATGGAGGGTGAAATAGAGTGCAAAGAGATGTGAGAGAATGACAATAGAGAATCTTTAAATGCCCCTTCTAAATAAAACAGGCAACCATGTATTAATGCAATGACAAAATCTGGGTATACCATAACATCAAAAAAGTTTATGACAAAATAACTAGCAAAGCACTAGACCCTGTGTAGGGATCGATCTGTCCACCCATCCACATCCTGTCTACTACGGACAAAGAGAATTTCACTTCGTGGAGAGCGAGCTAGAACACCTTCAACCTACCTGAGTGAGACATAAGTTGAGGCCGCTTCTCCTCCCTCCATGAACCAAAGCTCTGAAAGGATCCCAAGTACTAGTAGGTGGTAGGGTATCAACACCAACCATAACAATTTAGGCACCATGCCTCTTCGATGTGAGCATTGGGTGTGTAGCCAAAGCCAAGGAAAAATCCTCGATGCGTTAGCCATGTAGGTTGTTCAACAATCGACACACTAGCCGTGTAGAGATGAGCCTAACAAAAAGAAGAAGACCTAGACAACACCCCCGATGTAGGTGATCCTAGTCTTGTAGTGAC
This sequence comes from Adiantum capillus-veneris, assembly GCF_014529385.1. NCBI lineage: Eukaryota > Viridiplantae > Streptophyta > Polypodiopsida > Polypodiales > Pteridaceae > Adiantum > Adiantum capillus-veneris. Next base: position 155,698,379 of record NC_140934.1, read on the forward strand.
ACTGCCATGAGAAACATAACAAGTGAGTCCAATCACAATAGCACTTTCCATATGCACAAACAATCTTTTCCAAGCAGTTGGACTGTACAAGGTCTCGACCCTTACACGTCTACCATAAACCATCTAGATCACTTCATGATCTAATCTCAAAACCATAAACCATAATCCAATCACTTCACATGGGTGAGCACTCAACCCAACTCGGGTGAGGCACAACCAATCCTGCATAACCACTTTAGAACATAACATGGCTGCAAAAATTTTGAAAGCATTTCGACAGCATAACCATATCGAGAAAAAAAACCATGAGCCACACCGGCTTCCACCATAAAATCACAACCATAATCCATGAGGGAATCTTAGCCCTTAACCACAAATCATAATCACACTAAACCAACTCCCACACTTGGAGTTTGACATATCCCCTATAGTCAATCGGAGTCCATACGCATATAACTTGTATAAAATGAGTCCGACCAGCAACTAAAAATGATATAAAAATCCAATTTGACATCATCCAACCATGCAAGGTTGATGCATGACTTTTTGACATTTTCGAGAGCATGCATAACATGCAAATGAAAGTATTTGACCTCAAACCAATGCATAAAGCTCAGGTCCATAATATAGGCTAGCACTCTATCACATCACTTTACTCAAATGGTACTTACACAACAAACGATAACCCAAAAAGATAGACACTTTAATCATATCTGCCTATGCGGTTCGGGTTGCCTAACCATATAACCTCACATAAGTTTTTGGGCATCTAATAACTGAAATCAACTCATCAAAACAAGCCATAAATCATACATAATCAGCTCGGTTAACTCACGACGTCATATGGTACTTCCCCTTGGTAGCACTCCTACACCCATAGGCAAAACTGGTTATGGAACGATTAAAACTCACATGCTCGAGGTGATAACGGAGACCTAAATACATTTATCATCAAGTTTCATCAAGAATTTCAATTGTTTAAGTAGGTTTTCCCATTCGGTGAATTTATATAGTGGTTCTCCAAGGAGTCTTGAGTCAAAAAATTTGGTTGTGCAGGGGCAACAAGATGTTTTTTGACCATATCTCTTAGCTCGTGCTTGATTTTCACATGACACCTAAGAGAGAAAATGTTCTAAATGATGTGTTTTATCTCTGGTATAAAGGGCTCGGACTGATTCATAATGGTTTGTGAGTTATGACCAAAACAATGTTCCTACAACCTCTATGACGTGAAACGAAAAGCGTATTTTATGCACGCACGTGATCATAAACGCATCACGTGCATAAATCAGCGTGTTAAACATGAAGAAATAATCATGGGGTAATTTCATATGTACTCGGTAAATCCATTTATGCACTCATACACGAAAAAACAATCATCGAGAGGTGACTACTCCCAAAAATGACATAGAGAGAGAGATGATGATGACTATGGAGTTTAGAGCTTTTCACCGTCCTTTAGAATCAATTATGGGTTGTCGGAAGGCTTCTTGCTTTGCCGCAAGAGAGCGGTGATGAGAGCTACGTAGAGGTATCAACCATCAGAGCTTCTGGAGAGCGCGTACACAGTGAAACGAGAGAGGAGATAGTAAGCAAGTAGAGATAGAATATCCTTCTTCTTCTTCTTCTTCTTCTTCTCGAGAGAAGAGCTTATGAAGATGGTGATGAAGAGCTTGCACCACTCCGTATAATAGATATGTATAGCCTTGCGATAGTAGACGCAACAGAAAACACTGAAAATGAGGTGTCTATACCAATTTATAGCTTCTCCAACTGCCCGGAGTGTGCCCCAAGCTACAGGTAGCGTTACCTCTCAGCCAAGATTAGCTTCCTAATTTTGGGAAGAGATCCAATCTGTTTCAAAACATGGCATAGCTTCTGGTAGTCAACTCTCCCACTTACCGTTCAATTTTTACAGTAAAATTGACCAATTGAAAAGTATCCAACCAAATAATGGAACATTAGCTAGACTATGCCACACCGTAATGTCCCGACATAATTATGACTTTCCCGTATTGCCCCGACGTATTTACGGTACTGCTTTTTATAAAAATAATTCTCGTAAAAATTTCATTTGGTCCCGTTTTTGCTCCGTGTGATTATTTTTAAATTCGACGGAGACTAAAATTAATATTCTTATGTTTTAGTCATCCTGAAAAGCACGAAAAGCTAAAAATAGCGTAAAAAGCAAAATTTTCTAAAAGTGAACCATCGGTTCTCCTCGTCCACTAGAATAAGAAAGTGGGCTCGCTTTTCACTAAAAATCATGAAAAACTAAAAATAGTGTGAAAAACAATCAAAAAATAGATTTTTACAAAATTGACCCATAGCTTTTCTTGAACACGTAGATCAAAGATCCGACCTTGCTTTTTGCAAAAAAAGCACCTAAAAGCATAAAAAACATGAAAAAACTAAAAATAGCGGATTTTTTCAAAATGGAATCAAACGTCTGTCTAACCTACTTGAACATGGAAACAGCCTTGCTTTTTACTTTAGAACCTTCCAATATTGTCAATTAAGCATCTTGAATCAAAATTTGACAAAAATAGATATAGAAAGCTATTTTTCTTATTTTTAAAAGAGACCTAAAAATTGGGGATCTTACATCCTCCCACACTTGAAAAATTTGAGGTGTCCTTACCTCGACATGAAATCTAGATAATTTAGTCTCATTACATTATCATGTTCCCAAGTGGCATCTTCTTGAGGATACGTTGACCATTTAACAAGGTGTATAATAATGGTCCGATTACGTAGAGGCTTAGTTTTGCTCTGAAGTATCACTTTGGGATATACTTCAAAAGTCCCATTGGTAGAGGTAGATAATAGAGAATCATCAAGAATGTGTTGCGGATCAGGGACATACTTCTTGAGTAAGATGACGTGAAAAACATCATGTACTTTTATGTGTGGTGGTAACAAGAGTCTGTAAGCCTGATCAATAATCCTTTCTATGATTACAAAGGGTCCACAATATATGGCACTTAGCTTCTTACACTTACCCATCGATAAAGAGCTACGTTTGGGTTTTACTCTCAAAAATACCATATCGCTCTCTTCAAAAAGTATGACAGATCATTTTGGATCAGCATAACTCTTTTGTCTATCTTGAGCAGTTTTAATATCCTACCGTATAAGATCAGTTTGTAGTTGCATTTCATCCAACATTTCTTTGGATGCTTGAACTCGTATGAGAGGGTTTGTCCATTTGAGTGGAGTAAGACACTCTTGTACGTACAATGCTTGAAAAGGAGACATTCCAATTGAGCTTGAAATGAGGAATTATACGCAAATTCAACCAAATACAAATATATAGTCCATTTACCCTGCTCATGCATAAAATAATCTCTTAACATATCTTCAATGATTTTTGATTTTTTCTTTCTGACTGCCCATCAGTCTGAGCATGATAAGTAGTACTAAAGGCCAACTGGGTCCTGAAGCTGAGAATAAGGTTTTCCAAAAGTTAGAGGTGAACTTCGCATCACGATCAGAAATTATCCGGCGAGGTAAACTGTGATACATGAAAACACCTTTCATGAAGACTTGAGCTATATTCTTAGCCGTAAAGGTTGTCTTGACTGGAAATAAATGGGTCATTTTTGTAATCATATTAACAACCACAACAATAGAGTCATATCCCAGAGATGTAGGAAGTCCTGTAGTAAAATCCATGGATATGCATTCCCATGTCATTTGTGGAGCATCAATAGGTTGAAGCTTACCGGGGTATCAAATTCGTTCAGCTTTGATACATTGACATGTTAAGAATCTTGTAACATAGTTCAACACGCTTTAGTCCTGGCCAAAAGAAACTCTTTCTTACAGTAGAGTAAGTCTTAATGTATCTTGGATGTCGTTCTATAGGTATATCATGAGCTTCTTGTAATATTTGAAGTCTGATTCCACCTTGATTTGGAATACAAAGACGTTTACCGAAGTAAAGGTCATCTCCTTCAACGTGGAAGCCTTTGATTTTCCTCTCTTGCTTCTCTGTGCAATTATCTATGTTCTTCAAGTACTGGATTTTTATGTAAAACAGGTCCTACATCATACCTTCTCGAATAAGGTCAATGAAAGAAGTAGTAGAAGTTGTGATAGCCGCTATATTACTCTTCCTGCTTAAGGCATCGGCCACAAGATTTTTCTTCCCAAGTTTATATTCAATTTCAAAATCATATTTTCATAACAACTCCATCTATCTTGTTGTTACATATTAAGGTCAGATTGGGTGTAGATCCACTTCAGGCTTTTATGGTTGGTATGTAGTTCAAATCTCCTTCTAAGAAGATAATGTCGCTATACTTTAAGAGCATGCACAACGGCCAATAATTCCAAGTCATGTATAGGATATTTTAACTCACGTATACCAAACTTACAAGGTTCATAAGCTACTGGTTTTCCTTCTTGAGACAGAACGCCACCGATTTCTTGTCCACTTGCATCAGTGAGCACAGTGAATGTCTTTGAGAAGTCTGGAAGCTGTAGTATTGGAGCATTCACAAAAGCTTCTTTGCGTTTCTCAAAACTAGCACGTTCATTCCAAGTAAACACTTCAGCATTCTTAAGTATATTAGTCAATGGAGATATGATTTTAGCATATCCTTGATATAAATGTATGATACCATCCTGTTAAACCAAGAAAGCCACATAATTTCCGTACTGATTTCGGTGTAGGCCAAGCTATAAAAACTTTGATTTTACTTGGGTCAGTAGAAACACCATCCTTGGATACAATAAATCCCAAATATTCCACCTTGTCTAGTGAAGAAGGTGCATTTTCTACATTTGGCATAAAGTTGATTTTGATGGAGAAGTTCAAGTACTCGGTGCACATGTTGTTCGTGTTCTTCTCTATATCTTGAGTAAACCAGGATATCATCAAATAAGACAAGAACAAAATCATCAAGATGCTCTCGAAACACATCGGTTATGAGACGATTAAAAGTTGCCGGAGCATTGGTAAGTCCAAAAGGCATAACTATAAATTCATAATGTCCAAAACGTGTATTAAATATTGTCTTTGGTATGTCCTCCTCCTTGATTTGGATTTGGTAATACCCTGATTTAAGATCAATTTTTGTGAAGATAGAAGCTTCATGTAATCGGTTAAGTAGTCCATCAATCTTCGGTATTGCATACTTATTCTTGACTATTACCTGGTTCAATCCACGATAATCAATACAAAGATGTAGAGTACCATCCTTCTTTAAAGAGAACATGGGTACTCCATGGAGAAACGCTGGGTTGAATAAAGCCTTGTTCAAGAAGTTGAGTTAATTGCTACTTGAGTTCCACAGATTCAGGTACTTACATTTTTTAAGGTCTATGGGCAACTGGTTGAGCTTCTGGAGTAAGCTCTATTGCATGATCAACATAACGCTTGGGTGGTAACTGTGAAAGTACTTCAAAAAATACATCATCCAATTCTATTATTCATTCAAGTTCAGGTGAATCTATCTTCTTCTTCTTAGGGTTACGGTTTACTGCATAAATCCTTTTATTTTTCCTATGACTCTTCATAAGTTTGGTAAAGTTCACTAATTTGAGCCTAGACTTTCCTCGTTTCCCAGTAACTGTAACCCTACAGTTTTGGTCATTTTTGAAAGTCAATGAAGTGTCTTTACAATGTATGTGAGCATCATTGGCTTTAAGACAATCCATTCCTAGAATTCCACCGTAGATTCCTATGGGTAAGATTCTGAAGTTTGCATAAGTATCACGACCATCCAAAACAAAATTCAAGTTACCCACTGAAGTAGAAGATCTAACATTTCTACCCGTAGCTAACTCTAATGTAAGGTCTATATCAGGGTGTTCGGGCAAAATGAGGTTTCTGATGCTGTTAGGAGATATGAAAGAATGTGTACTCCCTTAATTAAATCAATAAGGAAAAATGCATACCTTGATACTCTGTTGGGGTTTGAATTACTAAAAATTGTTCATTCACTTTCTGATGTTCAATTGCAGCATGAACATACGTTGTTGGGCGCATTTTTGACACCCCGTTTTTTGTAAATTTGTACATACGGACATGAAGCTCGATGTCAAAAGTGTGTGTGGGATATCTTTTTGTGGGTCTTTTATCTTGCTTTAGCAAGCACATGTACATGCACTGCAAGTCGCTAGTCTAGTGACAGCTGTCGGGCTCCTGTAAGTGCCCGTGAGTGAGTTTTTTGAAGTGAGCCTTGTATATAACTTAAACTCATGTACAAACTTAAAAAAGTTCAGTCAAAGATCAGAAATTTTCAGGTTTTAGCTCGTTCTGTCTCCTTGGTGCTCTTGGATGCAGTTTTTTGCCCCGACTAGCCTTCTCTACGTGTAGTCGTGCTGGGACAGCTCTCTGTTCGCGTCAATTTTGCTCATGGGGACATATGGAATCAATTTTAGTAATCTTCAGCTTTCGCGCCAGTCATTTTTCAAGATTTCTCTCAAGCTTTAAAGTGCCCCAATTGGAGTTGTGCTCATCAGGTTACGACTAGTTCTCTGCAGGGTTATGGCTATGGCAGCCTAGTGGCAAATTGTGTGTAGACAGATTCGGAGGGCATGTATCTATGAATTGTGGAATTGATGTTGAAGTTGTGGGTTTGTGATGTTTGATTGTGAAAGGAGAGGCTCTTTTCTTCATCTGCATTGGTCGGCGTGTGCTGTAAATCCATGCTTTGGCAGGGTTTTGCTCCTATGTGACATAGTCTCTTGGGTGGGCGACGGCTAGTAAATTCCCAAGGGGATTACTCTTGTTGGACTTGTGGTGTTCCAAAGGGATTTTCCAAAGCTTTTGGTGTTCTTATAGTTCTCTTTCAACGCTCTTGGGTGACATCGCTATAGGGGTGTTTCAGTTTGTTTGTTTCCCAAGAACGTGTTTGCTTGATTTCCGTCACCTCTAGCCCGTGGAGCTTTGTTAACTTGAGGTCTTCTGTGAGGTCTTTTATTTTCTCCTCCTCCCCAACGAGGTTACGGTTGACATTTCCATTGTTGTTATTGTTGACAGGCGGTCCATTCCAAACAAAAGGTGGATTGCCTGGTCTAAAATTCCCTTGGATTTGAGGTTGTCTCTGGTTTTGGTTAAAGTTTTGCTGATTGAAGTTCCTCTAAACTGTCGATGGTCTGGGTCTAAAATTTATGAAATTCCGATTTAGATTGAAGTTCCTATGTTCATAATTGTCCACCAATACTGTAAAGCTTGAATTGTTAAATGGACAATCCCGGATTGATGACCAGGATCAACACAAGTGTAGCACAAATGATCCTGCCTAACTTTCATACGTAATAAGCTCTCTCTTCTTTGCTACGGATTTCTAGACCTTCCTCCTCGGGATAAAGCCTTTTGATTTCATGAATAGGAAAAGGTTCTAGTTCCCTCTTTCAGATAGTAGATAACTCTATTTCAATGGGTTTACCTGCATCAAGGACATCTGCAAAATTGGTAAGATGAACACTCTAGAGTCTAGTCTTTATAGGATTATGTAACCGTGACACGAATTGAGCTACCTTGACCTCTTGAGTCATTCCTACTGGAGCATACTTGACAAGGGTTTTAAAATATTGATAATATGATTCTAGATCTCTGGTTCCTTGAGTACATTCAAGAAACTCATTCATACGGTCTGAATGATAGACTTTGTTATGATAGTTCTTCTTGAGCTGGGTTTTAAGGTAATCCCAAGTTGCAACATTGAGATCAAGATTGTTTTCTATGCAATGGTCTCTCCACCAATGCTTGGTTGTTTTCTCTAGTGATGATAGATTTGTTTACTACATACAAATGAGCCAACTCAAAGTAGTCATCCATGCGCTCAATCCAATCTTCAAGAAGTTTTCCTATGTCTTTGTCTTCCACGCTAAAATTTCCAGGTTGAGACTTGCAAAGAATAACATCGATGTCTCTATCAATGATGGTGTGTTGAGGAAAAATAGGTGCATTTGCGTTAGTAGCAGCCGCATTTTCTCTAAGAGGCATGGTAACTTACTGCACCATATCAACCAATGTCACACTTAGTAAAATATTCTAATCGAGCATCCGCTCGAAGTTCTCAAATCAAATAGAATAGACAATTGAAGATAAGATGAGAGAGAAATAAGAGAAAGAATAACGAATAATTTAATTCAATTCTTATATCACAAAACTTTGGGATTTTGAAAAGTCTACAAAGTTTCTTGAAAATTTCTAATAAATTTTAATGGCTCTAACATAATGCACTCAATAATATCCACTATGACATCCTTCCACCAATGGAGCATAGCTATCCCATTCCTTGAGTATATCAGATGGGTGATCTGAATAATCCTTTTTTATCTTTGGTTGGAACATTTCTTCATTGGCGTGCGAGTCATACCATTGTTGAGTAAGGAATTTGTTCATTATAGGTACCCCCATTTTGGTATAAACAATTGCCTTCTTGTACCCAAAGTAGTCATCAAAGTTATACTTAGGGGGGGATGTAACCTGCGTGCAACCATATGGAAAAAACCCTCTATCTGTAGACCCCAAAGCACTAGCCCAACCCCATATCTACAAATGCTAAAGAACCTATATACCCCCTTTCTAAGATGCTTCTATAGTCAGCTTGACCCCCTCTATAATATGTGTACGGGTTGTAAATATTTTCACTTAATTTTTTTTGATAGTTTTCTTTGTATAGTAACATTAATTTCAATTTTTTTGAAAGTTACATTTGTGAAAATAGGACTTTGCACTATGAACAACTTAGACCCTTGTTAAATTTTTTTGGGGGAATTACTGAAGGATTCATTTTTTCCTATGTTAAAAAATGGGAGGGCACATGGACCCCTATGTGTCCCTTATCACTCTAGATCTTAAGTTAATGATGTCCAATGCAAGAATTATTACTTCAAGCACCTTCAAGTTCACCTAGCAGCACAACATGCAACCAATGCTTCTAGCAACTTTCATAACCATGCTCCTTGCACAACTTTCATACTCCTCGAGCACTTCTTGCATGTGTTTTTGTGCTAATTCTATCCAACACGTCGGTCATCTCCCACCTAACCGCATTATGTATACAACAAGCTATGGCTATCTTAAGCCTTGGTACTTCACCTTTCAAGAGTTCACCTTTCTTCTCTAGGCATGATAAGTCCTACGACTGCTTCAAATGCCGACATATTGGTTTGCGTTCAAAGTGTTGCGCACAATGCAACCTTTTTCCAGGCATCCAAAGTCAAGCGAATTGGAGTAGAGTGATAAAAAAAACTTTTGTTGCTAATTTCCATCCAAAAACATTCAATAGAATAGCTTATAAACATACAAGAAGTCTTCTACATTGTCACATACATTGAAGGGTCAAAGATATAAACAAGTGTACAAATACCCTATTCCCAATGTCCTCCTTTAGACCTACACATGTCTAATGTCACGAGTTTATAGATCAACTTTGTCTTGAAGCCTCCTATACCCTATAATCGGCGACTTCTTCTTTGGCAAGAAATCCTTTCCATAAATCACACAACTTAAAATGATTACACCTAAGAGAACCACGCAATTAAATCTTGATCTTGACATGCCTGACTAAGAATTCCATCATTGTCATAGAACTTCCAAAAAAGCAACATGTAAACATTTGTCATAGAAGTTCTAGAAAAGCAACATACAAACACTATGCATCCACTAATATATCTCTCAACTCTCGAGCTTACCCGACCATGGACCCATCGAGCTTACCTGACCATGGACCCATCGTGCTCCATCATTTTCTTGAGAGTGTTTCTCCCACAATGAATACCCACTAACTTTATCTGTCAATAAAAGATCACATATTTTTTAAAATTAATCTCCCTCTTTCCATTTCATTCACACAAGGAAAGGCATCACCAAGGACTCATCCATTACCCCCCTTGGGAGGGCCAAAAAATTACCGCTCCATTCTTCATTAGAAAAAGGGGAGGCATTAGTAAAGCCTCACCCTTTGGGGTAGGACAAAAAAAATATACCATGAGGTCCATATATAAAAGTGTATAAAAGAAACTATTGACACTACTCTTTTAGCACAAGGATAAAATAACTTCTATTATTGAAAATAACTACTTTTTTTGCTGCATTTCATACAAACTATAAAAATATAAAGTAATTTCTTTATTTTTAAAATGGCACTACTGTCATGATAGCATACATCCATATTGAATGAATTGCCATAATGAAAACTCATTAGATAAATTTTGCTCAGTCTAGTGCGCAAGCACAATATTTATAATGATGCTTTGCAAGAAATCCACAGCTTAATAAGGACCATCATTGCAAACCTGATTGATATCTTTGAAATACGCACTTATGTTATAATCACACAAAAAGAATAACTACCAACTTCACATCTACTCTTTAAGAAAAGGCTACTTAAGTGGCATTAAAAACCTTCTACACACCAAGAACTAAAATAATTTGGTTGGGCAGAGCTGTAGACCGTCAGCATAAGACTTGCAAAGAGAAATAAAAAGCTTTAAGATCAGTGATATAATAAAATGAAAGCTTAATAGAAAAACAAACTGTATATTCTTGTATGTTCTCAATATGTCCTTGCCTCTTCAGTACATAAATCGCAAAAGCGTTTGAACTCAACCCCTGCTCTCTCTTCGACTTAGGTCAAACCAAAGCACCTATAGTTTGAACTGCTAGCATCTGGTACAGTCTAAACTGCTAGCATCTTTCTTGCGAAAACAACATCAATTGTGCTTGAAGACTCTTGTCGGACATGAGTGTACGCAGGAGCAGAACCAATCAACATCCAAGCAAACAAAATACAAGACAATGGACAAAATGCACCAATAAAGCATTAAAAAAAACATGCAGAGCGATCGATGCTCCTTGCACAAGTTGTAAAAAAACCCACCAACGCGCTTGCAAGTTGCATGTGAAAGCTGGAAAGAAACGTGCATGTAAGAAGGCGAAGTTATAGCAATTTTGAAAAAAAAAAGGATATGAGAGTGCAGGCAAGGAGAGGGGGACCTGGACGCCATGGCTTGCTGAGGCAAGCCTAGAGGTAAAGATACCTGCAAAAATATATAAAGCTAATGACGGGAATCACTTTGAGATGGCTTTTCAAGCTGTGCCATCTCCATATCTGCAAACTCGGTTCTTTGAACACCTTAGGATGTTACACGCAAGTGTCGGGAGGGGGTAAACAAGGTTGGTGCAAGCCTAGAAGCAGAAGAAGAAAAACAAGAGAGGGAGGGGGTAAACAAGGTTGGTGCAAGCCTAAAAGCAAAAGGACGACGAAGCACAGATCAAGAAGTAGAAGAAGGAAAACAAGAGAGGGAGGCTCAACTTGAGGCTTGAGCTTCCCTACATATGAGCACTTACTAATAACCATCCCGTAACCCTAGCTCACCCTAAATAGGACCCAATAAAATTGCGTGACATTATGAGCTGTCTGCCACCAATCATAACATAAAGAGCATGAGATTTTATTGGCCTTTTCTTCAATTTCATAAAATAAAAGTTTAAGAAAATACCAATGCTTCTTATTGGCAAAAAGGGGAGGCATCACTACGGCCTCATCCCTTTGGACATCACTACGGTAAAACTTGGATATATGATTCGATGTAGTTTTCCCTTGTAGCTAAAGTAATTCATGATCTTGTAAGGAGATTACTAACACATTATGACTTTGCAGTTTTTTTTACTGTCCGTGCTCTTGAGTCTTGTTGTACACAATGTGATCACTCTCTCTTGTGGTTAGCACGTTGCTCTACTTTTGGCACCCTGCATAAGTGTTGTACAATCAAAATACTATGCTTACATTATAAGATACTTCTTTGTTGCTAGCCTAGACTTGCTAGTGATGTAGTAGACATTGCATTTTCAAATTATTATGCAGGCAACCATGAATTTTCACATTGTTACATTATTTTTCTTAAAATATAGATCGAAATTGTCCTTTTCGTTTTCCTCTCAACTGGCATTTTTTACTTTTGAAGCAGCGTGAGTGTAAGCTAAGACACACTTTTGCTGAACACTAGACCTTGGCCCACTAATTAGCTCGGTGTTTGAACCTATTGGTTGATACATTAGACTATATTAAAGGGGCCTATAACTCCAACCACACAGACGATGCTCTTTTGGAGGGCGAGGAAGAAGGATAGTCCAAAAATTATGGACAAATCCTCCTCATAGCGTCCACATTAGTTCATGTATGTCAAGGAAAAATATGGGATTTGTTAATATTTTAGGTCAAAATTTGACAATGTTGAGAGGTTTTTGATAAAGTTTTACAGATTTTGCTCTCCCCCTCCAATTCCCCCCGCCCCTCCCCCCTTGCCCTCCTCTCTCTACCTACGATAGACATCAAGAAATAAGTAGGGGGTTACCTCTATTGTATACGCTTATGGAACCCCTATTTAAAACCCCTCTTCCTTACACTCACGTGATACCATACGGAACTACATAGTGAATCCCTCGGGATTGAAGTAAGCATATTCTTTTGGAAACACATCCGGAGTGACCGATCCAACTGAGCTGTGTATATTTGCACAATCTGCAAGGCACTCAGGTCTGTTGTAGGCATTGTATAAAACTTTTACATGGCGAGGATTGTAGATTAGTGACTTCACAAATAAGCCTGAAGAACAACTTCCACGGTACCGGGCTAAAGGAATGTTGGTCTTTGTTTTCGCATTGACGGCCCCATACATTAAACATAACAATATCGAAGCATCCTGTAGACATTACTAAAGGAATTATGTTTCTGACCATCCATGTTTTCTTTGTCGGTCTTGGGATAAGTTTATAAGGATCTATGTACAGTATTTGATTAGTGACAACAATCTCCATTTCCAACTTGGATTGTATCCACTTGGTACTCCCAATAGGCGAGCGTTTATGCTTAGGTGGTCTAAACTCGGGGCTCCCAAAAGCGTAATGATACCAAGCTCAGAATGTAGTAGGTACAATACAATCTGTAGACATCAACATTTTCTTCTCTTCCTCGTTAGGCGTTGTCGTGCAGCTCCGCTTCCATGCTAAGAAATATGCCAAGAAGATGCAGATCAAGCTTATTGAAATCCTACTTGATTAATGCTCAGCGATGAGGGCTTGTTAAATGATTAATGTATGTCAGATGCGGCTTAAAAGGGCCAATAGATGCCTTAAATATGCCAAAATTTATTATGCTTGAAGTGAGCACAGATGGGAGATTATGATCTAGAACTGCAGTGCTTGAAGTGCTCTACCGGCCTGTCTTTACGGCTGGTCGATTGGAGCTACGATGAAGAAGTTATGGCAGTTTAAAGTTCAAGTCGATTGCAGATCCGTACCAGACTCGGCAATTGCAACTGAGGTGACAGAAATGAAATGAATGCATGGGCTTGAAGTGCTCACTTTGTGGAGTGCGTCGGTCTTTTCAGATCAGTGATCGGAGTCCCGGTCGCCAAAATATTAGCCGTTAAAGATTCACCGGGGGCCGGCTTCGTACCAGTTCCGTCCGCTTGATCGGAGTGCCATATGGGATTTTTTATAGCCTCAGTAGGGTTTGTATGCATTTTATGCAGCTTGAGAGGTCTACAGGGATTTACAGCTCGTCAGGCAGATTTCCGCTTGATCAGATAGTAAGGCTTGAGGCCGATGACAATTGCCGGCTGCTAGCTGGGTAATTTTGGCATTATACGAGATGCTGGTATGGGCAATAAAATTCACGATGACATTGTCATTATATACTAGATGTCGTGCTAGGCACTCCTTTGGTCGGAATGTATACAAAATGATGTGCTTGACAATGCCTTAGCCGATATGTATGCCAAATGTGGTGCCGTTAAGAAAGCACAAAAAGCTCTTGATGAGCTCATCATTTGAAATGGCGTAACGAGGGGTGCATTGAGTGTAGAGAATTTCGTGTTTGCCGGTGCCTTAGTCAGCAAGTATGCTAAATGTGGTGCCCAAAAAGGGCTTATGCCCGCCCAAGATGCAGTAAAATGGCCGCCAACTCAAATAATAAGGCCGCCCAATGATTAAAGTGGCCGCCCACATGAGGTTGAATGGCCACCCTATTTTAAAAGGGTGGTGTGAATAAAAGAAGGGGGAGCCCATGGCGTGAAAAGGTAGAACGGCGGCAGCGTGCAAGGAAATGTTCTGCTTGCGCGAGGCAGGGGAATGCGAGGATGCTCTCGCTAGTGAAACGAGAAATGCTCAGCAGCGCCGTGCACTCTCATTCGGCCCCAGTTTTTCTGGTTTCCGCGCTGCTCAACCCCGTTTCCTGCCACGTCATAGCGTCGGCTCCTGTGCCACGTCACTAGCGGCGGTGCTATTGGGGCACGCTATTATTAGTGGAAGGGAGTTGCTTCTTTGGCATGTGTATTGGGAAGTTAACGAAAGAAGGTAACGCCAAGGAGGGCAGGAGTTGCATGAGATGAGCGAAAGGAAGGCAAAGTTCTTTTTCTCTCCATCTCGAGCTTGAACAGGAAGGCAAAGTTCTTTCTCTCTCCCTCTTGAGCTTTAAGAGGAGGCAAGCAAGTAGTGTTCTTTCTCTCTCGCTCTCATGCTCGGCAACAGGTTCGAAAAGAGTTTTGTCGAGGCAAGCAAGCGAAGCTTGAGCAAGAGGGTAAGCTTGTCGAGGCAAGCAAGCAAAGAGAAGCTTGTCGAGGTTAAATTGAGCAAGCAAGGCGTGAAGTGATTAGAGCAAATCAAGGTCGAGAAGAGTTTTCGAGGCTTGAGAAAGCCAAGGCTTGGTCGAATTGAGGTCGAAGCAAGTAAGCAAGGCGATCTTGGCCTGGAACCAAAGAAAGAGAAGTAAGAAGGAGGAAGTTACAACTGGAGAATGGCAATTCAGCCGATCCAAAACATTGATGATCGAGGCAGTGAACTGAATTGAAGACTGCAGAATCCATGGGACAATCGAAGCAAATGAAGTGACATGAGGGAGTTTCTATCATCGTCATCGACAAGAGATTGATTAAATAAGTGTTAAGCCCCGGTGTCATTAACGGCCCGGTTAATTCTGTAAAACAAGAGAAGTAAGCAAGAGGAAGTTACAACTGGAGAATGGCAATTCAGTCGGTCCAAAGCATTGATGATTGAGGCAGTGAACTGAATTGAAGACTGTAGAATCCACGGGACAATCGAAGCAAATGAAGTGACATGAGGGAGTTTCTATCATCGTCATCGACTAGAGATTGATTAAATAAGTGTTAAGCCCCGGTGTCGTTAACGGCCCGGTTAATTATGTAAAACAGGAGCTTAAACTCCTAGTTAGCAGATGACCCAAGTGACGGTGCTGTTAACAGCCCGCCTTGGCTAGTACCAAACATATTAATCGATTAATTGATTAATTGATGATTATGGTGATTTCCAGATTCAGTTGCATTTGTTGTTCTTGTTCTCTCTCTTTCACACCTCCCACAGCCAAAGGCCCGGTGCCTGCCCGGCTCACGTAGCGAACACATATCCCCCGACAGCGTGGTAGTGACAAGCCTTTGCACTTCCACTCCAATTTAGAAATGCTCCTCCTCCATAAGGCGTGAGAGTATATCCGCCCATATCCCTCGAGGTAAGATGTCAGTCATCTACACACACACACACACACACACACACACACACACACACACACACACACACACACACACACACACTCAATCACTCAAGTTAGTTAGAATAATAAAACCAAGATTCAAAATCAAGTATTATACCCTTAAAAAAATATGTATTATATCAAAATCAAATTTTTATAACCGTAGAAGACCAAAAAGATACATGGGTAGAAGCATGTTAAGGTGTCACTGAATATGTTGTCTCGGATAGTGCTAGTTACATGTGCTTGTTGGCATATACTAAAAACGGATGGGCAAGTCCTTTGATTTCAACTGTTCCATAAAAAAATTGTTTTCCTTCCTCATGTGCTTTTGTTTTCAATTAATAAAGACGATGTGAGGAGTCTCTCTCTCTCTCTCTCTCTCTCTCTCTCTCTCTCTCTCTCTCGCGTTCCTTGCACCGAGCATCCTACCTCAGAGATGAGTTGTCAAAGCTGAGCTATTTCTCTCGTTCCGACACGTACCTACAGAAATGGAGAACCAGTAGTAGCCAACATTATTGCCATGAAGCTCCAATGCTGAAAATGGAGCCATATTATAATGTGATGGTAAGCAAATCTTATGTGTAGCCCACCTACTCCAAATGAAGTCATTGGTTGGTCACATCTATAGTTTTGTGAGGGAATTTGTTCATAGTATGTGTGTATTATAACATCAAGTGTTGACAGCTATACATTTAATTGATTTTAAGTAAGTAACATATTATGCATGTCTACAGTTCTCACGAAAAAGCAGAAGAGAGCCACTACATGCAATGAATTACAACTCCCAAGATCCAACTCTTTCTGTAATCAGGGAATATGAGAGAGTAAGAAAGAGTAAACAACTGCAGCAAACACAAATGAAATTTGAGTGACAATATCATACCCTCAACGATGAGGAGAATAAGAAAATCTCCTCCAAGATTGTGAGAGCTTTCAAGAGTAGGACTCAAGGTTTCAATACAAAAGCAAAGTGGGAAATTTGGAATCTTGTTGCTCAACATCCGCATGTTCGGGCGATCCATGATGAGTCTTTCGAGGAGGAGGCTGCTGTACAGATCGCAATTGTCTCAAATGTTCATAGCACACTAGATACCGTCAAGCAGCCACGTTTCAAGAGGAGTTTTTTTTGGAAGAATACAGAATTGCAGATGATGTTAAATTCAAAGGAAAACATGCCTATTGCAAAAATTGCCAGGATCCTAAATGTCAATCATCGCGCCTTGCAAAGGCGAGATCACGACAGGAAAAGCCTGATGTTGATGGTCCATTGTTTTCATTTGTTGCATGTCACAAGCAACACTATCATAGCCCAATCACAGATGAAATTAAGGAATTGGTCTATACATTTTGGAAGGTGGAGACTCGCGTTTCACCAAACAAGAAGGATGTTTGTCGAAAGAGGATGGGGAGGAAAAGGTACATAGAACACCCTATACACCTCCTAGACGAGCCTCAGGTGATCAATCAAATATTTGTACCATAACTTATGCATTTTATGCATTGCATCTCTAGTGCATAGTAGCTTGTATATGCTGATCAATAGCATACTGATCTGTAGACTTTTGCTAGTTAGCATATGGACTATGCTAGTTAGCATATTGACTGTGCTAGTTAGCAT
Organism: Adiantum capillus-veneris; assembly: GCF_014529385.1. Lineage (NCBI taxonomy): Eukaryota > Viridiplantae > Streptophyta > Polypodiopsida > Polypodiales > Pteridaceae > Adiantum > Adiantum capillus-veneris. The sequence continues at coordinate 155,715,512 of NC_140934.1, forward strand.
ATGGAGTATGCTAGTAAGCATGCCTTGGGTTCTAAATAGCATACAGAGCTAGTTGGTTAACACAATATGTATGCTAATTAACATACATGGTATGCTAGTTAACATACCTAGTATGCTAGTTACATACCTAGTATGCTCAATTGCATGATACATATGCTGTCTAATAGGAAACTGATTATGCTAGTTAGCATATGGAGTTTTCTAGGTAGAATATGGAGTATGCTAGCTAGCAGGCCTTGAGTTCTAAATAGCATAGAGAGTTAGTTGGTCAACACAAAAGGTATGAAAGTTAACACCACTTATGCTAGTTAACACATACTATGCTCAATAGCATGATGGGTATGCTATTTAAGACAAGGGTTATGCTAGTTAGAACTAGCAACTGGGCTTGGTATGCTAGTTAGCATATGGAGTATGCTGGTTAGCATATGGAGTATGCTAGTTAGCATGCCTTGTGTTCTACCTAGCATACAGAGTTAGCTAGTTAGCACAAGATGTATGCTAATTAACATCATTTATGCTAGTTAGCACCTAGTATACTCATTAGCATGATGGGTGTCCTAATGCGTATACTAGTTAGCATAGTGAGTATGATAATTAGCATATGGAGTATGCTAGTTAGCATATGGATTGTGCTAGTTAGCATATGGATTGTGCTAGTTAGCATATGGACAATACTAGTTAGCATATGGAGTATGCTAGTTAGCATGCCTTGGGTTCTAAATAGCATACATAGCTAGTTGGTTAACACAATATGTATGCTAATTAACATACTTGGTATGCTAGTTAACATACCTAGTATGCTAGTTACATACCTAGTATGCTCAATTGTATGATAAGTATGTTGTCTAACAGAAAGTGATTATGCTAGTTGGCACATGGAGTTTTCTAGGTAGCATATGGAGTATGCTAGTTAGAAGGCCTTGAGTTCTAAATAGCATACAGAGTTAGTGGGTCAACTTCAAAAAGTATGCAAGTTAACACCACTTCTTCTAGTTAACACCTAGTATGCTCACTAGCATGATGGGTATGCTATTTAAGACAAGGGTTATGCTAGTTTGAATTAGCAGTTGGGCTAGGTATGCTAGTTAGCATATGGAGTATGCTAGTTAGCATGCCTTGTGTTCTACCTAACATATAGAGTTAGATAGTGAGAACAAGATGTATGCTAATTAACATAATTTCTGCTAGTTAACACCTAGTATGCTCAACAGCATGATGGGTGCCCTAATGAGTATGCCAGTTAGCATATGGTTTGTGCTAGTTAGCATGCATTGTGCTCTACCTAGCATACTAAGTTACCTGGTAAACACAAGATATATGGTAATTAACACTCTTTATGCTAGTTAACATACGTTGTTGCATGCACATTAGGATGATGATTGTGCTATTTAACACTATGATTGGTGTAATGGAAATGGCCTATGAACTTAGAGAATAGCGGAATTAAGAGAATTAGAGTGAGCAACTTTGAGAGCATAGATGGTGAACTTAATTGGTAGTAGCAACTTAATCATAACACTTAATTAACTAGGCATGAGCAATACCTTTGAGAGAGAGAGAGAGAGAGAGAGAGAGAGAGAGAGAGAGAGAGAGAGAGAGAGAGAGAGAGAGATTTTAGAGAATATGACAACAGTTGAGGACCGGATTTATGTGGAGCCGGTCCCCCCTCCAAAAGGCATTTGTATTATAGATTCTCTCATTAAGAGAGACTTGGTACAATACAATCTTTGTGTTCCTTGAGACCTCTTTGGCAGTATGGAGATGGAAGCTTCATACACCAAGCTTTTGCATAATCTCAACAATCAATCTTAGCTTGAAAACAATCAAGAACTCGTGAACATCATTAGTCTTTGTGTTCCCTAAATCATTTGAGTGCATAAGGATGTATACTTTTATGCATCAACTTGTGCCTAAAGCAACAATTAATCTTCCTTGCATTAAGTAACTAATCTACTTGCAATAAACCATTAGCCTTCTTGCAATAAGCATAACATGCACTTTGTGGAAATCATTAACTATCCCAAGCCTCGGTCCCAAGACCTCAAACACCTTCGAAGGTGGAGAGAGCTAGTAGGGAATGAGGGTAGGGAAGAGGAAGAAGAAGTATTCCATAGGAGAAAGAAATAATTCCTCACTTACCATCACTCTTCTTGCTTAGCATACATAATAGCATAGTAATGAAGATGGAGAAGATGGAAAGATTAAGCATTGAAGCATAGCTCTTGGTTGGTGGATTTGCATTCCATAGCCAAGAGTGTTGGTGTAGGCTCTCAACTTCTCAAGGAGCTTGGAGAAGGAGATGGAGCTCTTGCACCTTGCCTAGCACACAATGAGAGTGTTTGTGTGTGTGTGTGTGGGTGAGTATACCCCCTAAGCAACCCCCTAGCTTGCTTGGGTCGACCCCCCCTTGTAGCTCATGCTTGAAGCTCATTGGATCCCTCCAGGCCTAGCCAATCATAAGTAGGAGGCATTACAAGCAGCAAGGGTAGCCTTGAGACAAGTTTCCCCCTTTCCCCTTTGAGAGAGAGGACTTGATAAATGCAAAATCAATTAATTAAATCCCCTAAATTATCATTGGACCCCTTGGGTGGCCAACCAATAGGCTTTAGGCACACCATGAGGGCAACATGAGGAGGAACTTGACAAGTGTCCCTTTTGCTTTCTTTGTACCATGCATGCCTTGTCTGAGTGTGTGGGTGTTCTCTCTCATCCCCCCTCGTGTAGGGCTCGCCCCCTCCTTGTAGGGATTGAATCTTTGACTTTTTGACACCTCAACCCCTCATGCATTGGCCCAGTTCCCACCACAAGCTTGACCCTTAAGCACTTTAAGCTTGGGCTGGTGGGTTCTCACCTCAAGTGCAACCCTAACATCTCAAGTATGTCAAGCACCTCAAGCATCTCAATCCTTAAGCACCTCAAGCATCTCAATCATCAAGCATGACAAGCTGAACAAGCACCTCGAGCTGGGTAAGGTTCCCGCGCCTCAAGCTCAACCCTAGCTTCCTAAGGTCAAAGGACTTTTACACACATTATTGGAGGTCTTCAATGAAGCTAACCCTAAGGTCTTATGCTCCATTGGTTAGCCTTGCTCTTTGATAGACCATCTCTCATTTGGGCTCCTTTACCATTGGCCCCATGTTGAGATAGATCTATAAGCACATGTCTATATCTTAACCCTTGTTTCCGTTTATTCTCCCACATTAAGTGATCAGTTTAATATGAGAAAATCATTTGGGTTGGTTAGATATTAGTTTTTATGACAATTGGTTTTCATGAAAATGCTGGATGTCCTAGTTAGCAATCTGAATACTTATCGTCATTTGGATGTTGTAGGTTGAGTTCTTTCATAGATTCAAGGAAAAACATCCAGATTGCAAGATTGGCATGATAATTTTTGAGAAGTTGAAGTAATTCTTTTGTAGGCGGCTAAAGGATAGATACACATGCTGTTGCGAATACCATGTGCAAACGTCCTTTTTGAAGGACACACTGAACCATATGCGCTCTTGTGCTTTAGGGCTGCATAGAGTAGGTTGTGACTGTACATGCAATATCTGTGCCCCATGTGAGAACATTAGCAAGGGTTTCTTGGCTTCACTTCACACGTTCAAAGGTGTCACACATATGTGGGAGTCTGTTCTCTATCCAAAGCTCGCAGATGCAGTTTTCCATAGAAGGGATGCTTGATGAAAGATTGTTTGACATGTGGAGTGAATAGGTTGGAATTATGCTGCTTAGAGCTTCTTCAACTCTTGAAGACCAAGTTGAAGCTCTTTATCACTCATAACTATGTGGCTCGATGGCAAGGACAACAATTCAAGGATTGCCTTCTTCGGTTTCTGGACGATGTCGTCAGGTCAGTTGTTGATTTTGCAGAGAATTATGCCTTCAAGGAACAAAATGAGATTCAGTCAATGCACTGGCACTCTAGTCAAGGAACCATTTTTGTACACGTAAGGTACTACCACACGGAAGGGGAGGTAGTCAAAACCATCCACTTCTTCATATCAGATGACAAGGTGCATGACACGTTGTTTGTGCAACACTCCTTCATGCTGCACCATGACTGGTTACAACAAGAGGGTGTCACTCCTAAGCAACATTGGGTGTGGTCTGATGGTGCAACCTCACAGTTCAACGGAGCTAGGCCTTTTTACTTCGTTGCAAGATATGGTGGACTCACAAAGATGGGGATGAGTTGTTTCTTCTTTGGATCAGGGCACGGCAAGGGAGAGCATGATGGTACATGAGTAGTTGTGAAAAGAACATTGACCCATGAACAATTAAAACCTAATGGAGCTATTTTGCGGTGTGTAGCTGATGTGGTTGCTTATTTCCAAGCCAATATGTCGCAGGGAGCACCTTCACACTATCCTTCAAAAGAAAGGGAATGTGCCCGTGTGTTCTAGGAGGTTAAAGAGGGGGAAGTGAATAGGGACGTGAAGTGAAATTGTGCCACTGTGACAAAAACTCCCTCTCTGCATGCTTATTGTGGTCACAACCCTGGGGATCCAACTGCCCTTGCAACAAGAGCCTTGGCATGCTTCTATGATGCATGCATGCACGAAATATGGAATCATTGCGTCGATAAAGCTCACATGCAGCCTTGGGATTATCATACTCTACTGTCATTACTTGATGAGGCTGTGTCAAATTTTGAGCCGGAAGATGGAGCAGTCGCCTATGATGACTTCAAATAAGAAGGCCATTATGATGTGTTGAGTAGCGCTCTATGTGCTGGCGACACGTATGTTGTAAATTGAGATGCTTCGACCAACGTTGAAGATGTGGATTTCTACCTGGTCAAGTGTGTTGCAGCAAAGGAGAAGGTGGAGAAGGGTACCTTGATGTGTGGGGAAATACAATTGATAGAGGCTCATATGTTGTGCAAGGTTTGTATTACAAGCAATTGGATGTATACACCTTCAAGCTATACCACAAGCAGCCCATCATCCACTTACTTTCACATCTAGTACGATGTATTAAAATACCCATGGATCACATCCCAAGGAGACGGCAGGTGTACACAACCAACCGAGAAATCTATGAAGCAATCTATAATAGCATGCCCTTCAGGTTTTAAGTTGTAATCACTGCATCTTGAATATACTTCTTGCTTGGAGATAATGCAGTTTTATAAAAAACTTGGGTATCTTGTGTCTCTTGTGTGCTCTTTGTATACATGGCTTTGATGTCTATCACAGAGGAATCTCAGTTTAAGAGAGATCATTTGTAAAACTTGTCTCATTAAACCTAGATAATCTGAGCTCATCAAGAAAATGTAGAACTCTAGAGAGGTGATCACACAAGCTCAAAGTTTGCCTCCTTTGGTGTCTTACAATTTACGCTTTTTACAGCAAGACTCCATATGGTTTGGGCAGGTAGCCCACAAATATAAATGGAAACTGTAAAAGAAGGCACACCCAACTTATAAGAAGGCATCAAGGTTTGGAAAGATGTGTACAAAGAAGGCCAGTGGCTTGCACAATATGATAATAAGAAGGTATGCTAATTGTGTTCTGTGGGTATGCTAGTTAGCATAAACAATGTGCTAATTATCATACCTTTTGCTGGTTTTCAAGGAGAAGAGATGGCAACTTCATGTATATTGTGTATGCTCATGCTAACTAGCATACTGTTTATGCTGATTAGCATAAACTTGTATATGCTAGTTAGCATAAACAATATGCTAATTAGCAAAACTTTTTTGGTTTTCAAGGAGAAGAGATGGCAGCTTTTTGTATACTGTATATGCTGATTAGTATACTATGCTGTGAGTGGAATGCTAATTAGCATACTGTTTATGCCAACTAGCATAAACAGTATGCTAATTAGCATACCCTTGCTGGTTTAGGGGAGAAGAGATGGTAGCTTTCTGTATACTATGTATGCTAATTAGCATACCTTTGTTGGTTTCAAGGAGAAGAGATGGAAGATTTTAGTTTAGTGTGTATTTTAATTAGCATACCTTTGCTGGTTTTAAGGAGAAGAGATGACAACTTTCTGTATACAGTGTGTTGTAATTAGCGTACTATGCTGTGAGTGAAAGTTAGCACAAACAAAAATGCTCAGTATGCTATTTGAAGGTATGCTAATTAGCAGACTGTTTATGCCAGTTGGCACAAACAATATGATAATAAGCATATCTTTGCTGGTTTCAAGGAGAAGAAATGACAGGTCTTTGCATCTGTGTATGCTAATTAGCATATTGTTTATGCCAGTTGGCATTTTGTGGATATGATAATTAACATAAGTAACCAACTAAACAGTATACTAATTAGCATAGTTTTGGTGGTTTCAAGGAGAAGGGATGGAAACTTTCTGTATACTTTGTATACTAATTAGCATGCTATACTGAGTGGAAGCTAGCATAAACAAAAATGTAAAGTATGCCAATTGAAGGTATGCTAATTAACATACCTTTGCTGGTTTTAAGAAGAAGAGATAACATCTTTCTGTATACTATGTATGCTAATAAGCACACAATGTATGCTAATTAGCATACTGTGTGATGGTTTCAAGAAGGGATGGCAGCTTTCTATATACTCTGTATGCTAATTAGCATACTATGATGTGAGTGGAAGTTAGCAAAAACAAAAATCCACAGTATGCTAATTGAAGAAATTCGAATTAGCATACCATGTCTGCTATTTAGCATATTGTTTATGCCAGTTGGCATAGACAATATGCTAATTAGCATACTATTTAGCATAGATAGAATGCTAATCAGCATACCGTTGCTAGTTTCAAGGTGGGCTTGTTGGCATTAGATAGTATGCTAATTAGCATACCATTGCTGGTCTATGCCTATTGGCATCAAAAAATGCAAAAGCGCAATGAGGCCCAACATACGAAAGCCTTGCTACTGTGGGTATGCTAATTAGCATACATGATATGCTAATTAGCATACTGTTTTTTCTAGTTAGCATAAACAGTCTGCTAACTAGCATAAACATTATGCGAATTAGCATACCTTTGCTGATTTCCAACGAGAATGTATACAAATTCAATGTTTACAAGACAAAAAAGAATGCCAACGGTACACATATTATTGTCTTCAAAAAAAGAATAGTAGAGGATCTGATCATTACTATCTGAAATGAATATTGAAATAGTTACAAACATTGGAAAGGCAAAAGTTACAAATTTCTCTCATAATGTTACAAAACTGGAGAGAGCTTCCTACTCTGGATAAGATCTTGGTTTAGCGTGCTTGTACACTTGCTTTTGCCCAGTGTCCATTGGCTTCTTTGTTTTCTAAGATTTGGGTCTTGCTCTCTTTCTTCTTCTTGTTGAGATTTTGGTTCTTGCAACTCTCTTTCTTCTTCTTCTTGCTGCTGCTTCTCTAATTTTTCCCTCTGTAGCCTCTCTCTTTTATGTCTTTCAGCTTCTTCATCAGCCTCCCATTGTCTCCTACACAAGGCTTCCTTACGCATTAGGAAAATTTTGAACTCATTTTTGGGCCTTTTAAGAGTGCCACATCATCAAAGTTGTACAAAAGAAAGCAACCTGGTAGACCCCTCTAAATATTGCTTAGAACCCCATGATATGACCTATCATTGGAAAGTTCTTGAAAAATGGATTCTAAAGAGCCAAGGTCTGAAAAGTTTGGATGACTTCTATGAAAGTTATGCCCTTTTTTTTCAATCAGCCAGGTTTTGTTACCGTTACAGTAATCTAAAATCACCTTTTTCTAGATCTACATGAAGGCAATGTCCGATACATGCATGCTATATATCAATAGATATATTTGAAGAGTAGATTCTAAATATCCAACCTCCGACAAGTTTGGATCTTATTTGCAAAAAAATTACCGATCCACACTTTTTGAAAGCTATGCCACATCAACAATTCTTACAAGGCCCATTTTTGAGTCCAAACTTTTCCTAATGCTGGGCCTCATTGCGCTTTTGCATTTCTGATGCCAGCTTTCGGATCACTTCTTGTGAAAAAAAATTTGGGGCAGTATCAAACGCATTTTCAGCTGTATACGCTGCATGATCCTCTAACTGCAGCCATAGGAACAATGAGATGCTCAAAGTATCCATCAGGAAGTTTTTCCACTATTCTTTGGTTTGGTTCTCTATCTTAGGAGTAACAAGCCAACTTCCTTTAGGGTTCAGGTGCACTTTGTTCATACTATTGTCAATAATTAGATTGTTTTGGGGCCCAAAGTTGCAGTTCTTCCAAAACAATCTCAAATCCTTCAAGAATACAATCTTAGTATATATCTGCCAAGGCTGGCCACTACAATGATTTTGTGAAAAAAACACCTCTTAGTTTAGCCCGCTACTCTTTGAATACTGTTTCTAATATTGCATTCACTTTAGGTGCCATGCTGGTGCTCCATATATACATGGCAAAATCGGAGGCACCAATCCAAACTTTGTGGCTGTCTTTGCGACAAAATACATACCTCCTATCTTGCACATTTTACTTGATCATTTCCCCTGCATGATTAGGGGGAATGTCACCGTGCATTGGCTCTACAACTTGAACAAGCAGGCCATTTAAATCAAGAACCAAAGTGTGCCCTTTGTCTGGAAATGGCTTTGGCATGCATATTGGGTCTGGCAATGTATACCACTCAGCAAAAATAACTTCCCCCGAGGGATGAACATAATTGAAGTACTCAAGAATTTTTGTTAAGCGTTTAAGATAGCTAGGCAGGCACTTCTCAATCTCGGCATTTTTGTTTCGTACCTATCTCGCCTAGGCAATACGCCACTTTTGTATGGTTTTTCATGCAATGGCATAATTCAAATCATGCAGAGCAACTAACTGCAATTTATCTTGCCCTGTGACACAAAAATGGTATCAAATAAAGAAATCATAACGGACAAGCAAAAACTACTGAACTGTTGCACATTAAAATAATATTGAAAAGAGTTTCTCCATTATAAATGTCCAGAGATATACATGCCACAGGGTGTGGAGCTTGCTAACACTACATAACTTGGACACAACAGGGAACAAACTCAACATAATTTCTTGCAAGCACGTGAGCGAATGGATTTCTTTTCATCTCTATTGTGTTTGTTTATGTCATCCAGGGTGCTCAGAGGGGCAACACATATCTCGTCCCCAGGATCTTCCAGAATCTGTTCCAGGCCACCTTTTCTCTTTAATTTCACTTTGTTTACAAAACCCTGTAGGGGGCTGTCATCATCGGTGTCTTGCGTAGTCAGCCCACTTTCAGTCTTGAAACCTTACTCTTGAGAACTCCTACCTTCCTCTTGCACACTCCTAACCATGTCCTCTGAGACGCTTGTTTGATCATCTGTGGGGGCTTGGGTTTGGGATGAGTAATAATGATAAAATCTTCATCATCATCATCTGTTTCTTTACCATCTGCAACGGCCTCGTGCGCTGTCGCATGCTATGGAATTACATAGTCCCTTTCATGCTGTCTATCCAGCTCATCAGATTCATCATTACAGAGCTTCTATTCTATCCTTTGATTGACAAGTGTCTTGTTAGGTTCGCATCTTGCATCATTGATACCTGTGTATTCCATTCACCCGTTAATTTTCATCTATACCATTATGATTGCTTGTATGCATAGTGTGACAAGTAGCATTCCATGTCTGGTAGGCATCTATATCCTATAGACATTCATATTGTCTATGCTAACTAGTATACAATGTGTGCCACCACCATGATCAATATGCTAACTAGCATACAAAATATGCTAACAAGGAAGTGTGAATATAGTGTGTATGCTAGCTAGCAGAGAATGTATGCTAATTAGCATACATAAAATGTTAATAGGCAAAATTGTGTGTATGCTGATGGTATGCTTATTGTTGATGGGGTGCTAATTAGCATACATGCTATGTTAATTAGCATACACATTTGTATGCTAATTAGCATACCATGTATGCTAGCATAGATGATATGCTAATTAGAAAATAAGTTTTGCTAATTAACATAACGTCTCTGCTAATTGGCATACTGTGCATGCTAACTAAAATATACATTACAATAACTAGCAAAGAGGTATGCTAACTAGCATACTCATTATGCTAGTTAGCTCAGAATGTATGCTAACTAGCATAGAGGTATGCTAAAAAGCATACACATTATGCTAGCTAGCAAAGAAGGTATGCTAACTAAACTTTGAATGCTTGTTAGCATGCACCAAATGCTAGCTAGCATACAAGGTATGCTAGTTAGCATACTGATTATTCTAATTAGCATATTGTATATGCTAATTAGCATATCTTGTTAGCTAGTTAGCACATTCTGTGTGCTAACTAGCAAACAAGGTATGTTAATTAACATATTTAATATGCTCATTAGCATAATTTTTATGCTAATTAGAACATTGTGTATGATGTCTAGCATGCAAGTATGCTCATTAGCATACTTTTTTTGTTAATTAGAACATTGTGTATGATGGCTAGCATGCAAGTATGCTCAGCATACTTTTTATGCTAATTAGAACATTGTGTATGATGGCTAGCATGCAAGTATGCTCATTAGTATACTTTTTATGCTAATTAGAACATTGTGTATGATGGCTAGCATGCAAGTATGATAAGTAGAAAAAAAGGTATGCTTATGCATGCTAATTAGCATACCTTTTTTCTAATTAGCATACTTGCATGCTAGCCATCATACATAGTGTTCTAATTAGCATAAAAAGAGCATACTTTGTTTCTAATTGGGAAACTCTCTATGCTAGTTAGCATGCATAGTTTGTTAACTAGCATAGAAGGAATGCTTATTAGCAAACACAGTATGCTAACTAGCATACAAAAAATGCCAACTAGTATTCACAATATGTTAGCTAGGATAACTAGTTGTGCTAGCTAGTATACACATTATGCTTGCCACCATGACAATGTATGCTAGCTTTATCTCATAGTATGCTAGCTAGCATAACTAGGTTTCCAACTACCATACACAATATGCTAGACACCATACCCTCTAAGATAACTAGCATACCTTCTATCCTAACTAGCATACACAGAGCTAGTGTAGGAATCAAGGATGGATAACTGTTCCTTAACATTATCTTACCAAAACTCTGTGTGATTAGAGGTCCTTGCTCTGTGACCTTGCCACACCATTTAGCTGGTATTCTCTGCTGGCAGGTGGAAGCTCTACATTCGGTCCCCACGAAGCATGTAGCAACAAAGCAGATTACGTGATAGGTATGCTCACATGGAATTTCGACCATTGCATCGATTTTGTGTACTTCTAGTGGAAGAACACAGCCAGTACACACGTTGCTTGTTGTCCCATTGCGTACACCTCATATACACTATGTAAAAGTGTCCATAGCTATCTTGCATAGGGAAGTGGGGATGAAGGAGCCTTGTATCATCCTACTTATCTGCATGAGCAGCTTCAGTTAACTATCACAGGTGTGCACTTTTGCTTCTTGCACCTCCACATTAATCTACAAACTAATCAAAACAGAAGCATGGTAAGTACATAGGATAGTTGTGCACATATTCAAAACATAAGGTTCAAGCACAAAAACCATCGGCACTTACACAAAGATAGGTTATGTCAATATCAATAGCAGTGACGGTGTCCTCACTGTGAGGAAACCCCAAACCTGTCTCTTTCAATGTCTTGATATTTACCTTGAGCTCTATTTCTCTCCTTGAATCCACACTATCAATGAGACCTAAACACTGCAATTCATTTAGCATCATGAAGCTTCTGTCTCAAAAGCAAGTACTACAAGGATGACCATATCATGGCTTGCTTTCAGAACCCTCACAGCTTCAAGCTCCTGACCCGCAATATTGATCTGTTGTTTAGCATCCTGAAGTCGATTTTTGAGATGGTCACTTGCACTCATGATGTGTTGCAAATCAGATAGCCCGAAATATGATAGGCTTGCTGTCACTTTGTGAGAGCTGTTAATAGAGAGGGGTGTTGCCCTGGCAGTAGAAACAATGTTCGGAGCTACTTTTGACTTGAGGGGTGGGTAGTACACACCCTCCACTTTTCAACATGGGCCTTTGGCCAAACAGGGGTTCATGTTTGGCAGTTTTGCGTGCCCTTGTGTCCAATCTAGTTGAGGGTCCCTAGGGCCCTAGCATGGTAAAAGCCAAAAACTTGGCTCCCATATCTAGCATAACTTTATTGTGAAAAGAAGATTGGAGCCATCTATCATAAATTTATTGTGAAAAGAAGATTTTCTTTTTGTTGCTATATTGTAATCTCTTACAAGTTGGTGAATGGTTCTTGAATCGATTCATGGTGGTTAAATAAGAGTTTTTTGGGCTAAAGAAGAAAAAATGGACCCTAGGACCATGCTATGGCCCTAGGGACCCTCAAAAAGAGTGGCCACAAGGGCTAAAAATGAACATAGCTTTCATAAAGAATTATATGCTTTATCATTTCAACTAAAAATTCCTACAAAATCATATCCCAAAATGCATATAATTGGGCCTTGCGGGCCAACAACAATAGTCAAGAGATGGGATCTAAGGTAAACATGCGGTAGAAAAGGGACCATGGTCCGTCTCATACCATAGTGGTATAGTTTGCCCATCACCTAGCATAATGGTATAGTTTGCTATACCCAAATATTGAGAACTAATGAACTTAGTTAAGATACTATAGTATAAGTAAAAATATCCAAGATAGAGCTGATGATTGTGATGTCTCTATTTTGGCTATCAAAAGTTTAATGTTAGAAGTTGAAGCAAGGAAGCATTTTGTATTTGAAAAGATCTACACCAATAGTGCACATACCTTGTTACAAACCAAATAAAGTTTCAAACATACAATTGACCTTCACAATAAAAACAAAGACAAGCTTATAAATAAGAAATCAATTATAGTGTCACACATTTTACATAACTTCATCATCAGTAGGATGTAAAATATTCAATTAAAGAGGCTGGGAGACATTAGGATAACAAGGCATTCTTGAGAGGGTGGTACTTGTTTGATAGCAAGGTAAGGATATTTATACAAGAAAATGATATTATTGGCAAGGTTTTCTTATCCTCCACTTCAAAACCAAAGCACCTTTAAGGTATTCTTGTGGTAGCCACTCACTATCTACACCTTCACTATTGTGGCATTGAGGGTACTACGATATTGATGGAACAAGGGGATGTGGCTACTTAGTATTGCAATGGAGATGGAATAAGGGGAGGTGGTTGCTTGGTATTGCAATGGAGTGATGGTAAGGTTCCTCACGTTCCTCATGAATCAATAATAAAGTGTTGCTCATCTTTGCATATGGTTGCTTGCATCTCTCCGCTCAAAACAAATTGACTTTGTAGTAAATACCAAATTTTTTGTGAGCACAAAGGGATATAGTATAAATGATATCATTCTAATAATCTAGTGATGACAATTATACAAAGAATAAACTAGAAGGAGAAGCTTTCTCCATACATAATGAGTTTTACTTGTACTGTAAGAGTCAATTGCATGCTATGCAACACTAGCTGGTGCACCAAATCCACCAACAAAATATCAGACCCTAATGGTATGAGGACCTTTGCTTAATTTTGCTGATAGAGGTGTGAAGCTCTAGGTGTTCAAATCCATAAAGAGGATGTTTGTCTCTAACATAATAAAGCTAGAGATGGAGATGCTATCAAGCTTTGAATGTAAGCTACAAGGATATTTTCATTACCATTCTATCTTTATGTTGGAGGTGAATCCTTGCAATGCCAACTCACCACTTACACCTCCTATTGTTGTGGAAAAGAGGTCCTTTGAGTCCATCCTTTGTTGCCTTCAAGATTAGAGGTCTGCATGTAGTGTGAGTGAATGAAAGGAGGAGGAGGAGGATCTTGTTTCATGTTGCAATGGAGGTGAGAGTAGTGGAAGGAGCTAGCTTGGTGTGAAATATGTGGTGAATAGGGAGAAGATATGGCGGAGGAGCTTTCTTGGTGCTAGAATGGAGGTGTAAGAAAGTTAGTAGAGAGAGAGCGTGTGACTATAAGGTGCATGTGGTTGTTGCAACAAATGAAGAGCTTGGAAAAAGGTTTGTAGAGAGAGAGAAGACCATATTAGGTATTATGGTAAAAATCCCTCATTATGGGAATCTCCAAATTGACCAAATTCATGTAATTTGGGAGTTTTCCATTTAAATTGGAAAAAATGTTGATATACTTGTTGATGGGATAGAGTTAAATCTTAAAGAATTATGGTGTTGATAAACACCAAAGGCTAAGGATGCACAAAGCATGAATTTGAATAAATACTAGTAATGAAATAAAAGAAAGTCACCGTGGTGCACATGAGGTAGAGGGTCAAAGTCTTCCCTTGTTCTATCTCATTGAGGACCACAAACATGATCATTTAGCTCTTCAAGACCTACGAATCTTTCGGCTCCTTGTTGTAAGTTCATTGTGGTGTATTGTTTGTACAAGACTCCCTCTGATATGATTTCTCTTCCAAGCTTGTCAATTACCTTAGTCCAGTTATCATGGACCTATAATATCATGGCACACTTGAAACATTTCCTAAATTTTGCCAAAACTTTATATAATTCTTCAACCCTAAAATTACTTCTTCATGGGCCTTGACACACTCTGCTATTAGTACCAAAAGTGGATCTCCATGTGGTAACACTGGATTTCCTTCTATGTCAGTTTTCCAAAGGCAAATACTTCCACTCCAATTTGATACACCTACATGTGCCTTATATTGCATCGTGGGTGTCTCATCTTGCATAAAAAATCTAAATTGAAGAGGTTTGAATGGACAACAAGTATGTCTTGTCCATCACAAAGATAGCCATCACAATATTGCTTGAAATCAAGGAAGGACCTTTGTGAGCATAAATGGAGTTGGAGATGAAGATGAGCTTTTCCTTAGTGTATCCATCAAATGAGGCAAAGTATAAGTTTGTGTAACTCTCAACTTCTTTAAAACATTATTGAACATTGCATCTATGTCCTCATGTGTATGCCCAACCATCAAAAATCCTAGTTGAATGGTTTTGAAAATTCCCTTTGCAACAAGCATGGACAAATAGGAAAATAGGTAGCGATTTTTGTTCTCCCTTGCACAATTATCTAATTGTAGTAACAAGTTCTCCGATAACTTGCAAAATGATGATCCCAATTCCTCTTCTGTAGTTTTTGATGTTTGCACAATGGGCT
Source organism: Adiantum capillus-veneris (assembly GCF_014529385.1). Taxonomy (NCBI): domain Eukaryota; kingdom Viridiplantae; phylum Streptophyta; class Polypodiopsida; order Polypodiales; family Pteridaceae; genus Adiantum; species Adiantum capillus-veneris. The sequence continues at coordinate 155,730,610 of NC_140934.1, forward strand.
CTTTTCCGTCACTCAAGTTGTGGTAGTCCAAAGAATCCCTTGAGTTCAAAGCATTTAGTAGTGAGATAGAGCTCCTTGGTAGTCCGTTGGTTGCTAGATCACCAAGAGGATGCTTACCTATCCTCTCTAGGTTATGTAAACAATTAGAAATTGAGCCAATTGTAAGGTTTGGATCAGCTATCCACAAACCATTCAAGACAAAGTGACTGTAATGAACTTCTCCATGTCCATGAGTGATCATACCTATCAATGCCACTTGCAAATTGTATCCAGAGTACACACCGTTAGGAACAAAGCATAATCTAGAAATTGCAGTCTTCTTTTGATCCATATTATCATGAATTATGCATACATACTTTTGTGGTTGAGTTTTTGAATATGTGTGCCATGCATAATATAGGCTCTTGCAACTCTTTTGTTGTGCCATGTGAACTTCTCTCTCTCTCTCTCTCTCTCTCTCTCTCTCTCTCTCTCTCTCTCAGAGCTCTCTCTCATCAAGAGAAGGTTTAGCTTATAAGCTTTCCTTGATTGAACTGCAAACATTGCACTTAGAGAACTCACTTATCTTTGTTAAAGTGACATGTGGATACTCTTTGTTCCACATCCTACCAAAAGAAGACTGAGATAACTTCTTCTCATAACCCATTTGGTCAAGTGTTGTGTTGATTTTGCTCAAAATGTCAACCTGTTTGTACATTGATGGAATCACTGATTGAGTGTCTCTTGAGCCATCTAGTAGTGTTCTACTTCTGTGTGGCATCTTCTGAGAGTTGTTATCCATAACTCATTTAGCAATGCTCTTGCTAAATTACTATGTTGAAGTCCTTGTCTCAATGTGCACTTGTTACCATGCACATAATGGCACACACCATTTTTAATATTTTTCTTATAGCCGTAAAACGATGTCTTTGGTATTCCATGTAGCTCATACCATGCTCTACAACAAACAATAGAGCCATTTATCTTGAAATGGTATCGCATATTTTTATCTTTCTGATAGCATATAGATAGGACATCATAAACATAATTAGTCCCTGCTTTCGGAGACTCTCCCCAAAATTCTTGCCGTAACCTTGTCACCATATCCCAGTCTGCAAACTGACATCATTTGTGTCCACAACAATCAATAATGAAACCCTTTGAATTGACTCAGTTGCAAGATAAAAAGCACAAGCTAGTGCTGCTCTCATTTTTCGAGATCTATTGATAAAAGTGTAGCGCCGCTTCCTTAACAATGTAGCAACGAAATTCCCATCACTATATTTTCTAGCATTATCATCATTGGATACATTTGATTCTCCAAATCTAGCATGCATCCCATTAATATGATCAAAGCATTGTAATGGACTCCCATCCAACATGGTTGTCTTCTGGATGGGCCACTTTACCAAAGGGATGCTAGCCACATCAGGCATGTTCTCACTAATTTCATTCTCCCTTTCAATACCCACACCCACAAAATCATCACCAAGTACATGGAAGTTAACATAATCATTTGGAAATACATATAAGATGGTCCCTTCATGTACAATCTGCATCATTGTGTCATCCTTTAAGAGTACCCTTTGATTTCTCCAAGATTATCGTATCAATGTTTCAAACTCTAGGCTTGTTATAGGTATTGCATCTATAAGTAGAGGATCAGGTTGATCCCCTTGTTCATTACCACTATAGATTTTATTTGTGTCAATTGGGTTGTCATTTATCATGGAAGGCTACAAAAGAAACGTCGGACATCGAACGGCACTCCATAATGAACTTTGGAGAGATGTAGTATCCATTGTAGGAAAAGGGAGCATCACATCCTTAAGACATTCCTCCACTAGTATAGATACATTTCCTTGCCCTATGTTTGCACCACCACATGTGGAATCTGGAGTTGTTCTACACACACAACTAATACCAACAATTTCATTATCAATAATCAAATGTACTTTCTCCCCAAATTCGAAGTCTATCCTACAAGTGAAAAAAATACGTTCTCAAGTTCATATCCATGGGTTCTTCTCTTTGAGCAAAATTTTATAATTTCCATTATAAAATACATGAGGGTTATGAATGTTATAAGTCCCACGACTTTCAATTTGAGGAGCCCCAATCAAGTATAGCTTGGATAAAAGGTAACCCACTTACTATATTACAACACAGCTTGGACAAGTGGTGGACCTAGTTCTAATGTCATCACTAAACGACTATAGAACTTTCATCTCAATGTCCAAGTAGGCATTAATTCTTTCAATGGAAGCAAGGTTTGTGAAGTGGTGCATATTGGCTCCAGAACCCCCCTTCTGTTTGAGTGGCATAGCTTGGACAAGTGGTAGACCTAGTTTTAAAGCTCAATGTCCAAGGTGAACTAGTGTAGGACCCTGCTTCCTAGTGTCCAAGTAGTCATTGCCCCAAGCCATCCATGGTATTAAACATAGTAGCTCCACTCCATTCAGCTATTGACCATGAAACAGTAGAGATAGCTTCTTTCAATAGAGCTATTGACCTTGAAACAATAGACATAGCTTCTTTCAATAGAGCTAGCTTGGATAGGTGGTGGACCTTCAAACCACCTTGGGCTAAAACCTCCATAACACAATGGCTACTAGGTTGGACAAGTGGTGGACCTGTGTCCCACACTATCCATAGTAGTAAGCATAGTAGCTACACTCCATTCACACATTGACCTTCAAACAATAGAGATAGGACTATAATACTATTCAATAGAGCTAGCTTGGACAGGTGGTGGACCTTCAAACCACCTTAAGCTAAAACCTCCATAACACAATGGTTAGTAGGTTGGAAAAATGGTGGGCCTCTTCCCCAAACCATCCATGGTAGTAAACATAGTAGCTACACTCCATTCACACATTGACCTTCAAACAATAGAGGTAGGACTTTTCAATAGAGCTTGCTTGGATAGGTGGTGGACCTTCAAACCACCTAGGGCTAGAACCTCCATAATAGAATGGACATCAGGTTGGACAAGTGGTGGACCTTTGCCCCAAACCATACATGGTAGTAAACAGAGTAGCTAAAATCCATTCACACTTTGATCTTCAAAAAATAGAGATAGGACTATTCAATAAAGATATCTTGTACATGTGGTGGACCTTCAAACCACCATGGGCTGAAACCTCCATAACACAATGGTTAGTAGGTTGGACAAGTGGTGGACCTCTACCCCAAATCATCCATGGTAGTAAACATAGTAGCTAAACTCCATTCACATATTGACCTTTAAACAATAGAGGTAGGAATTTCCAATAGAGCTAGCTTGGACGAATGTTGGACCTTCAAACCAACTAGGTCTAAAACCTCCATAACACAATAGATAGCAGGTTGGACAAGTGGTGGACCTCAGTCCCAAACCATCTATGGTCGTAAACATAGTAGCTACACTTTATTCACACTTTGACCTTCAAACAATAGATATAGGACTTTTCAATAGAGATAACTTGGACAGATGGTGGACCTTCAAACCACCATGGGCTAAAACCTCCATAGCACAATGGTTAGTAGGTTGGACAAGTGGTGGACCTCTACCTCAAACCATCCATGGTAGTAAACATAGTAGCTCGACTCCATTCACACATTGAACTTGAAACAATAGAGGTAGCCTCTTTCAATAGATAGGTGGTGGACCTTCAAACCACCTTGGGCTCCAAGCTCCATAACACAATGGTTAGTAGGCTAGACAAGTTGTGAACCTCTACCCGAAACCATCCACGATAGTAAACATAGTAGCTCCACTACATTCTTTCATTGACCTTGAAACAATACATATAGATTCTTCCAATAGATCTAGGTTGGACATGTCATGGACCTTCAACAAACCACCTTGGGTTAAATACTCCATAACACAATGGATAGTAGGTTGGAGAAGTGGTGGTCCTCTACCCAAACCTTCCATGCTAATAGACATAGTAGATACACTCCATTCACACATTGACCTTGAAACAATAGAGATATCCTATTCTAGTAGAGCTACCTTGGAGAGGTGGTGGACCTTCAAACCACCTTGGGCTAAAGCGTCCATGACACAATGGATAGTAGGTTGGACAAGTGGTGGACTTGTGTCCCAAACCATCCATGGTAGTAAACATAGTAGGTACACTCCATTCACACATTGACCTTGAAACAATAGTGATATCTTGTTTCAGTAGAGCTAGCTTGGAAAGGTGTTGGAACTTCAAACCACCTTTTGCTAAAGCCTCTGTTAGCCGTTGGACACACCCTACGGAAAATGACTGCTTGACGAAATATTATTTTTTGTAATTATTCATTTTTGAGAAAACCCGACATTTCACCTTTGTAAATATTGGGGTTACAGAAGTTTCCAGATTGTATCCCATTTTTGACATTTAGATTGAGTAGATGGTTAAATTGGAACATTAGGGTTTGAGATTGTAAGGTATTTATACCACTTTTGACCTTAATGAAAAAACCTTTGTCATTTTAAAAACGTTCTGTTTATGAGTGAGGGTACTGTGTACGAGAGAGAGTGAGAGTTTCATCTTGACACTACATGCGCACCGGTGGTCAGAATCGAGTGCCGAGAAGTGTAGCGTGTTTCCCCGACGAGAGTTACGCGCCGATACCTACATTGCAGGTGTACGGTCTGGTTTTGCGAGCTCTACCTACAAGCTTCATCTGGTGATTCGGTGAGCATACGTTATCCGTTTTCACATTTCAACATATCCACGCGTTCGCATTGAGTAGAGCTACACATTAGGCACTTTAGTTTTTGAAAACGACGACCTGCAAATTTTGACCAGACATCCTAGGTGATTTTGCACCAGGTGTTTAGGGTTGGGATTTTGGTTCATGGACCTTAGGGAGAGCAACCTATTGGTGTTAGTAGGGTCTCCTTCAAGTTCTATGGCGTTTCGAGACCGTTTGATGGGTATTTGGCTCTTGGAAGCATTGTAGGAAATATCCTCTTATGCACTCCTGAAGGCTGTAGCTTAGACATTGGGTAGAGACCTCTATAGGAATTAGTCGAGAGTCGATCAAGTGTAGATTGACACCCTATGCTTGCTTCCACGTTCCTGCGGGTCGAGCTTCGTCCTTAGCTGACAAATCTTGTTAGGTGAGTTCTTGCTGTGCTGACGTCCGTCGCGGCGTATCCGCCAATATTGGTGCCGCTGCTGAGGACGAAAACCCTAGATAGGTGATCGAGACTAGTCCTTGAGGATAGGGATTCTCTGTCTTGCTAGAGTCTCGTTTTACATTTAGATAGGATCAGAGGGTGGAGGACTCTCTAGGTCTTAGGAGGAGTCTAGGGAGTGTGTATATGGCCTAGATCCTTTGACTTAGGTAGACTGAGATAGTTTTAGGTATTAGTTGAGTTGATGAGTAGGAGTTGGAGTGGTAGAAGTGGTGAAAGGAGAGCTTGAGAGTCCGGAGAGGCCAGGAAGCAACCAAAACACCATTATCACCATTTCACATGATGAGTAGGAGTAGGGTAAGTAGAACATCATGATTTATGATCTAGAGCACTTCATGCATGTTATACTTGCTGTAAAGTTCATTACAAGGTTGTAAAAGACGCAAAAGAGTAGTTGAAAGCTGAAGTGAAGTTCAAAAGTTGCTGTGAGTGTTTCTGATAGAGATGCAGAGCATCAGGAGCATTTCTTTCAGAAAAAAAATAAATTTTAAGCCAGGAGACATCCTATGCGTAGGATGTCTACAGGCCGATCTGGTGGAAATTTTGAAATTTTGAGCTGACCAGTGTGTTCAGAAGGTAGGTTTTACCCTATTTTCACCTGGAAAGTGGAAGTTTGACCATATCTTGACAGGATAAGGCCAAATAGACAGAAATTGCTAGACATCCTATCCAAATTCTGCCAAGGCATTATTTTAAGAGCAAAACCATAGGATGGCTATATGAGCATGATCTGCATGATTTATGAGTTCCTGAGAAAGGTTTCATCTCAATTGGGTGAGAAAATTAAGTTCTAAGCAGACTTTAGCATCTTTGACTGAAAAGGGTTGGAACAGCTAAAATTGGGGTCTTTTGAAATCCAAACTAAAATCTAAGCATAACACTCGGTTGCTCACATCAAGGGGAAGCTGTGGCTCAAGTCTAGGGTCAAATAGGCCAAAAAGACATCCTACACGTAGGATGTGTTTTGTGTGATTTGGCACTCCAAACCCTGATTTGAGCATACCAAAGTGATCAACACCTTAAGAGGAGTCTGTGCTTTGCATTTGAAGCAATTTTGACCAGTTAGACATGCTACGCGTAGAATGTCTAATGAATGAAATTGAAGCCATAAACTGACTGTAGGCATAGCAGGGTGTTGTATAGCCTCAGGCAAGCCTCCTAGTCAATTTTGGTCCAAATTGGAGTTGATTTAACTGGTCAGACCAACATCAGGATGCTGGAATAGATTTATGATCCATTGACCATCTTATAGGTGTCCAAATCAAAAAGTAAAAATAGCTATGGACTCAACACATCAAGGGGAGTCTATAGTGCAAAAACCAGGCAAAACAGAGCAGAAGACATCCTACGCGTAGTATGTCTACTGGGGCTTAGGGAAGGGAAAATTTGACTAAGAAGATAGAGTGATGTTCCAATTGACTTAAGAGTTCCAGAAATTCTTTCAGAAGTGAATTTGGACCTTGTTTGACCTTTTGACAGAGCAAAGACGAAATTAAGACTTTTCAGGTAAATTGACCAACATCCGAGGGAAGTACAGTTGCAGATTAGCAGAACTAATCCAGAACATCAAAAGTGTATAAAATACAGTAGTGGTTGAGATTAACCCTCCAGTTATACCAATCACTACTAAAATCACCTCTAGTGGTTAAATGCTTTGATTCGATTGCCAAAATTAAACGCTTGTGTACAGGTATATTCAGTGGCAAAGCAAGAAGTTGTGCGGAAACTGATCCTTTACCAGGTGAGTGGTTGAATTTGTGATAAATTGCATTGCTAAGGTTGATGAATTTAAGATCAGGAAGATATATTCTTAGAGACCAAAAGGTGGCAGGTGATCAGGGTAGCTTAGTGTCTACCGAGGAGAGTGTAACTCAGGCAAGGCTAGATCCACTAGCACCGATTATTGAGGAGGGTAGTGATACTGACACTTCATCCGACAAGTCCTTCTTCATGATGGTAGTCAACAGCTAGGAGGTTTCTCCAATGAAGGACCAATGCCAGGAGGAAGCACCTCCCTAAATCCTTTGAACGATTCCAAGTTCACTATAATCTTCTTAGAAGGAACAAACTCGAGGGGAGCCCTAATTTATTCTGACTATCGAGGACGCAAGTGTATTTGTATTGAAGAAAGACCTGTTTAGAGACTAGAAATAATTCGAGTCTATGATGATGGAGATAGATTCCGAGACGAAAAGGGGAACCACTATCTGATAGTTAGTAACCCTGAGGATTACAATAGATATGTATAACGTGGAAAAAGGAAAAATGGTTTCAAAAACTCAAGAACCGCCTCCAAACATTGATCGACCTGGAGCACTTTTTATGTATGATAAGAAAACAACCAGGGTCTCAACCTATAATGAGAATGTGGGAATTTACAAGCATCAGAGCGAGGGAATAGTCTCTTACTTTCAATGAAAAGAACCCTACCCAAACGAATTAAGCAAAGACAAGGTTCTTTACTTATTCTCTTATGAAATTTCTATGGGGAAGGATATCGTTTTTGTTGATAGGTACGGGCGAGAATACAAACGTATTCTCCCAGAGGAGGTAGAAAAGGCAACAGTTCCAGAAGCATCAACATATGCCCTCGAAGAAATGCCAAGAGCCACCTACACCCCTAGCAAGTCGACAAATCCATTTTCAGAAGAGTATGACGCGACCTCACATTCTACCCGACAACAGATGTTTGACTACCAAAACCAACTAGCAACTCAGCCATCATTGCAGGCATGGCTTCGACAGAGTGCAACATTAGAACAAGACCGAAACCGAGATGGTTATCCAGCCGCACGAGGGCTAGAAATTTACAAGAACCACCACTCTATTCATGGTATCAAGGCGAGAGTAAGCCAAAAACTGAAGGGTCAACAGAGCCTGGAAGACCACCCATAGAACGAGTTCGAAGAGATGAACCATCTCTTGCAAGAAACGTTAGAAATTATAGCTTAGGAGCACCACTAGGAGAGGAACCCGCCCACTACCGAAGGCTAGAGGAGGTATATCGATTAGGACCAGGAGATCCAATGATGAGATTTGTAGACCATCGTAGAATTAGACCTTCTCAAGTGCAAAAATGGGTAAACAAGAAATACACGGGAAACAGAGATCCTAGGGATCATGTAGCAGCCTTTGTGCGTGTAATTAGAGCTGAAGAGGTGTTAGAATTCCCTACCCAATTTGCAGGGTTTGGACTAACCCTAGAGGAGGATGCAGCTACTTGGTTTGACTCTGTAGAGAGTAGAGACTTTGAGTCTATGGAGGAGGTGTTTGATGAGTTTATTGAGGAAATGTCACAAAGGGGGATAGCTCATAATACAATCTCACAAATCCATAAATTCAAACAGAAATATGGGAAATCTGTGCGAAAGGTAGCCCTATGACTAAAAAGATATGTTAAGTTCTGCCCTGTGGAAGAACTGCCAACTCAGTCCAGACTTATGCTTATATGTAGTCAAGGACTGAGGAATGCAGATCTCCAGAAGGACTTACATATGAAGAGGAGCACGGCGTTAAATGAGTTAACTAAGGAAGATCTTTACCTTGTGGACAATTGTGCGGTCTACAAAGAGGGTGAATTCAAGGATCTTGACGATGATTCATCCTCACAACAAAGTGGAAGCAAGTCCGCTAAGACAGCACCGAAAGGAGAAGTAGCTGTAAGCCAGGAGCAGCTTGTAGAGGAAGTAAACATGTATGCCAAAGCTCAGGCTAAACAACCAAAATGGTGTGCTATTGAACAAAAATGGACAAACCATGGGACGGAGGAATGTTATTATAACAAGGGGTATGTGAGAGAACGACCTTACGCTACCCAGGCTCAAGTAGCATCTCCTCAACTTCAACCAATGCCTAGCTATCAAGCTGGCAACCCACCAAGACCTATAGGTGTAGAAAGACCACAACCAGTATTGGGGCAACAACCACCCCTACCAGGATTACGACCAGTCGGCATAAGATACACACCAATAGTAACCGAATCAAAAGAGAAGGCTTTGGTGCCTATGCATGCATATTACGAAGATCCCAATGGATATGCTGCAAATCCTACCTATTATCGACCGGAAGAACCCCCAACGCGAGAATCATGGAGCATGGTGGGAAGTACAAAACCACCAACAACTGCACAGGTAGCAAGAGAAGGAAGATATAGCTTGGATGAACGAACATTGTTGTTCATCGCCAACGAAGGCATGGGAGGGTAGAGACATGCATACCAACAAAGAGGAGCTCAAGGAGCACCTCAACAACCTAAGGGACCTTGCTACAAGTGTGGTGGAGACCATTGGCTAAGAGGTTGTCCTCATGATGAAATCATTGGGGTCAACGCATATTGCGCTCCGTGTGGAATTACTCATTTAATTCCCGATTTCCCTAAAAACCCGAGCAAAGGAGCAAAAACTACCTTGAACATGCTCGAAGTAGTGCCTTCCAGTGGAGGGTCCGAAAACAAGACAGTAATACCTATTCAGGCAGTGACACGAGCCCAAGCTCAAAGAATGACGAACGAACCCATAATTGAAGAGCCAAAAACCGATGCCCCAAGTTCAGAAGTGAAGAATCATAGAAGCACTTGAAAAGCTAGAAAGGCGCGTATGAAAGCCAGGAGAGAACGAGAGCAAACGGTTCTATCCGAGGAGTTGAAACACACAAATGATAGATTAGAGCGGTTAGAGGATCTAGCTAGTCTAAGCTCACACAGTGCGGCAACCATAGCACCCAAGGAAATAGCAGAACTCAAAAGTGCAGGATTAGTGTTGGTAGAAAAGGTAAATGAGCAGTTAGACGCACTTTTAAAAGCTTACGAAGTCATACTAAAAAACCACCAGACCCAAGAGCAAAGATGGATGACTTATCCAAATGCAGAAATAGAAAAACAGAGGTTGGAAATGTGTCGAAAGATGATTGAAACAACTCAATCCTTGATAAAAAACCCGCTTGGTAAATCTGCAAGTTGGCATGAAGTACCAGCTCCAACCCCTATCAAACCAACTTTACAGAAACAAGTAGATACGAAGGAGAGACTCACGAATGCCTATGAGTTTAGGGGAGGGCCTATCATAGTGCCAAACACAACACATGAGGAAAGTGATGGATTCCAGCCTAAAACATTGGTAGAAATGGGTAAGGATTGTAACGGTCTAGATGACCTGTGGAAGCAAATCCGTAATGCCAACGAAGCCAACAGGGTGAGTTATCACATGAATAGCACGAGAAAAGAGAAAAATGAGATCTTACCTCCTATTGAAGAATTTGAGGCAAGATCACAAATAAACTTTGATATACATTCGCAAGGGGGAGACCAGGGATCAATTAGTTCGGGGCATAGCCAACCAGACTCACTAAAAACTCTACCCTCTTACCTAGGAGAGTATGAAGCCAAGTCTGAGGTGAGAGCAATCCCATCTCAAAGACTTTCTTCTAACAGAGTGATGGATTCACAAGGGTTGATTGAGTTATTGTCCACCCCTGTGGCATGCACAATCACATTAGCAGAACTGCTGAGGTTACAACCAAACATGTGGACCACCGTAGACAAATTCTTAGAAAAATTTGGAGTGAAAGACCCCACCTCGAAGCTTCAAGAAGGGATCAGAGAATTGGACAAGCCTCAACTAAACACTAGGCCAGTACCCTTAAACAAGGTTGGAGAATATTGTGAGTGAGAAGATGGAAACACCACGCTACCAGTAGAATTCCAAGGAGTAGTTTCCAAAGCTATTCTTGACAGTGGAGCAGGAGTCGCTATCGCCACCAAGGAAATCTGGAAAAAATGGGGAAAACCGGCTTTGAGAGCTACCAGAATGAAATTTCAATTGGCAGATGGGTTCATGGAAAAGCCTCTAGGACTCTTAGAAAAAGTAATTGTCACCTCGTGCGGAATCGAGTATGAGCATACATTTGCAATAGTCGATTTTCAAAAAAAGAACAATTACGAGATCATCTTGGGAAGACCATTCATGAGACAATTAAAGATAGTCCAGGATTGGGGTTACAACCACATATACCTTAGACATGGCAAGACTACAACCAAAATACACCTAAAAGACCATAGTTACAAGGATGTTAACCAGACACCGGTGGAAGAATTTGATTTAGCTACATTGGCAGGGTCCGAACTCCCAGCATAGTTAGGGCAAAAAAAAGAGCTATGGATGTGCGGAGCTTCACATTGTGGGAGATTAAAAAGAGAGGAATGCGTCTTAGAAAGAGCTATTGAGGACAAGGATTATATTTCGGAACCTTTTCCCGAAGATGCCTTGGAACCTCTGGAATGGGAACACATACTAGCAACATTGGATGTCTGTACCATTACAGATAGTCCAACGACAAAATTTTACGATAAGGATGGCTATGATGTGCTACCCTATTACATGGTAAGCCTTATACCAGGACGAGATGAGATTGTAGAACCACCAAAACAAGAAGAGTTTTATAACTCCTCTGACAATTTGGAGGTGAATAACGATGCAGATAACGAGTGTTCAAACAGCTCAAGCGAGCGTGGGGAGAAAACAACGAATACCAAGTTTTATGATTTTTCCAATCAACACCCTAGACGCCAGGAACGCTATAGGAAAAAATGAGCAGAAAACAAAATGAGAAAGAATCCTATGCCCAGGATAAAAGATAAACTCACTATCTAATGCTTGTCAAAGCAGATGATTGTGTTAAAGACCAAATATCAGGGAGATTCTCAAGAGTTCGAAGGGAACGAACGCAAGAGGAAATAAAACAAGCATGGAAAGCTAAAACAGAAACAAAATAAAAAAAATCTCAAAAATCAAAACAGAAAAAAACGAAAGACCCAAAGTGAACCAAATTGGAGCGTAAAAAGAAATACCAAGAACTAAAACGGTTTTTACGAGAGGTATGGACTACGGAGGGAGAAAGTGATGGTAAGGAGGAGTAAAAAAAAGGAAACATGAATGTACCATCCCACTTTCAAAAATTCACCATCCAGAATAGAAAAATCATAATGACACCACCAGTCAGGGAAAGAATAAACCAAGAATCTTACAATGGGCCGGAAAATGCAAAACGGATAGACCTCGTTGAACCAGGTGAAAAGCCTCAGCACGTCTATATCGCAACTGATTTAGAGCCTAAAGAAGAAGAACTGCTCACACAACTTCTCAAGAAGTATAAAGATGTGTTTGCATGGTCCTACAAAGACCTCAAAGGAGTTGATCCATCGATATGCCAACATACAATTCCTTTGAAATTAGATGCCAAACCTATCAAACAACGTCCTTACACATATAATGACACATTTTCTAAACGAATCAAAGAGGAGATTGACAAGCTGATGGACGCTGAATTCATCTATGAAATCGAACATACAGATTGGGTGTCACTCATTGTGGTTGTCCCCAAAAAGAACGGAAAACTGCGAGTGTGTGTGAACCTCAAAAAGGTAAATGCAGCCACCATAAGGGATAATTATCCCTTGCCGATCACAGAATATGTTCTTGAGAGGGTGGCCGGGAAACGAGCTTATTCCTTTCTAGATGGGTTTTTAGGGTATAACCAACTGGCAATTGCAATAGAGGATCAACACAAAATAGCGTTTGCCACATAATGGGAAATATATGTGTATAGAGTTATGCCTTTTGGCTTAACCAATGCACCAGCTACCTTTCAAAGGTTAATGACTCACGCATTCAGAGAATACCTGAGAATATTCTTAGAAATATACATGGATGATCTTTGTGTACACTCTCTTCTACGTGAGGAACATATTGACCATTTACAAAAGGTATTTGAGAAATGCAGAACATATCGAATCTATCTGAACCCAGAAAAGTGTATTTTTATGGTTAGGCAAGGCCGCATCTTAGGACATATTTTCTCAAGAAATGGCATAACCACTGACCTAGACAAAATCAAAGTCATAGTAGACCTACCCAGGCCTACTAATGCGAAACAAGTGCAATCCTTCATGGGACACTCCGGATATTATCGCACAACCTCTGTATCGTTTGTTAGTCAGTTTAACTGGACTGAGGAGTGTGAAACTTCATTCCAAAAGCTTAAGGAAAACCTTGTATCAGCAACTATACTTAAGGCACCAGATTGGGAAAAGATATTCTATGTTCACATTGACGCATCTGCATATGCAATCGGGAGTATTCTGGCTCAACTTGGAGATGGAACAATGGATTTCCCAGTTTGTTATGCAAGCCAACAGCTAAATAGTGCAGAGAAGAACTACACAACCACTGAAAGAGAGGGGTCAGGAATGATTACGCTGTAAAGAATTTTCGGCATTATTTGCTTGCAAACAAATTTGTGTTCTTCACAGATCATCAAGCTCTTTTGTAGCTGGTAAATAAACCATGCAATACCGGGAGAATTGTACGCTGGTTTATTATATTGCTAGAGTTTGATTTCGTAGTGGTGGTCAAAAAGGGTAAAACTCATCTACGGGCAGATCGTCTTTCAAGGCTGCAAAACAGGGAAGCTCTTTTGTATCTGGTAAATAAACCATGCAATACCGGGAGAATTGTACGCTAGTTTATTATATTGCTAGAGTTTGATTTCGCAGTGGTGGTCAAAAAGGGTAAAACTCATCTACGGGCGGATCGTCTTTCAAGGCTGCAAAACGGGGAAGCTCATGAAGGAGTAGATGATGACATACCTGACACTTATCTTTTCAATATTGAAATGATACCCAAATGGTCTCAGGAAATTGTTAGCATTCTTTCCTTTGTAGGTAGGTTTGATAACAAGGAAGACATACCCAAACAACAAACAATTCAACAAAAAAAAAAACTTCCAGTTGATTATAGGATGACTGTATCATCTAGGATTGGACCAGATTCTACGATTATGTATAAATCCGGAGGAATTCGAGTGTTATCTTGAAGAAGCACACATCCAAGATTGTGCATTTCATTGTTCGACAATGAAAACACACCAGAGACTGAAACAATTAGGGATTTATTGGCCAACTATGTATGCTGACACACATGCTTATGTTAACAATTGTACTATATGTAGTACCAAACGACCAATGGATCACGCAACATTGTTTCAGGTAAACATTGCACCTGCATGAGTCAATATATCATTGATTTCTTAACCATAAGTACGTTTCCTGAAAACATAACAAGAGCACGGAAAAGGGCTATAGAGCTGGAGGCTCGCGACTATAATTTAATTGGGAACCAAATCTATAAGCGAGGAAAGGAAAATCAACTTAGAATCTGTGCAAATGAAAGTGAATACCTGTTGATTCTAGAACACACACATGGAGGAATAAGTGGAGGCCATTTTTTAGGCGATAAGATGAAAAAAATTGTCTTAACCGTAGGAATATGGTGGCCTACATTGCATATGGATGCTCAGGAGTTTGTAAAGCGTTGTGATGCATGTCAGTGCACCAAGGTGCTGATAAAGAGAGATGAGATGCCACTACGGCCAATGATGGGAGCAAGGGCATTTGAAAAATGGGGCATTGATTTTGTGGGGCCTATTTCACCCCCTGCATATCGCACCCATACCCAATATATCATTGTGGCTACAAACTATCTCACAAAATGGGCGGAAGCCAAGGCAACAGAAAAAGCAGACGCAAGAACCACTGCACAATTTTTGTATGAGAATGTATTTGTACGATACGGATTACCAATAGAAATTGTCAGTGATCGAGGGACACATTTTCTTAATGAAGTCATTAAATGTCTGCTAGAGGAATTCATGGTCATACATAGAAAATCTGCTCTATATCATCCACAGGCAAATGGACAAGCTGAGGCCACAAATAAAATACTATGCATGGCTCTCACTAAAATTGTATCAGAGTCAAGGACAGACTGGGATCAGCAGTTACACTCAACACTATGGGCATACAGGGTAGCATACAAAACATTATATGGAACAACATCGTACAACATGGTGTTTGGCCTAAATGCTATATTACCCATAGAGTTTTTAATTCCAAATCTATGAGTAGCGAAACGCTTAGAATGGACAGGGCATGAGCTCTCTTCAAGAATAGACGATCTTGAAAAGCTAGATGAACTTCGCTTACGAGCTGTGGCTTCGATCTATGCTAAAAAGAGAAGACAAAAAGAGTTTTTGACAAGCATGTGCGCATGAAAGAGTTCAAAATAGGTGATTATGTACTTGTTTATACCTTGAAGCAACATGCCAAGAAACTTAAAAAGCAAGGGATGGGACCCTTTGTGATTAGTGACCTATCACAAAGTGAAGCTGTCAAGCTTGCTACATTATCAGGTGAAGAAATGCCAATTGGATTAGTGGGTGTCGATTAAAGAAATATCATTTACCACTAACACAGGATATGCTTCAACAAATCCATCAAGAGAAACAACGGATGAAGGAGAAATAGAGGGTACAAGAAGAAGCCCAAGCAAAAGCAAAAGAATGCATTGCAAAAAGATGGCTTCTACGACAACAACAACAATGTGGATCACCGTTGCGAATCAATGCCATTTGACTAACGAATTTTGATGAAGACACAGTGGAGCCAATAATTGCAATCAAAGTGTGTTGCAATCAAGTTGAATCGACGGCATTGCTTGATTCTGGAGCTCAAGAAAATCTAATCTCTTACAGGTTATACAAACATCTCAAGCCCAAAGGTCAACTACATCCTACTCTACAAGTGCTGGAAAGTAGTACATCATATTCGCTAAAAACAGTGGGCTGGACTATATTGCATGTACAAGTACATTAATATACTTACCCACACAAGTTTTATGTGTTTGAGGATGAAAGCACACAACACCCCATGTTGTTGGGACAACCTTGGCAAAAAGAGTATAATGTGCAGATAGATTGGAATGCGGATGTAGTCAAAATTCCTCATGCACAAGAACAACAGGTGATAGACTTTGCTTAGCAACCACGGAAGAACCTAATGGCAACAACACAATCATTGGGGAAAGAACCAAAAGGATGGGTGCCACTAAAGAACCACACGATACTCATGGCGAACAAACAGGGAACTGCCAACCATGTTCAATATAAACATAAAACAACACCGACCATAATGAAAAGATCAAGGTTAGCAACATGTGAAGGACAAGTATGGGTGCGGAAGGATAGAGGTGACATGGAAGACAAGCCACAATACAATAGAAGAAATCAATCCAAGCAGATAGTTCAACCAAAAACCAAGGGAATAAAACAGATACGGATCCCAAAGAAAATGCTCAGTAAAAACTTAAATTCACCTAGCATTTGGATCCCAAAACCAAAGCAACAAGAACTCCCTTCAGTACAAGCAACATGGGCATACAAACACACATTACATATGAAACCAACAAACAGATCTATGTGGGTGCCAATCAGCAAAACAATGACAACCGAGGAAGTAGCAATAAACCTACAAAAACCTCCAAAGCCAAGCTACAAATGGAAAGAAAAAGAGACAAAGTCTATGGCCAATTCTTCCACAACAATTCTCTCCAAGGAGGCGACCATGGCCATATCGAGAATAGAGGCAAACCAAGCAACTTTTGCAAGAAAGACGATCAAACAAAGAGCGATAGAGTTACAACTTTTACTTGCAAAGAAAATCTACCGACCAAATTAACAACAAACAGGAAACCTCGACGTCGAATGCCAATAAGCATCTTGCTTATACCCTCCTCTTGCACAACATTGATTTTTCCATGCATTGACCGAGTGTGCATCATATAGGGCCACATTACACGGCCAAGCATCAGCACGATTTTTTTAACCCAGGCACGGCACATACACCAAGGAGATACCTTGTCGTCCGGGAGGACTCCGGCTAGAAGGGGAGGAGGCATTCTCAAATGCGGACCCAATGGAAAAAAAAGAGCATAAAAGGGCATGTTTTTCGACTATTTTAAAGGGTTGCCGTTTGATTGCAAAATTTTCTGAACTAACCCAAGTACATATGCCCTTATACAACATGAATCTACAAGTATATGGGGCTAAACGCCATATCAAACCCCTAGGTGTGTGTATATAGATAAAAATAGCCATTTTTTGGATAAAATATTGATAAAATGGAGAAATCCAGCCATAAAAATTGCATGTGAGTGTATATAGTATTTTGTAGTGATGTTTTTGAGTTATTATGATTTTTGGGGATTTTCTGGGTTTGATTTTCTATTTTTCTTTTAATTTTACTAATTATCGGCAGAAAAACTTCAAAAATATAAAAAGCAGGCGAAAAACCGTCGTAATTAAAAAAAAAAATATGGGGATGATCAGTGACTATAGGACAACCTATGGTACAATGGGGGTGCAATTATGTGAATGGAGCGAAAAGCGTGTTTTGGCCAGATTTTGCCAGATTTTGACCGAAACGTTAAATTTCTCGGAAACTGGGCAAATGGAGTCCAAATCAAGAAATTTTTGAGCCTAAACCGCATCTCGCAAGAAGGTGGGAGCACATGTCAAATTTCATGGAAAGTGGTTCGGGGACCCCCATTATAAGAAATTTTCACTTCATTTTAAGCTCATTTCTACTATTGACTTTTGAGAGAGAGCTCCTGCCACCTAGAGCGAACAGGACTTCTAGTAGCTTCTACGACGCGAACGACTACCCGACAGGCTCCAGACATGAGAGGTAGGCTCACCACCTTGAGCTTTTCGCGCATGCTTGTTGTTTCGTCACGAAAACTAGCGTAGGGTTCACATAGAAAGCGAACGGTAGAGACCTACAGGTAGAAGTGACCACCTAACGGCTAACCCAAAAGCAATGAGACCACTTTTGGATGACCAAAGGCAGCAGAAAACTATCGAAAAAAACCCTAATTCCTAGAGCCCCGCAAGAGGCCACCAAATGGGAAATCGGCAAAAAAGACGCCCAAATACTACCAAAACTCATGGGTGGGAGCATCTCGACATGCTTGAGAAGTCTATATAGCCTACATGGCCATAAGGTGACCCAAAGCCGCACTAAACTTCAAAAATGGCATCAGACACACAAAGCGTCAAATAACTCCCGCGGCCAAACCGCATGTCCGTTTGCCACCAAACTTCACGAGCGGCTTTCCTAGACCATCAACAACCAAGTTGTATGGTGGTAGACCACCACAAGTCATCGACGACATGTAAACGCAACCACGGGAACTTCTAGAGCGACAAATTGCAAAACGGAGCTCCGGAGAAGCCAAAGTCAACAAAAACCATATGGCAAGGATCCCCAAGGGACCGTGAAGCTATGGAGACCAACATCAAGAAATTTCATCGCCGAAAAGCACTCCAAGAGTCCGAAAACGGCTCGAAGGCTCTGAAATCCACACAGGCAGTTTCTTTCTATCAATTTGACTTTTTTGTTGAAATAATGCTTAAAAGGGACTCAGGGGGGCATAGGGCAGGCACCAGTAGTACTTCCAATGAAAATTTCATCAAGAGACATCCCACGTAGGATGTCTTAAGGCCAAATCTGGGCACCAAACCTAACATTTCTCATCACACACAGCTTCTGAATAGCCTGTACAAGCTAGCCACTAAGTTTCATCACATTTGGACAAAAATTGACCTCATGTGTACCAAAAAACGCAAAGTCAGGGCATAGAGGCAATAATGGGCCATAGACCTACCAAAACTTGTCCAAATCACATGAAACTTGCACAATACACTCATGAGCACATTGCCAACCTATCTTTGTGGTCACAAGTGAAAAATGATGAAATAGACATCCTACGCGTAGGATGTCTAAATGACATTTTTGGCCCCCAGCGTGTATTTTTCAGTTCCAGATCTCTTTATGACCCTTTCATATATCAAGTTTCAAGCCATTCGCATCACATTGGTCCCCAACACCTCGAAGATACACTTTTTGAGCCCAAAAAACACTACACATGCTCTTACCAACACCAATTCTTGTCCTCGGGGGTTTCACTATGTGTAAAACTACCATATCATGTGCGTTCAAGACATGTTTGTAAAATCCCTTATCTGTGAATTTTGTTAAGAATATAATGTACCCTTTTCTTTCTAAATCTGTAAGTTTTTTTTCAAATTTGAAAAAATAATGCCCTTCTGTGTATATAGTTCTATAAGTTTCAAGAACTTTAAATACCCTTCTGTTGAACTCACATGATAGGTTACATTTTTATTAGGTGACCTCCCCGGGTTCTTGTCCAAATCAAAATCCAAGAGCAGGGCCATGATCCACAGGCCAAGAGCTACCCATAGAACTAATTCCAAGCTATTTTGATGAAAAAGACATCCTACGCGTAGGATGTCTCCAGCATGATTTTGACCTACTGTGCAAGAAATGACCTCATGGGAGCCATTACCATGGTGCGAGAAGCTCATATATCAACTTTCAACCCATTTGAATATCATTTGCCACTTGTTGTAGACATCCTACCAATTTGTGAGCCTAAAGCCTGAATCTACCCAAAAATGCACTTTTTGATGCCCAAACCCAATTCCAATCACATAGCCATGTTGCGCAGACCAAGGGCCACCAGCCTGCCAAGTTTCACCAAAAACTGATGAAATAGACATCCTACGTGTAGGATGTCTAAACGATAAATTTTGGCTAGAATGATACTGTGAGCACATGCACAGTTTCCCTAGTTCTTTTTAAGTTTTATTTTCAATTTTCAAGTCATTTGGATAGTTAGAACTTAGTTTCTCAGCTGATACGGAAAAAAACGCTAACTTCAGACTACTGAGTGCAACAGGATCTATGGCAGCCAAAAAATCACCGGCAAAGAAGAAGAGAATGACAATAAAAGACTATTTAGAAGAAGTAGAGCCATTTGTCATCTCAGAAGGAACCCTGAAGCCAAGCAACACAGGGATTCAAGATGATTTGCTAGAGTCAAATGACTTGAAGATCTACCAAGGCATGTTCAAAGATCCTGAAGGAAATGCGGTAGAGCTACCCATGATACCGCGGGAGCTCAATGAGTTTGTCAGAAGCAAGATGGGAGATTACCTAGAGAAGATAGATCTCCATAACTACTTTGAAGCTTTTCTAGCAGGGATCAACATCAAAACAGTGTGGGAATTTGTAACCACTATCAAAGAAGATGGAGTGGCCAGAGTCATTGATCTGCAAGGCAAGCAAGACATCATGATTGTCATCACAGAGAGGGTGGTGGCAGCTGCACTAGATATCTCCAACAAGGGAGATAGTGTGACCAAGAGAAGAGATTAAGTCAAGGTGTACTCAGAAAAGAAGAACAACTACACCTTTGAAGACATTGCAAACCCAAAAGTGGCTGTCATGAGCTAGCTCTACAACCAATACTTCCACATGTGTACAAAGCGGCCATAGAAGTACAGAATGCCGCCTGGAGCCATTGCTACCACCTTCACCTGGGCAATGCAGAAGAGCAAGCCAAAGGTGATAAATTATGCTGCCTACATCCATGACAACCTGGTGAGGATGGGCGAAAAAAATCCCACTTACATTGTACCTGGTGAGCTGATAACGGAAGTGCTTTATGGAGCACTGCATGCCAAGGAAAACTGGCTTGACCCTCCATCACAGAATGACTGGCTAAAGCTCAAAGAAGATAAAGAAGAGGAACCGCCCAAAGCACCCAGAGTAGCCACACGGTTAAAGCACCAGTTAGAGACCGTGCTAGAAGAGCCACCGGAGTCGAAGAAAGGAAACAAGGAAAGTGCACAAGTGCCAATCAAAGAGACCAAGTCATAGAAAGCGGCGCGGCTAGAAAGATTAATGGAAAGCTTCAGAGCCAAAAGAGCACTCAAGGGGGATTTGAACAAGCTGTGGAATCTGTCTCTTGAAGCCATGTCGGGATCATCTCAAAGGGTGCACGGAGATCGATTTGAAGACTACATCAAAAATTTTGAGATTTTAGATGCTACAACAGAAAATATTCTGAATGTTCCTTTCACAGAAGAAGAAGTGGATGAAGTACGATGGCAGCTGCTGGAAGAGCAGGAAGGCCAAGAAAGGGAGAGAAAGACCAAGGCAGACAGGGATTTCAAGAAAAAACCACCAACCCCACCGTCAAGCCCGGAGTCCAGCCCACCCCCATCACCACCTCCTCTTAGCCCTCCACAAACCCAACAGAAGGAGGATGAACAAGAAGATTCCAAGCAAGAGAAAGAGCAGAAAGAAGAAGCTAAGCACAAAGGTGAGCAGCCAGAGCCAGAGGAAATAAATTTTAGCACATTTCTTGATCTACTAGCTGTAGGTTACTCTAGAGAAGAGGTAGCTACGATAGCATTTGAGCTGGCAAGCACAAGGTCCAAGGAACAGATGCAGAGCCTGCGGTTCGTAGAACTAAAAGAGATGGCCACTGATATAGTGGACCTATAGCCACCTACCAATGATTGGGATATGGTGATGCACAAGCTAACCGGGTTCAGAGAAAAATCATTGGCCACGGAGAGTGAGATTGGTAATCTCAAAACCATTGAAGTTCAGATCAAGGCTAAAGTAGACACACTACAAAAACAAAGCCAAGAGCATATAGAGAAACAAACAGAGATGCAAGCCAATCTGGCCATGACATTACAAAGATACTAGGAGATGGAACGAGAAAATCAGGTAGTAGATCAAAGACTTCAAAGAGCTGAAGAAGAATACAGGAAAATCAGCAAGTCATTGACAGATGTAGAGAGAGAAAGGGACAACCTGACTCTACAACTTGCTAAAGAGTCCAAAGAAGTGGAAACACCGAGGAATGCCAAGGAAAAGGTAGAGATTGAGCATGAGGCGAGCCGAGCTAGGATGAGGTAATAGAGCTGAAAGATCATATTAAAGTCAAAGATCAAACCATCCAAACGCTACGGGTATCTCCTGCCAGATTCAGAGCTACTAGCTCGATTCACACTACTTCAGAGATTGATTTATATGAAGAACAAATGAAAGAGCTTCAAAAGGAGTTTATATTGGAGTAGCGGCAAAGGTTGATGCTGACCAAGGGGTCATCGGTAATGCAAAGCCGCCTAGAAGAAGAAAATCAGGCCATGAAGAATGAGCTAGAAGCCATCAAGAAAAAGTTCGAGGAGGCGGAAAAGATAAATGCAGATCTAAATGACCTCCTAGTAAACATGGGGGAGCTAGCGGCAGAGGAAAAGAAAACACTTCAGAAGGAGATAGAAGAGCTGAGAGGCCAGTAGCACACTGAAGAGCAGCACTTTAGCACCGGGCCAGCAACCATGGAGGGTATTGACATAGAGAGTGTGTCAGATCCGGTGGACACCACCATGCAAGAGGAAATCCTTGTAGGACCCTCACAAGAGCCACAAGATCTGACACAAGAAGAAGAAGAGAAGCTGCAAAAGGCCATAGAAGCGGCAGTCAAAGACACAGCCAGAGAAGCATTGGAGTGGGAGCAGAGGGTGTTTAAGTCGATGACTATTCAGAAGATAGATGCCAGTAACCTTTGGCGTGAATGGCTACAGCCCTCTCTCCCATATCCTATGCTAAAGTATGAAGTGGCCACAATAAACAAACGGATCAAAGAGGAGTCAACAGTGCCTCTGTACAAAGAAGATATCTCCAAACCCGAAGGGGTCAAGTTGATAGTGGACTCTTAGCCTAGGAGGAGAAAGGCATGGCTGACAAAGTATCCTCAATATCTAATCCATCTGGTAGAGGCACCTAAAGTGATCAGAGATAACCTCAGTTTCTGCCCTCTACCAAGGATGAGGACGTGGAAAGCCCACGAGCTACTGCAAAGAAGCCAACCCACTTGGCTAAACTACCCGAAGCTGCCAGGCTTGAAGGCAGGCAAGAGAATAAGTGAGCAATACATGGTGAAAACCCTAACGGGCGCCATCAAATTGTTCAGTGGCTCGCCTGACCTATCTTGCATCATGATGAGAAAGATATGTAAAACACTTTTGGCAGTCTTCGAGACCTTCAGACCAGGCCAGGCGACAGACAATATCTTCTTCTTTCAAGATACATACAGATGTGCATACGATTTGTGTGGTCAGCCTTCTCATGAGGTGATACATGCATTGTATCAAAGGATTATGTTTTTGCCATCTTATCACCTCCAGGCCTTTGAAGAAGCCTTCTACACCGGCTTCTTCACAATCAGCACAGACATATTCAGCCCGACGCTACTGGCTCAACATGCGAGATATGAGTCACTTCTCAAGATGAGAGAAAGCCTACACTGAACAAGCAGTTCAACATCCATGTCGGGGACGACATGAATAAGGAGGGGGGGAGTGTTAGCGGCTGGGCACACCCTACGGAAAATGACTACTCGGTGGAATATTATTTTTTGTAATTATTCATTTTTGAGAAAACCCGACATTTCACCTTTGTAAATATTGGGGCTTACAGAAGTTTCCAGATTGTATCCCATTTTTGACATTTAGATTGAGTAGATGGTTAAATTGGAACATTAGGGTTTGAGATTGTAAGGTATTTATACCACTTTTGACCTTAATGAAAAAACCTCTCATTTTAAAAAAGTTCTGTTTGTGAGTGAGCGTACTGTGTATGAGAGAGAGGGAGAGTTTCATCTTGATGCTACGCGTGCACCGGTGGTCGGAATCGAGTGCGGAGAAGTGCAGCGTATTGCCCCCGACGAGAGCTACGCGCCCATACCTACATTGCGGGTGTATGGTCTGGTTTTGCGAGCTCGACCTACGATCTTCATCTGGTGATTTGGTGAGCATACGTTATCGATTTTTTCATTTCAACATATCCATGCGTTCGCATTGAGTAGAGCTACACATTAGGCACTTTAGTTTTTGGTAACGACGACCTACAAATTTCGACCAGACATCCTACGTGATTTTGCACCAGGTGTTTAGAGTTGGGATTTTGGTTCATGGACCTTAGGGAGAGCAACCTATTGGTGTTAGTAGGGTCTCCTTCAAGTTCTATGGCGTTTCGAGACCGTTTGATGGGTATTTGGCTCTTGGAAGTGTTGTAGGAAATCTCCTCTTATGCACTCCTGAAGGCTGTAGCTTAGACATTGGGTAGAGACCTCTGTAGGAATTAGTCGAGAGTCGGTCGAGTATAGATTGACACCCTATGCTTGCTTCCACACGCCTGCGGGTCGAGCTTCATGCTTAGCTGACAAATCTTGTTAGGCGAGTTCTTGCTGTGCTGACGTCTGTCGCGGCGTATCCAACAATAGCGTCTTTGCCACAATGGATATTAGGTTGGACAAGTGGTGGACCTCTGTCCCAAACCATCCATGGAAGTACAGTAGATACACTCCATTGACACATTGAGCTTGAAACAATAGAGATAGCTTCTTTCAATAAAGCTAGCTTGGACAAGTGGTGGACCTTAAAACCACCTAGGGCTAAAGACTCTATAAGATAATGGATAGTAGGTTGGACAAGTGGTGGACCTAGTTCTAATGTCATCACTAAACTAATTTAGAATTTGCATCTCAATGTCCAAGTAGGCCTTAGTTCTTTCAATGGAAGCAAGGTTTGATAAGTAGTGGATATTGTCTCAAGAACCCCCTCCCTATTTTAGTGACATAGCTTGGACAAGTGGTGGACATAGTTTTAAAGCTCAGTGTCCAAGGTGAGCTAGTGCAAGACCATGCTTCCTAGTGTTCAAGTAGTCATTGCTTCTAACATTGTAAGCAAGGTTGGACAAGTGGTGGACCTAATTTTAATGACCAATTTCAATTTCCAATCTCCAAGTAGCCCTTGTTGAAGCTGAACTACTAATGCAAGAACAAAGTGGTTGGTGGTGGATAGTGGACCCGGGTTACTATGTTCAAGCATAGCTTGGACAAGTGGTGGACCTATTTTTAATGGCCAATGACTAAGTTGAACTATTAATGCAAACACAAAATGGTTGGCGGGAAGACCAAGTGGTGGGAAGTGGATGAGGCCTACTAAGAGTATAGCCTAGACAAGTGGTGGACTAGTTTTAATGGCCAATGCCAGTGGTGGTGAACTACAAATGCAAGACGGAGTTGGTTTGTGGACCAAGTGGTAGATAGTGGACCAAGTTTACTATCTAGTTTTAATGGCCAATGCCAAAGGTGAAATATTAATGCAAGAACAAAGTGGTTGGACAATTGGCGATGAAACCCAGTGGCGGATAGTGCTATGTTAGAGTAGTACAACTTGGACAAGTGGTGGACCTAGTTTTAATTGCCCATGACTAAGGTGAACTACTAATGCAAAAACAAAATGGTTGGCGAGCAGAACAAGTGGTGGAAGTGGAAAAGGCTTGCTAGAAGTATAGCTTGGACAAGTGGTGGACCAGATTTTAATGGCCAATGTCGAAGGTGAAATATTAATGCAAGAACAAAATGGTTGGACAATTGGCGATAGAACCGCGGATAGTGCTATGTTAGAGTAGTACAATTTGGACAAGTGGTTGATCTAGTTTTAACTACACATGACTAAGGTGAACTACTAATGCAAAAACAAAGTGGTTGGTGAACAGAACAAGTGGTGAAAGTGGACCATGCCTACTAGAAATATAGCTTGGACAAGTGATGGACCTGATTTTAATGGCCAATGCCGAAGGTGAAATATCAATGCAAGAACAAAATGGTTGGACAATTGGCAGTGGAACCTAGTGGCGGATAGTGCTATGTTAGAGTAGTACAACTTGGACAAGTGGTGGACCTAGTTTTGATGGCCCATGACTAAGTGAACTACTAATGCAAAAACAAAGTGGTTGGCGAGCAGAACAAGTGGTGGAAGTGGACGAGACCTACTAGAAGTATAGCTTGGACAAGTGGTGGACCTGATTTTAATGGCCAATGCCAAAGGTGAAATACTACTGCAAGAACAAAGAGGTTGACAATTGGCGGTGGAACCCAATGGCGGATAGTGCTATGTTGGAGTAGTACAGCTTGGACAAGTGGTGCACCTAGTTTTAATGGCCCATGACTAAGGTGAACTACTAATGCCAAAAGTGGTTGGCGAGCAGAATAAGTGGTGGAAGTGGACGAGGCCTACTAGAAGTATAGCTTGGACAAGTAGTGGACGTAGATTTAATGGCCAAGATAGAAGGTGAAATACTAATGAAAGAATAAAGAGGTTGGACAATTGACGGTAGGTCCCACTGGTGGATAGTGGGCCAGCCTACTATGCTAGAGTACAGCTTGGACAAGTGATGGACCTGATTTTGATGGCCAATGCCAAAGGTGGAATACTAATGCAAGAACAAAGTGGGTGGACAATTGGCAGTGGGACACAGTGGCGGTCGGATAGTGCTATGTTAAAGTAGTACAACTTGGACAAGTGGTGGACCTAGTTTTCATGGCCCATGACTAAGGTGAACTACTAATGCAAAAACAAAGTGGTTGGTAGGAGGAATAAGTGGTGGTAGTGGATAAGGTGTTGCCACAATATAGCTTGGACAAGTGGTGGACTTAGTTTTAATGGTCAATGCTGTAGGTGAAATACTAATGTAATAACAAAATGGTTGGACAATTGACGGTGGGTCCGAGTGGTAGATAGTGGACTAGGCCTACTACGTTAGACTACATGTTGAACAAGTGAGTTGTGTAGGTTTTGGGCTAAGATCTTGCTTCCCGATGTGAGGGGACCAAAAAGCAACAAAAGCAGTCATGGAAGATTCTAAGAACGGTTTAATAGCGTGACTCATCTCTGTTTTGATTACCCTTTTGGCCAAGAGATTATAAGCTAAAGGAAGGTCTAACAGTAGTGCTGCTTCCACCAATTCCGTGACCATTCATCCTTTCATCACATTGTCACTAGATTGGTTTTCAAGTGAAGCCATGTGATAGCTTTTGGGTATTTGAAAACAACCCAATTGTCCCTTTTTGTGCTTTAATACTATGCAGGTGGCCTATGAAACTGATATGAAACTTGTGTCTCTCTAGACTTTTTAGGGTTAGGATGCTTAAGTTGGGTACGCCAAAAGTTTTAACTTGGAATAGGTATTAAGAAACGCTCTCATCCTAGCCCTTGGTTGCTATAGTTGGAGTTTCCATTCAAAAGTTATGATAGGACAGGCAACTTGGACTTGAAACAGGTAAACGAACTCAAAACAGGCTATATTTGAAGTTTAGGTCCCATATGTTCCATGTGGCACAAACCACGATTTAGGTCATTATCTTTCTAATCTTAAAGACCGTGTTCGTTGCTTACGTGGCATT
Source organism: Adiantum capillus-veneris (assembly GCF_014529385.1). NCBI lineage: Eukaryota > Viridiplantae > Streptophyta > Polypodiopsida > Polypodiales > Pteridaceae > Adiantum > Adiantum capillus-veneris. The sequence goes on from NC_140934.1 coordinate 155,757,784, forward strand.
TGCACACAAAAAGCACAAACCTAGGGTCGCTTTCACACACAACACAAAAAAGGTATTGTTGTAGAGGTCATCATCAGAGGAACAAGTCACTATTGCCATCATCAAGCAGGTACCCATCACAGAGCAGCTCGCTATTGCGAAGAAGGTCGCTATTACAGGGTAGATTGCAAGTGGTATCGCCATCATAGAACAGGTCAACACCGCAGAACAGTTTGCTATCACCATCTGAGAAAATCAAGCCGCTATTGCCATCATCAAGCAGGTCGCCATCGCAGAGCAGGTTGCACCATCACAGACCAGGTCGCTATTGCAAAGCAGGTCGTTATTGCAGAGTAGGTCGCTATTGCAGAACACATTGACACAACAAAACAAGTCAACACATTAGAACAACTACATCTTACTCTCTCTCTCTCTCTCTCTCTCTCCCCCCCCCCCCCCTCTCTCGCACTCTCTCTCATCAATTCTCTGTCATTTTTTTTTCATAGAGACATAATTTACGTTTTTAGGTTTTAGGGTTTAGTATTGTTATTATGCAAATACACATATTTCAAACATACAAAGATATGAAAATATATTGTTTGTGTAATATTAAATACATAGTGTATTAATAGTAAACGTGAATGACAAGTCGACTTACTTTTGTCAATTGCTTAAATCTTGGTTTAGCCAAATGGTCGATCTTTGTTGAGTTGATTGATGGCTACTTTCTTTGTCTGTTGTTTCTGAAATGGCTGAAATATGAAATATGTGAGCTAGAATTTTGGTGGATATATGATGTTGGGGTTTTTCTTGATGTTACTGGTTGGACAAGTGGTGGACCTTGTTTGACTATAGGTGCAAAAAATGTGATTCAACAAGGGTGGATTTGAGATTAGGCCCAGACAAAGACATCCTTTTAACTGAAATTGCTTTTAAATTTTGAATTTGAATGGGAAAATTTGAATTTAAGCGGTACAATGAAGTTCATTAGGTGGGATTATTTAAATTTGGGCGGCTTGATTTGAATTTAGGCGGGATTATTTAAATTTGGGCGATTTAATTAAAATTTAGGTGAGATTATTTAAATTTAGGTAGTTTCATTGACAACAAGCTAGCTTGGACAAGTGGTGGACCTTAAAACAAAACACAATGGATAATAGGTTGGACAAGTAGTGGACCTCCTCCCCTAACCATGCATGGGGATAAACATGGTAGTTACACTCCATTCACACATTGACCTTCAAACAATACAGATAGCTTCTTTAAATAGGGCTAGCTTGGACATGTGGTGGACCTTCAAACAACCTTGGGCTAAAACCTCCATAACACAATGGTTAGTAGGTTGGACAAGTGGTGGAACTTTTCCCCAAACCATCCATGGTAATAAACATAGTAGCTACACTCCAATCACACATTGACCTTCAAACAATAAAGATAGCTTCTTTCAATAGATCTAGCTTGGATAGGTGGTGGACCTTGAAACCACCTTGGGCTAAAAACTCCATAAAACAATAGATAGTAGGTTGGACAACTGTCGGCCCTCTACCCAAAACTATCCATGCTATCATAGTAGAGATAGGACAATTCAATAGAGCTAGCTTGGACAGGTGGTGGACCTTCAAACCACCTTGGGCTAAAACCTCCTGTTAACCCTCGTGGCTCACGGACACCCTATCACCTACGACGGACACTGTAACCGTATTATTTATTTAAGTAGAGTCAGGCACCGGGCTTGTCGGTCCAATGGGGAAAGGTAGAGTGATCGCCGATGAGAGGCGCACTCTAACACGAACATGCTAGGGTTAGTTGGCTAAGCATGGGCGCCCAAGTGTGAATGGGGTGAGCTCACATAAAAGCCAATTAAACCTAAAATTGAGTCATTCTCTCATTGTGCAATAGAAGCTGCTCTTGCTCCATCTCCACCTTCTCCTTCACCATCTCCTCGTGTGTGTGTGTGAGAGAGAGAGTGTGTGTGAGAGTATGTGTGTGATCGAGCGTTGCGGCGGCACGACGGCGGCGAGGCGGTTGAGTGCGGCGTAGCGGCATCTCCCTCTTCTTCGCGGCGAGGAATCCTCTATGGCAGGAGCATAAGGCGGTGAGTGACACACCATTGCCCTCTTTGAGCTTACTAGTTAAACTAGTTGTGTGCTTGGAGCCGTCTGCGGCTCGTACACGGTGTATCAGCAAGTCCCTTGCTTCGACAGTGCAGCAAGGAGCGCACATTTTTGGCGCCGCTGCCGGGGAATAGCCCTGCACTAAGCCCAAGAGGCACTTTGTGCTTCTTGTATGAGTGGTTTGTAGTAGGAAAGAAGAGGGAGAGGAAGGCGTATTTTTTCTGCAAGTTGTTAATTCTGTTTTTCTGTTGCGCACAGTTTGCATTTTCTGTTTTTCTGCTGCGTACATTTAGTATTAGTTAGACAGTTAGCAAAATTTTGTTTTTCTGTTTGCACACAGTTAGCATTAGTAACACAGTTAGCATTTCTTGCGTTTTTTTGCATTTTCTGTGTTTTCACTGCACAGTTCTGTCAAGTTTCAATTTTTGCATTTTCTATGTTTTCTGTGTTTTCTGGTTTGTGCACAGCTAGGCGCACAATTAGTTAATTAAGTAGGTTAGTAATTAGGTGAACCACTGATTAGCAGGTCAGTAGGTAGGTGGGACAGTAAATAGTTAGGTGAGGTCAACGCGCACCAAAACGCGTACCAAATAATATCTCCAAAAAAAAAAAAATCTGTTAAAAAAAAAAAAAAAACGGAAAATAAAAAACGTGAGCGAGAGGGAGGTTAGATTTTCGAAAATAAAAAACGTGAGTTATAAAAACGGACGGGTTGGTTTGTATAAAAGTTAGATCGGGATCGTTTCCCCTAGCCCTAGCCCTAGCCCTAGCCCAAGCCCAGGCCCAGGCCTCAGTCCTCAGTCTTATGATATATACTAGACTCACTCTTATATATATACCCTACCTCCTCAAGAGGGAATGAGAGCATGTGGGACAAGTCCTCCACTCTCCTCCCTTCTCTTCCCACTTGCACCTTTAGACTTGCTATTTGGAGCCTAGTTCCTCAGCTAGGAAAAGACTGTTTCGGGCTTTTCTGGAGCAAAATAGAACCAAACGGTGAGCTGTAAAGCACAGCGCGTCCCTCCTAGCGATACGCTCGTTTCGAGCTATCACACGGCCCATTCCACGACACCCTCTAAAAAATCTAGCAAAAAAACAAACAAAAAACACGCTAAAAACTAGTCACAAGGCCTCCTAGAGCAGCTTTTTGACACCTTAGGGTATCAAAAGCACATGCACTTACGCTCTAGGCGGGTGCTAGAACACGAGCATATTGAGGGTGCCTCTGTTCATACGGACACCCATTACCCATCCACGATAGGCTCTAGACCCTCAGCGGGGACACAAGGTAGCACCACCCAAGACCCTAAAATAGCCGCTAGTGATTCCTCCTCCGACTCAGAAATCATGGAAGCATACCCTACCCAAAACACTGAGAGAGAAGGCCATGCACCTCCCAAAGCTCCACAGCCTAGTACTAGTATGTTTAGCCGTTTCATGGAAACATTAGGTAGAGCTACTCGCTCGGAACCTGATGCAAATGAAGCACACGAAGGGGGTGGGGAAGTGGACTCTCCTTTCACATCGCACGTGGACCCCACACCCCCAAAGAGTGTCCATGTGGATATCCTGCCAACTTCTTACCAAGAAGGCCCTGTTGAGCTACCTCCTTCAGAAGTTCCCTCTAGAGTACCGTTGGTGACAAGTAAAACCACGGGGAGCAACATTGCTTCTACCTCACAAGAAACCGTTAACACGTCGACTCTAGAAGGATTGTTCATTAATGATCATTGGACATACGACCTCCACACTGAGGTGTTGACGGATCTACACTCTGGCCACGCCTACCATGTAGGATGGATAGAGATTGTACAATCCACCTCTAGTGCCACGAGCATCGAAGATCAACAGAAAATGATCTGTAATGTTATCCATGGCATTATTCAATCAGAAAGGCAAAATCGAGGGGTAAATATACTCTCAACTGGCCCCACGAGATTTCTGGATACGAGCAAGGCTCAACAGCCTACTCTATCACAAATGGAGACTCCTCTAATGAGCCCCATGGACCCATCTTACGTCATTTCACCTGGGGTCTCTATGCAATCTGAGCCTCCGAGCGACAACTTTAGCTTCCCTAACTTGGCTCAACCCTCTATTAAGGAAAACACAGTGCTCACTCCAGGGATAAGCCTGACAGAGAATGTACCGATGACATCTACGGTTAGCACAGTGGCACTACCTAGTGTCGTAGTACCTAATATGGGGCCTCGACCGTATGTGCCTCTAGCCCCTTATGCACACATGGCCCCCACACCTCCAATTGTACCACTTGTTTATGCTCCTCGAGTGCCGCTCCCTAGCCCTTATCCGAGTGGACCTATGCCCGGTTATGTTCCATATCCTGCATCATCCACACATATGCCAAGACCGGTACCCGTCCCTCTCCCACATATGATTCCAAGAGTACCTCCACTGGCCCTGCCTCCTCACATAGGTGACTTGGCAGCGTTTGCTCAAACCATAGGTCGATCTATCGCGGAAAATATGCGTCATGCATCTGATAGAGAGCCTAGAAGTAAGGCAGTACAAATTGCCAAACTCACGCAAAAATTCAATGGGGACGAAGATGCTAGAAAACACATTGAGGTGTTTGAACAAGTATGTGATTCCTTAGGGGAACGCAACGAACTACATAAGTGCAATGCCTTAAGCTTGACATTAAGTGGGAAGGCTGGAGATTGGTATAGAACCCTAAGGGTGGACGAGAAAACAATCTACCCTACCCTTCGAAGGTTGTTTCTAAAGGAGTACATACGAGAAGGTGTGCTTTGGGGTGTAGCATCTCAGCTACAGAAGGCCGAACGTAAGGAAGGAGAGTCCGTAAGGGACTTCATTAGTCGTCTAAAGCACTTAAACTCTCGCTGCCCTGTAAATGAGTGCTTCAACAATAACCAACTGCTTGATCGATTCATCCGAGGGTTGAGGAATGAAGGAATCTATACTGGACTAGTGATTAGAGGTATCACAACCTGGGAAGATGTCATTGCCAATGCAATCCAACTAGAGGACAACTTGATGATAGCAGGCATGAGGGTGTCTACTGACACGAGATCCACTAGCTCACAAGCCATTGAGTATGAACCCATGACTGCAAAGCCCATTGCCAATGAGCCAAAGGTATTTGAGACATTCTTGACAGACCTCACCAAGGCAATCCAAGAGTCTCTTAAGGATAATCGACCCCCTCAAAATAGTCACATGTATCCAAGAAGGGAGCAACAATGGTGTTCAATTTGCTTAGGTCCACATAGCACTAGTGAGTGCCCTACGTTTAGAGTAAAATTTAATGGAACTTGCAACGCATGTGGTAGGTATGGTCACCAAGCTAAGGATTGTTTAATGATCAAACGTATGATGGCAAATAGACCACCTGTAGCCTGGACGGATGCACCTCGAGCTCCTGTATTGATGCCTGCTCCACCTGTTGAGCAACTACCGCAACACATGGTCCCTAGATCTCAAAATGTTGTACAAGCTACACCGCTACCACCTCCTCTGCTAGGACCGCAGCCCCCGCATCCAAGAGTCGCCCCTATGAACCAAGTGGGTTGCGAGCCATCAAATGCTTATGCAGATGGCTGTGAGGAGGAAATAGACACTAGTATTGCCTATGGACTTGATACATTGGAAGAGTGTCCTATATACTACATGGAAGATTGTTGGGGGCAAGTCAAGCCGGTTTATCAAGCTGCTGCTCTCGCATCCAGAGGTCAAAATATCATCACCCAGGCTAGGAGGCCACCTCTTCAATGCTACGAGTGTGGTGGACCACATCGGGCAGCGGAGTGCCCTATTAGGCTGCAAAAGAATGCTGCACAAATGCAAATGAATCAAGGGAGCACGTCTGCAATGCCAATACTCACATGTAATCGTTGTGGCATAGATCACTTGATTGCCCAATGCCCCTATAACCCAAATGCGCCTAAAATCACACCCCTAAATTTGGTCGAAATTGCTAGTGTGACATCGCCAATACCACCAGTCGCACCCGCTTATGCGATTAAACGGTCCATGCTTCAAGGGCCAGGCCATATCCTCGAAGAGAGAGATACCACGTCAGTTATCCAAGCAAAGAAAAAGAAGACACGCAGGAAGAGGTCGCAGAATACGGGAAATTCAAAGCCAAGTTCCAAAACAAACATAGGAACAGGAGATGACCCCGTGTATATGACTGACCTCGAGGATGATTCGGATTCAATCGAGACAATGGAGACTAGAACCAATACCACAAAGGGAAAGACCGACAAAGAAAACCGTAACATGGAACCAAATGAAAACCGAATAAGAGAAAACCATAAAGAGCCTCTGAAAACACCACAAGTGTTTCCAAATCCAATCAGAGACCCCCAAGATAAACCGCAGGGGCAAAAAGGGAAGAATCGTAAAAAGAAGATTGGGATGTACCCAAACCCAGTAGACGAGATGGAGCAGGTGAAACATCTAAGAGGTTTAGTGGAGGAGACTCAAAGGAAACTAGAACCAGAACCCATGCATGTCAAAATTCATGACACAATGTTTCCCACGCAAGTTTATCCACCCCACATGAACCATAGACCGTTAGCCATATCTAGTATCATCCAAGAAGGGAGTGAGGACGGGACATCAGAAAGTGAGCATACACCTTTCTTGTTGGAAAGGATGTTTAACGAAGGAATACCTGATCCCATTGAGGAATATGAGATTCCATCCTCACCAGTTCCTAGTCAAGGACCTACACCCTGCAAAATGCCAATGAATGTTGCCAAACTAGTGGACTTCATGTCTTCTGAGGTCCGAACCACGATCATAGCAAAGCTGTATGGAGATCCTGAGTTATTCCTTGCACTTCGAGCATTCCTTAACGGAGAGCTACGAACGGGATTACCACAGTTTGCGCAACCAAATAGGCCTGACTCGATTATGATTGATGAGGAAAATCATGTGCAATCACTTTACTTAGATGGACACGAGTCTGTGATCGAGGTACCCATTAACGAATTAGGGCAGTATTTTGAAGGCGATGAGTCTAATGCGACCCTACCCATCACTACCAAGGGATTAACTATAAAGGGAATTCTTGATGGTGGTGCGGGAGTTAGCATCATTACAAAAGATTGTTGGGAATCCATGGGAAAACCCCGCCTCAGTGTTACTAACACTGTGGTAAAGATGCAAATGGTACCATAGCCAAACCTATGGGGATGCTCAAGGATCTTAAGTCAAAGTTCTAGGACACAAGGTACGACATACGTTCATTGTAATGGATTTCTCTAAACACCTTATGTCATATGAAATGATTTTAGGACGACCATTCATGAGGGAAGCACAAATGGTTCATGATTGGTCTAAAAATCATGTCTATTTGCAATTCCAAGACTCTTTCCTTAGAGTGGATTTGGTGACTGGTAAGGTACACCCCTTAGGGAGTAAAACCATTATTGATCATCGCTCTGACACCACAGTTCAATCGGCCCCACTACAATATTGTTACACTTGTAAGAAGGATACAGACATTGGCCAAGATTCTCCTTACATGGATGTGTTACCGGGTATGACGGAATCAGACAACGTAGACTGGGTACACCTAGCTGCAACCATAGATACCTGGGGAAATAGAGGAACCACTTGGATCACACCAGAGGGGGAAGAGGTACCACAAATTGCACCTCTGAACATGATAAGTGCCATACATGCATCTTCTAAGGGCAAGGCAATTGTGGACCAATCTGACAGTGACACCGATAGCTCAATAGAAGACTTTGACCAACACGACTTGGACACTGACTCCCAGAGTGAAACGGATTCTGAATCCCATGAATTAGAGAGTGGAGCAAGTTCAGAGTCAAAACATTCGGAAGGACCGAGCACATCAACCGATGATAGCTCCCCCGAGAGTGAAGAGGACACCAACGAGGACTCCTTTAGTGAGCCAAATCTAAATGCAAATCAAAAGCAGGTCTCAAATAAGAAAAAGAAAAACCTTAAGAGGCGTCGATATCGAGCCAATGTACGTGCTAGGATAAAAAAGAAGAGATCCTCAGCAGAATGGCTCAGTTATATAGGAGCATGTGATGCTCATCGAAAATTGGTAGACAATTGGGGTGAATATCTCCAAAATGTTATGTGGTGTAGACCACGAGCCCATGACATAGCCCAATTAGAGATCATAGACAAGCCAAAGTTGAGCCGCACTGCAAGGAGGCGTCAAAACCAAGAGTTAGCTGGACAACACAAGAAAGCAGAAATGGAAGCACAAACCAAAGCACAACCAGAATCCACAGACTTGCATCCTGCACCAGAACATTTCAAATCTTACACCACACGGGAAGCAAAGGTTGTGTACACAAAAGCCCAAAGAATACCTATCGATGGGAATAATGGAATCTATGATGGTCCGGAAATAGTTAAAGAAATAGAATTAGCTGACCCCGGTGAAGAATCAAAACCTGTTTTTATTGCCCAAGACCTCACAGAAGTTGAAGAGGCGGTCCTCAAAGAGCTTCTCAAGGAATTCAAGGACGTATTCGCTTGGACATATCATGATATGAAAGGTGTTCCACCTTCTGTGGTCCAACATACAATCCCTATGATTAGCACTGCGAAGCCCGTACAACAAAGACCCTACCCGATGAATCCTAAGTACGCAAAGATCATTCAAGAAGAACTAGAAAAGCTTATCAAATGTGGGTTCATATATCCTATTGAACACTCTGAATGGGTGTCTCCAATAGTTATCGTGCCAAAAAAGAATGGGAAACTCAGGGTGTGCGTGGACCTCAAAAAAGTTAATGCAGCTACTAGAAGAGACCATTACCCCCTACCATATTCCGAACATGTACTCGAAAGAGTTGCAGGCAAGGAAGCTTATAGCTTTCTAGATGGGTACTCAGGCTACAACCAAATCACGATAGCGCTAGAGGACCAAGCTAAAACTGCCTTCATCACAGAATTTGGCGTGTTTGCATTTCGTGTGATGGATTTTGGCTTAACAAATGCCCCTGCTACATTCCAACGATTAATAAACACTGCTTTTAAAGAATATTTGAGAGAGTTTTGTGAAGCTTTCTTAGACGACCTTTGTGTTTACTCTTCTTGGAAAGAACATCTATCATGTTTGTGGAAGGTGTTTGAAAAGTGTAGGTTATATCGTATCTCATTGAACCCGTTCAAATGCCAATTTTGGGTCAAGCATGGAGTTATTTTAGGACATATAGTATCCAAGAATGGTATCTCAACCAATGAGAGCAAAATTAAAGTGATTCTAGAGTTACCACCACCAACCAATTACAAGGGAGTTCAAAGGTTCATGGGACACGTGGGTTATTATCGACGGTTTATTTTATTTTTCGCTGAGATAGCACGTCCTTTGTACAAGCTTCTCATTGAATTTAAATGGACTGAAGAGTGTGACCAGGCCTATGAACAATTGAAGAAAACACTAGCAAGTGCTCCAATTTTAAGGACACCTAACTGGGATGTCATTTTCCATGTGCATATTGATGCATCAAACTTTGCTATTGGGTGTGTTCTCACTCAACCAGGAGAACATAAATTGGACTATCCCATTAGCTTTGCAAGCCGTCAATTGAACGATGCTGAAAGGAACTACACCACTACAAAGCAAGAAGGTTTGGCAATGGTTTATGCAGTAAAGAAATTTCGCTACTACCTTCTGGCAAACAAGTTTGTATTTTATGTAGACCATCAAGCGTTGCTGTATCTGGTAAACAAGCCATGCTCTACAGGAAGAATCACACGATGGTTGTTAATTCTTCTGGAGTTTGATTTCACGATTGTAGTGAGACCCGGTAAAAGGCACGTCATGGATGATCATTTGTCTCCCATACCCAATGGTGAAGCCCCTACAGGAGTTGATGATGAATTACCCGATACTTCCCTATTCATAGTTGAGACTATGCCTGAATGAGTGAGAACATTGTTAACTTTTTAGTTAATGGTTTTCCACCCAAGGAACTTTGTAAGGATATCGCTCGAAGGCTAGTAAAAGAATGTGAACCCTATTGTTTGATTGCCGGAACTCTGTATAGATTAGGCAAGGATGATATTCTTAGGCGTTGTGCCCGCGAGGATGAATATTTGTATATCTTGCAAGAAGCACATATGGGCATAGCAGGAGGACATTTTTCAGGAGACCTGACTGCTAGAAAGGTGCTGCAATCAGGCTATTGGTGGCCAACTTTATTTAAGGATGCATCACTTTTTACAAAAGGGTGTGATGAGTGCCAACGTTACAAGACCACACAGTGCAAAGACAGAATGCCCTTACATCCTATTAAAGTAACCCAACCATTTGAAAAATGGGGCTTAGACTTTGTAGGTCCAATTAGTCCCGCAGCTCGCAACACTCAATCTCGATATATTCTAGTTGCTACAAACTATGTAACAAAGTGGGCTGAAGCTAAGGATTCACAAAAAGCTGACGTGAGGACAACAACTAAGTTTCTTTTTGAGAACATTATCACAAGATTTGGTTGCCCTTTTGAAATTGTTAGTGATAATGGTACCCATTTTATAAATGAGGTAATAAGAGAGCTTACCACGACCTTTATGATATCCTACCATAAGTCTACACCTTATTACCCGCAAGCTAATGGACAAGCCGAGAGCACCAACAAGACTCTAATCTCTATTTTAACCAAGACGGTAGAAGCTCATCGCACTGATTGGGATTTGAAGTTGACATCTGCTCTATGGGCTTATCGTACTGCTTATAAAGTGGCTATTAATTGTACGCCATTCAAAATGGTATACGGCCAAGAAGCGGTTATGCCTTGGGAGTTTGTCATTCCTAGTCTTTAGGTAGCTTCGCAAGAAGGATGGAATGGTAACCCCTTAACCGAGAGTTTGTATATCTTAGAAAAACTAGACGAAGAGAGACAGTTGGCTGTGCAAAATGCTCTTGTGGAAAAGGATAGGAGAAAGAAGTGGTTTGATCGCCATGTGAAGGACAAGGACATCAAAGTTGGTGATAAAGTCCTTATGTATGGAGTACGTAAAGAGAAGAAAAAGTTGAAATATGCTGGTAAAGGACCATATAGAGTATGTGAAATTACCCCACAAGGTACCCTTCGTGTGGAAACTCTTGATGGAGTTGAAACCATTGGATTCCTCAATGGGAGTAAATTCAAAAGATATTATGATCCTTTAAGCCAAGAAGAACTACAGGCCATTCATCAAAAGAAGGCCGCCAAAGCACAAACCGAGTTAAATAAGATACAAGCTCAAGCTGAGGCTAAGGATAGACAACAACGTATAAGACAAAAACGAGAGGCTAACCTTGGAGTCACAAATGCATTCCACGTGGAAATCAAAGAGGATGGGTTGGACTCTGACACACCTCTACGATACCCTATTGAGTTAAATAGTGCCTATGGAAAAGTGCTATATAACGCCTTATTGGACACGGGTGCTAAATATAATTTGCTATCCTATGGGGTGTGGTGTCAGTTAGGAAAGCCACCTCTATCTGAGAGTATTGTCCAAGTCAAGGGTGTCAACAAGAAAAAAACTACGGTTTTTGGAATCTAGCACACTTCTGTCAGTTATGACAATGGAATTGTAGCTCAAGACTTTTTGGTCATGCCTACTGGAACTATGGAGGGTAATATAAACCTAGGCTGCACGTGGATGATAGCCACCAAATGCACTCTTGATTGGGGGACTGGGGGTGTTACAACGCAAAAACCAACTCTTAGCTCTACCACTCAAGCCATAGTCCCTGAGATATTGCCTAAGGAAATAAAACCCAAGACATTGCATGTCCAGGAGGTTGAACCATACGTCCCCATAGCCCAACTCTCTAGAGCTTCAACTGATGTAGTTCAAAGAAAGCTTCAGACACACAAGAACCATCCTAATATAACAGAGAAAACATACAAGTGGGTCCCTAAAGCCTCTGTAGTGAGCATGGTTGATGCAAAAAAACGGAAACCTAGTAAGAACCGTCCCACTCACTCCAAGAAATGTAAAGAAACGTTGCGTTGGATTCCTAAACGACTATTGGAAGCCCAAGGATACTATGAAGGAAATGATCTAATCTGGGTGCCCAAACGTAAAGTGTACTCTTACCTGTCACCTGGCCCATGTAAACCCAATCTTGTGGCTCCAAAACAAATTGAAAATCGTGGAAAGGAAAAAATCATGGAACGTTACACACCCGATCTAGAGCTAGTTTGGGTACCAAAGAAAGAACGATTTGTTCCACCTAGCTTAGGAACAGGGAAATCAAATGAAGCTTCTTGCTCTTCATGTAGTTCCTATACGCAAATAGAAGCTTCGACACAACCTCCACCTACCACTGTACATATCCATACAAGCACGAAAGAGTTTGCACCTCCCGGGGTAAGTTCACCACCTACAACAATGTTGCAAATAAAATCATGGGAGAGTAACTTACCACCCTTGCAACTAGATGAAACGCATAGGGCGGTCGAAAACTATTGGTTAAAACTTTCACCCATAACAACTTGGAACAATTGGTTTCAAAAGGTGACGACCTCATTCCAAAAGGTATGATCTACCCAAGGAAGGGGGGAGTGTTTGCTAACATCAATCATTCACTCGCTCCCCTCTCAACCTTCCTCCCTGACCTCTCAATTCCAATCTTAGGGAATGTATATATATAGCCTTATACTCACAAAAAACAAAAATAGTAAAGAGCAAGAGCGACTAGCAACGAGAGAGCACCCTATCAGATCTTACATATAAGTCCAAATTCACCGTGTCAATTCAAGCAACACACAAAAACAACTCTTATGTTTTAAAGGCCTAACCAAATCTATTTGTCTTGTCAGAAATGGCTACTTCACCAGAGGCATGCACTTCTATTTTTGATGAAAGGTACCCTTTGTCTTTTCCTCAAGTGTTCTACGTATGCTACCCTATACTTTCTTGTGAATGGGATTTGATAGAGAGCCTTGCATGTGAGAGAAATTTTGAGGAGCTAGAATGGATGATACGTCTATGGCTAACTAGTGATCCCTACCCAGTAGCGAATGTGTCTCCAATGGCACATGCTTATTCTTTTGCACAAGATGAGTATCCACGCATCGCGAGGTTCTTGATTAGCATGCTTGCACAAGAGGATGATGAAGAGGAACTAATAGAGACCGAGGAAGACTATGGCCTCACGGACAACGATTTTATTTATCTAGATGATGAGGATAGAGGCCTAGCCTTAGGGTGGCCACCCGGTTTATATAATATCCTCTTTCCTTGATTCTAAAAGGGGTGACAGATAGGTAGGTTAGGGGTCTAGATTGTGTTTTGAGTTTGTTTTTTAGGAGTTTTAATTTTTCACACTGACATGCCTCCTAGAGGTATAGTGGCTGTTTTTGGATGTGTTAGGTAGGACTTATATGGATCTCCATCCACATGGCTGAGGACATCTGCTTCAACGAAATGATCCACTCCATACCTCCAGGTGTACTACTTTCCATGATTCATGTTGGTGGATATGTGTAATTTCTAATAATGATTTTTCATTCTTTGTTTGAGTGCAATAGTTATGATTGTTATCTGCCATTATAGATGTATAAATTTGCCTTTGCTTTAGTTGATTGAACTCCAGTTTAATCTTATGGATGAGCCTGGAGATTAGGAGACCGTGACTTTAGGTTAACTCATTTACTTGACCACTAGGCCTAGCTAATAAAATTATCCGAGTATTTGAGACCTTAGGAATGTTTTAGGCAGAGAAAGGCTTGCTCACTCAAACAACAAAAAACACTAGTGCGAATACCAAGGAAATGGAAAAAAAAAAAACAACAACATAAGTGCCACAAATGAAAAATCTTACGTTGGAAGAGAAATCCTGGCTTGAATTGGTACTTCACTCACATGTATTGTCTATGGTACTAGAGCCCTAGAGGTTCCCAGTGTGGGCGCTTTTCCTTGAGAAGAAAAAAACCCCGGACATACAAAATAAGCACACACGTCACATGATTGTGACCCAAAGTAAAAAAGTATTAAAAACAATAAAAATTAAAAATTAAAAGACTTCCATTGAGCTTACAGTTAACATTTCAAGCTTTTGTTTGCAGTTGTGAGAGCGAGTTGGCTAATCAAAGCTGAAAAGCATAATTAGGGAATCTTGCATTTAGATAATCTTCTTAGCTTAGCTAGTACTAGAGTAGTTGTTTTAACCTTAGTCATAGCTAACTAATTGATAGACTCACCCATAAGCTCAAAACTCTTGATTAATTAATTTACTCAAAGTGCAATTTATTTGTCCTTAATGGCAGTCTAACATTTCATAAATCTTGCATTTACTCATTTCCACATGTACTTTACATTCCCCTCATGATTTATGGCAATATAATTTCGCTTGCTAAAACAGTGACTTTGCCTTACAGATTCAAATCTAGATGCTCTACAACATGGACATACCAAGCTTCAACTCAATAGCTTCCGAGGACGGAATCTACATCAGGAAGGGGGGCAATGTTAACCCTCGTGGCTCATAGACACCCTATCGCCTACGATGGACACTGTAACCGTATTATTTATTTAAGTAGAGTCAGGCACCGGGCTTGTCGGTCCAATAGGGAAAGGTAGAGTGATCGCCGATGAGAGGCGCACTCTAACACGAACATGCTAGGGTTAGTTGGCTAAGCATGGGCGCCCAAGTGTGAATGGGGTGAGCTCACATAAAAGACAATTAAACCTAAAATTGAGTCATTCTCTCATTGTGCAATAGAAGCTGCTCTTGCTCCATGTCCACCTTCTCCTACACCATCTCCTTGTGTGTGTGCGAGAGAGAGAGAGAGAGAGAGAGAGAGAGAGAGAGAGAGAGAGAGAGAGAGAGAGAGAGAGAGAGAGAGAGAGAGAGAGAGAGAGAGAGAGAGAGAGAGAGAGAGAGTGAGAGTGTGTGTGCGATCGAGCGTTGCGGCGGCACGACGGCGGCGAGGCGGTTGAGCGCGGCGTAGCGGCGTATCCCTCTTCTTCGCGGTGAGGAATCCTCTACGGTAGGAGCATAAGGCGGTGAGTGACACACCATTGCCCTCTTTGAGCTTACTAGTTAAACTAGTTGTGTGCTTGGAGCCGTCTGCGGCTCGTACACGGTGTATCGGCAAGTCCCTTGCTTCGACAGTGCGGCAAGGAGCGCACACCTCCATAACACAATGGTTAGTAGGTTGGACAAGTGATGGACCTCTGTCCCAAAACATCCATGGTAGTAAACATGGTAGTTACACTCCATTCACACATTGACCTTCAAACAATTGAGATAACTTCTTTCAATAAACCTAGATTGGACAAGTGGTGGACCTTCAAACCACCTTGGGCTAAAAAATTTATAACTTAAGGGATAGTAGGTTGGACAAGTGGTGTACCTCTGCCCCAAAACATCCATGGCAGTAAACATAGTAGCTACACTCCATTCACACATTGACCTTCAAAAAATAGAGATAGGACTATTGAATAGAGCTAGCTTGGATAGGTGATGGCCCTTCAAACCACCTTCAGGGCTAAACCCACCATAACACAAGGGATAGTAGGGTGGACAAGTTGTGGACCTATGCCCCAAACCATCCATGGTAATCGAGATAGTAGCTACACTACATTCACACATTGATCTTGAAGCAATATAGATAGCTTGAACAGGTGGTCCACTTGCACACCACCCTAGGCTAAAACCTCCATAGAAAAATGGATAGTAGGTTGGACAAATGGTGGACCTCTGCCCCATACTATCCATGGTGGTAAACATAGTAGTTACACTCCATTCACACATTGACCTTCAAATAGTAGAGATAGATTCTTTTAATAGAGTTAGCTTGGACAGGTGGTGGACCTTCAAACCACCTTGGGCTAAAACCTCCATAATACAATGGATACTAGGTTGGAATAGTGGTGGACCTCTATCCCAAACCATCCAATAGTAGAGATAGATTCTTTTAATAGAGATAGCTTGGACAGGTGGTGGACCTTCAAACCACCTTGGGCTAAAACCTCCATAATACAATGGATACTAGGTTGGAATAGTGGTGGACCTCTACCCCAAACCATCCATGGTAGTAAACAAAGTAGCTACAGTCCATTCACACATTGACCTTGAAACAATAGAGATAGCTTCTCTCAATGGATCTAGCTTGGATAGATGGTGGACCTTCAAACAACCTTGGGCTAAAAGCTCCATAACACAATGAGTAGTAGGTTGGACAAGCGGTGGACCTTTGCCCAAAACCATCCAAGGTAGTAAACAAAGTAGCTATAGTCCATTCACCTATTGACCTTGAAACAATAGAGGTAGATTTGTGTAGAGTGTGCAGGTGATGGAGAAGGTAGAAAAGAAGACTACGCACACACACCAACACACATCAAGATAAACACACACACAATCGTTACCCTGCAGTAGCCATTCAAGGAGCTGCTCTTCTCTTCTTCTTCTCTTTGAACTATATCCAAAGGTATATTTACAACATAGTATAGTCAGTGTCCAGCCGCCCATAGCACAATGGACATATTCTTTAACACTCCCCCTCAAGCTCAGAGTGAGCTTGCATATGATGGATTCCCAATGCTTCACGAAAGTAGCAAAACTTCTCCTTTCCAAGAGCTTTTGTGAATATATCCGCAACTTGATCATTTGTCTTCACATACACCAAATCAATCTCACCTGCCAAAACTTTTTCTCTAATGAAGTGATAATGTACTTCAATGTGTTTAGTGCGAGCATGGTAGACTGGATTCTTTGCCAACATGATGCTGCTAATATTGTCACAATATATAATGACACTGTCAAGATAGTCAAAACCAAAGTGTACCTTAAGTACTCTCAACCATGACTCTTCACATGCTGCCAAAGCTGCTCCACGATATTCAGCTTCTGTACTTGATAATGCTACAGTTGATTGCTTCTTGCTACTCCAACTTATCATACCATTGCCAATGGAAAATGCATAACCACTCATAGATATTCTATCCATAAAATCTTGTGCCCAATCTGCATTTGTGTAACCATAAAGACAAAGCTTCCCATTCTTTTCATAAAACATTCCATAACTGACAGTGGTTTTCACATATCTCATAATCCGTCTCACTGCATCAAGATGACTTTTACATGGCTTTTGCATGAATTGACTCACAACACCCACTGCAAAACTCAAATCTGGCCTTGTTATTGTCAAGTAAATAAGGCTTCAACCATCTTGCGATACATAGTGACATCCTCAATGTAATGTCCATCATCAAACAACTTTACATTTTGATCAAGAGGTGTATCAACCGGTTTGCACGCTGTCATTCCATACTTCTCAAGCATATCCAACACGTATTGTCTTTGTATCATCCAAATTCCTGATAATGTATTGAAAATTTCGATTCCCAAGAAATATCTCAACTCACCAAGGTCCTTCATGTTGAATTCTCTCAACAAACTCTTCTTGACATGCAAAATTTGCTCATCATGACTTCGAGTGAGAATCAAGTCATCAACATAGATAACAATAACGACGATCTCTCCATCAACATGATTCAAAAACAATGAGTGATCAGCAGTAGACTGTTTAAATCCAATCTTCTTCAAGAATCTGGTTATCTTTTCACACCAAGCTCTAGATGCTTGCTTCAAACCATACAATGCTTTCTTCAACTTACACACATTATATGGAAACTCTGGATGTTGATAACCCTCTGGCTGTATCATATAAAATTTTTCTTCCAAGTCACCATTTAAGAATGAATTATCCACATCCATTTGCCGTAACTTCCAACCAAACATACTTGCCATTGCTATCACCAATCTGACTGTTGTCATCTTTGCAACTGGACTAAATGTCTCATCATAATCAAGACCTTTTGTTTGTGCATAACCTTTAGCAACAAGCCTCGCTTTGTATCTTTCCACACTACCATCTGACTTGCACTTGACTTTGTATACCTATTTTGAACCAATTGCTTTCTTTCCACTTGGCAAGCGAACCAAATCCCAAGTGTCATTCTTCACAAGAGCATCCATCTCATCATCCATAGCTGACTCCCATTCTGATTTTCCAATTGCCTCTTGAAAACATGTAGGCTCTTTATGTTGCACACGTGAAACCATGTATGCATAATGTGTACACATATAACCATTGTATGTCAATCTATCAACTGGATAACACACCCTCTCTGATCTGTCTTCTTATGCCTTGTTCACGTAAGTAATCATCAAAACTGTGTGACATGTACTCTCCCCCTCCATCTGTACGTAGGCATTTAATTTGACAACCATTCTCTTTCTCAACCATAACTTTGAACTCCAAGAATACCTCAAATTCCTTTGACTTTGCCTTTAGAAAGTAAACCCATGTCATTCTGCTATAATCATCTGTGAATGTGATAAAATATCGACAACCATTTGGCGTACCATGATCACAAGGTCCCCAAATATCTGAATGAACAATTTCCAAAGGACTTTGGCTAATTCTCCCCCTCTTTGGAAATGGTAAACGAGATTGCTTTCCAAATTGACAAGCTTCACAAACATGATCGAAATTCAATTTGCCAAACTTTGGTAATCCACGTACAATTTGATTTGATTGCATAGGCTTTGGTCTTCTAAAATTGACATGACCAATCCTCTTATGCCATAACTCTGCCCAATCATCTTGAGTGACTGATTGTTTGCATACATACCACTGTGCAAGCATGGATCTCCAGCTTCCAATGAGAACAAGCGACCTGTCTTTCTTCCACGTGCCAATATCTTGCCTGGTCTGCCTTTGTGAAACTCCTCTATGAAGTAGCCATAAAAATTAAAACGGACTTGCAACCCTTGATCTGTCATGTGTCCAACTGATGCTAAATTCTTGTGATTGAAGGCACATATAGAACATCTCCCAATGTGTTGTATGTCCTGTCTTTTTCTAGCAATGGAACTGAACCAACATGCGTAATCCGATGCATTGTATCATCACCTGTAGCGACAAACTCATCCTCTTCTAATTTCTCTTTTCTGTCAAACCATTCACCATGATAAGTCATATGATTTGTGGCACCACTATCTAAATACCAATCATCTATATGATGTGGATCCACCATGCTTCCAACAACATGCTCCATAGGAAATAAATGTCCACTCGATCTATTGTCATATATATTTTGATCATGAGGATTGTATCTAGCAAAGTTTCCTCCATGTCTGCCATAACCTCGACCTCTTCCACCACGATCACGATTTTGATTTAGCCTTGTGTAACATTCTCTTTCAAAGTGACCATAAATTCCACATCTGTTACAATATCCATCTCTTTGAGGATGTACAAATCGTCCACCTCCACGTCCACGAGTTCGGGCTCTCCCCCTGCCCCTTTGGCTATAATCATTGTAACTTTGACTTTGTTGGTTTTGCCATTGACCTCTTCCAACATTGTTTCCACGACCATAGTTTCCTCTTCCACCTCTATTGTTTCCACGACCTCTAGAGTAAAAAACCTGATCTCTGGAATTGTTATTTGATGTAGAAGGACCTGACTTGCCTAACTTCACCTCTTCTTGCAAACAAAGGTTTACTAACTCTTCAAAATCAGGCATGTGTCCTCGAACAGATATAGCTGTATCCAATGACTTGTATTCCGGTCCCAAACCATTCAATGTCACTGAAACTAAGTCATCATCTAGAACTTCAACATTAATGCTCGCAAGATCTTCCTGTATTTGCTTTATCTCTGTCACATAATCTGATATGGATCTATTTCCTCGCCATACACAATGTAACCTTTGCTTTAAGTGAACTTTTCGTGGTTCTGTATTGGAGCTGTTCATTCTTGCTAGTATCTCCCATGCTTCCTTTGGAGATTGAGCCTTCTTCACATGTGGTATAAAGAAGTCACTAATGCATAGTGAAATCCAATGCATCACTTTCCTTGAATTCTCGATCCATTTCTTGTAAGCTTCTACTCCTGCTTGCCATGTTTTATGTGCTTCAACATTCTCTCTATTTGGTTCCAAACCAACCTCGGGACACTCTTGTTCACCTGTAATGTAATCCCATAAACCTTTGCCCATGATAAAGTTCTCCATCCTGTAAGACCATATGCTGTAGTTCTCTCTGGTCAGCTTCTCTCCAACAATCTGTGTGACTTGAGTTGAACTTTCTACCATCTTCACACTCTCAATTTCTTCCAAAGGATTTTGACAAAATTTCGGCAGAGTTTCGTTTGTATTTGGACAATATCTCAAGTGACAATCTCAACCAAAGTGCTCATAAACACTGACAGAAAATCTCTCACTGCCAAGGGAAAATCCACTGACTCACTTTGCCACAGACTGACTCAATACTATGCATAAATACTCTAAAACAATGTCCACATGGACCTGTATGAAAATGCAATCCATACGCTATCCTGTACCACATTACCATACATCCACCTTCTTCCCATAGTCGTAAACGACATATGAGGTCTTTCGCGCGGCCAGTCGGGGGTTCGCTCCAGTACCTAATCCACCTTGCCAAGGTACCAAAGCTCCCAAGGCAAGGCTTCAAAAAACCTCATTCGACCCTCACAAAGGCTGCAGTTTTCCAAAATACATTAACCGCATATCCATACATAACCACAAAGTACTCAATCTGACAATATAACCTCCTCAACTTCTTCCCACAACCTTTCTTACATAGGCGGCTGTCCATAACGGACCCACAACAACCAAACATAATCTTCGATAACACAATATCATGATGCAAAAGCTCTATGTCGCTCTCCAAAACCTGTGTAAATGCTGAATTCTTCACCTGTAACCTGTAAATCTACTGTCGAGTGCAAAACTGGACATCTCCTATGCTTGTGTGAGTTAGCTGTTTGCTGCAGAAAATTGCAGATTTTGGAAAATCTGAGTACGCCAATGCGTCCAAAACGCCCAAAAACATAAAGATAGTCTCCTGGATCACTGTATTCCGAGTTGGGGTGAGGGAGTTATGACCAAAAAACCTCTCTTTTTTACTGTTTTCTAGAGCTGCGGAAACCTGTGTATTGACTGTAGTTCCTTAAACTGAGCTCTGATACCACTTTGTAGAGTGCGTAGGTGATGGAGAAGGTAGAAAAGAAGACTACGCACACGCACCAACACACATCAAGACACACACACACAATCGTTACCCTGCAACATCCATTGAACGAGCTGCTCTTCTCTTCTTCTTCTCTTTGAACTATATCCAAAGATATATTTACAACATAGTATAGTCAGTGTCCAGCCGCCCATAGCACAATGGACATATTCTTTAACAATTTTATCAATTGCTCTAGCTTGGATAGGTGGTGGACCTTCAAACCACCTAGGGCTAAAACCTCTATAACAAAATGGATAGTAGGTTGGACAAGTGGTGGATCTCTACCCAAAACCATCCATGGTAGTAAACATAGTAGCTACACTCCATTCACACATTGACCTTGAAAAAAAGATATAGCTTGATTCGATAGACGTAGCTTGGACATGTGGTGGACACTTCATTCACACATTGACCTTCAAACAATAGAGATAGCTTCTTTCAATAGAGCTAGCTTGGACATGTGGTGCACCTTTTTACCACCTTGGTATAAAACCTTTATGACTTAAGCAATAGTAGGTTGGAAAAGTGATGGACCTCTACCCTAGACCATCGATGGTAGTAAACATAGTAACTACACCCCATTCACACACTAACCTTCAAACAATAGAGATAGCTTCTTTCAATAGAGCTAGCTTGCACATGTGGTGCACCTTTTTACCACCTTGGTATAAAACCTTTATGACTTAAGCAATAGTAGGTTGGAAAAGTGATGGACCTCTACCCTAGTCCATCGATGGTAGTAAACATAGTAACTACACCCCATTCACACACTAACCTTCAAACAATAGAGATAGGAATATTGAATAGAGCTAGCTTGCACAGGTGGTGGACCTTCAAACCACCTTGGGCTAAACCCACCATAACACAAGGAATAGTAGGCTGGACAAGTTGTGGACCTATGCCCAAAACCATCCATGGTAATAGAGATAGTAGTTACACTCCATTTACACATTGACCTTGAAACAAGTAATAGCTTGAACAGGTAGTCCACCTTCACATTACCTTGGGATAAAACCTCCATAACACAATGGATAGTAGGCTGGACAAGTGGTGGAACTTTGCCACATACTATCCATGATATTAAACATAGTAGTTACATTCCATTCACATTGACCTTCAAATAATAGAGAGGGCTTCTTTCAATAGAGTTATCTTGGACAGGTGTGGTGGACCTTCAAACAACGTTGGGCTAAAAAATCCATAACACAATCGATAGTAGGTTGGACAACGAGTGGACCTCTGCCCCAAACCATCCATGGTAGTAAACAAAGTAGCTACACTCCATTCACACATTAACCTTGAAATAATAGAGATAGATTCTTTCAATGGAGCTAGCTTGGATAAGTGGTGGACCTTCAAACAACATAGGGAAAAAACCTCCATAGCACAATGGATAGTAGGTTGGACAAAAGGTGGACCTCTACCCCAAGCCATCTATGCTAGTAGACATAGTAGCTACACTACATTCACACATTGACCTTGAAACAACATAGATAGTTTGTTTCAATAGAACTATCTTGAACATGTGCAAGACCTTCAAACCACCTTGGGCTAAAACCTCCATAACACAATGGATAGTAGGTTGGACAACGGGTGGACCTGTGCTCCAAACCATCTATGGTAGTAAACATAGTAGCTATACTCAATTCACACGTTGACCGTGAAATGATAGAGATAGCTTGTTTCAATAAAGCTAGCTTGGACACGTGGCGGACCTTCAAACCACCTTGGGCTAAAGCCTCCATAACATAATGGATAATAGGTTGGACAAGTGGTGGACCTCTGCCCAAACCATCCATGCTAATAGACATAGTAGCTACGCTCCATTTACACATTGACCTTGAAACAATAGAGATAACTTGTTTCAATAGAGCTATCTTGGACAAGTGGTGGACCTACAAATCACCTTGGAAGTAGGTTGGACAAGTGAAGGACTATATTATTTAGTAACAAACTGAATTTGTATTTTTTTTCCAGAAGATATGGCACCAAAAAGGAATGTTATAAGGGTGGCTGTCTCAATTGACTATACTTGCAATCATCAAAGGAATTGGTATCTAGATATACATGGTGTGGAGGGTGCACAATTTTATAAGGTGCATATATCTATTGCAAAGAAAGAGAATAATAGTCTATTTGAAGATGTTGGCCAAGTAGTGGAAGCCTCTATCTCTATAGTTAATGGTCATCCATAGGTGGAATGCATTGATATTGTAGTCCCAATGAATCAAGAATTCCAATTATCTCTAGGAGAAGATGCATTTTCATGCATGTTGCAAAATAAAGATGAGACAATGTTTTCTCAAAAATGGAATATTGAAGAGTCAACTCAAGGTTTCAGAACAGATCAACTTCAAAGCTCCATCATAGCCACACTATAGGGAAAGAAGGGGAAAGCTTCACGACCACCTATAAACAAGAAATTCAAAGTGCAAAAAGTAGCACCTAAAGAGACTAGTTCTATTTTGGATGTAGACAATGCATCTCTAGCATCCTCAACACAAGGTTCAATGTCCAAGATGAGAATCATGGATCCAAAAGCTCTAGAGGCAGAGGCCATGAAAGGACAAGAAAAAGATACAGGTGGAATGAATAAGTATATAATCTATTACCCTTCCAATATAAGGAGTTTGATATCCCTATTCAAAATTGTTGGCTGGCCCCTGATCACTATTTTATGTATGCTAATTAGCATACATTCTCTGCTAGTTAGCATACACACTATATTGACACTTCCTTGTTAGCATATTTTGTATGCTAGTTATCATGGTGGTTAGCACACTTTGTATACTAGTTAGCATAGTTAGCATAGACAATGTGAATGTCTACAGGATATAGATGCCTATCATACATGGAATGCTACTTGTCACACTATGCATACAAGCAGTTATTATGGTTTTGATGAAAATTAATGGGTGAATGAAATACACAGGTATCAATGATGTAGGATGCAAACCTAACAAGACACCTTTCAGTCAAAGGATAGAAAAGAAGCTCTGTAATGATAAATCTGATGAGCTGGATAGACAGCATGAAAGGGTAGATGTAATGCCACAGCATGCGACAGTGCATAAGGATGCTGCAGATGGTAAAGAAACAGATGATGATGATGAAGATTTTATCATTATTTATCATCCCAAACCGAAGCCCCCTACAAATGATCAAAGAAGTGTCTCAGAGAAAACGGTTAGGAGTGTGCAAGAGGAAGGTAGGAGTGCTCAAAAGGAAGTTTACAGTGGGCTGACTGCGCAAGACGCCAATGATGACAACCCCTTGCAAGGTTTTGTTGAAAGTGAAATTAAAGAGAAAAGGTGGCCTAGAACAGATTTTGGAATATTATGGGGATGAGATATGTGCTGCCCTTCCGAGCACCTTGGATGACGTAAATGAACGCAGTAGAGGTGAAAAGAAATCCATTCAATCACGTGCTTGCAAGAAATTATGTTGAATCTATTCCCTGTTGTGTCCAAGCTATTTAGTGTTAGCAAGCTCCACACCTTGTGGCATGTATCTCTCTGGATGTTTATAATGGAGAAACTCTTTTCAATATTATTTTACTGTACAAAAGTTAAATAGTTTTTTCTTGTCCTTTATGATGTATTTGATACCATTTCTGTGTCACAAGGCAAGATAAACTGCAGTTAGTTGCCCTACATGATTTGAATTATGCCATTGCATGCAAAACCATATGAAAGCGGTGTATTGCCAAGGTGAGAAACGTACAAAAAGAAAAGGCCGAGATTGAGAAGCCCTTGTCTAGCTATCTTGAACGCTTAACAAAAATTCTTGAGTACTTCAGTTATGTTCATCCCTCGGGGAAATTTATTTTTGCTGAGTGGTATGCACTACCAGACCCAATATGCGTGCCAAAGCCGTTGCTAGACGAGGGGCGCGCTTTGGTTCTTGATTTAAATGGCCCCCTTGTTCAAGTTGTAGAGCCAATGTACGGTGACATTCCCCCTAAACATGTAGGGAAAATGATCAAGTACAATGTGCAAGATAGGAGGTATATTTTGTCGCAAAGATAACCACAAATTTCTGGATTGGTGCCTCCGATTTTTCCATGTGTATATATGGAGCACCAACATGGCACCTAAATTGAATGCAATATTAGAAACAATACTCAAAGAGCAACGGGCTAAGCTAAGAGGTGTTTTTTTCACAGAATCATTGTAGTGGCTAGTCTTGGTAGATATATACTAAGCCTGTATTCTTGAAGGATTTGAGATTGTTTTGGAAGAACTGCAAGTTTGGGCCCCAAAACAGTCTAATTATTGATGATAGTATGTACAAAGTGCACCAGAACCCTGAAGGAAGTTGGCTTGTTACTCCTAAGATAGAGGACCAGACTAAATAACAGTGGAAAAATTTCCTGATAGATACTTTGAGCAGCTCGTTGTTCCTATGGCTGCAACTAGAGGATCGTGCAGCGTATACAACTGAAAATGCGTTTGATACTGTCCCAAATCTTTTTTCACAAGAAGTGATCAGGAAGCTGACATTAGAAATGCAAAAGTGCAATGAGGCATAAGCTGAAAGACATAAGAGAGAGGGGCTACAGACAAAAAAATTAGAGAAGCAGCAGTAGGAAGAAGAAGAAAGAGAGTTGCAAGAACCAAAAGCTCAGCAAGAAGAAGAAAGAGAGAAAGACCCAAAAGCTCAACAAACAAAGAAGCAAACGGACACTGGGCAAAAGCGAGTGTACAGGCGCACTAAACCACTATCTTATCCAGAGTAGGAGGCTCTCTGCAGTTTTGTAGCATTATGAGGAAAATTTGTAAATTGCCTTTCCAATGTTTGTAACTATTCCCACATTCATTTCAGATAGTAATGATCAGATCCTATACTATTCATTTTTTGAAGACAATACTATGTGTACTATTGGCATTCGTTTTGTAAACATTGAATATGTATACATTCTTGTTGGAAATCAGTAAAGGTATGCTAAATAGCATAATGTTTATGCTAGTTAGCAGACTGTTTATGCTAACTAACAAAAGCAGTATGCTAATTAGCATACCCACATTAGCTAATTAGAATGCATACTAATTAGCATACTTCATATCATGTATGCTAATTAGCATACCCACAGTAGCTAATTAAAATACATACTAATTAGCATACTACACATTTTTGTTTGTGCTAACTTCCGCTCATAGCATACCTTAGTATGCTAATTTGTATATACAGTATACAAGAAGCTGCCATGTTTTCTCCTTGAAACCAGCAATGGTATGATAATTAGCATACTGTCTAGCCCACTGGCATAAATAATACGCTAATTAGCATACATGGTATGCTAATTAGCATTCCTTCAATTAGCATAGTGTGGTTTTTTCTTTTTGTTAACTTCCACTCATAGCATAGTATGCTAATTAGCATACGGAGTATATAGAAAGCTGCCATCCCTTCCTGAAACCAGCATACAATATGCTAATAAGCATAGACTGTTAACTTCCACTCACAGCATAGTATGCTAATTAGCCTACAGAGTATATAGAAAGCTGCCATCCCTTCTTGAAAACAGCATACAATATGCTAATTAGCATACAGTGTATGCTTATTAGCATACACAATATACAAAGAGTTGTTATCTCCTCGCCTTAAAACCAACAAAGGTATGCTAATTAGCATACTGTCTATGCCTACTGGCGTAGACAATATGCTAATTAGCATACCTTCAATTGGCATACTGTACATTTTTGTTTGTGCTAACTTCCACTAAGTATAGTATGCTAATTAGCATACACAGTATACAGAAAGATGCCATCCCTTCTCCTTGAAACTAGCAAAACTATGCTATTAGCATATTTTTTATGCTAGCTACTTATTCTAATAACATACCCACAAAATGCCAATTGGCATAAATAGTATGCTAATTAGCATACACAGAATGCAGAGACTTGTCATCTCTTCTCCTTGAAACCAGCAAAGATATTCTTATTAGCATACTATTTATGACAACTGCCATAAACAATATGCTAATTAGCATACCTTCAATTAACATACTGTGCATTTTTGTTTGTGCTAACTTTCACTCACAACATAGTATGCTAATTAGAACACACAGTATACAAAAAGCTCTCATCTATTCTCCTTAAAACCAACAAAGGTATGCTAATTAGAATACACAATGAACTGAAAGGTGCCATCTCTTCTCCTTGAAACTAGCAAAGGTATGCTAATTAGCATACACAGTATAGAGAAAGCTGTCATCTCTTCTCCCTTAAACCAGCAAGGGTATGCTAACCAGTTGGCATAAAAAATATGCTAATTAGCATTCCACTCACAATATAGTATACTAATCAGCATACACAGTATACAAAAAGCTTCCATCTCTTCTCCTTGAAAACCAGCAAAGTTATGCTAATTCGCATATTGTTTATGCTAGCTAGCATATATAGTTTATGCTAATCAGCATAAACATTATGCTAATTAGCATTAGCATACATAGTATACAGGAAGCTACCATCTCTTCTCCTTGAAAACCAACAAAAGGTATGCTAATTAGCAAATTGTTTATGCTAACTAGCATAAATAGTATGCTAATTAGCATACCATTTATGCTAACTAGTATACCCACATAACACAATTAGCATACCTTCTTATTATCATATTGTGCAAGCCACTAGCCTTCTTTGCACACATCTTTCCAAACCCTAATGCCTTTCTTATAAGCTGGGTATGCCTTCTTTTACAGTTTCCATTTATATTTGTGGGCTACCTGCCCAAACCATATGGAGTCTTGCTTAAAAATCGTGAATTGTACGACACCAAAGGAGGTGTGCTTTGAGCTTGTTTGATCACCTCTATAGAGTTCTACATTTTGATGAGCTCAAATCCTCTAGGTTGAATGAGATAGGTTGTACAAATGATCCCTCTTAAACTGAGACCCCTCTGTGATAGACACCAAAGCCATGTATACATAAAGCACACAAGAGACACAAGAGAAAGAAGATACCCAAGTGTTTGATAAAACTGCATTATCTCCAAGCAAGAAGTATATTGAAGATATAGTGATTACAACTTAAAAGCTGAAGGGAATGCTATTGTAGATTGCTTCATAGCTTTTTGGGTTGATTGTGTACACCTGCTGTCTCTTTGGGATGTGCTCCATGGGTATTTTGATACATCGTACCAGCTGTGAAAGTACGTGGACGATGGGCTACTTGTGGTCTAGCTTAAAGGTGTATGCATCCAATTGCTCGTAATACAGACCTTGCATAACATATGAGCCTCTATCAATTGCATTGCCCCACTCATCGAGGTACCCCTTCTCCACCTTCTCCTTTGCTGCAACACACTTGACCAGGTAGAAATCCGCATCCTCGACGTTGGTCGAAGCATCTGGATTTATAACAAATGTGTCCCCAGCACATAATGGGCTACTCAACACATCATGATGAACTTTGCATGTGAAGTCATCATAGGCGACTGCTTCATCTTCCAGCTCACAATCTGACACGGCCTCATCAAGTAATGGTAGTAGAGTATGATAATCCCAAGGCTACACATGAGCTTTATTGATTCAACCATTCCATCTTCTGTGCATGCATCCATCTTCTGTGCATGCATGCATCACATAAGCATGACAAGGCTCTTGTTGCAAGGGCAGTTGGATCCCCAGGGTTGTGACCATGAAAAGCATGCAAAGAGAGAGTTTTTGCCATAGTGGCACAATTCCACTTCACCTACCCGTTCACTTCCCCTCTTTAACCTCCCAGAACACATGGGCACATTCCCTTTCTTTTGAAGGATAATGTGAAGGTGCTCCCTGCGAGACAGGTTGGCTTGGCAATAAGCAACCACATCAGTTGCACACCATAAAATAGCTCCATTAGGTTTTATCTTTTCATGGGTCAAGATTCTTTTCACAACTGCTCCTACACCATCATGCTCTCCCTTGCCATGCCCTGATCCAAAGAAGAAGCAGCTCATACCCATCGCTGTGAGTCCACCATATCTTGCAACGAAGTGAAAAGGCCTGGCCCCTTTGAATTGCGAGGCCGCATCATCAGACCACACCCAATGTTTCTTAGGAGTGACACCCTCTTGTTGTAACCAGTCACGGTGTAGCATGAAGCAGTGCTGCATGAACAACGTGTCATGCATCTTCTCATCTGATATGAAGAAGTGGATGGTTTTGACTACCTCCCCTGCCCTGCGGTAGTACGTTATGTGTACAAAAATGGTTACTTGACTAGAGTGCCAATGCATTGAATGAATCTCATTTTGTTCCTTGAAGGCATAATTCTTTGCAAAATCAACAACTGACATGACATCGTTTGAAAACCAAAGAAGGCAATCCTTGAATTGTTGTCCTTGTCATCGAGCCGCATAGTTATGAGTGATAAAGAGCTCCAACTTGGTCTTCAAGAGTTGAAGAAACTCCCAGTACTGCATTTCTTTGTGCAAAAGATATTTTCTTTTGTTAGTATTTCCCTGCTTGTCTTGAGCTTGTACATATGAAACTACTTTTACATTAATACTATTACCTGGATTTGTTGTCTCCAAGAAGCATAATTCCAACCTATTCACTCCACATGTCAAACAATCTCCCATCAAGCGTTTCCTTCGATGGAAAACTGCATCTGCGGGCTTTATACACAGAACAAACTCCAACATATGTGACACCTTTGAACGTGTGATGTGAAGCCAAGCAACCCTTGCTAATGCTCTCACCTGGGGCATAGATATTGCA
Source organism: Adiantum capillus-veneris (assembly GCF_014529385.1). NCBI lineage: Eukaryota > Viridiplantae > Streptophyta > Polypodiopsida > Polypodiales > Pteridaceae > Adiantum > Adiantum capillus-veneris. Next base: position 155,787,608 of record NC_140934.1, read on the forward strand.
TATATAGTCACAACCTGCTCTATGTAGCCCAAAAGCACGAGAGCGCGTGTGGTTCGATGTGTCATTCAAAAAGGACATTTGCACATGGTATTTGCAACAACATGTGTATCTATCCTTCAACCGCCTAGAAAAGAATGGCTTAAACATCTCAAACATTCTCATGCCAATCTTGAAATTTGGATGTTTTTCCTTGCATCTATGAAAGAACTCAACCTGCAACATCCAAATGATGATCAGTATTCAGACTGCTAACTATGACATCCAACATTTTCATGAAAACAAATCATAGTGTTAAATAGCACAATCAACATGCTAATGTGCATGCAACAACTTATGTTAACTAGCATAAAGAGTGTTAATTAGCATATATCTTGTGTTTACCAGGAAAATCTATATGCTAGGTGAAGGTGCCATGGGAAGCGTGTGCGAGTGCAAGTGCAAGAGCAGAGAGAGAGAGACCTGCTTTGGATGGAGCGCATAGCAACGTTATCCTGTTGCAGCTCCTTATTCTGTTGTATTAAAGAACATGTGTATACATGGTTAAGTTAGTAGATGGGTTAGTAGTAAGTGGGATGTTCGGCCAGTTGGCTTGAATCCCAAAAAACTCCCATTTGAAGGCCAACGTAGCCCAAGTGATCTGGTATGTACAACCGTGAAGCAATCTAGTGGCTTCAACCTATACCCATCAACTCACTGCAATGTGTAAACCACTCCAAAGCTAAGACTTTTGTCAAAGCATCTGCTGGGTTGTCGTCAGTGTGTACCTTGACCAAATCAATGAGATTTTTGGCCAAGAAATCTCTCACGAGATGATACCTGACTTCAATGTATTTCGAATTGGAGTGAATACGGGATTCCTTGCCAATGCAAGAGCACTCTGACTATCACAATATATCACTAGAGTCTCATCAATGCCAAGATTTTTGACCAAGCGAGATCACCATATAGCCTCTTTACTTGCATCCGACAATGCAATGTACTCTGCTTCCGTAGTGGAAGACAACGTACAATCTTGAAGACATGAACTCCAAGATACTGCTACTCCAGCAAATATGAAGACATAGCCAGATGTCGATCTCATATTGTCAACACAACCGCATAGTCTGCATCGACATAACCCATGATGGATGCATCACTGTTCCCGAAGCGTAAACACCTACTGACCGTACCTTTGAGGTACCTAAGAATGTGCTTCACTGCTTCCCAATGCTTACTACTAGGATTTGCCATATATCGGCTCACCACTCCCACTGCAAAAGCAATGTCTAGTCTTGTGGCCACCATAGCATACATGAGACTTCCCACTGCCAAAGAATATGGTATCTTAGCCATTTCAGCTCGCTCAACATCAGGTTTGGTTACATCTTCCTTGCTGAGTTTCAAGAATGCCTGCATTGGGGTACTCAATGCTTTCCCCCCCTGCATATTGAAACGCTACAAAACTTTCTCAATGTATGTTTCCTGAGATAACTCAAGAATACGACGTTTGCGATCTCTTCTGATTTGCATGCCAAGAAAGTGTGTAGCATCCCCCAAATCTTTCATTGCAAAATTTGGCTAAGTGTTTTCTTCAAGTTGACAATTTCCGCGATGGATTTCCTAGCTATAAGCATGTCATCAACATACAAAACTAGAATCATCAATCGAGTCATCATCTAGCTTTCTTGTGTACAAGTAGTGATCCTCTTCACTCCTTTTATATCCTTGAGACCTCATACATGTATCCAATTTATGATACCATTGTCTTGAACCCTGCTTTAAGCCATAAAGTGCCCTTTTGAGCTTACATACTAGCTCCTCACGAGATGCATTCTCCTAAACAAACCCTTCAGGCTGCTGCATGTAAACATCCTCATTGAGATCCCCGTGAAGAAATGCTGTCTTCACATCCATTTGGACAAGTTCCATGTCCTCAATCTCTACAAGAACAAGTACGGTTCTAAGCGTTGTCATCTTGACCAGAGGCCAAAATATTTCATCAAAATCGACTCCCTTTTGCTATTTGAACCCTTTGGCTACAAGTCTAGCCTGGTACTTTGGATGTGGATCACCTGAGGTAAATTTGTTCTTGTAAGCCCATTTGCAAGGTAAAGCTTTTGCATCATTGGCAGTTCTACCAAGTCCCAAGTGTCATTAGCCAGGATCGAGTTATACTCAGATTGCATAGCCTGCTCCCACTTCACCACATCATCCAGCATCATGGCTTCTTGGTAGCAGCTTGGCTCACCGCAATCGGTCAACATGATGTAATCAAGACCTGGCTCGAAACGCGCAGGTGGACGAGAGACTCTAGTAGACCATCTCATTCCTTGACCATTGCCTCTGGAGCATTGCTAGTGGAAGGTACATCACTAGCCCGCTGAGTTGATTTCACTGTCTCTGAGGCAACATCCTCAAAAGTGACTCTCCGAATCTCTATTTTCTTGATAGGTTGTTTATGTATCTTTGACTCATTGAAGATCACATCTGAACTATGAATGACTCGATGAGATTTCGGATTGACTCGATGAGATTTCGGATGCCAGAGACGATATCCCATCTCTCCATCTGCACCATATCCAATGAAAATACATTTGTGTGACTTTGTCTCTAACTTCTGTCGAAGTTGTTTAGGCACGTGAGCATAAGCCCCGGGGAGTTCACCTAATAGAAATGTAACCTATCACGTGAGTTCAACAGAAGGGTATTTAAAGCTCTTGAAACTTACAGAAATATATATACAGAAGGACATTATTTTTTTAAATTTGAAAAAAACTTACAGATTAAAAAAAAAGGGTACATTATATTCTTAACAAAATTCACAGATAAGGGGTTTTAGAAACATGTCTTGAACGCACGTGATATGGTAGTTTTACACATAGTGAACCCCCTGGGGCATAAGCTTCACAACCAAAAACACGTAGATGGTCATAGTGGGGCTTACGTTTAGACCATAACTCTTTTGGAATCTCATAATTCAATGGCTTACTGGGCAAACGATTTATAATGTGCACTGCGGTCAAGACGGATTCTGCCCAAAAGAGGTCCCTCCCTAAACCCTAGAGCGATTCAGAATTTTTTCGACCTAGAAAATAATTTAGAAAAAGTAAGACTGACAAAGAAGTTATACGGACAACGAGACTTTACTCCAGAATGAAAAGACAAGGATATTTCAGATAAGAAATTACGTCATCCCTATATTTTTCCTTTAAGATTAAGATTATTTTTATAATTCTTCATCAAAAGCCGCGTGGGAATTGATCTAGATCGAGAACTAGGAGAAAAAGGGACTAACTTAATTGAAAGATAAAGTTAAGGGATAAGAACTAAGAAGAAAATTGGGGTCCAATAGAAATTAAGAAGAGAATTGGGGTCCAATAGCATTTGAGAAGAGAATTTGGGGTCTAATAGGAATTGAGAAGAGAAATTGGGGTCCAATAGGAATTGAGAAGAGAATTCCACCCACCATTTCCTATATAAGCACCCCCTCTCCTTTGTAATTTTAGACACACACATATTGCTAAGCTACTTGCATACTTGCCATGCTCAACATTATGCTTAAGTAAATCAAAGTTTCCATTACACCTTGCTCTTGCTCTCTCCCTCTCTTGAAGGCCAAACCCTTGAGGGTTTGGTGAAGAAGCTCCTCTCTCCAACCTCTTCACCATAAATCCCTTTCCTTCTTCATCCCTTTCCTTCTTCCTTGAACCTCATATCTCTTCAGGAAGGACTTCAACCCCACTTCCCTCTTGTTTGGAGGAGGTAATCTTCATTTCTAGTAGGATTAATTAATCCATGTGTTTTAATACTAGGAAGGTTTATGCGCATCATTTTAGGTTTAAGATTTAATGGTAACCTTGGAATCAGGGTTAAGTATTAATGGTAGCTATGCATCATAAAGTTAAGCTTCAAAGGTAGATTTACTCTCGTAAGATAAGCTTTAAGAATAACTTTGCACTTAGGTGTAATCTTTAGTGACTACCTTGTATTTTTAGGTTGTAAGCTTTAATGGAAACCTTGCAGTTAGGGTCAAGTGATAAGAGTATCTATGCATCATAAAGTTATGCTTCAAAGGTAAATTTGCACTCGTAAGCTAAGCTTTAATGGTAACTTTGCACTTAGATGTAAGCTTTAGTGATTACCTTGCATTTTTAGGTTTTAAGCTTTAATGGAAACCTTGCAATTAGGGTTAAGTGATAAGAGTATCTACGCATCATTAAGTTAAGCTTAAAAGGTAGATTTGCACCCATAAGCTAAGCTTTAATGGTAACTTTGTACTTAGATGTAAGCTTTAGTGACTACCTTGCATTTTTAGGTTTTAAGCTTTAATGGAAACCTTGCAATTGTGTTCAAGTGATAAGAGTATCTATGCATCATAAAGTTAAGCTTCAAAGGTAGATTTACTCTCGTAAGCTAAACTTTAATGGTAACTTTGCACTTAGGTGTAAGCTTTAGTAACTACCTTGCATTTTTAGGTTTAAACTTTAATGGAAACCTCACAATTAGGGGTAAGTGAGAAGAGTATCTATACATCATTAAGTTAAGCTTAAAAGGTAGATTTACACTCATAAGCTAAGCTTTAATGGTAACTTTTCACTTAGACGGAAGCTTTAGTGACTGCCTTACATTTTTAGGTTTAAGCTTTAATGGAAACTTCGCAATTAGGGTCAAGTGATAAGAGTATCTATGCATCATAAAGTTAAGCTTCAAAGGTAGTTTACTCTCGTAAGCTAAGATTTAATGGTAGCTTTGCACTTAGGTGTAAGCTTTAGTAACTATCTTGTATTTTTAGGTTTAAGCTTTAATGGAAACCTCGCAATTAGGTTAAGTGCTAAGAGTATCTATACATCATTAAGTTAAGTTTCAAAGGTAGATTTGCACTCTTAAGCTAAGCATTAATGGTAACTTTGCACTTAGGTGTAAACTTTAGTGACTACCTTGTATTTTAGGTTTAAGCTTTAATGGAAAGCTCGAAAACTCATAAATTATAGGATGACCTTCTAGCTTCCTAAAATGGAAAGCTAGGTACCATAAGAAAAGAGTAGTTGTCTACGCTTGATAGAAGTAGTTCAATTTTTGGTATTGAAGAGTATTTCTAAAGTTTTCAATTTCAAGTTTGTTTGCAAATACGGGATGGGGGAGATAGGGATAACTTCGCGGAATTGATCTCCGTGTTGTTTAAACCAAAAACTCTACAAGCTTCCATGGAGATGCCCCATGGATGACAAAGGATCGCAAAAATATGGGAATCAACAAAACGGGGATTGAACTTAAAAAGTTGGCATTTTCGAAGAGACATTAACCATCACATGCCTATGGCAAAAAATCGCTTGTATTTTCTAAATAAACTTGGCTGTAATTAATGAAAGTAGGAATTAAGGCTGATAAATGAATGAACCTGGAAATTACCAACTAGGAGTTAAAAAAGAATCTTGAGAGGTGATAGGGGTAGCCCATTGCAAAACATAGATTTAACTAGGAGTTTTGAAGATGGTCTGGAAATGACCGGGAACCAAGATGGATCTTCTTGGGGTCAATTTGATTGAAAGGCCAGCCCAGTGAGAGGATTCTCGTGGGGAACTTGTTGGAGATTGGCCCTTTTTGGCTAGGGCACTGTAACCGGTAAGTTTTTATACCTAGGTCATTCATACCCGAGGGATAAGGGATGAATGGGTTTGTTTTATTTTTGATCGGTCGGGTGAAGTACCCACGGTATCTTATTGGAAATCGGCCATAATCCTGGTATGGCCTGATGCCAATAGTTGGATGAGACGTTTATACTTAGGGAGGATGATGTGAATTTAATTAAGAAAATTTGTTTGACTTGGTTGCTTAAAAAGGAACTGGAAAGGCTAGGAATATAGGGGCTATCATGTGCATCTGTCACCAGATGGTGCTATACCTCTCGAAATAAAATGCTTAGGAAGGAATGATTAAATTACTTGATGAGCCTTTCCCAAACACTTAAATCTGGGAAATATTGTGAAGGTGATGCCATTTTGATGGCGATGGCTTGTAACCGATTATCTTGGCCTGAATGGGGAGGTAAAATGAATTGGTTGAAACTAAATGTGTTGCATGATTAGTTAGGAAACTAGTTACAAGCTAATTATAGCAGATAAAGGAAAGGAAATGAATTAAAAGTTTCTAAATAAAGATCTGGTGGGAACAACCAGATGAATTTCCCTGAACAAGGGTATGCAACAGACTGCATGCTGCTTGTTGTTTGATGATGTCTGATAGACTAATGTCTTCCTGATTTGTAGTAGTTAAGTACTACCTCGGGAAGAGATTCTCATGAAATGGTTCGGTGGGTGGGCGGATTCGGTGGGTCAAATGGCCGGATTTTGATTTAATTTTTTTTATGTTAAATGCTAGGACTACGTGGGATAAAAATGGGTAATCGGGGACGAGCGAGACCAGGTAGGATTGCAAGATCCCTCTTCTTAGGGGAAAATGATAATTGTCGTGCCTGCTTGTCAGGAAAAAGGGGTTATCGCAATGAACCAAGGGAGAACAAGAAAGCAAGAGAAGATCCTCAAGTTAAAGATAAAGAGAATCAAGACTGAGGACCACAATTTTGGGTGCGGAAGGCTGTCACAGACAGATTGATTATGAGAAGTGGATAGAATCATTGAATGAAGGGATGTACCCCCTTGGGTTGGCATTTGAGATAGGTTGAAGTCCTGTCCAAGTGTCAGTGCCAAGTGGGAGGGATATCTGCAGATAGATCTACGTCATTCCCTGGAACGGTCTGGAGGACTGAGGGAGGTGAGTAGGGTCGAGTCTGGGTGTGGTCCTCACAAGAAGAGTGAGAGACACAACCTAGGAGAGTCTTGCAATGTTGGAATTGTGGAGAGTCTGGACAATGGGATGTATAATTGTCCTTGGCCCCGGGGGGAGCCAAGGAGACCTAGCTTGAATTACCCAGTGATGAGTGTAGGTGAAGGTAGTAGTCAACAACCGGTGCTTTTGCAGAGACCAAATGTTGCTCGACCTCCACAACGGCAAGTAGAGGGAATACCACCTTTTCTTGACCCAAATGTCAATGATGTAGAAGTCACAATACAAAGAGGGTGACATTGAAGCAAATAGCATCAAACATGGTCAGGGAAAAGGTAAGGAAAAGGAAGGAGTAACATCACAAAATGACCATGGATGAGGAAAGAAAGCAAAGGAAACCAAGGAAGCCAAGAGGACTCGGCGCTGCATCAACCTTCAAGACTTCCCTCTTAGACATGGTATGGATCCCTAAAACCTTATGGAGGACATGAGAGATAAGGGTCCAAGCATATCATGGACTCAATTTCTTGCATTATGCTCACAAGTTAGGAGGGAGTTAACAAAGGTAGTTAGCTCCAGGACAAGGATGCAATAAAATGTTCCCGTTGTTAAAATTGCACATGCCTAAATGAATGAGGATATTACACCTGTGCTAGATTGCTATACCAAGGGAAAACTAGTTAGGAAGGGTCTAGTGGATGCGGGCGCACAAATTTGCTTCATGATAGAGGACCTTATGTAGAGACTAGGTATGCACATTCATGAGACGACTGAAATCAAAATGAAAATGGCAAATAATAGCAAGGCTAGGTGCTTGGGAGTTTGTAAGAATGTTTTTGTGAAAGCTTTTGGCATTAAGAAGGCTGTTGATTTCTATGTTATGTCTACAAAGGGAGATGGCTATCCATTTATCCTAGGTAGACCGTGGCTAATGAGAATGCAAGCTTTGCAGGATTGGGAAAGTGGAAAGTTGATTTGCAAAAATGACAATCACAAGAAGTTTGTCTTTGACATGAAGGAGCAACGTCAAGAGGAGCTCCATGAGGAATCTTCTCAAAGTGAAAGCGGGGATGATTGGACCGATGACACCTCAGAAGAAGAAAGCAGTGGTAGCACTACGGAGGAGGAGTCATCCATTGAAATCATGGCTGTAAATTTTAGGCCAGATAACAAAGAGACATCTTGCCAAGGTTTAGAAGAGGTAGGCCCCCAGGAGAACCAAAGTTTGCATGATGAAGAAATGCTAGATGGTATGTTGTCAAAGACTCTTACTTGGGAGGAAAGAGAGGAGTTCAAAAGTGTGCTAAGAAAGTTTCCTAGGATTTTTACTAAAGATTACACAGATGTACGTGGAGTGGATTCCATTCAACACAAGATCGAGCTAAAGTCAGAGGCCAAATCTAAAGCACAAAAGCTACGAAGGTTAGGAGTCATCAAAGAGCAACCACTACTCAAAGAGGTGAGGAAGCTTCTAGCAGCAGGGTTCATCTACCCCGTAGAGAATTTTGAGTGGGTCTCTCCAGTTGTGGTCACTCCAAAAAAGAATGGAAAGTGGAAGGTATGTGTCGATTATTGTCCACTCAATGAGGCAACAAAAAGGGATCACTTTCCCCTCCCATTTCAAGATGAGATTCTTAATAAGGTAGGAGGTAAATAAAAGTACAAAGTATGTGATGGCTACTCTGGTTACTTTCAAATAGCTATTGCATTGGAGGATCAATTAAAAACAACCTTCATCACCCCTTGGGGTTGTTATGCTTTTAGAGTCATGCCGTTTGGTTTGACAAATGCTCCAGCAACGTTTCAACGATTCATGAACATGGTGTTTCAAACATTCTTTGGGAAGTCTATTAGAGTATTCATAGATGATCTTTGCATCTATAGCTCTAAATCATTGCATCTACAGAAGGTAGAAGAAGGCTTGAAGAAGCTATATGATATGGGAGGTCAACTCAATCCCGACAAGTGCCACATAGGTGAGGATGAAGTGATCTTGCTTGGTCACAAGGTTTCTTCCAAAGGCATTGAGGTGGATCCAGCAAAGGCAAAAGCTCTCATTGAGCTACCATCACCAAAGAATCTTAAGGAGGTGATTTCATTTATTCAAAAGGTGAAGTACATGGCATCCTTCATTTACTTGGCATGGGAGTTACTTCACCCCCTCCAAAAGTTGACATGGGAGTTACTTCACCCCCTCCAAAAGTTGACACAACATGTATTGTTTGCATGGTCTGATGATCTTGAAGAGTACTTTTATTGTATTAAAATGGTTTTGGCCGAACTACCAACGCTCATGCTTCCATGTTGGACTTTACATTCTTTGTTAGCTCGAGTGTGGGTAAGGAGACATTGGGTGTAGTATTGTTGTAGCAAGATCCTCATAGCACTAGGATGCGGCCTGTCTACTTTGCTAGCCGGGTCATGAATGCACTTGAAAAGGATTACACAGAAGTAGAATCTATGATGCTTTCTCTTGTCTTTGTAGTGAGGAAGTTTAGATCCCACCTCCTGCCAAAACCCTTTATCATAATCACTGTGCTGAAAACTTGTTTCCTTGGGTGTCATCTCAAATGATACTAAGTCCCAGGATTTCAAAATGAATCATGGAATTGCAAGAGTTCCAATACTCTTTCAAAGTAGAAGATAGTGTGTGTGCACAATTAGCAGGGATTCTCACCTATAGAGTGCATGAAAGGACATCAAGGTGCTTGAGGTGAATACACTACCCTTACCACCATCGAGGCATTTACCTAATGCATTCACCTTATTCTTTGATGGAGCATTTTGTTGAGATGTCGAGCTCTACACCTTGAGCTGGCATCCACTACGGGTCTTGGCCACTTACGGCATTTACTCACTGGCGCGTTAGGTGACCGACACGGAGGATCTCTGCCAGTGATTCTACAGCTGGACTACACTTATAGTGCCAGCCTAGTACGCTTCTAGCGAGTTCACACTTAGTGACCGCATGTACATATGTGCTACTTTTCAACTTTAGCACTTAGTCATTTTGTACTCTCTTTTCTGTGAAGAAGAAGAAGAAGCTTTCCATCTCTGTGTGCTTTGTGCTTGTCTTGTGTAGCTCTCTTGCATCCTCATTCTTTACATGGTATCAGAGCCTACTGTAGGAAAGAGAGGATAAGAGAGCAAGAGCATCACAATCCCTTCGTTCGCACAAGTTTCTGAACAGGTCTCCAAAGTGCAGTACACCAAGTACAGTGGTTGTATGTACGCTTGATTGTGGACACTCGTTGAGTGTAGAAAGCGTTACAGGTACCACGATAGCAGGTTCAGCAGATTTGCAGATTTTTGCAGATTGCAGCTATTTTGTCTTAGTGCTTCAAGATGTCTAACGGTTTCAGTCAGATTGTTACTGAGAAGCTTGAGAAAAATAACTACCCTGCATGGAAGTTCAGAATAACAAATTTCCTAAAAGGAAAAGGTTATTGGGACTATGTAGAAGGAGACAATGAAAAGGAACCAGAGATTCCCGAGGCAAATGCTACAACAGAACAAAGGAAAGCTTTGAGGGACTGGCAACAAGGCCAGAGCAAAGTGATGTATTGGCTTTCTATGAGCATCACAGATGGCATGATGGGCTATCTACAGGATGCTGAAACCCCCGCCATTGCATGGAGAAACTTAGGCAGAGTGTTCGAGGTGGACACCAAGGCCAGGAAGCTTCAACTAAAGTCGGAGCTAAATCAGGTTAAGAGGAACAACCTCTCAATCAATGATTATGCCTTGAAGATCAAGAGTATCATTGAGGCTCTTGGATCTATTAAAGTCTCAGTGGAAGACGATGACATTGTCCGTGCATGCTTGGATGGCCTAGGAGATGAGTATGTACATTTCAGGTCTTCCATGAATACAAGAGACGACATCCCCATGTTCCAAGATTTGATTTCTATGCTTATTCTTGAGGAGAAGAACCTTGACACATCTTCATCTCATGGCAGAAATAATTCTGAACAGGCCTTCTATTCTAACTCCAACAGAGGTAGAGGTAGAGGTCGTGGTCGAGGCCCAAGGGGTTGCAGGGGCCAATTTCTGGAAGGTCAATCAAATCAAAACAATACAGGTGGCAGGAGAAACCAGTCTCAAGGCAGGGGGAGTCAAAGAGGTCGTGGTGCAGGATCAAGCAGGCAGCAACATACTCCAGATAGCAGAGAATGTTGGACTTGTGGTGAAAGAGGTCACATGTCACGTGACTGTCCAAAGGGAAAAGCAAGTGGAAAGAGAGAACAAGGCAACTATGCATCTACTAGCAGAGATGCAGATGACAGCAAAAACGAGCGCATGTTTGTTATACAGCATGTAATGAATACAATGACTACAGAGAATTCCACCCAAGATGATGTTTGGTATGTGGATTCAGGTGCCTCTAATCACATGACCTCTCATGGAGAGTGGTTTAGAGATATGCACAAACCAGATGTGTCAGGCTATGTGCAGACAGGAGATGACACAACTCACCCCATTGCTCATGTAGGGGACATACCTCTAAATACGAAGAGTGGGAAATCAAAGTACTTAGCAGATGTACTTCATGTCCCAAACATTATAAAGAATCTTGTTTCTGTTGGACAAATGGTTGAGCAGGGTTTGCAGGTTCGCTTCAATCCAAATGGCTGTTATGTAGAAGATTTCCAGAATGGCTGTAAGCTGATCACAGGGGGAAAATGTGTGGGCAGAATGTTTACGCTAAATGTAGACATGCCTGAGGTAAAAGCTGCATTATTTGCACAAGGCACAGGTGTTGTGACTGATGTTGACATTTGGCACAAATGCATTGGCTATGTCAATGAGCAGAGATTGTGCAGCACGCAATCAAAACAGATTGTAAAAGGTTTGCCCAAATTCAAGGTGGATGGTATGCATAAAGTGTGTGCAGCATGCCAGTTTGGAAAACAGTCAAAGGACTCATTTCCACATGAGCGCAATGTATGTAAAAAGCCACTTGAGGTGGTGTACACAGATGTTTGGGGTCCAACCGATACTACAAGTATACATGGCTGCAGGTATTATGTCTCTTTCATTGATGACCATACAAGGAAAGTATGGGTCTACTTCATGCGTAACAAAAGTGAAGTGTTTGGTCACTTTCAAGACTTCAAAGTCATGATTGAGAAGGAGACAGACATGCAAATCAAGACATTGAGGTCAGATGGAGGGGGAGAGTACTTCTCCAATGATTTTTCAGATTTTCTGCGAATGCATGGTATACGCAGGCAGTTTACATGAAGATATACTCCACAACAGAATTGGGTCGCAGAAAGGAAAAACAGGCACATTGTAGAGGTTGCACGTGCATTGATGAATGAGAAGAACATGCCTCATGATTTCTGGGTTGAAGCCGTAAATACAGCTGTGTACATTATGAACAGGACACCTACAGCTGCGGTGCATGATGTAACACCTGAGGAAAAGTTTACAGATACAAAGCCTGATTTGGCACACTTGAAAGTGTTTGGCAGCATAGCTTACGTGCATGTACCAGATGAGTTGCATAGGAAATTGGATCCTAAAGCAGAGAAATGTATTCTTGTGGGATATTCCCTTGAACAAAAGGGGTACAGGTGCTACAATCCTACTACACGAGAATTACGAGTGAGCAGAGATGTAGTCTTTGATGAGATGAGCAGCTGGTACAGTAATGCACATGGCACTATTGGGGCAGATGTAAAAGATGATGTGGTTGTACAAAATGTGGGGCCACAATCACAAGTTTTGAGTGGACCACAAGAGTCCTCTTCTCGTGGCTCTGTTGAGAAACCATGGAATGGTAGACTACGTACGCAGGTTACTCCACCAACAGGTACAGGGAATGTATCACGAAAAGGAAAGGAAAAGGTTAATGAACCTCCCTTTATGGATGATGCATCATCAGGTTTTTCACATGTAAACATGGATTCAGATGGTTCTGAACAAAGTCTTGATGAGGAATTTGGAATTCCGGCTGTCAGGACACCTGGTGTAAGGAAAGTACAAGAAGATTCTAGAGGGCAAAGGAGTGACCCAGGACCGCGCATATCTAATAGAGTCAGAAATCCAGTTCAGAAATTGACTTATGATGGGTATCTAGCGCATCACCAAGCCTACATGGCTAAGGTGATACAGGATGTGGAGCCCACATGTTTTGAGGATGCAGTTGGAAATGTGCATTGGGATGATGCAATGAATGAAGAGATGGCTGCATTGGAAGCAAACGACACATGGGAGTTGGTGCCATTGCCAAGTGGCAAGAAAGCTATTGGGTGTAAATGGGTGTATAAAACCAAGCATAAGTCTGATGGTAACATTGAGCGTCACAAGGCAAGGATGGTTGCAAAGGGTCATGCACAGACGTATGGCATAGACTATGAGGAGACCTTTGCTCCAGTGGCAAAGATGACGACTGTGAGAGTTGTCATAGCAGTGGCTGCATCTAGAGGATGGATTATGCATCAAATGGATGTAAAGAATGCCTTCTTGAATGGTGAGTTGCAAGAGGAAGTGTATATGGATCAGCCACCTGGTTATGTTGATCCAGGTTACTCAGATTATGTATGCAGGCTTCTCAAAGCTTTGTATGGTTTGAAGCAGGGCTCTAGAGCATGGTATGACAGGATTGCCAAGTATCTTGTCAGTATTGGTTTTAGGAGAGCTCATGCTGATCATTCACTCTATGTACGTGAGAGTGATGTGGGGATTGTGGTCATTACCATATATGTAGATGACCTTATTATTGTGGGTGACAATGCTATGGAGATTGACCATGTGAAGGGTCTTCTCAAACAGGAGTTTTAAATGAAAGATTTAGGCGAGTTGCGCTACTTTCTTGGCATTGAGGTGATCAGGACTCCAGAGGGTGTATGGCTGTCATAGAGACAGTATGCTTTGGACATGTTGTCAAAGTATGGTATGGCTGATTGTAAGCCAATTTCTATTCCCTTGGATGTGAATGCAAAGCTGAGTGCAGAGAAGGGTGATGTTGTTGAGGATGTCAACATGTACAAGAAGATTGTGGGTAGTCTAATCTACTTGACTATCACGAGGCCAGACTTGAGCTACACAGTAGGCTTGGAGAGTCAGTTCATGCAGCTTCCGAGGAAGCCACATTTGGATGGAGTACGACGCACACTTAGGTATGTGCAAGGGACTCTTGACTACGCATTGTTCTATGCAGCAGATGCACCATTAGCATTGTATGGGTATACAGATGCAGATTGGGCAGGTAGCATTGTTGATAGGAGATCTACGAGTGGCTTCATGTTCTCTTTTGGGAGTGCTGCTGTTACTTGGAGCAGCAAAAAGTAGCCTACAGTTGCTTTATCGAGCACAGAGGCCGAGTACAGAGGTGCAGCAGTTGCGGCGTGCGAGGTAGCTTGGCTACGCACATTACTTGAGGACTTGGGAGTGCAGGTGGACCAGTAGATTTTCATCCATTGTGACAACCTCAGCAGCATGCAGTTGGCTAGGAACCCAGTGTTCCATGCCAAGACCAAACACATAGAGGTCCATTACCACTACGTTTGAGAGCGAGTGTTGGCGGGCGACATCGACTTGGTCTACGTCAGCACAGAGGAGCAGATAGCGGATATCTTTACCAAGGCCCTTGGAGCTGAGAAGCTTCGACGTTTCCGGACTATGCTTGGACTCTGCGACATGCAGAGCTCGAGGGGGAGTGTTGATATGTCGAGCTCTACACCTTGAGCTGGCATCCACTACGGGTCTTGGCCGCTTACGGCATTTACTCACTGGCGCGTTAGGTGACCGACACGGAGGATCTCTGCCAGTGATTCTACAGCTGGACTACACTTATAGTGCCAGCCTAGTACGCTTCTAGCGAGTTCACACTTAGTGTCCGCATGTACATATGTGCTACTTTTCAGCTTTAGCACTTAGTCATTTTGTACTCTCTTTTCTGTGAAGAAGAAGAAGAAGCTTTCCATCTCTGTGTGCTTTGTGCTTGTCTTGTGTAGCTCTCTTGCATCTTCATTCTTTACACATTTAAGAAGGCTACAGGAAAAGCAGGGGGAGGGCTTGTGTTGCTTGATTCAAATGCTGAGGTTGTTATGAAAGAGCATGTGAATTTTCCCGGTTCCACGAGCAACAACGAAGAAAAATACGACATACTAATCCATGGTTTGTAGATGTGTGTTACTCAAAAGATACGTCGTCTCATGGTAAAAGGGGATGCACTTCTCATTGTGAAGCAAATTCTAGGTATTTGGACTTGTAAGAATGAAAGTCTAAGGCAAAAGGTTCCTGCCATCCATAGACTCTTCAATAAATTTGAAGAAATACAATAATATCATATTCCTAGGAAACAAAATGAAGATGCTGATTTGCTTGCCCAAAAAGCAGTTGCATGTGTTGAGAGTGAAGTGCAAGTCATCATGGCAGCAACAGTGATAAAGCAACCAAGGTACCAGGGGATGGAGTCATTGGCTCCCATTGTGAGCTACATTTTAGATGGCGAGTTTCCAGAGGGCTTCACAAAGGCTCAAAAGAGGAGGCTCATAAGAAGGCGAGTTTGTATTTTTTTTTTGGAAGGTGACCTCTATCAAAGAGGAAAAGATCAAGTTTGCAAGAGAATATCCACAACCAAGGAGATTCCAGCCATTCTTGAAGGTTTACATGAGGAAATGTGTGGTGGTCATTTTGCACAGGAACTCACTCCGATTTTTTTTTTGCTTGCCGGGTATGTTTGGCCAAGCTTGCACATTGACGTTCAACAATGGTGTAAAAGCTGCCATGCATTCAAGTTGAAATAGAGGATCATTCGTTGGACTCTGACACACCTCTACGATACCCTGTTGAGTTAAATAGTGCCTGTAGGAGAGTGCTATAGAAACCAACTCTTAACCGTGCCACTCAAGCAATAATCCCTGAGATATTACCTCTTGAGGAAATACAACCCAAAACATTGCATGTCCAAGGGGTTGAACCATGTGTACCTATAGCCCAACCCTCTAGAGATGCAACTTTTGTAGCTGAAACAAAGCATGAGACACACAAGACTCATCGTAATATAACAAAGAAAACATACAAATGGGTCCCTAAAGCTTCTTTAGCGACCATTTTTGATGCTAAGAAAAAGAAGCCTTGTAAGAGACGCCGCCCCATTCGCTCCAAGAATTGTAAGAAAACATTGCGTTGGATTCCTAAACGACTATAAGAAGCCCAAGGCTACTATGAAGGGAATGATCAAATCTGGGTGCCTAAATGTAAGTTGTGTTCTTACCTATCACCTATAGACCCATGTGAGTCAAATCCTGTAGTGATAAAGCCGATTGAAGACCGTGGGAAGGGAAAGATCACAAAATACTATACACCTAATCCAAGCTAGTTTGGGTACCCAAGTGAGAACGACTTATATCATTTGGCTCAAACATAGGAAAAAAAAATGAAGCTTCTTGCTCTTCATGTAGTTCTTCTATAGAAACACAAACTTCTTCACAACTTCCATCCACCACCAAAAATGTACAAAAAAATAAGGAAAGAATAGCATCTCCCATTGTAAATTCATCATCTAAAACAATGTTTCAAATAATATCATGGGAGAGTACGTTTCAACTAGATGAAATGCCTAGGGTGGTGAAAAACTATTGGGTCAAAGTCTTCACCCATTACAACTTGGAACATTTGGTTTCAAAAGGTGATGAAATTGTTCCAAAAGGTATGATCTACCCAAGGAAGGGGGGAGTGTTTGCTGACATCCATCATTCACTTGCCCCCCTCTTAACCTTCCTCCTTGACCTCTCAATCTTCCAATCTTAGGGAATGTATATATATAGTCCTATAATCAAGAAAACAAAAATAAAAAAGTAAAAAAGCAAGAGTAACCAAACAAAAATCTTGAAACCTACAAATTCTAGTACATGACCCAAAAATCATAATAACACATTATGCACAAGGACACGACCTTTTGGCATGACCCTTATAATATTTGCACACTAACCAAAATCTATGTGTGTGTACAAATTTGGCTAGTACGCTAAAGTCATCCACTACTACCTTGGGTGAGAGGTACCCTCTTTACTTTTCGCAAGTGCTTCACATAGTCTACCTAGTGCTTTGCCTGTGATATGGGATTTGGTAGATACACTGGCATGTGAGAAAAATTTTGACGAATTAGAATGGCTGATACATCACTTGACCACGATTGATCTCTACTTAGTAAAGAACGTCTCTTCAATTGCACAGGATTACCCTTTTGAGCAAGATGACTTTACACGCCTAGTGACATTCTTAGTGAACATATGTGCATCTAATGATGATGAAGATTTACACGATTACACGGATGGCACATATGATCTCATTGATGATGACTTTATTTTTCTTGACAATGACGAGGATAGGGGTTTAGACTTAGGGATACCCACCCATGTATACAATATCCCGTTCCCTTGACTCTCTAGGGGGGTGCAAATACTTTGGTTAGGGTTCTTTATGTTGTTTTGATTGTGTTCAATAAAGGTTGGCTTCTCTTTTCATTGATGTGCCTCCTAGAGGTATTCCTTGTACAGGAACGCATTGCAGTAGTTGGAATTTCAAACTTCATGCAATCTTTGTCTAGTTCACTCTTTGAATCGAGCGTGATCATCAACTGGAACATGTGTTTCTTGTCCATTATCATTGCCTCTTGTCTTTTTTAGCATCCATGTTTGTCTGCTTTAACTATGATTGGTAGCACAATATTGAACACATTTTCTTACTAATTAACATTAGAGTCAATATAATTTTATGTCATGGTTCCTTGTCTAGGTTTATGAATCAAGAAGTCTGACTAAGCTAGTTTGACCAAGATAGACATTAGAGATCTTCTCTTAATACCATGGGAAATGCCTTCCTAATTGTCAAAGGTTACTTTAGGTTCTTAATACGATATTATAAAGCATTGTGTGCAATGTACTCGTGATTTCTAGTGGACTTAATCCCTCTTGACCTCTAGATTAAGTATTATAAAGGGAGTTTACTATTGTGAGGAGCCCGGGGAGGGTAACAGTGTCAATATGACCCCCCAAAGATACAAAATTTAAATGCAGTGATTTTTTTTAAAAGTACCAAAAATGTAAAATATTAGCTAGAAGAAAAATCCCAGCTTGATTTTGTACTTCACTCACATGTATTGCCTATGGTACTAGAGCCCTAGAGGTTCTTAGTGTGGGCGCTTTTCCTTGAGAATCAAGAAGCCCAAGGTATACAAAATAAGCAGACACATAAAAAATTAAATCAATGTGTAAAACACTTTGGGGGTCAAACAAAGGAAATAATTCAGGCGATGATTTCATTTGCAATTCCTTTTATTGTATCTTAGCTAGAAGGTCTTCTAGGTATAGCCTCTACTCAGCCCTCTCTACTCAGCCCTCGGACATGAAATACTTTTCTCTCACAATTAAATAGCTTAATTGACCAGAGAGAACTGAGAATCTTACCCATGGTATTAATAGTTGACCTCTAGTGCCTCTCGATCATTAAATTAGCAACCCTAGGCTTGTATATTTTTTGACCTTTACAAGTGCTTATGCATTTGATTATATTAATGTTTATTGCTGAAAAATTGCTTAATATTTTGTTACCAACAATCAATCTGTGTGCCAATTCACCGCATATGCTTTTTGATTATATATGTTCTATGAGAATGCAATTACTGTGCCATTTTTGGTTGATTTTGCAGTGTTTGAAGAAAGCTAAAGACATTCAATCTTAGATCCTCTTCCACCTCGACGAACGGTAGAAGCACACATAATTCAAGATGAGGATGACATCATTGATGCTTTTTTATGTGGCTTAGATGCATATGGTACAACATGTGGTGATATCCTTACTAATGGAAATCCTTATTCAGAGGGGGTGTAGGTTTTACACAGGGAGGATTGGTTTCCAATAGGCGCATATATTTTTTGAAGAAGATCAAGGAGAGAAGATATGCGTAGACAAGTCTATTTGTGTGGGTCATGCTCCAAAATGTACAAAACTGGATTATGTGGGAATGGGATACCAAAAAGCATGTAAAGATTTGAAAGCTGGAGGGGGTGGAGAAGGTATGCCCACTCGTCTACCAAGGTGGAAAAAGGAAACCAAATGCTTGCTATGTTCTTCAAGGGATATGTAGGGTATGGATCTTTTATGGTATAATCCTTATTACTAATCATTTCAGGGAGTTTATGGTTACTAGAAAAAGGGAGTAGCTATTCTTGTATGCACACCAAAGTATATATTCTTTTATCAATCACCAATAGAGTTTGGATGATTTCCTTTAATTCAGGAATAGTTTCCATGACTTGCAAAGAATACATGTGCTATGTGCTTAGTAGTATGAAGTTAAAATAGAGTGTATTCAAATTATTTGGAGCCAAATTTAATGTGGATGCATGTTGTTGGGGCCAAGGTATGGTGGTATGTTGTTTGAAGCTTGCAAAATACGCACATATTTTGGGCAACCTATCATTGTTTCTATCGTGCTGCCTCTGTCTCTCTCAACTCTCTCACAACTAGAAGCCCGGTGCTTTCCTGATCGACCCTAGAGATCCATGCTCTAAAATAGTGAGGAAATCATTACCAAGGATACCAGAGTGAGCGAGCCACATCTATTGGGCTAGCACAAGTAGGATCCACTATGGTGGCTCCAATAAATGCCATAGAGGATATGCTAAAGCATATGAATGATATGATTAGAAATATATAGAGGATTCCAATGAGATATCCATGACAAGATCTACCATAAGGGCAACCTAAAAGACCAACGAGGACATCTGAGTGGTGTGTCATAAAGTGAAAAGAAATCCATTTGCTCACGTGCTTACAAGAAACTATGCTGAACTTGTTCTCTGTTGTGCCCAAATTTTGTAGTGCTAGATCTATGCACATCTTATGTCATGTATCTCTCTAAATATTTATAATGAAGGAACTCTTGTTGACATAATTATGTCTCTATGAAAGAGTTCATTAGTTTTTGCTTTTCCTTTATGATTTCTTCATTTGATACCTTTACTGTGTCGTAGGGAAAGAGAAACTACAAGTAATTTCCATGCATGATATGAATTTTTCCATTGCATTGAAAAAGATACAAAAAGGCATATTGCCAGGGTCAGATAGATAATAAGAGCAAAAGATGAGATTGAGAAGTACCTAGTGCTGCTTCTGACACTCAGCTAGTAACCCTAAGCAATAAGCTAGTTGGTTTACCCAATTTTTTGGTAGTAAAGATAGTTGTATCCAACATACAATGTAGTTTTTTGTTTCAGGTTGTATACACAGTGCACACAAGGGACACATAACCAAATTTATTATAAAGTTGCACTATTTGTAGGCTCAGGAATTATATTGAAAATTGAGTGATTACAACTTAAAAGTTGAAAGACATGCTATTACAAATTGATTTATATCTTTTTAGGGTGATTGTGTACACTTGCCTTCTCCTTGGGATGTGTTCCATAGATATTTTTATACATCACACTAGATGTGAAACTTAGGTGAACAATGGGTTGCTAGTGGTCTTTGTTGAAGGTGTATGTATCCAATTGCTTGTAATAAATTCCTTGCACAACATATGAGCCTTTGTTAATTACATTGCTCCATTCATCGATAAACCCCGTCTCCACCTTCACCTTTACTAAAACACACTTGACCAAGTAGAAATCCACATCCTCGGCATTAGTTTAAGCATTGGATTTATAGGAAATGTGTTGCCAACACATAGAGCACTAGTCAACACATCCTGATGACCTTCATATGTGAAGTCATCATAGCCAACAACTTCCTTTGTTGGAAATTCGTCTGTTGGCCTTGTTGGAAGATTCCAACAGGAATCTCAATTTATTTATTCTTCCCTCTTGAAATTGTAACTTGTTAGCAGCCGACTGACACATGCTACATCGAATATGCATCAAGCGGGAGATATACTATGGTTGTGCATAATATTTTCAACACACTTTGTATAAGTCTTGGGCGCACTTGGAGTAACAAAGTTGTATATGGTAGTTTGAGGGCTCAAACTTAAACCCATAGTAGAAGGGACTGTGGTGAAAGCTCTTAAAAGGAAGCCTTTATCCAAGGAGGCTTCATTCTTGAGTATCCACTTTTGAGAGCTCCCTCTCTCTTGAGTGTTCACTCTATGGCCTAGCCTTGAGCTTAATGTTTATGCTTAAGAGGCTAGTGCTAATCCAATTGTAATTAGAGTAAGCTCTTCTTGATTAATTGAATTCCTATTTTCTCATTAGTCTTATCTTCTCTACATTTCATTATGTCATGAGGTAGTATTACACTCTCATTATTCTAGATTTGAGAGATGTATGTACTTCTTGCTATTAACCACTCTTATCTCTGTACGAGCAATTGATTTGTGATATTTTAGCATCACAAATTAGGTTGATTAAGTTGGGTCTTAATCTTGTAATTTCTATGTGTCCCCTATTCTTTGCTTGTGTGTAGATAGGTTTTATGAAGCTCTAGCACTACTCACATCGTTTGTGTAGCTATTGATGAAGTGCCGTAATTGACATGTGGTAATTAGTGTGTGCTTATCATTAGTGTGCATGGGGTTTCTAGTCTATGGCAAGTCAGACTTTGATGGAATTGATGTGTATAGGAGTTGTTAGATTAGTGATTAGAGAATGATTAGAGTTAGTCTTGCCATGCATAATCTCTACTTGCATTGGAGAGGTGATCTCTTGAATCCTCTATCTCTATTTATCCGATGCTTGTTCTTCCATGCCCTAGCCGGGTTTACGATTCACGGATTTGATAAATTTGTGTGGGTTGCGACTAGGTTGTGCTACCACACCTCACTACATTTGACGCCGTTGTCGGGGATCGATAAGCTAAGCTAGTGAGTTTAGGATGTGTAGAATAGAGTAATTTCACTACTAATTTTGCTAGTTTTGAGTGTGTGTAACTCAATTTTGGTGTGATTTGATGATGTTTGTGCAAGAAATTGATGCTAATGTTGAGTTATGAATACCCCAAATCCCCAATTCCACCCCCAATTTCACTAATTTCATACTAACCCTTGCTAAATATTTTGCTTCATATACTAATTTCTACTAATTTTTATTAAGCTTGCTAACCTAACCATTAACATTTGAAGTGTAAAGTATGTTAAATCCCCTTGCAAGAGGTGGAATTATCACTCTAATCAAGTTAATTGTACCAATTTATGCATATTTTGATGATTTGAGTGTTTGATTTTTGACCTACAAATGGTCAATTTTGGAGCCGATTTGATGGTGCACACACTTGAGTCGCGTGGAGCAAAGGAATCGCTTGGAGTGTGATTATGATGTAAGTGCATGCACTTGATCATTTTAATTCTTGATTGATTAATGTGGTTTAATGTTGCTAATTATTTGCTAAAATTAGGTGTGTAACACAAATTGACCTACACTTTGCACCTAATTTGATGCACTTGGAATGAAATTGATAATCAAACACTACAAGAGGCTATTCATATTAGCGACGCTCACACAGCGACGCTAAAAAAAAAAAATCCCGGCATCGCTATGAGCGTTGCAAATTTCTTTGTAAATTTGCGACGCTCATAGCGACGCCGGCTGGGCTAAAAAAATAACAGAGCGCGCCCAAAAACTCAGATCTCAGATCTGAGTTTTTCGGCGCCCTCAAGCAAGGAGCAGGTAACGCTCTCCCTCTCTCTCTCTCTCTCTCTTTCTTCTCCACACACACACACACACACACACACACACACACACACACACACACACACACACACACACACACACACACACACACACACGAGGAGAGGAAGGAGAGCCAGGTATGCTCCTTCCCTCTCCTCATTGTCATGTTCCCTTCCCCTCTTTCTCTCTCCCTCTCTCTCTCTCTCTCACACACACATACACACACACATAGTGTTTTTGAGAGAGAGAGAGAGAGAGAAAGAGAGTACAAACATAAACAAAAACGCACACACACATACATAAACAAAGAATGCACAGACACATTGAGAGAGGAAAAGAGAGAGAGAGAGCATGCATAAACAAAAAACGCACGCATTGAGAGAGGAAAAGAGAGAGAGAACATGCATAAACAAAAAACGCACACATTGAGAGAGGAAAAGAGAGAGAAAACATGCATACGATCCAAAAAAAAGCACACATTGAGAGAGAAAGGGAGAGAAACTAATTTAACGTCATAGGAAACTAATTAAAATTAAAAGACCTGAAGATCTAGCCGACGAGGAGTTGAACTCAAGACCTATTATTCAAGAGGGAAATGGCATAATCAATCTATCATACTTGGCATGGGTGATAGAAAGGTTATACCATTTATCTCTTTTTATTGGCACACACATCCACACACGCGCACACACACAAGAAGAAGAGAGTTATAACGTCGTAGGAAACTATCCTAAAAGACGTTAAAGATTAGGTTAGATGTAGACTTACGTTAAATTAGATTTAGATTTATTTAAGTTAAATTAGATTAGATTTAGGTTTATTTTTAATTAGATTTACTTTTATTTACGCTAGATTTAGATTTACGTTATATTAGATTAGATTTAGGTCTCCATAGACTGCGATGCCTGCATGAAGCGGGTGAAGAAAGCCCTCAATGGAATATAGGGTATTGCTGCCTTCACTCATGGTGGGCTCCGTCGATCCAAAAGTACTGGTGAAATGTCTTCAAAAGATAGGGAAGAAGGTGGATCTTCAGGTCGGCAAGAGTCACTACATCCCCGACACAATGACCATCTAGACAACCTCTAGTCATTCAACAGCAACTTCAAAGTTAGTAACAAGAGCAAGAACGGTCTAAAGGGCCAATTGCTGTCGTCAGATGTGGATGGAGATGAGGCAGCGTCACCGCCGGAAGTTAACTCTCACATCTTTAGTGATGAGAATGCCAACTCTTGCCGAGTTATGTGAAAAATTATGTGTTAAATCAGTTTTAAGGTTCTTATAATCCCTGTTAGTTTAGTTCTTTGTTTTTAATATAACATAATTTACGTTAGATTTAGATTTATGTTATATTAGATTAGACTTAGGTTTATTTAGGTTTACCCACACACACACACACACACACACAAGAAGAAGAGAGTTTTAACGTCGTAGGAAACTATCCCAAAAGACGTTAAAGATTAGGTTAGATGTAGACTTACGTTAAATTAGATTTATGTTTATTTTTAGTTAGATTTACGTTTATTTAGATTTACGCTTATTTACGCTAGATCGAGTCCACGCAAGAATTACTTACGGTTTAGGGTTTAGAGTTAGACGAACAATGAAAAGATCTACCGTGAAAAGATGTTAAGATGCTGTGAAGTGCTACAGCTAGAGAAGAGGCAAAGGGGTTTTGTCCACTACATGCAGTATCATGTAGACGTGGGTCTGTAGATTTCTTGTACCCACAAATATAGGTATTGACCAATAAAGACGAGATTATAACCCGGTGGTTCTGATCTCCGTGCACCTCTAGACCGAGGTGTGCGGGGATTGGACATGACTAGAGAATGTGAGGTAAAGAGAGAGAGAGAGAGAGAGAGAGAGAGAGAGAGAGAGAGAGAGAGAGAGAGAGAGAGAGAGAGAGAGAGATAAGACGAAGAATGCCAATAGAATATTAAATTTGTTGTCCAGGTTATAAGATTTTTATCCTCATTATGAGTAGTGACGAGGATGTGGGACCGTCCAACCGAAACACCTATCTCTCAACGAGGGTCTTATGTCCTTGTAATCAATGCAAGCATGTTGTGCGACGGACAAGACGTGTTTCTTTGCAGCACGTTCGCGAATTTGGCGAGTTCGATCCATCTATTATAGATCGAGTTGTTGCCAATTATAACTCGTCGGACTCTGACGCTGGCCAACAAGCAGCAATCTTGCAATCCAATAGACGTGTTCGTAGGCGCTTTGGTCAAGCAGCATATGTGAGGCCACAAGATGTAGCCTCTGACAACTCGGGGGATGATCATGCAGAGCACATTCCCAACGAGGCAATGTTTGAGCCCGAGATTGATGAAATGATCGAGACGATCATGGATTCAGAAAGGCTTATCTATGATGATATGAAAAGTGAAGCCGATACGCCATTGTATAATGGAGCACGTATGTCTAGATTGAAAGCACTCCTGGTTCTTCTCAACATGCAGGCAAAGTTTGGATGGAGTGACACTAGCGTCACAGCGCTTTTCAGGTGATCTATTACAATTAGTTTACTTTAATAAAACTCTAAATGTATAATGATCTGATAGATTTTTACACGACTGTATCGTATTTTTATGTTGTGTATATTGCTTAAAGAGCACATACTACCAGCTGACAATGTGATGCCAGATTCTCGAGATGAAGCAAGAAAGATTTTGCGAAACTTGGGGATGGATTACAATTCTATCCACGCTTGTCCTAATGACTGCATTCTTTTCAGAGGGGAATACATAGACATGGAGAAGTGTCCGAAATGTGATTCCGAAAGATATCGAGTAGATCTCCACGGGACAAAAATTCCACAAAAGGTTTTGCGACATTTTCCTCTGCTTCCTCACATCAAGCATTTCTTCGAATGTAAGTCCATGGCCGCCCTAGCATCATGGCATGAGGAGAATAAATCTTCGGATGGTGTGCTACGAATTCTTGCAGATTGCGCAGCCTGAAAACATATAGATGGAACATGGTCGGATTTTTCCAGGGAAGCTCGAAATTTGCGCTTAGACCTGGCTATGGATGGCGTAAATCCATTTGGTCAAAGATCAACATCTTACAGTGTATGGCCCGTTGTCATCGTCAACTACAACATTCCCCCGTGGTTGACTACGAAGAAGGGGCACCTATGGCTAAGCTTGATTGTTCCAGGGCGATATAAAGTGGGGAATATGGATGTGTATCTTCGTCCACTATTGGAAGAGCTACAACAATTGTGGATTGGCATAGAGGTGGTGGATATGAGCCGACACACAGGACGACGGAATGCTTTGATTAGAGTCATTCTAATGTGGAACATGCATGACTATCCCGGGCTAACAGAATGCTCAGGTGATCTATTGACACTCCTCACTCAGACACTGTAAATCTTGTTTTTTCCCATAGTTGATCTATTATCATGTGTATACATGCAGGGCTTCAAACAAGCGGATACAGATCATGTGTCACATGTGGACCTAGACTGAATGCACGTAGGGCGCCCTCACTGAAGAAGCAAATCTACGAAGGTCATCAAGCGTATCTTCCAGAGAATCATGTGTTACGCGACGGCTTTTTGGGAAGAGAGCCACCAAGGATGTCTGCACAAGCATGGTTAGAGCAGAAGGAGATGTGCGATGACAGATTGCCTCCAGGGATGAAGAGACTATCTCTATGGTACGAGTTACCATACTGGCCCCGACTCATGATCAATCACTTGCTCGATCCAATGCACATATTCAAGAATGTGGGTAATCTACTATGGGACCATCTGACCGGCAAGAAAGATACTTTGGGAGCCAGAGTTGACCTTAGAAATGTGGATCGTATGGAGCAATATTGGCCGCAAACAGCGTCTGATGGATCGATAAAACTCCCTAAAGCACCATGGATTTTCACAGGAGCCCAAGAACGCAAAGTAAAAGAGACCATTCGATCTTTGCGGACCCCCACTGGCGTAATGCACTCGCTCCGAACGTGTTTTACTAAAGAAGGAAAGCTTACCGGTTTGAAGTCACACGATTGGCATAAAATGTGTCAGGTACGTTCATAGTGGACTTTAATATCATTGCATAAAATGTGGACTTTAATATCATTGCTGCACATAATTTACAGTTTATTTTACCGGTTGCCATTGAGGGATGTTTGTCTCTCGACATCCGTAACACAATCTACAAACTTGCAAAGCTGGTGCAATGGATCTCACAAAAGGAGATCAATGTAGACTCCATACCATTCGCCAAACTAAATGCTGCGGAGCTTGTGTGCATGTTTGAGAAACATTTTCCTACTACCATGCTAACCATTCAGGTGCATCTTCTTGTTCACATAGTTGATGAGGTGGAAATAGCTGGCACAGTTCATTCCAGATGGATGTTCTTCTTAGAACGTTTCATGAAAACGCTTAAGGGATATGTGCATCAAAAGGCACGTCCGGAGGGTAGCATGGCAGAAGGTTGGTTGGTATCAGAGTCCCTAGTGTACATTGGAGAGTGGCTAGACGGATTTGATAAAGCCCGGGACACGCTATGGCGAACCATAGATGATGAGCGCATATCTGGGATTGTCATGTGCAATCTCGGTGTTGAGAAGAAGATGACGGAAGATGTAGAGGCTAAAATCAACCGATTTTGCATGCTTCACAATCTAGTGATGCAAAAGTGGATTTCACAATATGAGGATGCAAAGCAAGAGCGAAAAAGGGCACGAATCGAGTGGAGACGGAGAAGACGACCACCGATGCACTATCCGACGGTTTTGGAGAGCCTACCAACCTTCATGAGCTTAAGATGGTTGCACAACCAATTGAAAAGCGCACAACAATGCGGTGACGAAGTGACTGAGGAAGAGTGGGAGTACTCTCGGGGTTGTGCGACCAAGGTAAGTTTGCAATGTATGACTAGCAAGTGACTTTATTTATAAACGTTTGAACGGCCACTCATAATCTTTGTTCGTTGTAGTATAAGTCATACAGCAGCAGAGACAGTGGTACGTGGAGCGTCATCGCTCTGGCGCATCATCGCACGTCCCTACTCCATCCGCATCTCCCTCTCTTTCGGAGCATTCGGCGCGCTCCGAAGCTTCGGCGTCGACGAGACGAGCTTCACACTCGTCTAGACACCGGCGCTCTAGTGGTGGCGGTGGCGGTTGTTGTGGGGATTCCGCCACCGATGCCTCCACACCGCCTCATGTTCGACGAGGCTCTTTACCCTCCCCTTCTTTGCCCGCCCCCACACCAGCCACAACATCGCCATCTACGCCAGGTTTTGCACGGCTGACTGTTCCTAGCAGCTACACACCTCTACCTACTCCGCCAGGAGCCACCCCACTCGACACTCCTCGCTTCGGGGCCCAGACGCCGGTGGAGACACCTGACGTCCGTACCCCCATCGACACGCCGCTAGAGACCCCTACCGGGACACCCAGGTTCACGCGTCACCGGCCAGAGGGCTTGTCTTACTCCGTCGACTTCAGCGGCGGCATCATCATGGATGATGACGGCAAGAAGGTGATCTCGCGCATGCGTGGTCTTTGCTCTCAGCTGTTTAGACACTACATACTAAACAAATGGAGTGAAGTACCAAGTGATTTAAAAAACAGAGTCATCAGCATACTTCATGATGAGTTTCCCGTTCCAACACGGGATCAACGCTTCAATGAAGACCTGATGAAGATTCGAATGCGCGAATACTGCAAACACAAGCGTTCCGAAGTGCAAAAAGCAATCAAGAATGGGTGGAACAGGCCAGATTGGCTGGCCAAAGAAGATTGGAAGAATGCGAAGAAAGCAGCGCGCGAGAATCCCGACAAGTGGAAGCAACAAAAGGATGCAGCCAGAGCGCGAGTAGAGGCAGGGAGCTCGCACCACTTGGGGAGCGGTGGATGGGTATCATTTGAGGGCGATTTTGTAAGTGTTTTCGCATTGCT
The DNA here is from genome assembly GCF_014529385.1 of Adiantum capillus-veneris. NCBI lineage: Eukaryota > Viridiplantae > Streptophyta > Polypodiopsida > Polypodiales > Pteridaceae > Adiantum > Adiantum capillus-veneris. Next base: position 155,815,915 of record NC_140934.1, read on the forward strand.
CTTTATGTTCGATAGTTTAGGGTTTATGAGTTTTTTAATTCTAACATAATGAAATCTTTGTATGTTTTGACAGTGGTCGATGACAGGACGTGATCCCACACCGTACAAGCGCGAGTACGCAGGCAGGAAGGGCTTAAACGCCCTGATGGACATTCTCAGTTCTCGCGGCGGCATGGTTAGTATTAGGGTTTACTCTTTTCTATTTTTTGTATTGTTTTATAAATGTCGTTATATGTTTATACTTACTGAAAGCTGTCTTATTGTCTTTTTTTGCAGAATCCGACAGATACGCCGCTTGGACGCGATGAGATGTCTGACTAGACGACGTAAGTTTAGCCGTAGCTAGATAGCATTAGTTTAGGGTTTCTCATAGCTTATGTATCATGAGACGGATTTTATACGTCTTTTTGAACCATGTATATTATTACATTTGTCACCGCAGTTCATTTTGCCAATCAATTCTTTATGCCTATGATGTTGTACAATTGTCATTATTACATTTGCCAATCAATTCATTTTGCCTATGATGTGTACAATTGTCAATTTTGCAAACAATGCATCTTGTGGGTGACTATTTTGGGTCTATTATCTACCCTTGCACTTTTTTAAAAAAGTGAATCAAGTACAATATGGTTGATGGGTGGCAGGGCATTCAATGCCCTGTCACCAAAAAAAATTTCTCTCGGGCGTCGCTATAACCGTCGCTATTTATGGCTCTGTAGCGTCGCTATGAGCGTCGCTATAGACTTCTGTGTAAACGTCGCTATAACCGTCGCTATATGCGTCGCTATGCGTGTCGCTATATAGCGACGCTTATAGCGACGCATATAGTGACGCCTATAGCGATGGTTATAGCGACGCCGGGGGTTATAAAAACCCAGTGTATTTCCGTCGATAACAGCGTCACAAGAGCACACAACCTCTTGTAGTGAAATTTTGACTAATGAACCTTTTGTGTATCAAAATAATGCTTAATTCTCATCAAGAATTCATGTGTGCATAAATCATTGTCTGTGTGCATGCACCAAAGAGAAAAAAAAACTATCAAAAATTTCAAGTGTGTATGCACGTAATCTTGAATGTGTGCATACATAAAAATTGATGGAATTGATGATACATGAGTATGCAATCATGTAAATGATATATATGTTAGTCTAATGCAATCATTGGATAAGCCTAATTGCCAAAAATTTGGGCAAAAATTTTGTGTGTGTGCCTATCCAAGACCACTTGATTTTCTACGATGGATGGTCAATTAGGGCACCTAAATTGTTTTTGATTATGGAATGATCATAAAAAGTGTGTGCAATCATTAGGTTTAAGCTTAAATGCATTGACAATTGAGCCAAATTTGATCATTTGTGCTTAATTTTTGAGTGTGTGCATTGCTTGATCGGGTAAAAATAGTGCTAAGTTTTTAGAAATTAAGCATGCATGCATTCAATTATGCTTTATCGAACTTGCAATTTGTGCATTACGATGTGAAATCGATGGATTTTTGCATATAATTTTGGCCTAATTTTGGGTGTGTGTGCTTACTCAATGGCATTGGATATCTAAATTAGGGATGAATAATTGGGAGCAATTACCAATTATGATGATTGAAAGGCCTAAAAGATTGGTGTGTATGATCAAATGACTTGGTATGACTCAATTGTCTACAATTGAGGATGATTTTATTACCATTGATGGGTATGCCAATTTGATATGGTAAAAATTTTATTAAGTTGTGCATTCATGAGCTGCCATAAGCACAAGCATGAAGCTTTGTAAATCCAAATGACAAATTCAGGTTTGGATCGATGATTAGAGAAATGAGATACGAGCAATTAATTTTGTGATGATTTATATTAAAAAAAAACGAGTTTGAATTGACCAATGTTTTGTGCCAATTGGGTTTTCCCTAATTGTGGATATCCACGGATGTGAGCAACTTGAGTTGCAATGATTGATGAGTTGGATTGAATTGGAAATTGAAAGAAAAACTGTGCATTAGTCAAGCGTGTGGGCATCTCCTAATTGATCGTAAATTGATCCAATTTTGAAATTTGAATTGAGATTTTGAGAACACACTAATTTCAATCAAAGGAAGGAAAATGAAAGACTACATTTGTGTCTAAATTTTTGGAGTGCAGGACTAATTACTTACATTAGTGAAAAAGCGAAGAATTTTGGCCTAATTTTTGATATGCAAGGTCTCATTACAAGATTTTCAAATGAAAGAGGGTTTTTAATGGAATGGCATTTGTTTTGTGGATTTGGGTGACTTTGAATCGTGCATTAATGTTTCGTACTCTTGGTGTGCCAATAGATCACGTCGTGCGTAAAACCTACACACCATCTCTCCATGAGAACATCCTCTTGGGAGGAGTTTCCAAGAAAACAATAAAAATAAAAATAAAAAAACAAAACTCACACACACACACACACCGTTTTTTCAAAAACGCCAAGTTGGCATCCTAATTCTAGCCTTAAAAGGCGTTACCCCACTCTCTTCAACTGCAGATGCTCACCATACAACCCGCTGGGCCGCTACTGCCAAACACACACACACCCTTCAAGTTCATCTGTGGACCTTTTTGGCAATGTCTGACCCGGTTTTGGCTTTCAGCAGGTTAGCAAATTGTTATCACATCACTAGAAGACATGCAAACACTCCTTGGATTTAACTCAATTGGCCCGACAAATCTGCTGAGCAGCGCGCTACTAAATACAGTGCAAGACAAAAACACACACACACACACATGCGCGCGTGCTACCTATCCTTGCCTGGCTTGGACTGTCGCACACATAAGATTTCCCACTTGTTGACCTTCTGAAAACGGACTTTTGCTGCTCATATTGTGAATGTTGGGAACTTAGGATGCCAACTCTCTCTCTCGTGAATGTTGCCGTCAATCTCTGTCCCAACTCTCTCTCTCGTGAGCAGGTCCCACTGTAATTGTCATCTCATTCACCCACCAAGCTATTGTTGCCTTCACCTGCCATGCCTCATGTAATATTATCATCAACTTATGCCCCATTTTCCTGGATTGACAAGGCTGCGGTATTGCTTTGCCCTCGTGAGTCACGTCTCTCTTCCTGTCCCTCACCCTCGCGCTGTTGTGGAGACATTGGAGGCCTGCCAGCGCATGCAAACACACCACACATAGAGCCATTGGACTTGCACCTCAGCTCCCTCTCATCCAACTAATTTTTGGGCAGTTAATCTTTGAAATCTCAAGTTTTCTGCCGAATACAGCTATTGCACACACATTGGTCTTCAGCCTGGATCACAACACACACACAATCGTGCGTTTTTTCTTTCATCGTGGCCTCGTGCTTGCAAAGTCATGCACCAGACACGCGCCATTCTCGCCCCGTAGATTCTCGGCCCCGTAAATCATGGGGGAAGGGTTTCCCCCACCACTTATCTCTCTGTCCTTCAATTAAACAAAAAAATGTTTTTTTTTTTTTGAATGTGACCAATTTGCCAACAACATAGAGTAATTCATGTTCGTTTTTGAGCTACATAGAAAAGTTTACATGAGATACACAATGGCTTTCTACCTGGATGTCAAAAAGTTGCATATTACATAAGTCATGCTTTCTTTATAGTGCCGGATTCACTTGGAAGTTTCTTTCTTGCACTAATGCTTGAGGTTTGATGACGGGTGATATCAAATTTTTCTAGGTAATCTACGAGACATTTCCATTGCTATAGATGGTAAAATTTGGCACTACGATCTACTTTATCATTTAATCAAGGTATACATATGCTTTGAGTTACAGTTTTGAGTTAACCTTGATTATTGAGAAGAGAATTTTGTGCAGTTCATGGTAAATTTTTGTCTTTTGACATGTATTCTAATGGTGCGGAATCAAGCACCAGATTTTGAGCTCTTGTACAAATATGTGCCAAATTTGGGCTTGGCATTGATTGTGCATGCTTTTAGTGCTTGTATTGGACGTTCAAATGCTTAAAAGCACTAATCATTGAGCCTTTTTTGTGAAGGATGTGGCAGGAATGTACTCTCATTGATCCAAGAAGGGGTCATCATTGCAAAGTATTGCAAAACTTGGCTATTTAGAGCCATTCCAATTCTTTGGATTAAAAGTTGTATACATGCTAGCTCATAGCTTCGTCTAAAATGCAAATTTTTTCATTTGAGCGAGTTGTTTACCCAACTTTTTTGGTAATCTTTATATTGTAAAATTTTGGCTTTCAAGAGCCACTTCATTTCATTCAAAAGTTGCATTATTTTCAGCTTTTGGATTGTTTTAATTCCATACTTCAAAGTGAGCTAGAAACTAATCCACTTTTGAATCATTCAAGAGAGGTTGTAAAAAATTAAAAATTTGCTTATGTTGAAGCATTTTATATCTCTCATGGTTGTTATGTATGCATAAATTTGCTATCAAAGAGCATCATGTGCATAACCAAAAACACTTTTTTCCCTTGGGTTTTTTCGCTTTGGCAAATTCGGGTATGCAAGACCCTAGCTTTACGTTTTTATTTATGTTTTTTTTATGTGTGCTTTTGGCTTTCAATAAAAGGCTTTGGAGCTTGTGTTCACACTTAGCTTCAAATCAACTTCTTTTGCAAATAAAAAGATCAAGAGACTTCTCTTCACAAAGGATGCTTGCTCAAGGATGCACAAATAGCATGAATAGGTGTAATCCTTCCATGATTTTTCTCTTTTTCATCTCTTCATTCTCTTGCTTGGCTTAAGTGAAGGCTATGGTTCTTTCATGTCTGAAAGCTAAGCATACTAAAGTTTCAACACTTTGCTTTGTGAATATTAACTCATAAAAAATTTAGGTTTTATGTGTGCTAATCATAGGTAATTTTCCTTGACCTTAGGTTAATGTAGGTCCACTCTCATTAGTCCTAAACTCTTAGTGATAGTCTTAATACTCCATTCACTTTTAACATGATCTAGTGCTATGATTAGGCTTTAGTCCTTTAGTCCATTTACCATAAGCATTTTATAATGGAAGCAACAAAAAAGTGCTAAAAAAATGAATCAATGAAGCAAAAAAGTGTCAAGAAAAAGTAGCAAAAATGCTACTAGACAGATGAATATCAAATTTTTTATGTTATGTTGTGTCTTTGTGAGACCTAGTGCCTTATTGGCACTTGGAAGGGAAGGGGAATCACTTTGGCTCGCTTGGTCAAGGCCCTAAACCGATGCCTTGGGCTGATAGGGGTTAACCGTCGCCTTGGTAGGCTAGTAGGCTTTTGGAATACCCTCTTGAGGGTTCAAGGAGCCGAGAGTCGCACCTAGACTTGCCTTGGGGTGCTAGCCTTGTGATGTGTTTAATTTTTTCTATTAATGCAAAAACAAAACTTCCATGAGCTTCAAAAACCTTTGACAATGTACTAATAGGCTAGGAGCTTTTTTATAGCCCGTAGACATGATAAACTTGAATGATTTATTAACATTGGTCAAATAGTTTTTAGGCTAGTAGTTTTATGACCTTGCATTAGCCTAGGGTCATATTTGATTGCTTGTGTTTCATGCATGAAACTAAAATTTCAAGTGGTTTAATCTTCACGATAGTTTAGGTGTATTTTTTGCTTTATGTTGTCTAGATTTTGACTATGATTCATCCATCTTTTGAAAGCAAAAAATTCACTTTGCATGATTGTTCATTGTACTTCATGTTTTTATCCTTGTTGGTCTTTGATGCTCATTACTTGTTCTTATGTTTCGCAGCTCAACATTTCTTCCATGGACTTGCTTTCTACCATGTCACCGTGTCTTGCTTCACCGGCACACGAGGACGTGCGCCAAATTAGGAAGGGGGGAATGTTAGCAGTGACTAACACAGACTACACCCAATGTGCATCAATCAGGAGATATACTATGGTTGTGCATAATATTTCCAACATACTTTGTATAAGTCTTGGGCTCACTTGGAGTTCCAAAGTTGTATATGGTAGTTTGAGGGCTCAATTTTAAACCCAAAGTAGAAGGGATTGTGTTGAAATCCCTTAAAAGGAAGCCTTAATGCAAGGAGGCTTCATTCTTGAGTATCCACTCTTGAGGATCCACTTTTGAGAGCTCCCTCTCTCTTGAGTGTTCACTCTATGGCCTAGCCTTGAGATTAATGTTTATGCTTAAGAGGCTAGTGCTAATCCAATTGTAATTAGAGTAAGCTCTTCTTGATTAATCAAATTCCTATTTTCTCATTAGTCTTATCTTCTCTACATTTCATTATGGCATAAGGTAGTATTATACTTTCATTATTCTAGATTTGAGAGATGTATGTACTTCTTGCTATTAACCACTCGTATCTCTCTATGAGCAATTGATTTGAAATATTTAGCATCACAAATTAGGTTGATTAAGTTGAGTCTTAGTCTTGTAATTTGTTGTGTGCCCTATTTTTTGCTTGTATGTAGATAGGTTTTATGAAGCTCTAGCACCATTCATCTCGTGTGTGTAGCTATTGATGAAGTGCCGTAATTGACATGTGGTAATTCGTGTGTGCTTATCATTAGTGTGCTTGGGGTTTCTAGTCTATGGAAAGTCGGACTTGGTGGACTTGATGTGTGTAGGAGTTGTTAGATTAAAGATTAGAGAATGATTAGAGCTAGTCTTGCCATGGCTTATCTCTACTTGCATTGGAGAGGTGATCTCTTGAATCCTCTATCTCTATTCATCCGATGCTCGTGCTTCCATGCCCTAGCCGGGTTGCCGATCCATGGATTTGATAATTTTGTGTGGGTTACGATTAGGTCGTGCTACAACGCCTCCCTACATAACTGTAACTCCAATTAATAGTGACATCTCTTCCAAACCCTATATTTGCTACTTGTATGTACTTTTGAGGTTGGAAATGTAATTTTAAATGCTATTACGACAAAGCTAGCTTTTGAACCATAAAATCCAAAGTGAGGGTATTAAAAAGGAGATTGTAAGGTTTTTTGATCAATCATTTTTATGAACAAATGAGTGGATAATGATCTTCTTTGTATGTTGGTGCATCTAAGGTGTGTTGACCATGGTAGAGGGCACAAGTAGTGATGAGTATGCTAGTAGGTGCATGGAAAAGGCCGGTTAGAGTAGGTATAAGGATATTGGGCAGGTAGGTGATAGGTGAAGTGTATGTTTGACAAGGTTTTTTAGGCCAAAAGTGCTCCAAAATGGGCCAGCTGGGATGACAAGTAAGGAGGCTTGAAGCGCTGATTTTTTTCTTGAGAATGTAGAGCTTGAGATGTGGAGCAATGATCTATTTGAATTGACATTCAGAGTCCTAGTTTCCAAAATACATGGTTTTGAAGTTTCAACAAGGGCAGATTCTAAGATAGATTGACCACATTCAGAAATGTGTCTAAAGTTTTTTGAAGCTTGCCATAGTTCTTGAGGGTAGTATGCACTACATGGAGACTTTAGCAAGAAGTGACGAACCGTCAAACGGATCCCGAAGCGTGAAGCTATTGTATGTTGAAGTTTGTGCTAGTTGATGGCGGTGCACTTCCATACGATTTTCTCTGTTTTTTGGACCCATGGTTGTAGGGATTGGCAAGGTATAGATGCAAAAAATTCTCGTGGTTCAAAGTCGGCTAGAAGGGGTTTCACTTGGATTTGATGGCTCAACCATTGGGACCATGGGCAACAATTGGCAGGCACGGGAAGTGGAGAGGAAAAAAACCTCTATTTGTGAAGTTTTTTGGAAGTTGGAGGGCCCCAAAGGGGTGCCTTAAAATGGTCATGCCACGTGTCACATGGTGAAAGCCCACATGCAATTTTAGAGGAGGAGGGACACAATATTTAGCTTGGATGGTGCATCCACTTGGGGCATCAAAGGGAAGTGGGAGCTCGTGAGTTCCTTGGCTATGGTGGCTTCCCATTGCCGACGGGTCTTGCGGGGACACAATTGGTGGTGGTGGAGGGTTTTGCCTGTGGTGGTGCTTTCTGTTGTCAACAGCGGTTGGTGGTGCTTTTTGGCATTGGTTTCCAACTTGGTGATGCTTGAGCAAGGTCGGTTTCACAAGAGGGCCCATCAGACCTCCCTTTTTTGTAGGGAAAGAGGTGGTGTCACATGGCCTTGTAACGACACCATGACAACTATAAGGTAGGCCTAGGAGGTGCTTCACATGCGGAGTATGACAGAGTGGAGGAAAGTTGTCCCCACATGCTGTATAATTCTTAAAAAGGAATTCTTAATGTGTGTAATGAATGTGAAATGCTAAAATGGAGCTCAAGTGGAGCTACATGAGAAAATGAACCAATTTTTTTCTCCTTTTTGGGAGTTTTGTCATCCTCTATAAGAGGGAGTTTTTTGAAATGTAAAGTGCTTTTGGAGTCATTGCTCTTAGCCATTATGCTTTTTGCAATTTTAGCTTTTGGCCAATTGTGCAGTGGGAGCCGTTTGGGGTTGTTGAGCCGGATGGTGCTTGTGCGGAGCCAAGAGGTCTATCAAGGTTCATGATTGGAGCTCGTCAAGGTGTGTGCCAATGAAGCGATTTTGAGTGGATTTGTATTTTTTGTGTAGGAGTCAACCCACATGCTCTTTTTGCCCTTTTAAAAGTCTGCCAATGCCCTTTTCGAGAAAGGCAACTTACAACACCGCCCCCCCCCCCCCCCCCCCCCCCCCCCTCCCCCCTTTTTTTTCTTTTAAACCTCCAAAGTTTAACTCAAAGGAAACCTTCAAACTCTTCCAAAAATCCAATCAAGCACCCAACCCTCGAGGGGGAGCACCGACGGCAAGCCTAAGCTTTCTCTTGCCAAAGCCCCAAATCGTGGCCTTTCCACACAGAGCTTTGTTAAAGAAAAAAAAAGGATTTCAAAACATTCCAAAAGGATTCAAATTCAAAAAGGACCAAAGGAAGATCCCAAAAAAGATCTCGCGAACGTCAACATCGAGCTTCAAGCATGACAAGGCCTCAATATCCAAAGGCTTTGTTTCTCAAGCTTTTGAATTCGAATCTTCAATAAACTTCAAGCTCCAATGCCAGAAGGATTTGCGTCTCGAACTCCAAAGGCAACAAGCAAGCTCAAAAGCACTATGAAGGGTGAATTCACTTCCAAAGGTGAAGAGGTAATTCACAAGAATCATTGACCAAAGGGAGAAATTCAAGACTAAAAACAAACTACATCTTTGCACTAATTAAATAAGGCTTATAGGCAACTTGGAGCAGCAACCATGGAAACAACAGGAAAAAAAACAAATAACAAGAGCAAAACCCAGCTCAAAAACCATGTGCACCATCATAAGAAAGAAAACAAGGAAATTAACACATTTAAAGATGAGGACCTAACGAAGTTCCCAAAAGACAATGATGACCTTGTTATTGTAAAGTGTTTATACACTGCTCCAAACCTTATAGTTTGGAGGTAAGACCTACAATATATATATTTTTGCATCAGATTCCATCTTTATGAGCCCCATGTAGTTACCCAATGTAACCCATGATGGACTCCTTGAGTAGAATCCATGAACTTTGTATAAGCTTCAGCTTACATGGGTGTATGTTGGGGTAAGCTGTTTAGCTTACACTTGATGCATGAACACTCCCTAAAAAGCCAAGCATGCACCATAAAGTGCATAGTCACCTTTTTCATGGAACCTACAAAGTCTCACAGATGCCTATTTTTCTATACCCACATGATGATATTATGCCTAGCCCACATGCTATTGGCCTTTTCGTCACATGTGGAATGAAGCAAGAAAGCTACCTGCAATAAGCTCTATGTAAAGAGCCCTCTTGTACACATTTCACAGTTTGTATGATAAACATGAGAAGCATATATGTATGATGTAATTAGCACTTTTATTATCTACACTTGATCAAATTATCTTGTGTAATTAAGCATCATCATTATGCATTAGATCTAAGCAAGGAAAATATTCTATACTTGTACACTTACAACTCAAGCAAAGAGAGTAGCATAATATATATTGACAAGTATGGACACGAGTATGAGCCAATACTTCTTAGAGATGTAGAAAGATTGATAACTCCAAAAGTGCTGATGCAAGATTCTAAAGAGAAGCTAAGTCCCATAAAAACCCCTAGCAAGTCCACCAGTCCCTTTGCGAATGATTATGACACCACATCACATACAAATAGACAACCATTTCCAAACCCTCAAGACCAACAAGCAACACTTTCATCATTGCATGCATGGCTCCAATAGTATGCAACAACAAAATAGAATACAAACATAGATGTTTATCAAGCCGTGTTAGGGCTAGAAGCACCATTACCACCACCACTCTATCCAAAATTTCAAGATGAGAGTGGGATGAGAACGCAAAATTTGGCAAAGACGGGAAGGACACACTTAGAATGAGAGAGAGAAGAGAAAGGATTCAAAGAGAGGAATAGCCACTTGTGAGACCAGCCAAGAATTACGGATTAGGAGCACCTCTAGGGGAGGAACCCTTACAAGTCCAAAAAAAGGTGAAGAGGAGAACTGGGAGATCCTATGCTTAGGTTTGTAGATCACTATAGAATTAGACCATCCCAAGTCCAAAAAAAGGTGAATAGGAAGTATTCTAGGAACAAAGATCCTAGGGATCATGTGGTAGCTTTTGTGCACGTAATTAGAGCTGAGGAAGTCCTAGATTTTCCAACACAATTTACAAGATTTGGAGTGACTCTCAAAGAAGACGCTACCACCTAGTTCAGATCTATGGAACGTAGGGATTTTATGGAGTTCATAAGAGTGAATGCATATTGTCTTGATTGTGGAATCACTCATTTGATTTCTGATTTTCTAAAGAACCCTAACAAAGGAGAAAAAGTAACGTTGAATATATGATAGGAAATATAATCTAGTAGTGGATTAAAAAACAAAAACGTGATACCAATCTAGGTAATCACAAGAGCACAATATCAAAAAATGACAAACAAATCTATTATATCATAGAAGAACCAAAAATAGATACACTTGACATTGAATGTAAGGGTTAGAAAAACACGTGGAAAGCTAGTAAGTCTGGGAAGGAATGTGAAGAGATTTTCTTGGCTAAAGAAATAAAACAAATGAAAGAAAAACTGAGGAAACTTGAAGAAGGAACAAACAAAGAAGAGGAAATCCCTGAGGTAGTACCATATCCAAGCATAGTTAAGAAACCCAAGAATGCTATTTTAGGAGGATCGCTTTTGGTAGAGAAGATTAATGAACCATTAGATTCTCTCCTTAAAGCCTATGATGCATGGATAAAAAATAATCAAACTCAAGAACAAAGGTGGATGACATATCCACATGCGAAACTAGAAAAGTAGAGGCCTGACCTGTGCCAAAAAATGATTCAAATGTTCCAACCTTTACTAGAATCTCTAGTTGGGAGACCAAAAGATGTGATAATTGTCCCACCAGCACCAATAACTCCACCAAACTAGGAGCAAATAGAGCTAGATTCTAGCTAGAAGCATGAACCAAAACCCAAAAAACAAGCATAAGGGCCAAGAATAGTGTTGAATACCATGGATCACTCTTTCAATGGTTTCCACCTAGGCATACCAAAGGAGTGTAGAGAAATAGATTGTCTTGACAAACTATGGAAACAAGTCAAAGAGCCCAACAAAGCTAATGAGCTAAGCAAATTGTAAACCAAACCAGTGATGAGAGAGGAGTGTTTCTTCCACTGATAGAGAAATTTGAGGCAGGATCTCAAATAAATCTAGAAATGCAATTGCATTGGGGAGAGCTAGCAACTATTCTATCTAAAGATAGCCAAACCCATTTTCTAAGAACACTACCTTCCTATATGGGCAAGCACGAGGCCAAACCAGATGTTATCGTAGTCCCATCACGAAGACTCTCTTCCAAGAGAGTCATTTACTCTAAAGGTCTAATAGAAATTTTGTAGACGTTAATGACATGTACAATATGTTAGGTTGAGCTATTACAAATACAACCTAACATGTGGAATATGGTAGGAGACTATCTAGAAAAGCTTGGTGTGAAGGATCCTTCATCACAAATTCAAGACGAAATCAAAGAACTTGAAAAGCCTCACCTAAATACCAGGCATGTACCATTAAACAAAGTAGGAGAATACCGTGAATGTGAAGATGGCCACGACTCATCCTATATAATTTGAAGGTGTCACCACCATGGCAATTCTTGATAGAGGGGCTAGATATCCATTGTTACAAAAGAAACATAAAAAAAAAAAGGGGAAAGCCTGCTTTAAGAGCAGTCTTCTAGAGGAACTAGTTATCATCTCTTGTGGGATTGATTATGAGCATACATTTTCCATTATTGATTTTGGTAGAAAGAACAACTATGATATCATACTTGGAAGACCATTCATGAGATAGCTAAAAATGGTCTAGGATTGGGGGTATGACCATATTTACCTAAGGCATATGGAGACCACAACCAGGATAAATTTAAAAGATTGTAGTTACAAGGATGTGACTAGAACTCCTATTGAAGAGTTTAATTCAGCTACATTAGCCGAATCTAAAATTCAAGCATGGTTAGGTCCATCCAAACAACTATGAATTTTCTAAGCTTTAGATCGTGATAGCTTAAAACAAGGAGAACTATTCTAGAAAGGGATTTAGAAGACAAAGACTATATTCCACAACCCTTTCCAAAAGAAGCACTAGAGCCTTTAGAATGGGAACACGTTCTGGAAACCTTGGATGTGTGTGCTATTAAGGACGATCCCATTGCTATGATGTGATACCATATTACATGGTCAATGTAGTTAAAGAAGAAGATGAGTGTCAAGCCTCAAGTGAGCCCAAAACAATAGAGAAAATGAAAAGGAGGAGAAGAGTTATTCTAGAACTCTCTAGAGCTTTTGAATTTGACAATGATTCAGATAATGAGTGCTCTGACAACCCTAGTGATCAAGAGGAAACCATAGTGGATATAAGGTTTTATGACTTTCCAAATCAAAAACCTCAATGACAACAACACATAAAAGAAAAGGCCAAAGTGGTAGAGGAAGCTCAAGAGAAGCTAAGGAACACATTGTAAGATGCAAAATTCTACTACAACAAAAGCTAAAAGAAGTACGGCTGCAAATATAGATAGTGGCTCTGACATAGATGGAAGAAGATTGAGTGGATTTGATTATTCAATTTAAAATGGAAGAAACCAAATACTGTCAAATGGATTACTAGATTCAGGAGGGCCAAGGGAATGCAATTTTCTTGAGCCTAAACAACAAGATTTGCTGACACGGAACTGCACACAACCTATCTAAAAATCCAAGGGTATACAGGCCATCAAACACGAGCACAAGGCATGGACTTTATACCTGTGAAAATTGGCTCCATGGTTTCCCCACACATGTTTTATGCGGTCAATATTCTTCAATGAACCACGCTGCTTGGCCAGCCATGGCAATGAACCTACAATGATGATTGATTAGTCACAGGAAGCCGTTCAAATCCTCCATATGAATGATCTTCAGGACATTCTATTCTCTAGAGAATATAGATATTCAAAAACATCCTCAAAACTCATACAAGAATCCTTATGGCCGAAAGCATCTTGTAATTGAGGAACCCTATCTTCACAATCCAACAAAGATTCCATAAACTGTTGATCCTAGCTATGAAGACTCAAAAATTTATCATTTCAGGTCTACTTTGATCAGAATCAGAGTTACACAACAACAACATATTGGCATCTTCTTCACAATCTTCAAACAAAACATCATCAACTTTTCCATGGTTCTCATGAAAATCATCACAAAAATTAGAATTTGTTTGCAAAACAAGAAAATCAATAAAATCCTCTTCAACCTCAGTACTTATTAAATCATATTCAAGATCAAGAAAAAAAAAAGAATCCTCTTCAATCTAAGCATGTGATGGAATTGGCCTATTTAATTTGAGAGTAGCGGGCATAGCGGGTGAACATAATTGAAGAAAGCAACATAATCATAGCAATTAGTTAACTCAACATGAACAATACTTTTGCAAGAGAGAGAATTTAGAGAACATGACAACAGTTGAGGACCGGATTTATGTGGAGCTGGTCCCCCCTCCAACAAGAATTTGTATTATGATTTCTCCCATTAAGAGAGACTTGTTACAATACAATCTTTGTGTTCCTTGTGACCTAGGTGATGCAATGAAGATGGAAAGCTTCATGCATCACAAACATAACATAAACTTGAAGAAAGCTTTAACTATCCCAAGCCTCAGTGCCAAGACCTCAAACACCGTCGAAGGTGGAGAGAGCTAGCAGGGAATGAGGGTAGGGAAGAGGAAGAAGAAACATTTAACACCATTTTAGATAATTTGGGAAAATCCTGTTTCCCAAATTCTAAATGTGTATGCTAGGATTGTGTTATTTAATGATTTCTAAGCTCTAGTTGTCTTTAATTTAGATAAATTATCATGATTGTATGAGTCTTATTTAATTTCTCTACTATAAAATTTAAGAATAAACCTCCAATATAGTTTTTGGAAAGAGGATTGGTATGACATCAGTGCTTTTCAAAATTCAACAAATGCTTCTAGAAGTAGCTTCTCAAAAAATGAGGTGTCAAAAAAACCAATTGATATGATTTTAAAGTAGCATATAGATTGATTACAGCAATTAAAAAAGATAATATGTAAAGGCAAATACTATTAAACACTCTTGTCATAATTTGGTGACCTTAATCCATGTATAACAAAATACTTGGTCATGGTTTTGTAGCATGCTATCAAGTTTTAAATACACGATAATTTAAACAACATTCAAACTAATATTTCACACTCAAAAAGTCAAAACAATACTATATAGTATCCTATGGCTATAAGACCATGAGATGCCATCTATTGCACCTATGGACTTAAGGCCATATGGTGCTCTTTGTAGACATGTCTATGACTTTAATATGTCTCTTTATGACCTCAAGGCCATAGGGTTAGGATTGTTAGCCGGTCCCAACGTACACAGAGGTCCAGTCCTTCAAAGCCATATGGGACTTTATTTATGTGCCACCCTATGTCCCTAAGGATTTAGGTTGTCTTAGGGCCACAAGATGTTGAAACCCTTTATTCTATATGTTGTCACCATGTGGCCTTAGACCATAGGGTGCCCTCTGTGCTAGTAAGAAATCCTCTATACTCTGTGTTTGCACCCTATGGACCTAGGGCCACAAGGTACCCTCTATGCTAGTAAGAAATCCTCTACGCTCAATATTGAGACCATGTGGCCCCAAAGCCATAGGATATCCTCTATGGTAGTGAGAAAAACCTTCTATGATCTATGTTCACAAACAATTAAAAAATATAAACAATACTATAGAGTATCCTATGGCCCTAAGACCATAAGATGTCATCTATTGCACCTATAATTCCATTTGGTATTTTATTTAACTATACAAAGTTAGATGAGACACTTACTTAGATAAACTATCATAATTCTAACTTTGAAATTATTTCTTAACATAAAACTACAATATAAAAACTCTTAATATAAGTTTGTGCCAAAGAATCAATGTTAAGATGAAGATTTTTTACATCAAGTACATGCTTTAAAACTTCACTCAAAGGTTTTAGAGATGGTGTCTCAAAAAAAGGAGGTGTTTAAAAACACTATTTGATGTGAATAATACACATTGTATACATTGATTATGTCAAAATAGTATAAAGTATAAACATAAAGATTACCACCAACTTCACAGTTTCATAAAAATGATGGTCTTCATCGCATATACAATAAAAGACTAACTAGAAAGAGTATGATATCTCCAAGATTGAGGGTGTTCAAAAAACACCGATTTGTAACACTACCAAATGTCAAGAAATTTTGATTGTTTGGATCACTTAATAAAGACAATTAATAAGAAGAAAAAGTTAACAATACCATAGAAGAATCAAACAATGAAACCAAAGAACTTGAATGAGAGAAGTCTCCTGACAATAGGATGCACTTCATTAAAAAAACAGCTTAAATATGTTTCAAGATATCCCACAACATTCCATCAAGTTTAAATTTTGAAAAGTACACATTGCCAAATACTTGGTAGATGCTATTTAGAATACTTAACTAGTACACTTAAAATGGCCTCCTTCTCTTGAGATTTTGAGTCCTTTGAGACATATAACATTGCATTACATAGTGAGTCTCGGGATCAGATGGAACATTACAAAATTTCTTATGGTATAGTCTCTCTTGTCTTTAGCATACAACCATCCACATAACCATGGAACAATTTCATCTTTTAAAACACGTTGAAGCAATTGAGTAGGCTGGTTCCAAAACTTTGGAAAAATCATATAAGTTCCTTGCATATTTCACATCACTCGATATGGACTATCATCAAATATTATAGTGTTGCCCCCATCTAAATAATCAAATAGCTTCCATATGGTCGAAAGATTTTTGTGATAGGATCTTTTGTAACCGATCATGAAATTTGAATTTTGGCAGCACCGGTTATCCATAATCATCTTGAATTTGTGACTTTGTGTAGGAAAACAGGTCTTGATTATGTGTTGAGATTTTTGTAAACGATGGCAGCTCCAAATCCAAACCTCAAAGAACTCAAAGCAAAATCTTAAGAAATACTCTGCATCTGGACGCACCGCATACACCTCATTGTTATCTTCTACAATGCACATGTACTTGGTCCAAGTTGGCCTTGATTGAAGCTCAAATGTTGCAAGAAGCACACCCTCTAAATCCAAGATAAGCGTTCTTTTGTCCTGTTTGAAAGATGTTGGTAGATAAGGAAACCATTGCTCTTGGTTTGAATGTGATATTTGATGTAATATGAAAGGGAGCTCCTCTATTTTGTGATAATCTAATAGCAAAACATTTTTTCTTAGAAGCCCTGAAATGATTAAAAAAAGAAGTTAATATAGAGATATTAAGTGTGTTGAAGACCTTAGGGACATAGGGTGCTAATTTGTGGTTACACTTAGTAAGTCCTATGCAAGAACACATGCCAAACTATGTGAATCTGGCCTTAGATTCACATAGGGTTTTGAGACTATAAAGTGAAATTCCCCCAAGGACATATAGGGTGAGATTTGACCTTATGAGCATGTAGATTGTCCTTGATGGCACAGTGAACTCAAATTTCAAAGCAAACAACTATAAAATCTTTTTAAAAAAAGAGCATTTGGCACATGAAACTCAGAAGTTACTTATAGTATTGAAAGACAATTTAAAAAACTATTAATCATTTACATCTTCATATATCTTGAAACCCTAAGCACTCTAACAAAGTCTCTGAGTACATCGAGATCTTTGCAAATGACAAAATGTTACAAAACATTGCTCCATCATTTCTTGATATAGGGCTATTTGAGATCATACTGAATTTTTAGATGCTTTATATAATTCCTGGCTTCATGTACTTTGATCACAGGCTCCTTGTATCCCAATTTTTGGGCAAGCATGATTGCTTCTGTACCTTTCAAAGCTGATAATGATTTGATATTCTTTAAGAACCTTACTTTTCCTCAATCACGTGCTGAAAGTTTCTTGTCTTGACTTCGAGCGGGCATTCCACTAGTGCTAGATGTTGTAACTTTCTCATCATGAAGAGGACGAGAAGCTTCTGGTAGTCTTCCCGTGGAGTAGGTTTTTCCTAGAAAAATTAGATTTCTCTCCTCCCACTCTGCAACAACCTTGTGTATACGGTTATAAAGCTCATGACCTTGAGCAATGGGTGCTTGTCCATATAAATGAGACCCTGTAACTGTGCGAATTTCATTAACATGATTGAGAGCTTTGATATATGGTAGTAGCTCCCCAAGGAGGATATTATCCTCCTCATCATCAACATTAAATGATGGTGGAAAAATACAATTCAATGCAGGATTCACACATCCCTTTAATGGTTCATCATGTACAAGAAGCAATCTTCTTGCATCAAGCCCAAATTTTGATGATGTAATAGCCAGCGGTTTGAAAAGTGCTTCTACTTCTGGATTATCTAAGCGAGTGATCCTTGATTCTATGCATGGTTGACATTGGCTTTGCCCCCAGATCATAAAGAATGGAAATTTTTCTTTAGCTTCCTTTTCTAAAATCTTGATGATGTCCACAACATGCATGTCATTAGCAGCTGACCATATCCCTACATTGAAATTTCTAAATGGAGCCTTTAAAAACTCAATGCATCTTGGACGAAGAACAATATGCTCATGTCCAAACTTTAAGCTCTTCATTTTCTTGGACTTTTGCCAGCATCTCCTCAGGAACAATCCACACAAGCTCACTATTATAGTCAGCATTGGTTTGTTGGTGGATGGAAGGTCTGACTCACCATGCACTTCGATTTCCAAATCCTGGGGTGCTAAAATATTTGTGTTGGATTATCCTTCTGGCGTTGCACATGTTCTGGAACGTCCATTGCCTTCTACTTCCATTGTGGTGTCATGCAATCCAATTTCCAACTCTTGGGCTACTAGAATATTTTCATTGGATTCTTCTTCTTCCCTTGCACATGTTCTTGAACTTTCACTGTCTTCTTCCATTGGATTAATCTTTAAATTTATCTCCAGTCGTTGTAGCAGTTGACCTTCAAAGACTTGTAGATTCTTGTCATCTTTGTCAGAAACTCTTTGGTTGACATGGAGATTGATAGAATCTTTCTCAGTAGGGTCAATGGCATTAGCATCCTCTATACCAACAATCTCGAGTAAAACTTTGTCAGCCGCAATATCTTGTTGAAGGGCTGAAAGTTTAAAGAACACCTAATTTTAGATTCCAAAGTATCTACATTTTGATAACTCTGTTTTGTCACACTCTTACAAAAAACTAATCGCAATTAGAAAATTTACTAACTGACAACACATCTACAATGAATTTATTTTTATGCTCCTTATTGTCTAGAGATTCCTAATCTTTATCCAGCTACATTAGTTCTTTGTCCATGATGGTGGCGCCTAGAAGTATACTTGGAGAAACATTTATGCCTTTAATCTCTAGAGCAGAAGTCTCATTTTCTATTGCCATGATCTTCTTGCATTGGATGATTTCCATGACTAAGTTTCTTATGGCCTTCAGGCCATACGGTTCTCTTTGTAGATATCCCTAGGGTTAGGATTGTTGGGAGGTATCAACATATAAAAAGATATATGGCTTCAAATCCATATGGTACTTTATTTATGTGTCACCCTATGGCCCTAAGGCCATGGGTTGTCATAGGGCCACAAGATGCCCTCTATGAGCACTAATAAGAAACCATATATGCTTTATGTTGGCACCCTATGACCCGAGGGCCACAAGGTCTGCCTTTTATGCTAGTAAGAAACCCTTTATGCTACATGTTATCACTCTATGGCGTTTGGGCCATAGGGTGCCCTATGTGCTAGTAACAAATCCTCTATGCTCTAGCACCCTATGGACCTAGGGCCACAAGGTACCCTGCATGATAGTAAGAAATCCTCTAGCCTCTATGTTTGCACCCTATGGACCTAGGGCCACAAGGTAGCCTCTATGCTAGTAAGAAATCCTCTATGGTCAATATTGAAACCCTATGGCCCCAAGGCCATAGGATGTCCTCTATGGTAGTAAGAACAACCCTCTACGCTCTATGTTGGCACCCTATGGAGACTTGAGGGCCACAAGGTACCCTTTATAATGCTACTAAGAAACCTTGGGAGCACCAAATAGCCCCTAGGCCACAAGGTTCCCTCTATGCTAGAAAGAAAACCTCTACTGTCTACATTGTCAACCTATAGCCCTCGGGCCATAGGGTGCATCAAGTGGCTCCTAGGCCACATGGTGCCCTCTATGCTAGAAAGGAAACCTCTGCGCTCTACATTGACACTCTATGGCCTCAAGGCAATAGGGTGCCCCTTACGCCTAGTATGAAACCATTGAAACTCTATATTAGCATCTAAAGACCCTAGGCCACAAGGTGAGCTGTATGTTAGTAAGAAACCATCTAAACTCTATGTTGGTAGCCAAAGGCCATAGGATAGCCAAGGAACCCTTTAGGAGCATTCCCCACAAAGAGCACCTTATGGCCCCATGATGATTTAGTGGCCTAGGTGCCCTTCTTAAGACTCTTTTATTTTTGTATCATATGGCCCCAGGTCCATAGGGAGCCCATAGGGTACTCTCTATGCTAGCAAGAAACTCTCCATGCTATATGTTTACACCCTATGGCACCAAGGACACAGGGTGTCCTCCATGATAGTAAGAAACCCTCTATGCTCTAAGTTTACACCCCATTTGACTATGCTGACACCCTATGGCCCTGGGGCCATAGGGTGCTCCCTAGGGCCACAAGGTGCCCTTCAACCTAGGAAGAGACCCTTTATGCCCTAAATTGGTACTCTTTGGCCTCAGGGTCATAGGGTGCCTTCTATGCTAGTAGGATACATTATATGGTCTAGGTTTCCACTCAATTGCGTAGGGATAAAAGGTTTTTTCTATGAAGAAACCATGTATACTATATGTTGGCAATGTATGGCCCTAGGGATAGAAGGAAACCCTAGGGCTATAGAGTGTCATCTATGCTACTATCATATGGTCCAAGCAGGAGATAGTGACCAAGGTATCATGTGTGTCCCAAGGGTAGCAAGGTGCTAATAAAAAGCCCTGTATGCTTTATGTTGGCACCCTATGGCCCCAAGGCCATAGGGAGATCTTTATGCTAGTAAAATTCCCTCTATACACTATGTTTACGTGTATACTTATAAGAAGCCATTTATACACTATGTTGGCATCTTATGACCCTAGATCCATAAGATGTTCTCTATGGTAAAAGAGAAATTGTACATGGGATATGATGGCATCCTATGGTCCTAGGGCCATAGGGTGTCCTCTATGGTAGCAAAATGTGTAAGTTAATACTCCGAAATTGAAAGAGCTTTTCAGGAAAAAAAAGAAAAAAAAAACCTTCTACTTCCATTGTGGTGTCATGCAATCCAATTCCCAACTCTTGGGCTACTAGAATATTTTCATTAGATTCTTCTTCTTCCCTTGCACATGTTCTGGAACTTTCACTGTCTTCTTCCATTGGATTACTCTTTAAATTTATCTCCAGTCGTTGTAGCAATTGACCTTCAAAGACTTGTAGATTCTTGTAATCTTCGTCAGAAACTCTTTGGTTGACATGGAGATTGATAGAATCTTTCTCAGTAGGGTCAATGGCATTAGCATCCTCTATACCAACAATCTCGAGTAAAACTTTGTCAGCCGCAATATCTTGTTGAAGGACTGCAAGTTTAAAGAACACCTAATTTTAGATTCCAAAGTATCTACATTTTGATAACTCTTTTTTTTCACACTCTTAGAAAAAACTAATCGCAAATAGAAAATTTACTAATTGACAACACATCTACAATGAACTTATTGATATTCTCTTTATTGTCTAGAGATTCCTAATCTTTATCTAGCTACATTAGTTCTTTGTCCATGATGGTGGCGCCTATAAGTATACTTGGAGAAACATTTATGCCTTTAAGCTCTAGAGCAGAAGTCTCATTTTCTATTGCCATGATCTTCTTGCATTGGATGATTTCCTTGACTAAGTTTCTTATGGCCTTCAAGCCATACAATTCTCTTTGTAGATATGTCTATGACTTTAAGATAATCCAAAATATGTCTGTTTATGGCCTCAAGGCCATAGGGTTAGGATTGTTGGGAGGTCTCAACATATACCTAGATATATGGCTTCAAAGCCATATGGTACTTTATTTATATGTCACCCTATGGCCCTAAGGCCATGGGTTGGCATTGGGCCACAAGATGCCCTCTATGAGCACTAGTAAGAAACCATATATGCTTTATGTTGGCACCCTATGACCCGAGGGCCACAAGGTCTTTCTCTTATGCTAGTAAGAAACCCTTTATGCTACATGTTGTCACTCTATGGCCTTTGGGCCAAAGGGTGCCCTCTGTGCTAGTAACAAATCCTTTATGCTCTATGTTTGCACCCTATGGACCTAGGGCCACAAGGTACCCTGTATGATAGTAAGAAATCCTCTAGCCTCTATGTTTGCACCCTATGGACCTAGGGCCACAAGGTAGCCTCTATGCTAGTAACAAATCCTCTATGGTCAATATTGAAACCCTATGGCCCCAAGGCCATAGGATGTCCTCTATGCTAGTAAGAAAAACCCTCTACGCTCTATGTTGGTAGCCTATGGAGATTTGAGGGCCACAAGGTACCCTTTATAATGCTACTAAGAAACCTTGTCTACATTGGCAACCTACAGCCCTCGGGCCATAGGGTGCATCAAATGGCTCCTAGGCCACATGGTGCCCTCTATGCTAGAAAGGAAACCTCTGCGCTCTACATTGACACTCTATGGCCCCAAGGCCATAGGGTGCCCCTTACACCTAGTATAAAACCATTGAAACTCTATATTAGAATCTAAAGACCGTAGGCCACAAGGTGAGCTCTATGTTAGTAAGAAACCATCTAAACTCTATGTTGGTAGCCTTTGGCCCAAAGGCCATAGGATAGCCAAGGAACCCTTTAGGAGCATTCCCCACAAAGACCAGGTTCCCTTCTTAAGACTCTTTTATTTTTGTATCATATGGCCCCAGGTAAATAAGCTATCCTCTATGCTATCAAAAAACCGTTTATGCTCTTTGTTGGAATCATATGGCCCCAAGGCCATAGGGTTCTCTCTATGCTAGCAAGAAACCCTCCATGCTATATGTTTACACCCTATGGCACCAAGGACACAGGGTGTCCTCCATGATAGTAAGAAACCCTCTATGCTCTAAGTTTACACCCCATTTGACTATGTTGACACCCTATGGCCCTAGGGCCATAGGGTGCTCCCTAGGGCCACAAGGTGCCCTTCAACTTAGGAAGAGACCCTTTATGCCCTAAATTGGTACTCTTTGGCATCAGGGTCATAGGGTGCCTTCTATGCTAGTAGGATACATTATATGGTCTAGGTTTCCACTCTATAGTGTAGGACTAAAAGGTTTGCTCTATGAAGAAACCATGTATACTATATGTTGGCAGTGTATGGCCCTAGGGATAGAAGGAAACCCTAGGGCTATAGGGTATCCTCTATGCTACTATCATATGGTCCAAGGGCTAGATAGTGACCAAGGTATCATGTGTGTGAGAATTCTCTACTATATATACAAAAACCACTTTATGGCACTATGGCGTCCCAAGGGCAACAAGGTTCTATAAAAAGCCCTCTATGCTCTATGTTGGCACCATAGGTCCCAAGGCCATAGGGTGGTCTTTATGCTAGTAAAATTCCCTCTATGCACTGTGTTTACGTGTATACTTATAAGAAGCCATTTATGCACTATGTTGGCGTCTTATGACCCTAAATCCATAAGATGTTCTCTATGGTAAAAGAGAAATTGTACATGGGATATGATGGCATCCTATGGTCCTAGGGCCATAGGGTGTCCTCTATGCTAGCAAAATGTGTAAGCTAAAAAATGCGATAAATATGCAACACGATATACAAAATTGAATCATTATCATACATCATACATTTGTTGCTGGATCATTATTTGTGCTGGATTCTCCTTATGACATTGCACATGTTTTGGAACTTGCATTTCCTTCTACTTCCAATTTACAAACGTAAACAATGGTTATACATTATACAATCATTTCTTTGCAATAAACCTTGATACAATGTTCCGATTGCTACATTCCTAAGGGGCAAAAGTATTTGTGTTGGATTCTCCTTATGGAATTGCACATGTTTTGGAACTTGCATTGCCTTCTACTTCCAATTTACAAACTTAAACAATGGTTATACATTATACAATCATTTATTTGCAATAAACCTTGATACAATGTTCCGATTGCTACATGACAAGCTAAAAAATTCTACTAGTCCTAGCTTCTCTCTATTGAAAAAAATTCAAGATATAAATTCCAATTCTCTGCATCATCTAGAAGAGAAACAAAATCATAGTTTGGAACAAAATACTTGCACTTTATATCTTTGAATAAAATCTAGTTACAATCAAAGAACTAGATCTTCACATAATCCAAAGGACAAATGCTTCAATAACCATTTATACTCGATGTTTACTATCTAAGCAAATAATTGGCATTTACAACAAATGTTGAATATATGTTTAATCTAGTTAGTTGCAATGCAAAGATAATTGTTTCAAATGCTTACACCATCAATTCACAATAGAAGAACTTACACCCAACAAAAAATGATCATACATCAATTGTTCAAACTCTCATTTTGGAATTTTGAGGACTAAATACTTTTTAGTTTTTTCTAGCTTATTTCATTCTCAATAGAATATTAAACCTTAATCACAAGATAAGAAATATATGTCCCTAATGTATATGAACACAAGATATAAGGCCATTGAAAAATGTTCTTGAAACACTTAAAGAGTCTTTAGGTGACCTAGAATAACCAACCTATGGTCTAAAAACCATAGGGTTTCATGTGATGTTTTATAAGATGTGTCCATAAGAGCTAGGTGATTTGCATCCATGGGGTGATTTAAGTGCCCCTGTGGAGATTCTATGTCACCACCCTATGGCCCTAAGGCCTTAGGGTATCCCAAATTCTCTTGGATAACTTATGTTTCCTTCTAGAATAGCCCAAATACTCATGTGCCCGTTTAGAGACTTTATGTAATCTCTCTATATACATAAGAATGTAGGATAGCTGTGTTGACACCCAATGGCCTTAAGGCTGTAGACTAGCCCAAATGCTTATGTGACCTTTTAAAGACTCTATGTAATCACCCTATATCCATAAGATTGTAGGGTAGCCAAATGCTTTTGGGGGATTCTATGTTGACACCCTATGGGCCTAAGGCTATAGAGTAACCCAGATGCTTATGTGCCCTTTTAGAGACTCGGTGTAATCACCCTACATCTGTAAGGTTGTTGGGTATCCCATTTTATTTTGGGGGATTCTATGGCCCTAGGGCCATAGGGTGTCATGTCTACAAAGAACTCTATGATCCTCAAGTCATAGTGTATTCTTCCCAAACCTCATATGATCAATTAACTTTAAAGTATTACATAATATATATCTTATGACCATATATAAATGTAGAATTCCATTTACCAAAACATGTCCATATAATATCATACACTTAAGTCTAATTCATTTATTGTGAAAAAACTCAAACTCACAAGTTCACATTTTTTCAAAGAAAATAAATTGAGAACAATAACGAGCTAAACATCAATGTTTTTAACATCATGGGCAGATTTGAGATGGGACAAATAAAATAAAATGACAACAATAATAATCTAAATATCAGTAATGTAATATCATGGGTGGCTAGCTTAACCTGTTTCTAGTAGACTTTCTAGAATGGCCTCAGCACTTGCATCCAATGGTTCTTCAATTTCTTCTTCTTCTGAATCCTTGGCATTGACTTTCTCTGTGTTATCCACACCTACCCACCTTCTAAGATTAAGGTCTTCTTCCACTATGGAATGGCAAAGAGATTCCAATTGCGTCATTTGATCACTACTACATGCAACTGATATCACCTTTCTCTGTTGTTGTAGTGCCTCTTTAGTCCCATAGCCTAATGAGAAGATGTCTATCACTTGATCATCTTCTTTGAGATAGATGCATTTGATTGCACGATGTACAAAAAAGGATTTGGCCGTGGTCACAGCATCATACTCGTCGTCATTGATGCAGAGAGTATGCATTGGCTCCAACAATGACTCTTTAACACTAGAGTAGTTGGTGTACTGCTCTCCTCGACTGAAAAATGCCCAAACCCCAAAAACTACTTCGCGAAGAGCACATGTTTGGATGGTCTTTGATCCCATTAAGGAGCTGAAAGGTAGAACGTGCATTTCATACCATTTAGCTTTTTCAGAAATTGCCTTCTCTAGGGAAGCAGCATGCTGATACTTGACTAAGCCGGCAATTAAAAACTCTGATGGTTGATGTGCTACCCCACATACTCCATCAATTACTTTACCAAATTGGGCAGCACTCCAACCACTAGATGTAAGACTTTTGTGTATTGTGTCTATGATGCAAACACCAACACGAATTTTAGAGCTATTCTCACTACAGAGAAACTCAATGCCTTCCAAATTCTTTCCAACACACTTGATTGTCCATGGCAAAATGAATTGCAAACTAGGAGTGCCATTCTTTTGTACAATGATCCACTGCACATATCCCCTAGTGATCTCAGGAATTGGCTCTTTCTCCTTTCCTTTTTGTAGTAGGAGATTTAGCCATTGCGTACAACTCGTGAAGAGAGATTTGTAAATCTCATCTGTAATGTTATAATGAGACTTAAATTTATCCCATGAAGTAACTGCTATTGCTGATGGATCTATCTCTTTAAATGCCATCAACATTTGAGGCTCAAAACCGTGGTCTTCTTTAAGACCGTTGCACGTGCAGTGAGGTCGAGCATGCCCGCTTGTTGACGTGGTTGCTTCAATAAGCAAATCTTCTCATCTGCCAGCTCTTGTTGTAGTAGCTTGAAATCATTATCTTCTAAACCATCTAGGCATCTAAAGGTTGTTATGCTTGGTTGTCGCCCACGAGAAGTTGATGCCTGATGCTTCTCCAAGATGTGTATCCACTGATCATAGATTTCATCATCGTACATGACCATGTGTGCTTCTTTGTTGGCAAATGATTTATGGTTGAACGTGATGTTCGCCACATTTACAAAGGCCTTCAAAATAAAGAAAAGAAAATTAACTTTATTTCAAGACATATTTGTAACAAAAACAAGCATAGGGAAGTGGAACTTACATCCCAACTTGCTCGACTTGGATGACCGACAGGAACACCTGCCTTGGGTTTTGTTGGTTTAGAATATGCAAGCCATTGACTATGGCCATGCTTCAAGACCTCCACATAAGGCTGGTGTTTCATTGCTGTTATTCTCTCCATGTTCTCCATTCTGGAAATTCGAACAGCAACCTCTTTCGGAGCGTCTACCACTATCCTTGCAGTTCTAAACTTGTAGAACTCTTTTCTCAAAGCATACTTAGTGCTGTTGTTACGCAAAAAAGATCTAGCCGCTATGATGGAATGCTGACCAGCTAGAATCCAGTAGTGGTATGTTGATAGCTTGTCTCCATGCACTTCAACTATTTGTAAAGGCATTTTTGTAATTGGGTTATACGGCATCAAGTCTGCTGTACTGGAGACTGGCCTAGAGTGCCCTGCAAATTGCTTCAAGAGATATTTCACATATACATCTGACAATGGTCTGCATCTATAGCCTTCTAGTGCAAGGTTGCATTGCTCAACTGGGATCAATTGGGTAAATTGTACACCAAATTTAAAATTGTGGTCAATTCCGACGTATCCATCTAGCCCACTCTTAGAAGTTTTGGCAACTTCTTTATCAAGATCTTTTTCTTTGGGCTGTATAATAGAGTCCAACACAGGTAAGGATGGTGAGTCCACAACCACTGCCATTGAGGGGGTTCCAACTATTAGGGTTGCAAGTCCACTAGAATCTCCTGCTTCTTGAGTCTGTAAGGGTATAACTGAAAGATTTTCTTCGGCCACATTTCCACTATTTTCTCCAAGTGAGGGAGTCTGACTCTCCTTGAGCGTCTTAGATTGATTTGGTGTACCTGTGTCTTCATTCTTTCGCTTCTTATTCTTCTTTGGGCTGCTCAATTTACCTAAATATTGATTGACTTTCTTAAAGCCCTCAATATATAAGTCTATAAAGTTCTCACTTGGAGTGTCGTCTTGAAGCTCCACCCACCCTGCTTTTGTCATTGTTACTCCTTCATAATCAACCTTCACCAATTTTTGAGCAAAGGCCACAGGCTCCAACAAGTAGGAGTCACCATTGAGTAGTTTTACTCCAAGGCATGGAGACATTTCAAGATCTGAACAATCTTTCTTTATCTCCTTGACAATACCACAGTCCTTGAAGGGCAATTGCTCTTTATCTTGAAAGACCAAGTGGACTTTCTCATCACTTCCACCATTTGGTAAGTGAAAATCTAGATACCAAGAACTTGGTGTTGAGCCTATTGCATCAACTTAATTTGACTTTCTCTTCTGAGACATTTTTTGTAAAAAGAATGACATATATTTAGACAAGATGGATATTATTACATCCATATGGACCTAGGGCCATAGAGTCACCTCTATGTTAAACCATGTGGTCCTAGGTCCAAAGGGTGCCAACAAAATGGTTCTACAAGTGTACCTAGGCCACTCAATAGTAGTGTGATCACATGTTATCTTATGACATTAGAGGACCCTCAAAGAAGTATCCCTTGAATGGCTTAAATACCCCTTTAGAGCCTCTACACCAACACCATATGGCAATCTGTGGCCTAAAGGCCATAGGGTCCCCTGCATGCTAGTAAGAACCTCTCTATGCTCTACATTGGCATCATATGGCTCCAAGGCCACAAGGTGGCCACAATGTTTTAAAGAAACACTTCATGAGGGTTTTCTGGTAACCTATGACCCTAGGGCCATATGGTGCTCTCCATGCAAGTAAAAAACACTATTTGCTCTATATTGAGGAGACCTTGTGGGATGAAGTCCATAGGGTCCCCTCTATGCTAGTAAGAACCTCTGTTTACTCTATAATGGCACCCTGTGGCGTGAAGGTCATAGGGTTCCCTCTATGCTACTACGAATCTCTTTGTGCTCTATGCTCTATCGTCTATGCTCTAGATCTATATTGACTTCCTATGGCCCCAAGACCACAAGGTGCCCTCATCATTTCCAAAAACACCTCATTGTTTTGCTATGGCCCTAGGGCCATAGCTCTCTATGCCGATATAAAGCACCATGCTCTATATTAGCTCCCTAAGGCCTCAAGGCCATAGGGTTGGCCTCAAGGGCCCCAAGGGTGCTCTGTATGCCAATGAAAAATACTATTCTCTCTATATTGAGAAGACCTTGTGGGCTGAAGGCCATAGGAACCCTTCTATGATGGATTTTTGACAACCAATCCCCCTAGGTTAGGATGTTCTTTATGCTAGTAAAAACACTATTTGCTCTATATTGGCACCATGTGACATGAAAGCCATATGGTCCCCTATATTCTAGTAAGAGTCTCTCCATGCTCTATATTGGCACCCTTTGGCCTGAAGGCCATAGGGTTCGATCTTTGCTCGTAAGAACCGATCTATGCTCTATATTGGCACCCTATGGCCTGAAGGCCATAGGGTCCCCTGTATGCTAGTAAGAATCTCTCTATGCTCTACACATCCGATGACCCCAAGGCCACAAGTTGCCCTCTATGTTTTGAAGAAACCCTTCAGGAGGTTTTTTTGGCAACCTATGGACCCAGGGCCATAGGGTGCTCTCTATGCCATTGAACAACCCTCATTGTTTTGGTACCCTATGGCCCCAGGTATAAAGCACTATTTGGTCTCTCTATGCTAGTAAGAACTGATCTTTGTTCTATATTGGCACCCTTTGGCCTGAAGACCATAGGGTCCGCTCTGTGCTAGTGATCCGAGCCTATCACAAATTTTTGTTTATCATATTTTGTTGGTTTTCCTTGCTTCTAGAGGTTTACAATAAAAGAAAGAGTGAGAACAACCTCTTGGAAAAATTTAAAAAAAAATGATTTTTTCTTGACTAGTTCACCGGAGGTGAAAGGTAGAGGGAGAACCTAGTGGTAAAGGGAAGGGAAAATATGTAAATGTGAAAAGAAAAGATATGATGTGGTTGTGGAGCCATGCACCCATGATTCAAGGGTCATGAGTGGCTCATATCATCATGGCTTTGGAGCCATATGATGATTCAAACAAATGGGACCCAAGTGGAAGACTTGGTAAAGGAAGAAACCAAGCACATTATTTTGTTGAATTTTTAAAAAATACTTCCACTCCGATCCAAGAAACGTTGTCTTCATCAAAGTTGTAACTGACGAGCTGAAGATTCTGGCCATATTTTTTTTTATAATTTTTGCATCTACGGTCTAGGAGATATGGCCAAAATGGTGGACGGCAGTTTTTTCAACTGTGGTGGAGACCACCCCCCTACCTTTACACACACACACCCTTCCTTTTCCACATTGAGACCTTCTTTAAAATCAGCCATTAGTCTTCTCACCCTCCTCTCCTTTCTCCTCTCTCTCAAGCTCAAAAACCCATCAAAGTTCCTCTTCTAATCACCTCTCAAGTCATGCTTAATCTTGTTGTAATTCATAAGTTCTCACTCAACCCCTTTCTATTATTACTAGATATGTATTGATTTTATGTAGATTCTTTACATTTTAAAATAAGGAAGCTCTTGGACTCAAGCTATGGAGGAAGGAGTGAAGACAACACAAGTGATGATGGAGCTAATTGGTCAACAAATCACTTGGAAGGAGCTTCTTCATTGGTTGAATGTCCCTAATCAAGCTTCATTTGTACAAATTACACTTGTATCTTAACCTCACTCCTAATCACTCTCTTTCCTACATAAAGAGGCCTTCCCCTTTGTAATTTCAAGCCTCCCTCAGCCCATTGAGCCTTTGTATCACTCACCATGAGCCCATAAGCTCATTCATTCACTCTATTCTTGCACATTCTAGAGTGCAAATTGTTTCATGCTAGTAACCTCTCCTCCTCTTACTTATGTTAATTAAGAGAAATGTTTTATATGCGTGTGAGAGTGCTTGATGTGATCTTGGCTAATCCTTGAGTGATTGTTTGGTAATCTATATGCTATTTTTGTTGGGAGTGTTTGAAGTCATCCATTCCTTGTACACACACCACGGTTAATGCTTCATTCATAGTGATCTCTCTCTCTCTCTCTCTCTCTCTCTCTCTCTCTGTGTGTGTGTGTGTGTGTGTGTGTGTGTGTGTGTGTGTGTGTGTGTGTGTGTGTGTGTGTGTGTGTCTTTGTGTAGCGGTCCTAGTTCACGCTTCCAAGACTAGGTGGTGCCCTCATCTCATTTCCCTTGTGGCGCAATAGAGTTTGTTTTGGTGTAGAGGCCGCCATTCCAAATTTCCTTCGTCATAAATTGGTGCCCCCACTGAGGAGTTCTCAAGCAGCGCTCTATCAATCCTATGAAGGAAGATCCATCAAATTCTCCGAGACTTCCACTATGGTCTCCCCAAGAAGCTCGAGAAAAGAAGCGTCTTTATGGACAAACGGCACGTATGCGGGTAAAGAGAGTTAACTACACACACCCTTCTTTGCTTCAAGGAAAATCTTGTAGTCATCAAGTCCCTAGGTCAAAAAATTGTGTGGAGTGCTTTGTGGCTAGTGTGAAGACACTTCCTTTGAAGCCTCGACTTCAGGTGGTGAAAGCACTCTCAAACTCGGGTATTAACAAGTTTTTGGAGGGGGAGCTACACATCAATGCGGTGCGGTATTGGCAAGAGGCTACATATGGTGATGCACTCCAACTACTACTAGCAAGAAGGCTCAAGGTGGTTGAGAGGGTAGCCATCGAACCCTATGAACTCTACAAAGCTGAATATGGTCACACCAAGGCTAGGCTAATCACTGGTGAACAGATTCTTCGCATCTCTCAAATGGTGGGATCCAAGAGAGCTCAACTTCAATGAAGTGCTTCATGGAGGGTTGTAATTAATGCACCAATGAATAATCCCATTTTCCACAACTTTCAATCAGTTCAGAATATTAGGGTGAATGTGCGCATTGATAGAAATATTTTTTTCCAACAAAGATTGGTCTTCTATTTTGGAGCTGAGAGGTTGAGAGAGATATTGCTGTCCCCTGATCCTAAAATATTTCCTATTTTGGAGTATAATGTATCTTTTGATGTTCACATCTTCATCTTGCTTTAAGCATACTCCATGAATCATAGGGATTTATATGGACCTTTCCAACCTCTTGCTAGACAAACTGTGCATATAATAGCTAGCACAAAGCTTAGGTTCCAAAACATCATAAGGGACTTACTAGGCCCTCGTCGTCTAGCTGAGATTAATGCATCTATCAATCGATTTATTCTACCCTTAATAAGATATGATTTGGGCCTAGACGTTTTCATCTTTGTGCTATATTGAGAGGAAGGCAACCCACTTTTATGATGGCTTTCCCAAATTTTTTCGGGCGAAGTGGGGAAAATGCTGGGGATTTTTTGGATAACTTGGAGATGGTTTTCCTTGTCTCCGGGAGGGATGACGAAGCAGTGAAATTGAGAGCTTTTCCTTTGGTGCTCAAAGAATAAGCTAGGGTATGGTTCCAGGCTCTAGATCCAACCCAAAGAATTGATTGGGAGGGATTGAAGGTGGCTTTCCTACGAAGATTTCAACGAGCCAATTCGGCAGAAGAACTATGGCAACGGCTTCTGTCCCTTCATCAAGTTGACCCTCATGGTTATGCAACCTATGAGGAAGGTTTTCTGAAACTTTGGGGGCAATGGTCAGACTTACTAAACCCTGGTGAGCGAGCTCCCAATTGCCTCCAAAAGGATCGATTTATCTCAGGTTTGTACCCCTTGCCAAGGGAGAAGGTAAAGGGCAAATTTCCAAATGCTTTTGAAGATGCCTTAAGAATTGCTAGGGAAAAGAATAGAAAGATTCTCTATCAAGCCCAAGCTGGCCAGCTAGCTTTGGGAGGCAATATCACAACTATGGAAGCTTCTCACATACCTCCAAATGTGCCTAATGCACCAGACCTCAATAGAGGTCAACAAGAAGATATGCTCCAACAAATAAACAATCTCACAAACCAGCTAGAGGGGTTGAGAGTAAATCTTGTGCAAGGTGTAAGAAGGCCTATTGAGGGAAATGGTGGGAATCGGCCACCAATGCGACGTCAAGCAAGGGAAATGTTGTGTTACAATTGTGGGGAAATTGGCCACGGCATGTATAATTGCCCTCATCCCAGAAGATATGACTACCCTGTCAGAGGTCCTCGACAACAAGTAAGTCCACCCCGTGCTAGAGCTCAAGCACAAGAGCAACCGCAACCTCAAATTTTGCAGCCACCTCGTGCTCAAGCTCAAGCCCCTGCTACTCAACCAAATGTGAGCATCATAAGGATGGAGGAGGTCCTCAAGGGCAGAAGCAACCAGGAAGAAATAGCTAAAGGGAAGATGAAGATAGATGAAGTGGCTACAATGCCTATCAAACGTGTGCGTGTCCAAGATGAAGTAGGTAAAGAAACAAGCAAGGATGCAAGCAATGAAGCAAGTACATCTCGGGCAACTAAAGATGAAGCCAAGAAGAGAAAGACCCGTACTAGGTCTCAAATTGACATCTCTGATTTCCCTATGGGATCTCGGGCACAACCTTATGACTTGACAGCTGATGTGAGTTCTCAAGGACCAAAGATTACTTGGCCACAACTACTTCATATCTCCCCAAAGCTTCGAAGACAATGGTAAAAAATGGTGAGCACGAGGGCAAAGCGAAGTAAGCTAGTAAGTGTAATCAAAGCATATGGTCTCAAGGATATAGTGCCTTTGGTGGAGGCTCAAATCAAGGGACAACGGATTCCAAAAACTTACATTGACAGTGGAGCAGAGGTTTGTGTCATGACAGAAAAGCTAATGCATCAATTGGGTTTAGAGGTAATGGAATCATCAAACTTTAGGGCAAAAATGGCCAATAATGTCTCTGTCACTTGTGTGGGTGTAGTGAAAGCTTTGAGAGTTTCTGTTTTTGGAATCACTACAGAGGTTGATGCTTATGTGATGCCAGTAAAGGGAGAAGGATACCCCCTTATTTTAGGACGACCTTGGCTTATGGGTATAGGAGCTAGGCAAGATTGGGCAACAGGAGACTTGGAGTTGAGGCCTCGCATGGGTGGCCATAGTCGGAAGGTGGTTTATAACCTAAAGAATGGGCGACAAGAGAACCTTGAACTAGAGACGTCAGCTGATGAGTGGAGCTCAAGTGGATGCTCCTCATCCATGGACGAGGAAGAGAGTTCAAGTGAAGAGAGTGATAGCACTCTCGAAGTCATGGGCGTCACCATAAAGGAAACTACCTCATCAGAAGACAACCCAAGGATCCAAATGGAGAATGTGTGGGATGCCAGCCTAGAGGAGATGTTATCCAAGGATATAAAGGAAGAAGAAAAGGAGGGTTATGTAAATGTTCTCAAGAAGCATGCATCGTTGTTTATTTCTGATTACACTCACATTACAGGTGTCACGGTAGTGAAGCATCATATCCATCTAAAAGAAGGGAGCAAGCCAGTAGTACAAAAACTAAGAAGATTAGGAGTTGTGCAACAAAATGCACTGTTGTCTGAGGTGAAGAGACTCTTAGAAGCAGGATTCATATACCCAGTAGAAGATTCAGAATGGGTCTCCCCAGTAGTGGTGAGGCCAAAGAAGAATGGTAAATGGCGAGTGTGCGTGGATTACAAGCCACTAAATGCTGCAACAAAGAGGGACCACTTCCCTCTCCCATTTCAAGATGAGATTCTAAATGAAGTAGCAGGCCATGAGAGATACACAGTGTGTGATGGCTACTCTGGCTACTTTCAAATACGCATTGCAGAGGAGGACCAGAAAAAGACTACTTTCATCACACCATGGGGATGTTTTGCATTTCAAGTCATGCCTTTTGGTCTCACCAACGCTCCAGCCACCTTTCAACGATTCATGAACATGGTCTTCCAACCTTACTTTGGTAAGTCCATAAGGGTTTTCATAGATGAATTTTGTATTTACAGCTCCAAAAGTATGCATCTCGGCAAGATTGATGAAGGATTTACTCGTTTAGCTAAGCTGGGTGGACAACTAAACAAGGACAAATGTCACATTGGGGAAAGCAAGGTTACACTATTAGGGCATGTAGTGTCCATTGATGGAATCGAGGTAGATCCTGAAAAGATAGAAACATTGCTAAATCTACCTTCCCCAACTTCCATCAAAAAATTAATCTCCTTCTTGCAAAAGCTAAGATATTTGAGTAGATTCATACACTTACTCTCCCAAGTGATATTTCCTCTACAACAGCTGACTCGTCAAGAGACGCTTGTTTGGAGTGAAGAAAGTGAAGGGCATTTTAGAGAGATTAAAAAAATGTTAGGGTCACTCCCTGTAATCCTCCAACCTTGTTGGGAAGAAACATTCTTTGTAAACCCTAGTGTGGGAGAAGAAGCCATTGGTGCTGCCCTCCTACAAAAAGATCCAAAAACCTCCTTTATGAGGCCTGTGTATTTTGCTAGCCGCCTCATGGAAAACACAGAGAAGGCCTACACCCTAATGGAACAGCTAGTGTTAGCTCTCATGTTTGCGGTAACCAAATTTCGGCCATACTTGCTGCCGAAGAGGTTTGTAATTATCACTGTGGAGGATATGTTTCCCTATGCACTACAACATATGGAAATCTCTGACAAAATAGCAAAGTGGGTGGTGCGACTTCAAGACTTTGATTATACAATACAGGTTGAAAGAACAACTCGAGCATGCTTAGCCGACATTTTAACAAACAAGTGCTATGAAAAAGTTTGCCATTTGAAGAGAAAGGAACTTCCACCACCTCCAGCTCTAGAGGCTTTGGTTAATGCTTATAGCCTCTACTTTGATGGAGCATACAAGAGAACCAAGGATAAGGCAGCTGCAGGCATCGTGGTCTTATCCCAATTGGGAGAGAGGATCCATGGTGAAGGGATCACTCTAGAAGATGTCCACTCCAACAATGAAGCAGAATATCATGCTCTAATTCATGGCCTTTGCTGGTGCCTCGATAATTCAATTAAGAGATTAAACGCTTTTGGTGACTCCATGCTTTTGGTAAGGCAAATGCAAGGTACATGGGCTTGCAAAAATGCCCGTCTCTCTACTAAAATGAGAGAAGCAAAAGCTCTTATGAGGAGATTTAGGGAGGCACAAGTACATCATGTACCAAGAGACCAGAACAAGGATGCAGACCACCTAGCATCATCAAAGTTAAATGAGTCAATAGTGGGAGCAGTGGCCATCAAACTTCCACTTCAGCAAGGCAAGGAGGACTTGGAAGATATTATGCACATTCTGGAGCAAGGAGAGGCTCCTAAACACTTGAATGCAGCGGAAAGGCG
Source organism: Adiantum capillus-veneris (assembly GCF_014529385.1). Taxonomy (NCBI): domain Eukaryota; kingdom Viridiplantae; phylum Streptophyta; class Polypodiopsida; order Polypodiales; family Pteridaceae; genus Adiantum; species Adiantum capillus-veneris. Next base: position 155,851,685 of record NC_140934.1, read on the forward strand.
ATGGTTAGCTAGGAAGGCTACCAGGTATCACATAGTAAATGATGACTTGTATTGTCTTGGTAAGGATAGTGTGCTTAGGAGAGTTCCTTTGAAGAGTGAAATTGAAGAGATTTTAAAAGCTTGTCACGATGATATGTGTGGAGGACACTTTGCACACGACGTCACTAGTAGAAAGGTTCTACAAGCTGGGTTTACTTGGCCAAGTCTTCATCGTGATGTCAAATATTGGTGTCAAACATGTGATGAATGTCAGAAAGCAGGACCACGACGGCTCATAGCTGAACCTCAGAACCCAATAAAGGTATATGGGCCCTTTGAGAAGTGGGGAATTGATGCCATAGGGCCTCTACCACGCACTCAGTCAGGTAAAGAGTATATCATCATGGGAGTAGACTACATGACTAGATGGGCTGAGGCTATGCCGACCAATAGAATCACTGCTAAGGATGTGAGTCAGTTCATCTTTGACCACATCTGTTGCCGGTTTGGCACCCCTCTTGAAATACTATCTGATAGAGGACCAGGGTTTAGAGCAGAGTTGGTAGGAGAACTCATGAAGAAACTAAATATTCAGCATCAACACTCTACTCCTTACTACCCTCAGTGCAATGGTTTGGTGGAAAAGGTAAATGGAATCATTTGCAAAATTCTCACCAAACAGGTACATGCCAGGCGCCAAGATTGGGACAAACACCTGAATGGAGCTCTATGGGCCTATAGAACCTCCTTCAAAACCACATTAGGGTACACACCCTTTCATTTGGTTTATGGAAAGGAGGCGCTTTTTCCCATTGAAGTGAAGTTAACAAGTCTTCGAATATTGGGTAGCCAGGAAGGCTCTCAAAAGGAGAAAGTACATCAAAGGATCATGGATCTAGAGAGGCTGCAATTGGATCGTGAAGAAGCCATCAACCACCATTCTCAAGAAGCAGAAAAGCGCAGAGAAAAGTTCAACAAAAAGCTAGCATCCAAAGACATCAAAAAGGGATCTCTGGTGCTTCGATATGACAATCGCTTCGACACTCGTAAGGATGGAAAGTTTCTTTTCCGATGGGAAGGCCCGTTCTTGGTCACCAAAAAGTTCAAAAATGGCTCTTACAGACTTCAAGACATTGATGGTAAAGTGCACAAGACCAGGACAAATGGATGGCGTCTAAAGCCTTATCACATCAGGATAAGGTCAGCTCAAGATCAAAGAAAGTAGGCTAGAGGCATAAATACCCCTAGCCAGGTTTGGGGGGGCTATGATCCGAGCCTATCACAAATTTTTGTTTATCATATTTTGTTGGTTTTCCTTGCTTCTAGAGGTTTACAATAAAAGAAAGAGTGAGAACAACCTCTTGGAAAAATTTAAAAAAAAATGATTTTTTCTTGACTAGTTCACCGGAGGTGAAAGGTAGAGGGAGAACCTAGTGGTAAAGGGAAGGGAAAATATGTAAATGTGAAAAGAAAAGATATGATGTGGTTGTGGAGCCATGCACCCATGATTCAAGGGTCATGAGTGGCTCATATCATCATGGCTTTGGAGCCATATGATGATTCAAACAAATGGGACCCAAGTGGAAGACTTGGTAAAGGAAGAAACCAGGCACATGATTTTGTTGAATTTTTAAAAAATACTTCCACTCCGATCCAAGAAACGTTGTCTTCATCAAAGTTGTAACTGACGAGCTGAAGATTCTGGCCATATTTTTTTTATAATTTTTGCATCTACGGTCTAGGAGATATGGCCAAAATGGTGGACGTCAGTTTTTTCAACTGTGGTGGAGACCACCCCCCTACCTTTACACACACACACCCTTCCTTTTCCACATTGAGACCTTCTTTAAAATCAGCCATTAGTCTTCTCACCCTCCTCTCCTTCCTCCTCTCTCTCAAGCTCAAAAACCCATCAAAGTTCCTCTTCTAATCACCTCTCAAGTCATGCTTAATCTTGTTGTAATTCATAAGTTCTCACTCAACCCCTTTCTATTATTACTAGATATGTATTGATTTTATGTAGATTCTTTACATTTTAAAATAAGGAAGCTCTTGGACTCAAGCTATGGAGGAAGGAGTGAAGACAACACAAGTGATGATGGAGCTAATTGGTCAACAAATCACTTGGAAGGAGCTTCTTCATTGGTTGAATGTCCCTAATCAAGCCTCATTTGTACAAATTACACTTGTATCTTAACCTCACTCCTAATCACTCTCTTTCCTATATAAAGAGGCCTTCCCCTTTGTAATTTCAAGCCTCCCTCAGCCCATTGAGCCTTTGTATCACTCACCATGAGCCCATAAGCTCATTCATTCACTCTATTCTTGCACATTCTAGAGTGCAAATTGTTTCATGCTAGTAACCTCTCCTCCTCTTACTTATGTTAATTAAGAGAAATGTTTTATATGCGTGTGAGAGTGCTTGATGTGATCTTGGCTAATCCTTGAGTGATTGTTTGGTAATCTATATGCTATTTTTGTTGGGAGTGTTTGAAGTCATCCATTCCTTGTACACACACCACGGTTAATGCTTCATTCATAGTGATCTCTCTCTCTCTCTCTCTCTCTCTCTCTCTCTCTCTCTCTCTCTCTCTCTCTCTCTCTCTCTCTCTCTCTGTGTGTCTGTCTTTGTGTAGCGGTCCTAGTTCACGCTTCCAAGACTAGGTGGTGCCCTCATCTCATTTCCCTTGTGGCGCAATGGAGTTTGTTTTGGTGTAGAGGCCGCCATTCCAAATTTCCTTCGTCACTAGTAAGAACCGATCTATTCTCTATATTCAGGCCATAGGGTCCCCTGTATGTTAGTAAGAACCTCTCTATGCTCTACACATCTTATGACCCTAAGGGCACAAGGTGCCTTGTATGTTTTAAAGAGACCCTTCATGAGTTTTTTGGAAACCTATGGACCCAGGGCCATAGGGTGCTCTACATTCCAGTAAAAAACACTATTGCTTATAGGGTCCCCTCTATGCTAGAACCTCTGTTTTCTCTATATTGAGACCCTGTGGCTTGAAGGCCAAGGGTTCCCTCTATGGTAGTAAGAAGCTCTCTATGCTCTATGCTCTATGCTCTCACTACAAGAGGTTGTGTGTTCTTGTGACGCTCTTAGCGACGGAAATACACTGGGTTTTTATAACCCCCGGCGTCGCTATAACCGTCGCTAAAAGCGTCGCTACGAGAGCGCCGCTATCTGCGTCGCTATAGACGTCGCTATAGGCGTCGCTATATAGCGACGCTCATAGCGACGCCTATAGCGACGCAGATAGCGACGCTTTCACAGAAGAGTATAGCGACGCATATAGCGACGCTACAGAGCCATAAATAGCGACGCTTATAGAGACGCCTGAGAGAACATTTTTTTGGTGGCAGGGCATTCAATGCCCTGCCACCCATCAACCATATTGTACTTGATTCACTTTTTAAAAAAAGTGCAAAGGTAAATAATAGACCCAAAATAGTCACCCACAAGACGCATTGTTTGCAAAATTGACAATTGTACACATCATAGACAAACTGAATTGATTGGCAAATGTAATAATGACAATTGTACAACATCATAGGCATAAAGAATTGATTGACAAAAGGAATTGCGGTGACAAATGTAATAATATACATGGTTCAAAAAGACGTATAAAATCCGTCTCATGATACATAAGCTATGAGAAACCCTAAACTAATGCTATCTAGCTACGGCTAAACTGACGTCGTCTAATCAGACGTCTCATCGCGTCCAAGCGGCGTATCTGTCGGATTCTGCAAAAAAAGACAATAAGACAGTTTTCAATAAATATAAACATATAACGACATTTATAAAACAATACAAAAAATAAAAAAGAGTAAACCCTAATACTAACCATGCCGCCGCGAGAACTGAGAATGTCCATCAGGGCGTTTAAGCCCTTCCTGCCTGCGTACTCGCGCTCGTACGGTGTGGGATCACGTCCTGTCATCGACCACTGTCAAAACATACAAAGATTTCATTATGTTAGAACTAAAAAACTCATAAACCCTAAACTATCGAACATGCATAAAGAGCAATGTGAAAAGACTTACAAAATCGGCCTCAAATGATGCCCGCGTCAGAGTCCGACGAGTTATAATTGGCAACAACTCGATCTATAATAGATGGATCGAACTCGCCAAATTCGCGAACGTGCTGCAAAGAAACACGTCTTGTCCGTCGCACAGCATGCTTGCATTGATTACAAGGACATAAGACCCTCGTTGGGAGATAGGTGTTTCGGTTGGACGGTCCCACATCCTCGTCGCTACTCATAATGAGGATAAAAAACTTATAACCTGGACAACAAATTTAATATTCTATTGGCATTCTTCGTCTTATCTCTCTCTCTCTCTCTCTCTCTCTCTCTCTCTCTCTCTCTCTCTCTCTCTTTACCTCACATTCTCTAGTCATGTCCAATCCCCGCACACCTCGGTCTAGAGGTGCACGGAGATCAGAACCACCGGGTTATAATCTCGTCTTTATTGGTCAATACCTATATTTGTGGGTACAAGAAATCTAGACACCCACGTCTACATGATACTGCATGTAGTGGACAAAATCCCTTTGCCTCTTCTCTAGCTGTAGCACTTCACTTCATCTTAACATCTTTTCACAGTAGATCTTTTCACTGTTCGTCTAACTCTAAACCCTAAACCGTAAGTAATTCTTGCGTGGACTCGATCTAACGTAAATAAGCGTAAATCTAAATAAACGTAAATCTAACTAAAAATAAAGCTAAATCTAATTTAACGTAAGTCTAATGACTAGAGGTTGTCTAGATGGTCATTGTGTCGGGGATGTAGTGACTCTTGCCGCCCTGAAGATCCACCTTCTTCCCTATCTTCTGAAGACATTTCACCAGTACTTTTGGATCGACGGAGCCCACCATGAGTGAAGGCAGCAATACCCTATATTCCATTGAGGGCTGTCTTCACCCGCTTCATGCAGGCATCGCAGTCTATGGAGACCCGCATCTAATCTAATATAACGTAAATCTAAATCTAACTTAAATAAACGTAAATCTAGTTAAAAATAAACCTAAATCTAATTTAATGTAAATCTACATATAACCTAATCTTTAACGTCTTTTAAGATAGTTTCCTACGACGTTATAACTCTCTTCTTCCTGTGTGTGTGCGCGTGTGTGGATGTGTGTGCCAATAAAAAGAGATAAATGGTATAACCTTTCTATCACCCATGCCAAGTATGATAGATTGATTATGCCATTTCTCTGTTGAATAATAGGTCTTCAGTTCAATTCCTCGTCGGCTAGATCTTTAGGTCTTTTAATTTTAATTAGTTTCCTACGACGCTCCCTTAGTTTCTCTTTCTTTCTCTCTCAATGTGTGTGCGTTTTTTTGGATCGTATGCATGTTTTCTTTCTCTTTTCCTCTCTCAATGTGTGCGTTTTTTGTTTATGCATGTTCTCTCTCTCTTTTCCTCTCTCAATGCGTGCGTTTTTTGTTTATGCATGCTCTCTCTCTCTCTCTTTTTCTCTCTCAATGTGTGTGTGCATTCTTTGTTTATGTATGTGTGTGCGTTTTTGCACTCTCTCTCGCTCTCTCTCTCTCTCTCTCTCTCTCTCTCTCTCTCTCTCTCTCAAAAACACTATGTGTGTGTGTGTATGTGTGTGTGTGAGAGAGAGAGAGAGGGAGAGAGAAAGAGGGGAAGGGAACATGAGAATGAGGAGAGGGAAGGAGCATACCTGGCTCTCCTTCCTCTCCTCGTGTGTGTGTGTGTGTGTGTGTGTGTGTGTAAAAGAAAAAGAGAGAGAGAGAGAGAGAGAGAGAGAGTGAGGGAGAGCGTTACCTGCTCTTTGCTTGAGGGCGCCGAAAAACTCAGATCTGAGATCTGAGTTTTTGGGCGCGCTCGGTTATTTTTTTTACCCCAGCTAGCGTCGCTATGAGCGTCGCTATAAGCGTCGCAAATTTCTTTGTAAATTTGCGACGCTCATAGCGACGCTTATAGCGACGCTCATAGCGACGCCGGGAATTTTTTTTTTTGAGCGTCGCTGTGTGAGCGTCGCTAATATGAAGAGCCTCTTGTAGTGTCTAAATTGACATCCTATGGCCCGAAGGCCACAAGGTGCCCTAATTGTTTTGAAAAAACCCTCATTGTTTTGACACCTTAAGGCCCCATGTATAAAGCACTATTTGGTCTCTCTATGCTAGTAAGAACCGATCTATGCTCCATACTGGGAGCCTGTGGCCTTCAAGCCATAGAGTCCCCTGTATTCTTGTAAGAACCTCTCTATGCTCTACACATCTTAAAGAAACCATTCATGACAGTTTTTTGGCAATCTATGGACCCAGGTCCATAGGGTGCTCTCTATGCCAGTAAAAAACACTATTTTCTCTATATTGAGGAGACCTTGTGGGCTGAAGGCCATAGGGTCCCCTCTATGCTAGTAAGAATCTCTGTTATCTCTATATGGACACCCAGTGGCCTGAAGGCCATAGGGTTCCCTCTATGGTAGTAAGAAGCTCTCTATGCTCTTTGCTCTATGCTCTACATAGAGATCCCATGGCCCGAGGCCACAAGGTGCCCTCATTTTTTCAGATGGAAAGTAGGGCCCCTTGTGACCCTAGGGAACATAGGGAATCCTATGGCCCTTGAGATTGTAGATTGTCACCCTATGGCCCTTGGACCACAAGGTCTTTAGATGGGCAAGAGGGCATCCAAGGGCCCGAGGGAGGCCTACGTACATAAGGTACACCATGGTGCATATTAACGGGCACCATGGCATCCCCATGCACCTAGGGCTCTAGGGCCATAGGATCTCCAAAAGGAACATAGGGAATCATATGGCCCTTGCGATTGTACATTGCCACCGTATGGCACTTGGGCCATAGGGTCTTCAGATGGAACGTAGGGCACCTTGTGACCCTAGGGAACCTAGCGAATCCTATGGCCCTTCAGATTGTAGGTTGTCACCCTATGGCCCTTGGGCCACAAGGTCTCTAGATGGGACGTAGGGCACCCTGTGATCCTATGGATATAGGGCCATAGGATCTCCAAAAAAAACATATGGAACCCTATGGCCCTTGAGATTGTACAAATACACCCTATGGCCCTTGGGCCACAAGGTCTCAAGATGGAACATAGGGCACCTTTTGATCCTATGGCCATAGGTTCCTTATGTTCCTTTTGGAGATTTTATGGCGCTAGGGCCATAGGATCTTCAGAAGTAGCATAGAGGGAACTATATGGCCCTTGAGATTGTACATTGCCATCCTATGGTCCTTGGGGCACACTGTATCTTGATGGGACATAGGGCACCCTGTGATCCTATGTCCGTAGGGCCCTATGTTCCTTTTGGAGATCCTATGGCCCGAGGACCATAGGATCTCCAAAAGGAACATAGGGAACCCTGTGGTCCTATGCCCGTAGGGCCATATGTTCATTTTGGAGATCCTATGGCTCGAGGACCATATGATCTCCAAAAGGAACATAGGGAACTCTATGGCCCTCGAGATTGTACATTCCCACACTATGGCCCTTGGGCCAGAAGGTCTCCAATAGGTCACCCTTTGATCCTATGGCCCTAGGTTCTTTATGTTTCTTTTGGAGATTCTATGGCCCTAGTGCCACCCTATCTCCAAAAGGAACATAGGGAACCCTATGGCCCTTGAGAATGTACATTGCCACCCTAAGGCCCTTGGGCCACAAGGTCTCTAGATCGGACATAGAGCACCATGTGATCCTATGGCCATAGTGCCATATATATGTTTTGGAGATCCTATGGCCCTATGGCCATAGGATCTTCAATACGAACATAGGGAACCCTATGAGCCTTGAGGTTGTACATTGGCACCCTATGGTCAGATGGGACATTGGTCACCCTATAGTACGATGTGAGACCACCCTATGGCCTTATGGTCATAGGGTGCCTTAGGGCCATATGCTACTCTTTAGTATGAGGTGAAACCCTATGTAGCCACACCCTGTCTGCCCTTCTAAAGATTCAATGTCTAGTTTTATTTTAGTGACTACAAATGAATTTAAAGAAACTATATTACACCATATCTTACAAGCACATATAGTGTACACTTTCTTTCCCACCTTCTTGCCTCTTTTTTTTTCCCATCCTCCTGCAACTGAACCCTAATCCATCCTCATACAACAACGTGCTCTACTCGTCCTCTTACAACGTGTGCCCAACTCCCCACAACCCAATTACAATTATCCATAGTTTCAGCATTTTCTGTAGTTGTTGTCTTTTGCATTTGCAGGTTTATAATTTTTTGTTGTAATTAGAGATGTTTGCAGTCAGAGTTTTACAATTTTACAGCATTAGGTCACTTATGAGGAGTTTTCTGTTTTACAGATTTAGGTCCCTAATAAGAGTTTTTGGTTTTACAAATTTAGGTCCCTAATTAGTGTCTTCTGTTTTATATTTTTAGGTCTCTACTTAGAGTATTCTGTATTACAGTTTTAGATCTCTAATTAGAGATTTTTCTGTTTTATAGTTCTACAGTCTACAATTTTACAGTTTTAGAGATGTAATTAATGATTTTTGTTTATTGTTCTAGAGAGAGGTGATTCACAACTTAGCTAAAACGTAATTAGATTAAGAACAGTTAAAACCGAATTAAGAAAAAAGATTAGGGTTTCTATAGGTTACCTCTGAGTAAATCTGTGTTTGATGAAAACCGGCTGCAGCAGTAGCAAGCAGTAACTTAGGTGTGTTGAGGCCGCGACGATGATGGTAACAGATGTGTGTTTGGGAGATAGCGACAACAGTCCTTTTGTTGAAGGTTGTGGCGATGGCTTCGCGTAGATCTGTGTGCGCGTCGCAACGATGGCATAGAACTGTATGCGTAGGGAGAGAGGGAGAGAGAGACAGAGAAAGACAAGCTTTGTGTGTGCAGGTTTCTATGTAGGTTTCGAGCAAGAAACAAGAGAGAGAAAGAGAGTGATAGCGTGGAAAAAATTGTGGTAGAGAGAGAAAGAGAGAGATAAGGTTAGTTAGGTTAGGTTAGAAATTCAAAATTTGAATTTTGAATGTAGGGGTTGTTCTCATGGGTTTGCAGTCGAGATTACTAGAGTTTCTAAGCTTTGTGTGAAAATGAGACATAGCTCGTCGGCTCCGCAATTGAAAGAGCTTTAAAAAAAAAAAAAAAGAGTATGGAAAAAAAAAAGTTGGTGCAAGGCTTTGTCACTATCCATATCTTTGTAGTACGAGTGGAACGACACCCATGAAGCAAAATTTGACTTCAGAATCAAAATCTGCATAGTAAAAAATACACTAAAAATAGCTAAATTTAAAAAAAATTATCCCAAAAATTGTGCGCTATTTTTTTGTCCGATATCAATAAGTGTATTTGAAAACCCATTATGACAAAGTTTGTCGTAGCGTAAATTTTTTTAATTACTTTTTAATTATTTATTTAATTATTCCACTTGGGGATATCCCTTGAATGGCTGAAATTGTTATGAAGACACCTCAGCCACCCCTGGGCTCACACCATAGGACGGAAATGTTGGAGGTCAAGGATCAAAGCGTGCACTCAGTTCCATTTGAAAATCCTATGTCCTAGGGTTTTCTTCTTCTATCTTGTGAGATCCTTGTGGCCCTACGGTGGCAATGTGAAAGCTTGTGGACCTAGGGCCATAGGGTGGCAATGTATAAGCTCAAGAGCCATAAGTTGCCCTATATTCCATTTGGAAATCCTATGGCCCTAGGGTTTAGGGGCGACAATAGATAAGCTCCAATACATAGCCCTATGTTCCAGTTGGAGATCCTATGGCCCTAGGTCCACGACAATGTATAAGCTCAAGAGCCATACGTTGCCCTACTTTGTAGTTGGAGATCCTATGGCCCTAGGGTCATGGGGTGGCAATATGTTAGCTCAATGGCCATAGGGTGCCACATGTCCCATATGGAGATTCTACTGCCCTAGAGCCATGGGGTGGCAATGTATAAGCTCAATGGCCATACATTGCCTATGTTCCATTCGGACATCCTATGGCCCTAGGGTAATGGGGTGGCAATGTATAAGCTCAAGGGCCATACATTGCCTATGTTCATTTGGAAATCCTATGGCACTAGTGTCATGGGGTGCCACATGTCCCATATAGAGATCCTATGGCCCTAGGGCCATGGGGCTGCATTGATATCTTGGCCACCTTTAAACCCACACCCTTGAGCTTAGGGGCCTTAGGTTCTCGTATTGTATGTTGTGAGATCTTGTGGCCCTAAGGCCATAGGGTGGCAATGTATAAGCTCAAGGGCCATACATTGCCTATGTTCCATTTAGAAATCCTATGGCCCTAGGGTCATGGGTGCCACATGTCCCATATAGAGATCCTATGGCCCTAGGGCCATGGGGCTGCATTGATATCTTGGCCACCCTTGAACCCACACCCTTGAGCTTAGGGGCCTTAGGTTCTCTTATTGTATGTTGTGAGATCTTGTGGCCCTAGGGCCATAAGGTGGCAATGTAAAAGCTCAAGGGCCATACATTGCCTATGTTCCATTTGGAAATCCTATGGCCCTAGGGTCATGGGGTGCCACATGTCCCATATAGAGATCCTATGGCCCTAGGGCCATGGGGCTGCATTGATATCTTGGACACCCTTAAACCCACACCCTTGATCTTAGGGGCCTTAGGTTCTCTTATTGTATGTTGTGAGATCTTGTGGCCCTAGGGCCATAGGGTGGCAATGTATAAGCTCAAGGGCCATACATTGCCTATGTTCCATTTGGAAATCCTATGGCCCTAGGGTCATGGGGTGCCACATGTCCCATACAGAGATCCTATGGCCCTAGGGCCATGGGGCTACATTGATATCTTGGCCACCCTTGAACCCACACCCTTGAGCTTAGGGGCCTTAGGTTCTCTTATTGTATGTTGTGAGATCTTGTGGCCCTAGGGCCATAGGGTGGCAACGTATAAGCTCAAGGGCCATACATTGCCTATGTTCCATTTGAAAATCCTATGGCCCTAGGGTCATGGGGTTACAATGTATAAGGTCAAGGGCCATAGGGTGCCACATGTTCCATATAGAGATCCTAGGGCCATGGGGCTGCATTGATATCTTGGCCACCTTTGACATCGTGTCCATAGGTTCTCTTATTGTATGTTGTGAGATCTTGTGGCCCTAGGGCCATAGGGTGTAAATGCTCACACCCTTGGGCTTAGGGCCATAGGTTGTCTTTTTGTATGTTTTTAAGTCTTGTGGCCCTAGAGCCATAGGGTGTCAATGCTCACACCCTTGGGCTTAGGGCCATAGGTTGTCTTTTTGTATGTTTTTAAGTCTTGTGGCCCTAGGGCCATAGGGTGTCAATGTATAAGCTCAAGGGCCATACGTTGCCCTATGTTCCATTTGGAAATCCTATAGCCCTAGGGTCATGGGGTTGCAATGTAGAAGCTCAAGGGCCATACATTATCGTATGTTTCATATGCCGATCCTATGGCCCTAGGGTCATGGGGTTGCAATGTATAAGCTCAAGGCCATACATTGTCGTATGTTTCATTTGGAGATCTTATGGCCCTAGGGTCATGGGGTGCCATAGGATGTATATATACTTGACATGAAACTCCCTATGGCCCTAAGGCCATAGGATGTATATATACTTGACATGAAACTCCGTGAGGTGATCTTGAGGACAACCCTATGGCCTTCAGGCCTTAGGGAGCTAATATAGAGCAAATATGCTTTATACCGGCATAGAGAGCTATGGCCCTGGGGCCATAGCAAAACAATGAGGGTTTTTTGGAAACAATGAGGGCGCCTTGTGGTCTAGGGGCCATAGGAAGTCAATATAGATCACAGAGCATAGACGATAGAGCATAGAGCACAAAGAGATTCTTAGTAGCATAGAGGGAACCCTATGACCTTCAGGCCACAGGGTGCTTCTCATACATACTTGTTATGCTTTATGCTACGTAAATCAATATACTCTGCAAGCGGTTTTTTTAACAATTATTCTTGCAATCTTCTTGCAGGTATGGCTAATTTCAATCATGGTGATAGAGTGTGCATGTTTGTAGCGACACAAAAGGTTGCCATTGGGACTGTATTTGAAATAAATCCAAGTGCATATTGTTTTGGAATGCTTATTGGGGAAGGCAATGTATTGGTGTCAGTTGATTTGTGTTTTGAAAAGAAAGCACTCATCCCTTTTTCAACAATGGATGCATTGACAGTGGGAGATGCTTTTCATAGTATTGTGAAATGGAGTAGTGGGTTGTTGCAGCATATAAATGAGATGCAGTACAAAGGGGCTTCTATGCATGAGGCTGACAAAGCAAAAGGAGCATTGGATGCACAATGTAATGGAACGAGCTACAGAGAGGTTTGGAAGGATAAGAGGGTTCAACTTTGGGATGAAAGCAAAACACATGTAGTAGCCGAAGGGGTTGTCATGTACGTGTGTCCGTTTGACTCTGTAAACTTTGGTGAGCTAGGTGAAGATAACATTGGTATTGGTATCGAAACATCCTATGCAGATGAGGCTACTATTTCTGTAGAAGCTAGTGTATGCAACATTAATCTAGTTTGTTGGCCTATCAAGAGAGTGACAACTATGGATGGAAAAGAATTTTTATGCTATGAGGATCTACATGCTATGCATGCGTTACAAGATTTATGCATTGAATCAGCTTATTTGGTAGAGCCTATTTCAAAAAAGCGGAAATATTGCTTTGTAAATAGGAAGACAAAAATGTCAGTGAAAGCTTCTAAGAGATCCAATCAAGCATCTCTAGAATCTGTCCAGCTTGTTTCAACCATAGATTGTTGTTCCAAAAGGTGTTGTCAATATGCCAATCGAGATAAGGTCATGGCTATGCGCAATGAATTTTGGGGATAGAGTTTGCAAAATAGAACAAATTATGGGTATGATACAATGTTGACTGCATGGCGTGAGAACAAAACAACTACAAAGACATTCTATGTGTTTTCTTTTAATGGCAGTGAGGTTTAAAGTAGAGCTTGGTACGAAATTCATGGCATTCCAAAAACTTCATTTTATCGTTACCGTGAACATTTTGAGACTGGGGTTAGACACTCAGTGCATGGTAATGATGGTGTCATGAGAAAAGGAAGAGACCATACAGAAATGGGAAGGGCATTGATGCGCTCTTTTGTTGATAAAAACTCGGAGAGAATGCCACATAAGAGTAGAACCATGGAAGATGGTCCTAGGGAAACTTTGCTTGCAATACCAAACACGTACAAGCAAGTAGACATTTTACATGATGTCAATAAAACACTTGACAGTATGAGTCTCAAGCCAATGTCTAGCATGACATTCAATAGGATTTGGAATATAGAGTTTGCTAATGTGACATTGTCAAAAACAAGTGAGTTCTCCAAATGTGTTGTGTGTAGTCGGATAAAGTCTCAACTAGAGTCAACAAAGGATGATGAGATGATTGCACGTTTGAAGGATGAACATCAAATTCACATGTTGCAACAACAAAGTTGTAGGAATGTGTACTACACCTGGCATAAGTTCTCCCAGTTGCAAAAGGATAAGTATTTATGCATTATACATGATAAAATGGATTAAAAAAAGACAGCAATACCTAGGTTGCGTGTGAACTCAAAAGATTATGCAAATGCATATCAATTGCAAGTATCATTAACAGGTATGATAACACATGGAAATGGTCATGGAATGTATGGTCACTTCTCACTTAATGGTCTATGGCCTTCAGATCCCAATGCTACAATTGGTTCCCTTGCATTATGCTTACAGAATCTGGAAAGAACAGAAAACCATGGACAAGGAGATTTATGCCATGACGATATGCCACGCAACAATGTAACGTTATTCAATGCATTGAACTCAAGGAGAGCTCTAGACCTCCAAAACAAAATGAAGGAAGAGTGTGAGAGGAATGCATCAACAATGACACCACCGTTGGCCATCCAGGGATGTAATGAAGAGATTGTACACATACAATCAACTTCCTCTCAATGTGTTGTGGATACCATATCCACTCCTGTATTTCAAAAATTGCCTGAGAATCTTTTGCTACAGCTAGATAATTGTGCAGGAGAGAATAAAAATCAATATTTGTTTGCATACTTATCCTTGTTAGTAGCAAAAAGAGTTTTCAAAACCGTGCATTTGGGATTCTTAATGGTGGGTCATACACATGAGGACATAGATGCAATGTTTAGTAGGTTCTCAAAAAGATTGCGAACAGGAATGACATTCACTTTTCCACATCTGATGGAACATTTTAAAAAATGTGAAAGCTCAGCTCCAACACCATTTTTGATGACACGAGTTCCCGACTTTAAATCCTTTGTGCAAGGGTACATGTGTGACGGACAAGATGCTCTAGTCGGACACTCTAAGTCACTTCAATTTCGTTTCTATATGCAAGGTGAAGTCCCAGTAATGCAGTACAAAATTCATCCCAAATCACTCGATTGGATGCCAAAGGAGTCGGGAATTGAGCTGTGGAAAAAAGATGACCAGGGAAAACCAAAATTACCAAGAGGCTGTCCAGATGTGGTACCTATAGTAGACTATGTGAGAGATAGTCCGCTTGTTATTCAAGGGATTAAGTCATATCTTGAATTTTGGAAAAGATGTTCTCTATTAAAGGGAAAGGACCATGACTCCACAAAATACATGGAGCCTGTTATCACTTATTGGCAAAACATAATCAATGAACTTGAACAACCAACCAATAAACACATTGGTGAATATACAACATTTTGGCCAAAGACTGTAGGGAGTCATAGAATGCAAGAGATAGAGGAAGACAGAGATGAGTTTCAAGGACATGAAGAATTGAATGATCACTATGTTGGTCCTCAAAGTGCAAGGCCACAAGAGGCCTTTAGGCCTCAAATTGATGTAAGAAAAGGGGATCTTGTTCTTGTGAGACCCGCAGATCCTGAATATCCGATATGGCTAGGAGTGGCAGAGTCAAACGTTGATGTAGACAAATCATCTCCTAACTACAAGAAAGTTTTGATTCAGTATTGGGCACCAAAACATCAAAAACGAAATCCCACAATCCAAGAATAGTATGAGGATTGTTGGAAAAAGAGTTGGTGCTGCAATCTTGCTGACCCAAAGCGCTGGGAGTGTGTTGATACAATTGTATGGTCATGGACTCCAAGGGTTGGAAGAATTGTGGAAACAATCAAGATCCCATCAAATGTCATGGAGAAGGCACAGGCTAGCTTAATAGGAGAAATTGAATAGCATTTCATATCTTGCTCATTGTTTTATTTCCCCAGCTGATGTATGATTTTATGAAGTATTTTTAAACACCCACATAAAAATAAAAATTCTAAAAGGTGTTTCTCAACACCACCATTTTCTTAGGAATCTATCTCTTTTATGAAGTGTTTTGAAACACCCACATAAAAATAAAAATTTTGAAAAGGTGTTTCTCAACACCACCATTTTCTTGAGAATCTATCTCTTTTATGAAGTGTTTTGAAACACCCACATAAAAATAAAAATTTTAAAAGGTGTTTCTCAACACCACCATTTTCTTGAGAATCTATCTCTTTGTCACATTCCCAAATTAAATGAAAATTTTCCAAATTTAATGGAAAATAGGAATCCATAGGCGTTGAAATTAGTCCCAAAGATGTGGGATTTTCCCATTTCATCTAAAATGGTGTTATTTCGTAGGAGATAAGTGAGAAAGAATTAGTTTCTCACTTATCATAACTCTTGTTGCTAGCATACATAATAGCATAGTAATGAAGAAGAAGGAGATTGAAATCTTAAGCATTGAAGCATGGCTCTTGGTTGGATTTTCACTCCATATCCAAGAGTGTTGGTGTAGGCTTTCGACCTCTACTTATGTGGAGGAGAGGGAGCTCTTGCACTTTGCATAGCACACAATGAGAGTGTTTGTGAGTGTGTGTGGGTGAGTATACCCCCTAAGCAACCCCCTAGCTTTCTTGGGTCGACCCCCCCCTTGTAGCTCATGCTTGAAGCTCATTGGACCCCTCCAGGCCTAGCCAATCATAAGCAGCAGGCATTACAAGTAGCAAGGGTAGCCTTGAGACAAGTGTCCCCCTTTCCCCTTTGAGAGAGAGGGCTAGATAAATGCTAAAAATTAATTAAATCTCCTAAATTATCACTGGACCCCTTGGGTGGCCAACCAATAGGCTTCAGGCACACAATGAGGGCAACATGAGGAGGAACTTGACAAGTGTCCCTTTTGCTTTCCATGCATGCCTTGTGAGTGTGTGGGTGTTCTCTCTCATCTCCCCTCATGTAGGGATTGCCCCCTCCTTGTAGGGATTGAATATTTGACTTTTTGACACCTCAAGCCCCTCATGCATAGGCCCAGTTCCCACCACAAGTTTGGCTCTTAAGCACTTTAAGCTTGGGCTGGGTTCTCACCTCAAGTGCAACCCTAGCATCTGAAGCATGTCAAGCACCTCAAGCATCTCAATAATTAAGAACCTCAATCATCAAGCACCTCAAGCACCTTAGCCATCAAGCATGACAAGCAGGACAAGCACCTCGACCTGGGTCGGGTTCCCGTGCGCTCAGCTCTAGCTTACCTAAGGTCAAAGGACTTTTACACACATTATTGGAGGTATTCAATGAAGATAACCCTAAGGTCTTATGCTCCATTTGTTGGCCTTGCTCTTTGATAGACCATCTCTCATTGGGCCCCTTTACCATTGGCCCCATGTTGAGATAGATCTATAAGCACAGGTCCATATCTTAACACTTGTTCCCGTTTATTCTCCCACATTAAGTGATCAACTTAATATGAGAAAATCATTTGGGTTGGTTAGATATTAGATATTAGATTTTATGACATTACCTCTCTCTTGAAATCATAGTCGTCCTCGACTATGAGGTAGAAGAGAGAAAGCCTTAGTCATTAGTCAATTTTACTTAGCGGGTAGATGATCCCTTTTTACCCTACGACATCTTTCCAAGATGGATGACTAATCCATTTGGTGCTTGGGAGACATAGCTGCCGCAAGCATGTCTACTATTTAGTCCATTTCATTCTCCCAAAGTAGAATGACAAATTCTACTTCGTGTTGAGAGATGTTGTCATCACAAACATGATTCTAAGCATGCATACTAGTTAAATTTGTGTACAATTAAAAAGAGGACTAGTCTTATAAGACAAAAACGTGAGCCATTTAAAAGAAATTTGTACATTTGCTTACTCTAATGTAGCATTGTAAGCATTGACAAGGTTCATACTATCCTTAAGTTATATTCCTTGCATCCATCTAGCATCTTCAAATGGATAATTTTTGAACTTAATAAGATACGGTCAGATAATCTTACCATGTCGTAGTACCTTGTCTTCATGCCAAAGGATAGCTTCGGGTTGTAGCACCTCTTCTTGGTCTTCAACTTCGGGAGGAACTTCAATAATTGGTTCAGTTGGTGGCTCTCCTTTGTAGGGATTAAATAGGCTTACATGAAAGGCATTGTGTATGAGCCAATGGTTGGGCAACTTGAGTTGATAAACCGTCTCATTGATGGGCTTCAAGATTTGGAAAGGGCCATTGTATCTTTTTGCTAGTTTAGCATAATACTTTTGATGGCCCGTAGGACTTGTCATAATAATCAATATCTAATTCTCCTAAATGATTGTCTCATATTAAATTGATCATTTAATGTGGGGAAGTGCAAGGGGAGAAAAAGCTAGAATATTGGTTAAGCTAGCAGACCGGCCACTATAGGGATCCAAAGGAGGGAAAATAGGGATCCAAAAGGGGGGCCATCTGCAAAAGATCCATGTGCAAGAATGGGCTAAAACGACCCTAAGGTTCAGCGTATTAAGACTTCCAAAATGCTAAGGTTCCAAAATTCAAAGGTTGTGTCCAAAGGTCAACCCTAGGGGAATTGGATGCTTTGTGTGTGACCCAAAAAGTCTTTACAAATCCCTACATAGGAGGGGCCGAGCCTTGGGAGTAGGGGACGAGAGAGAAAGTCACACACACACACACACACACAGGATCCCTTTACACAAAGGGAATGAGGGACACATGTGAGCTCCCTAGCCCTGATGCCCACAAGGTGTACCCAATTCCTATTGGATGGCCTTGGAGGTGGACCAATGAGAATTAGGCTAGAGTAAATCTAGTTTAATTAATTAAAAAACACTTAATAAAAGAACCAATTAGAATTAAGTCCTCTAGAAGACTATTGGACAGTCTCCCAAGTGGTCCAATGAGAATTCAGCAGCCCAATGGCTTGCCTGATTCCTATTGGCCAAGAGGCAAAGGGGTCCAATGAGAGTTTAGTTGAATTATTAACTTACCTTAAGCTCTCACAAAAAGGGAAAGGGACACATGTCAAAAGGCTATCACTTATGCTGCTTAATTGTCATTGGCTAGCTCTAGGGAGGTCTAATGGGAGGACAGCAAGAGCAAATAGCAAGGGGGGCTCACCCAAGAGAGAGAGGGGCTGATTTTTGCAAGTCATTATCACACACACACTCACACAATCTCATGTGTGAAGTAAAGAAGACTCTCTCTCCTTCTCAAGATTTAATGGAAAGCTTACCACCTACTCCAAGCTTGTGAGAAGGGAGGCCTACACCAACAACTCTTGGCTTCGTGATGAAAATCCAACCAAGATCCAAGCTTCAATGCATGCTCATCTCCTCTACCATGCTAATTACTAAGCTAAGCTATGCTAATATGAGTGATTATGTGAGGAGATGTACATATTTCTCGTAAGATACTCCTTCTTCCTCTCAATCTACTCTCATACCGTGTTAGCTCTCACCATCTTCGAAGGTGTGTGAGGTCTTGGGTCTGAGACCGGGGATAATTTAAGTTGTGTTTGCTAAGTGTTTTGCTTAGTGCATGAAGCTTTCATCTTCATTGCACTAGCTAGTCTTGAAGGAACACAAAGAATTGTATTGTACAATGTCCCTCTTGATGGGAGAAACCATAATACAAAGCCTTTTGGAGGGGGGACCGGCTCCATGCAAATCTGGTCCTCAACTGTTGTCAATAGCTTAATTTCTCTCTCTTTTGAAAGTATTTTTCATGCTATTTAACTAGGTGTTATGCTTTTTGTTGCTCTCTCCACCCAAGCACTCTTGTAATTCTCATTAGGAATCTATTCTAATGAAATGCCCACTATGTTCATGTTAATTTCCGCTACACACAAGTTTTTAGGCCATTAAATGTTACATTGGTATTAGAGCACAAGGTTTCTCTTTTCTTGGTCAAGAAGGGAGGTCCTCAAGCTAGCTATAAATGGTTGGTATTATTAATTGCCTGTGAGTAAGTAAAATAGGGATTTTTCAGCCTTGCAGTGCGCCTGCCTTCATGCAGTTAACGGGGCTTCACCGTTGAGAGCTATGGTCTTAATAGTGGAGTCCTACAGGGCTTGCCTACAGCTTAACCACTATTGAGCTATTAGAAGCTTGATAGGAGCTGGTGCTGTTTTGGTGTTGAAAGACCCTCTCTTCTACTCCTTGCAATTAATGGTATTCGATCCACGGGTACAGTAGCTTGAGTGATTTTTCTAAAGGGGTAAAGATGAGTAGCAACTAGGGCTTGAAGTTCCAAAGTACACCTAAAAAGTTTACACCTAAAAATTGTTAGAGGGTGAAAGCATGTATAGGTGGCCTGGAAAGTAATGTCAAGGACATTGCTTTTTTGCGCTTAAAAGTGGGTGTTTTAAAAGTGCTTCAAATCTCAAAAAGAATATCACTCTCCTAAGGTACTTCAATTAAGTCTCCTAACGTACCACAATTAATGAGACTAAATGTAATTTACTGCTGAACGCTGTCTGCCGCTTCTTTCCCGCTACAACCTGTCTGAGCTTTCTTTGTCTCTGAGATCTCTCTTAGAGCTCTATCTAGCTCCTCTCTGTCTCTCTGTCACAGAGCTCTTGCTAAGCTTTCTGTATCGCTCAGCCTCCTCTCTCTCTCTCTCTCTCTCTCTCTCTCTCTCTCTCTCTTTCTCTCTCTAAGCATGGCTCCTCTTGTGTCTGAGCTCGCGCTCATCTCTCTCTCTCTCTCTCTCTCTCTCTCTCTCTCTCTCTCTCTCTCTCTCTCTCTCTTAGCACTCTTTCTCTCTCTCTCACGAACTCTATCTCTATAGGTTCCTCTTCTACTTGATGATTCTTGAGGTATGTAAACACTTATTATGCTTTGTTAGTATCTTGCTAATTAGTGCAAGAAGTGCCATGTATCTTGCTAATTAGTGCAAGAAGTGCCATGTATTAATTAAAATTATAGCGTGTAGTTATGATTTGTATTGTATTTCTTGTAGAGCAATCCTTTGAAAGTACTGCAACAATGGAGCACAGTGAAGAACTGTCTATCAGCTCATCGTCATTGAGTAGAGAAGCTCAACTTCAGCATAGAAAATTAATGAGGGAATATTGGGCTGCTCAGAAACGAAAGCAACGTAAGGCAACGGTCAACTTTGTGACGGAAAGCAATACAGGGGAGATGGATGAAAGAAAGAAACGAAGGATATGTCAATCTATGGTACAATAATTTGATACATTAACCATGGGAATGGATGCAAGTGGTAGGAAGGAAATCTTTGATGAACTTCTTCAACATCCTTGCTTCCTTACTATGCAGAGTAAATCCAAAGAGTTGGAAGCAATTATGCTGAGAAACATCCGCAACACTTAGAATCATGTGAAGGTCCCAAGATCTTCAGACGAGTTTTTTTTGAAGAAATCATCAACAATGATGATGTTGGTGAATGGTGGAAGCAAGGAGCAAAACACTGACATGAGCATACCGCAAGCTGCCAAGCTTATGGGGATCCACAAAAGAAACTTATATTCAGCCAAACATCACTTAATAGTGTCAAGTGAATCCGATGGTTTGTTCCCTGCATCTACGTGTCATAGAGATGATGCACGGAGAACTCACATCACTCAAACTATTAAAGACATAGTCTTTCAATTTTGGACGGATGAGACGAGGGTGTCCCCCAACAAGAAATATGTTTGCAGTAAGAGACTAGCTAGATGTTCATATGTAAAGCATCCAATCCACCTTCTTGAGGAGCCTCATGTAATTGATATATTTTTAAAGCACTTTTTATTGGTGCTACCACTCATATTCCTGCACAACATTATGTTTCTATACCACTTTTTATTGGTGCTACAACTCATTACTACCACAACATTATGTTTCTATACTTCTTTTTATTAGTGCTACAGCTTGTTTTGGTGTTTTGCACCACTTTCTAGTGGTGCTGCAACATTAAAAAGTGGTGAAACATTACTATATTGGTCTCTAATTGTATCTGAACCACTTATAAAATCTGATCAATAGTTCTAAATGTTTTTGAAGCACTTTTAGTGTGTTTGAACTAGTTTTTAATGTTTTGCAGCAGGTTTTAATGTTTAAGAAACAGTTTTTTCTAGAAATGCACCAACGCTTCACCATAAACCGTACAAAGTGGTGTTCACCCACTAAAAAGTCTTGTTTACCCAATGCTAACAGACGTGTTTTACAAACTCGTAGGGGTGTTACAAGTGCAAACGTTTTTGGTGGTGCAGCTCACTTTTTCCAAGTGATGTAGAAGCTTTTAGTCATGGTGCAACAGTTATAGTAGTGCCATAGACTTTTTACTCCTGCTGCATGAATGGTGCCCACCACCTTATGATGATAACCAAAACCATATTAGTGGAGTTTGAACACATTTTGTTAGTAAACACTTACAAGTGTTGTCACACCACAATGAAGCGGTGCACACAACACTTACACGTATAAAAACCACTTTCACGTGGTGTCTGACAGCATTCAAGTGGTGAGAAGACACTTTCATGTGCTAAGTCACTACGTCAATCCATCACTCCATGCAAGTGGTGAGGCACCACTCCCAAGTGGTGTGACACTACTTTCAAGTAGTAACTAAAACCTTATCACTGCAATCAAGCGGAAAGTTCCCACTTTCAAGTGGCCAGACACCGCATTCAAGTGACAAGAAAATGTGTTAAAGTGGTGATTGCCCATTTTGAACTAGTTTCTCACCACTCTCAAGTGGGGAGACACCACTTTCATGTACAAAGTACTACGTTAGTCATCACTCCATGCAAGTGGTGAGACACCACTCCCAAGTGGTGAGACACCACTTTCAAGTGGCCGAACACCACATTCCAATGACTTGAATCCGCGTTCAAGTGGTGACTACCCACTTTGAACTAGTTTCTCACCATTCTCAAGTGGTCATCAAGTGGTGAGATACCACTTTCAAGTGATAGCTTAAACCTGGTCACTGCAATCAAGCGGCAAGCTCCTGCTTTCAAGTGGCCAGACATCGCATTGAAGTGACCAAAATCAGCGTTCAAGTGGTGACTGCCCACTTTAAAGTAGTTGCTCACTAATTTCAAGTGGTCATCAAGTGGTGAGACACCACTTTCATGTGCTAAGTCACTACGTCAATCATCACTCCATGCAAGTGATGAGGCACCACTCCCAAGTGGCAAGACACCACTTTCAAGTGGTAGCTAAAACCTTGTCACTGCAATCAAGCGGCAAGTTCTCGGTTTCAAGTGACCAGAAACCGCATTCAAGTGACCAGAATCCGCGTTGAAGTGGTGACTTCCCACTTTGAAGTAGTTGCTCACCACTCTCAAGTGGTCATGAAGCACTTTTCACAAGAGCTCCTCCACTTCCAAGTTGTGTTGGACCACTATCTAGTTCTGATGCTGGTCTGTCACCTAGTATTTTGTCCCTCCCAGCTACTTTTTAAGTGCTAGATTTTAATTGGTGACTGGCCACTTTGAACTAGTCGCTCACCACTCTAAAGTGGTCATCAAACACTTTCCACAAGAGCTCGTTCACTTTCAAGTTGTGTTGGACTACTATCTAGTGCTAATGTTGGTCTATCGCCTAGTATTTTGTCCCCCCCAGCTACTTTTTAAGTGGTGCTAGTTCTGAACTTCCCCAAAACTTTCATGTCCTTACTCACCACTTTTTAATCGTTGCCCACCATATTCAAGCAGTGCACACCATTTTTTATTGGTGGTTCATCACCATCAACAAGTGGTTTGAATTCACTTTTAAGTCGTGCCAAACCACTTTTTAGTTATGCTGAATGCGGTTTCACACCACTATTAAGTTGTCGTCACACAAGCTCTTAATATTCTACCTTTTTGTATGGTTACTAGTGATAGCCGTTTTTCGGCTCTTTGTAATTACCACAGTGAGTTACCTCACCCTACCAAAATCACCCAAACACTGTGGCCATCCCTACCATTTCACTGTACATAGGCGTGCGTGAGTCACGGGACTTTTCCCATATCTT
This sequence comes from Adiantum capillus-veneris, assembly GCF_014529385.1. NCBI lineage: Eukaryota > Viridiplantae > Streptophyta > Polypodiopsida > Polypodiales > Pteridaceae > Adiantum > Adiantum capillus-veneris. The sequence continues at coordinate 155,874,879 of NC_140934.1, forward strand.
CTTAAAAAACCCTCAATTAGCTAGTCATTGGGCTAGTTGAGCCAAAAAAATAAAAAATATAAAAAATATAAAAAAAATAAGTATATTATGGCCCATGCGTATGTAAATATTTCTTTATATATAGGGCCTAAATAAAAGATTTTTTTCATAATTATTTTGGTATTTATTTAAATATTTCTACCTAGGTGTGTGTTATTTATGCTCTGTACATTGCCTCACCATTACCACAATTTTTTCTTACCATTTTTCATACTCTTTATTCCATATAGAAATATTTTCATGTAAGCTTCTCTTATATTTGGTGTAACTCCACCCCAACAAAAATTCAAAAAAACTAGTTTTATTTATGTGTATATTTTTTCACTATTTTGATTTTTCCCTTCCTACATCTATCTTGTTTTTTTCTAAAAAATTAGAACACCAAAAATATTTATCTTTTTATGGTAGCCTCATAATGAGAGAGATTTCTTTTGATCCCTTTATATTTTTTCCACTTATATTATTTATATTTGACATGTACATATTTTTTAGACCCCTCAATATTTGATTTTCTTAGTTGTACTATTCACTTATATCCTAATCTCAACAATATCTTCAATTATAGACCTACCAAATAAGGTCAAGGGTAGGTGGCATGCATACATGCACTATGGAGGGCTCACTCTTGGAGGTATTCAAAAGAATCATCCAAAGAAGGACCCCACAAGGACCTTGCAGTGGAAAAAAACGGTCGGTTTTGTTGAATTTTTAAAGTTCTCTTGCTCTCCGAATTTGAAAAGGTGATACCAACAAAAGTTGTAGCTCGTGAGCTGAACTTTTGCCTCAAATTTTTTCATATTTTTTTGAGCTACGAGCTGTGAGCTATGATTTTTTTAGTGGACCCCAGTTTTCCCATGCTATGCAGCCACACTCTCTCTTCCACTTTATCATTTTCCTCTTTCACACACACTTCTCCACTCATCATCCCCATCTCTCTCACCACTCCTCTCTGCACCCTACTCACCTTCTCCTCAACCTTGAAGAATAAGAGAAACCATGGTGAACTCATACCTCCCACACACAATTGCATTCCAAAATTGACCACCTAGTCTCATTTTTCCTCCTCCAAATTACCCATATCTATAAAAAAAACCACAAAATTCAGCCTGTTCTCTTAAAAGACAGCATCATGGTGGTTGATTACTCAGCTTCAATTACCTTGTCTCTCAAGGAAGGTCAAGAGTGGAGAAAAAATAAACCGTCAAAGCTAGTGGCTGTCAACAAGCGTCAAAATTGGCCCTACTCAAGACACTTGGAGCATCAACCTTGTAAGAAATCCACCTTTTCTTACCTCTTAAGAGTTTTTCTTCCTTATTTGTATCCTACATGGATACTCCCATTGTAAATATCCAATTCCATTTGTAAATTAATACTAACTCTACTAACACTAACCCACTATGAAAAGTCCTATCACCTCCATTTCTCTCCTCTCTCTTTCCCCACCAACTTCTTGATAATTCCAAGAAAAAGAAATTAGATAAATTGCTGAAAATCTAACCCAACCATGGTTAGAGGAGTAACCCTAGCCTTCAAAATTGCTATAAAAGGAGGGTGTAGCTAGCACAAAAGAGAGAGCCATAAGCAAGAGCACTATGCTATAGCTTGAGAAGCCAAGCTCAACCTCTCTAGAAGGAGCTCTTGAGTGGAAGCTCATTGTCTTATGCACGTGCATGTGTTGTAATAGGGGATTAGCAAGGGAACTATATGCCATTGTAAGAGAGAGAGTGATCATTCAATTGAGAGTAGGAAATCTATCATTTCTCCTACTAGTGTAAGCCCAACATTTGCTGAATCAAGGAGGGTGGACTTGGACTAAGCTTGGATACTTTGTCTCCCTTCCAACGTGAAGTAATGGACAACAATGATGCGTAAGTGTCTTGGTGTTTTTTGTTAAGTTCTTGATAGCTTGTCTCTGGTGTTGTCATCAATCTAGCCATAAATCCCACATACTGTAAGAGGGCGACAGGGTGGAGAGGACTCCCCTGGCCTTAAGACAGTGATTGGGGTGGCTTTTCTTGTGATGTGTTGTGGTGAAATTTACGCAAGCTATGTTGAACAAATACTAATCTCACTTTGATTTGTCATGACAGATTTGTAAGAAGGTATTAATGCAACAAGCACCCCCTCCCCCTTTCTCTCTCTTTCTTAAATATATAGTTGTGTTTGCTTGATCATTGCCGATACGTTTCAAAGCAGCCCGAGCACTATCTCTCTCTCTCTCTCTCTCTCTCTCTCTCGTGTTTTAGGGTGTGAGAGTATTCCATTGGTGTTAAGGTTAGTGTAAATTCCTTGCTTGTTTGTGGGTTGCTCTAACGATTCTCCTCTTTTGCGTCCTAGTTCGCTCTTAAACTAGGTGGTGCCCCTTGTGTAGTTGGGATTTGGCTGTGGGTTTGTTGTTTTGGTTTGTGTTGTGTTGTGCCCCAGCCCCATTGAGCAGCACGGGAGCCTTGAAGGGTGTCTAGAGGCCACTCTTCTTGTTGCCCGCCCCGGACCGCCTCAAATTGGTGCCCCCACTGAGGAGAAGCTTGTGTATGTTTTGTGAAGGCTCAACCTTTAGCACAATCAAGTAGTTTGCATGAATCACGAGAATTTGTATGATCCCTTCATTCCCATTGCAAGGCAAAAGGTACACATAATTGTTAGTACTTAGTTGCAATTTCAGCGAGTAATTCATAGAATTTTAGGTCCTCTTAGGTTAGCAGAGATAAACACTTCGGTAAATCCTTTTATTTTGCCTCTCATTAGGTACGATATTAGCTTGGACGTCTATATTTTTGTGTTATTTTAAGCATTAGGACATGCATAGGCCATGGATAATGGCCCAGGAATAGAGGTTTTTTCCTTTCATTTTTCTCCACACATTAGAATAAACGTTGCAATTAGTAGAAAGATCCATTTTCAACAACGAATGGTGTTCATGTTTGGTGCCCAAAGAGCAGGAGAAATTCTTGTATCACCAAACCCTGTCATTCTACCTCTCATCAACTACCACACTTCTTTTGATGTACATGTGTTCATTTTATTTTAAAATGAAGTGCAGCCCGGCAAAATAGTGTGTATGTTTGTTTTTTCTTTGTCCAAGTTGTTACAAGAAACAAAAAAACGATCATTTGTTCTAACTGGGAATGTGTGTGCAGTGAAAGTTCAATCCTTAGAGATCTAGCTCTATTACCAATTGAGTTGCAGGAGCAAGTAGTAAGGCGTCTCCCTCATAACAAGAGGGTGGTGAAGTTAAGACGGAAGGTCCTACGCGTGGATTCCATTTTCCTCTTGTTGTTGGGCACTAAGGAAGACCGCGCATTCATCCAACTAGTGTGTGCCCTAAGATTGGTAAATAGAGTGAAATTTGGCGTTTGGCGAGTGCATTTCACCATTGAGGAAGACTCTTCAGGAAACTTGCGGCCAGAGTTCATGCTTCATAGACTCACATTTGGTGAATTTTTCCCTCATTTGCGTCGTATTAATAGTCTTCCTTTCGCTTTCAACAAAGGAGATAGGGAGCTATTCAGAGCTTGTCTTAATAAAGAGAGCATAGAGAAGATTGCAAATTTGTATAAATTCTCATCCTTCTCTACTTTCTATGACACTTTGTTCATAGAGGCATTGTAAATCTCTTTATGCTTTTGAATGATTTAACCATAATCCTAAGGAGTTTTTGTCCAGGAATTTTGTAGCACAAGTGGAGTCTTTAAATCTTGCAAACTTGATTGGACTTGATGAGGATGTTCTTTATGAAATTGTGAGAAGGTTGCCTCACTCCGACTGTGTGGAACTCGAAGGAAAGGAGCTCCTAATCAATTGCTACTTTCTCACGGCCTTCGACGAGCATGAAGATCTAGTTTTTATACAAACCGCTTGTGCGTTGGGAATTGTAGAGCAAGTGCAATTTATCACTTGGGACGTGGTTGCTCTTTTGGATCCAGAAAATGAAGTTCTAGAGATTTTTGTTTATCGCCTTAGCTTTGAAGAATTTCAACCCTTCTTAGAGCTCATCAATAGTCTACCTTTTTGTTTTGATCAAACAAATCGAGACCTTATTGAAGCTTGGATAGCTGAAGAAGAAAACCTAGAGTGGTATTTTCTTACTTCTTCATTTGCAGGCGAGTGGTTCTAAATCTCTATTGTATCCCTTATTGTAACTCGTGTTGTAATCTTTCATAATAATGGAGAGCCAACGCCAAATGTCTGGATATCCTCTTTTCTTTGGAGAGCCTGGAGAGGATGCATAATTATTTTTAGCAAATTTCAAGATGTCTTGCCGTATCAAGAGGATAGTAACCGATCAAGAACGTGTAGAAATGTTTGAGGTGGTCCTTAGGAAAGATGCTAGTACTTGGTTTGACTCTTTGCCTGAGGAAGTTAAGGGGAATTACACAGAAGTTTTGAATCGTTTTAAGAGATACTTCTTTGATCCCCAAAACACTCAAAAACTATGGCAAGACATTGTTTCTCATAAGCAAAAAGACTTAGATGGCTACTACTTGTACAAGCAAGAGTTTCTACGTCTTTGGGTTCTATGGATACGAAATGTTGCTAACCCTGGTGATGGTGCAAAATTTTTAAAGAAGGAGAGGTTCATAGCCGGACTCTTTCCTGACCTTAAGGTAAAAGTTGAGGCGGGTGCACCTGCTACTTTTGATGCAGCGGAAACTAGGGCTACTGAGAAATATAGGAAACTCAAGTGCTTAAGGGGAGAGGTTCCAATAGAAGGTCTTAGACCCAAAGGTAAGTCACAAGCATCAACATCGAGGGAGCTTCCTGAGGTAACGGCGGAAGTAATTGAGAAGTTAAACGAATCTTTAAGCAGCCTGTCAATTCACCTTGCACAAGCTGTAGGTCCAAAGGGACAAGCAAAGAAGTCTGAAGACCGAGATCCACGACCTAGGAGAGTTTTGCAATGTTGGAATTGCGGAGAGTCTAGACATGGGATGTATAATTTTCCTTGGCCCCGTGGGGAGCCAGGGAGACCTAACTTGAATTACCCAGTGATGAATGCAGGAGAAGGAGCTGGTCAACAACCAAGGCTTCTACAAAGGCCAAATGGACCAAGACCACCTCCACAAGGGGTAGAAGGAGTTCCACCTTTGCCAGATCCAAATGTGCATGTGGTAGAGGTGACAAATTCAAATGAGGTTGACATGGAAGCCAATGGCATTAAGCGTGGCCGAGGAAAAGGTAAAGAGAAAGAGGGTGTCCCATCACAGAGTGACCATGGACAAGGCAAGAAGGCAAAGGAAACCAAGGAGGCTAAGAGGACTCGACGTCGTATCAATCTCCAAGACTTTCCTCTTGGACATGGTATGGCTCCATACAACCTGTTGGAAGACATGCGAGGTAAGGGTCCTGATATCTCATGGCCTCAGTTTCTTGCATTATGCCCACAAGCTAGGAGGGATTTAACAAAGGCAGTTAGCACTAGGAGAAAGGTAAAAGAGAGTTTCCCTGTTGTAAAAATTGCACATGCTGAAATGAACGAGGATATTACACCTGTGCTAGATTGTTACATAAAAGGAAGATTGGTTAGGAAAGGTCTAGTGGATGGGGGTGCACAAATTTGCATCATGACAGAAGGGCTCATGCAAAGACTAGGCATGCACATCCATGAGACACCTGAAATCAAAGTGAAAATGGCAAACAATAGCAAGGCTAGGTGTGTAGGCATTTGTAAAAATGTCTTTGTAGAGGCCTTTGGCATTAAGAAAGCGGTGGATTTTTATGTTATGTCGACCAAGGGAAATGGTTACCCATTTATCCTAGGAAGACCATGGATAATGAAAATGCGAGCTTTGCAGGATTGGGAGAGTGGAAAGCTAATTTGCAGGAATGACAATCACAAGAAGGTTGTCTTTGACATGAAGGAGCAACGCCAAGAGGAGCTCCATGAAGAATCATCTCAAAGTGAGACGGAAGAAGGTTGGACCGATAGCACTTCAGAAGAAGAAAGTAGCGGCAGCATTACTGAAGAGGAGTCTTCCATCGAAGTCATGGGGGTAAGGTTTAAGCCAAGAAACCAAGAGACCTGTTGTCAAGGCTTGGAGGAGGTAGGTCCTCAAGAGAACGAAGGTGTTCAAGATGAAGGGATGCTGGAAGGTATGCTATCAACAACACTTACAAAGGATGAAAGAGAGGAGTTCAAATGTGTGCTAAGGAAGTTTCCTAGGCTTTTTGCTAAAGACTACACCGATGTGCGTGGAGTAGATGCTGTTCAACACAAAATTGAGTTGAAGCCAGAGGCCACACCTAAGGCTCAGAAGCTACGAAGGCTAGGAGTCATCAAGGAGCAGGCTTTACTCAAGGAGGTAAGAAAGCTTCTGGCAGCAGGTTTCATTTATCCAGTGGAGAATTCAGAGTGGGTCTCTCCTGTTGTTGTCACTCCTAAGAAAAATGGCAAGTGGAGGGTGTGTGTGGATTACCTTCCACTCAATGAGGCAACAAAAAGAGATCACTTTCCCCTCCCATTTCAGGATGAGATACTAAATGAAGTAGCTGGTCATGAGAAGTACACTGTGTGTGATGGCTACTCGGGTTACTTTCAAATAGGTATCGCATTGGAGGATCAATTGAAAACAACCTTTATCACTCCTTGGGGTTGTTATGCTTTTAGAGTCATGCCATTTGGTCTGACAAATGCTCCTGCAACATTCCAACGTTTCATGAACATGGTGTTTCAAGCATTCTTTGGAAAGTCAATTAGGGTGTTCATTGATGATTTTTGCATTTATAGCTCAAAATCATTGCATCTACAAAGGGTAGAAGAAGGTTTAAAGAAGCTCTATGACATGGGAGGTCAACTCAACCCCGACAAGTGTCACATAGCTGAGGATGAAGTGATCTTGCTTGGTCACAAGGTTTCCTATAAAGGCATTGAGGTGGATCCTTCAAAGGCAAAGGCTCTTATTGAGCTCCCATCACCCAAGAATCTCAAAGAGGTCATATCATTCATTCAAGTGGCCACAGTAGGTTGCTTCTTGCTCAACCATGAGATACATGAACTATTGAGAATGAAAAAAGTGAAGTATATGTCACGCTTTATTCACTTAGCTTCGGAGTTGCTTCATCCTTTGCAAAAGTTGACACAACAAGTAGAATTTGCATGGTCTGATGAGCTTGAAGAGTATTTTTGTAACATTAAAGTCATTTTGTCAGAGCTACCAACACTCATGCCTCCTTGTTGGGAGTACACATTCTTTGTTAGCTCTAGTGCTGGGAAAGAAACAATTGGTGCTGTGTTGCTACAACAAGATCCCCACAGTACAAGGATGCGACCCATCTACTTTGCTAGTAGGGTCATGAATGCTTTGGAGAGAGACTACACAGAAGCAGAACTCATGATGCTTTCTCTCATGTTTGCGGTGAGAAAGTTTAGATCCTACCTGCTACCAAAACCTTTTATAATTCTCACTGCAGAAAATTTGTTCCCTTGGGTGTCATCTCAAATGAATCTTAGTACTAGGATCTCAAAGTGGATTATGGAGTTGCAAGAGTTTCAATACTCTTTCAAGGTAGAAGATAGTGTGCGTGCACAATTGGCAGGGATTCTCACTTATAGGGTGCACGAAAAGGAGATTAAGGTGCCTGAAGTAAAGACCCTACCATTGCCACCACCAAAAAGTATTCCTAATGCTTTTACCTTGTTCTTTGATGGAGCTTTTCGTCGAGCCACAGGAAAAGCAGGGGGAGGGCTAGTGTTGCTCAACCCAAGTGGAGAGGTGGTCATGAAAGAGAAGTTCAATCTAACAAGTTCAGCTAGCAACAATGAAGCAGAATATGACACTCTACTTCATGGTTTGAAGATGTGCATTGGCCAAGGGATACAACGTCTCATGGTAAAAGGAGATGCACTTCTCATTGATAAACAGAATTTAGGCATTTGGGCATGCAAGAATGAAAGCTTAAGGACAAAAGTTCATGCCATTCGTAGGCTATTTAATCAATTTGAGGAGGTGCAATTATATCATATTCCTAGGAAACAAAATGAAGATGCTGATTTACTTGCACAACAAGCCGTTGCATGTGTAAATAAAGAAGTGCAGGTCATCATGGTGGCGGCTGCTGTGAATCAACCGAGGTACCAGGGATTGGAGTCATTGGCTCCCATCATTGGCTACATTTTGGAGGGTGAGTTTCCACCAGACTTCACAAAAGCTCAGAAGAGGAGACTCATGAAGAAGGCAAGCATGTATCTCTTCCTAGAAGGCTCCCTCTATCAAAGAGGGAGGGATCAAGTATGCAGAAGAGTACCAACTATTGAGGAAATTCCAGCCATTCTAAAAGTTTTGCATGAAGAAGCATGTGGTGGTCATTTTGCCCAAGAATTAACTGTGAAGAAGATTTTGCTTGCGGGGTATGTTTGGCCAAGCTTGCATGTGGATGTTCAACATTGGTGTAAAAGCTGTCACAATTGTCAGATAAATGGAAATAGAAGGTTGGTGCATGGCCCGAGGCAAATAGTGATGGCAAATGGACCCTTTGAAAAGTGGGGCATTGATGCCATGGGTCCTCTGCCTAGGACAAAAAATGGTAAACTCTACATTCTAGTGGTTGTAGACTATATGACTAGGTGGGTGGAAGCACAAAGTGTGGCAAAGGTAAATGAGAAGACAGTGAGCAAATTCGTCTACACTCACATTTGTTGTAGATTTGGCACACCTTTGGAGATTGTTTCTGATAATGGTCCAGGGTTTAGAAAGGGATTGCTCATAGAAGTCTGTGAAGAACTTCACATTCTACATCGTCACAGTACACCCTACTATCCCCAATCAAATGGTTTGGTAGAAAAAGCTAATGGTGTCATTGCAAGCATCATTAGAAAGATGGTGAAAAACAAGACAAAGTTGTGGGATGACTTCTTGGATGGTGCCTTGTGGGCATATCGAACCACTTATAGGGAAGCCACGGAGTTCACACCATTTCACTTAGTCTATGGTCAAGAGGCTTTACAGCCAATTGAACTAAACCTTCCAACAATGCGACTTCATGGCAAATCAGCACAAGATGATCAAGAAGCATGGATGGATCGACTTCTTACCTTAGCTGAGCTAGCTTGAGTGGAAAAGAGAAGCAGCATACGAGTGCTACAAGAGGAAAGCTACGCAGGCGAAGGAGAAGCTTGACAAGAAACTAAAGGACAAAGGCATCAATGAAGGAGATCTGGTGCTAAGGTATGACAATCGACTCGATAATCGTTTTGATGCCAAGTTTGAAACTAGATGGCAAGGGACATACATAGCCAAGAAGGCTTTCAATTCAAGTTACTATCAGCTTATGGACTTGAATGGTAAAGAGCACTCCAGGAAAGTAAACGGGTATCGCTTGAAGCCCTATTTGAGTCGCCTTCTACCAAAGGATCTACCAAAGATCTGTCAAAAGGCCATTGTCTCATGTAAGTATTGTTACATGAAGCATGAGTGTAACTCTAGCCAAAATTCTGAGGGGCCAAACAATAAAAATCTCGTCAAGGACTCGGAAGCACTCTCTTTGGAAAAGATGCTTTATGATGGTACATGAATATACCATCATCCAGGGAGAGGGCTAATGATAGCCGTTTTTCGGCTCTTTGTAATTACCACAGTGAGTTACCTCACCCTACCAAAATCACCCAAACACTGTGGCCATCCCTACCATTTCACTGTACATAGGCGTGCGTGAGTCACGGGACTTTTCCCATATCTTCTTAAAAAACCCTCAATTAGCTAGTCATTGGGCTAGTTGAGCCAAAAAAATAAAAAATATAAAAAATATAAAAAAAATAAGTATATTATGGCCCATGCGTATGTAAATATTTCTTTATATATAGGGCCTAAATAAAAGATTTTTTTCATAATTATTTTGGTATTTATTTAAATATTTCTACCTAGGTGTGTGTTATTTATGCTCTGTACATTGCCTCACCATTACCACAATTTTTTCTTACCATTTTTCATACTCTTTATTCCATATAGAAATATTTTCATGTAAGCTTCTCTTATATTTGGTGTAACTCCACCCCAACAAAAATTCAAAAAAACTAGTTTTATTTATGTGTATATTTTTTCACTATTTTGATTTTTCCCTTCCTACATCTATCTTGTTTTTTTCTAAAAAATTAGAACACCAAAAATATTTATCTTTTTATGGTAGCCTCATAATGAGAGAGATTTCTTTTGACCCCTTTATATTTTTTCCACTTATATTATTTATATTTGACATGTACATATTTTTTAGACCCCTCAATATTTGATTTTCTTAGTTGTACTATTCACTTATATCCTAATCTCAACAATATCTTCAATTATAGACCTACCAAATAAGGTCAAGGGTAGGTGGCATGCATACATGGACTATGGAGGGCTCACTCTTGGAGGTATTCAAAAGAATCATCCAAAGAAGGACCCCACAAGGACCTTGCAGTGGAAAAAAACGGTCGATTTTGCTGAATTTTTAAAGTTCACTTGCTCTCCGAATTTGAAAAGGTGATACAAACAAAAGTTGTAGCTCGTGGGCTGAACCTTTGCCTCAAATTTTTTCATATTTGTTTGAGCTACGAGCTGTGAGCTATGATTTTTTTAGTGGACCCCAGTTTTCCCATGCTATGCAGCTACACTCTCTCTTCCACTTTATCATTTTCCTCTTTCACACACACTTCTCCACTCATCATCCCCATCTCTCTCACCACTCCTCTCTGCACCCTACTCACCTTCTCCTCAACCTTGAAGAATAAGAGAAACCATGGTGAACTCATACCTCCCACACACAATTGCATTCCAAAATTGACCACCTAGTCTCATTTTTCCTCCTCCAAATTACCCATATCTATAAAAAAAACCACAAAATTCAGCCTCTTCTCTTAAAAGACAGCATCATGGTGGTTGATTACTCAGCTTCAATTACCTTGTCTCTCAAGGAAGGTCAAGAGTGGAGAAAAAATGTACCGTCAAAGCTAGTGGCCGTCAACAAGTGTCAAAATTGGCCCTACTCAAGACACTTGGAGCATCAACCTTGTAAGAAATCCACCTTTTCTTACCTCTTAAGAGTTTTTCTTCCTTATTTGTATCCTACATGGATACTCCCATTGTAAATATCCAATTCCATTTGTAAATTAATACTAACTCTATTAACACTAACCCACTATGAAAAGTCCTATCACCTCCATTTCTCTCCTCTCTCTTTCCCCACCAACTTCTTGATAATTCCAAGCAAAAGAAATTAGATAAATTGCTGAAAATCTAACCCAACCATGGTTAGAGGAGTAACCCTAGCCTTCAAAATTGCTATAAAAGGAGGGTGTAGCTAGCACAAAAGAGAGAGCCATAAGCAAGAGCACTATGCTATAGCTTGAGAAGCCAAGCTCAACCTCTCTAGAAGGAGCTCTTGAGTGGAAGCTCATTGTCTTATGCACGTGCATGTGTTGTAATAGGGGATTAGCAAGGGAACTATATGCCATTGTAAGAGAGAGAGTGATCATTCAATTGAGAGTGGGAAATCTATCATTTCTCCTACTAGTGTAAGCCCAACATTTGCTGAATCAAGGAGGGTGGACTTGGACTAAGCTTGGATACTTTGTCTCCCTTCCAACGTGAAGTAATGGACAACAATGATGCGTAAGTGTCTTGGTGTTTTTTGTTAAGTTCTTGATAGCTTGTCTTTGGTGTTGTCATCAATCTAGCCATAAATCCCACATACTGTAAGAGGGCGACAGGGTGGAGAGGACTCCCTTGGCCTTAAGACAGTGATTGGGGTGGCTTTTCTTGTGATGTGTTGTGGTGAAATTTACGCAAGCTATGTTGAACAAATACTAATCTCACTTTGATTTGTCATGACAGATTTGTAAGAAGGTATTAATGCAACAAGCACCCCCTCCCCCTTTCTCTCTCTTTCTTAAATATATAGTTGTGTTTGCTTGATCATTGCCGATACGTTTCAAACCAGCCCGAGCACTATCTCTCTCTCTCTCTCTCTCTCTCTCTCTCTCTCTCTCTCTCTCTCTCTCTCTCTCTCTCTCTCTCTCTCTCTCTCGTGTTTTAGGGTGTGAGAGTATTCCATTGGTGTTACGGTTAGTGTAAATTCCTTTCTTGTTTGTGGGTTGCTCTAACGATTCTCCTCTTTTGCGTCCTAGTTCGTTCTTAAACTAGGTGGTGCCCCTTGTGTCGTTGGGATTTGGCTGTGGGTTTGTTGTTTTGGTTTGTGTTGTGTTGTGCCCCAGCCCCATTGAGCAGCACGGGAGCCTTGAAGGGTGTCTAGAGGCCACTCTTCTTGTTGCCCGCCCCGGACCGCCTCACTATTTTCTACACTAATTTGTATTTGTGGTGCATTATTTTCACAGGTAAAACAATACTACTGAATGTATCATTACTAGTTTTTAGTGGTGCACACTAGTTTTTAGTGATAAAGAATCACTTTTTAATGTTTTGAAACAATTTAACCAGTTTCGAATGCTAAGTTTATTTTTAACATTTGTATACATGTATATTGCACGTGGAGCTTTATTTAAGATTCAAGACAAAGTTTGCAGATATTCAGATTTTTCAACGTTGCTTCGAGTCTATGAAACCATTCTTTGTCCGAAAATTGAGGGATCGCTACACTTGCTGTTGTATTGTACATGTACAAATGATTTTCCTTAAAGAGGCAGTAAATCACATGCGGACTCGAAGTTTTGATCTTCATGGTTCTTGCTGCATGTACAGTTGCCCTATATGCTTTCATCATGATGAAGTTGTCAACCATGGATGTCTTGCATACAAAAATGCAAGTATGAGTACCGCTTCACTGTTGGAGTTTATACTCTGCCCTATACTTGCAGAACATAGTTTCCATAGCTACCAATGCTTAATGGGAACATGCAATGCATGTGGTGTAGGTAATATTCAGATCTGTCCAAGAGAAGAAGTTGAGTAGAGTAAGCAAGTATCTGTGAAGTTTTTTGAAAATATAGTGGGTGCTACTGGATTAAACAATGAAGCTGGAAAGAGCACTGTGAAAGACATTGTCCTCAAGAAAATGACTGCCTAAAGAACTTTTGCGAGTGTACCAAGACCACTTGAAGAAGTATGTCACTGACAATTTTATATTTAGGTGGCAAGCACAACAGTTCAAGGACTGCATTTCTTTGTTTCTAGATGATGTGGTTTTCTCCGTCATTGACTTTGCAGAGAACTACTCCTTCAAGGAGAAAAATGAGATCGAGTCAATGCATTGGTACAGTAAGCAGGTCACTATCTTTGTCCTGATTACTTATTTTCGCATCGCATTAGGTGCAATAAAGAAGACAATGCACTTTTTTGTCTCAGATGATAAACAACATGACACCTTATTTGTGCAGCATGCTTTTATCTTACATGCTCAATGGTTGAGAGATCAAGGGCTAAGCTTTAAAAAACATTGGGGTTGATCAGATGGCGCAGCTTCACAATTTAAAGCAAAGCGACCGTTTTACTTTGTTGCTAGATATTGAAGCCTTACTGGCATGGAAATGAATTGGAAATTTTTTTTCTCAGGACATGGAAAGGGGGAACATGATGGGGCTGGGGCTGTCATTAAAAGGGCTCTAACTCATGAGAAATTGAAGCAAAATAGCGTGCGGTTGACTTGTGCAGTTGAAGTTGTCTTTTTTTGAGAATGCATCTCAATACTGGAGCAACTACTATGTATGACAAGCAAAAGAGGGAGGTCAGTAGGGTGTTCTGGGAGGTCAAGCTAGGCAATGTTCAGCGATCCCATCAATGGGACTGCAAACCATTGAAGGGCTCAAGAGCAATGCACTGTGTGAATGGGTATTGTGAGAACAACACTTGTGCATTTCGATCAAAACTGTTGTCATGCTTTTGTTTTCCTTGCAGGCTTGGCCATTGGAGAAAGTGTATGAACAGATCACATGTGGAGACGTGGCAATATCACACTTTGGAGCCACTTGCTAATGATTCCTAGTCATACGGAGACTCAGACAATGAGGAGTTCCATGGTGCCACTTATGCAGGTCATTATGACTCCTTAAGCGATGCTCTCACACTTGGAGACAATTTTGTTGTCACTTCTGAAGAGAAGAATGAGGAGGCTGTTGACTTCTACATTTTGAAGTGTGTAGTAGCTAAGGGCCTAACAACTAACGAGCAAATTGATGCATGGGGCAACAAGATAGAGAAGCATATTTATATGGTCACGGGCCATTGGTATAAATCCCTACAAGAAAACTTGTATGAGTTGTGGGATAACAAGCTAGTAGTTTTCATATATTCCCTCTTGATAAGGGCAATAAAGTTCCCTATGGAGCCTATAGTGCTCAATGGCATAGGAGAAGTGTTCGAACTTTCCAATGAAAACCATGAGGCAATATACAATAGCATACCCTTTGAATTGTAAATCAAATATGATTTTATATCATCTAGTGAAAGATTGAACAAGATGGAATTGGTGTAAACGTACGATGGAATAGACATGTTGGTTTTTGAGAATGCTTCACCACTCCCCCCTCCCCCCCCAAACATCACCACTAAAAAGTGTTGCAGTTTCAAAAAAAATCAATAAAAATTTACCACTTTTTAGTGGTACTAAAGTGGTTTAGCACCACTAAAAAGTGGTTTAGCCCCACTGAAAAGTGGTTAAGAATGCTTCACCACTCCCCCCAAACATCACCATTAAATGGTGTTGTAGTTCTAGAAAAACTGTTGCAATAACATAATAAAAATTTAACCACATTTTAGGGGTTTAGCACCACTAAAAAGTAGTTCTGAGACATTCAGAAGTGTAGAGACATATATAGTGCAGAGACAGTAAAGTGCCAGAACTTCTGTATATTACAAAAATTATATTACAACAATTATCTAGAAACGTCTATATATCCACCAAGAATGTACAATATATAACGTTTCTGGCACTTCCGGATGTACAATCTCATTCATCTCCATTTATAACAAAGTGCTCAGAGACTAGACTTGAAAGTTCATCTTTGGGATTGCTAATGGGGTTTGCCTTTGTATACTCTAGGGTATTGGGGGTTAGTGCCCATCTGCACAGCCATGGGAACAATGTGCGCGTGAGGTAATTAGGGTCTTGTTCTTCATCAAGAGGATCAAAGGTGGGTGGACATATACAGTTGTCCCAGACATTGCGCAGATTTGTATATCTGGAGTCATCTACCAGCAATGTCCGAGAGGAGTCGTATTTTGGAAACTTGTTCCAAACATGGTAAAGGGGCTTGAAAGACATAGGTTCACCTGGAAGGTCTCTTGGAGCTCCAGCAATCTCTTCAAAATACGACCACTTTTCACATTGCTAGTTTGAGAAGAGATCCCTAAAGTAATAAGTCCTATGTTCCCATATGTATGGCTAACATGTACTGAGGATATGCTCAATGTTAGCAGCAGTACAAGTGCTCCAAATCATTGCATCTACTATTTGCCTCAAATCCCAAACAAATTGCTCAACATCTCTACGGTAGTATATCCACAACTTCTCGTCCACTCTTTTTAGTTTAACTTTGTTGGAAGTTGGACGTGGAGGGTGTTTAAGTTGTCCAGTCTTTGGATCATGTTTGGCTACATCTCGTTTCACGAATGGTCCATCGAGATCAAGGATGATGAGCTTTTTGATCTTGCAGAAATTCAAAACAAGATATCCCCATCTAGGGCAGTTTGGCGAAATCTCCTCAATTTCAGGGCAAACTGCTGATTCCTGGTCTTCCTCTACTTTATCTGGTGTTACATCTGCATCCTGCTTAGTTGCTATTTCTTCAACCTTCTCATCTGGTTCTTGAACATCTCCAATCCAGCTAAGTTCTGCCATAGACAAGTACCATGCCTTAAAAACCTCAATTAGACTGACATATTAACCTTTTCAAAATAAACTTGAAAAGTATACCTTCCAAGCTATTGATTTCCATTTCATTAATTACCTGAACTTCTATGGCAACAGTCCACTTGGCAAGAGATGCTGGAGAGAAAAAATAAGCTCTACTTGAAGATGCTCATGATGATGTCGAAAAGAACAATACGAGTACAATAAATAGACAGTCAATGAAAAATATGAGTAGAATAAATAGACAATCAATGAGAAATAAACAACTAGTGAACGAAAAATAAAGCCGTCGTTTCATTATCATCAAAATGAGGGTACAAAGACAAAATTACAAAGAGGCTACAAAGCACAAAAGGTTAATAGGGGCTACAGAAGTTTCTTGCAGGACTTTGGTTTGGGAGGTTTAAGGTTGGGTACTTGGAGGTTAGTCTTTTTCCGAGCAGATGAAGGCTCCTTGGATTTTTTACCTCCTGGAGTAGGCTCTGGAGGCTCGGATGCAACCTTAGCTTTTTTCTTTGGTGTGGCGTGCTCTTCAGTGTTGCTCCTCTTTTTCCTACGCCCCAAAATCTCTGCACAAACCTCTGAAATAAGAAGTTCTGAGTCCTCATCAGACAAGTTCACTGTTGTATCCTTTTCAATTGGCTTCTCAGATGATTTTTCAGCGTCCTCTACGCCCTTGTTCATTGGAGGTTCTGGCTTCAGAGGCAGCTCGGCTGACTCCTTGGATGCGTCACCTTGAGCTCCCACTACATTTGCTCTTTTTTCAGCCTTTTGTTGGTCCGGAGTGTCTTCACCTACTTGTTTCTGGGATGTATTCTTATCCCCGCACCCACCACACATGCTATCAATATTGGGCTTGCATGATGACCCAGCTTGGGAGTGTGCTACATAAAAGACAATGTAATAATACTCAATATTAAGTTATGTGAACATTCAAAGAGAAGAATGTTCCACATAATATTACCAATTCCATCAACAGGAGATCCAAAGATGCCTTCCATTGGATCTTTCTTTGCAATTACATGGCAAAAAGAAACAAAATGGTCAAGACATGAATCTACAATCAGCTTCATATCATAAGGTATAAAAACATCGATTACCTGTACCAACATGCTCATCCATGTTTGCCTCTCCAGGTGCCCGCAGCTTCGAAGCATCTTTTAAAGGTTCCTCACATCCATGAAATAGACACTGGCCGGCAGACTTACAGGCAGTTACAAAACAAAGTGGGTGATACGGATGTTGACACTGGAGCCTGTAGACACCGGTAACAACAGTCTGCATGATAGACATCCCACAAGCAACACAATCACCTAATTGCACACAGCTATTGTCCGATCCCAAATGAACAAGCGGCCTGACAGGAAGGATAGGCATTCTTGACTTGAACAAATTAATAATCGTTTCCACAAATTGAAGATGCCCTATCGCCACTTCTACTTCCAATAACAAAGTGTCATGCTGACCCTGTAAAAAAATAGCACTGCGTACTTTATAAAATAGTAGAAGTGTTTGTGCATTACTTTCAAGAGTCTTCATCACTTTATGTGGTACCACTTAAGAGTGTTATATAAACACATTTAAGTGGTCTTTTAGCATATAAAATGGTCTCTAACCATTTTTCCTAATTAGAGTTTAACCACTTTTAAGTAATATCAACTACTACTAGGTGAATCAATCAAGCTTACATACCTATAATTGTGATGCTTCTTCACCTAGGTTATCGAGATTGTGCACTTCAATATCAAGTCCCATGTCTTTGAGAGCCTCCTTTCTGATTTAAATCAAGGTCTCAAGCTTTGCCATTGCTCTCGTTTGGTACAAGCCCATCCTTATGCAACTTGAGTTCCTCCATATCCTTGTTCAGTCTCTCTACGATCTTGGTGGCGCCTTGCATCAAACCAACCTGCTCATCTCTCTTTGTCTTTGATTGATCTAAAGCAATTTTTATTGCTTCGAGACATTGTTGCTTCTCTTTTAACTTTTCAGTAGCATTAGCCTTCATGTTAGAAATAGCTGCTACATCAGCCGTTGACGCAAAAAATGTAGACCAGGAAACATTTGACATTCCAAATGTTCCCATCGAGCCAAAGGCCCGCTTCTTTAGAAATTCCTCCTTAGCCTGCCCTAAAAATTGATGTCCACCTGAGTATGTCTGCCAGTCAAAGCTTGTGCCAGTACTGACAGTGTAATTAGGCATATTTTTTGCATTAAATTTCCACTCGCTTCCAAGACATGGACCGTTTGTGGACCTCCATTTCTCCAATTTCCTATTTAAAGTTTTCTGTTGGCGTAACATTTTGATAACACCTTCAGCATACATAGCCCATGCAACTAAACCTTCAGAATCTTCAGCGGCCTTGCACTTCTGCCAAATGCACGCCTACCTCATTGTTTGGGGGAGCTCCCTGATATACGTTGTAGTATAACAGGAGACATTCTTCATACATTTCAGGCCTTAGCCCCTTTAAATGCATCTTCTCCTTTTGGTGGCACTTGTAAAGCCATACACTAAGCCACTCCTCATCTGAGAAATCATCATCACATAGGAGCTTCGGATCCTGGCGAACCAAGCATAGCCCATATTCGGTATGAAAATCTTTCTTGGTGAAGCAAAAATTTTTTTGAGTGGGTAAGGTTACTCGTGGTACTGTCCACCTCCCTGTAAAAACATATAAGAATGCATGTTAATATGTAATGAGCCATAATTAAAGTTGTTTTATCAACAATAAGAAGTGGTTGAAATGATTTCTGCACCATTCTCAGTGGTACTGCAAAATTTTTAAGTGGTGGTGTACCACTAAATGGTTCTCAACCACTTAAAACTGGTTAGGTAACACTAAAAAATCCTGCTACACCACTATTTTCTAGTGATACATCCCCTTTTGGTGTTTCTTCACCACTTTAAAGTGGTGCTCCAACACATAAAAGTGGGTTGAACCACTGTTCAATTCTTCACCACTTAAAAGCACTTTACCACCACTTTTAGCAAAGATGCAGAACTAACGATTATTGCACTTTTGTAAAGCATCACTAAAAAGTGGTTCTACAGCACTGAAAGTGGTTGACCATCACGCACCACCACTTAAATGTGATTTGAACAACAAAAAGTGGTGTTTACCACTTTATACCAAATAACGTTCAGGTTAAGAAGCACCACTTTTCAGTGGTCCTACACACTTTTAAGGTACCGAATAACGTTCTAGTTAAGAAGCACCACTTTATAGTGATGTTCACCACTTTATAGTGGTCTTCACCATTATAAACACCACTTAAATGTGATTTGAACCACAAAAAGTGGTGAGCACCACTTTATTGGTGTTTACCACTTTAAACCAAATAACATTTAGGTTAAAAAGCAGCACTTTTCAGTGGTTTTACACACTTTTAAGGTACCGAATAACGTTCTAGTTAAGAAGCACCACTTTATAGTTGTGTTTACCACTAGAAAGTGGTACTTCTTAACTAGAACGTTATTCGGTACCTTAAAAGTGTGTAAAACCACTGAAAAGTGGTGCACCATCGCGATGCTTCGCTTAAAAGTGATGCTTCACCACAAAATAGTTAGGGTTTTCCACTGGAAAGTGATGCACCCATTGTATCTCCAGTTTTTACTAGAACCTTACCTCTTTTTAGTGCTTCCCAGCACTTTAAAGTGGCCCAACATTAAAGGGTGTTGCAGGTGCACCACTTCAACACAGCCTATCAGTGGCGTTTTACCCATAAAAAGTGGGCTTCACCCACTTGATATTTACTAGTGGTGTGCACACTACTTTTTCCTAATAAAGCAACACTTTAATTGAATCCATGGGGGAAATACCTGCATCTAACCTACTGAACATTTTTCTTCTTAGGTGTACCCTTGGGGGACTCGGAAGTTCTTTTTGTAGCATGCATGTGCAAAAAATTCAAAAATTTTACAAGACATAAAACCAATTTTAGAAATGCATGCATGATGCATCTAACGTGTTTTGATAGGCGACTTCTGCATAGAGCTCTTTCCCTTCCTAGGTGTACCCTTGTCAGAGTCTGAAGGTCCTTTTGTAGCCTAGTTCTTCATCTTGAAAAAATCACAAATGCCACATAGATACAAGATCAATAGTTAAATGCATTCATGCTTGAACCTGCATGATGCATTTGTATAAGCATGCACACACAGTTGATAAAATCTGCATTCATGCTTCAAGCTGCATGATGCATTTTTATAAAGCATTCACAAGGGTGATCAATTAGATGTGCACAATGCATATACATTCCAAAAATAAATTCTAAACTTACACATGCATCATTAATAGTTACAATCCATGATTATCTTGGCACCCAACAGAGGGCAGACCATATCGCCAGGGGTTGAACCTGGGTACTTACGCACCCACCCATTCACTTTAACCACTAGGCCAAGCCCCCTTTGGTTATCTTGCCACACATTCAGAGACAAGCATACAACGCTTCTACATCTGCATGAAGCATGTTAAAACATGGATCAATGCTACCTGGAAATGCTACCTAGGAAAACCAGCCACATTCAAATTCAGCCAACATTCGAGATAGAATGCTTCAAGCTACATGACACATACCTGTTGCTGCTGTAGGGGATTTTTACTAGGTTGATGACCAGCCCAACAAAAACCTATACATGCTTTCACCCTAGAATGGCTGAAAATAGTAACGAGAGTGAAATTAATGTTGATAACTTTGATTTTTCTAATAAGCAAGCTACTAATGATGCCCCGATGCTTGTTAACTATCTTGTTTCTAGGCTTCAACAAGCCATGGGCAATCCATCTCTCCAAAGTGAAGTGCAACGGCAACTCCGTGCTCACGGGATTCTCCAAGCTCATCACCTAGGAAGCCTCCTTGTGAGACTCCCAAAAGAGGTCTCTCTCCGATTCGGGAAGAAGAAGATAATCTATACGAAGGGCTCAAGAATTCACTTCTTGATGATGCATCTCCTTCCCAAAGGAGAGCTTAAGAGCCTTCACCGAAGGAACGAGAAAGAAGTGAGTCTCCCGCCACCTCGGAGGAGATGGATCCACGAAGACGGCGGGCTAAATGCTCTCCATCACCACCAAAGCGGAGAAGACCATCGCACTCTTCCCCACACCATAATTCAAAGAGGGATGATAAAAAGAAAGAGAGGAAAAAGGAGAGAAAGAGGACACCCTCTTCTCCATCTTCTTCATCCTCTTCCTCTTATGAAAGTGATGGTGAAGACGACGAAGATCAAGGAAAAAAAAAGGCGAGAAAGAGGTCACCCTCTTCTCCACCTTCTTCAAATTCTTCACCTTCTGAAGAAAGTGATGGTGCAATCTTTGAACCATAAAAAAGAAGAGGCCATAGGAAATCCTATGCCGCATGGAAAAGTTCATCCAAGCTGAAGAAGTTCAAAGAGGGAGGGAAGAGCATCTCTTTCCTTACCTATGATGGCACCTTTGGTGCTACGGACAAGTCTTGGCCTTTATCCAACAGTTCGATGCGGTGTTTGGAGATGAGGGCTTCACGGAGTCCTCTAAGCTACGCCATGTACGTATGCACTTTCAAAAGTCCTCCAGGCAATGGTGGTCTAGCCTACGAGCCAACGGTGAAGCTCCACGAACATGGAAAGCTTTAAGAGCTTCCATTATGAAGCAGTTTTTGGCCACCCATGCCAAAGACAAAGTACTCACCAAATGGCGAAGCTTAAAGATTTCTCCCTATGAATCCATCCACAAATATGTCGACAAGTTTTGGGACCTACAACTCAAAGCCACTGTCTTCAAAAAGTTGGATTTTGGAGAGAAAAAGAAACAATTTTGTGCGGGCTTAACCGAAGAAATGGCGGAGTATGTCAACTCCCAAAGTCCACATAACATATCAACGGTAATACACCATACTATGGTGGCCTCTCGAATCAATTTCCAAACGGGGGCTAAAAGAAATAATAAGCCCACGGAAAACAAGGGTTCCAACGAGCCTAAGGGGAAGGACAATGTCCAAAAGTCTCCTAAGGGCAACTCCAACTGTCATAAAAACTAATATCTAACCAACCCAAATGATTTTCTCATATTAAACTGATCACTTAATGTGGGAGAATAAACGGGAACAAGGGTTAAGATATAGACATGTGCTTTTAGATCTATCTCAACACGGGGCCATTGGTAAAGGGGCCCAAATGAGAGATGGTCTATCAAAGAGCAAGGCTAACCAATGGAGCATAGACCTTAGGGTTAACATCATTGAAGACCTCCAATAATGTGTGTAAAAGTTCTTTGACCTTAGGTAAGCTAGGGCTGAGCTTGAGGCGCGGGAACCCGACCCAGCTCGAGGTGCTTGTCCTGCTTGTCATGCTTGATGACTAAGGTGCTTGAGGTGCTTGATGATTGAGGTGCTTGACATGCTTGAGATGTTAGGGTTGCACTTCAGGTGAGAACCTAGGCCAAGCTTAAAATGCTTAAGGGCCAAGCTTGTGGTGGGAACTGGGCCTATGCATGAGAGGTTGAGGTGTCAAAAAGTCAAATATTCAATCCCTACAAGGAGGGGGCAAGCCCTACATGAGGGGGGATGAGAGAGAACACCCACACACTCACACAAGGCATGCATGGTACAAAGAAAGCAAAAGGGACACTTGTCAATTTCCTCCTCATGTTGCCCTCATGGTGTGCCTAAAGCCTATTGGTTGGCCACCCAAGGGAACCAATGATAATTTAGGGGATTTAATTAATTTATTTTGCATTTATCAAGTCCTCTCTCTCAAAGGGGAAAGGGGGACACTTGTCTCAAGGATACCCTTGCTGCTTGTAATTCCTCCTGCTTATGATTGGCTAGGCCTGGAGGGGTCCAATAAGCTTCAAGCATGAGCTACAAGAGGGGGTCGACCCAAGAAAGCTAGGGGTTTTCTTAGGGGGTATAATCACCCACACACACTCACAAACACTCTCATTGTGTGCTAGGCAAGGTGCAAGAGCTCCATCTCCTTCTCCAAGCTCCTTGAGAAGTTGAGAGCCTACACCAACACTCTTGGCTATGGAATTTAAATCCAACCAAGAGCTATGCTTCAATGCTTAAGCTTTCCATCTTCTCCATCTTCATTACTATGCTATTATGTATGCTAAGCAAGAAGAGTGATGATAAGTGAGGAATTATTTCTTTCTCCTATGGAATACTTCTTCTTCCTCTTCCCTACCCTCATTCCCTGCTAGCTCTCTCCACCTTGGAAGGTGTTTGAGGTCTTGGGATAGTTAATGATTTCCAAAAAGTGCATGTTATGCTTATTGCAAGAAGGCTAATGGTTTATTGCAAGTAGATTAGTTACTTAATGCAAGTAGATTAATTGTATTGCAAGGTAGATTAATTGCTGCTTTAGGCACAAGTTGATGCATAAAAGTATACATATTCATGCACTCAAATGATTTAGGGAACACAAAGACTAATGATGTTCACGAGTTCTTGACTGTTTTCAAGCTAAGATTGATTGTTGATATTATGCAAAAGCTTGGTATATGAAGCTTCCATCTCCATAATGCCAAAGAGGTCTCAAGGAACACAAAGATTGTATTATACCAAGTCTCTCTTAATGAGAGAATCTATAATACAAATTCCTTTTGGAGGGGGGACCGTCTCCACATAAATCAGGTCCTCAACTGTTGTCATATTCTCTAAAATCTCTCTCTCTCTCTCTCTCTCTCTCTCTCTCTCTCGCAAAGGTATTGCTCATACCTAGTTAATTAAGTGTTATGATTAAGTTGCTACTACCAATTAAGTCCACCATCTATGCTCTCAAAGTTGCTCACTCTAATTCTCTTAATTCCGCTATTCTCTAAGTTCATAGGCCATTACCATTACATTGGTATCAGAGCATTTGGTTTCTCTTTTCTTGCTTAAGAAGAGAGGTCCTTAAGTAGCCTATAAATGGTTGATGTTGTTAATTATATTAGGGTAAGTGGAACTAGGATTTATTATCGGTTTTGTTGAGCCCATTATGTGGGATATGGTGCACACCTCGGGAGCTTTGGACTTAATAATGGAGTCTTTTTAGACTTGCCTACGGCTTTACCATTATTGAGCCATAAGAAGTCCGAAAGAAGCTAGCCCTCAGCAACTCTGCTATGTTAGACCTACTCCTCTACTCTCTATAATTAACCACTTTGAGCCGGGGGTGTAGATACTTAAGAGCCGATTTTCAAAGTCTAAGAGGAGTGGCAACTAAGGTTTTGAATTGCCAAAGCATACATTAACTACATACATAAATTTTGTTAACATGGCTGACAATAATCAAGAGAGTAGAACGAACATTGATAACTTTGATTTTTCACATGAAGATGCTAATGATGATGCTCCCATGTTTATCAAGTGTCTTGTTTCTAAGCTGCAACAAGCTATGGGAAACCCAGCCCTACAAGGTGACGTTTTCCAACAACCTTATAGTTATGGGATTCTCCAAACTCCCCCAAAAGAGAGAGCACCTGAGATGAAGAGATTTCCAAGAGAGGGATCTCTACGGTGAGAGCAGAGGAGAACCCATATGAAGCGCTGAAACGATTAATAGGGGCCTTACCTCCATCCAAGAAGAAAGGTGAAGTCTCTACTATAGAGCCTTCCCCAAGAGAAGGAGAAAGAAGCAAGTCTCCCAATACTATCTGAAGATGTGGCTCCAAGAAGACGGCAGCCTCAACGATATTCAACTCCCCCCAAGAGAGAAAGATTGTTGGAAAGTCCTCCTCCTTGTTATCACAAAAAGGAAGAGAGGTACCAAAAGAAGGAAAAGGAGAGAAAGAGGTCACCCTCTTCTCCATCTTCATCACCTTCCTCATATTCCAATGAAGGTAGCGGCTCTTCTCTCAAAGATCCTGAAAGGAAAGGCCATCGCAAGTCCTATCCGGTATGGAGAAGGTCCAAGAAGCTGAAGAAGTTCAAGGAGGGAGGAAAGGACACCACTTTTCTTACCTATGATGGCACCTTTGGTGCTACGGACAAGATCTTGGCCTTCATCCAACAGTTTGATGTGGCCTTTGGTGATGAGGACTTCACAGAGTCCTGTAAACTACGTATGGTATCTATGCATTTTCAAAGCTCCGCTCGTCAATGGTGGGCTAGCCTACAAGCCCAAAGGAAAGCTCCAAGGACATGGAAGGCTTTAAGAGCCTCCATCATGAAACAATTTCTGGCAAACAACACTAAAGACAATGTCCTCACAGAATGGCAAAGCTTGAAACTCTCTCCCTATGAGCCTATCTAGAAGTATATAGATAAGTTTTGGGATTTACTTCTCAAAGCTAGTGTCTACAAAAAGATAGGTTTTGAGGAGAAAAAGCAACAATTTTGTGCGGGTCTTTTTGAAGAGGTGGCCGAGTATATTAACTCACAAAGGCCTAATGCCATATCGGCAGTCATACACCATACTGTGGTCGCATCTCAAATCAATTTCCAACAAGAGGTTTAGAGAAACTCTAAGCCCATGGAAGTGAAGGATCAAAATGAGCCTAGAGGGAGGAATAATGCTCAAACTTCCTCCAAAGGCAACTCTAGCAACACCAATAACAAAGCTAAGGACAAAGGAGTCTACAAAGGTAAGAATAGACTCTCTCCAACAGAGCTAGAGTGTTATCATAAGGATAAGAAATGCTACAAGTGTGGATAGCAAGGGAATGTCTCTTGTGCTTGTCCCCAAAGAAATGCAAGCAACAACCCGCCTTGAGTTTCTATGCTGGAAACTCCAAAAGAGGATGCTCATAGCAAAAGGCTTTTGTTTTTCCTATGCTAGGGATATGTACATACATGTTTTTCAGTCGGGTAGCATCCTATCCCTTGTAAATATGCATGCTTTTCACAAGTTAATGAAAATCTATATATTCATATACATGATTTTTGTTAGAAAGTCTGTAAATGAATTCAATGTTTCAACCAATAACAATAAATAAAAAAAGACGGAATCAAGAGGAATTAGAATTTTCTACATTCCTAAATGGATTCCCAAATTTTTTTATTGATGATACCCCCGTGAGCTATCTCCACAATGAGGGGACAATGACCGTGCACTGGAGCTTTTACCACGAAGCTCACTGCCTAATAAGCCTCCTTATTGAGCTTTATAAGCTCCACAAGAGGAGTTCAAAAGGCAATAGCATGAACTGGTAAGTTTTGAGAGAGATTAGGCTTTCCTCTAACCAAAAGAAAAGTGGATTTTTTTAAAGAGATTCAATAATTAGGTCACATTATCTCTAAAGGTGGTATTTGTATGGAACCACAAAAGGTAGAGGTAATAAAAAGATGTCCTAATCCAAGGAGTCTACATGAGTTGCGAAGCTCTAAAGGTATGAGTGCATACTAGAGATGCTTCATAGGAAAAATCCATGCTTATAGCAGGTCCAATATATGACTTAACAAAAAAGAACATTAAGTGTACATGGACTACAAAGAGAGAAAAATACTTTTGAAAAGTTCAAAGAGAAACTTATCTCTCAACTTATGCTTACACTACGGGATCTCTCAAAGCTATTTGAGGTCCAATGTAATGCCTGGATGCATGCCTTCAAGAAAAAATTTTCCTCAAGAAGGGAATACCATAGAATACAAGATTCAAAGACTCAAGTCCAATGAGCGAATGTTGGACATATACAAAAGGAACTACGAGCTGTTTTACATGCCGTTGACACATGGAAGTACTTCTTGCGGACTCCATCCATGATACGAACCAAGCTCTTAGACAATCAAATGAGGTGGGCAAATTTCTTTTTGCAATTTAAATTTTACATTGCTCACATTGCTGGCAAGCACAACATGTAGCCAATGCACTTTCCCAATGGCCAAGGGTAGATAGGGTATCAATAGCAACTTACAATGAACTATGTTTTATAATAGTTAAAAATGCTTCTAACCCAGGCTTTAGGGATATGATAATAGCCTTTACAAATGTAAGAAAAAGAACCACTCACGTTAGAGGATGGTTATCTTCCATACCTCAATAGGCTATATCTTCCTCACTTCCCATGCTCCTCCCATATGCGGGGCAAAGAGGAATTCGAATTTATTCTTTTAGGAATAAAAGAATACTTGTATTGGCTTACCAAGAAACAAGAACATACAAGAGTATGTTTCAAAATGTATGGTATACCAAAAGATGAAGTATGATATAAGGACCATGGCTTGCCAACATCTAATTGTGTCGGATAGAAACCCTACCATGACCACTAATTTCTGATAGAGTCTCTATCAGAACTAGAGTAACCCTCTTATGTTGGCCTACTATTCCAATGGATGGCCAAAAGGAAAATCACAAAACTAAAGATCCTTGATCTACTAAAAGCTTGTGATTCGAGGTAGATCAATGCTCAAAATGGGAGAAGTACTTACCCTAACAACAATATGTCTCTAATAACATGAACATACTTCTAAGGGAAAAAGTACCTTTCGAGGCTAAAGACGGAAGATCCAAATGTCCCTTGTAGCTTAAGGTACCTGGGAAGATCTTCATTGAAAAGGAGTATAGCCGAGATCAAAACAAATATTTTTAGAAGATTAAACGGGCTATATCCATCTATTAGCTAGGCAAAAGACGCTCTTGCCATTAGGCATAAAAGAGCCTTATCCTTTAAAGAAAAAGAAATCTCTTTTTGGGTCTTACTAAACAATTAAAGTTGCCCAACTACTGGCTCATATATATCATTTTTCATGAGAGCCTATTCGAGCCTTATTAAGGAGAGCCACCAATAGAGGCTATAAATGTAGACCCATTAGAGATTGAGAATGAAGCAAACGAGCTCCAACCCAAGTTCATCCTTCGACAGGAACACAAGGTATTAAGAAATGGTAAGATTACTGACAGTATCTTATTTAAGTTAAGAATTATCCTTTCAAAGATGCTAAATGCATGCAAAGAACATAGCTTAAGGATAATATGAACCTTGTTAATCATGCTTACAATGACACAAAAGAGTAAGAAAATGTAAAAGAAATGCATTTTCAATAATCCATGTTTTTGTCTTATAAGACTCTCTTTTTATGTTTCGTGCACAAATTTTAAGAAGTATGCATACTTAGGATCATGTTTGTGGTGACTACGCCTCCCAAACACCAAGTAGAACTTGTCACTCTACTTTGGAAGTATGATATCGACTAAAAAGAGCAGACATGCTTGTGGCAGACAATGTATCTCAAGCACCAAGTGGATTAGTCATCCACTCTCGAATGATGTCGTAGGGTAAAAATGGATCCTCTACCCGCTAAGACCAATGGACTAATGGGTGAGACTTTACCATATCTACCTCATAGTTGAGGATGACTATGCTATTATGTATGCTAAGAAAGAAGAGTGATGATAAGTGAGGAATTATTTCTTTCTCCTATGGAATACTTCTTCTTCCTCTTCCCTACCCTCATTCCCTTCTAGCTCTCTCCACCTTCGAAGGTGTTTGAGGTCTTGGGACTGAGGCTTGGGATATTTAATGCTTTCAACAAAGTGCATGTTATGCTTATTGCAAGAAGGCTAATGGTTTTTTTCAAGTAGATTAGTTACTTAATGAAAGTAGATTAATTGTATTGCAAGGTAGATTAATTGTTGCTTTAGGTACAAGTTGATGCATAAAAGTATACATATTCATGCACTCAAATGATTTAGGGAACACAAAGACTAATGATGTTCACGAGTTCTTGATTGTTTTCAAGCTAACATTGATTGTTGATATTATGCAAAAGCTTGGTATATGAAGCTTCCATCTCCAGTATGCCAAAGAGGTCTCAAGGAACACAAAGATTATATTGTACCAAGTCTCTCTTAATGAGAGAATCTATAATACAAATGCCTTTTGGAGGGGGGACCGGCTCCACATAAATCCGGTCCTCAACTGTTGTCATATTCTCTAAAATCTCTCTAAAATCTCTCTCTCTCTCTCTCTCTCTCTCTCTCTCTCTCTCTCTCTCTCTCTCTCTCTCTCTCTCTCTCTCTCTCTCGCAAAGGTATTGCTCATGCCTAGTTAATTAAGTGTTATAATTAAGTTTCTACTACCAATTAAGTCCACCATCTATGCTCTCAAAGTTGCTCACTCTAATTCTCTTAATTCCGCTATTCTCTAAATTCATAGGCCATTTCCATTACACCAACAAAACTAAAGAGAAGGGAGTTTACAAAGGTAAAATAAAACTCTCTCCTGAAGAGCTTGAGTGTTATCGCAAGGATAACCGGTGTTTCAAGTGCGGCGAACAAGAGTATGTGTACCATTCTTGTCCCCAAAAGAACAACCGCCAAGATCCTCCTAGAGTTTCCTTGGTTGAAATCCAAGAGGAGAAGACTCACCAAACTCACCACAAAGGATCTCCTCTATGCCATGCTTGGGGAAAGGTAAGAGAACATGATGCTTTTATTCTCTTTGACCCTGGTTCTACTCACAATTTTATATCTATAGAGTTGGCCACCAAGCTAGGCATACAAGCCTACGAGATGGGAGATGTCCTACCTACATACAGTGCCTTCAAGGGGCAAGAAGCTTCATTCACTCCCTTAATCGGGAAATTGAGGCTTCATGTCCAAGGCTATGTGGACAAAGAGGACTTCTTTATCTCTCCTCTCAAGCATGAGGATGTAATCCTAGGGGCACCATGGTTTGACCAATGTTAAATTTCCTGAAAGGAGAATCTCCTTCAAGTTCAGGGAAAAATACATGTATATAGATGCTAAGGAAATGGGTAACACTATCCCCATTGTACATACACCAGCTTTCAACAAGTCAATAAAGATCTCTATTTCCGTGTACATGATTTTTGTTAAAGATTCTCAAAATGAACCTAATGCTTTAGCAAAAGAAAATAAAAGCAACCAAAAGGAATTAGAGTTATCCAATTTTCTCAAGGGGTTTCAAGATGTTTTTATTGACGACATCCCTTGTGAGCTACCTCCTAAACGAGGTAATGATGACCATGCAATTGAACTTCTTCCAGGAAGTTCATCGCCTAACAAACCTCCTTATAGAGTTTCTCAAGCTCAACAAGAGGAGATTATGCGGCAAGTGCATGAGTTAGTTGAGAAGGGCATGGTAATTAGGCCTAGCTCATCTCCATTTTTCTCACCTATGCTATTAGTGCAAAAGAAAGACGGCACATATCGTATGTGTGTCGACTATAGAGCACTAAATAGGATCACTATCAAGAATAGGTTTCCCGTTCCACGGGTAGAAGACCTATTTGATAAGCTACAAGGATCGACCTACTTTAGTAGGATTGACCTAAAAAGTGGCTATCATCAAATAAGGATAGTTGATCAACACATTGTAAAGACCGCATTTCGCACCACATTTGGTCTTTATGAATACATTGTCATGCCTTTTGGTTTGACCAATGCACCAGCCACATTCAACCTCTTGATGGAGAAGCTGTTCAGGCCTCATTGAACCTTCTCTAGAGTGTTCTTTGATGATATTATCATCTACTCTAATTCATTATATGAACACAAGCAACACCTCCAGGTAATATTTCAAGTTTTAAGAGAGAATAAACTTTATGTTAATCGAAAGAAAAGTGAATTTTTCTTGCAAGAGATTCAGTATTTAGGTCACATTATCTCTCAAGATTGCATCCAAATGGATCCATCAAAGTTGGAGGTAATAAAAGGATGGCCTAAACCAAAGAATCTTCATGAACTAAGAAGCTTTATAGGTATGTGTGCACACTATAGACGCTTCGTAGAAAAGTTCTCACAAATTGCGGGACCATTACATGACCTAACAAAGAAAATCATTAGGTATACATGGTCTGCTAAGGAGAACAATGCTTTCGAAAAGCTTATCTCTCAACCTATGCTTACACTACCGGATCTCTCAAAACCATTTGAGCTCCAATGTGATGCTTGTGGGTGGTGATTGCCTTGGAGCTGTTTTGCTCCAAGAAGGGCACGCCATAGGCTATGAGAGTCAAATGCTCGACCCTGTTGAGCAAGCTCTAGGCATATATGAAAAGGAACTCCTTGCAGTTCTACATGCCTTAGACTCATGGAAGCACTATTTATTGGGGACTCCTTTCATTCTGCGAACAGATCACCAAAGTCTTAAGTACTTCATGACGCAGACCAAGCTCTCCGACAAACAAATGAGGTGGGCAAATTTCCTTTCTCAATTTCATTTTCATATTGCTCACATTGCTGGCAAGCATAATCAAGTAGCTGATGCACTCTCAAGACGACCGAGAGTGAATGCGGTTTCCATAGCCACTCACAATGATCTATCTTCAATGATAGATGAGTACGCTATTGATCCCGATTTTAGAGATGTGATTTCAGCCCTTGCATTAGGGAAGAAAGAAGAACCATTTACTTTACAAGATGGTTATCTTCTCTACGGCAATAGACTATGTGTTACTAACTCACTACGTGAGAAAGTAATGTATGAATCACATGCTCCACCTTATGCGGGGCATAGAGGGATTCAGTCTACCTTAAAGGGAATTGAAACATATTTCTATTGGCCTACCATGAAAGTGAACATACAAGAGTATGTTTCTAAATGTGTGGTATGCCAAAAGACAAAATTTGATAGAGGGAAGCAACTTGGATTGCTTCAATCCTTGCCAATCCCTAATTCACCATGGGAGAGCATATCCATGGATTTTATCTTTCGATTGCCTAAATCTATCCATGGGAATACGAGAATATGGACGATAGTAGACAGGTTCAGTAAACAAGCTCATTTTATACCTGTCAAAAAGACTATCAAAGCCCATCAAATGGCAACCCTCTTCATTTCACAAATTTTCAAGTACCATGGCTTGCCAATGTCCATAGTGTCGGATAGAGATCCTAGAATGACCAGTAATTTCTGGAAGGGTCTCTTTGAGAATTTAGGGAGAAGGCTAAACTTCTCTTCAGCCTATCATCCACAAACGGATGGCCAAAGTGAAATAGCTAACCTAACCATTATTGATCTACTAAAAGCCTATGTAACAGAAGTAGATCAAAGATCCCAATGGGAGAAGTACTTACCCTTAGTGGAGTATGCTTACAATAACACTGTACATACTTCCACGGGAAAAGCACCTTTCGAGGTAATTGAGGGGAGATCAAAAAGTCCCTTGCTACTTAAAGTACATGGAAAGATCTTTGCTGCAGATAAGTATAGCCGACGAAACCTACAAGAATCTTTTCAAAAGATTAAGGATGCTATCTCTATCTCACAGCAAAGGCAAAAGGCTGCTGCTGACAAACACAGAAGAGCCCAAGCCTTTAAATAAAATGATTGGGTCTTATTAAAGTTTCCCAAGGCTCGATTAAGGCACACGACGGGCAAGAATCCTACGGGCCACCAAAAGTACTATGCTAAACTAGCAAAAAGGTACTATGGTCCCTTCCAGATTCTTAGGCCAATCAATGAGATGGCCTATCAACTCAAGTTGCCCAATCATTGGCTCATAAAAAATGCTTTCCATGTGAGCCTATTAAAGCCTTAAAAAGGAGAGCCACCTCAAGAACCAACTATTGAAGACCCACCGGAGATCGAGGACCAAGAGGAGGTGTTGTAGCCCGAGTCCATTCTCCGACATGAAGACAAGGTATTAAGAGGCGGTAAGACTATCCGATGATATCTTATTAAGTTTAAGAATTATCCTTTTGAAGATGCTAGATGGATGCAAGGCATACAATTAAAGGATAACCTAAACCTTGTCAATGCTTACAATGCTTTCCAAGAGTAAGAAAATGTACAAAATGTTAAAAATGAACAAAGTTTTTTTTGTCTTATAAGACTCTCTTTTTCTTTATTGTGCACAAAAATGAAGTAGTATGCATGCTTAGATCAAGTTTGCGGAGACGACGTCTCCCAAACACCAAGTAGAGCTTGTCACTCTTCTACAGAAGACTGATAGGACTAATGTGCAGACATGCTTGCATCAGCCTCAGGCTCTCAAGCGCCAAATGGACTAGTCATCCATTGTGGAATGATGTTGTAGGGATCCTCTACCCGCTAAGAAAAGGACTCATGAATATGCTTTATCTTCTCTACACCATAGTCGAGGAAGACTATGATTTGAAGAGAGAAGTAATGTCATAATAATCAATATCTAATTCTCCTAAATGATTTTCTCATATTAAACTGATCATTTAATGTGGGGAAGTGCCAGGGGAGAAAAAGCTAGAATATTCGTTAAGCTAGCAGATCGGCCACTGTAGGGATCCAAAGGAGGGAAAATAGGGATCCAAAAGGGGGGCCATCTGCAAAAGATCCATGTGAAACAATGGGCTAGAAAGACCCTAAGGTTCATCCCATTAAGACTTCCAAAATGCTAAGGTTCCAAAATTTAAAGGTTGTGTCCAAAGGTCAATCCTAGGGGAATTGGATGCTTTGTGGGTGACCCAAAAAAGTCTTTACAAATCCCTACATAGGAGGGGGCGAGCCTTGGGAGTAGGAGAAGAGAGAGAAAGTCACACACACACACACACACACACACACAGGCTCCCTTTACACAAAGGGAATGAGGGACACATGTCAGCTCCCTAGCCCTGATGCCCACAAGGTGTACCCAATTCCTATTGGATAGCCTTGGAGGTGGACCAATAAGAATTAGGCTAGAGTAAATCTAGTTTAATTAATTAAAAAACACTTAATAAAAGAACCAATGAGAATTAAGTCCTCTAGAATACTATTGGACAGTCTCCCAAGTGGTCCAATGAGCATTCAACATCCCAATGGCTTTCCTGATTCCTATTGGCCAAGAGGCAAAGGGGTCCAATGAGAGTTTAGTTGAATTATTAAATTACCTTAAGCTCTCACAAAAGGGCAAATGGAGACACATGTCAGAAGGCTATCACTTATGCTGCTTAATTGTCATTGGCTAGCTCTAGGAAGGTCCAATGGGAGGACAGCAAGAGCAAAT
This sequence comes from Adiantum capillus-veneris, assembly GCF_014529385.1. NCBI lineage: Eukaryota > Viridiplantae > Streptophyta > Polypodiopsida > Polypodiales > Pteridaceae > Adiantum > Adiantum capillus-veneris. Next base: position 155,908,515 of record NC_140934.1, read on the forward strand.
AGCAAGGGGGCTCGCCCAAGAGAGAGAGGGGGCTAATTTTTGCAAGGAATTATCACACACACACACTCACACAATCTCATGTGTGAAGTAAAGAAGACTCTCTCTCCTTCTCAAGCTTTAATGGAAAGCTTACCACCTACTCCAAGCTTGTGAGAAGGGAGGCCTACACCAACAACTCTTGGCTTTGTGATGCAAATCCAACCAAGAGCCAAGCTTCAATGCATGCTCATCTCCTCTACCATGCTAATTACTAAGCTAATCTATGCTAATATGAGTGACTATGTGAGGAGATGTACATCTTTCTCGTAAGATACTCCTTCTTCCTCTCAATCTACTCTCATACCCTGCTAGCTCTCACCATCTTCGAAGGTGTGTGAGGTCTTGGGTCTGAGATCGGGGATAATTTAAGTTGTGTTTGCTTAGTGTTTTGCTTAGTGCACGACGTTTACATCTTCATTGCACTAGCTAGTCTTGAAGGAACACAAAGAATTGTATTGTACAATGTCTCTCTTGATGGGAGAAACCATAATACAAAGCCTTTTGGAGGGGGGACCGGCTCCATGCAAATCCGGTCCTCAATTGTTGTCAATAGCTTAATTTCTCTCTCTTTTGAAAGTATTGTTTATGCTATCTAACTAGGTGTTATGATTTTTGTTGCTCTCTCCACCCAAGCACTCTTGTAATTCTCATTAGGAATCTATTCTGATGAAATGCCCACTATGTTCATGTTAATTTCCGCTACACAAGTTTATAGGCCATTAAATGTTACAGGACTTTTGCTCGTCGTTTGCCTTAATCGAGCCTTAGGAAACTTGAGTAAGACCCAATCATTTTCTTTGAACATTAAGGCTCTTTTGTGCTTATCAGCAGCAGCTTTTTGCCTTTGTTGAGAGATGGATATAGCCTCCTTAATCTTTTGAAAATATTCTTGTAGGTCACGACTATACTCATCGGCAGCGAAGATCTTCCCAAGTACTTTGAGTAGCAAGGGACTTTTAGGTCTTTCCTCAATGATCTCAAAAGGTGCTTTTCGCGTAGAAGTATGTACAGTATTATTGTAGGCATACTCTACAAGAGGTAAGTAATTTTCCCATTGTGAGCGTTGATCTACTTTGGTAACATAAGTCTTGAGTAGATCGAGTATCGTAAGATTGGCTATCTCACTTTGGCCATCCGTTTGTGGGTGATAGGCCGAAGAGAAATTCAATCTTCTTCCTAGATTTTCAAAGAGACCTTTCCAGAAATTATTGGTCATTCTAGGATCTCTATCTGACACGATGGATGTGGGTAATCCATGGTGCTCGAAAATCTGAGATATGAAGAGAGTTGCCATTTGATGTGCCTTAATAGTATTTTTGACAGGAATAAAATGTGCTTGCTTTCTAAACCTCTCAACTATTGTCCATATTCCTGTATTCCCATGGATAGACTTGGGTAATCCAAAGATGAAATCCATGGATATACTCTCCCATGGTGAATTTGGGATAGGCAATGACTGGAGAAATCCAGGTTGCTTCCCTCTATCATACTTGGTCTTTTGGCATACAACACTTTTTGAAACATACTCTTGTATGTCCACTTTCATGGTAGGCCAATAGAAGTACATCTCTACTCCTCAGAGAGTAGGTTGAATACCTCTATGCCCCGCATATGGAGGAGCATGGGATTCATACATAACTTTCTCACGAAGGGAATGGGTAACACATAGCCTATTGCCGTGGAGAAGATAACCATCCTGAAAGGTGAATGGTTCCTCTTTCTTCCCCAAAGCAAGGGCTAACATTATGTCTCTAAAGTCAGGCTCAATAGCATACTCATCTATCATAGAGGATAGATCATTGTGAGTAGCTATAGACACGGCATTAACTTTTGGTTGTCGTGAAAGTGCATCAGCCACTTGATTGTGCTTACTAGCTATGTGAGCAATATGGAAATTAAATTGCGAAAGAAAATTTGCCCACCTCATTTGTTTGTCAGAAAGCTTGGTTTGCATCATGAAATACTTGAGACTTTGTTGGTTGGTTCGTAGGATAAATGGAGTCCCCAATAGGTAGTGCTTCCATGTGTCTAGGACATGTAGAACAACTAAAAGCTCTTTCTCATAAATGCCCAAAACTCGTTTATTAGTATTGAGCCTTCGGCTCTCATATGCTATGGCATGCCCTACTTGAAGCAAAACTGTTCCAAGGCAATCACCACAAGAATCACATTGGACCTCAAATGGTTTTGAGAGATCATAAAGCACAAGGACTGGTTGGGAAGTAAGCTTCTCTTTGAGCTTATCAAAATCATTTTTCTCCTTAGCAGTCCATACATACTTAAAGTTCTTCTTAGTTAAGTCGTGTAGTGGTCCTGCTACTTGAGAGAATTTTGCTATGAAGCGTCTATAGTATGCACACGTACCAATAAATCTTCTTAGCTCATGTAGATTTCTTGGGTTAGGCCATGATTTTATTACCTCTAACTTTGATGGATCCATACGGATACCATCATGAGAGATAATATGACCTAGGTATTGAATCTCTTGAAGGAAGAATTCACTTTAAATAACTCCTATTTAGGAATATTGGGAATTATTCGAGTCCCATTTATTATAATACTACTAAAAAACTTAGTATTTTTGTGTAGTTTGAGATATCATCTATTTTCAAACACACCCTATGTTCCATTAAAATTGGTACATATCTTTTGGGGCATATGTACTTAAAGACATAGGTACATAATGAAAGAAGGGATTTTAATTAACATCTCAATTTTGTGACATTAAGGTTAAAGCTTTGGCTATATCAACACTAGGAAAACTCTAAAATACTCCAATATGAATTTGAGAACTGAAGGGACCTCAGAAGAGTGTGGTGTTTAAAAACATCAATCCAATTAACATATTCACATGATATCCAATTGGTGCACTCATCCATAGTGTTTTAGATACCAATGAACTTGTCATATGCATGTTCCTTGAACTTCGACCAATGGGTTCAAAAAATGATAGCTTGATCTCCAACACAAGGGTCCAAATAAATTATAAGGAGAACTGCTTGCCTCTCACTTAGTCACAAGCCTCTCTCTGCCTGAAGATAGTGGCGACAACTACCTCTTGAATGGAAATCTGCTGTGGTGGCCACTGTGTTTGTCATCACATGTGCCACGTCGATCTCATCTAACAAATCTTTATCATCATTATCTATGTTCAAATGGACTTTCCCTCTTTCCATTTGTGAGTTCTTGATTTTGTCTTTGGCTTCAAACTCCCAAGTCAAACAAAGCATTGTGTCACATTTACAACAACGGTTCTTTGTTCTCATGGGTAGCGGCTAAGTGAGTATTGGTTATGTTATTTGTTCCAAGATTGCCTTTTCATTTTTCGTGTAGGAAGCTCATGCATTTGCATTTTGATTCATAATGAGGAGCCAAAACAAACTAATGGCTCTCTTGGAAACTCTTCTTGAACACAGTTTGATGACTAGATGCCAATTGATCTGCATACCCAGTGGTTGATGTTGATGATTTGAGGAGGAAGATTTCATCATGGTCCACTTGCCTTAATATCAAGGCCACACGTCTCATAAATGCCACTTCAAAGCTGAAAGAAAAATCCAATCTCTAGGGGACATCCCATTAGAGTGTTTCAAAATGTTTGTAAGGGAGTGCCTAGGAAAGGTTTTCGATTCCTACAGCATATCAAAATTCTTGTTCATGCCAAGCAAAAAATGGCCACCCCAAGTTACAAAAGCATCTCAAAACGTTGAAATCTAGCCCATCAGACATTGCCTTGAGAGCTAATTCCAAGTGCAATATTGGATTAGCATTTCAAAACGCTAGAGCTTTCCCTCTCTACATCGTTGAATGCCTGGTGTGGATCATTGCCTACATTTATGCTTCACAAGTTGTGCATCTTAACATTGACTACAATTCAATATGATCTCAAATCAAGTTCCTAGCATTGCCACTAGCTTGGGAGACTGCCAAAAATACCATTACAAAATGCTACCAAGCATGCTACTAGGGGATGATTCTAGTGCCTTGCATTTTTGAACTCTATTGCACCCAAGGTTCCTCTTTGTGGTTATTTTCCTTCTTCACCATGTGTTGATCCTCTCCCTTGTGATCAATGAGGACAAAGCTCTGATACCATGTCAAAGTCAATGATGCTAAATTATGAAGCATTGGGGAGCTAGAATACAGAGAGAGAGAGAGAGAGAGAGAGAGAGAGAGAGAGAGAGAGAGAGAGAGAGAGAGAGAGAGAGAGAGAGAGAGACTATTGAACCAATCAACCTTGGCAATGAATTGATGATCATACGATGGGGGAAATTTTTACATATATAATCATCTAAATAATTTTCCCTAACTAGACTTTGACAAATAAGTAAAATAAATACCTAAAAGCCAAAATAAATATTTGGATCACACTGGGCAGTTTGCTTTAGGTGCCATAACTTTAACGCAAATAACCAATTTAACAAAATGTTCTACAATTATATTTACAATATTCTTTTAGAGAAAGTTTCAAGATACTATAGCTACAATTGTGTTTGAAGGACCCTAAGTTTCACAATCGATCAAGTCAATACACTTTTCTACCTTTGAAACTTTGGGAGTTTGTTGTTGGTACATGAGAATGGCATGTATAATTAAACTTGGTATTGAAAATACTCTAAGAAGCATTCCCACATTTTTCATCATCTACAATGTTCTGAGTGTTTCCATCATCATCTTGTGCATCCTCATCACCTATACCATGAACCATGATCCTCATTAGCTCTGACATTTTCTTTCGCACATCCAACATCCACAAATAAACTAGTTTTTCTAGCATTGTCTGCCCTCCTCGTGGTCAAAATCCTTAGCTTCTTTAACCTCTACTATCATCCATGTTGTCTACATTACCATTTTCTTCACTTTCATCACCATCCTCTCCACTGCTTTGTTGCTTATTGATCTCAAGATTGTTGAGATTTTCTTTTCTTGCATCATCAAACTTCACTTTTTGTTTTGCAGTGACTCTTGCTTGATTTCAATATGATGCACAAAGTCAATGAAGCACACCAACATGTATTCATATTATGCATTCAATGTGTTTAGATTGAGTGCCAAGTTTGCAAAAAAATAATTTATAGAGTTGCTCTTTTGTACCATGAAAAACCAAGACTACTACTTGAAATGGTACATGTTATACATTGCAAAAAACTTTGATCTTTTTCATATTAAAGCCCACTCCCTTTATTCTCTAAGGAATAGACTCATCTTGATATATTATGCACATTTTATCATTATAAAGGTGATTGAGTAGAGTTAGTACATTTTTTTAAAGGCAATGGAGTCTTCTTTGCTTTGTTGGAGTCTTTGACATAGTACTAGCTATAGCTCCTCATTCCATTGTACTCATGATATCTTAGCTTGTAACTCTAACAAATTTGTCGCATAATATCTCAAGATGAGTCTATCCTTGGAAAATCAAGGGGTGGGCCTTTGATCTTCCTCATATCAAAGCCCACTCCATTGATTTTCAAAGGATTAGACTCATCTTGAGATATTATGCCTACATTGGCTCTAGAAAGGTGCTTGAGGAGGGTTACTACAATTTTTTGGAATAGATGAAGTCTTGTTTACTCTATTGAGTGAGTACATGATGTAGCACTAGTTATAGCTTGTCATTTGACTATTGTCGTGCTCTCCCAACTTGTACTTCTTGCAAACTTGTTTTGAGGATAACTTTTCACTTGTTAAATCAAGGAAGAATGAGATTATTTCTTCCTTTAACACTTGACATTTCCAAGCCATCTCATCCATGGCCATTGTATGAGGGTATGCTTGCCCTTCTTTAGCAAGATGGTTTTGTCTAGGACTGCATTTTCTAGTTCCAGGACTTCACTTCTATATACAAGAAAGGCTTGAACTTTTAAGTGTGAACCTCTTGTCTTTGGTAGCCACAAGGCTTTCATGAGGCCCATCGTATGCACCCGAGGTTTGAACCAAAGTTCAATCTTAAAGGTGTTGTTCTATGCCCTTGGTAGTCACAATGATGTCATGATGCTAGCCTTGCACAATAGTGTTGTACTAGCATATGAAGGTGACATGCGAACCTCTTGCTCTCCTTGGTAGCCACAAAGATATCATGAGTTTATCCTTGCAGCTTACTGATAGACTAGCACATGTAATTGATTCTCAACCTTGAGCTCATGCCTAAAAGTGTTATTCTATGTCCTTGGTAGCCTCAAGTATGTCATGAGGCTACTCTTGCACCCTAGTGCTACACTAGCATATGCTTGCCAAGCTCAAACTTAGGTTCAAGCCTAAAGGTGTTGTTCTATGCCCTTGGTCGCCACAAGAATTTCATGAGGCTCGCCTTGCACTGTAGGGATACACTAGTATATGTAGGCATGCTAGTGATACATTAGCATATGTTCTAAGGATTTCCTTGCATGGTAGTGATACACTAGCATATGTAGGGTAGGATCAAACTTACATTTGAACCTCTTTCCATTGGTAGCCACAAGGATGCCATGATGCTAGCCTTGCATGATAGTACTACACTAGCATATGTAGGCAAGGCTTGTAATTGATTTTGAGCCTCTTGCCACTTGTCACCACATGCAAGGATGTCATGAGGCTAGCCTTACATGGTAGTTCTACATTAGCATATGCAACTAGGGATCCAACCTAAGTTTGAGCATGAAGGTTTTATTCTGCATGCCCTCTATAGCCATAAGGATTTCATGAGGTTAGCCTTGCACACTAGTGCTACACAAACATATGCAGATAGGGTTTGAACTTAAGTTTGAGCCTAAAGGTGTGGCTCTATGCCCTTGGTAGTAATCTCAACGATGTCATGAGGATAGACTTGCATGTTAGTGGACCACTCGCATAGGAAGGAGAGGCTCAAACCTAATTTTGATCCTCTTGCCATTGGTAGCCACAAGGATACCATGAGCCTAGCCTTGCATCCTAGTGCTATACTAGCATACGTAGTTGAGGCTTGAACTTAAGTTTGAGCCTAAAGGTAATATTCTATGCCCTTGGTAGCCACATGGATGTCATCAGGCTAGCCTTTCACCATAGTGCTACACTAGCATATGTCGACGAGGCTCAAACTTAAGTTCGAGCCCAAATGTGTTGTTCTATGATCCTAGTAACAACAAGGATATCAAGAGGCTCACATTTCATGGTAGTGCTACACTAGCATATGTAGGCAATGCTCAAACTGAAGTCAAGCCTCTTACCATTGGTAGTGACAAGTATTTCATGAGGCTAATCTTGCATGATAGTGCTACACTAGCATATGCAATTGAAGTTTGAACTTAATTTTGAGCCTAAAGGTGTTATTCTATATCTTTGGTAGCCACAAGGATGTCATGAGGAATATAGCCTTGCAATCTAGTGATTTCTAGCATATGTATGTGAGGCTTAGGACTTAAGTTTTAGCCTAAAGCGGTTTCTCTATGCCCTTGCTAGTAGCCTCAACAATGTCATGAGGCTAGGATTGAACCCTAGTGCTACATTAGCATATCCAATGTATGCTCAAACTTAAGCTCAAGCCTAAATGTGCTAATATGTGCAGGGATTTCATTAACTTGATCACAAACATGTGAACATGTTAATAACTTTCAGTAATCATGTTTCTAAACACGTGATCGCGTTAAATATTCATGTGACTTTCCCTTAACCGATAGGAATAATCCAATTTGGTAAGGCCACTGGGATTTTTTCATTTCTTAACATACTCGGTTTAGGGTTCACATAGTTTGCTACTAAGCTCATTTGGAAAAACACATATCTCGGTGGGATTTTGGTGGGTTGCCATGTCACCATTTATCGGCTTTTTTGTGATCACATTAATTGTGATTATGTGAATGTGATTATAAACATTGTGATCACAAAAAATTTCACATGATCACGTGAATATTAAATCCCTGAATATGTGCCCTTGGTAGCCAGGAGGATGTTATGAATCTAGCCAAGAGGATATCATGAATCTAGTCTTGCATGTTAGTGCTACACTAGCATACGTATGTGAGTCTCAAACTTAAGTTCAAGCCTCTTGCCTTTGGTAGTCACAAGGATATCATGAGCACCATCCTCAATGCTAGCCATACACTAGCATATGCTCTTAAGGGGTGAACTTAAGATCTAACTTAAAGGTGTTGTTCTATGCCCTTGGTAGCCCATGGGGATTTCATGATCCTAGCCTTGCAAAATAGTGTTGTACTAGCATATGCAGGGGACATTTGAGCTTCTTTCCCTCCTTGGCACCCTCAAAAGATATCATGAGGTCATCCTTGCACCCTACCCTGGGGCGGTCACTTATCAAAATCTTCCTATATCACGTGCGTTCAAGAGGTTATTAATAATACCTCAATATACATACTATATTTACACTACGTGCCTATTTGAAAAAACCCCACCCCCCTCTGTATGTATACATTTTGATACATTTTGATCTTTTAATAATCCTCTCCGGTTAACTCACGTGATAGCATACACATTCTAAAAAGTGACCGCCCCGGGCACCCTACTCATACACAAGCATATACAGTTTAGGCTCGAACTTGAGTTTGAGGCTAAAGGTGTTATATAATGCCTTTGGTAGGATGTCATGAGGCTAGGCTTACAACCTACTAATACACAAGCATATGTAGTTTACGCTTGAAAATGAGTGTGAGCTTAAAGGTGTTATTCTAGGCCTTTGGTATCCACAAGGATGTCATGAGGCTAGCCTTGCACCCTAGTGTTACACTACCATATGCCCGTGAGGCTCAAATTAAAGTTCAAGCTTAATGGTGTTGTTCTATGTCCTTGGTAGCCACAAGGATGTCATGAAAATGGCATAGCATGGTAGTGCTACACTAGCATTAGTAGGCAAGGCTCAAACTTAAGTTCAAGCCTTTTGCCATTGGTCCCCACAAGGTAGCCTTGCATGGTTAGTGTTACACGACTATATGTAGTCGAGGCTCAAACTTAAGTTCGAGCCTGACGATGTTATTTTATATCCTTGGTAGGCACAAATATGTCATGAGGTTAAGTCAAATTTTTGCTAGCTGTAAGGAGTTCAAGAGACTAACTTAAGGTGAGAAGATGTTTGAGGGAAAATGTGCAAAAAAAGACATAAGCTTTCATGTTTCCTTGAGGAAATAAACATCGGTGTAAGATGCATTTTGTGTTTTCCTAAAGCTCTAAATGAAGGTTCTTTTTTGCATGATGTAGCCACATGCATGAAGGTTGGTGTTTGAATGATGTACGCTTATGCAAGAAGGTTGATGGTTGAATGATGTATGCATATTTTTGGCTAAAAGCTTATTGTCTTGAATGTATGTGCATCAATGATGAGCAAATGTATTTCAAGCTTCATTCATTATTTTCGATGCCATATATTGTTCTATACTATGAATTCTTGAGGGTAGTTGTTTGCATATAGGAACTAAACATTTCACCTACCCTTGGATGTCAAGCATTCTTCTCTCGAAACATTGTGCTTGCATGCATATTTTCCCACCATGTGGCTAGCCTTTTCGTTCTACAAAAACAATAAAAAAAGTTTACACAAGACTTACAAATGAGGCCATACGTTTGTAGACATCTGCATCCATGACGGCCTTGACGTCCAAATTTTGGTTCTCCAGCTTGAGCTCGAGGTTGAAAGTTGAGGTCCAAGTCCTAAAGCATGCATACTTTATCTTGAACTCAATGTTGAGTTACGTAAACTTGACTCAAGCTCGAACTTGACGTTGACGTCCAACTGTCATGTTTGAACGCTTTAAGCGAGAGTCCAAAGCAAAGGCCAAGCGTGTTTTCAAATGACTTCTATCCTAACCAGTGTTAGAAAAAAATCGGGGTCTAGTGTATTTTAACCAACTAAAATTATAAAGTCCCGGTTAGATTTTGAGTTTGCCTTTAAGAAAACCGGCAAATTTACACAAGTTTTAGTGTAATTACAGCTAAAGCTTCAAATTTTGACCTAAAAACCGGGAGAATTTCAAGTTTCCGCTTATTTTTGTCGGTTAGGAAAAATGTATTTTTTTAGCCCTGATCCTAACCTAAAGAAAACATAAAACAAATTGTATTAATGGAATAGCACACGTCACGCTACAAAAAGTGCACTTTAATTTGAAATTCAAACATAACGGATGTCAAAGAAGACGGCAGGGGAATGGGGCATGCCGTTCGTCGATCCATGAGTCTACAACTCCTAATGGGCAAGGCTCCCTCATAGCCATGATCTCCTCCTTCAGTCTCCCTCATGCGCAAGTGTTGGCAACCTTCTCTCTTTTTCAAAAACGCTCTACTCTTTTCCATACCTGTCTGCAGTAAGGGTGGGTTTTTTCTTCTCCTTCTTAAACAGAGCCACGAGGAGGGCGGCGCATGCATAAAACCACGACAACTGTAAAATCTAGGAATGGGATGTGCAAGCAGAAGCAGAAAGAATTTTTTGTTTGTTTGCTTTGCTGGGAGACAACCATACGTAGAGGGCATACTGATCTTGGACAAGCTGCTTCCTTTGCTCAATCTACCGCCTTAGCTTACCTTGGACCCTTTTCACCCTTGAACCGTGCAGTCGGAAAATCTTGGCAGATTGTCTGCATGGACCACATGACACACGAGAATAGAGGTTCACCCCAGTGCTTGCACTTGTGCAATGCCCCAACGCAGGTTTCCTCTATCTTGCCGTTGTTTGCCAGCGCGCACACAAAGGGAGTTGGGATTGTCGAAGTTGGACGGGGAGAAGGAGCTTATCTACATGTACAGACATCCACGTTATCATTAACATGAAGGAAGGGACTCTCAAATCTAGACGGGGAGGGGGAGCTACTGCATTAGACCTACCGTCGTTCACGTCAGTAGTATGACGGGGCAGCTTGATAATACAATCTTGGCAGTGGAGACTAGATCGGGAGGAGGGTTCATTGAAGACCAAATGTGCTTGTGGGTGCCGTGCAGGACTCTGATAGCTGTCTAAGAGCACTCGTACCATGCACAAGATCTCTAATCAGGGTGAAGCTTCTCGTCAAGTTTTTGTTGGCTGAAGCTCTTTGTCAGCCTTGTTTTCTGGCCTTGTTGCCATCTCCTACGTGCACACGTGTTCTAAGTGGCACATGTCCCTTGGATTTAGAGCTCTCTCTCTCTCTCTCTCTCTCTCTCTCTCTCTCTCTCTCTCTCTCTCTCTCTAGCAACTAGAACTGAAGTTAGAGCTCCATGTCTTTATCAAGCTAGAAGCTCAAACTTAAGTTCGAGCTCCATGTCAATATCTACCTAGGAGCTCGAACTTATGTTTGAGCTCGAGGCCTTTATCTACCTAATCTATCTAGCATTTTAAACTTAAGTTTGAGCTCCATGTCTATATCTATCTATCAGCTCAGTTTAGCTCCATGCCTCAATCTTGCTTGAAGCCCAAGCTCCATGCCTTTTCCTCCTAGCAACTTGAGCTCCATTCCCATATCTACCTAGAAATTTGAGCACCATGTCAGATATTTTGAATAAATGAATGAATTTTATTAGTAGATTTTGACATTCGATATATAGCTTGGTAGTTCATTCAAATCCATTGCAATTTAAGGTAGATTAAGGAGGCATGCACCTCGGCTGAGCTGGTAGGTAGATTGAGTCATGGAGCTAAAACTTAAGTTCGAGCTGTTAGGTAGATAAACGCCTATAGCTCAAACGTAAGTTTGAGCTCTGAGGTAGATATTGACATGTAGCTTGATCTTAACTTTGAGCTCCATTTCTATATCTACCTAGCAACTCAATTGAGCTCCTTACCTCAATCTACCTTCAAACCCAATCTCCATGTCTTTTCCACCTAGCAGCTTAATCTCCATCCCTGTATCTACCTAAAAAATTGAGCTCCATGTCAAATGTTTTGAAATGAATTAATGAATTTTATTAGTAGATTTTGACATTATTGAGTTTGACATTAGATAGCTTAAAGGGTCATTCAAAGCCATTGCAATTTAAGAGGAGTCATGGAGCTCGGCTGAGCTGCTAGGTAGATTGAGTCATGGAGCTCAATCTTAAGTTCGAGTTGTTAGGTAGATAAAGGCCTAGGTTTGAACTTAAGTTTGAGCTCCATGCCTATATCTACCTAGCAGCTCAGTAGACCTCCACACCTCAATCCACCATGAAGCCCAAGTTCTATGGATTTTCCTCCTACCAGCTTGAGCTCAATCCAGACATCTACCTAGAAATTTGAACCTCATATCAAATATTTTGAAATAAATGGATGACTTGTCTTAGTAGGTTTTGACATTAGTTAGTTTGAAGTGAGATAGCTTAGTAGGTCATTCAAATCCTATGCAAATTAAGGTATATTGAGGAGGCATGGAGCTCGATTGAGCTGCTATAGGTAGATTGAGTCATGGAGGTCAAACTTAAGTTCGAGCTATTAGGTAGATAAAGACTTGAAGCTCAAACCCAATTTTGAACTCTATGGTAGATATTGACATGGAGGTCAAACCTAGCAGCTAAGTTGAGCTCCATGCCTTTTTCTCCTAGCATATTGAGCTCCATCGACCCTATATCTACCTAGAAATTTGAGCTCTATGTCAAATATTATGAAAAAATCTAATGATTTTAATTACTAGATTCTGACATTAGGTAGTTTGACATTAGATGGCTCAGTGTGTCATTCAAAACCATTTTGACATCTTGAGCTCCATCCCTATATCTACCTAGACAAGGCCAAGATCGTGACATTAGGTAGTTTGAAACTAGATAGCTTAGTGGGCCATTCAAAGCCATTGCAATTTAAGTTATGTATAAGTGATGGCACATCTTTTATATAGTACAAAGTTCATTGTAAAAATATTGATTGGTTACCCAAAAGTTGTATAGAGTTATATAAACGAAATCACCCAAGAAAACCCAAGATTCATGAAGGCGTTTCAAAAGTATTATCACCCTTTGACTACGTTAAACACAATGAGAAATTTGTGGAGGGATTAAAGAAGTATGTTAGTTGGTGGAAAGATTCCTAGTAGCAAGAGGAAGTAGACAAAAGTGAGTATGCTAGGTGGTCTCGTAGGTGATTCAACCTGGTACTCATGTACTAGAAGAATCTTATGCAAGCTATGCAAACATCTGATGCAAGAGAATACACTTTCTTTGATGAATTTTGCTAAAGAATTAGTAAGTATATGTAAACAAGCTCATTCTTTTAACCTTCCATTGAAAGATAATCAAGATGCAGGCCTTAATGTAATTGATGGCCACTGTCATGGTCTAATGCACAAAAAACCTATTGAGGAGCTCAACCCCACTCTTGATGTGGCAAAGGGAGACTGTGTAACCTTGTGATGAAAATTATCAAACTTGGTTAGGAGTGACAACAATAGTTTTTTATAAGAACAACGAGTCAAAAAACTACCTACAAGTCAAGGTATAATACTAGGTACCAATTTCAAAGAACAAAAATGAAAGTGATATGAAGGTTTACAAGGATTTTTTGGAACAAGTACTGATGTGAGAAAATAAATGATCCTTATTGTGGGGAAGAAAGTGAGTGCATCACTTGGGCATTGAAGACCAATGGTCGAGGAATCATCCTTGAAAAAATTAAGATGCCAAAGGCAATAATCCTCAAGACCAAAATACAATCAGATGGAACTTGATGAGCTAAGGCACCAAATTTAAACGCAAATGAGGAGGAATGGTTGCTTAGCATTGACATTGTAGTTTTGTAATCTTCTGACAATGTTTCAAGTTAGTAGACTCGTAGTTAGACTCATTATCAACATTATAATCTTCAAGAAATCTCATCAATATGAATGGTATACTTTTCAATTTAATCGCCCAAGCCTCTCTTGCAATGTATATTTCAATTGTTTTGGCAATGAACTATCGTGTGCGGACACACCCTAGTGTATAGTATGGTTGTTGACAACACACAATATTAGATCTTGTATAGAGTCATTAGCATTTACTAAACATTATACCATAGCTATATTCTGTGCAACAACCTAGCACAAGGAAATCTCACCTCAAGTCCATGTGGATCAAAGAATTGTCCCAAATTTGTGCATTTTTTCCTATTTTTCCTTAATATGTGTTATTTTCTTTTTGTTGAGAAAAAGCTTGTTCTCCCTCAATGCTTGGAAAATCACTTAGAGATGTTGCTTATGTTCCTCCAAAGACTTGGAGTAGATGATGATATCATCAAAGAACACTCCAGTGAATTTGTGGTATGGTCTAAAAATTTTCTCCATCAGACGATTGAACCTCACTGGTGCATTAGTCAAGCCAAAAGGCATGATTAGATATTCATAAAGACCAAACGTTGTGCAAAACACGGTCTTCAAGATATCTTCATCCACTAGCCTTATTTGATGATATCCTACTAAAGTAGGTAGAGCCTTGTATCTTATCAAACAGATCTTTTACCCGAGGCACGGAAAATCTGTTTTCGATAGTGATATGGTTTAGTGCTTGATAGTCCACACACATACGGTATGTACCATCTTTCTTTTGCACTAAAAGGACTGGAGAACAAAAGGGAGAGGAACTAGGCCTCACCATCCCTTTGTCTACCAATTCCTGTACTTGCCTCATGATCTCCTCTTGTTGAGCTTGTGAGACTCGATAAGGAGGTTTGTTAGGCGGTGAGCTTCCTGGAAGGAGCTCAATGCGATGGTCATCATCCCCTCGTGTTGGAGGTAACCACGCTCACTAGCATCTATATACATGTTCTTTCCCCGGTAGGGAGGTGAAGTAGATTCTCCTTTCAGGGAACTTCATGTTGGCAGCCAGCATCGTCACGCTCGAGAGGAGAGATGAAGAAGTCTTCTTTGTCGACATAGCTTTGGACATGAAGCCTCAACTTCCCAATCAAGGGAGTAATAGAAGCTTGTTGTCCCTTGAAAGTTGCGTTAGCCATTACCATATCTCCCATCTCAAAAGCTTGAATGCCCAACTTGGTGGCCAAATCCATTGATATGAAGTTCAAAGTAGAGACAGGGTCAAACAAGATGAAGGCATCATGCTCTCTTACCTTTCCCCAAGCATAGGAAAGTGATGATCCTTTGCAATGAGCATCCTCTTTTGAAGCTTCGATGGTGGAAGCCCTAGGAGTCTCATTGCGAGTATCCTTCTTGGGGCAAGAACGATAGCCATGTCCTTTCTCCCCACACTTGAAACACTTATGGTCCTTACGAAAAGCTTCAAGCTCTTTAGGAGAGAGTTTTTTTTCACCTTTGCAAACTCCCTTCTCCTTGGACCGATTGTTGTTGTTGTTGGAAGTGACTTGGGAAGTATTTTGAACATTGGTTTTCCCCTTTGCATCATTTTTGTCTTTGATTGCCATGGGCTTGACATTACGTCTAGCCCCTTGATGGAAATTGATGCGTGAAGCAACCATGGTGTGATGAATTACTTTGCTAATAGTGCTAGGCCATTGAGAGTTGATGTATTCGGCCATCTCTTCAGGTAATCCCACACAGAATTGCTGCCTTTGCTCGACAAAGTCTATCTTTTCAAAGACACTAGCCTTGAGATGTAAATCCCAAAACTACGTACTTGTGGATAGACTCATGAGAGAGAAGCTTCAAGCTGCGCCATTCAGTAAGCACTTTGTCTTTTTCATCGCTTGCAAGGAATTTCTTCATGATGGAAACTCGTAGAGTTTTCCATGTCTTTGGGGCTTCACCATTGCCATGAAGGCTAGCCCACCATTGACGAGCTGATTTTTGGAAGTGCATAGCTACATGGCGTAGCTTGGAGGACTTTGTGAAGACCTCGTCTCCAAAGGCCGCATCAAATCGCTGGATGAAGGCCAACACTTTGTCGGTAGCACCAAAGGTGCCATCATAGGTGAGAAAAGAGATACTCTTTCCTCCCTCCTTGAACTTCTATAGCTTTTGTGACGTTCGCCATGCAGGATATGATTTGTGATGTCCTCCTCTCTTGTATTCTCTAGGAGAATATCCATAACTTTTGTCGGAAGAGGAGGAAGGTGAAGAAGAAGGAGAAGAGGGTGACCTCTTCATAGCCCTTTTCTTCCTTTGTTTCCTCTCTTGTCTTTCAGAGTGATGAGGAGAAGGACTATGTGTTGATCTTTTCCTCTTGGGAGGAGTGGGCGATCGTCTAGACCGTCGTCTTCGTGGAGCCACATCTTCAGAGGAACTTAAACTTTCATTGCTTTCTTGCTCTTTGGATTCCTCATCTCGTATGGGAGAGAGTCTTTTTTTCAAGAGGCCTCCTAAGCTCTCTCTCCTCTTGGAGAGGAAGGGAAATTCCATAAGCACGAAGTTGTTGAGTAACTTCGGCTTGCAAAGCAGGGCTGCCCATAGCTTGCTGCAACCTAGTGGCGAGATAATTCACAAACATGGTAGCATCATCATTAGCACCTTCATGTGCAAAATCAAAGCTATCAATGTTCATTCTACTCTCTTGATTATTGTCAGCCATGTTAACAAAATTTATGTATGTACTTAGTGTATGCTTTGGTAATTCAAAACCTTAGTTGCCACTCCTCTTAGCCTTTGAAAATCGTCTCTTAAGTATCTACACCCATGGCTCAAAGTGGTTAATTATAGAGAGTAGAGGAGTAGGTCTAACATAGCAGAGTTGCCGAGGGCTAGCTCCTTTCGGACTTCTTATGGCTCAATAATGGTAAAGCCGTAGGCAAGTCTAAAAAGACTCCATTATTAAGTCCAAAGCTCCCGAGGTGTGCGCCATCCCCCACATAGTGGGCTCAACAAAACCGATGATAGATCCCAGTTCCACATTAGGAGAAATATGGACCTTGCATGGGCCTTGTAAGAAATCCTAATTTTTAGGGATTAAGTCTAATGGTGTGTAGGGTTAAGGGGACAAGGGCATTCAAGAAGCTAGTTTTGAGTAGGCTTTTCTAGCCTTTTTTTTAGACACATGTAGGATGTGAACCTAGGAGGTCTTCTCTCTCTAGCTTTTTGAAAGTGAAGGGAGTAAAGAGGTGTGTCCACATCATCAAAAACGTGGATCACTAAGAGCCAAAATTTGACTTTTAAAAAATTTACTTATTGTTGACTTAAAACTCCCCCCAACATATATCCATGTCAAAAAAGTAGTTTTTGACCTTTTTTTAAACTTACAAGCACTAAAAGTCCAATTTTTTTAAAAAAAAACTCCCCCCAAAAAAAAACCTTTGTTCTCTCTTCCTCCTCCCTCCTTTCTCCCTCTCCTCTCCCTCCCTGCCCCCTTCTCTCCTCCTCCTCCCCTCTCTCTCCCTCTCCCCCACTGTCCCCTTTTCTTCTCCCATGTTCCTCCCTCTCTCTCCCTGCCCCCTTCTCTCCTCCTTCTCCACTCACTCTCTCTCTCTCTCTCTCTCTCTCTCTCTCCCCCCCCCCCCCCCCCCCCCCACTACCCCCTTGTCTCCTCCCATGTTCCTCTCTCTCCCTCCTCCCTCTCTCTTTTCATCCTTTGCTTCCTCACGCAACAGCTACCATGGTGCTCAAGGAAATCACAAATCGTATGCATACATATTTGTTTGTTCGCAACATTTGCACGGAAGGCCGCATGTGAGGATGAGCAGAGGTCATCCCAGGATCTTCATACCATCAATGAGATGAATGTTGATGGTTGTTCAATATCTTGCCAATACCATCACATATTTGAATAAAACACCCCTTTATGCAAGGTAACAATATACTTCTTACTTTTGAGTGTGTTCTTCTTATCATAAACTTTGAAGTCTAAGGTGTTGCCTCTACTTGTTTTGTAGTGCTTGGCACAAAGGTTGCTTTTATGCACAAATAGTGAAAGACTGCAGGTTAGAGAGGCCAAGTGTCACCACTTTTCCTCTAAAACAATCTTCTTTGTTACATCTTGCAGGTAGGTGCTTCAATCCATGCTTATTAGGGGTGGTAATCTCATCCTAATGTATATTTTAGGATTGTTTATTTCCAGTTAGATAGAAATACTTGCAAATTTATACAACATATACTTAACAAGTGTCTTTATTATTAACTTGCAAATGTTGAATCAACACATGTTTTTGTTACAAGGTGACCTCTTGCTATGCTAGTTGAGTGGTGTTGTTTGCAAGAATGGCTCAAGGAACTGGCATAACATGAAGCTTTTATGGTGGCACAAAGCTCTTCTCAGTGGCAATGCTAACATGGAGAGATCCCTAGTAGGACAATGCAAAAACTTTTCATCAGCAGCAACACACCCTTTCCTAACACGAGGGCACTCCTACCAAAGATATTTTTATGTGATAGGTCACCCCATGAGCATACCATGTCACGGAATGGATGTAAGAACTATGACCGCACTACTCCTTGGAAGTTGTTCATAGATGTATGTTTATCAAAGTTAATGAGAAGAAATTTGGACTTTTTTGTTTGTTGATGTGTAAGAGCACTCTAGGTCTACCATATTTTAGATTGTTTGATAAGTTAAATAAGATTTGTAGTCATTTAAAGTGTAAGTTTGTTTTTGTTTGGTAAGATTGTACATGAGAAGACATGATAAAGTATAAGAGATCTTGACGGAATAAACCTCAATTAGATTCCTACCATGCACTTGTGACACCAAACCTCTCCTTGAACCCTTTGATTTCTATCGTTGTGGGAAGTCCAAGGGTGGTCTATTTTCATATTTTTAGCAATAAATTTCTTTAAAAGGAAATTTTGGTTATTTTAAAGTTTGTACACAGTCTAGGAGTTCATTCTGATTGTTTTCCTTCAGTTTCAATTTTTTATCGAGGGCACTCCTTGGAAGCCACTTTTAACGGTGTTAGGGTGAGATTTTTAGAAAGTTTTGTATCTAAGAAATACAGTCCTTAACACAATAAAAAACATTGATTCTTTGAGTATTTTCAGATTCCATGGTTTTAATGCTCGCTCGAGCCCGTAGATTAAGGAAAAAGTAAGAAATGCCTGTTTTACATCATTTTTAAAGAAATTGCCAACTTGCACGTTGATTTTTGGAGAAGCCATGTAGGAAATGATTTTTTTGCATCACACGATGGTCGAAGAGCGCGACGAGATGAAAAAATTTATGTGAGACAAGCCCAGACAGATTCAGAGCCAATTGAACACTAGAAGCTCTTGAAAATAGCCTAAAAGTTCAACACTTACAAAAAAAATAAAAATTGATTACTCTAATTATGGCCATGCATCAAAAAAAATCTTGTAATTTTGGATGGTCAATTTGCGCGCCCTTGTGGCTCCTCATGTTGAGGGTCCATGGGGCCCTAAAATGACAAGTATAGGCTTTTTCTTATGCATGGCCATGAGATAGAACTAGGCAGTTTAATGTATTCATAGCAAACTCCCCCCCCCCCCCGCCCCCAATGGTAAATAGCTAAACCTTGTATCATGCCATGCATTAACAAAAAGCTTGTACTTGCCATTTTAAGGCCCCAGGGACCCTCAGCAAGAGGGGCCACAAGGGCGCGCAAACTGGCCATCCAAAATTTTTGGATGGCCAGTTTGCGCGCCCTTGTGGCCCCTCTTGCTGAGGGTCCTTGGGGCCCTAAAATGACAAGTATATGATTTTTTTAATGCATGGCCATGAGATACAACTGGGCAATTTAATGTATTCATAGCAAACTCCCCCCCCCAAATGGCAGATACCTAAACCTTGTATCATGCTTATCAACCATTTTTTACTTCTTTGTGTCCATCCCCTATTCTTGGAAATATCTTGGTCCCTATTTGTCCCTGGATGGCCATCTTGTGGGCCCTTGTGGTCCCTCTTGTTGAGGGTCCCTGGGGCTTCAAAATGACAAATAGGGACTTTGTTTTAATGTATGGCCATGAGATAGAGGTGTAGTGTTTGATGTCCGGAGTATTCACTATGTAAAATTTTCCTATATCATGTGCGTTCACCACAATGGATTGAAAGTATCCCTTATAGGCCTTACCTACACATGTTTCTGTAACTTTACAAGAATATAAATTCCCTTCCGTTGAACACATGTGCTATGTTACATATACTTTAGTGAACTCCCAAGGTCAAAGGCCTCACAAACTTTGTGCACTCAGAACATTTAGCACTAGAAATCAACCAATTAACAAGGAGCCAATTTTTACTTCCTTGTGTTCACCTCGTGTTCTTGGGAATGTTTTGGTTAAGCCATTTCTTTGGTATTTGAAACCACATGTGACCCCTATTATTATAGTATCCAACCAAAGGTTTCTTGATTAGCAGTTATATAGGTTCGAGTGATACATATCTTCTATGTTAACAATGCATGTATCTATAATTTATGTTTACACTTTCTCTATCCAAATGAGCTACATAGTAAAAATCAAATCCGCAATTCAACAATTAAGTTCACAAGGTGATAGCTATTGATATGATCTTTAGCAATACCGAATAAATAGCTACCAATGGCGAATGAATAGGGATATTTAAGAAGATTTGATACCAAAAACTTGTCAACACTACTCAAAAAGGTGGAAACTCAAAGGCTTTATAATATATATGATGAAACAAGAATTAATAATAAGTCACCCCTATATATCTACACTTCCATCTCAAGTTGTCATTTCTCTAAGTCAAGCTTGGCATAGGCATAGTATGGAAACAATAACATTTTGGAAAGCAAGAATTTAGCTTTATCAACTTTTGAAATGTTGCTATTGATATATATTCAATATCCCCAAATGAGGACATCTTGACAAAGGTTATGATCCACTTTAATAAGAATAACCATTAGTGATTAAAGTGAAATCAAAATATTGTATGAATTTCTTCATGGTGGAATGATTAAGACTTGAGACTTCAAACATCTTATAGGCAAATTAGAATATCCATAAAAATCAACAATATTTCTCAAATCTATATGAAACTCCAGTAATCTAAATTAAATACTCTCACTCAGTGCGATACCATTTAACAAAAAGAAATATTTATATTGCATTTACAGAGGAATCCAGCCTCATAAAAATAATTACAAACGGAGACAATGTTGTTGCTGTTAGGCTTCTCTTACAAGTATTTGTCTTTCTCATCTAGAGATTCATATACACGAGTATTTGTGTGTCTATGACACTAGGGAAGATAGTAGTACTATAGGGATGGCTTTTCTAAGAGCTCCTAGAGAGTACCTATTGGTTCAAGATTCTACAAAAATCCTACTATTCTTATCAAAATCTTTTAACATGGTAGTGAAAGGTTCCTCACGGAACAAAAATAGGGTGATTTTCCATCTCTACACATAGTTGCTTGCTCATGTCCTCTCAAAACAAGTTGACTCTGTAGGTAAACAACAGATTATGTGAGCACAAAGTTATAAAGTACAAAATGATATCATTCTAATAATCTAATGACAACTATACAAAGAATAAATTATAAGAAAAATCTTTGATGACTCTCCATAGATAACACAACTTACTTACATTGTGAGACTCAATCACATGCTACAAAACTATAGATGGCGCACCAAAGTCATCAACAAAATAGCACCACCCAATCTTATGAGGTGTGAAGCCTAAACATTGAAAGCCATAAAGAGGTTAATTCCCTCCAGCATGATAAACTTAAAGATGGAGATGATCTTAAGCTCTGAATGTAAGCTACAAGGGTAGTTTTCTCACCATTCTATCTTTATGTTGGAGATGAATCCTTGCAATGCCCATGCACTATTCACACCTCCTATTCTTGTGGTATGCAAGTCATGTGAGTTGATGCTTTTTCCACCTTCGAGAGTAGAGGTTTCCATGTAGTGCGAGTGAATGAAAGTAGAAGGAGAATAATCTTGTTTCATGTTGTAATGGAGGTGAGAGAAGGGAGAGGAGCTAGCTTGGTGTGGAACTATGTGATGGGCAAGGGGAAGAGATGGGAGAGAAGCTTGCTTGGTGCTACAATGGAGATGGGAGAAAGCTAGTAGAGAGATAATGCTGGACTATAGGGGGTGCATGTAGTTGTTGCAGCCATGGAGAGCTTGGAAAAGGGTTTGTAGAGAGAGAAAACCACTTTTTAGCTATAGAATAGGTTTGGAAAGACTTTGAAGGATGGAAAATGATGTTTTGAATTTTTTTGGAAAAAAAATAATTTTTTGGAATTTTTTAGTGCACGTTTTTTACTTTTGGAGGTCAAAAATACTTTTTTGACCATGAAATTTTTAAGGAGGGAAAACTTGAAATTTGAAATTTTTTGAAAATTTGAAATTTTTAGTGTATTTTTAAGTCCGGGCGAAAAAGTGATGGAAAAGAGGTAAAAGTGGTCCCCTCCCTCCCTTTCCCCTAGCCACCTCTCTTACCTTCTCACTAGGTAAGAGGCCATTAAGAGGTGTAAGGCTACCTTGTCCCCCTACTTTAATTTTTTGAGGATATAGAGTGTGTCCACCACCCTCTTTCTATTGGCTGGCCTCTAATCAACCTTAATCCCAAAGGGCCCCTAGAGGGTTCATAATTTTCCTAATGACTTATCCTAATATAATTAACAACATCAACCATTTATAGGCTACTTAAGGACCTCTCTTCTTAAGCAAGAGAAGGAAACCAAATGCTCTGATACTAATGTAATGGAATTGGCCTATTTAATTTGAGAGTAGACAAAATTAATGATCGAGAGTACTTTTAAGAAATGACTTTATGAGCATAGCAGGTGAACATAATTGAAGATATCAACATAATCATAGCAATTAGTTAACTTGGTATGAACAATACTTTTGCCAGAGAGAGAATTTAGAGAACATGACAACAGTTGAGGACTGGATTTATGTGGAGCCAGTCCCCCCTCCAATAGGCATTTGTATTATGATTTCTCCCATTAAGAGAGACTTGTTACAATACAATCTTTGTGTTCCTTGTGACCGAGGTGATGCAATGAAGATGGAAAGCTTCATGCATCACAAACATAACATAAACTTGAAGAAATATTTAACTATCCCAAGCCTCAGTCCCAAGACCTCAAACACCTTCGAAGGTGGAGAGAGCTAGCAGGGAATGAGGGTAGGGAAGTGGAAGAAGAAACATTTCGTAGGAGAAAAAATTAGTTTGTCACTTATCATAACTCTTGTTGCTAGCATACATAATAGCATAGTAATGAAGAAGAAGGAGATGTCAAGCTTAAGTATTGAAGCATGGCTCTTGGTTGGATTTGCACTCCATATCCAAGAGTGTTGGTGTAGGCTCTCAACCTCTACTTGCTTGGAGAAGGAGAGGGAGCTCTTGCACTTTGCATAGCACACAATGAGAGTTTTTGTGAGTGTGTGTGGGTGAGTATACCCCCTAAGCAACCCCCTAGCTTGCTTGGGTCGACCCCCCCCCCGGCCGTAGCTCATGTTTGAAGCTCATTGGACCTCCAGGCCAAGCCAATCATAAGCACGCAGGAGGCATTACAAGCAGCAAGGGTATCCTTGAGACAAGTGTCCCCCTTTCCCCTTTGAGAGAGAGGGCTAGATAAATGCTAAATCAATTAATTAAATCTCCTAAATTATCATTGGACCCCTTGGGTGGCCAACCAATAGGCTTCAGGCACACCATGAGCGCAACATGAGGAGGAACTTGACAAGTATCTCTTTTGCTTTCTTTGTACCATGCATGCCTTGTGTGAGTGTGTGGGTGTTCTCTCTCATCCCCCCTCATGTAGGGCTCGTCCCCTCCTTGTAGGGATTGAATATTTGACTTTTTGACACCTCAAGCCCCTCATGCATAGGCCTAGTTCCTACCACAAGCTTGGCTCATAAGCACTTTAAGCTTGGGTTGGGTTCTCACCTCAAGTGCAACCCTAGCATCTCAAGCATGTCAAGCACCTCAAGCATCTCAAGCACCTCAATCATCAAGCACCTCAAGAACCTTAGCCATCAAGCAGGACAAGCACCTCGAGCTGGGTCGGGTTCCCGCGCCTCAAGCTCAGCCGTAGCTTACCTAAGGTCAAAGGACTTTCACACACATTATTGGAGGTCTTCAATGAAGCTAACCCTAAGGTATTATGCTCCATTTTTTAGCCTTTCTCCTTGATAGACCATCTCTCATTTGGGCCCCTTTACCATTGGCCCCGTGTTGAGATAGATCTATAAGCACATGTCCATATCTTAACACTTGTTCCCGTTTATTCTCCCACATTAAGTGACCAAATTAATATGAGAAAATCATTTGGGTTGGTTAGATATTAGATACTAGATTTTATGACAAAGAAATTCTTTAAGTTTGAATCATATTCAACCTCTAAGAATTTCATAAATACTTTAGAAAAATCTTAATCATCTTGGAAAACATTAGGTTTCTCATGCTTCTTCTCAAAATCATCACAAAAGCATGCTTTCACCTGTAAAATAATCATGTTAGAGAAATTTTCTCCCAATTGAACATCTTTTGAACCATTTTCAAACCTCTACAACTCCATCAAAGCTTCAGAAAACTCTAAAATAGCTTCTATTTCTTCAAAATTAACTTTTAGATATTAAAAAAAAACAACAGTCTAATCTTCAATTTGAAACAAATCAACATTTTTGTCTTCATTATTCTTCTTTCTTCCTTCTTGCAATGTAGCATGGAGAAAACTTCCAAATAGAAATGAGTTTTGGAAATCAGAGTAGTCAAAAACACCAAACTTGATTTTACTTGAAGTGGAATGCATAGGATACAATGCCTGGATCCACATCAAACCCAACATCTAGTTGCTTACACATATTATATTGCTAAAATTGAGAATTGATATGCAATATTTAAAACATGGCTTACGTGTGAAAAATTGAACGCCATAAATCTCCAAAAATTTAATTTGCATGAATTGCTAAGCACTTCTCATGTTCAGGTTTTATACATCCCCACTGGTTTTTGCTTTGCTAGCAAAATGACTCCTCTGTTAGGATTATTGTACTCTCTTCTTCTTTTGCAAATGTCTCTTCAAACTCTAAATCTAACTTGAAAGTCCTTTAGCCTTATCATGCTACATTTCCCTCTTTAGGAGAATTGGGCCCTCCCTTCAAACTCACTTCTTTGCAAAGTGATTCTTTTCTCTGAGAAAACATCCCCTTGGTGTACTTCTTCTTTTGTATTTTCCGGACATGCATACACCAATTCATCACACACATATTATGGGACAGGTGTCTAACCTCACTCCTATCTTATTGCAGACATAGCGTGAGAACCACGAATATCATTGTCAATCCATGGGACGAAGCTGACTCAACTAGTGCATAGAGGTTACAAGAGGTTGTCAATCTCTTGGAAAACAACAGACAACTCGTATCTAACTCAAGCTACACTCAAATGAAAGAAATCACCAAAAGCTAGTCACTAATCGGCAAACAAATCATAACCGTTATAACATCAAATGACATCCAAACGTTACGAAACTTCTCGGACATGTTTATAAGACCGAAGCACACATTCTTATGATTTCAAATCTCACTTTAGGTCACGTGAAAAATTCGCGATTATTAACAGCAGTAAGTTTTACACTTAGTCATTTTCGACTCAGAATGCATCTAAATGCTTAGCAATGATGTCCCAATACCCCGCCTATACTTATTTTATGACTTTCTAGCTTAAATTCTTACTTATGATGAAATTAAACCGTGCATCGGTGACACCAAAGGCTACGGATTACCATGAAATGCTTACGTCAACGTGTAGAGCTCTTACCTGCGGTTGCAACACAACAGACGACACTACAATGTGATAACCGAGGAGGGAGTAGGAAGCCCAAGAAGGGGACAAGTGAGTGCCGTTAGCTCACGTTGTGTTTCTATTATCCAAAACTTACAAAAATTTGCTTTTATACCTTAGCCAAGGTTTCTATGGTCAAAACTAATAATTTGGGAGCTCTAACTAAAGACAGGTTGATACAATCTGAAAGCTTGTAGCCCCAAATCATCAATTACACCGTTTATCTAAAAAGTAGGAGTTACAACATTCCCAATTTATCAAAGTAATAAGTGTTTTTACAATAAAAAGTCCGAAAAATGTTATCCGAGTTAGCTTGTTGCTAACATTCCCCCCTCCTCGACTGTGTCATCCCTTGACATAGCTGTAAGGTTAATAGCTATGGAGGATGTACGTTAGTAGCATTCATAATTATATGATTCTGTTAATAGTCACTTAATTAGGATATAGACAATAGACAAGAGTTTGTACAAAAGTGATAGAGTAGCATTCAAAAAAAGGTGATTTTTTGAAATTGTGTACAAGAAGGCTTTAGATATAGAAGTAGAATAAGCCATGGGAGTGTGCCACACAGCCTGCTAGGTGGAATGCTCTTTGTGAAGAGGTGTGGCAGCTTAATAGCCATGCAAGTGCTAGGGGCTTTTCCCGCGTGGTGCCACAAGCGTGGGCTTACCCTAAAAATCACCCCCTTAAGCCAAAGCTTGGGACAAAATACAAGTAGTTTTGTTTTTCTCATAAAACACTCCTAGGTTTATAGGATTCAGCTACCTTGATTCATCATGTTGGTTCTAATTGGATTTAACACTTCACGGTTCCCAACTAGATACATCGTGGCGATTCGCTGTGGATTCAACAACCATGGTTCAATGCCTCATGACACATCATAGAGGTTCTCTACTGGATTCATCACTATGGTTCAAAAGAGACTTAAGATAGGTTCTCTAATGACCTAGGGTGATACAAAATTTATTCATGGGTTTTAGTTTGAAGGATTGTCAATATCGCCCCCTTCACCGTCTTTGTCTTCATGTCGAGAGCTTCGTCATGTGTCAATGGCTTCTTCATGATCATCATGTTGATATAGATCTTGATCTTCATTGGTCCATCTTGTTGAGGATGTGGCCTTCATGGCTAACATCATGAAGTACACATACATTCCAAGGAATATGCTTTTGTGTGTGCTTATGTTGACGGACAGTCTTATCGTATACATCATATATAGGCAATGTCTAGAACCCGTGTGCCTTGGTGCACTTATGTTCGATACATAATGTTTATTGTGAGAAAGGCTCTGAAATTTTTGATACATACAAGTGCTTGGTGTCGTGCCTATGTGTGCAATGAAAAAGTGACCTTGCCTTGAAGCTTTTGGTGGACGAGATTTGTAGGTAGTGGGAAAGTGTCCTTAACCGTTGGAGCACTGCTGACTGCGAGGTTTTGTGGGAACAATGCCAAAATTTCAATGAACAATGAGATTGCACGTGTAGAGCATCGACGACCAAGTAGGGTCTCTGGAGCCGCGTGTAGAGCGAGTGACCGCCGAGGGAAGCACGCCTCTGTGCGAGGTTGAATACCAGGCAAAGCAAGTGGGTTGCACCATCACCGGTCAGGTCGTCGACCAGGGAACTGCAAGACGAGTGGGTTTCCAGCAGCTGATGACGACCGGCTTCTGTTGACGAGCTCTCAAAGTTGGCAGGGGCTGGTGGCCGATGGAAAAACGAGTAGCAGGGCTTGTACGTCCTTGATAGGTGAGTTTTTGAGCAGGTAGCACAGCGGGCGTGACTAGATTGAGATGAGCCAGGCAACTTGTATAATGGCATGGGCTTGCAAGGTTGTGTGCTACAGGAAACGGTGTATGTGTGAAGTTGAAGGTAGGAAGCAGACGTAGCAAGGCACCTTGAGGTTGCAGCATGAGGTCGTTGATGACAACAGACCCCAAAAACCGAGTTGTATGCTGATGGCGAGTCGATGATGTAAAGTTGTGGTAGCACTTGGATCTCAAAGATAAACTATAGCCGTCAGCTCACAAACGAGGCAAGCCCAAAAGAGACTTGTTTGAACTAAAAGAGACAAGTGAGAGCACCTAGCGGTTCTGTGTAAAGTTGAAGATGGTGCCACCAAAGAGAAATTCGCAGATGCAAGTTTTTTTCCCGGGCTTTCAAATTCAAGGCTCAGTCATTGAATGAGTCTTGACACTTGGCTAAAACTTTCTGACTTCCCTTTGACACTTATCAGGAGTGCAACGAGACACCTAAAAAGGCAAAAAGATATTTACAATAAAAGAAGAAAATAGATATCTTTATTAATAATCCTAATTAATGGTAATAAATAAACCCCTACATTAAGCTCTGGTACCAGTTGTAAGGTTAATAGCTCTGGAGGATGTACATTAGTAGCATTCATAATTATATGATTATGCTAATAGTCACTTAATTAGGATATAGACAATAGACACGAGCTTGTACAAAAGTGATACTAGAGTAGAATTCAAAAAAAGGCGATTTTTTGAAATTGTGTACAAGAAGGCTATAGATATAGAAGTAGAATAAGCCATGGGAGTGTGCCACATAGCTGGCTAGGTGGAATGCTCTTTGTGAAGAGGTGTGGTAGCTTAATGGCCATGCACGTGCTAGGGGCTTTTCCCACGTGGTGCCACAAGCGTGGGCATACCTTAACAATAGCTTCATGGATTGAAGTAGTCTTTGGGTTGACGGCTAGCGACGCGGTCTTTAAGCACATGTAGGGCTCTTTCATATCTGATTTGTCTTTGTTTGTCAGGGACTTGCAAACACACATGGTGACTCTGTTTTTAAGTTCAATGATTGAATAGACAACAAACCTTAATGTAAGGTTGTTGATCACTGGCCCAAATATCTTCGTCCACCATGTGAAGAAACCTGTATAGAATGCCTCTTAAAATGACAACATATTGCTAGATGGTAGAAACAGACATTTGACATAAAAGCCTTAGAGGACTTCTTCTGAAGGCTATCTACTTAAATCATAGCATAGACCTTTGTTGCCTTAGAGGAAAGACATCCATGGTGCTCTTGCTTGCTCAGGCTCGTGAAAAGTTTGAATGCAGGTATGCAGCATTCTGCAGATCTTACAAAGCATTGCACATGAGAGGTCAAGGAGGCTCTTGAAGAAGGTCATGGCACCCGTTAGTGTTTTCACCATGTATTCTTCCGTTGCTGGTCCCTACTCTGGAGATGGTAGTCTTGGGTAATTTAGCCATGTTGGTGTCTCTTCTTTAATGCATCACGTGCTTGCCATGTCCTTACCCTTGGTACAAGACAAAATGTAGGGCCCTTTTGCATGGCTACAGGTTCTCTTGTTAGGTATCTAGAGTTCTTGTTCAACCAGTTCTTTCTCCATTTGGGGTGGATATCATCGAAGCCTTTTGCTTGCATGTCCTTATAAATTATTTTCTTAATGTTCAATAGCTCCACCTTTATCAATGGATAGGGTAGTGATTGCTGATGCCATTGAGCATTGATTACTTCGTTAGCATAGAAGCAAATTTTTAATCCCTAGCCTCTCGTTAACCCATGTGGCTGCTCTGTTTTAAACAAAAACCACTGCGATGAAAAGCTCAAAAAAAACTACGCCAAGTGAATAAAATAAAAAAAGCATTCTGCATCTCTCTCAGCAGCAATTCGATCTTCTCCACAAGCAGTTCGCAAGTTCCCACAA
The DNA here is from genome assembly GCF_014529385.1 of Adiantum capillus-veneris. Classification (NCBI taxonomy): domain Eukaryota; kingdom Viridiplantae; phylum Streptophyta; class Polypodiopsida; order Polypodiales; family Pteridaceae; genus Adiantum; species Adiantum capillus-veneris. The sequence continues at coordinate 155,937,740 of NC_140934.1, forward strand.
GCAATTCGATCTTCTCCACAAGCAGTTTGCAGGTTCCCAGAAGCAGCCACAAGCAGTTCGCAGGTTCCCACAAGCAATTGATCTTCTCCACAAGCAGTTCACAAACAATTGGAATGCACTAATTGCGGTATGCATGTGCGTAAACGAGAGCATGCCAAAAAGCTCTAGGTTGTTTTTGGTTGATGCGACACGAGGGTCTCTTTCCAGTTTCACAAGAATTCACAACTATGTTGTTAGTCAAAGGATCTTGATAAAAGGTGTCATGATTGGCACTGTCTTCATCGATATGTATGCAAATAGAGGTTTTTTCTTCAGATGTAATCCCCTACGCATGCATCTTGAAGGCATGTGGCTCTATGCAAGATGCTGATATGGGGAACAAAAATTCACAATTATATTGTTAGTCACATTCTTGTTGGAGGCTCGCCATAGCATAGGCAATCTCCCACAAAATCTATCAATCCGGAGAGAGAGAGAGAGAATGACCCGGCTAGGGCTTGGAGGCATCACACAAAGAATGTGCGAGAGCGTCATCGGATGCAAAGATTGAGAGGATTCAAGAGCGTGCATCCTCAATGCAAATAGAAATCATCCCAAATCAACTAATGCTAATCGCACATCAAGCATCAATACAAGCAATCATCTACACACATCAAGCAACGAAGTGAAACACACTAATCTTGGAGTCTCTCAAGCACAACTCTAATTACATGCATTGACGATTAAGCACACAAGATCGCATTCAAGTCGGCCACCCCAACCATGCCAATCATGGTGTTCACACATAATCAAATTAAGCTCAAGGCTTCTTAAACCTACACACACACAAGCACACCATTAGAGGACAACTCTAATCCCTCAATCACGCGTACACCCACTCCACTTAATCGAGAGAGTTAGATAAGGACTCCACTAATCGGAGTAGCTTAGCATAAGTAAGAGTTAGATTAGAAAAGATCCACACTTGAAAACAATGACGGAAAGTAGAGAAACATGATTGACAACATAATGAAAACTATATTATTTAAAGGGGATTACACTAATTACATGTGATTAGCACTAGCCTTCCAAGCATGGGCATTAAGCTCAAAGGCTAGGCCATCAAGACCTACTCTAGGAAGAGAGTTCTCAAAAGGACCACTCCAGAATGACCTCTTTGCATAAAAGGGTTCTTTATAAAGGCATGCACCACAAATCCTCCTATTATGGGATTAAGTTGAGCTTTGTGGCTAGCATATACAACTTTGGAACTCCCAAATGATCCCAAGATCTTATACAATGTGAATAGAAAATATTGTGTACATCCATAGCATATCCCCTGCTGGGTGCATGCTTGGTGCAACTGTTAGCCGCTGCTAACACTCCCCCCTTCCTAATTTGGTGCACGTCCTCGTGTGCCGATGAAGCAAGACACGGTGACATGGTAGAAAGCAAGTCCATGGAAGAAATGTTGAGCTGCAAAACATAAAAACAAGTAATGAGCATCAAAGGCCACCAAGAATGAATAAAAATTGAAGCATAAATGAACACTCATGCAAAGTGATTTTTTGCTTCTAAAAGATGGGTCAATCATAGTCAAAAACTAGACAACATAAAGCAAAAAAATACTCAAACTATTGTGAAGATTAAACCACTTGAAATTTCAGCTTATGCATGAAACACAAGCAATCAATTATGACCCTAGGCTAATGAAAGTTAATAAACCTACTAGCCTAAGAACTATGTGAACAATCTTAATAAATCATTCAAGTCTATCATGTCTATGGGCTATAAAAAAACTCCTAATCTATTAGTACATTGTCAAAGTTTTTTGAAGCTCATGGAAGTTTTGATTTAGTCATTCATTGAAAAATTAAAGCACAATCACAAGTCTACCACCCCAAGGAAAGTCTAGGTGCAACTCTCAGCTCCTTGAACCCTCAAGAAGGTGTTCCAAAATCCTACTAGCTTACCAAGGTGATGGCTAACCCCTATCAACCCAAGGCATCGGTTTAGGGCCTTGACCAAGTGAGCCAAGGTGATTCCCCTCACCTACCAAGTGCCAATAAGGCGCTAGGCCTCACATAGACACAACATAACATAGAATTTTTATTTTCATGTGCTTTAGTAGCATTTTTGCTACTTTTTTGGACACTTCTTTGCTTCATGGTTCATTTTTTAGCACATTTTTATTGCTTCCTTTATGAGATACTAATGGCAAGTGGACTAAAAAATTCTAAAGCCTAATCATAGCCCTAGGTCATGACAAAAATGAGTGGAGTATTAAGACTATCACTAAGAATCTAGGACTAGCAAGAAATGAACCTACATTAACCTAAAGTCAAGGCCAATTACCTATGATTAGCACACATAAAACCTATTTTTTTTTATGAGTTAATTTTCACAAAGCAAAGTGTTGAAACTTTAAAATGCCTAGCTTTCTAACATGAAAAAACCATAGCTTAGAAGCAAAATTTCACTTAAACCAAGCAAGAGAATGAAGAGATAAAAAGAGAAAAATCATGGAAGGATTACAACTATTCATGCTCTTTGAGCATCCTTGAACAAGCATCTTTTGTGTAGAGAAGTCTCTTGATCTTTTTATTTGCAAAAGAAGCTGACTTGAAGCTAAGTGTGACCACAAGCTTCAAAAGGCAATTATTGAAAGCCAAAAGCACACAAAAAAAATTAATGAAAACCTAAAGCTAGGGTCTTGCATACTCGAACTTGCCAAAGGGAAAAAAACCCAAGGGAAATAAAATGCCTTTGGTTATGTACATGATGCTCTTAAGTAGCAAATTTATCCATACATAGCAACAATGAGAGAGATAAAATACTTCTAAATAAGCAAATTTTGCAATTTAAAGTCCTCTCATGCATGATTCAAAAGTTTGATTAATTTCTAGCCCAACTTGAAATATGGAAAAACAAGCTAAGAGCTAAAAATAATGCAACTTTTGAATGAAATGAAGTGGCTCTTTAAAGTAGAATTTTACATAAAAGCTTTCCAAAAAGTTGGCTAACAACTATCTCACATGAAATTTTCAATTCTTTAGAGCAATCTATGAGCTAGAGATGACTGCAACTTGATGTAATGAAATGAATGGCTCTCAATAGCCAAATTTTTACTTGAAAGCTTCAAAAAAGTTGGGTAAATACTAGCTCACAATGAAAAAACTTGCATTTTTAGGCCAAGCTACGAGCTAGCGTTACAACTTTAATCCAAACAATTGGAATGGCTCTAATTAGCCACATTTTGCAATACATTGCAATGATGACCCATTTTTGGATCATTTTGAATCACACACCTGTCACATCCTTCAAAATGAAGCTCAATTATTAGTGCTTTTTAGCATAAACATCCAGTACAAGCACTAAAAGTATGCTCAATCACAAGCCCGAAATTTTACTATCCTCTGGTCATTCACAGAATTTCAATTAGAGTGCTATGAAATAATTTGCAATCAATTCAAGCACTTAAAAATGTAACATTAAACTCCAATTTGAAGTTCTTGTCTCGACCTTGCACTATCAATGTAACCTCTCAAACAAAGCTCACATGTAATGCCCAAAAGAATCTTTTCATTTTCTTCATTAGGTCATGCATAAGCCAGGAATATTTGTGCAATGACACTTATTATGCATGGAAAATTTTCAAAATTAACACGCACAATTGATGCTTTGCTTGCTTGCTCTCTTAGTTAAATTTGACATACAAAGCCGAAGTGAGAAAACAACATTGTTCAAGGAATTCTCACAAGATGAGTATGTTTGCACTCATGAATCAATTTTATGATACCTGAAAAATAGATAATGTCATCAAAGAAGATCTTCACAATTGTATCTCGTCATCAATGGCCAATCAAGCCTCATATGGCTATCGATGCTTGCAAATGCTAGCCGTAACGACAAAAAATAAACTCCATCAAGTGCAGGCAGATCCCTTTAATGCAAGATTGTTAGGCAGTCAAATTGTTAATCATTTGTAAAAATTTCATATTGCTTCTTTTATGTAAGAGGAGATTTATGACTTTTTGATCAATTCCTAAGTCCCTTTGAGCACATTTCTGGAGAGTAGGATTTACTCGACGACAATGAGTGTTCATGACTCAAGTTTTTAGGGAAAAGCGGATGATCGTGTGGGAATCACCTCCACTAAGAAAAAATTATATCTACACATAAATTATGATCCAGGAAGAAGCATGCAGGAAGCTGAAGAGATTGTTGCTGGGTGATGAGCCATGGTCAATCACGGAGGGCATTGCAGGCCTGCAGAAAAGTGTGTGTGTGTGTGTGTGTGTGTGTGTGTGTGTGTGTGTGGCGAAAACCGCCAAGCATGTCAAGTGGGTCAGTAGCGCTGCTAGCGCGAGCCAAGGTTGGCGGGGTCCGCGAGTGTGTGTGTGTGTGTGTGTTGTGTTTGCCTTTATAGAAAAAGGAGTGTGTGTGCTTGTGCTGGGGTCAAGCCAAAGCGGGTGCATGGGTCGGCTCCAGGTCAACAGGGCACTGTGTGTGTGTGGAGTACGAGCCAAAGCAGTGTATCACATGCCATTTTGTCTTGTACTGCAGTAGGCTGTAGGAGATGCGTGGATCAGCAATGAATAGGAGAGAAAAGGTGTGCTTGTGCCTGGCTCAGATAAGCGGGATTCTTGCTCGAAGGCAGTGCGTGTGCATGAATAGGATTCAGCGAATCAGCATGACCTGAGGGAGCCGGTAGGCATGTGTACTTTTAAGAAACCGCCATATTCGGTAGGTTGGTAGAAGAAGCAGATCGTTCCCGCCATTAGTTTCATTAAACGAGGGCCTCGAGGGCCCAATGCCCGTGTGTGTGTGTGTGTGTAGTTCAAGCTGAAAGTGGTGAGCAGGTCAGTGAATAACGGGCCGGAGAAGTCGAGCAAATGGATAGTGAGTGGGAGATTTGACTGGGCTTAAACCTTACACGACAGAGAGGCGGGAAAGACTTAACCTTTTTGTCTTTTTTTTTGTTTGAAAAAAGACTCACTTAGGAGGAATTCCCGCGGTGGAACTCAAGATTGTGTTTGTGTGTTTGATCTTGAGCCTTTGGGATTACCGCAAGAGATGGAGATCGAGGGGCAAGCGTGGCCATCTAGTGGGAGAGTAAGAAAGAGAATCTTCGATGGAGAGGTATACAAGGCTACGGAATTTGCTCCCTAGACAATATGTAACCCTTGCTTACATTAGGAAATCACGAAACCAACATGGATTTTTGCAATTTTGTTCTCCATATACATAAACGATTGGTAAGAAACAGACTAAGCCCAACTGTTTTCATATTTTTGGTTAAAAATTGATTTGAAAACTCTACAGATCATGGTCATGTATTCAATTTCAATGCACTTTTATGCCCAGCTTGATCACTTATGTGAAATCGAATGTACAACTACCCAATTTCCAATTTGAAACCAATGCAATGTACATACACAAATTAAGTGTACAAGTCGATACATTCTCTCGTTTGCCAACCCATCCCCTATTATCATCATTGCAACTTGGGTTGCTCAATTCCAATATCCCATATCATTCAAGTTCAATTGAATTTTTCATTTGGCTTGTATGGCTACTCATGAGTGAAAAATATCTACAATTGAGCATTAATTAAGTGATGAATCTCAATTCTCGAAGCCAATTTGTGATGGGTACATTAACTATTTGGCCAAATTATTCATCATAAATAGTAAAATACCAATTAATCATTCACAATTTAGGCATAATTGGCCATTAATTAGGCACACACACCTAAATTTAAGCCGTCGATTTGTGCAAAAATGTCATTAAACACTCCTTGCATTTCATCAATTGCACACTTGATCACACAATGAGTATATACATGCTAAATTAACTCAATTTTAATCAAAAATTGATCAAATTTTAATTCAATTTGGCATTGCACACACAAAAAATTAGGTGCACAAATCCAATTTTTTGCTCAATTAGCAACGAAAATAAGACAATTCTTAATGTTTGCACACACATTTCTTGCAAAATCATCAATCTACAAGCATTTAGGTGTTCAATTTGATTACAATTTCATCAAATTAGGCATAAATTCCATCAATTAGGCACACACACCTAATTTTAGCAATGATTTAGCAACTCAATGGGATCAACTTAATCAATCAAAAATTGAACGGAGTAGGTCAATCCACTTACAATTGATTGCTTGCTCGCTTAGTCCTTGCTCCTCGTGTAGACACTCCATTGCACACACATGTGTGCAACTCCTATTCGGTCCAAAATTGATCAAAAAATTGACCAAAATCAACACTCAATCACATGATTAGGCATAGATTAGAGCAATTAAGAGTGATGATCCTCCTCAATTAAGGGGATTTAGCATACATTTCAAATCAAAATTAGTGGTTAGGTTATCATAATTAGCATGAAATTAGTACAATTAGCACGAATTTAGCATGAATGGGATGCAAAATTAGTGAAGGTTAGTGAAAAATTAGCAAAATCAAAAGAGAATTTAGGGGTTTTTGGAGTGAAATGACTCTATACACATCTAATTTAACCTAATTACACTACACACAAATCAAATCCTACCTAATTACAAGAAATCGGTAATCAAATTACTCTTATCTTTTGCAACCTCAACTACACTAGCATAGGCAACCCGTTCCCCGGCAACGGCGCCAATGTTGGAGGCTCGCCATAGCATATGCAATCTCCCATAAAATCTATCAATCCGGAGAGAGAGAGTATGACCCGGCTAGGGCTTGGAGGCATCACACAAAGAATGTGCGAGAGCATCATTGGATGCAAAGGTTGAAAGGATTCAAGAGCGTGCATCCTCCAATTCAAATAGAAATCATCTCAAATCAACTAATGCTAATCACACATCAAGCATCAATACAAGCAATCATCTACACACATCAAGCAACGAAGTGAAACACACTAATCTTGGAGTCTCTCAAGCACAACTCTAATTACATGCATTGACGATTAAGCACACAAGATCACATTCAAGTCGGCCACCCCAACCATGCCAATCATGGTGTCCAAATCAAGTCACACATAATCAAATTAAGCTCAAGTCTTCTTAAACCTACACACACACAAGCACACCATTAGAGGACAACTCTAATCCCTCAACCATGAGTACGCCCACTCTACTTAATCGAGAGAGTTAGATAAGGACTCCACTAATCGGAGTAGCTTAGCATAAGTAAGAGTTAGATTAGAAAAGATCAACACTTGAAAACAATGACGGAAAGTAGAGAAACATGATTGACAACATAATGAAAACTAGATTAATTAAGAGAGGATAAAACTAATTACATGTGACTAGCACTAGCCTTCCAAGCATGGACATTAAGCTCAAAGGCTAGGCCATCAAGACCTACTCTATGAAGAGAGTTCTCAAAAGGACCACTCCAGAATGACCTCTTTGCATAAGAGGGTTCCTTATAAAGGCATGCACCACAAACCCTCCTATTATGGGATTAAGTTGAGCTTTGTGGCTAGCATATACAACTTTGGAACTCCCAAGTAAGCCCAAGACCTTATACAATGTGAATAGAAAATATTGTGTACATCCATAGCATATCCCCTACTTGGTGCAACTGTTAGCCGTTGCTAACAATTCTGTTGAAAAGAGATGTCATGCTTATCACTATCTTGGTTCATATCACCTATGCATGAACCTTGGCATGTGGCTCTACGCAAGATGCTGATATGGGCACAAGAATTCACAACAAAATTGTTATTCAGAGGCTATTGAAAAATGATGTCGTGCTTGGCACTATCTTGGTCAATATGTATGCCAAATGTGAAGCACTTGAGAAAGCACAAAAAGTGTTTGATGAGATTCCTGTCCAGCACTGATTGTGGGATGTGTGCAAGAAGAGCAGCCCCATAGGCTCTCATGCTTGGCAGTTTCTTGGTCGAGATGTATGCCAAATGTGATGTGCTTGAGAAAGTACAAAAAGTGCTTGAGCAACTTCCTGTCCTAAATTTGTCTCTTGGAATGCATTGATTGTGGGGTGTGCGCAAGAAGAGCAGTGCCAAAAATCTCTAGGCTGCTCTTTTCAACAAAAGAAAAGCATTGAAATGCATTGGTTGCAGGTCCAGAAAGCTCTAGAATGTTTTCCACTTCCTACGCATAGTGTGGACTCTGGAATCCACTGATTGTAGTATTTTCCACAGGAGAAAACTCTAGTGTTTTTACACCAATTGCAATCGCGTACGCGTGCATCTTGAAGGCATGTAGCTCTACGCAAGATGCTCTTATGGACACAAAAATTGAGATTGATATTGTTAGTCACGGGTTGTTGATCACCTATGCAATTACCTATGCGTGCATCTTGAAGGCATGTAGCTCTACCCAAGATGCTCTTATGAACACAAAAATTGAGACTGATATTGTTAGTCATGTGGTGCTTGGCAATGCCTTGGGCGATATGTATGCTAGATGTGGTGCGCTTGAGAAAGCACAAAAAGTCCTTGAGGAGCTTCTTGCCAGGAATTTCGCCTCTTTAAATGCACTGATTGTGGGATGTGTGCAACAAGATCAAGGCCAAAAAACGCTAGGATATTTTTAGTGGATGCAAAGCATTGGAATGCACTTGTCCCATACTACACACAACATGAAGCAGATGCAAGTGGAAGGCGTTTCTACAAATGCATTCACCTATGCTTGCACCTTGAAGGCTAGTGACCTTATGCAAGTTGTTGACATGGGTGAGATAATCAATGAGAAGATACCTAGTCTGACGTTGTTGGTAAGGGATGTCATGCTTGGTAGTGCTTGGTTGATATGTATGCCAAATGTGGCATTGTCACAAAATGTCACCTCTTGGAAATCCCTGATTGTGGGATGTGTGCAATAGGAGCAGGGCCAAAAAGCTCTAGGATGTTTTCAATGGATACAAAGCATTGGATTGCTATGGTCCTAGGATACACACAACATGAGCAGTGCCAAAAAGCTCTAGGCTATTTTCAGCTTCCTATCTGGAGTGTGGACTCTTGGAATGTACTGATTGTGGGATTTGCCCCATAGGAGAAAGCTCCAATTTGTTTTCGCCACATGCAATCACCTACGTATTCATCTTGAAGGCATGTGGCTCTATGCAAGATGATGGTATGGACAAAAAAATCACAATTATATTGTTAGTTAGAGTCTATTAAAAAAAGATGTCGTCTTTGGCATTGTCTTGGTCGATATGAATGCTAAATGTTGCCTCTTGAAATGCACTGATTGCGGGACGTGCACAACAAGAGCAGGGCCAGAAATCTCGAGATTTTTTTAGCGGATGCAAAGCAAGTGTATCTCCATAAATTCAATCACCTATACTTTTGTCTTCAAGGCCATGCTTACATTTTGGGCATGTGGCTCTCACAAGTGCTGTAGGAGCTTCTTGTACGGAGTATGGACTCTTGGAATGCGCTGATTGCAAGATTTTCCCCACAATGTCATGGCCAAAAAGCTCTTGTCTATTTTCAGCATTGTCGCCTCTTGGAATGCACTGATTGTGGAAGGTGCGCAACAAGAGAAACACTAGAGGCTGTTGAGAAAAGCTGTCGTGCTTGCCATTGTCTTGGTTGATATGTATGTGAAGCGAAGGATCAAGGGACACTCTGCAAATGGAATCACATAAGCATGCATCTTGAAAGATGTGGCTCTATGCAAGATGTTGATATGGGCACAAGAATTCACAACTATATTGGTAGTAAAAGGCTCTTGAAAAGAGATGTCATGCTTGGCACTGTCTTGGTTGATATGTATGTGAAGTGAGGTCCTTTCTCCATATGCAATCACCTTAACATGCATCTTGAAGGCATGCGGTTCTACACAAGATTCTGATATTGGCACAAAAATTCACAATTATATTGTTAGTGAGAGGCTCTTGAAAAGAGATGTTGGGCTTGGAACTGCCTTGGTTGATATGTATGTGAAGCGAGGGCCTCTCCACAGCTGCAATCACCTACACATGCATCTTGAAGGCATGTGGATCTACGCAAGATGCTGATACGGGCACAAAATTCACAATTATATTGTTAATAGTCAGAGGCTATTGAAAAAAGATGTCGTGCTTAACACTCTCTTCGTCAGTACGTATGCCGCTTGAGAAAGCACAAAAAGTGCTTGATGAGCTTGTTGTCTTCCAACATTGATTGCGGGATGTGCGCAAGAAGAGAAGCTCCAGAGGCTGCTGAGCAAAGATGTCATGCTTGTGACTGTTTTGGTCAAGATGTATGCCAAATGTTGTGCAGTTGAGAAAGCACAAAAAATGCTCAAGGAGCTTCCTATCCAGAATGTTGTCTCTTGAAATGCAATGATTGCAAGATGTGTGCAAGAGCAACATCTCCAAAAATATCTAGGCTATTTTCAAGGGATGCAAAGTATGGGAATGCATTGGTTGTAGGATATGCACAATAGGAGCAGGGCGAGAAAGGTCGAGAATGTTTTTTGGTTCCTACGCAAAGAGTGGACTCTTGGATTCCACCGATTGCAAGATTTTCCATAGGAAAAAATTCTAGTTTGTTTCCACCAGATGCAATCATGTACGCGTGCATTTTGAAGGCATGTGGCTCTACACAAGATCCTGATATGGGCCCAAAAATTTAGGCTAATATTGTTAGTCAAGGGCTGTTGATAAAAAAAGATGTAGTGCTTGGCAATGCCTTGGTTGATATGTATGCTAGATGTGGTGTGCTTGAGAAAGTACAGAAAGTGCTTGAGGAGCTTCTTGCCCGAAATGAAACCTCTTTGAATGCACTGATTACGGGATGCGTGCAACAATAGCAGGGCCAAAAATCTATAGACAATAGGAGCATTGCCAAAAAGTTGTAGGCTGTTTTCACCTATGCTTGCACCTTGAAGACTTTCACATGGGTATCAAAAATTACAATGAGATTTCTAGTCAGGGATTGTTGGGGGTACAATGTCATGCTTGGTAGTATTTGATCAATTTGTATACCAAATGTGGTGTCCTCACAATAGCACAAAACCTTCTTGAACCGCATCCTCCCTGGGATGCCGTCTTTTGCAACAGGTTAAGTGCCCGGGGCAGTCACTTATCAAAAGACCCCTATATCATGTGCGTTCAAGAGGTAATTAATAATACCCCAATATACATACTATACTTACACTGTGATCCTATTTAAAAAAACCCCACCCCTCTCTGTATGTATACATTTTGATCTTTTAATAATCCTCTCCGGTTAACTCACGTGATATCATACACATTCTAAAAAGTGACCGCCCCGGGGTTAAGTGCAGGAGATGTCCAATGTCATTGATGCAAGGAAGTGCATTGACGATTGATATTCAATCACATGGTGAGTAAGTATTATCATTTTTTTATTTTTGACATTGAGAACTCAGTTAATGAACACACTGAAAATTGCACGCTGCAGTGGGAATGTCACGTTCCCTCGTATTATAAAAATTGGGGAGGACTGTGCAAACTCCCCCATGCAAGGAGACTTGCATGTTTTCTTTCTTTTTGAAACATAAAAATGGAACAACAAATTATCTTGTATGATCATGAACATTGAGCTTGAAAAAACTCTTAACACTCCTCGTGGTTTTTGGCATGGTAACCTTGAGAAGCACCATGATCCGTATCCAATTTATGTGGAGGTACACCTGTGAACCACGACGATCGGTATCCCAAACACTCTCAGGTAGAAAAAAACACGCTTTCATGAAAAATCTCTCTCTCTCTCTCTCTCTCTCTCTCTCTCTCTCTCTCTCTCACACACACACACACACACACACACACACACACACACACACACACACACACACACACACACACACACACACACACACACACACTCAGTTTCCAATATTTTGTTCAATCTCAATTCAATGCGGACGCAGCCAACGATGCACTCTAGTTTGGTTGGGAGTGAATGGAGAACTCTCAACTTCCAATCCATTGCTGCTTTCCACCTAGCATCTGCTTCTTGGACCATCTGCTCTTTCAGTGCATCTTCCTTAGCTTTAGAAAGCTAGACCACTGGCACTTGCTCGGCTTGAGTGATTGCTACTTGAAAATTGAACTCTCCTACTAGCTTGTTACCATATACATGTGGTAGTGATGTGTGTGAACACACTAGGACCGCCGGGGAATTTTTCCCTCTTTAGGAGGTTTTTTCCCCCGAGCATTGTATATACGCCCACCACTCTAGTGCTATCTATCTTTCCATTTCATACTAAGTAACACTCTCTCTATTGTGTGCCTTGAGCTTACTTCTTCTTCTCCAAGCTGTGTGCGTTTCTCCACAACCCTAATTCCAACAATTGGTATCAGAGCAGGTTACGTCCTCTCGGGCTTAGTCGCCAGCTGCTCTAGCACACGCATGCTGACTTTCTCCGATTTCAGTGAGCTTTGGCAAGCATTCGCAGGTCGCCAAAAATCTGGGGCAAGTTCGTGAGCTTAGTCTTCTCAGTAATTTTTGATTCGGCTCATTTCGGCCTCCGTTTCCACTACAGGCAGTACTGCATAGGCTATTTCGTCATTTTGTGCAAAATTTCTATCAGTGTTGTTTTTTGCATAACAGGTGCCTCATAGTCTTCTATGGTTTGTGCTATATAGCATGTGTTGTTCTCGCTCCGTTTCTCCTATTTTCGGGTAGTTTTCACATCAGGTGCAACATTTACCATGGTTGACAACAACACAGATGTGTTCAAGATGTTTGCTGCTGAGAACAGGTTGAATGGGGACAACTAACCCTATGTGGGCTTATATGATGCAACATGTTATTGTGTCAAAGGGCATCTGGAATATTGTGCAGGGCATTGATGTACATCCTAGTTCTGAGGATGTAGGCGATGTTGAGGATGTTGTAGGTCTTGCTGCAAGGATTGCTGCTATTAGAGTTGTTTTGCCTACGACAGAACAAGCTTGTTGGGATGTAAAGGATGCACAGGATCATGCATTGATTGCATTGTCTGTGAAGCGCACCATTGTTCCTCACATTCATTCAACAAAATCTGAAAAACAGACTTGGGATATTCTAGTAGGTCTTTATGCAAGCCGCAATGAGGCTAAAATTGCTCTGCTGCGTAAAGAGCTGGAGTCGAAGATTATGCATGAGGAAGATGATACGGAGACTTTCCTTGCTGGTGTCAAGGATATCAATGAGTACCTTATTTTTGCAGGTGAAGTCATTTCAGACAGGTCCCTTCTGCAGACTGTTCTTGATGCCTTACCAGATTCCTACCAGACTTTTGCTAGTACTTGGAGACTGATGACCCAAGGAAATCCTGAAGTTGTCAAGTTTGATGCATTATGCAGATTGCTATTGTCATAAAATCTAATATCTACACAACCCAAATGATTTTCTCATATTAAATTGATCACTTAATGTGGGAGAATAAACGGGAACAATTGTTAAGATATAGACATGTGCTTATAGATCTATCTCAACACGGGGCCAATGGTAAAGGGGCCCAAATGAGAGATCGTCTATCAAAGAACAAGGCTAACAAATGGATCATAAGACCTTAGGGTTAGCTTCATTGAAGACCTCCAATAATGTGTGTAAAAGGCCTTTGACCTTAGGTATGCTAGGGCTGAGCTTGAGGCGCGCGAACCCGACCCAGCTCGAGGTGCTTGGTGCTTGATGATTGAGGTTCTTGAGATTCTTGAGGTGCTTGATATGCTTGAGGTGCTTAATTATTGAGATGCTAGGGTTGCACTTGAGGTGAGAACCTAGCCCAAGCTTAAAGTGCTTATGATCCAAGCTTGTTTTGGGAACTGGGCCTATGCATGAGGGGCTTGAGGTGTCAAAAAATCAAAGATTCAATCCCTACAAGGAGGGGGCGAGCCCTACATGAGGGGGGATGAGAGAGAACACCCACACACTCACACAAGGCATGCATGGTACAAAGAAATCAAAAGGGACACTTGTCAAGTTCCTCCTCATGTTGGCCTCATCGTGTGCCTAAAGCCTATTGGTTGGCCACCCAAGGGGTCCAATAATAATTTAGGAGATTTAATTAATTGATGTAGCATTTATCTAGACCTCTCTCTCAAAGGGGAAAGGGGGACACTTGTCTCAAGGCTACCCTTGCTGCTTGTAATGCCTCCTGCTTATGATTGGCTAGGCCTGGAAGGGTCCAATGAGCTTCGAGCATGACCTAAGGTATGCTAGGGCTGAGATGGAGGCACGGGAACCCGACCTAGCTCGAGGTGCTTGTCCTGCTTGTCATGGTTGATGACTAAGGTGCTTGAGGTGCCTAATTATTGAGATGCTTGAGGTGCTTGACATGCTTGAGATGCTAGGGTTGCACTTGAGGTGAGAACCTAGCCCAAGCTTAAAGTGCTTATGAGCCAAGCTTGTGGTGGGAACTGGGCCTAGCATGAGGGGCTTAAGGTGTCAAAAAGTCAAAGATTCAATCCCTACAAGGAGGGGGCGAGCCCTACATGAGGGGGGATTAGAGAGAGAACACCCACACACTCACACAAGGCATGCATGGTACAAAGAAACCAAAATGGACACTTGTCAAGTTCCTCCTCATGTTGCCCTCATGGTGTGCCTAAAGCCTATTGGTTGGCCACCCAAGGGGTCCAATAATAATTTAGGAGATTTAATTAATTGATTTAGCATTTATCTAGCCCTCTCTCTCAAAGGGGAAAGGGGGACACTTGTCTCAAGGCTACCCTTGCTGCTTGTAATGCCTCCTGCTTGTGATTGGCTAGGCCTGGAAGGGTCCAATGAGCTACAAGGGGGGGTCGACCCAAGCAAGCTAGGGGGTTTCTTAGGGGGTATACTCACCCACACACACTCACAAACACTCTCATTGTGTGCTATGCAAAGTGCAGGAACTCCCTCTCCTTCTCCAAGCAAGTAGAGGTTGAGATCCTACACCAACACTCTTAGATATGGAGTGCAAATCCAACCAAGAGCCATGCTTCAATGCTTAAGATTGCCATCTCCTTCTTCTTCATTACTATGCTATTATGTATACTTGCAACAAGAGTTATGATAAGTGAGGAACTAATTCTTTCTCCTACGAAATGTTTCTTCTTCCTCTTCCCTACCCTCATTCCCTGCTAGCTCTCTCCACCTTCGAAGGTGTTTGAGGTCTTGGGACTGAGGCTTGGGATAGTTACAGGTTTCTTCAAGTTTATGTTATGTTTGTGATGCATGAATCTTTCCATATTCATTGCATCACCTAGGTCACAAGGAACACAAATATTGTATTGTAACAAGTCTCTCTTAATGGGAGAATTTATAATACAAATGCCTATTGGAGGGGGGACCGGCTCCACATAAATCCGGTCCTCAACTGTTGTCATGTTCTCTAAATTCTCTCTCTTGCAAAAGTATTGTTCATGCCAAGTTAACTAATTGCTATGGTTATGTTGCTATCTTCAATTATGTTCAACCGCTATGCTCACAAAGTCATTTCTCAAAAGTACTCTCATTAATTTCCGCTACTCTCAAATTAAATAGGCCAATTTCATTACAGCTATTGCAAGAGTCACTTTCTAGGAAAAACAAAACTAGGTAGCTTGGAGTTGAACAAGCTTTTATTGCTTCTCAAAGAAAGGGTGGTAACAGCAATGCGGCCACTTCTTATGGTTCTGCTGCGAGTGGCAAAACTTCTATTCCTAGTGCTTCTGCTGGCAGCAATTCATCTGGAAATTTTGGTGATAAGGGCAAAAAGAAGACGCGTTTCCATTATTGTAAAGCTAATGATCACTTGATCAATTCATGTCCTAAGTTGAAGGCCATAGAGGCTAAGAAGAAAGAGGGTGGTTCCACTGCAAATGCTAGTTCCACTACAAATGGAGTCATTGTTGAGTCTTCTGTGAAAGGAGACTTTGTTGCTGATGTTGATGTAGAATGGGCTTTTAGCGCAGAGTGCTTATTGCTGCAAATGGCAGTTCCTTCACACTTGTTGATGCACTTTACGTACATAGGATCAAGAAGAATCTCTTGTCTGTATCCGCACTTGCTAGACTTGGTCTTGTAGTCAAATTTGTGGATCAATGATGTACAGTTCATGATCTCAGTTTTGGTGATGAAATTGTTGCATCTAGCCTTTTGTGCCGTGGGCTGTATAAGCTCACTTTGCATGAAAAGTGTGGAAAAATTTTTGCAACAGCTGTTGCAGATTCAAGGGCTATTTCAGATGCAAAACTTTGGCATGCACGTTTTGGTCATCTGAATTTTTCCAGTTTGCTACGTTTGCAGAAATCTGATATGATTGCTTCTTTGCCAACTCTTGAAGCACCTATCAAACATGTTTGTGAAGGCTGTATTGTGGGTAAGATGCAACGTTCTAAGTTTCCAAAGGATGGTTCAATTCGGGCTACATGCAGGTTGCAGCTTGTTCATAGTGATGTTTGTGGGTCCATGCAAACTCTGTCCTTGGGCAATTACCTTTACTTCATGACTTTCATTGATGATTACTCCATGCATGCATGGGTATTTCCTCTTAAAGCAAAGTCCAAAGTTTTTATGTGCTTCAAACAATTTCTGGCTATGGCTGAAAATGTCTCGAAATGTACTATGGGCACCCTCCATTCCGATCGAGGGGGGGAGTAGGGTGAAAGCATGTATAGGTGGACCGCTTTTGCCACTATATAGTATATGGTTTTTGGGGTTGAGAAAATGGGTGGTTTAGGCGTTTGAAACAGTGGGATTAAATTCAAAATTTATGGAAAAAAGGGATAAAATTTGACGTGTACTAAGTGAAAGAGCTTACTCATTAATGATCACCTCAAGGTACGTTCAAGTACTTAATGCAAATATTCTCTCGAGTCTCGTCCCTCCCACTCTGTCTCGCTCGTTCCTCCCCCCTCTCTCTGTCTCGCCAGCGCCATTCAGGTTTCTGATTCCTTCTTTCCTCCCTCCTTTGCGTTTCTCTGCTAGGCGAAGCAACAAGCAGCAACATCACAACAACAGCAAGCAAATTCAGGAGGAGTACTTTTTGTTGGGCTGGTCATCAACTTCAGTCAAAATCCCCTACAACAGCAACAGGTATTTGTCATCATGTAGCTTGAAGCATTCTATCTCGAATGTTGGTTGAATTTGAATGTGGCTGGTTTTCCTAGGTAGCATTTCCAGGTAGCATTGATCCATGCTTTAACATGATTCATGTAGATGTAGAAGCGATGTATGCTTGTCTCTGAATGTGTGGCAAGATAACCAAAGGGGGCTTGGCCTACTGGTTAAAGTGAATGGGTGGGTGCGTAAGGACCCAGGTTCAACCCCTGGCGATATGGTCTGTCCTCTTTTGGGTGGAAAGATAATCATGGATTGTAACTATTAATGATGCATGTGTAAGTTTAGAATTTATTTCTGGAATATATATGCATTGTGCACATCTAATTGATCACCATTGTGAATTCTTTATACGAATGCATCATGCAGCTTGAAGCATGAATGCAGGTTTTATCAACTGTGTGTGCATGCTTATACGAATGCATCATGCAGGTTCAAGCATGAATGCATTTAACTATTGATCTTGTATCTATGTGGCATTTGTGATTTTTTCAGGATGAAGAACCAGGCTACAAAAGGACCTTCAGACTCTGACAAGGGTACACCTAGGAAGGGAAAGAGCTCTACGCAGGAGTCGCCTATCAAAACAGGTTAGATGCATCATGCATGCATTTCTAAAATTGGTTTTATGTCTTGTAAAATTTCTGAATTTTTTGCACATGCATGCTACAAAAAGAACTTTTGAGTCCCCCAAGGGTACACCTAAGAAGCAAAATGTTGAGCAGGTTAGATGCAGGTATTTCCCCCATGGATTCAATTAAAGTGTTGCTTTATTAGGAAAAAATAGTGTGCACACCACTAGTAAATATCAAGTGGGTGAACCCCACTTTTTATGGGTATAGCACCACTGATAGGATGTGTTGAAGTGGTGCACCTGCAACACCCTTTAAAGTTGGGCAGAAACCATGGTTGCATCACTACATAGTTATACTGATATGGTGCACCATCTCTTAAAAGTGATACTGGACCACTTTAAAGTGCTGGGCAACACTAAAAAGAGGTAAGGTTCTAGTAAAAACTAGCGATACAATGGGTGCATCACTTTCCAGTGGAAAACCCTAACTATTTTGTGGTGAAGCATCACTTTTAAGCGAAGAATCACGACGGTGCACCACTTTTCAGTGGTTTTACACACTTTTAAGGTACCGAATAACGTTCTATTTAAGAAGCACCACTTTCTAGTGGTAAACTATAAAGTGGTGCTTCTTAACTAGAACGTTATTCGGTACCTTAAAAGTGTGTAAAACCATTGAAAAAGTGGTGCTTTTTAACCTCAATGTTATTTGGTTTAAAGTGGTAAACACCAATAACGTGGTGCTCACCACTTTTTGTGGTTCAAATCACATTTAAGTGGTGTTTATAGTGGTGAAGACCACTAAAAAGTGGTGAACATCACTATAAAGTGGTGCTCCTTAACTAGAACGTTATTCGGTACCTTAAAAGTGTGTAGGACCACTGAAAAGTGGTGCTTCTTAACCTGAACGTTATTTGGTATAAAGTGGTAAACACCAATAAAGTGGTGGTCACCACTTTTTGTGGTTCAAATCACATTTAAGTGGTGGTGCGTGATGGTCAACCACTTTCAGTGTTGTAGAACCACTTTTTAGTGATGCTTTACAAAACTGCAATAATCGTTAATTCTGCATCTCTGCTAAAAGTGGTGGTTAAGTGCTTTTAAGTGATGAAGCTTTATAAGGAGATACCACATTCTATTGGTGTAGCACCACTTTTTAAGTGATGAAGCTTTACAAGGAGATACCACATTCTATTGGTGTAGCACCACTTTTTAGGAGTGTAGCACCAGTTTTAAGTTGTGTACAGCAATTCACATCGGTGTAGCAGAACTGAACAATGGTTCAGCCCACTTTTATGTGCTGGAGCACCACTTTAAAGTGGTGAAGAAACACCAAAAGGGGATGTATCACTAGAAAATAGTGGTGTAGCAGGACTTTTTAGTGTTACCTAACCAGTTTAAGCGGTTGAGAACCATTTAGTGGTACACCACCACTTAAAAATTTTGCAGTACCACTGAGAATGGTGCAGAAATCATTTCAACCACTTCTTATTGTTGATAAAACAAGTTTAATTATGGCTCATTACATACTAACATGCATTCTTATATGTTTTTACAGGGAGGTGGACAGTACCACGAGTGGCCTTACCCACTCAAACAAAATTTTGCTTCACCAAGGAAGATTTTCATACCGAATATGGGCTATGCTTGGTTGGCCAGGATCCAAAGCTCCTATGTGATGATGATTTCTCAGATGAGAAGTGGCTTAGTGTATGGCTTTACAAGCACCACCAAAAGGAGAAGATGCATTTAAAGGGGCTGAGGCCTGAAATGTATGAAGAATGTCTCCTTCTATACCACAAAGTATATCAAGGAGCTCCCCCAAACAACAAGGTAGGTGTGCATTTTGCACATGGATTTACTTGGCAGAAGTGCAAGGCCGCTGAAGATTCTGAAGGTTTAGTTGCATGGGATGTGTATGCTGAAGGTGTTATCAAAATGTTACGCCAACATAAAACTTTAAATAGGAAATTGGAGAAATGGAGGTCCACAAACGGTCCATGTCTTGGAAACGAGTGGAAATTTAATGCATAAAATATGCCTAATCACACGCTTTGACTGGTAGACATACTCAGGTGGACATCAATTTTTAGGGCAGGCTAAGGAGGAATTTCTAAAGAAGTGGGCCTTTGGCTTGATGGGAACATTTGGAATGTCAAATGTTTCCTCGACTACATTTTCTGCGTCAGCGCGGCTGATGTAGCAGCTATTTCTAACATGAAGGCTAATGGTGCTGAAAAGTTAAAAGAGAAGCAACAATGTCTCGAAGCAATAAAAATTTCTTTAGAACAATCAAAGACAAAGAGAGATGAGCAGGTTGGTTTGATGCGAGGCGCCGCCAAGATCGTAGAGAGAATGAACAAGGATATGGAGGAACTCAAGTTGCATAAGGCTGGGCTTGTACCAAACGAGGAAGCAATGGCAAAGCTTGAGACCTTGATTCAAATCAGAAAGGAGGTGCTCAAAGACATGGGACTTGATATTCAAGTGCACAATCTCTATAACCTAGGTGAAGAGGCAGCACAGTTTTACAGGTATGTAAGCTTGATTGATTCACCTAGTAGTAGTTGATATTACTTAAAAGTGGTTAAACTCTAATTAGGAAAAAATGGTTAGAGACCATTTTATATGGTAAAAGACCACTTAAATGTGTTTATATAACACTCTTAAGTGGTACCACATAAAGTGATGAAGACTCTTGAAAGTAATGCACAAACACTTATACTATTTAATAAAGTACGCAATGCTATTTTTTTTACAGGGTCAGCATGACACTTTGTTATGGGAAGTAGAAGTGGCGACAGGGCATCTTCGATTTGTGGAAACGATTATTAATTTGTTCAAGTCAAAAATGCCTATCCTTCCTGTCAGGCCGCCTGTTCATTTGGGATCGGACAATAGCTGTGTGCAGTTAGGTGATTGTATTGCTTGTGGATGTCTATCATGCAGACTGTTATTATCGGTGTCTACATGCTCCGGTGTCAACATCCGTATCACCCACTTTGTTTTGTAACTGCCTGTAAGTCTGCCGGCCAGTGTCTATTTCATGGATATGAGGACCCTTTAAAAGATGCTTTGAAGCTGCTGGCACCTGGAGAGGCAAACATGGATGAGCATGTTGGTACAGGTAATCCATGTTTTTATACCTTATGATATGAAGTTGATTGTAGATTCATTTCTTGACCATTTTGTTTCTTTTCTCCATGTAATTGCAGAGAAAGATCCAATGGAAGGCATCTATGGATCTCCTGTTTGATGGAATTGGTAATATTATGTGGAACGTTCTTCTCTTTGAATGTTCACATAACTTAATATTGAGTATTATTACATTGTCTTTTATGTAGCACACTCCCAAGCTGGGTCATCACGTAAGCCCAATATTGATAGCATGTGTGGTGGGTGCGGGGATAAGAATGCATCCCAGAAACAAGCAGGTGAAGACACTCCGGACCAACTAAAGGCAGAAAAAAGGGCTGAAAAAAGAGCAGATGTAGTCGGAGCTCAAGGTGACGCATCCAAGGAGTCACCGAGGTGCCTCTGAAGCTAGAACCTGCATTAAACAAGGATGTAGAGGACTCTGAAAAATCATCTGAGAAGCCAATTGAAAGGGATACAACAGTGAACCTTCCTGATGAGGACTCAGAACTTCTTATTTCACATTGAGTTTGTGCAAAGATTTTGGGGCGTAGGAAAAAGAGGAGCAACACTGAAGAGCGCACCACACAAAGAAAAAAGCTAAGGTTGCATCCGAGCCTCCATAGCATACTCTAGGAGGTAAAAAATCCAAGG
Source organism: Adiantum capillus-veneris (assembly GCF_014529385.1). Lineage (NCBI taxonomy): Eukaryota > Viridiplantae > Streptophyta > Polypodiopsida > Polypodiales > Pteridaceae > Adiantum > Adiantum capillus-veneris. The sequence continues at coordinate 155,959,071 of NC_140934.1, forward strand.
AGCCTTCATCTGCTCGGAAAAAGACTAACCTCCAAGAACCCAACCTTAAACCTCCCAAACCAAAGTCCCGCAAGAAACTTCTGTAGCCCCTATTAACCTTTTGTGCTTTGTAGCCTCTTTGTAATTTTGTCTTTGTACCCTCATTTTGATGATAATGAAACGACGGGTTTATTTTTCATTCACTAGTTGTTTATTGCTCATTGATTGTCTATTTATTGTACCCATATTGTTCATTGATTGTCCTCATATGAGCATCTTCAAGTAGAGCTTATTTTCTCTCTCCAGTATCTCCTACCAAGTGGACTGTTGCCATAGAAGTTCAAGAAATTAATGAAATGGAAATCAACAGCCTGGAAGGTATACTTTTCAAGTGTATTTTGAAAAGGTTAATATGTCAGTCTGATTGAGGTTTTTAAGGCATGGTACTTGTCTATGGCAGAACTTAGCTGGATTGGAGATGTTCAAGAACCAGATGAGAAGGTTGAAGACATAGCAGCTAAGTAGGATGCAAAGCAGGATGCAGATGTAACACCAGATAAAGTAGAGGAAGACCAGGAACCGGCAGTTTACCCCGAAATTGAGGAGATTTCGCCAAATTTCCCTAGATGGGGATATCTTGTTTCGAATTTCTGCAAGATCAAAAAGCTCATCATCCTTGATCTCGATGGACTATTCGTGAAACGAGATGTAACCAAACGTGATCCAAAGACGGGACAACTTAAACACCCTCCACGTCCAGCTTCTGATAGAGTTAAACTAAAAAGAGTGGACGAGAAGTTGTGGATCTACTACCGTAGAGATGTTGAGCAATTTGTTTGGGATTTGAGGCAAATAGCAGATGCAATGATTTGGAGCACTTGTACTGCTGATAACATTGAGCATATCCTCTGTACATGTTGGCCAGACATATGGGAACATAGGACTTATTATTTTAGGGATTTCTTCTTAAACTGGCAATGTGAAAAGTGGTCGTATTTTGAAGAGATTGCTGGAGCTCCAAGAGACCTTGCAGGTGAACCTGTGTCTTTCAAGCCCCTTTACCATGTTTGGAACAAGTTTCCAGAATACGACTCCTCTCGAACATTGCTGGTAGATGACTCCAGATATAAAAATCTGCGCAATGTCTGGGACAACTGTATATGTCCACGCACCTTTGATCCTCTTGATGAAGAACAAGACCCTGATTACCTCACGCGCACACTGTTGCCATGGCTGTGCAGATGGGCACTAACCCCCAATACCCTAGAGTATACAAAGGAAAACCCCATCAACAATCCCAAAGATGAACTTTCGAGTCTAGTCTTTGAGCACTTTGTTATAAATGGAGATGAATGAGATTGTACATCCGGAAGTGCCAGAAACGTTATATATTGTACATTCTTGGTGGATATGTAGACGTTTTTGGATAATTGTTGTAATATACTTTTTGTAATATACAGAAGTTCTGGCACTTTACTGTCTCTGCATTATACATGTCTCTACACATCTGAATGTCTCAGAACCACTTTTTCGTGGTGCTAAACCCCTAAAACATGGTTAAATTTTTATTATATTATTGCAACAGTTTTTTTGGAACTGCAACACCATTTAATGGTGATGTTTGGGGGGAGTGGTGAAGCATTCTTAACCACCTTTTAGTGGGGCTAAATCACTTTTTAGTGGGGCTAAACCACTTTTAGTGGGGCTAAACCACTTTAGTACCACTAAAAAGTGGTAAATTTTTATTGAGTTTTTCTGAAACTGTAACACTTTTTAGTGGTGATGTTTGGGGGGGGAGGGGGAAGTGGTGAAGCATTCTCAAAAACCAACATGTCAATTCCATCGTACGTTTACACCAATTCCATCTTGTTCAATCTTTCACTAGATGATATAAAATCATATTTGATTTACAATTCAAAGGGCATGCTATTATATATTGCCTCATGGTTTTCATTGGAAAGTTCCAACACTTCTCCTATGCCATCGAGCACTACAGGCTCCATAGGGAACTTTATTGCCCTTATCAAGTGGGAATATATGAAAACTACTGGCTTGTTATCCCACAGCTCATACAAGTTTGCTTGTAGGGATTTATACCAATGGCCCGTGACCATATAAGTGTGCTTCTCTATCTTGTTGCCCCATGCATCAATTTGCTCGTTAGTTGTTAGTCCCTTAGCTACTACACACTTCAAAATATAGAAGTCAACAGCCTCCTCATTATTCTCTTCAGAAGTGACAGCAAAATTGTCTCCAGGTGTGAGAGCTGATCACTTAAGGAGTCATAATGACCTGCATAAGTGGCACCATGGAACTCCTCATCGTCTGAGTCTCCGTATGATTGGGAATCATTAGCAAGTGGCTCCAAAGTGTGATATTTCCACGTCTCCACATGTGATCTGTTCATACACTTTCTCCAATGGCCAAGCCTGCAAAGGAAAACAAAAGCATGACAACTGTTTTGATAGCAATGCACAAGTGTTGTTATCAGAATACCCATTCACACAGTGCATTGCTCTTGAGCCCTTCAATGGTTTGCAGTCCCATTGATGGGATCGCTGAACATTGCCTAGCTTGACCTCCCAGAACACGCTACTGACCTCCCTCTTTTGCTTGTCATACATAGTAGTTGCTCCAGTACTGAGATGCATTCTCACAAAAGAGACAACTTCAACTGTACAAGTCAACCGTACGCTATTTTGCTTCAATTTCTCATGAGTTAGAGCCCTTTTAATGACAGCCCCAGCCCCATCATGTTCCCCCTTTCCATGTCCTGAGCAAAAAAATTTCCAATTCATTTCCATGCCAGTAAGGCTCCAATATCTAGCAACAAAGTAAAACGGTCGCTTTGCTTTAAATTGTGAAGCTGCGCCATCAGACCAAACCCAATGTTTTTTAAAGCTTAGCCCTTGATCTCTCAACCATTGAGCATGTAAGATAAAAGCATGCTGCACAAATAAGGTGTCATGTTGTTTATCATCTGAGACAAAAAAGGGCATGGTCTTCTTTATTGCACCCGATGCGATGCGGAAATAAGTAATCAGGACAAAGATAGTGACCTGCTTAGTGTACCAATGCATTGACTGGATCTCATTTTGCTCCTTGAAGGAGTAGTTCTCTGCAAAGTCAATGACAGAGACAACCACATCATCTGGAAACAAAGAAATGCACTCCTTGAACTGTTGTGCTTGCCACCTAAATATAAAATTGTGAGTGACATACTTCTTCAAGTGGTCTTCGTACACTCGCAAAAGTTCTCTAGGCAGCATTTTCTTGTGGACAATGTCTTTCACAGTGCTCTTTCGAGCTTCATTGTTTAATCCAGTGGCACCCACTATATTTTCGAAAAACTTCACAAATACTTGCTTACTCTGCTCAACTTCTTCTCTTGGACAGATCTGAATATTACCTACACCGCATGCATTGCATGTTCCCATTAAGCATTGGTAGCTATGGAAACTATGTTCTGCAAGTATAGGGGAGAGTATAGACTCCAACAGTGAAGTGGTACTCATACTTGCATTTTTGTATGCAAGACATCCATGGTTCGAAACTTCATCATGATGAAGGCATATTGGGCAGTTGCACATGCAGCAAGAACCATGAAGATCAAAACTTCGAGTCCGCTACTCCCTCTTTAAGGAAAATCATTTGTACATGCACAATACAACAGTAGGTGTAGCGATCCCTCAATTTTCGGACAAAGAACGGTTTCATAGACTCGAAGCAACGTTGCAAAATCTGAATATCTGCATACTTTGTCTTGAATCTTAAATAAAGCTCCACCTGCAATATACATGTATACAAATGTTAAAAATAAACTTAGCATTCAAAACTGGTTAAATTGTTTCAAAACATTAAAAAGTGATTCTATATCACTAAAAATTGGTGTGCACCACTAAAAACTAGTAATGATACATTCAATAGTATTGTTTTACCTGTGAAAATAATGCACCACAAATACAAATTAGTGTAGAAACTAGTAACCATACAAAAGGTAGAATATTAAGAGGTTGTGTGAGGACAACTTAATACTGGTGAGAAGCCGCATTCAGCATAACTAAAAAGTGGTTTGGCACGACTTCAAAGTGAATACTAGGCGACAGACCAACATTAGCACTAGATAGTAGTCCAACACAACTTGAAAGTGGAGGAGCCCTTGTGAAAAGTGTTTGATGACCACTTTAGAGTGGTGAGCGACTAGTTCAAAGTGGCTAGTCACCAATTAAAATCTAGCACTTAAAAAGTAGCTAGGAGGGACAAAATACTAGGCGACATACCAGCATCAGAACTAGATAGTGGTCCAACACAACTTGGAAGTGGAGGAGCTCTTATGAAAAGTGCTTCATGACCACTTGAGAGTGGTGAGCAACTACTTCAAAGTGGACAGTCACCACTTGAACGCGGATTCTGGTCACTTGAATGCGGTTTCTGGCCACTTGAAAGCAGGAACTTGCCGCTTGATTGCAGTGACAAGGTTTTAGATACCACTTGAAAGTGGTGTCTTGCCACTTGGGAGTGGTGCCTCATCACTTGCATGGAGTGATGACTGACGTAGTGACTTAGCACGTGAAAGTGGTGTCTCACCACTTGATGACCACTTGAAATTAGTGAGCAACTACTTGAAAGTGGGCAGTCCCCACTTGAATGCTGATTCTGGTCACTTGAATGCGGTATCTGGCCACTTGAAAGCGGGAGCTTGCCGCTTGATTGCAATGACCAGGTTTAAGCTATCACTTGAAAGTGGTATCTCACCACTTGATGACCACTTGAGAATGGTGAGAAACTAGTTCAAAGTGGGTAGTCACCACTTGAACGCGGGTTCAAGTCATTGGAATGCGCTGTTCGGCCACTTGAAAGTGGTGTCTCACCACTTGGGAGTGGTGTCTCACTACCTGCATAGAGTGATGACTAACGTAGTACTTTGCACATGAAAGTGATGTCTCACCACTTGATGACCACTTGAGAGTGGTGAGAAACTAGTTCAAAGTGGGCAGCCACCACTTTAACGCGTTTTCTTGTCACTTGAATGCGGTGTCTAACCACTTGAAAGCGGGAACTTTCCGCTTGATTGCAGTGATAAGGTTTTAGTTACTACTTGAAAGTGGTGTCACACCACTTGAGAGTGGTGCCTCACCACTTGCATGGAGTGATGGACTGACGTAGTGACTTAGCACATGAAAGTGGCTTCTCACCACTTGAATGCGGTCAGACACCACGTGAAAGTGGTTTTTATACGTGTAAGTGTTGTGTCCACCGCTTCATTGTGGTGTGACAGCACTTGTAAGTGTTTACTAACAAAATGTGTTCAAACTCCACTAATATGGTTTTGGTTACCATCATAAGGTGGTGGGCACCATTCGTGCAACAGCAGTAAAAAGTCTATGGCACTACTATAACTGTTGCACCATGACTAAAAGCTACTACATCACTTGAAAAAAGTGAGTTGCACCACCAAAAACGTTTGCACCTGTAACACCCCTACGAGTTTGTAAAACACGTCTGTTAGCATTGGGTAAACAAGACTTTTTAGTGGGTGAACACCACTTTGTAGGGTTTACGGTGAAGCGTTGGTGCATTTCTAGTAAAAATTATTTCTTAAACATTAAAACCTGCTGCAAAACATTAAAAACTGGTTCAAAGACACTAAAAAGCGGTGTGGAAACACAAGTAAAAGTGCTTCAAAAACATTTAGAACTATTGATCAAATTTTAGAAGTGGTTCAGATACAATTAGAGACCAGTATATTAATGTTTCACCACTTTTTAATGTTGCAGCACCACTAGAAAGTGGTGCAAAACACCAAAACAAGTTGTAGCACTAATAAAAAGAAGTATAGAAACATAATGTTATGGCAGTAATGAGTTGTAGCACCAATAAAAAGTGGTATAGAAACATAATGTTGTAGCAGGAATATGAGTTGCAGCACCAAGAAAAAGTGCTAAAAAAATATATCAATTACCTGAGGCTCCTCAAGAAGGTGGATTGGATGCTTTACATATGAACATCTAGCTAGTCTCTTACTACAAACATCTTTCTTGTTGGGGGACACCCTCGTCTCATCCGTCCAAAATTGAAAGACTATGCCTTTAATAGTTTGAGTGATGTGAGTTCTCCGTGCATCATCTCTATGACACGCAAATGCAGGGAACAAACCATCAGATTCACTTGACACTATTAAGTGATGTTTGGCTGAATATAAGTTTCTTTTGTGGATCCCCATAAGCTTGGCAGCTTGCGGTATGCTCATGTCAGTGTTTTGCTCCTTGCTTCCACCATTCACCAACATCATCATTGTTGATGATTTCTTTAAAAAAAACTCGTCTGAAGATCTTGGGACCTTCACATGATTCTAAGTGTTGCGGATGTTTCTCAGCATAATTGCTTCGAACTCTTTGGATTTGCTCTACATAGTAAGGAAGCAAGGATGTTGAAGAAGTTCATCAAAGATTTCCTTCCTACCACTTGCATCCATTCCCACAGTTAATGTATCAAAGTGTTGTGCCATAGATTGACATATCCTTCGTTTCTTTCTTTCATCCATCTCCCCTGTATTGCTTTCCATCACAAAGTTGACCATTGCTTTCATTTCTGAGCAGCCCAATACTCCCTCATTAATTTTTTGCACTGAAGTTGAGCTTCTCTACTCAATGACGATGAGCTGATAGACAGTTCTTCACTGTGCTCCATTGTTGCAGTACTTTCAAAGGATTGCTCTACAAGAAATACAATACAAATCATAACTACACGCTATACTTTTAATTAATACATGGCACTTCTTGCACTAATTAGCAAGATACTAACAAAGCATAATAAGTGTTTACATACCTCAAGAATCATCAAGTAGAAGAGGAACCTATAGAGATAGAGTTTGTGAGAGAGAGAGAAAGAGTGCTAAGAGAGAGAGAGAGATGAGTGCGAGCTCAAACACAAGAGGAGCCATGCTTAGAGAGAGAGAGAGAGAGAGAGAGAGAGAGAGAGAGAGAGAGAGAGAGAGAGAGAGAGAGGGGGGGGGGGGGGGGGGGGGCTGAGCGATACATAAAGCTCAGGAAGAGCTTTGTGAGAGAGAGACAGAGAGGAGCTAGATAGAGCTCCAAGAGAGATCTCAGAGACAAAGAAAGCTCAAACAGGTTGAAGCGGGAAAGAAGTGGCCCAGCGTTCAGCAGTAAATTACATTTAGTCTCATTAATTGTGGTACGTTAGGAGACTTAATTGACGTACCTTAGGAGAGTGATATTCTTTTTGAGATTTGAAGCACTTTTAAAACACCCACTTTTAAGCACAAAAAAGCAATGTCCTTGCATTACTTTCCAGGCCACCTATAGATGCTTTCACCCATTATATGTCTCATGAATTTAATGCATTTCTGGCTAGTCGTGGGATAAAACACAAATGTATAGTGCCTTATACACATCAGCAAAATGGGGTTACTGAGAGGAAGAACAGGTCACTGACGGAAATGGCACGATGTATGGTCAAAAGCCAAGCTTTGCCGCATTCTTTTTGGCTTGAGGCCATCATGTGTGCTACTGATGTACTTAACAGGTGTCCTACGAAAGCTTTGCAATCTATTACTCCATATGAATCATGGCATGATACAAAGCCTTCCATTGAGCACATGTGTGTTTTTGGCCGTTTGGCATATACTTTGGTGCCACAAACACAGCGCACAAAATTGGATGATAAGGCTGTCAAATGTATTTTTGTTAGTTATAGTGCTGAAAGCAAAGGTTACATGTTATATCATCCGTAAACAAAGCGTATTTTGGTTTCACGGGATGTAGTGTTTGTGGAAGATTCTGTTTAGCCCTTGCTGTCATGTACTAGAGACAGTAATGTAAGCTCGTAGGACATTTATGACACTTTGTTGCTTCTTTTCAGTGGTGGAAATACAAATGTAAGTTCCAATGAGACAAATGTACAACCTATGGGGGTTTCTGAAAATGTTACAGATCAGCCTATTACTTATGCAGATGTACATGATGTACTTGATGATGAAAGGGCTGAAAATGAGTAGGCTAGAGGTATGCCAAAATGGATGGTGCACACTTTGCGTGATAGTAAATTGGATGCACCTTTTTTTATTCATAATCGTTCAGGATCTCGCCATGCATCTTATGCATCAGATTGTTATGCTTTGGCTGTGTCTAGCTTACATGATGTTGAGCAGCCTCTGTCTTTTGATGAAGCATAGAATTCAAAAAATTGGATGGCTGCCATGTAATCAGAATATGATGCACTTATAGAAAATGACACATGGACTTTATGTGATTTGCCTCCTGGCAAAAAGTCCATTGGTACGAAGTGGGTTTACAAGTTGAAACGCAAGCCGGATGCTGAGATCGTTCGCCATAAGTCTTGACTTGTTGCAAAGGGTTATGCACAACAAAAAGGCATAGATTATGAAGAGACCTTTTCTTCCACTTGTCGTTTGACTACTGTGTGTTTTCTATGTGCATTAGCAACTCATTTTGGTTGGGATGTACATCAATCAGACATTGTTACTGTTTTCTTGAATGGTGACATATTTGATGAAGTTTATGTAACGCAGCCTCGCGGTTTTGTCATAAAAGGACAAGAGGACAAAGTGTGTAGATGTAAGAAGGCTTTGTATGGGTTGAAGCAATCTCCTCATGCTTGGTATGAGAAAGCTGACACTCATTTGGTTAAATGAGGCTTTCATAACAGTCCAATAGAAAGCACATTGTATGTAAAGCATGAGGGTGATGTACTTCTCATTGTGGCTCTTTATGTCGATGATTTGCTGATCACTGGACCAAATGAGAGACATATTGCTGAATTTAAGGCTGATTTGAATGTTACTTTCAAGATGAAAGATTTGGGACTGTTGCATCATTACTTGGGTATACAGTTTAAGCAGTGTGATGGTGGTATTGCCTTGTGTCAAAAAAGTTACAAAGAGACATTGCTATGTAAGTTTGGACTTGAGGATTGAAAACCTATTGCCACTCCCATAGAAACAGGTTTGAAGTTGAGTCTACATGATGCTGGAGATCTTGCTGATGTCACTCTATACCAAACTGTTGTTGGCTGCCTCATTTATGTATGCAACACGAGGCCAGATATTCAGTTTGTTGTCTCATAGGTCAGCAGATTTATGCATAGCCCAAGGTCTAAGCATTGGCAGGCTGTCAAGAGGATTTTCTGCTATCTTAGTGGCACTTTACATCTTGGCTTGTTTTATCCCAAGGCGGGATCATTGCCGCCAGACTTAAATGCTTTTTCGGACTCAGATTGGGCTGGTTGTTTTGACACGCGAGTGTCCACAAGTGGTTTTTGTTTCATGCTTGGCAGTTCATGTATATCATCGTTGGGCAAGAAGCAACCTACTGTGGCCACTTTGAGTTGTGAGGCTGAGTACAGGGCACTCTTCATAGCTACGGATGAGTGTGTATGGCTCATAAGCCTTATGGCTGATTTGGGTGTTGGACAGGGCATTGCCAACACTATCTACACTGACAGTCATAGCGCATTGGCAGTTTGCAAGGAACCCCATTTTTCATGCTCGCACAAAGAACATTGAGGTTCATTACCACTATGTCAGGGAGAGGCTCTCAGCAGGAGAGATCAGCTTGGCTTATGTGCCAACACAGGACAACCTTGTAGATCTTTTCACAAAGGCATTGTCTCATGAGAAGCTTGAAGCTTTCCGCAAAGCTTTGGGCTTACTCCCCTTTGTGGACTGATCATGTCCTCAGGGCATGGCACTTCCCTTTACTCATGTGCCAGCTCTCGTTCACCGCATCACTCCAGGGAGGATTTGTTACCATAAACATGTGGTAGTGATGTGTGTGAACACACTAGGATCGCAGGGGAAATTTTCCCTCTTTAGGAGGTTTTTTCCCCCGAGAATTGTATATACGCCCACACTCTAGGGCTATCTATCTTTCCATTGCATACTAAGTAACACACTCTCTATTGTGTGCATTGAGCTTCCTTCCTCTTCTCCAAGCTGTGTGCATTTCTCTGCAACCCTAATTCCAACATAGCCCTTCTGACCGGCTGTGTTTCCATATCAGAAAAAGAAACTAATGGTATGTCAATGGTTGGTTGTTTAGAGATTCATGCCTCCTCCTGAGTTTTTGTTTGTCTCACTCTGAGCAGCTGATTGACTCTATTTAATTCTTCCATTTCCTTGAGCAATTGCTCTTCTCTTTGAACCCGCATCAATGCAAGGTCTCATCTTTGCATTTGTTCGAGCTTCAAATCAAGTTCAAGGTCTTTGTTCGTCTTTTCTAAAGTCTTGTAGACTTCATCGGTTCCTTTGATTGATGCTACATCGGGGTTTTCTCTTTCTATCTTAGAAATGCTGCTTGATCTAATTCCTTGCTTGGAGTACTGCAAAGAGGCATTAGCTACATCTAGCTGCACTTGGATCTTTTGTACTAATAGAGTAGTGGCTAAAAGTTCATTGGTGACTTCTATCAGTTGTTGATCTTTGCTTTTGCATGCATCAGATAACTTTGTCAGGAGCTCTCCCAGCTCTTCCATCTCTTTTTATTGTTTCTCCTTTGCAATCTGGTGTATTTCTACTTCATTTTTCAGCTCTTTAATCTACTCTTGAAGATCTTCAATGATGTTCATTTTATCTTCTAGCTCTCCTTGTAGAACATCAATCACTTGCTCCAGCTCTTTAGCCTTGGCACTACAGCTAAGTTTTGTTGTTTTCATCTTGTCTATCATCAGCTGCATTTGCTTTGCATACTCGTTTACTTGTATGATGACTTCATCATTGGTTTCCTAGTCTTCAAGTTCTACCTGGGTTTGTTTAGAAGTTTCTTCTGTTTCGGTCTGTGACGCTTTTGTTAGTGCAGTGGCTTGTGCTTGTGGCCATGGATGTGGTTCTACTTCTTATCCTTGAGGCTTTTTAGATGCCTTAGTTGCTTTGGCTTGAGCTATTTTAGAGGAAGGTCTTGCTACAGTTGTTTTGATTTCCTTGGATTGTTCAAAATTTGCTTCATCTTGTTATTCATGCCCTTTTTCCTTTGCTGCATCATCTTCCTTAGATTTATCTGTTGGTGAAGGCCTTGGACTCGGCATGGGCTAATCTACTTATTACGTAGTTGGTGAGGAGGGTCTTGGAGACATCTCCTCTTGGTCAAGATGTGAAACGCTTTGTTGTGCAGATTCTTCTTGTCTTTGTTGCTCGGCTGCTTCTTCCGTTGCATTTCTTTGAGCTTCTAGAGCTTCTTTAATCTTTAAGGATTCAGCTTCCACATACATCCCTCAATCAAATCTTTGGGATGCTCTGGAACCTTATTTGTAGTGTTCTTGGTTCTTGGTCCCTTTACCTCTCTTGGACTCCATCTTTTGGGGTCTTCACCTGCAGCTTGGTGGATCCTTTCGTATGTTTGCTTTTCTCTTTCAAATCTAGCCCTTTGCGGTTCATCTTGGTGAGCTGCCACGCTACTTTCTTTTTCATTACTTCAATCCTTGCCCTAGTTTCTTCGTTGTCAGAGCTTTCATGGATGTGGGCTTCATGGGAACTTTCTGCAGATTTTTATCTAATTTGTATACTCTCTTTGTTGATCTAGTGGTCTGCGGAGAAGGTTGACCTAAAATGATCCATGTGTTTTGATATGGGGCTGGCGGCAAATTGTTGGCCATTCCAATAGCATGATATGCTATTCTTGTTAGCACTTCTGGAGCACCCAAATATGTGATCTTTCCTTCTTTCTTTGTGCCCTTTAGTGTTGTAAGCACATACTACGCATGATCTATTGCTTGCCTGGTTGTCGACTTCTATATTTGAGTTAAAGTAGTTGCAACTGCATGGTTTGGAGTTTTGTACCATGGCGGTCTCTTTGAGAGGAAGTGAAAATGTTGATGGTAGAGGCGAGCTGGATTCTCCACTTGCCTTTGGATGAGATCAAAAAATGTGGCAGCAACAGTATCTTTAGTAAAAGTACCTGCTGTCGTTCTATCTCTTGCCTGCATAGTCATACCTTCTCTTGGTAGCTTCAATGCCTCGACTCACTATAATTTTAGTGATCACCACTTCAACCTTTTTCCCCTTTTGATCCGTGATTTGGGATGATCCATCTTCTTTGATCATGGATATCAATTCATATGCTTTCTAGAAATCCACTCCACATGGTTCTTGGTCATAGAAATCTTGAAGCCCCATCCTTTTGTTGGATTCCTTGGTGTCTGGTTTTGCTACTACATCATAAACCTCCTTGGTTAGCATTTGTAATTCTACCTGGTGTCCTTCTTCACTCTTGAATCTGCCAGTGAAGACCGTTGTGTTGCATTCTTCGATCTGCTCTTTAGACAAGTAGGTTACCTTTGCCGTTTTCACTAAGCTTGTATCTAATTGGTATGGTGGCAGCTCTTGTAGCTTATCTTTTTCGGACACCCGTTTCTTTGCCTTCTCAGTCGCTTGCATTGCTCCTCTTAAGTGAATACAGTGTCAAAGTCAGAAAATTATGCAAATTCTGCTTTGAAATGCCCTGCATCTGAATTGCTGGCAAATGATGTCCATTTTGCTTCAAATCAATTTTGGAGCATTCATAGATGCATAAAAACATGTAGAGATCAAAATCATGCAGTTCAGACAAAAATTGCAACAAAAGTAAATAATCACAATTATTTACAGCTAGGGATTTTTTCCATGTTTTTGCATTTTTGACGTCACAGGCTTGAAACATATGGCATTTAGGTACTCTGAGTGAAGCGTGGGCTAATTTGAGTGCACTGGGTGGAAATGGTACCAGATTTAGGCTTTTAGACTCTAAAACAGTAGATATAAAGAGATTTTGAGTTTTTGAGATCCAAACTTGCTCAAACTTAATTAGTGGGCTTGGGACATCATGTTCTTTGGTCCCATAAGTTCAAAGTTGCACATTGCATCCATTTGAACAAAAAAGTAAATAATCATGATTATTACCTTTTTTTAATCAATTTGTATATTTTTTGTTGTAACTTGGTTTTAGGCATGATGTAGAGTTTTTGTGTGAGATATGATGGGGTGATTTGGATCAAAAAATGTGACAATTAACTCAAAAATTGGATTGAAAAGACTTTGGTGCATTTTTAGATAAATTCAAAGTTTTTCTTGATCATTTTGGCTAATACTTCACATGTGGCATGTAATAGATGTGTACAAGTGATAGGTGAAGTGAAGAGATCAATTTCAAGCCAAACAAGCACAAAAGTAGATAATTGCAATTATTTACAACAATCACTTCTTTTGCAAGAATTGACAATTTGATAACCTAAACATCTTTAACACATCTAAAACATGTCCTAAAATGAATTTGGTAAAGTTCGATCGTATTGGCATCACTTCGTGCTCTTGGCGACTCTGAAGCCACCAATGTTTATGACTACCTGGCATGTAGAGCTGGTTAGTCACGTTTGAATCCATGACCTTGTCCGCTACATAGTCCTGATGCTACTCATCTAGTTTTGGCCCATTCAAAGTCAGTTTGACTTCATTTGTCAAATTTGATGCTTTGTAGACTTTGAGCTATTTTTTGTTGTTTGAGAGCTTGCCTTGACTGTTTCCATGAAACCATCTAGGTACATTGTGTATAGACCTCGTCTATAAGCTACCCGTGGAATCAGAATCCAATTTTGGCATATGACAAAAACCGAGCTTATTTACTTGGGATCCCCTTGACCCCTACCAAATGGTCATTTGGTGATAGAAAGTGTTCTATTATATAGGGGGATGCTACAATTCAAGTCTTGTCCAATTCGGTTGAGCCTACAAGCCGCTATGGTCAATTTTGTGTTGTAGGACTTTGTGCACAATTGGGTTTCTAAGGTTTTTCCCTGAGCCTAGACTTGCTACCCGGCCATATAGAAGTGTTCATTGATAAGTTTATAACTTACCTCTCATGTCTCGTGCGAGACGGTGCTGTAAATGGACGATTGTAGACTCCAAAAAATTGCGCACAAAGAAGGCAAAAATCTCTCTCCTCCAAGAGTGATTAGTGGAAATGACGTGATTTTGGGCTACCTTGGATATCTATAGTCAGACTTTCCAAACTATTTTTCCCTAGATTCCCCTGTTAGTCCTACTAGGCCGTGAAATCTATGTTAGACTCCAAAATTTCTTCAATCGGATTCCGTTAGCTCATTCTGCAAGAACTTGCAAAAATAGACCTTGACGGCCTAATTTAGGCTTCTTGTTTCCATCTGTCGATTTGAGACATTTTATGCCTGTCACCTTGTCCTTTTGATCATCAGCGTATCTTTAGCTTCTCCATCTCGGCTCATTTGCTATTTATTATTAATTTTTGATCCGTTTATTAAAAAATCAAAGAAAATAACAAAATGCACTAAAAAGGCAAAGTGAAAAATCATTAATTAACAAAATCCATTGAGAAACATGGCTTTATTGTTCTTTGGTGGATTTCTCCATTTTTAAGTCCCAATATCAAGAAAAATGATACAAATAAGCAAGAAGGCTATTTTTTGGTATATTTTTTTATAGTATATACACTATTTACACTCATCAGGGAGATGTTATCAGTTAAATTCTCCTGTGATGATTTTTTCTAAGGGCATGGTAATTTTGAAAAAAATCACACATTAACATCCAAAATTTCCCCCCCTTTTTCAAACGTTTCTCTTAATTACTTAGTTCCCTTCCACCCCTCCTAGATGGCGTACTCCGGGATGACTGTGTGCATGGGTTGAATAAATGTGTCTATGCATAGCCTTGGTTGGTTGTACCATGCTTCGAAGATCAATGCAATTCAAACCATTATGATGTGCAAGAGTTGGGTCTTGAGTAATTAACTCAAGGGTTTCTGTGGTCGAGGTTTCCTGTTGCTATTTCCCAAGGAGAAAATCTTGTAGCTTGTGTGCTCTTTGATTTTTTATACCGTCAGGATACTTTGGCATGCTGATTTTCTGAGTTGTCGATATCAATGATGACGATTTTTGAGCTTTAACTTGCCACTAGTATCTTGGTTTTTCATTGATGAACTGTTGTGGTTGAGTGTTTTGAGACTTAACTCTCCACTACTTCATTGGTTTTATAGTTTGGGGAGAAGATAAGTGCTCCTTTTTCTTCCAGATCTATCTTGTTTTAGGTTCCCTGCTCGAAGATTCTCTTCTTTGTGCATGTAACTTTGGAACCTTCTTTGTCGGTACGGTAGATAATGTCTTGGACACCCAAAATTGAGACAGCTTGTCCTTGAGTTGTGGCTTTGGTACACAAATATGCCTGACTCCTTGCATGCTACTTGTAGCATTTGCTTGTCTATAGGATGAAAATGATTGATTACTTTGTGGTTTGTTCTTCTGGTAATCTCTTTTCCATTCCTCTTTGCTTGGTGCATTTGGAACGATGAGTTGTCCTCCTTTAGGTGATAGCTTGAGTTGATTGGTATCCCAATTTGGTACTGCCTTGTACGTCTCCATCCATGAGATTCTAAGAATCATTGTTTCATTCATGTGTTAATCTGATAAGCATACAAGGTAATGAGGGCATGAACATCCATGTACTATCACATTTAAGTTGACTACTCCCAATGCCGATGTTCGGTTCTTGTTGCATCCTTTGATAGTCGATATTCTTGATGTTAAAGACTAATTTGTTGCTTTCTTGTATGTGGAATAACTGACTGCATTTACTCAAGCTACTGCATCGATCAATGCATTTGTGTTATGATTGTTCAGCTGTACTTTGATGCAAAGGTCGATTCCATCTAGCCATTCATCATCTCTTGACACTTCATCCCTCTGTAACTCTCATAGTCTTTCATCTAATTCAAAGTGCTGATGGGAATAGGTATTTGTTGATTTGTGAGAGCAGCTTTTCTTTTGAGTACTCAAAGTCGAGAATTCTCTTGGGCTTCATCAATGACCTGTTGTTGTTCCATCTTTCCCTACTTTGCTGCTTGCATCTTCTCTAGCAATTCATTGATTAGTGGCAGATGTTACTTCTTTAAACAACATCCACTAATCCAATTAGTCATTGGTTCACCATCTAAAGTGGACAACTTAATTGCTCCACTTGGGGATAGATCTTCAATGATAAATGGTCCGTTTCACTTTTTCTTAAACTTAGGAATGTGTTGTTTAATGGAGTAGACTAAAACTAAGTCCCCTTTTTGAAGATTTTTGTGACTAGATGAGAATCAAAAAACTATTTTTGTTTTCTCTTTTGTGCCTAGATGTGAGCTAGAGCAGTTAGCCTTTGCTCATCACGATTCTCTAAATCTTCGATCCTCTCCAAAAAATTCGTGTCCAGTCCACTCAAGGTCCTTACTTACTCTTAGTGTCGGCAATAGAAATTCTATCGGTAGTATGGCATCAAGACCATAAACAAGGTTAAAGGGTGTAGCATTTAAAGCTATCTTGAATGAAACTCTATAAGCCCATAGAGCAGCATGTAGATTCATGTCCGAATCAGTTCGTTATGAACTAACCACTTTAGTCAATATTGAGCTAAGAATTTTATTCGTGTGCTCACCTTGTCTGTTTTCTTGTGGCTGATAGGGAGCCAATTTGTTATGGATAACCATAAATTCATTCAGTAGATACTCAATTACCTGATTTGAGTAAATGAGTTTCCCTATCACTAACAATTTCTATTGGCAGTCCATATCTTGTGAATACATTTTCATATAAGAATGCGGCTGTGGTTCTGGCATCTTCTTCCGAGTTTCCTAGACTATGTCCACTTGGTCAAATAGTCCGTAGCTACAATGATATATTGAGCTTGAGTTCTATAAATCAGTGGTTGTACTGGCCCCACAAAGTCTATACCCCATTTTGCAAAATCTCGAGCCCCCATCATTGGTCTTAAAGGCATGCTATCTACACGGGTTGGTATTTTGGCTTGTTGACAGGCATCACACCTTCAAACATATTCTTTGGCATCTACAAAAAGTATCGGCCACCATATTCCTACAATTAAGATTGCTCTAGCAGAGGTTTCACTAGAAAAGTGACCTCCAGCTAATCCAACATGTGCTTGTTCTATAACGGGAATATATTCGTCTTCATTTGCACAAAAACATAGATGTTGATCCTTCCCTCTTTGATACAATTAGTTTACAATAAGAGTATAGTCTCTTGCTTGAGTTTCAATTATTCTCTGGTGGCGTTTACTCATATCCTCGGGAAATGTTTGGCTTGATAAGTAAGTAACTAAATAGTGACTCCATTTAGGAACGAGTGATCTTTATAACAATGTCACATGAGTTATGGGTGCTTGTTTCTGGCACCAAGGATATCTTTTCACATTGAGTGAACATCACTCCTCATGCTTGGCCAAAATACTCCAAGTCTTTCAAGATTCGCTGCATAGTTTGGTCTTCTACAAAGTGAAGTCCCACTATGGTAATATGTGCTTGACTTAGGTATTGGGTTTTCTCTTTAGGATTAATACAAAAAAGAAATATTCCATACCGATTTCTTTTGTATAACCTTCCAAATAGTAATTGATACATAGCCGATTGCTCAATTAATCTGGGTGTAATAGGAATTGGGATTTTAGAATCCACTTGAGCTATGGTCATAAATGATACCATAATTTTCGACCATCAAGGTATCATTGCATAGTTTGGTCTTTCGCAAAGTGAAGTCCCACTATGGTAATATGTGTTTGACTTAGGTATTGGGTTTTCTCTTTAGGATTAATACACAAAAGCAATATTCCATCCCAATTTCTTTTGTATAACCTTCCAGCTAGTAATTGATACATAGTCGATTGCTCAATTAATCCGGGTGTAATAGGAAGTGGGATTTGAGAATCCACTTGATCTATGATCATCAATGATACCATATTCTTCGACCATCAGGGTATCATTTCCACGGAGAACAGATATGCATCTGGTAGATCATTGTCTACCCCTTTTGGTGGTTCTCCTGAAATAATCCTTGAAAAATCTTATTTCAGTCTGGTGCTTTCAATATTGGGGATGAAGTGAGATCTTGCTTAAGCCTCATGAAGGATTCTTCACTCTCATCAGTCCATTCAAAGAGTGTAATCAGGCTGTACATGGGTTTTGCAATTATCACTTACATGTAAATGAATTGTCTGTAATATCCACAATGTCCCATGAAATCTTTAACCCCTTTGGTTGTTGTTGGTCTATTCAATTCAACAATAACATGAATTTTATCCATATCAATACCTATGCCATTTTTAGACACTATATGTCCAAGAAGTTTTCCTTGTCTACCCATAAATATGCACTTTTTTAGGATTTAAGCAAATCCTACAGAGTCTACATTTTTTTAATACCTTTTTAAGGTGTTCAAAATGATCATCCCGGATTGACAAATGTACACATAAATCATCCATATATACTTCCAAGAAATTCCAAAGATATTCTTTAAAAGCATGGCTCATCAATCTTTGAAAGGTGGCAGGAGCATTAGTTAACCCAAAAGGCATAACCCAATAGGCAAAATACCCCATTCAGTTGCAAAGGCAGTTTTATGTTGATCTTTAGGATCAACCAAAAGTTGATTGTATCCCAAAAATCCAACTA
This sequence comes from Adiantum capillus-veneris, assembly GCF_014529385.1. Lineage (NCBI taxonomy): Eukaryota > Viridiplantae > Streptophyta > Polypodiopsida > Polypodiales > Pteridaceae > Adiantum > Adiantum capillus-veneris. Next base: position 155,977,532 of record NC_140934.1, read on the forward strand.
GAAAGCTATAAGATTATTTTCCTACAACTCGTTCTAAAACATGCTCAGTGATTGGAAGAGGAAACTTGCCTCTAATGGTGGCTGCATTCACTTTCTGAGATTGACACACACTCTTAATTTTTCATTTTTCTTGGGTACTACCAATTGGGGACACCCAATCTGTGTGTTCAACTCCATAAATGAATTTGGCTTCCTTAGGATTTTCTATCTCTTCTTTGATCTTTCTGGAAAATTTTTCATTATAAGTATATGGCCTCTGTCTGCTTGGTTTCACATAATCTCTCATAGGTATGATATATTGACAAATTTTTGGATCAACACCCTTGAGATCCTTATAAGACTAAGAAAACATATCTCGGTATTCTTTCAGTAAGCTTAATAAAAGCTCTTCTTCTTCTTCAGTGAGGTCGTTTGCAATGTGGGCAGGTCTAGGATCTTCTCCTAGTTTGGTCAGATCTATCTTTTTTGCATTTTTTGGTCCTTCGTAGGACTCATCCTGTTTTCTTAGTTCCCTGACCTGGTTGTTCAACTATAAGCTTTTGGTCTTGGAGAGTATATATCTTGTAATGGGATGGAACACTCATTATATCTTTACCCTCTTCCTTAGTTGTTTCCATTTTAGTGGTACACATCTCCTTTAGAGATTTCTTCAACTCTTGATACTTCTTTTTTTGTTCAACTCGTGTCATGGTTGAATCCTTGTTCTGGTGTTTAGATTTTGCTTGAGTTTCCTTTCTCATTTTCTCAATGTTTTGGATATTTCTTGCTTTTTTTCTGAAGGATATCTACCCGTGATTTTGTATTTGACAAAATCATGTGCATCTATTTGCATCAAAAATTGTGTTCTACTAGAGACTGATGGCATGGGTTTTGATTTCAAGTTTCTGGTGTCTCTTTTCTTCTATACCATTTATGTCTTCACATGTTCTTTTTCTAAGCTTGAGTCATCTGAGATAGATGAATGTTCTTCTATCTTGTTTGTTGCATCATAGTAGAGGTCTATAGAGACTTGTTGAGCTTTCATTAAGTCCTTGGGTTCATAAGCCAATTGCAAATTCATTCGAGTTTGTCTAATGGCTGGTTTTCCCCATGATTCCCATAGTGCTTTTGTGGCTATGCCTATGCCTACCCCACTATCCAGTATTGCCATGGTTCCTATATCATTATATCTCATTGGAAGGGTTGTGTTTCATTCTTCCCCTTCGCAGTATTTTTCTACTTTGCTCATTGGGATGAATCTAATCTCTTTGTTATCCAATTTGTGTTTCAATTTTTCCAATTTTTTTGTGATTAGCCCTGTTATCCCCACCTTCTCTAGAGTTTTCTATAGATCATTCCATACATATGGTCTGATTTTTAACAGTTCTTCTAAAGTAATAGTGCATTGAATGGGTGTAGACATGATTCAATGGATGCTGTCTACTTCAAGGATCTGTTCTGCTCTTTTTATCTGAGTGGTTTTACACACTATGGATCCATCTTCATTGTCTCCCAAGTAAGAGGGTAGTGTTTTTAGAGTCTTTGGTTTAGAAATTCCTAAAACTTCAGAGCCGCAATCCCCATACAAGGATTGTGCATCCATGTCCATATCAGGAGGAGCTGACTTCAAAGCTAGGTTCCCATCATTAATCTCTCTAGCTTTTTTCCATAAGTGTCTTGGCCAGTCTTCTTCCACGAGCGGAATTCCATCAAGGCATCTTCACTGTCAAGCACTATGAGTTCTCACTCTTTAGTTTCAAGGTAGGGTTCTACCATCACTTTGGATTTTCTCTTTACTGGTTCCTACCACACGCTCCTCAAGTTTTTCTATACTCTCGAGCTTGGGTCTTTGTTTTTCTAGCATCTCTTGAGTAATTCTTACCAAATTTTGATAAGCTTCAAGATTAGCTGGTTCCATATCTGGAGAAGGATAGTTTTTTCATTTGTTTTTCATGTTTTGGCCTGCTTTATGTCCCACTTGGTAAGCTTCCAAGGCTACATTGATCCGCTCAAAAAGTTTGTCTTACCAAAATTGATCCTCCAGATTTCACCGTGGTTTCCTTGATTTCCCTTGTAGTTTCTTTCACTTTTTTTGAGAATAGTTTCTTGGCTTTCGCCTCGATTTCAACCCTTTGTTTTTGTTTTCTTATCTCATACCTCTGGCTTCTTCTTCTCTTGGTCTTTTAAGAGAAAAATTTATTATTCTCTGAGTTATCATAAGAGTTATGCTTTTTTTTTTTTTGCATGGGCTCTAGTGATTACCTTGATTGGAACAATAGGTTCACTCTCCCATGAGCTACTAGGTATCACTTGGACTACATTCACTACTACTTTACCCTTGTTTAAAAGATTTTTTTGGACAATCTTTAGGGAAGTGTCCTCCCTTTTTGCAGCATTGTATACAAAAAGCTTCAACTGGCTTAATGATCTTATTAGACCTCTGGGAATTAATTTTTCCAGTTCTTGGCTTAATCATGGATCTTACCATCTGAGGTCTAACACCTTGAGTAGCTACATAGTACATCGGTGCAAGCTCTAGTGTAGAATAAGTCACAGGTTCTTCCATTGGTGGTGGTTGTGAATTATACCACTCTCCTTCTACCATTACTGTAGATGGATTAGGCTCAACATAGGGTGTAACAGACACTAGTGCTTGTTCATCTATGATTCTCTCCGAATGCATGTACTTTATAGGCACTACATTATGTCCAGGATACGGAGGTTGTTGACCCAACATGGGTTGAGGTCTTTCCATATCCATTTAGGCTAATATCTGTACATGGGTTGTCCTTGTGGCCTCATATGCACATATTGAACATTTCCATCATACTTTTTGGTCGTTAATAGCACTCATTGATCGCATGGTTGGTCCATTTACCCTCAATTTCACACCATTTCTACGACTTAATCATTGTCCCTGTTGAGGTATCCCTTGCCTTGGTCCCCTCATAGGTAATTTTTGCATGTTATTCATCATTTCATTCATCCTTTTGAGCATGTCTTCTATGGCTATAAGCGGTGCTGCAGAGCAGCCGCTCCCACTTGTGTTGGTTTGGTGGATGCTAGTTTCTCACTTTGATTATCCTTAGGGATATCTTCTTCATTTAAAATATCACAATTGTCTCCCAAGTCAATGGCATCCGAAACACACTCTTTTAGGGTCATATGTTTCTTGCTATACAATATAGCGTGAAGTTCTTTGTTTAACAATTCCTCTAGAAATAATGATACTAATATTTCTTATGTAGGTATTTCTAGTTCTAGGCATCTTGCAATGTATTGCTTCATTCTAGTTGCACAATCCCTAACAAACTCACCTTGTTTCTTTTTGAAGCTATAGATTTGAGCTACCTTATTATGTTTGATCCCCGTTTTGGAACATGCAGCTACAAATCCTTGAGCTAATGTATTTAAGTCCATGATTGACCTCGGTGGACCATTTTGGAACCATGTCAGTGCTTTTCCTTCTAATGTCATTCCAAATCCCTTAAATTGAGTATGGAAATAAAATATGTGTTCTGCTCTTAGCACTTGCTTAAAGCTTGCTAAGTGGTCATATGGATCCCTAGATCCACTGTATTGTTTAACCCATTTTTTAAAATTAGCTGGTCTGACACGTCTATTTGGCTCAACTCCTGGCCTCCTGGCAGTTGGTCCTATCTCGAGTCCTTCAAGCCAGCCTGTTGGAAATAGTGACTCATGTAGCCCTGGACTGACTTTAGTGTCACGCGGTTTTCTTTGTGATGAGATAGGTTTGGGTTTTTTAACATTGCTCCCAAAATATCTCTCGTGGAGTTCCTCTCTTGGTATTGTTTTTGGTCCTTGGCACAATATCCAATCTCTTATGGATTACCCATGGTATTTGGTTTGTTCTACCTCCTCAGGATTCATCATAACAAAGTTATTGTTATAAAAATCCCTAAATAGGTAGGTTGATAGATCTGTTGAACCCTTGTCTTTGATTTTGAAGATAAAGATGATCTTCATGGGTGTTACCTATCCTGATTTGGCAGGAGAAGTCCATAGAAGATCTTTGACATTTCTATCCTCCCAACAATAGACTCCAATCCTAGGATTATCTGTACTAATCCGTTTCAAAGGTTTAAGATCAACTTGATTGTATCCCTCAAATTATAAAGTTGGTGGTCCTTATTTTGCTACCATATCTGAAATTATGGTATTTACTTCTAACCCCCATTTGTTTATCACATCAGGGTTTTTAACTTTCAAATACTGAGTCCCACTGTTATCCATATACATTTTTCCTTGCCCTCTTCAAACTCTATGTCATGGTCATCAATGCGAATGACATACTCTTCATTAGGATCCAGGTAAACCTAAGCTCCATGGCCATTAGTCTTATAAAAGGTTAGTATATGCTTATATCACACTGTCGTTACGGTTCCTGAATGAGTTGCATAGGAAGACATTTCAAATGTTGAGTCTGAGACTTCTTCAAGATAGTGTCCAAGTGATCGCCTTGATTCACACTCTCTTTGGTGGATACTCTACTAGCAGTCTCTTCAAATATGCATTGACTTGCTAGTATATGACCAGATCTAAGGTTCATATATATTGGTTAAGCCCTAGATAGAGTACTTATCGTTGGTTGAATTGTTATCCGCTTTTCCACTTGACTTGAATGCAACTCTTGTCAAGATTTCAATTCCTCGTATGCAACCTGATTCTTGTATCATTTTTAATCAAAATAGCTATTCTTTCACAAATACTGTACAATTTTTGCTAACTATTGTGATTGGTCTATGTGTATCACTTCAATTTTGAGCTAAGTGAGGTAGCAATTGAGACTTTCAAATTTACTTTTACAAAAAGCCAAAGGACTAGTCCGCAAGTTGGAATCTGAGTGAACATGTACTAATTTGTATCCGATTGAACCCAACATTGACAGGTGGTCTTGTATTATGTTGTTCTAACACTGTACAAGCTCAAAAGTCCAAAATTATGTCTCTATGTATCTGAAGTAAATAATCATGATTATTTACTTTTTTGAGTTTTTACACTTTTTAGGCTTGTGTTGCCAGGTATTCAACTTGTTATGGTCCCTGGACAAGTTTTACTGAGTTTGAACAAAATTTGTCCAAGTTATCAACTGTTTAGTGTCCGCAGACTCTAATTTCAACAATCTGGCTTAAGTCTCACTTTTGTGATCCAAATTTCACCAAATTTTATTTGTGGAATCTACTTGATATGCTTGACCTTGTGGTATACTTAAATGTGTAAAAATGTCCAATTTTGTAGCATATATAAATAATTGCGATTATTTACTCTTAGTAATTTTTACAACTTTTTGTCAAAATGTTGATACCATCTGGTTAAGAAGCTCAACTTAAGCTCCCTAGACAAATTTCATCAAGTTTGGATAATCCCTGTTCAATTTGTCAATAGTTTTGTGTCTGTAAACTGACTTTACAAATTTGGCCACAATTTTCACATTAATGATCCAAATCTTACCAAATTTGATTTGTGGGCTTAATATAACATGCTAAAACTAGTGGTATGCTGGGTTGGTAAAAGAAGTTGAGAAATGGGACAAATATAAATAATCATGATTATTTATTTCTGACAATTTTTTACATCTTTTTGGTCTTAACACTTCAATATAAGCCTTTAAGTCAAGTTTCACTAAGTTTGAACAAGATTTTCTCAATTCACACTCAAGTTCTCAACAATCAGTACAGATTTCAGTTTTTACCAAGGTTTTGGTCAGTTTGGTGATCCAAATTCTATGGGTCTTTACAAAAGATGTTTGTACACATGCATAGAGTCTCTGGTATCAACCTTGGTCACTTTTGAGTTGAAAGCAAATAATCGGGATTATTTCCTTTTGGCCTAAAATGGGTACTTTTTAAAACTTTTCTAGTGGACAGTCTTTTTATGATCTGTTTTCAGCCTCTGAGTCAAGTCAAAAATTAATTTTCCCTAAAATGTCAAGAGAAAGTAAATAATCTGAGTTTTTGTAAACCCTTGAAAATTTACGTCACGTCCTTAAGCTTACCCACTGGTTCATACAACTTTTAAAGCAATCTCCAGTCGGATTCAATGGTTGACGGTCTTTTAGTGCTGTTTCTAGCCATATACCTGAAATTTTGCAACTTTAAATAAAGAACTCACAATTGATTCTTCTGGAGTGAGCAATGTTTTGAGATTCACCTCGGATTCTACTTACCCTACTCCTAGATTCTACTGCAATGGGGTTGTGGAAAGTGTCCACAAACACTCGTTTTCTTGTTTTTATGGTTTTTTGAGCCTTGATCTTAAGACTTGTCTCATTCCTCAACCACTCTCAAAATTCTAATCTAGTCCTACAATCCTAAAAGGTACTTAGCTAGTACTCTGACTTCCAAGCTACCTCTACACAACAAAAGACGACAATCTTAAGCTATGCGGCTTTAAAAAAAAGGTTTTGACTCTAGGTGATCCTAGAGGAAGTTAAAGGACAACTACAAAAGACGCTCGTGTTTTCCCTAGTTTAGGTCTCTTTGATCCTCGGCAGTGGCGCCAAATGTGGGATAGGTGTCTAACCTCACTCCTATCTTATTGAAAACATAGCGAGAACCATGAATATAATTGTCAATCCATGGGATGAAGCTGACTTGACTAGTGCATAGAGGCTTCAAGAGATTGTCAATCTCTTAGAAAACAACAGACAACTCGCATCTAACTCAAGATACACTCAAATGACAAAAATCACCAAAATTCTAGTCTCTAATTGCAAACAAATCATAACCGTTACAGCATCAAACGACATCCAAACGCTACAAACTTCTGGGACATGTTTATAAGACCTAAGCACACATGCTTATAGTCTCAAATCTCACTTTAGGTCACGTGCAAAAATCGCGATTATTAACAGCGTGAGTTTTTTGACCTAGTTGTTTTCGACCTACAATGCATTTAAATGCTTAGCAATGATGCCCCAATACCCTACCTATACTTCTTTTCTGATTTTCTAGCTTAAATTCCTACTTATGATGAAGTTAGGCCGCGGGTCAATGATGCCAAAAGCTACGGATTACCATGAAATGCTTACGTCAACGCGTAGAGCTCTTCCTGCGGTTGCAACGTAACAGACGACACTTCAATGTGACAGCCAAGAGTAGGAAGCACGAGAAGGAGAGAAGTGAGCGTAGTTAGCTCACGCTATGTTTCTATTATCCGAAACTTAGAAAATACTAACAAAAATTGACTTTTATACCTTAGCCAAGGTTTTTGTGGTCAAAACTAATAATCTGAGAGCTCTAACTAAAGATAGGTTGATACAATCTGGAATCTTGTAACCCCGGCTCATCAATTACATTGTTTATCTGGAAAGTAGGAGTTTCAACATTCCTGATTTATCAAAATAATAAGTGTTTTTACAATAAAAGCTCCGAAAAATGTTATCCGAGTTAGCTTGCTGCTCACACATATCACAAAGATAGCTACTCGACTTCACAAAGATACCTACCAGACTTCAAGATTTCTATATGGTGCCTTTTGTCTTTTGTTTGCTTCAATTGATATTTTCCCTCAACAATATTACAAAGCAACATTCTTCCTTTCCTCTACTATATTTGAAATTCAGGGTGCCTGACTAACTACAAACTGTCAGGAATAAAAAGTTCTTGAAACCCAAAGACACCATTGAAGACTCAAACCACCTACAGGATTGCCAAAGTGTATCATATACATGTAGAACACTTTCACTACCCTTTAGGCAATTAGAGTACACAGTCAAACTGAATACTGTTGACTTCAAGAAATGCAATGCACCATTTTCCTCCATCAATTAGAGTACACACACAAACTGAATACTAGTTTGTTGACTACAAGAAATGCAATGCACCATTTTTCTCCATCATTTTGAATAGAAAAAAACTCACATGCTCTCAAAATACACAAAAACACACAACAAACATGACACAAGACATCCTTGCCGCATTTAAGATTTGATCAGTTACACAATTATGTCTGCAATTTAGTAAAACGACTCCTCTATCTAATTTTGAACCTCACACTAACTTTTCACATATCATCACTTCCTAAGGTTTGTCTTCCATTTACAAGAGCAACACACTCCCACAAACAAGAATCATTACCCACTTAGTGTCCATGTCCGCTCACTTGTTTGAAATTGGGAGCTTGTCTCATTTGCAAGCAAAGTGAACCTTTCTTGATAGTCAGTCATCTTGTTGTGTGTACGAAGGTTTTTCCCATTCATCTAGCACAAAAATATGACATACATAGGTATCTCCCTCCCCCTCCCCCCCTTTTCCACACCCACAAAACACACACACACACACACACACACACACAGAGAAAGAGAGAGAAACACAGAGAGAGAGAGAGAGAGTTGTGTTTCTGCTCTCAATATTTGTGTGTTCTATCCTAGCACAATGCTCTGTAGTCAAGGCAAGATACCTCCATCATCCCCCCCCCCCCCCAATGTCTGCTCCACTATGTTCCTGCTTGATGTCTTTGAATTTGTGTATGTTTTGTTTATGTGAGTGTTGCATGTGTGCTTGTTTTATTTTTGCATCATCCATGTGGTTTATTTCTTTGTGTGTGTTTCCTTAGTTGCTGATTGCTGGTGTGCTTGTTGAATTTCTTAGTTATTGTAGGCTCAATTGGGGTTCCCTCTCTCTCTCGGCTACTATATTCATTGGTTTTTTTTTCATTAACAGAGCCAACAAGCTTAGGAAATAGGAGTAGCTGCAACACATGCATACAAACATACATACATACATACATAAATAAATAAATATATATATATATATATATATATATATATATATATATATATATATATATATATATATATATATATATATATATATATATATATATATGTATGTATATATACATATATATGTGTGTGTGTGTGTATATGTGTACGTGTGTGTGTATATATATATATATATATGTATGTGTGTGTGTGTGTGTGTGTGTGTGTGTGTATATATATATATATATATATATATATATATATATATATGAGAGAGAGAGAGAGAATGCTTAGCTACATTTCTTTTTTTGTAGGTGCATTCTTGTTTTTGGACATTTTTTCAATTCTTGGATGAGTTAGATTTTGTGTTTTCACTAAGTTCTTTTCATTAATAGCCAATGGGTTCTAGCCTGCAGGGTCTAACGAGGGAGGACACCAATTAGATTCTTCTGCATGCAAGCCACAACATTCAACAAGTGTTATCAAAGGTATACCTCCACAAGTGTAGGAGTTTCACAATAAGCATGGCCTCTCACTTATTGGAATTAACCCTCATAATCTACATGCGAAGTAGGATATTAGTAATAAAACCTAAGAAATGTATTCAGATTTTTGAAGCCAACTATAGGGAGCAACAAAAAGGTATAATCTTATCACATCAAATGTGAATCTGCTGAGGTGATTTTCCATAGGCATTGGAACATTTATCAAGAAGGTATTGTCTTCTACAAGGTCACTTAGTATTTGCATTAAAACCTTGTTGTGCCACAAAAAGAGCAGCAAATAAGAAAGACTACGCAATTGCATGGGCTCCTTTTGTGGAACGTGTGATGAAGAGCAACAAAGAATACCATAATTTGGAAAATGCAAGAAGTGGGAGAAGATGATGATAAATGATAGTGCGTCAATGCGAGTAAAAACCAAAGCATCAGGGATACATCAAAATGTTCTCCGATCCAAACAACTATTTGAACCATTGCATTGGATATAGGTGGACAACAGGATTACGTCAGGCCAAAGAAGGGTGATCTTAGCCCAAAATGCAGTTTTGAGGACGTGATGCTAGCCATTGAGATGTTATTGAATCTCTACATAGGGCTAAATTTCATCACAAAAACCCTCATATTGAATGCCTTATTAACACGATCACGATATTGAGCACATAGTCTGATTCATCAATGCATGTTAGATTGGCTCCAAGAACTACAATAGCAAGATTCTATTGATGACATCAACAATCTTGCAAAGGATGTCGCAAGGGTGAATGTATGTGCTAGTGGTAAATTTTCATTTGAAAGTATTGTTTGGTTGATAGCTTGTTTGGTCATTGCAAACCAGCTACAAATTAATCTTGGGGTTCACATCTAATTATCTAGGTGACCTTGCTAATAAGATCCATGTAGGACTGCTCTATACTGATCTCAATTTCTAGTACTAACTAATGATCATAGCAATTCTACTATATAGTGATTTTTGATGCTATGTATACTGACTTTTGATCATAGCGAAGCTGTTATATAGTGATTTTGGCTCTAGTCTAGCCATCTAGGTGACCTTGCTTGAGAAGATACATTCAAGATAGCCTAGAACTTAAATTAGATAATTGAATTTGTTGCTATACTTTCATCATGCTTGCATTGAGTTAGCTATCGCTAGTGTATGCCCATGTATATAGTTGTTTCACCAACAATAGAACTAGACGTGCATGTGTTGGACAAGCTATACAACTTGAATTACAACTATATAGCTTCTTCACCACGTATATATAAACTATACCAAGAATGCAAGGTTTTAGACAACAATATTTAGTATCTATATAGCTTTTGCAAGATACATAGCTATTCTTCTAGCTATGCACCCTGCTAGGTATAAAGTTATAGTTGTTGTGTCAGCTGTATAATTGTTGTTCTAGCTATATAGCTAGCTAGGCAAATATAGCTAATTGCTTTGCACTATTTATTAGCCATACATTTGACCACATTGATGCATGCATGTTAGTCATTGATTTTTTCAATTATTAAGGTCATTTGATGGTTATAGAGAGTTAATAATCAAGTTGCAAAGCTAGCCTTAGGCTAAATAGTGCAATTAAGACTAAATGCTCATCGTGTATGCTTCATGGAAGGTAGTTTTAGTTATTTTGTGGTTATAATGTCTAGTTTTATACTATTATAAACTGTTAATGTGCAAAATTCCTTAGCTTTGTGCTAGATTGAGCTTGAGAAGAAATATTGGCACTCCCAATTTTGTGTCTGGTTAAGAAAGGATGTTGAGTAAATGGGGCACAATGCCTTTATGGCACTCCCTTCCAAAGTACCCAAGGGATTGATGTCTACAATGTATATTGGAGACTCTTGTGCATGCATGGGATTTAATGTTGTTTTGATGCAACTACACTAGATGTTTTCTCTTTGCCTTGTTTGCATGTTTACCACGTGTTGTGCCTTGCACACATGTGCTTAAATCAGGGAACATGTGTGGTTGCTGAGTGCAATGAACCTCTACTTGAGAGGGTGATGTTTATTCTAGGCCTCTGATCAACAATCATGTCAAAGAAAGAGATCAATTGTGGTAAGTTCTTTGATACATGTTTGTGTAACAATACAAATTAATTAATTTCTTCATGCCACTAAAGTGTATGGGAATGGAATGCTATTTCACACTCCCAAAAGTGCATCCACAACTCTAGCAAGAGCTGGTACATTTTACCCTTGCACCTATATGTGACTAGAAATGATTTTCTAAAATAATGAAATGTAATTGTGACATAACAATTTTTTGAGGATGGTTTAGAGAAGAGTACTCGTCTAAAGGATGTGGAAGATGACTTGGCCATTGTGGACGAGCACGATTAGTGAAGTACAATTTACCATACTGGGTGTGTTTCTTATGACGAGACCAACGGATGAAGGTGAGAGGCACAAGAGTATCCTACTCCAAAGATGCATGAAATTTTGACAAAAGGTGGAGATGGGTCCATTGTGCCTATAGGAGCTTCCCCAAGGAGGATAAGAAAATGAAGTACAAGGCATGAGAAGACTCTAGCCAGATCCAAGCTACCAGTTTGACACTCAACAAACCAAAGATTTGGGCACGAACGTGTAGTTGGTAGAGACACTAATAGAGATCAAGGAAAGTGTTTCTCAAATAGAGAACTCTCCATCTCCAAAGAATCTTACATAAGGATCAAAGCAAACACGACTGTTAATAAGTGATGACTTTGCCTATGATCTCCCACTCAAAACTTTTTGTGTGAAAAAAAAGTCAGCCACAATCATTGAATGTGTAGCCCAGTAGACACGATGTACCCTATGCTGTGTAAGCCATTTACTGTTGTACTATATAGCACCCAACACTATCATGGCACATAATATTTAACTATAGAGGAGACCTTCATAGCACCAATGGTTAAGCCAAATACCACATAAACTTTGTCATGAACCCTACCATGCTATCTACTCTACTATGCCACCTTATGCTATTAGCACACATCGTTGTGGTATTCCTTATACTATACGGAAAAAACATAGTGAAATAACTTTTGGTTTTGGACACTAGTGCTATCATAGCTTGAATTGATTTCATAGCTTCTACCCTCCACCAATGTGGTGCACAACATGAGATAACATTGTCTTCCTTGCAGCCTAGCTTTTCTCTTTTTAGAGAGCACAAATGTTTTTCAAGGCATGACACTTTGTGCTATACATCATAAAACACTTCAAAAAATACATCTAGATTATTGTAATAGCACACAAGCAATAAGCTATGTAGCTTACAATCTGTGATATGATGTAATAGTTGGGGTGTGGAAGTTGATAGTTTATGATCTGTTGGGGGGTCAACCTAGCATAGTGGATACACCAACATAATGTCAATCCGCGGAGTATGATGTGGCTACGGCATGGAAACACACAAAGACCTTGTGCGTGCCATGTCGAGGATTAGAAGGTGAAACCTACACATAAAGTGAGCTATGGAGAAGGAATGACGATGCTCCAAGGAGTAAGCACACTACTACTCTAACATTTAACCTAATATCTCACACACAAACTTAATCATTCTCATTGGCCACTAATCAATCACTAATCCTACTCTTGATAAAAAAACACAAGGAACATAGATTAGCATAGAGTGACCACATGCACTTTAAACAAACCTACACACACATAGAAGCATACTTAACAAGAGAGAAACATGACTAAAGAGAGCATATAATCTTAAAATCAGCCACTAATCTTTCATTAATCAAGCAAAAAATTACAAGGATGAGTAATTGAGAGAGTAGAGGTTAGAGTTTAGCTCTTGCACAAAGCTCAATCGTCCATGTGTGCAAGTAGAGAGCTCAAGAACTCCATAGTCATCACCTTCTTCACAAAGCTTATCTCAAATGCATAAGAGTCCCATTCACATTGTGCATTTTGACTTATATACTCACTAGGCTTTTAGAAGTGGTTGGCCCAAATGGCCAGACTCACTTAATCTAATATCTGCACTGCCTAGGCTCTAAATACAACACAATGTTTCAACTTGGAGCTCGTGATGATCCCAAAACATAATTACAACCCGCACTTGCGATCATTTGACAGGAAATCATAAGAACTTAAGTGACCATCGTTGGTGATCGTAACTTCATAAATAGCAATTAATTCCATGTCTTCTCTGCATTTCTTGATTTTTTTTGCTTCATCATCATCTTTACTTCACATCCACATCATCTGACATCATCAACATTTACGTAAAATAGTAACTAGCCTATTTAAGTGACTTGTTGGCCACTATTAAACTCACAGATTTATACTCACCCCATCTGATTTCAGTGCATGTCCCTATGCACTACCTTGGTTGCATGCACCTGGAGACATTTGTTGTTGGAAGTGAATGTTAATTGAACTAAAGTTTTGTAGCTTTTTGGATTCACTGGTGGACTTGTAGTATAGGAATTGAGACATATAGACCTAAATAGAAGCAAATGTGGTTTGAGTTATGTAGGAAAAAAGTAAAATAAAAGGGTTATGTACATTGCATTAGGGTATGGATACCTTGATGACCAATGGGGAAAAACCCACTACCCAAAGGTATACGATCTTATGTATGGGTATGTACAATTGATGGGTGTGTAGGGACTGAATTGAGTAGGCCTACATAGATAATGTGGAAGTTAATTGTTGGAAGCCTTCTGCCCCTTGAGATCATGTTGCCATGAGTTTTGAGTTGTTTTGTTGTTGGTCCAAAAAGCTACAAAACTTTAGTTCAATTAACAAAGGCACCAAGGCCAGATTCTTCAACCAAGTGCGTGAGTGTTTTTCTTGGACCACTTTGTCACTCGATCATGATTAAAATAATAGACTTTGACTATGCTCACATGTCCACCATGAGCAACATAACTTAATTATGTTCAACTCTTCGAGCCTCAGCTATAGCCTAATTAGCTAGACTCATAGACCATAGAAAAATATATAGGACTTGAAGCTTAGGTCTAACGCTTTGCTCATTTATTGGCTCAACTGCCCAACTTTTGACATATTTTATTGACTTAACTTATTTTCTTGAGCTCTCAACAAAGAATATATCTAGACATTTAGAGCTCGAATCCTCAAAAAGAGGATTTTTGAAAGACCATATTGGCAAGATAGGTTTCTTTTGCCATACCTGGGTAACCTTGGTTGTCATAAATGCTTGGTTTAGTTTTTGGTCCATTGGTTGAGAAGATTGGTTGGCTCCATTTCCGTTTTTACATTGTTGATTTTCCTGGGGGAGATGACTTCAATCTTCTTCTACCCATTTTGTTCCTTTGGCACCCACATGTATCTGTTACTTGTTATTGGCTTAGTTTTGCAGATTGCCATTGCATTGATTGGATTTTTATCCTTGATCTGTTCATGTTTGTAATGTTGATTATCTCCAAGCTGTTTTTGTGCACTTGAAGAATCTGGCCTTGGTGCCTTTGGTAACCAAATTTGTTTCTGACCTTTGCATTACCCTTGCGCTTGAAGAATTTTTTATGGTGCAAACCGTGTTGTCATTGATTTGGTATCCAAATGTAGTTGTCCTTTGCCATCTTTGGGAATTGCGGGTGATGAATTCCCTTGAAAATGTGTAAGCCTTTTAAAATGATATCTATTTTTGTGCTTATTCTTGGCCGTGTTGTTTAATCACCTATTCCTACATGGATTTATTTGATGTCTTGCTTGTTTTGAAGCCACTTTACATTGTATAACCTAATATTTTTGGTTTAGGTAACCAGAATTTTTGTTGACCACTATGGTAGCCTTGCTCTTTTAAGCTGTACTGGGAAGAAATCCATCCCATGTGTTTACCCAATTTTCTTTGACTAGGATCATTTAGCCACACTTGATCTTTGCCTTGGATGCAATTGGCCGCAACATAGACATTATCATGCCTTTGATGTCTCTGTTTGCTTAGTGTTGGGTATTTAGGCTGAACTATCCTTTTAGGCTGTTAAGGGCCCTTTGATGTGGAGGTTGTTGTTGTCAAATGAGATGACTTAATTGTACTTGTGTCCTTCTATTTGGACTTCTGCTCTGTCGAGGAAGAGGTAAGGTTTTCTTGAAAATTTTCCTTGCCTTTGTCAGCTGTTGATAAGCATCGAGTTTTGTTGACCTAGGAAGTTTGAACTTTTTCTTGTGGTTGACATGATCTGGCTTTGTCTAAATTCAAAGTTAATTGAACAGTTTTATGTGCCTCTATTTTTTATCGTATGATTAAGTCTTTAGATTCCTCTGCAGAAGGAATTTGACTCTTTCTTCAGTAGCAATGCTTACCGTGGCCTTTGGTTCACATTTCTCTTTAGAGACCTTTATGGGACCGTCTTTCGATAGGCATCTTGTGTTGGTTGCACCATTTGCTCTTGATTGCTCAAGTCACTCCCAATGTGTGTCATTTTGGACTCTTCTTTTGTGTTATTCTCTTGCAAGATCGTATTAGGATTTGACTTTTTTACCGTTTTTTCTTTTTGAATCAAGTCATCATGTGAACACAAGAAGGTGTCAATTCCTTGTCTATGAGACTTAATCTCTGTCTTTGTCAAATTCCTAAGTAGATTATTGACCAATGAATTTTTTGTGCTATTATCACTGGTTGGTCATTTCATTGGAAGCATATCCATGATTTCCTTAACTTGCTCTTTCTCTTTACCACAATTTATTTCTGCATCAACTTGCTTGGAAATTGAATTGTTTGCTACATCATCCATGTCAAAATTTATGACCTCTGGCTTTAAGTCTTTCAAGATATTGGTGACCATATGATGTAGCTGATCTTTTTTGACAGCTTGATTTTCTATCAGAACATCATTAATGCCCTTGACCTCTAGTATCCGTGTATTAAGCTTATTTCTTGTATTCTTTGATAGGATATTCTTTCTTTCTGGGGAACCATTCAAAGAATTTTCCTCTAATACTTTGTCTACTACTTCAATTACACTGGCTTGGCCATGTTGCTTGATTTTTTCTAAGTGTAGCTTGACCGGGCAATTGGGTATTAAATGGTCAATTCCACATTTGTAGCAATGTCCATTTATTTCTAGCTGTACAGTATCTGGACAAGGTATCCGTCCATAATACTGGTGATATTCCTTGCCCATAGCATCTTTTAGTAGGTATGTCATTTGGATGACATGTATGTACTTGAAGACCATTACTGATATTGGTTTTGCCTTGGGGTCTTTGATTTTTTCCACTATCGCATCTTCAAGAAACTTGTAATAGCTTCCATTATTACCCCAATAGATGGTCGTTTCAGCCTTTGTTCCTGTGACCAGCTTCAATTCTAGGTCTGCAATCAGCATTGTAATGGCTATTGCCCACACAAGAGCAATAGGCATTACGGGAATGATTACCCGCAACTACATTATATGAACATCAATGCACAGAATGACAAGAGAAGGAAGTACAAAGTACACAGACACAGAACAACCCTTGCTTCATTCATCTGTAATCCAGACATAGATTACAATAGATGATGCCATGAATATCATAGAGATTGGTTAAGTTACATCAAAAGACAGGTATGCCCCTCCATATACAACCGCTGCTCCAACGCAGATCAGGAACAGTGCACACACTCCGGTCCCATGATATCCTATGAAGAACTGCCTCTCCGGCCACCGCATACCGCATGACTCCTGACTCCTGATCCGCAGTGTCCAGAGGACCGCAGGACCGCATGTGCGGCTAATGCCGTAACACCTGGCACGCACGGTGGATTTCGCGAACCCACAATCAGCCCCTCCGGTTGGAAGGTTCCGGTGGTTGCTCTGCACCCTGCTCTGGTGAAGAGGAAACATCAATATAGCCAAATCCCCAAAAATCTGCAGTATGGGCTCGATAGACCTCATCCAAAAGACGTGGATCTATCTCAATTTGTTCCGGCCAGGGAGCCCGAGGAATAAACTGCGTTGGCAAGGAGATAGATTGAGGCAGTTGTGGCAGAGGAGCAAGAGGTGTATGCAAGGGATAATAACGAGTAAGGTAGCGATTAAAAGCAACCCAAAATGGAGGGCAAGGTGGGAGACTGAGAGAAAAGGAATGAGCTAAGGTCTCCACCCAAAAACAGACCCTGCACCTCTCCTTATGAAATCGACGAATCATTTTCTGCAAATGAGAGACATGAGCCTGGGCTTCAGCACAATCCTCTGTAGCTTGTGCCCAATCAGCAACATCAAAACCCTCTGGAACAACACTCTTACCTCTGTCAGTGTTGGATGACTCGGGTTGGTGCACCACAACCTGCTGAGCGGGTGGCTATGTGCTCCAGCTTTGTAATTGATTATCTAAAAAAGTTCGGAGATCCTCTTGCATCTCCACTACTAATGCATCCAAATCAGTCATGTTGATCATTACATCGCCAGGGTGCGAGGTTAAGTAAGAAGCTAGGCTATGCTGTGTTCTCAACTGAAGAAGTTCTTGTTGAATAGACCTTACAAACTCAGCATTAGCCCCTCTTAATCTTTGTATTTCTGCCCCTTGCTGGCGAGTAGTGGCAGTCAGCTGTTCATTCTGAGTGTTTAACTCGTCAATCCGAGTCTGCAAAGTCGCTACCTGCGCTTCCAGATCATTGACTCATCCCTCTGTGGCTAGGGCTGGCCAGGCCACACGAATAGACTCTGCAAGTCTGCTCAAAAATGTGCCGCATGCCTGTAATTGGTCAACAAGGGTTGCTGCTGCCGTAGCCTCCCAGAGTAGCGCTGCGGGGAGAATACCTCCCGTTGAGGGAGCCGCATTCGTAATACCCGACGTTTTTGGTTGAGAGGGGACGTCCGCAACCGCAGAGCTCATCCTCAAGGGAGTCATACTGCTAACTGTTTCCTGCATTCGGCAGCGCCAGCGAGCCATCGCAGAATCTTCCGCAACAGGAGATGCAGTTGTTGGAGGTGGTGTTGAAAATTATTGCTCCTCATGGCTGCGCTTACGGCGTGCTGATCCTACACCTGCAGTGGCCATCTCCTGGGCTCCAGAGGATACCACCGCCATCGATGAACCAAGCAATTCCTCAGTACCCACTTGTTCCTGCTGTGTTTCCCTCTCTGCTGGCACTGCCAAGCTTTGTGTTTGGGACAGAGGAGGATTAGTGCCTTGGACCACCAAGCGATCATCTTCAAAGTGGCAAAGAGGACGCAGGGCGAGAGGAAACAGTTCTCTCAAAGGAAAGATAAATGTGAGCAGTTGGCCCACCTATGTATTGGTTGGGGTACCCCTCCCCAACTGTGCCATCACTCATTGGCACTCCTCCAGCAGTCGCTCTCTGACCACTGCTGCCCAAGCTACTGGCCGAAAGTTGGTCGAATGCAACACATTTCTAGCTCTAGTCGAAATAGTATACGTTTTGGCCTGTAGCCAAATCGCCTCAAGGAACCACTGATATGCATCCGTGGTTGCCACATCTGACAACCCTGACAGTTTATACTCCCCTTTGATCTTCAATCCAAATTCCTGCTCGACATCTGCAGCAAAGATCACATGGGAGGCTCGCACCACGCCATCGTTGGGTAAACAGCAATATCTTGAGATTCTTTCTGCTGTCAACTATATCTGTTGATTTTTGAGGACCACCATATCACCAGCTGCGAGTTGCTCGATCAAACGTGCTGCCTGCGGGTGCACTGGGACTCCTTGCCAGTCCAGTTTGGCAAACACACGCAGCCGCAAGTCTTGCAGCCATGTGTCCACTGGTCGAAGCGCAAGATGCTGCACGAGAGTGAAAGGGACACATTGCAGAAGAGAAGCTGTCATGGTGGCGATGAGATGCAGGAGCAGAGAATAAAACACTAAGAGCGCACGACACACGAAACTAGAGAACCACAATAAAAAACGTCTGCATGCAATAGTAACCCTTCCACAATGAGTTCCCAAAATAGGGCGATCCACGGTGTCGCAACCATCATAGATCTTTTCCCACTTCCCAAGATTACATGCAAAAGAATCCCCAATCATGATTAAGGCGGCTTTCGGCTCTTGTACCGCAGCAAAGGGGCACTGAATCGTGGTAGGTGAAACATAATGGCGCAGTCTGAAACCATTGACCGGCACAGAAATAACCTCCCCCCTCAAATCCGTCAAATAAAAAGAAATAGGCCCGCATGCTTGAAAGATCCAAAATGGTCCTGACCACCTTAATTTAAGCTTCCCCGGCATCTTCCCGAGACGGGAATTGAAGACAAGGACCAGCTGTCCTCGAACAAATTGCCATGCTTTTGGGAGATCCAGCCATTTTTTCCGCCTAGACTGTAGATCCTACAGTACCGCAAAGCTCTGCAGCCGTTCTTCGTCCAGTTCCTACAAAACATCCAATCAATAAATCACAGAATCCTCCAGAAGAAGGCGATCCGCAATCAACATCCGCAAACTCGGAATCACATGCTCCACCAGAGTGATTGCCTCCATGCCAAATGCTAACTTAAAAGGAGTCAATCCTGTTGCCACTTTGTAAGCTGTCCGATAGGCCCATAAGGCAGAAGGAAGTTTCACATCCCAATCCGTTATATTCATATTCACTAACTTTGTCAAAATTCGAATCAATTGTTTATTGGTTGATTCTGCTTGCCCATTCGCCTGAGGATAATATGGAGAAGATTTCCTGAGCAATACAAAGTAAAACCGCAGCATTCTCTCCATCACCTTATTCAAAAAATGACTTCCCCGGTCACTAACCAGCTCAATAGGGCAGCCATATCTAGAAAAGATATCCTTATATAAGCATCCCGCCACAGAAATTGCAGTGTTATCCCTCAAAGGCCATGCCTCCACCCATTTGGTAGCGTAATCCGTGGCTGTCAAGATATACTTATTCCCTGTGTGAGCTGCCACTAGTTTAAAAGGACCAACAAAATCCAAACCCCACTTTTGAAAAGGCTCCAAGGGCAAGACTCGCTGAAAAGGCATTCTTGACCGTTTGGTAGGTTGCCCCAAACACTGACACACATCACACTATTGCACATAGTTTCTCGCATCTTGAAACAATGTGGGCCACCATAATCCTGATTGGAGAACCTTTCTAGCTGTAATTAGTGTTGCAAAGTGACCTCCGGCAATACCCGTATGTACTTCCTCTAGGACTGCTTCCTGCTCCTGTGGTAGCACACATCGGAGTAACACCTCTGCCACCGTGCGGTAATAGAGCTTCCCCATAATGATCTCGAAATTCCTGCTTCTAATAGCCATACGTTTCCTCTGATGGCTGGTCAAGAAGGAAGGCATGTCGCCGCTGTCGAGAAAATGAAACATCTCCTCATACCATGTCCATGGAATGATCGGAATGACCCTTACGTGACTCCGGACGGTAATATCTTCTGCAGCGACTCCTGTTAGAAGCAGAGATGCATCCGGAAATTCATCAGCGACCCCCGTCGGCGGCTCTCCAGAGTCTAGCCGGGATAGGTAGTCAGCCACCGCATGCTGAGCCCCTGGCCTGTGTATGACGTCAAAGTCAAATTCCTGCAACAAAAGCACCCATCGGGCCAATCTTCTCGTCAAATTCTGTTGCCTTACCAGGTATAACAGAGCCGAATGGTCCACATGGAAGAAAAATCGTCGGCCCAACAGATAGTGCCAGAATTTCTTCATTGAATAAATCATCCCTAAACATTCCCTTTCCGTTACTGAATAATTTCTTTCTGCAGATGATAATCGTCTACTGGCATAATAGACCGGTCGGAACCATCCTTGACTTTGTTCCTGCATCAACACACTGCCAATAGCACGATCCGAAGCATCCACGAACACATGAAAATCTTGCCCCCAATTCGGTGTCAGCATAATCGGAGCTTTGGAGAGTTGCAGTTTTAATCTTCGAAAAGCCAAATCACATTCTTGTGTCCATTCGAAATCTATAGCATGAGCTGCCTGAGTAATCGGGATTGCCAAATGCGCGACAAATCACAAATGCCTCCTATGCCATCGGGCTTGACCCAAGAAAATCTGGCACTGTTTCTGATTCCGCGGTGCAGGCGCTTCCATAATTGCGGCAATTTTATCCGGATCCACAGAAATGCCGTCTTCAGAGATGATATGCCCCAGAAGCCTGCCACTGCGAACAGCAAATGCACACTTTAAAGGATTCAAACTGAATTTTACCTCTCTGCATTTCGTAAAGCATAACCGTAATTGTTGCAAATGCTCCAATTGTGCTCCAAAAACACTGAGATCATCCAGAAAAATCCGCATAAAATCCGTCAAGTAAGGCCCAAAGATTTGAAACATATCCCGTTGAAAAGTGGAAGGTGCATTCCGCAATCCAATCCACATTACTATGCAGGCAAATACTCCCCATGCGGTAATAAAAGCTGTTTTTGGTTGATCCCGCAATGCCATTCTGATTTGATTATATCCACTAAATCCATCCAGAAAAGTATACATCTCATGTCCTGCTACATCATCCAAAATGGAATCCAAAAACGGGAGAGGAAAAGGATCAGGAACAGTAGTGGCATTCAATTTCCGGTAATCCACACAAATTCCGATTTGCTTATTTTTCTTTGGTACTACCACAATTGGAGAAATCCATTCCGGATTATCAATAGGGGTAATAAAACCCACTTCCAACAGGCGATCAATTTCCAATTTAACTTGCTTTGCCACGTTCAGATTCATCCTGTACGAATGCTGCTTCACGGGCACCGCATCCGGTTTCAGATTGATCGTATGCTGATAAAACTTAGGATCCAATCCCTGCATGTCCGCAGATTCCCATGCGAAAACATCCTTAAACTCTGTCAGTAATTTGATCAAATCATCTCTAAAACTTGCTTCCAACTGCTTATTAATGTATATGGGCTGCGACTCCGCTTGCTCCCCAAGAAAAACCTTCTCTAGTTCATCTTCCTTAACCCTTGTAATTTTTTCTGTTTGCGCCTCAAACGCTCGTTCTTGCTGAATCACGTCCTCCAGTGACTCAGGACTTGGAAGCACCTATTGTTGGGGCTCCCCTATTCCTCCTCGAGTTCCTGAAACCCCCACCGAATGCCCTTTCGGAATCAGAGAAATATCCGCAAGGTATAGAGAAACCAATCCGGATTCGCTTTGAGAAATTGTTCCTCTTCATCCTCTTCTAATCCTTCCACCATATTAACTGTTTCTGCTATCATCGGCCATGCTGCCTGAACTGGTTGTCGGCATGTTCCCAAGATCACACGCACTTTTCTTTTACCCTTCTTTACTGTAAGCATATTTTCTTCCCAATTATGTTTTACCCTCACTTGTCGTAACCAGGGTCTCCCCAAGATAATGTGATAATCCTGATTATGATTTCAATATTCAAAACTACTAAGGAAACAACAAAGGACAAGCCCGCTGCATCCAAAACAATACCCCGAAGTAAACCCACTGGTTGCACTCTTCGCTGATCTGCCATACAGACTACAAAGGGTGCAGGCTCCCAATCACTGAGACCAAAACGCTCACATGCTGCTTGGGTGATAATGTTTACCCCCGCTCCTCCATCCAAGAGTACCTTGTCAATGTATGTGCCATGGTATCGAACTGAAAGTTCCGGAATACGGGTATCCATGATCCTATTCGTCGGCAACAGGGATGAATCATCATCCTCGCTTTCAACCTTCCCAATGGCGACTTCCCTCAGCTCAGTGGCCGTTTGTCGCAACAATGCATTATGGAAATTCGGGACCAATTTCAACAATGAACCCAGAGGTACTTGAATTGGTGACGTGAGAACCTCTTTCCAAACTGAATTCCACTCCTCCTTTTCTTTAATATCACCCTTAATTCCAGCTTTCCCTTCCCTTATTTCAAGGCCTACAATGGTTGGCATGGTCGATGGTCCTGCTGTCTTTATTGGTGGTGCGGATTGTGGCAACCAGGACACAGTCTTCTTCCGCACCTCTTCCTGAGCCGTCCAATCCGGAATTTTCACATCGGGAGTTGGAACCACATTTTTACCCGATCGCGTGATTAATGAAACCGCTGGGTCGGACTCCTCCAATCCTTCAATCTGAACCATAGCCACACTAGGCTATTTCCCTGCAGCGCGTTCCTGCTTTTTCCGATCGTATTCCATAGCTTCAGTACACTCAGATCGCCAATGACCATCCCCAAACAAAAAAGGCATGTCTTGGGGCGATTAGGATCTCGGACACCTCTTCCGCGGCCTCGTCCTCCCCCTTGACCTCGTCCTCCTGCTTGACCTTGCAGAGGCGTCTCTAGTGTATGAGCATGAGCCATCGCCACAGCAGGCTCTTGTCCCTGCCCTATTTGTGGTTTTTGCCAGGTAGAAGAGTCCCCTCGTCTCCGACGACCCCGGCCATTGAAATAACATTCCACTGTATTATGAGTATTGGTCGTGCAGATCGCACACCACTTCTGATTCATTGCACATTCCTGAGCAGCATGGCCTGGAATCCGACATTGGGTACACTAGATTTCCTTCAGACTTTTAGCCACTGCAGCCGATTCCGTCGATCCGGAGGATACACCTTTCCCGTGACGCTGGGATTTTTTCCGTGGTGTCTCTTCCGATTCTTTTCCCGAATCGCTGTTGCCTGAGTCCAAGGAATCAGATCCTGCGGATTTCGACTCCAAACTATCACTGCCATTGTCCTGTGACTTCCGATGAGATTTCTTTCTATCTTTCTTCTTTGACTTCTTTGGATGTTCCGTATCCTCTAAAGCCTCTCCTACTACTACAGCCCTAGCAATTACAGTATCCAGTGGAGTAGTTACCTTATCCACTGTCGCCATAGCCGTTCTGAGATCCTTGTTGAGCCCCCGTAAAAAATAGTCATTCAGTACTTCCGCTGCCGGTCTTTGTGCCTAACGTACCCTCTACAAAAGCATCTGAAATTTTGCAGCGTAATCCTCCACTAGCAATGACTTCTGCCGGAGCGTTCGAAGCTTCTCCAAATGTTGAGGGACTGTCTTTTCCGTTCAAAACCTTCGTAGAAATGCTATGGATCCGTCAGCATAGGTCTGGAAATGATCATCAGGATATTCGGACAACCATTTCGCAGCTTTCCCTGAGAGTGTAGATTCAAATACTGACTGTTGATGGAGAGAAATCACCACCCCAGGATGATTCAATCCATAAGCTTTATTGAATTGGCGTAAATGTGCATCCGGGTCTTCACTCAAAAGACCTCAAAACCGACTATACTTAATCTGAGGATGAGCCATCAGTCCTTGCCCGATTGTTCCTCCTCCCCCCGGAAAAAGCTGACGAGCACTAGGAGGTGGGGATAGTGGCGGAGATACTCCCGGACTGCTTACCGGAGACGGTGGTGGAGCAACCTGTGTGGGTGAGGGTGAACGTACGACAGGAGGACATGACTGACTGCACGGAGTATGTCTCGCTCGCCGCAACCTCCTACCATGCACCGGGCTTGGTGATGGAGATACAGATTCCTCAATCTTGGTGATTCAATCCATAAGCTTGGTGATTTGATCAGTGTTCGTGTACATGCACAGTCTCATCATATGTCACTAAAGATCTAGGGTTAGTACTGTGCACGATTCTCTCATCCAATGACTGGTGTTGTACATAAGGGATAGGGTGGCAGACTTTTACCTGATTTGGTATATCAATTTTTCATGTGTCTGGTGCTTAATTTGGGCTTCTGGTGCTGTAGGTGACAAGATGAAAGCTACAACTTGTACTAAGAATTTTTTTGAAATAAGATCTGGATAATAGCGTCTTCCATCTATATCATAGCATCGGTCTTTAATGCGCTTGGCCCATAGTATTCTTGGAACTGACTCGCCAACAGTCATTACTCCAGTCATTTGAATCCATCTCTGTCCATGAGAATTCAAGTAGATTGGATCTTTCCATCTCGTTTCATGCTTCCATTTGAGTGCTATTGATTTCGACTGTACAATGACTTTTGAAGGTGTTGAAGGCAACTGTCGTTTACATGTAGCTTCAAAGAATTCTTTCCTGCTCACAATGGCTTCAGTTTTTGGCAAATTGCTTGTGGTAGGCCCCGTTATTTGAGTGGATTCCATGGTCTGAGATACCATTGGATCTGTATTTGAAGCTAACGCATAAGCTCATTTCTACTTGTCGATATGTATCTTTGACCTAACTTTTAACCATCTTCATGAGCTATGAATTATTGATCTATTCCTTTTGTTGCTTCTTTAGCTGATTCGGAGTTGTACCATCTACCTTCCACATCTCTATAGAGACCGCCATAGTTTTTGTCCATCAGATTGGTTTTATCAAGTACATGGTGCCTCAAAATTTGTTAACTTGTGGAAGATCTTGCCTGGAAAACATATATATGTCTAACTCAAAACCTGGTTTTAGCATCATGTACACGGATCCTATACAATCTTCCATTAGTTTTTTTTGTGGATTGGCCGTGCTTGTAGCTTCTTTTACTTCCACAACTTGTATTGTTGGACTTTTTAGAGCATCTTGCTTGGACTTTAGATAGCAATTTTCTGTGCCATCCATATAGCATGGAAAATCTTTGAAATGATCGATGAGCTCTAGCATGACGCTAGCTGGTTTGATTGTCATTAACAAGCATGAAGCCCGATCATAGTTGCTTTGACTAGCCATTGTCGCCATTGACTATGTCTGCATCCTCTGTTGCTCCATTCTTCTTGTTGGCCTATCACCAGCCTGCTAAGCACTTTATTCTTTTTATTTTTAGCCTCTCCGATGGGGGACCTTGTCTTATCAATTTCAAGATTCACTTCTAAATTTTAGCTGTGATCCTTGCTCTGACTGTCACTTGCAATGGCTTGATTGCTTGTGCATGTAGCACTAGTTGGTAAGCCACTTACCAATCTACTGCAACGAGTCCTGGTATGTGTAATCCCTTGGTTTTAAGCAATTGTACGTGGAATCAATTGTGCAATTAATTTGCAAAACTCTCGATTAGCAAAGTACACAATTTTTACCAAAATTTAAACTAATTTTGTTTTGCCCTTTGGTGAATATCGCAATGTAAACTGTGCACTAATTTACAATTCTAGGGTTCAACGCTTGTTGATTGCACACTTATGGCATTTAATTTAAATTAAAATTGCCATGTGGGTGACCATAGGTCATCCCAATTTTGAGATGCGTTCTCTTCAAAATTTAGTTGTTTTTCAAAGTCCAGTTGGTACCAAAATACCTGGCACTCACTCAAAGTCAGTTATTGGGTATCACAATTGGTGCAATCTAGCTAGGAATTGTGCCTGATGCGTTGATTTACACGATTTTATATCCTGAGTAAATTGCCCGTCAATTCACTCCTAGCTGGTGCTAGTTGTGCTCTTGGCACACTCAATTATTTAAATTTGGCTTGCGGCTCTCGATTGGTCTTTGACCTAATGTCTTAATAAATCTTTAATGCTCTAAATTTGGCAAAGAATCAATCCCACTTTCAGTGTTGCTCCAAGTGTCTCGGCTACCCACTTAAGTAATCCTTAGTTTAATGCAATTTGGGATGGAAAATTGCATGAAGTTGGGCTCACCTTATGTCTTGTAATTTCGAATCCTACTTGGCAATTTCAACTGCCCAGATTACCCGTTATGGCTTTTGGCACTGGTGGATTTTGATTGGCCTTAAGACACTCCTTGCTCCTTAAGCCGGTGGTAGTCTTTTGATTAAGCCAATGGTACAATTCACTTTTGGGTGTTTGGGATTTTCTAGGTCAGTCAATCCTATCTGCACCTTTATGGCCCTTGGCTTGTTTTGTTCAGACACTAGTTAGTCACTTTAGCCCAATTTGGCTTTAATTGACCTTATATGTCCACTTCATTAAACCTTCAATTAATTGCACTTTTGGGATGTAAGTGGCCTAAAGGTGACTCATTAATGCCTTGCAATGTGCAAAATCTACCTGGCAGTGCTCAATTTACAGTTTTCCTATGGCCACTACGACAGTCACTATTGCTATTGGCTCTAGATTTGTCTAGAAGTTTAAGTGCTTTGGCGCCCATATGGTTTTACCACTTCATCACTTGACATAGGTCTTTAGGATTTCCTAAGGTAAGAGACACTGGTACTTTATGATCTTAGCCTATGATTGGTTTCAAGCTTCCAAAAGATTGTACCTTAGTATCTCTAAGTCAGTCTCTTGGTATGGCATCTAAGAGTTACTGTCTCTTTAGGGTAAGTTTTGAAGGCTTTTGCGAAGGCTTTTGCAGCCTTGAATCTAGGCAAATGTTCCTTATGGCTTAACACTAGGTTGGTAACCTAACAGGACATAAAAGTGTCCTTTCAGGGTTTTGAAAAAAACCTCCAAAACCATAGTAGATCCACTCATTTTGTAAAATCCTTTCATGAGGTTATAGTTCAAGGCCTACTACACATGGAAAAAATAAGAGACTTGTGAAATTTCTCATCTTTTGGTCACACCAAGCCTCCAAAGTTGATGGACCAGTACATTTTCATCAAAACAGTCATTTCTTTCATTTTTTTGTATAAAAATAAGATTAGGAATTTTTGTAGGACTTGAGATAAATTCCCTAGTTAACTTCAATGGGTTCGTGATCAGAACATATGATTTCTTCTCACTCACTATTTTTTGTTTTGCCAAAAGAAATAGGTACAAAAAAGTTGAATTTTTACCATTCTACAAACCTATCATCAAAGTTTCTATAGCCACGCTGAATACAAATAATATATGCATGTTTTCTTAGTTCCCTATTGTCCTTTAGGTTCATAAGGAGCCATGGAGCATGTAGAAAGAATAATACATCTCTTACCAAGGGGAATCTTGGGGACAAAGATGAAGTGCTAAATACAACAAACATGAAAAAACTGGGTTCAACATTATGAGTTGTAGAATCCCATAGAAACTATTGAACATCTAGCCAAATTTGATCCGTATGACTAGATATGGTTACTAGCTACAAAATGCATATAGTTGTCACAAGAAACTAGCAATATTGAAAAAGCTATACTTGATATATTAGAATGTTTCGTTCTCTTCTATAATAGAAAAAATCAACCATCGTTGTGTACTATGCAAAATAGGGTATTAGGTGCCCCAAAACTCAAGGAATATTAGCTTTATGTTACAATATGGGACATAGAAAATCAAAACTACATTTGGATATCATGAAAGCCACCAAAAAAATCATAGAAGAGCTAAAATTGGCTAAAAAACAGGATTTGACAATTTTTGTAATTTGGTCATAACTTACAACTTTAACATTTATTTCTCCCTAGAAGCATCAGGACATGTTGAGGACTACTAAAGATAGTTCTCTAGCATTATAAACCTCACAAACATGGATTCTAGAGTGGTATAGTTGCAAAAAGTTGAAAAAAGGCAAAAACAGGACCCGTTTTTTCACACAGTTTAGGTTGTGAAATGTTGTGCAAGGACAAGGTTAAAGATGGAATTGATATTCCAAAAAAAAGTCAAGTTTTTTTCAGCTCATGAGACAACTTTCTAGATAGATAGCACCTCAAAATCCATTTTGAAACTCTTGACATAATTCAAGAAAAATGGTCACTTAAGAGGACATAAAAGTGTCCCAGGACATAAAAGTGTCCCATTACCAACCTAGTGTTAAGGTTTACTAGGGAGCTTCTAGCTGGACGCTTTTAGAAAAGCTTGTTTCTAGCCTAAGCTCACTAACTTGTTCTAATTCCTACACTTGTTTGCCTGGTTAAAGCTAGCAGGGCCAAATTGCCCTTGAATTTCCTTATGGCAGTCCCCTTTTAGTCAAATCAATTTGATGTTTGGCGTTAACTTGTTATTGCACGTTTAGAATGAACTAATTGTGAGCAGTGTTGAGCCACTTGCAAACCCAAAGTAGCTACTTGAGGGAAGGAATATAAGGAAAATTTCACTTGAATTGAGCAAAAAGAGTGGAGTTTGACAAATTCATCAATTATGATTGCTCAATTTTTAGAGAGAGTGTATCCACGGACAAGAGATTCAGACGTTTCCAGCAGATCAATCTCTAATTTATCTCCAATTGTATGATTTTGCCCGTCTCAACCACTATCTCCATTTGCCTGGTCTCGTCATTTTCTATTCAGGCATTGAAGCATATTTTTGTTGTTAATGATTATTCATCCTTTGACGTGTTTATGCGGAGCCTAGAGAGAGAGGGAGGCATTCCCACCGAGTTGGCCCAAAAAATATATCGTAGCACCTTCAGCTGATTTGCACTAACTTTGGCTTAATACACAAGCGACCATGCATAGAATCAAGTAGACTAGCATATGTTGGTGGTTCCATAACTGGAATTTGCATGGAAGTGACAAGTTTCCTTCTTTGCATGCTGTGGAGCTTCTTAGAGCGAGAATGAGAAAGGTGATAGAGGGCGTTGCAGGCCCGTATGAAGAGGCGAGGGGTTGAGCTGGAGAGAGAGAGAGAGAGAGAGAGAGAGAGAGAGAGAAGGGTGATAGAGGGCGCAGTTGCAGGTCCGAGGAGGGGAAGCGTATGATGATCAGAGAGAGAAAAGGGAAGCGTATGAAGTGTTGCAGCCTGCAGGCCCGTATGAAGTGTCGGGGCCCGAGGGGATCCGCGTATAGAGAAAGAGAGATGAAGTCGTGGGCTTTCAGAGGTGCGAGGGTTTGACGACGGGTAGTGGCTGTTAGCGATGGCAGAGTTATGAGGCAGGGTCCGCGAGAGTGCAGGCGAGGAAAGTGGCGGTGCACTCATGCGGCATGAACCAACAGGTGGCGGGGTTGTCAGCGCACAAGGCGGGCAGGCAGGTAAGATATTTTTAAATTATTTTTATTTTAAAAATAAAATAACTAAAAACTAAACAAAAACACACAAAAATAATTCAAAAAACACAAATCAAAAGATGAACTCAATAACATAAACAAAAACATACAAAAGTACAAAAAATTATGAAAATTTCCTAAAAATGTCAAAACACCAGAATTAGATCGACTACTAGTAAATCACACGCGATGAATCCCTCTAGCACTCTTGAATTTTCTCAGATCAGTAAATTATTAAAAAATTTGGTAAAAGATAGCAATTTTAGGTAAAAATTAGCAAATTAATGCTAAAATTACCAAAAATGGCAAAAAATTACCCAAAAATTTCTAGACAACTTTTACGCATGCAATCATGCAACTCAATCGCAAAAATTAATCAATCATTAATCACAATTGCATAAAACGTCATTCTTGAAGCTAAAAAATAAGCTATCTCGCACACGAATCGCCTTGAAATTAGCATAAAAATTAGTGCAAAAATTACCGACTCTTGGACAACAATTAAGCACTATCAAAACAACATTTTGCATCAATTAAGCATCCAAATCTCAAGATTAATCAATCTTTTAGCATCAAATCATGCGCATACACATACATATCCAAACTTGATCAAATTTCGACGCTTTAATGGAATTAAAAACCATAACCATAACTCAATCCACAACCATCATGAGCAACCAAACACTTTGCTTAAGTTAAAAAGAACAAAGCAGCCCCAAATTGCATCCAATTATGCACTTCTACCTACACACAAGCGGGCATAAACCGCACATAGTTTTGCACCAAATGTGTGCACATGGTTTATGACTTAAACCTGCACATACAATCAAAAAACTAGCACCAAAATTAGCCACCAAAGCAGCAATTAAGCACTTGATTAGTGCTCAACACCCAAGTGTGTGTGTGTACCGCTTCCCGTAAATTCACCCACACACAACCAACACAAAAATCAATGTGTAGCAATGATTAGCATGAAAATCAACACACAATTGCAATGGAAATGCATTAAAAAATCCATTCAAATCAGCACTTTGCAAAATGCCCAAATAATTAGTAGATGATATTAGTGAAAAATTGTGATTAATGAGTGATTTCGGCTACAATTTGCGCACAAATGGAGTAGGATATGAGTGTGTGGATCACATAGGCATATTTTTCATACTCTTAACTCGCTTTTTTCTTGTGTGTAGCACAAAAAACACTTATCAATCAACGGGAAATTAGCATCAAAGTTAGAAAAAATTAGTGAAAATTAGTGAACTAGTAAGTCAAAATTAGTGTTGAAAATCATGAATCTAATGATGTGTGTGGGGTGTTTTGTGAAGTACAAATCATAACCAATGGTAATCCAAGCACCAATCACACTAATTACCACTCAATCTATCAACAAACATAACCAAAACCAATGAAAATTAGTGAAAAATTAGCAAAATTAGTTTCTTCTAATCACTCCAATGACACCTCTAGCTTAGGCAATCAATCCCCGGCAATGGCGCCAATGTTGGGGGGTCGGCCTAGCATAGTGTAGACACCAAAATAATGTCAATCCGAGGAGTATGATCTGGCTAGGGCATGGAAACAGACAAAAGAGCTTATGCGTGCCATGTAGAGGATTAGAAGGTGAAACCTACATATAAAGTGAGCTATGGAGAAGGAATGACAATGCTACAAGGATTAAGCACACTAGTACTCTAACATTCGGCCTAATCTCTCACACAAAAACCTAATCATGCTCATTGGTCAGTAATCAATCACTAATCCTACTCTTGATCAAGCACACAAGGAACATAGATTAGCATAGAGTGACCACATACACTCTACACAAACCTACACACACATAGAAACACACTTAAAAAGAGAGAAACATGACTAAAGAGAGCACTTAATCTTAAAATCAGTCACTAATCTTTCATTAATCGAGCAAAAGATTACAAGGATGAGTGATTGAGAGAGTGGAGGTTAGAGTTTAGCTCTTGCACGAAGCCGAATTGTCCATGTGTTTGAGTAGAGAGCTCAAGAACTCCATAGCCATCACCTTCTTGACAAAGCTTTATCTAAAATGCATAAGAGTCCCATTCACATTTTTCATTTTGACTTACATACTCACTGGGCTTTTTAGAAGTGGTCCGCCCGAATCGCCAGACTCACTTAATCTAATATCTGCATTGCCTAGGCTCTAAATATAGCACAATGTTTACAACTTGGAGCTCATGATGACGTCCCCGAAACATAATTACAACCCGCACTTGCGATCATTTGACAGGAAATCATAAGAACTTAAGTGACCATCGTTGGTAACTGTAAATTCATAAATAGTCGTTAATTCCATGTCTTCTTGACATCTCTTGCTTGCGTTCGCTACATAATCATCATTGCTTCACATCCGCATCATCTGGCATCGTTATCATTTACTAAAAATAGTAACTAGCATGTTTAAGTGATTTGTTGGCCACTATTAACCTCACAGGGTAACATGATCAGATGGAATAATCGGGCTGTGGAGGTAGAGAGCAATATGTCTCTCACTTCATTGCAATGAAGCACTAGGCCTAGAATCCCATATAAAGATAATGTCTATTGTATGTAGCATGTGTTCCTTGCTTTACAACCATGGTCTAATATTTGAAAGATAGACTATACACACAAATAGATGTGAATCTATCAATCAGGCGAGTGAAAATGCATGAGAAAGGAATGAAACAGATATGTTTTTCTAAGAGTATTTCATAGAGAAATATATGAACTGGCATCTAGGATATGCACCCATATCGCATTTATTAGTAATGTGTAATCACAGTGATGTACCTTGAGGTTAAAGCATAAGGATGTATGATTAATTCCTTTAAAGCAAGAAAAAAGGATCATCAACACTAGATTGGTAACATGGCACTTTAATGTCCTTGGACACTTTAACGCCCTTAGACACTTTTGTGTCCTCTTAACTTAGCAAATTCCTATAATTATTTCTTCAAATTCCAAGAGGTTCTTAAGTTCTCTATATACAAAAATCTAGCTCATGAACTGAAGAAAACTTGGAAATTTTTGTGGCTACTGATTCCACCTCTAGAGTTGGGTTTGAATATCGTTTGTACATTTTAAGACTAGGTCCAAATATAAGTGTACAATTCCAATTTGGGACCAAAATTGAAAGGTTTATATGCCTTGTGGAAACCAATTTTTCATCCATGAAGTTTTTATACTTCATAGGTGTGTTTTGAATTGTTTTAGGAAGATGTGTTTTGATGCTTTTTGTGCTTGAGCATGAAAGTAAGAATCAAATTCTATATTCAAAAAAACATTTTTGGCTCTACAACAACCATGGACTGTGGTGTGGTCAGGAACTCATTGATGTAACTTACAAAGAAAAAAGTCTTGTTGTCTAAAGATTTTTTACCTTGTGTAAAATGGGCTTCACCTAGAAAATGCATTTTTTTTGTTCAAATTGAGCACTCCTTTGGATTTGAGAGCTCCTCATAAACCATTTACTCAAGAGTTGTGAGTGTTTCATATTTTTCCCACGTTAAACAACTAATAGTGCAACATAATGTCAAACCAAAAGAAATGTCATTTTGTCATGCCATATTTTTTAAACTTGAGTTTGTCTCTCATATTTGTTTTATCTATGGTAATTTCTCATTGGCGCCATCCCTTGACAAAAATCTTGCCTTTGAGGAGCTATGAAACTAAAAGAAAAACACTAGTTAAACTTTTTGTACTAACATGAAAGCATAGGCGATTGCGTTTGTCAAAAGACCTTCCCTTCATATTCGGATAAACAACTGAGAGATTCCGTGCCACATCCATGTTGGACATAACCTACAATCAACATGTTCTAAGAGAGTACATTTTGAAGAAAATCCTCATCAAGAACATGATGTGATTTTGTAAGGGTACTGCTCAAAAGAGTACCTTTCTCCAATAGCGCCTGATCTCATTGTGAACTTTCTCACTTGTGTGAAGGTCTTGTGTAAGGCCACATACCTTTCTCCAATAGCGCCTGATCTCATTGTGAACTTTCTCACTTGTGTGAAGGTCTTGTGTAAGGCCACATACCTTCAAGGTGCAAGCATAGCCAATTGCAATTGGTGAAAGGCCCTATGTATACATTCAATAAAAATAGCCCAAAGCTTCCATGCCACATCCATATTGGGTATATCCTACAATCAACAAGTTCCAAGAGATGCATTTTGAATATAATTCTCATTAACAATTTTATGTTCTTTAGTAAGGGCACCACACTGGACATACATATCAATGAAAGCATCACCAACACAACATTTTTCTATAAATTTCTCCAAAAAACCCTACAATTTCATGTTCTTTCATAAAGGCACCACATTGGACATTCATATCAAGCAAAGCTGTGCAAATTGCTAAGCACAACATGTTTTCAAGAGATCTTGATCCTCTCAATCTCATATTAAAATGATTATGATCCTACCAGAGTTTCATATTGAAAGTGAGTGTAGCACCGGGCCATACAAAGAAGAAAAATTGGCTTGTTTTTACATCATGAAAGTAGTGGAGAACCACAAATAGAAACCTCTTGTCATGTCATTATGGGAGGTTGTTGATTTTTTCCAAGAGGTGCGATTGTTAGAGGTTGTTGACCAGATCGGCAGGCTTCATGAAGGTAGGAGCTCGTATTTTTTCTAGGTAAGAGTCTACGATGCAAAGATGTAGGCTAAAAAGCAGTACATTGAAAAGCAATCGAGCACAACTTGTATCAGATCCCAGTCATTGGCAAAATTTTCTCGAATGTCAATTTGAAGACCCTATTACTGAGGTTCAGAGGTGGCAGTGAAAGTTGACAAAGCATGAAAAACAGTGTATGTGGATATTGACATTGAATGCAAAAAAATGAATTCACACTTTGCTCCCAAAACGAGCTGTTTTATGCAAATTGTTTCCAATCTGAAGGTAGCTCCATTTCATGAGAACTTTCCAATCTGAGTGAAGGCCCATTTCATGTGTCCTAAAGGGTTTCGCCAACGAAACCCGTTTGAAGAACCCATTTTCTACAACTTTCTTATGGAGCCACGCACACTGTTTCCTACATTCAATATGATTTCACCAACGAAACCCACTATGAGGAACAACAACTATATGTGTTAGTGTGTGTGTGTGTACCTTGCACTTGCCTCGTCATGTTAGGAGATAGATTTGAGTTTTTTCTTGAACTTGCGATATGTTCCAAGAGAATGTGTGTGTGTGTGTGTGTGTGTGTGTGTGTGTGTGTGTGTGTGTGTGTGTGTGTGTGTGTGTGTGTGTGTGTGTGTGTGTGTGTGTGTGTGTGTGTGAGAGAGAGAGAGAGAGAGAGAGAGAGAGAGTTGTTATTGAGTGAGCATTCTGAAACAAATCAAAGATGATAGCTTGGGAAGCTTAGACATTGTCCCTATGGAGCATTGAGCAAGGGTAATAAATATGACCTATAGTGGGCATTCTAAAACACAAGATTTGAGGGCATTGGTGACTTGTGTCTATGCAATAAATACCATGGAAAACAATTGCAAATGTAAGCGTTCTAAAATTCTAGGTCGCATAGATAGAGATGATGAGACACCTCCTAAGATGCCACCTATCGGTTGCCTCTTTTCTTTGCTTCCACCAACAACGTTTTGAAACGCTATTGTGCATTTTCTTGTGAGCTAGTAAGCATTTTGAAATGCTTACTGTTATGACCTTTGCAAAGGCTTGGTTTCATGGATAGTTTTGAGTCAAAATAATGGATAGTTTTTAAAATATTTATTTTGTCAAAGTCTTAGTGGGTAGGGAAATTTGTGGAGGGGGTAAAGGCCCCCAAGGTCAGTGTATAAAGGAACACCTAGCCCCCATTGTATAATTGCTAATTCAATGCCTAGTTGGTTGGTTCAGCTCTAGCTATAACCTTTCTATCACCCAAGTGTGGTAGATTGGTTATGCCATTTCCCTCTTCAATAACAGGTCTTGAGTTCAACTCCTCGTCGGCTCGATCTTTAAGGTCTCTTGGGATAGTTTCCTACGATGTTAAAACTCTCTTCTTCTCGGGTGTGTGTGTGTGTGTGTGGGTGTGAGGAAAATGGTATAACCTTTCTATCACCCAAGTGTGGTAGATTGGTTATGCCATTTCCCTCTTGAATAACAGGTCTTGAGTTCAACTCCTCGTCGGCTAGATCTTTAAGGTCTCTTGGGATAGTTTCCTACGACGTTAAAACTCTCTTCTTCTTCTTCTTCTTCTTCTCTCTCTCTCTCTCTCTCTCTCTCTCTCTCTCTCTCTCTCATCATATGCTTTCACATCGTCCACTTTGCAAGTATGTGGAAGTAAAAGGTATAGGGCCTACAAGCATATCTATTTTATCTTTGTCAAATTTTAAAATTTGATATGAATCAACGAGAATTTTCCCACCAAGATGCATTAACAAAGAGAGAGATGTGTCAACTTTTGCAATCAATGGCATAAGGTGATTTTTGTATAAGCTGATTTTTTTTGGTATGGAGCGATTCCTTCTTGCCTCTGATCACTAATTAGGTGACCATTATGGGATTGTGTTGCAATAATTTAATGTCCTTGTCTTGGTTTTGAGTAGGGAGGAGCTTCTATGCCAGTGATATGGAGGCCCCTGGAAGATTTTTGTATGAGTTGTGGTTTGTTTTTGTTTAGAGGAAAACTTTATACCTCTCGCACATATGGCAACAATTATAAAATTATATACACTTTGTGGTCTAAGTATATTTATGCATCAAATTGTAGTTTAATTTTTTGTTAAAGAAAATATTCTTCTATGTTGCAAACACGGTGAGATTTATGGAATCAAACTGTATACAATTGAAGTTTTACAAAATTATATTTTTGTCTCTAGTATTGACTTATTTTTTATATAGTTATGCAATAAAAGTATAGATTTGAGGTCAAATTTAAGGCCATAATTTGTATAATTCTAATAATTATGGCACCCATAAACATTGATCTCTTATTTAATTGTTAAATCCTTCAATGTAGAGCTCTTATTGAATTATAAACTTGAAATTTTCTCCAGTGTATAGTTTCCAAGAGAAATATCTTTTGGATTGCTATTTAAAACGCCTCACATTGGGTCTACAAAGATTATATCACTTTTGACTTGCTTGCATTGCTCGTATAATGGCGATCCCCACAAATAGAGATCATATGTAAGAATCATCAAGGAAATGAATTGGATGATCAATATAGTGCTTGTAGCCTAACCTCCCTCGAATAATGTACTTCTTGCTTGGAGAGACTCGAGTATGATCTATCCAAAATTGAGTTCCAATCTCCTTCATCTCAGAGGATAACCCAATGTAGGTGGACTTTCTTTTACATGAGTACAATGGAAACATGTTGGATCCTCCTTCATCAGTTTCAACCCAAGCCATAGAAACATACATATACATGAATGAATGACCATTCACAAGCATGGTTAGAGTGCTTTTCTTCAAAAGAAATTCATCATTGCTTTGGGATTTTTAGCAACTGGAGGGAGAATCTCAAAGCGTTTGCAAGGATGATAGAATGGTCATGTGTCCTATTTGTGTACTCGTTGATACTTTTGTTACCTAGCACTACCTACTACATTATGTTTATTGAATCTTCTTTATCATAACCACTTAAGCTCCTCAAAATGTATTGCAAAATTTGATTAGGAGTTTCCTTCTTGCTTGCTTGAAGGTTTATATCTTCAAGATCAATAATTTGCACTCGTTTTTATATGCAACATCTTCTTTGATACTCTTGCTTGACTATACATTCATATCCTCGCTATTAAGATTTCATGCTCATAAAGGAAATCCTTTCATTTACGTTGATGAGGAAAACCTTCATGCTTTGACATCTATATAAATGGGAGTGGCGACATATGACCAGTTGATGCCAAGCCCTCAAAACTTTTCACCACAACTAATACCTCTCCAAAGACCTTCTTGATGTTTTTTTCTACAACGGAAGAATTTTGGCCTAGGCTTCCTTTTAAAAATTCTCCCATTGAAGAAGGTGCTTAAAAAACATTAGTTTTGACCAACCACATTCTATCAAAATTGTGTGTGTGTGTTGCTATTTCCATTAATAAATATACACAAAAGAACATGAAAGTTCAAAAGACAGATGGCTTTAGACAAGTGACAATGGGTAGCACAAAAAAAGCTAAGCCTTTGAATTATTTTTGTACATAGCTATAAGAATGAGGTATCATTCTAGTGTTTACATACAAGGGGTAATCTAAATTGATCATTTCACAAAAGTAGCAAGAGTCTGGTATAACAACAACTAAGCCAAAAAAATTCTAAGAAAGGATAAAGTCTTTACCTGCATCCATGCAAATAAGACAACATATATGTTAGCCTTGAATGTGTTTTACAGGTGTCAATGAACTTTATCAATTGTTATCCATGTCTATCTTACAAATTTTACAACTTAAAAAACTATTGTCCAAACCAATCTTGTATTTTTGCAAAAGAAAAACGCGTGTGTGTCTTTTGTGTTTTTTAATGTTCATTTTGATCTTGTAATCCAGAAGGTCATCACTCTCAGATACAAGTGAAAAAAAAAAAGTTCATAGGTAACGTTAATATATACCCCAAATTTTCAACCATTTTTTATTAGATATTTAAATACATAAAATTTTGATCAAAAGGCCACCACCCCTTTTGATCCAAATGTTTTACTCCCAATTTTTTCCCCCCAAAAAGATGTGTATTATCTAATCCATCAATTTGTACGGTATTTAACACATTTTTTGGCTATATGGACTTTTGAATAAGTCTCAATGTACTACAAACACAAAACATGTTTATGTACACTCCATTTTACAAGACATCAAGTAACTAAAACTAGTCAAATTATTTGAATGCACACCATGGACTAGTGTAATCACCCCCAAAGAGGAGGGAGATGTAACCCCTGCAAACTTTGTGTATATCCACTATAAAAAAAACTATGATTGGTTAGGGTTTGGCAATCAAGTTATGGTTATGGTTTTACAGTGATGGTATGGCAATCATGTCATGGTTATGGTCTGGCAATTAGATTATGGTTATGGTTATGGTTATGGTTATGGTTATGGTTATGGTCATGGTATGGCTGTTATGGTTATGGTATGCCAAGCAAGTTATGGTTATGGTTATGGTATGGCAAGTGGGTTATGTTTATGGTTTTGCAGTTCTCAAATCATGTTTTGAATTATAACTATAAAATTCTTATGTTGTTGTGCCTATGTTGGGAGTTGAACTTATGGTTATGCTTTTGAGAACTTGTCGTGATTAAACTTTTGATTGTGTGGTTTTGTTCTTCTTACAATTTTGCTAATTTGTATGTATACACTCGCTCTTTAGCGTCAAGTTGTAGGTGGAGTGCGGTTGCTTGTGCACTCTTCCTTTGGGAAGAGAGGGTTGTTTTCTGTTGCAGTAGTACATGCATCCTCAGTTCCCAGTCCTCTCTACCCAAATAAAAAATTGAAGGTTCTACTATCGATATAGTTTTTGGTATACACGCTGGTATAGGCCTCGAAATAGGCGTCCATATATTCCCGGTGCTTATTTCAGTGTTTATTCTAGTGTCAATTTTATAACTTATTATGACAGCAAGAATACCAGTGCATATACCAATGACACTGTATCGGCGTGTATTTTGATGATTATTCTAGCATATTTTACTTTTAAAAAAAGCTTTGATTCATCGATATTTGTGTCAATTTTTGGTACATGTTAACTCAGTTTTTAGGTTGCAGATTAGTCCTTTAGCTCTGTGCAAGGGTAGAATCTGGAAGTTTCATTTTCTGACTCACTTAGCTTAGATTGAAGTGATATACATAAACCAATCACAATAGTTAGCAAAAATTATACATTCTTTGAGAGAAAACAGCTAACTTGGTTACTGACATAGGAACCAGGTTGCAGGCAAAGAATTGAAAGTTGGACAGGAATTGAATTCAAGTCAAGTGAAAAAACGGATAACAATTTAATCCCACAATAAGTACTCTATCCAGGGCTTAACAAGTCTATATGAACCTTAGATATGGTTGTATACTAGCAAATTAAGGCATATTTGGAGAGAACGCTAGTAGAGTAGCCACCAAAGAGAGTGTGAATCAAGGTGATCACTTGGGCACTATCTTTGAAGAAGTCTCATACACTTAATCCAACTCAACATCAGAAATGTCTTCCTATTCAAATTAGTCAAGAACCGGAACAACAATGAGATATAAGCACATGCTCACGTTTTATAGGACTAATGTCCATGGAGCTCACATTTACCTGGATCCTAATGCAAAGTATGCTATTCGAATTGATGACCATGACATAGAGTTTGAAGAGGAAATTAGAGCAAACAAACAAGGGAAATTGTATATGGATGGAAACAAGACTCAACATGAAAAAGTTGAAAATCGTGATGTAATAGACAAATAGGGATTAGAAGTGAACACAATAATTTCAGATATGGCACCAAAAGAAGGTCCACCGACTTTGGAATTTGAGGGATACGATCAAGTTGATCTGAAACCTTTGAAACGGCTTAGCAATGATAATCGTAGAATCGGAGTCTATTGTTGGGAGGATAAGAACGTCAAGGGTCTTTTGTGGACCTCTCATGCCAAATCAGAGCAGTTAACACCCATGAAGATCATCTATATCTTCAAAATCAAAGACAAGGTTTAGCAGATCCACCAACTTACCTATTTAGGGATTGCTATAACAGTAACTTTGTTATAATGAGTCCTGAGGAAGTAGAACAAACCGGATACCAAGGGTACTCCATAAAAGATTGGATATTGGGACAGGGACCATAAACTATTCCAAGAGAAGAACTCTGTGAGAGATCTTTTGGGAACAATGCTAAAAAACTCAAACCTACATCATCACAAAGAAAACTGAGTGACATTAAAGCTAGTCCAAGGCTACATGAGTCACTATTTCCAATAGAATGGCTTGAAGGACTCAAGACAGGACCAACTACCAAAAGATTTTGAGCTGAGCCAAATAGATGTGTCAAACCAGCTGATTTTCAAAAATGGGTCAAAAAATATAGTGGATCTGGGGATCCATATGACCACTTAGCAAGCTTCAAGCAAGTGTTAAGGGCAAAACGCATATTTGATTTCCACACTCAATTTGAGGGATTTGGAATGACTTTAGAAGGAAAAGCCTTGATA
The DNA here is from genome assembly GCF_014529385.1 of Adiantum capillus-veneris. Taxonomy (NCBI): domain Eukaryota; kingdom Viridiplantae; phylum Streptophyta; class Polypodiopsida; order Polypodiales; family Pteridaceae; genus Adiantum; species Adiantum capillus-veneris. Next base: position 156,018,534 of record NC_140934.1, read on the forward strand.
TGGTTCCAAAACATTCCACCAAGGTCAATCATGGATTTTAGTACATTAGCTCAGGGAGTTGTAGCTGCATGTTCCAAAACTAGGATCAAACATAATACAGTAGTTTAAATCTATAGCTTCAAATAGAAACAAGTGCAGCTAAGATGAAGCAATACATTGCAAGATGCTCAGAATTAGAAATATCAATAGAAGAAAGATTAGTGTTATTGTTTCTAGAAGGTTTGATCAACAAAGAACTTCATGCTATGCTGTATAGCAAGAATCATATGACCCTAGAAGAGTGTGTATCAGATGCTATTGACTTGGAAGACAATTGTGATATTTTCAATGAAGAAGATGTCCCTAAGGATACTTAGAGTGAGAAAACAACATCCACAAAACCAACAAAAGTGGAAATAGTTGTTGCAGCACCACTTACAACCATACAATACATGCTAAAAAGGATGAACAAAATGATGAATAACATGCAAAAATCACCTATGAGAGGACTAGGGCAAGGGATCCTCAATAGGGACAACCGATTAGGCCAAAAACATGGTGTGCTATTGAAGAAAAATGGACTAACCATGAGACCAATGAGTGATGCCACAAGGACAACCCATGTACAGATATCAGCCTAATATGGCCCCTGCACAAAGACCACCGATGGGTATGGAAAGACCACAACCATTATTGGGTCAGCAACCTCCATATCTTTGACATAATGTAGTGCCTGTAAAGTACATGCATTCAATAGAAGTCATAGATGAACAATCACTAATGCCTGATACACCTTATGTTGAGCCTAGCCCATCTATAGTAATGGTAGAAGGGGAGACTTGGTATAATTCACAGCCACTTTCAATGGAAGAAGCTGTGACTTATGCTACACTAGAGCTTACACCGATGTACTATGTAGCTAATCAAGATGCTAGACCTCCAATGGTAAGACCCATGATTAAGCCAAGGATTGGAAACTACCATAATTGTGGTGCAAACGATCATTGGAAAAATAAATGCCCAGAACCTGATAAGAACATTAAGCCAGTTGAAGCTTTTTGTACACAATGTTGCAAAAAGGGTGGACACTTCCCTAAAAGACTGTCCAAAAAATCCTTTAAACAGGGGAAAAGCAGTGGTGAATGTAGTCCAAGTGATACCTAGTAGCTATTTGGAAAGTGAACCTATTGTTCCAATGAAGGTGATCACTAGAGCCCATGCTAAGAAAAAGAAACATAACTCCTCTGATGAATCAGAGAATACTAAAAATTCCTCTAAAAAAACCAAGAAAAGAAGAAGTCAAAGGTTTGAGATGAGAAAATAGAAACAAAAGGACAAAATTGAGGAAAAAGCCAAGAAACTATTCCATGAGAAAATGAAAGAAACTGGGAGTGAAATCAAGGAAACCACAATAAAATATGGAGGATCAATTTTGGTAGACAAAATTTTTAAGCCAATCAATGCAACCTTGGAAGCTTTTCAAGCGGGATTTAAAGCAGGACAAAACATGGAAAAAAAATGGAGAAACTAACCTTCTCTAGTTATGGAAGCAAGTACACTTGCATCTTATCAAATTCTTATTAAAATTTGGTAAGAAATACTCAAGTGATGCTGGAAAAACAAAAACCCAAGCTTGAGAGTATAGCAAAACTTGAGGAGCTTGTGGTAGAAACAAGTAAAGAGAAATCCAAAGTGATGGTAGAAATCCACCTTGAAATTAAAGATCCAGAACTCATAGTGCCTGATAGTGAAGATGCTTTAGATGGAATTCCGTTCATGGACCAAGACTGGCCAGGACATTTATGGAAAAAAGTGAAATAAATTAATGATGGGAGCATAACTTTGAAATCAGCTCCTATAGAGGAAGTTTGGTTAGATGATTTACCTCTTAAAATAGACAATGATATACAATCCTTGTATGGGGATTGCCAATTTGAAGAATCAGGAATGTCTAAACCAATGACTCTAAAAACACTACTCTCTTACTTAGGAGACAATGAAGATGAGTCCATAGTGTGTAAAACCACTTAAGTCAAAATAGAGGAACAGACCTTGGAGGTGGAGAACATCCATTCAATCATGTCAACGCCCATTCAATGTGTTGGGGTATAAAGCCCAATGTGGTCGCCCAGGTAAGTGGGCGGGCCACCAGGTATGTACACATATTCTTTTGTAAAAACCTAATAAGAACTCACTATGCTCTACACATTACAGTAGAGCGAGCTCACTATATCGTCGTGCTCTTCTTCTCGCACTCTCTCTCGTGTCGCACTTCCGCTCGTACTCCTTCAACTGGTATCAGAGCTCAGATCGAGGCTCGGGGCAACACTGCAAGAGGCTAGAGTCACCAACTTAGATTGGAGTGAAATTCGACAGACGAAGACACGGCCCCAAATCTCGTGGGAGAACCCAAAGGGCTTGGTGTTGTCAGAATTTCATTCTGAGGTCATCTCGGCCACCGTTCGGCTTCGACAAAGGTCTGTGCAAGCCATTTTCTACTACGTGGTCTCAGCGGGTGCAGATCCGACTCTGCAAATTTGGGGTTTTCGGCCTACGACTGCAGGTGCTGAGGATATCGAAACTCCCATAGTGTAGATTTGTGGCTGTCTACACATTGAAGGATGGCTCACAGTTCTTGGAGGTGTGTCACATACGACACGAGCGCATCTACACACAGACTGTAGGCGACATCCACTAGTTCATCAGGTAGCTTGTGTTTGCTGCTTGATATTCTAGGTTTCATCCTGACATTGTAGGTACTTCCACATGGGATGTATTGTCAGAGATGATGTATGTCTGTTGAGGGTTTGCTGGCTCTGAGTCACGCAGAAAACAACCGCCGCAGCGGTTACAGCATACAGTGGGAAATTTGTGGATGTATGACTTTGTGGGAAGTCTATGTACTGTCAGATTTACTGCAGCCTTTGTTGAGGGTCAAGTGAGGTTTTATTGAGTTGGGGGATTCTCGAATGTTGAGATCCTTTCGGTGATACAGGTCTTGGAGCGATCCCTCGAGCACCCTTAGATAGGCAGCTAGGATGTATTGACTGTGAGTTAGACAGTTGGGATTGCATCTTTGCTTTACTGCCGTTGAGGCATTGTCGCAGTCTATGCTTACAGGACAGTCAGAGACAGTACAGGTGCAGGACAGGTTTACCCGCAGCTTACAGTGTCAGAGAGACAGTGTTTTTTGAGCTGTTTTTTGGTCTGTTTTTTGAGTACACTAGAGCCATTTTACAAAGGAGACTCTACCAAAATTTATGCAGAATCTGAAGCTTTCTTGGTTCATTTGACAGGTTGATATTGGTTTAGAGGTCAGTTTACAAGGGAAACTCTGCCGAATTTTTCCTAGAAAAGTAAACTACTGTGAAGCGTAGCTATGGCTGGATCACAGGACACTGCTCTTAACAATATCAAGAAGCTGGATGGAACCAATTTCCCATTGTGGAAGAAGCGGATTTGGCACGTGTTGGTACAAAAGAAGCAGATAAAACCTATAAAGCTCAAGGGGATAAAACCAGAAGATATGGACGAAGATGAATGGAGCGAAATCGATGAATTGGCACTTTGTACCATTATGCTGACTTTGGCAGAAAGCGTTTACTTCAATGTAGCAGATGAGATGTCGGCTTATCAAGCATGGATAAAGCTGAGTGATCTTTATGATAAGCAGAGTGCAGCTTCACAGGTATACTGGCTTAAGAAGCTTGTTGACTTGAAGATGAAAGAAGGGACCCCTATGTCCAATCATCTGAATGAATTCAACACCATCTACAGTCAGTTGTCAGCTCAAGGTGTCAAGTTTGATGAACCTGTTAGAGCTATGTTCCTGTTGATCACATTGCCGGAAAGTTGGGACACTTTTCGCACAGCTTTGAGTAATTCTGCACCTCCAGATGGTTTGAACATAGCAGGTGTAGAATGAAGTCTGCTTACTGAAGAAACCAATAGAAAGACAATGGACAAAGGCAAAGGAACAGCCTTATTTGTCAGGGGAAGGACCAAAGAAAAGTACAAAGGTGGAAAGAGGAATCAGTCTCGTAGCAAGTCCCGCAGTGCTAAAGGCAAGAGTGACATAGAATGCTACCATTGTGGCAAGAAGGGTCACATGAAAAGAGACTGTAGAGAATGGAAAGCAGAAAAAGGCAAAGAGAAAGCTAAAGACCATGGTGAGAAGAACAAGTCCTCAGTGAAGATTCAAGAAATAAATATGACAAACACTGTTGCAGAGGATGGCAGTCTAGTGTCAGGAGACATCTACTTCTTGAAGAATACAATGGACTCAGCTCTTCTTACAGCATCTGATGGAAATGCACTGAGTGACTGGATTATAGACTAAGGGGCATCACTTCATGTGTCTCCAAACAAGGAGTGGTTTACTTCTTATGTGACCACTAAAGATCATGTTTGGCTAGGCAATGTTCAGACATGTGAGATCTTAAGTGTTGGAGATGTTGAATTGAAGTTTCAGAATGGCTCTTCTTTCACGCTGAAGAATGTGAGACATGTTCCCGCAATTACAAAGAGCTTGATCAGCACAGGTTTACTTGATGATGTTGGCTACGTCACCACTTTTGGACAGAACATGTGGAAGATATCCAAGGGTTCTATGACAGTAGCACATGGAGTAAATTCTGGAGGACTTTACATGATTTATGTATCAAATGTCTCTAAAAATGTAATCAATGTAACCGAGCAGCCGAACGTTTCTTTGTGGCATAGCCGGTTAGGACATATGTCCAAGAAGGGAATGGAAATCTTGCCTCGTTCTGGTTATTTGCCTGGCTTTTCATTTAATGATTTTGAATTCTGTGAACATTGTCTGTATGGTAAGCAAACACATCAGCCACATAAGCATAGAAGCAGTAGAAGAGATACACAGTTGGCACTTGTTCATAGTGATTTGTGTGGACCTATGCCTAACCTATCTCTAGGGGGAGCTTCTTACTTTATGACATTTATAGATGATTACTCCAGGAAAGTATGGGTTTACTTTCTCAAGAACAAGGATGAAACGTTGAGTGTTTTCAAAACGTTTGTGACACTTGTGGAGAATCAGAGTGGCAAGAAGCTTAAATGCTTACGCACTGACAATGGTGGAGAGTATGTTTCAAAGGCCTTTCAGGACTTTTGTGAGTCAAAAGGTATAAAACGTGAACTTACTGCTCCTTACAATCCTCCTCAAAATGGTGTTGCTGAGAGGATGAATAGGACCATACAAGATAAGGTCAGAAGTATGTTGTCTAATGCACAGCTGTCAAATGGGTTTTGGGCTGAAGCTGTATCAACAGCTGTTCATCTTGTAAATAGATCTCCTAGCAATGTGAAGGATTCAGTGCTAGAGATGGTATGGTCAGGCAAGGTGCCCTCATACAAGAATCTCAGAGTCTTTGGCTGTGAGGCATATACTCACGTTGCAAAGGAATTTAGGAACAAACTTGAGCCAAAGAGTAGAAAGTGCATCTTTCTAGGCTATGATAATTCTGGTGAGATGGGGTACAGACCTTGGGATCCCGAATCCAACAAGGTTATCCGCAGCAATGATGTTCACTTTAATGAAGCCAAATATCATTCTAAACCAGAGAAAGTTGAGGAGATTAGAAGAGTTGTCTTCCAAGAAAATGGACCTGCACGTGCAAGACAAAATGTCAGGGCTCAAGAGGAGCAAGGACAGGATAGATTGGAACCACAGGTTGTGGCTGAGCCTGAGCCACCTGTGTGTAGATCTGGACGTGTCACGCGACCTCCTGATAGGTTTGTTCCATCTATGAACTATGTCATGTTGACTGATTGCAATGAGCCTTCATGTTACAAGGAATTAGTGCAAATGAAGGACTCTGGGAATTGGAAATTGGCCATGCAATCAGAGATGACATCTCTACATAAAAACCAAACATGGAAGCTAGTTAAATTACCACGGGGCAAAAAGGCTCTACCATGTAAATGGGTTTACAGGTATAAGATCACCGCTCATGATAGTCAGCCAAAGTACAAAGCAAGGCTAGTTGCCAAGGGCTTTAAGCAAGAACAAGGAACTGACTTTGAGGAATTCTTCTCTCCGGTGGTCAAGATGACTACATTGAGATGCTTTCTTGCATTGGTTGCCATATTAGATTTGGTGTTGCACCAAATGGATGTCAAGACAGCGTTCTTGCATGGTGATTTAGATGTGGAAATTTACATGCAGTAGCCAGAAGGGTTTGTTGAGAAAGGCAAGGAAGATTGGGTATTCCAGTCGTTAAAGAGTCTTTATGGCTTAAAACAATCACCGAGGGCATGGTACCATAAATTCCACAAGTTTATGCTTTCTCAAGGCTACAAACGTAGTGAGTTCGATCACTGTCTATATACAAAGAAGGCTAAGGATGGCAGTTGGTTGATCCTTATTTTGTATGTGGATGACATGTTGATTGCTAGCAAGCACTTAGAAGAAATTTCAGCTTTGAAGTCAAAGATGGCAAAATCGTTTGACATGAAAGACATGGGTGAGGCAAGTCATATACTTGGTATGCGCATTGAGAGAGACAGATCAAAGAAGTTGATTTGGTTATCTCAAACAGAGTATATTGACAAGGTTTTGCAACGTTTCAATATGGAGAAGGGAAAGGCACTGAGTGTTCCATTGCCACCATATGTGAAACTTAGCAAACAAGATTGTCCTGTGTCTGAGGAAGAAAAGGCTGAAATGGATAAGATTCCATATGCGTCTGCAGTGTGTAGTTTGATGTATGCAATGATTGCTACTCGCCCAGACATTGCATTTGCAGTGGGATTAGTAAGTCGATACATGTCAAACCCAGGCAAGAAACATTGGGAGGCAGTGAAAGGAATATTGAGATACCTAAAAGCTACAAAGAGTATGCGTATATGCTATGGGAGTCAGGAGCTCAGTGTAAAGGGTTTTACAGACTCAGATTATGCAGGTGACTTAGACAGCCGAAGGTCTACGTCAGGGTATGTCTTTACATTGGCTGGTGGAGCAGTATCATGGCGTTCTAGATTACAAGATTGTGTTACTCAGTCTACTACAGAGGCTGAATATGTTGCAGCATCAGAGGCATGCAAAGAATCAATTTGGCTTAATCGACTAATAACAGATTTGGGAATCAAAGAAGAGATGCATGTGTTATATTGTGATAGTCAAAGTGCTATACAATTGGCTCGCAATCCAGTTTATCACTCAAAGACAAAGCATGTGGATGTGAAGTATCATTTCATCAAGGAAATTCTCGAGGATAAGCAACTTCAGCTTGTCAAAGGTCACACCACAGAAAATCCTCCTGATCTACTTACAAAAGGACTTCCCTCAGAGAGCTTTGCGCATTTTCGCAAGCAGTTAGGTGTAGGGTAGTACATCACTTCTCTACATATCTTGTATATTAGCTTGTATAGTAGCTTCTCTCACACTTAAAGTACCACATTGGACTTTCAGTGGGAGGTTGTTGGGGTATAAAGCCGAATGTGGTCGCCCAGGTAAGTGGGCGGGCCGCCAAGTATGTACACATATTCTTTTGTAAAAACCTAATAAGAACTCACTATGCTCTACACATTACAGTAGAGCGAGTTCACCATATCGTCCTGCTCTTCTTCTCTCACTCTCTCTCGCGTCGCACTTCCGCTCGTACTCCTTCACAATGTACTCTTATCTTGGGAGAACTGTTAAAAATCAGACCATATTTATGGAATAATTTACAGAAAACATTAAAGAAGGTGGGGATAATAGGGCCAATCATAAAAATTTTGAATAAATTGAAACATGAAATGGATAACAAGGAGATTAGATCCATCCCTATGAGCAAAGTTGAAAAATACTACAAAGGGGAAGACAGAAACACAACCCTTCCGGTAAGATACAATGATGTAGAGACCATAGCAATACTGGACAGTGGGGTTGGCATAGCCATAGCGACAAAAGTAGTATGGGAATCGTGGGAAAAATTGTCCATTATACAAACTCGAATGAAATTACAGTTAGCTAATGACACATCGAAAAACCCTTAGGACTGCTTGAAAAAGTGATAGTTAGTAGTTCCTATTGAATGGATTATCAACATGCTTTTGTGATAGTGGAATTTGGAGAGAAATTTAATTATGAAATCATCTTGGGAAGGATGATTCATGCGGAAAGTACAGCTCATTCAAGATTAGGGAAACAATTACCTGTACTTTAAGCAAGTGGGATCAATCAGAAGGGTTAATCTGAAAGATCACACTTATAGACATGTCATGAAAACACTCATTCAAGATTTGACTCAGTCTCTTAAACTGAATCAAAGCTTCCGTCTTGGTTAAACAAAGACACACCTATTTGGATGTGTGGAGCCTCAAAAAATAAGAGTTTAAAACGAGAAGAATGTATTTTAGAAAGGAATTGCACAGATGAAGCATATGTACATGAACCCTTTCCGGAGCATTTGTTTGAGCCATTTGAATGGACTTAAATTTTGGCAACAATGGATGTATGTGTGAATACGCTGTATGCCTACTCAATTTTGCAACGAGGATGGCTATGACATAATTCCCATACAAATGATCTCAATCATGCACATTATAGATGAATTCCAGGAACCCAAGGACCTACTGAAAGCTCAACAAGTCTTTTCAGACCTCTATTATGATGCTACTAATGAGCTTGGGTTGAAGAACATTCAGCTACATTTGATGATTCTGGGTCAAAAAAAGAACATGTGAGCACAACTACTCATAAATGGAGGAGAGGAAATTTTTTTGACTTTCCAAACCGAAAAACAAGAAGCCATAAATGGTATAGAAGAAAAAGAGACACAATAAACTTGAAATCTAGACCTATGCCATCAATTTCTAGCAGAACAGAGTTTTGGATGCAGATAGATGCACATGATTGTGTCAAAAGAAAATCATGGGTAGATATCCCCCAGAAAACAAACAAGGAACATCAAAAACATCAAGGAAAATGGGAAAGGAAACTCAATCAAAACCTAAACACCAGGATGATGAATCATCCATGACACAAGTTGAATGGAAGAAAAAATATCAAAAGTTGAAGAAAACTCTAAAGGATATGTATACCACTGAAATGAAAACAACCAAGGAAGAGAGAAAAAATGTAATGAGTTTTCAATTGCATTGCAAGAAATATACTCTCCAAGACCAAAAGATCATAGTCGAACAACCTATAACGGAATTAAGAAAACAGGGTGAGTCATATGAAGGACCTAAAAATGAAAAGAAAATAGATCTAGTTGAACCAAGAGAAGAGCCTAGACCGGCCTACATTGCAAATGACATGACTGAAGAAGAAGAGGAGCTTTTGCTAAGCTTACTGAAAGAATATCAAGATATGTTTCCTTGGTCTTATAAAGCTTTCAAGGGTGTTGATCCAAAAATTTGTCAGCATACCATACCTATGAGAGATGATGCAAATCCAAGTAGACAACGTCCCTATACCTATAATGAAACAAAAAGATCAAAGAAGAGATAGAAAAGCTCAAGGAATCTGAATTCATTTATGAGATTGAACACACAGATTGGGTGTCTCCAATTGTGGTGGTACCCAAGAAAAATAAAAAAATTAAGAGTGTGTGTCAATCTCAAAAAATTGAATGCAGTCACCAGTAGAGACAACTACCCTCTTCCAATCACCGGGCATGTTTTAGAATGAGTTGCAAGAAAAAAAACTTACAGCTTCCTAAATGGATTTTCAGGGTACAATCAACTTCTGGTTGATCCCAAAGATCAGCATAAAACTATTTTTGCAACTAAATGGGGTATTTTTTCCTATAGGGTTATGCCTTTTGGGTTAACTAATGCTCCTGCCACCTTTCAAAGATTCATGAGCCATGCTTTCAAAGAATATCTAAGGATTTTGTTGGAAGTATATATGGATGATTTATGTGTACATTCATCAATCCCGGCTTATCATTCTGAATATCTCAAAAAGATATTTGAAAAATGTAGACTTTATGGATTTGCTTAAATCCTAAAAAGTGCACCTTTATGGGTAGACATGGAAAAATTGTTGGATATATAGTGTCTAAAAACGGCATAGCGTCGATTGATATGAATAAAATTCATGTTATTGTTGCTGAATTGCCTAGACCAACAACAGTCAAAGGGATTCAGGCTTTCATGGGACATTGTGGATATTATAGACAATTCATTTACATGTATGATATAATAGCAAAACCCATGTATGGTCTGATTACACTCTTTGTATGGACTGATGAGTGTGAATAATCCTTCATGAAGCTTAAACAAGCTCTCACTTCAGCCCCAATATTGAAAGCACCAGATTGGAATAAGATATTCCATATACATGTTGATGCTTCCAATTTTTCCATTGGGTGTATATTTGTTCAACCAAGAGACGAAAAATTTGACTTTCCCATTTCTTATGCTAGTAGAAAATTGAATGTGGCAGAGAAAAACTATACAACCACCGAAAGAGAAGGATTAGGGATGATCTATGCCATAAAAAATTATACACATTACCTATTAGCCAACAAATTTGTGTTCTACGCAGACCACCAAGCTTTATTGTACTTGGTCAACAAGCTATGCAACACGGGGAGAATAGTGAGATAGTTCATCATTCTTTTGGAATTTGATTTCACTGTAGTTGTAAAAAAGGGCATCACACACCAAAGAGCATATCAATTATCAAGGATTATTTCAAGAGAACCACCAAAAGGGATAGACGATAATCTACCAGATGCATATCTGTTTTCCGTGGAAATGATACCCCATTGGTCAAAAAATATGGTTTCATTGATGACCATAGCTCAAATGGACTCTCAAATACCACTTCCTATTACACCAGGATAAATTGGGAAATTTGCTATGTATCAATTACTAGCTAGAAGACTATACAAAAGAAATTGGGATGAAAATTTTATTTTTGTGTATTAATCTTGAGGAGAAAACCCAATACCCAAATCAAGCATACATTACCATAGTAGGACTTCACTTTGCGGAAGACCAAAGTATGCAACGGATCTTGAGACTTGGAGCATTTTGGACAACCATGATAAGTAATGTTCACTCATTTGTGAAAGATTGTCTTCAATGCAAGAAACAAACACCCATACCTCATGTGACATTATTTCAAATATCACTCATTCCTAAGTGGAGTAACTATCTAGTTACTTATCGCAGCAGAACATTTCCAGAGGATATGAGTAAACGTCACCAAAGAGCTATTAAAATTGAAGCAAGAGACTATGCTCTTATTGGAAACCAATTGTATCAAAGAGAAAAGGATAAAAATTTACGTCTTTGTGCAGATGAAGATGAATATATACCCACTCTAGAACAAGCACATGCTCGATTAGTTGGAGGTTACTTCTCTAGTGAAACCACCGCTAGAGCAATTTTAATGGTAGACATATGGTGGCCAACATTTTTTGCACATGCGAAAGAACATGTTTGAAGGTGTGATGCATGCCAATGAGAAAAGATTCCAACCAAGGTAGATAGCATGTCTTTAAGACCAATGATGGGGGCTAGAGCTTTTGCAAATTGGGGCATATATTTTTTCCGGCCAGTACAACCACCTACTTATAGAACTCAAGCTCAATATATCATCGTAGCTACCGGCTATTTGACCAAGTGGGAAGAAGCTAAGGCAACTAGGAAGAATGATGCTAGAACCACAGCCGCATTCTTGTATGAGAATGTATTCACTAGGTATGGGCTTCCAATAGAAATTGTCAGTGATAGGGAAACTCAAGAGAAACTCATTTCCTCAATGAGGTAATTGAGTATCTTCTAAATGAATTTATGGTCATCCATAACACTTCAGCTTTATATCATCCACAAGCAAATGGACAAGCTGAGCCCACGAATAAAACTCTTAGCTCGGTATTGACCAAAGTGGTTAGTTGAGGACGAACTAATTGGGAAATGAATCTACATGCCATTCTATGGGTTTATAGAGTTTCATTCAAGACAGCTTTAAATGCTACACCCTTTAATCTTGTTTATGGTCTTGACACCATACTACTGATAGAATTTCTATTTCCAACACTAAGGGTAGCAAAAGATCTTGAGTGGACCGGACATGAATTGTCAGAGAGGCTTGAAGATTTAGAAAATCTTGATGAGCAAAGGCTAACAATTGTAGCTCAAATCTATGCACAAAAATGAAAGCAAAAATAATTTTTTGGTTCACATCTAGTCACGAAAATCTTCAAAAAAGGGGACCTAGTTTTGGTTTATCCCCTTAAGCAACACATTCCAAAATTCAAAAAAAAGGAAAATGGACCGTTTATCATTGAAGATGTATCTCCAAGTGGAGCACTTAAGTTGTCTACTCTATATGGTAAACCAATGGCTAACTAGATTAGTGGATGCCACTTAAAGAAGTACCATGTGCCACTAACCAATTATTTGCTAGAGAAAATGCATGTATCAAAGCGAAGAAAGATTATACAACAACAGGTTGTTGATGAAGCTCAAGAGGAAGCTAGACTTTGAGTAGTCAAGAGGAAAGCTGCTTTCCAAAATCAACAACCACCTATTCCCATCAACACTTTGGAACTAGATGAAAGACTATGGGAATCACAAAATGATGCAGTGTGAATCGATGATGAATGGTTGGATGTAATTGACCTTTGCATCAGGGTACAACTGAACAATCATAGCACAAATGCATTAGTAGATATCAAAGCTTGAATGAATGCAGTCAATTATTCCACTTACAAGAAATCTACGAATCAGTCTTTAGCATCGGGAATATCTACAACAAAAACCCAACACTGGCATTAGGAGTAGTCAATTTGAATGTGATAGTCGATGGATTTTCATGCCCACATCAATGTGGATGCATACCAGATGAACATATGAATGAAACGATGATTCTTGGAATCTCATGGATGCGGACATACAAGGTAGTATCAAATTGGGACACCAATCAACCCAAGCTATCACTTAAAGGAGGACAAATCTTAGTCCCAATTGCACAGAGCAAAGAGGAATGGAAAAGAGGTCGCCCACAAAAGAAACCAGGGACTAATCAATCTACATCAACCTCTAAAAAAGAAAATGCTACAAGTAGCATGCAAGGAGTCAGACAGATTTGGGTACCAAAAGCATAAATCAAGGACAATCCGTCTCAGATTTGGATGCCCAAAAACTCATCTATCATACTGAAGAAAGTTTCACATCTGACAGCTCAGAGAAAACATCTTTTAGAAGAGAAACTAGCACTAGATAGGTTTGGAAACCAAAGGAGCGTTTATCTTCTCCATAAATTGAAAATCCAATGAATCAATGGAAAGTTAAATTTCAAAACACTCAACCACAACTGTTCACCAACGGGAAACCAAAATACCAATGGAGAGTTAAATCCCAGGAACTGTCATCATTGATACTGACAGCTCAAAAAATCAATGTGCCCAAACATTCAGATGGTACAATAAGGCAAAGAGCACACAAATTACGAAATTTGCTTTTTAGAAAACAGCAACAATAAACCTCGACCACGGAAACCCTCGAGTTAACTACTCAAGACCCAACTCTTGCACCGCATACTCATTTGAATTGCATTGACCTTCAAAGCATGATAGAGCCAACCACGATTATGCATAGACACAATTGTTCAACCCATGCACACAGTTGTCCCGAAGTAATTTATCTAGGAGGGGTGGAAGGACTTCATTAGTGAAGGGAAATGTTTGAAGAGGGAGGGAAAAAGTTGAATGTTAACGTGTGGTTTTTTGCAAAATTACAATAATTCTCTTAAAAATCATCAACAGGGAAATCTCAATTGATAACATCTGCCTGATGAGTGTAAATAGCCCCGATGAGTGTAAATAGTGTATATGCTATCAAAAAATACATTAAAAAATAGTATTTTTTGCTTATTTTTATCAAATTTTCTAGATATTGGAGCTTAAAAATAGATAAATATGCCAAAAAGTAAAAAAATAGTGTTTTTCCATGGATTTTTTAAATTTGCTTTTTAGTGCATTTTATTATTGTCTTTGATTTTTCAATAAACGGGTCAAAAATTAATAATAAATAGCCAATGAGCTCAGATGGAGAAATTGAAGATACACTAATGATTAGAAGAACAAGATGGACAGACACAAAAAGTTTCAATCAAAATGACAAACAGAAGCGAGAAGCCTAAATTAGGCCGCAAAGGCCTGTTTTTGCAAATTCTTGCAAAATGAGCAAACGGAGTTCGATTGAGGAAATTTTTGAGTCTAATGTAGATTTCACAGCCTAGTAGGTTTAACAGGGAAATGTGGGGAAAAATAGTTTGGAAAGTCCGAGTATAGATATCCAAGGTAGCCCAAAATCACCTCATTTCCACTAGTCACTCTTGGAGAAGGGAGCTCTCTACCTTCTTCGCACGCGATTTTTGGAGTCCACAGTCGCCGATTTTCAGCGTCATCTCACACGAGACATGAGGGGTAAGTTCTAAACTCATCAAAGAACGTTTCTATACAGTCAAATAGCAAGTATAGGCCCAGAAAGAAACCCTAAAATTCTAGCTATGTGCGAATTCCTACGACACAAAAACGACCCTAACGGCCTGTCAGCTCAACCGAATGGGATGAGACTTGAACTGTAGCATGTCCCTAGATAGTAGAACACTTCCATATCATTAGAGTACCATTATGCATGGGTCGAGGGGGTCCCAAGTAAATATTCTAGGTTTTGGTCACATGCCAAAATTGGATTCTGACTCCAGGGGCAGCTTATAGACAAGTTCTATACACAATGTACATAGATGGTTTCAAGAAAACAGTCAAGGCAAGCTTTCAAACATCAGGAAATAGCTCGAAGACTACAAAGTTTTAAATTTGACATATGAAGTCAAACTGACTTTGAATGAGCCCAAACTAGATGAGCAGCAGCAAGACTATGTAGCGGACAAGTCCATGGCTTCAAAAGTGACCAAACAACTCTACACACCAAGCAGTAACAAAAATCAATGATTTCAGAATCGACAAGAGCACGAAGTGATGTCGACACCGTCGACGTGACCAAATATTACCCAATTCATTTCAGGACTTGTTTTAGATGCAATGAAGATGTGTAGGTCATAAAATTATCTTTTCAAGCAAAAAAAAACAGTTGTAGTTAATAATCGTGATTATTTACTTTTGTGCACAATAGGCTTGAAAATCATCATGTCACTTCACCTATCACTTGTACACATCTATCTCATGCCACATGTCAAATATGAGCCCAAAAGATCAAGAAAATCTCAGATTTGTCTAAAAACGCACTAAAGGATCTTTTGTCCAAATTTTGAGTTAATTGTCACATTTTTTTATCCAAATCATCCCATATCTCATACAGAGGCTCCAAAGCATGTGTAAAACCAGTTGGCAACAAAAAATGTCCAATTTGATGAAAAAGATAATAATCGCGATTATTTACTTTTCCACTAGAATGGATTCAAATTTCAACTTTGACCTTATGGACCAAAGCACATGATGTGACAAGCCCAACAATCAAGTTTGATCACATTAGGATCACAAAAACCCAAAATCCCTTTATATCTATTGTTTCAAAACCTGAAGCTTAGATCTGGCACCATTTCCACCCAGTGCACTCAAATGAGCCCACACTTCACTCAGAGTATCTAAGTCACATATTTTTCAAGACTATGATGTCAAAGTGCAAAAAGATTGAAAAAATTTCCTACTATAAATAATCCCGATTATTTACTTTGGTTGTAAATTTTTCCTGGATTGCATGGTTTTGATGTTTACATGTTTTTATGCATCTATGCATGCTCCAAAATTGGTTTGAAGCAAAATGGACATCATTTGCCAGCAATTTACAACACATGACATTTTAGAGCAAAATTCGTGGAATTTTCTAACTTTGACACTGTATTCTCCTAATAGGTGCAATGCAAGCTACTAAGAAAGCAAAGAAGAGGATGACTAAGAAAGAAAAACTGCAAGAATTTCCACCATACTAGTTGGAGCCAAGCTCAATGAAAACATCCAAGGTCACCTACCTATCAAAGGAACAGCTTGAAGAACAAAACACCACAATCTTCACCGGCAGGTTCAAGAGTGAAGATGGAAATCAAATAGAGTTGCATATGCTACCCAAAGAAATTTATGATGTAGCCACAAAGCCAGCCACAAAAGAAGCAAATAGAAGATTAGGACTTCGAGAATTCTACGATCAAGATCCATGTGGAGTAGATTTCCAGAGAGCTTATGAATTATTATCAACAATCAAAGAGGATGGATCTGCTCAGATCACGGATCAGTAGGGACAAAAGGTTGAAGTGGTCATTAGCAAGGACATAATGGCCGAAGCACTAAAATTTCCCACTAAAGGGATGAAAATGAGCACCAAAGATAGGAAAACAATTGGTACATTCACCAAGGATATAGTTACCACCACCTTCTCCAACCTCATTCTAAAGCAACTCGAGGATCCCACCCATCTCTATCACCATCACTTTCACTTCCTCTCAAAGAGACCGCCAAGATACACTCCTTTGAATCATGTGGTTGCAACCACTTTCACTCAAGTGTTGAAGTCAACAACAAGATAAACAATAGAGCACGCTTAGTACGTGCTTACAACACCAAAAGCACAAGGAAGGAAGGAAAGGTAACATATCTACGCGCTCCAAAAGTTCTAACCCGGATTGCATACCATGCTATTGGGATGGCCGATAACTTGCCACCAACCCCAGATCAGAATACATGGATAGTCTCAGCTCAACCCTCTCCATCAGCCATTAGATCAAAGAAGAAAAGATTATATAAATCAGATGAAGAATCAACAGAAAGCTCGTATAAAGCCCACAACAGTAAAAGCTCTGACAATGAAGAAAAGAGGGAAAGGAGAGAAGAAATGAAGAAGAAAGCAGTGGCAACCCATCAGGAATAAGCTCAGCAAAAAAAATCAAGGTTTGAAAGAGAAAAAGAATCGTATGAAAGAAGTTTCCAAGCTGCAGGAGAGAATCCAGAGTCATGGAGCCCCAAAAAAATCAAGGGTCCTAGGACCAAGAACCCCGAGAAGAATATTGAAGAAGATCCAAAGGATTTGCTTGAGAGAATGTATGCAAAAGCCAATAAGAATCTCTAGAAGTGCAAAGGAAATCAAGAGAAGAGTTGGCTGCACAACAAAGGCAAGCATAAGCTTCACAACAAAGAGACCACAACATGAACAAGGAGAGATGTCTCCAAGACCACCTTCACCTACTCCTACTACTGAACAAGAAGACCAACCAATGCCATCAAGTCCAAGCCCTTCACCAACTGCCAGTGAGAGGCGGAAGTGAAAAATAGACCCGGTGGCCTCTACACCAAGACTATGCACAATGGCCTCATCATGGGGGATACACAATAGGGGCACCACCTAGCAAGATATGCAGCTAGGACGCATACATATACACAATGAAGCATGCCATGGAAAACAATTTCAAGATCCACGCACAAATGTGGAATGGGGTGGTCGGAGAATAAGGTGAGAGGAGTGGTGAATGAGTGAGAATGGGATTGCTACTCGTGCATGTTAGTAAGGAAGATAATGAGGTAGGGAAAACTTGCGAGTATGCTCACTTATCATACAAGAGGTGGCGATCCGCTCACCTCAAGATGGAAGTAGCAAGATGATAGGAATATGAGAGGGAGAGAGAGAGTGTGTGTGTATGGTGGCGAATCCGCACACCTTTACATAAGCAGAAAAAAAAGGCAAGGAACAAGAATATACCATACTCACAATGAGATGTATCCAAAGCGACACAAAGTATGGCACCAAGATGGAGTGTGTTGATTGCTTGCAAAAGATGAATACAATAGGTAGCATATGGCAGGAAAATGAGAAGGGGACAAGATCATAGGAGGCATAATGGAGAGATGGGAGTTGATGGCGAGGAATATCATGAGTGTGTCCACCCTTCTTCTTCTTGAAATTGTGCCTTCAACCCTTAATTACAAGTGGTGTGGAGGTGTGGTGCTCATCTTTTGTGCATGGTGATGGTGATGATGATGGTGTTGTGATTATGTGATTAGGGATCAGGCTACAATCATGTAGCACAAGAGTGTGTATGGATAGGGGTGTGTGTGTGTGTGTGTGTGTGTGTGTGTGTGTGTGTGTGTGTGTGTGTGTCTGTGTGTGTGTGTTCTCCCTTAGTGAGCTCTCATGGCCTCCTTATATACGGAAGGAGGGGAGGATTTAGCAATATTTCTATTTGAGGTGAGTGTCCCACTTTGATGACTAGGAAAATGGGGTGCATGTGACTGTGGCTTCCATCTTGTCTCCTCATTTTTTAAAATACCAGAGTCAATAGAGAGAGAAGATGAGAGAATGTGGGGACGATGTAGAGGATAGGAGATATTTACCATAGTCTAGCTTTGGCTAGACATAAGCTTATTAGGGAGAGAAGAGAGAGGTAAGAAAATTATAAGAGAGGTTGTCGAAGGTGGATAATTGTTGATGAGGATGGATCCTCCAAAAATGGTGATCGAATCACTCTAGACTTGCCAAGACTTCATTAAAAGAGCCTTGTCTCTTGTAATCATGCTTGAAGACTTGTAGAACCATAGCCATTCTAGAGGGAACAAAATTGGGGATGGCCAGTGTCACCATTACACAAGAAAACAGGGGTCCACTACAAAAATCATATCTCCGTGTTCATAACTCCAAAACTTCTGAAAAAAAATTGAGCTAAAAGTTGAGATCACGAGCTACATCTTTCATGTTGAACACTTCTTCAGATTCAGGGTTCTTCTTTACTTAAAAAATTCAGCCAAATAATGTATTATTTGTGGCTGCAAAAGTCTTTTGGTGGTCCCCTTTGAGTGGACTTCTCTCTTGCCTTCAAGTTTGAGCTCCTTCATGTATATGAAAACATGACCTAGAGTTTTGAAAAGATTGGCAATCATCTAGATAGAGTGAATAAAATATTTGGTAGGGTGGATTAATATATATATATACATGAAAAATATATTAGAAAATACTAAAATATATAATGTAATTTAGAATATATATATTTAATATGTAAGGTCAAAAGAGATATCAACAAAGAAAGATTACTTAGTTATGCTACATCGTGATTGATTAGCATAAGTCTTATTTATTTAATAAAGGCTAAAACTTTTGTGAAAAAGGAAGAAAAAATCAAAAGTAACTTATATAATAGGAAATATTTTGGTAAAAGGGCAAAGATATATGAGGGGTTCCCATGCATGGAAAAGATTGCCTCATTAGCCCTCCCCCTAAGGCTCGAGGTATTCATGCCTCTAGCGTTGTACTTGATTCTTCTTCAATTAAGGTGGAGGAGTCTCCCTCCTAGGGGATTTCCATCATAGGTGTTTGATCAAATCTCAAAAAGTATTGCTTCAACCTCCATCCATTGACACGTTGTGAGCGGGATGAAAACACACACAGCGCCTCTATAACGACCCGACACACACTCTTGGGAAGATACACACACACACTATGGGGCACCACTCGGCTTAGACAACACACCTGGCCGAGACAGGGAACACACCTCTGGAGTGAGAGGAGAGAGACTATCCAC
The DNA here is from genome assembly GCF_014529385.1 of Adiantum capillus-veneris. Classification (NCBI taxonomy): domain Eukaryota; kingdom Viridiplantae; phylum Streptophyta; class Polypodiopsida; order Polypodiales; family Pteridaceae; genus Adiantum; species Adiantum capillus-veneris. Next base: position 156,038,005 of record NC_140934.1, read on the forward strand.
TTGCCCACTCCACACAGACACACACACACACACACCCAAAAAACTCAGCTCAAAAGAGGAGAATTTCTGATGTTTAGATACAATGAGCTTGGGCCACAACCAATGGGGCAAATAGCTCACACAACATGGGTAAAATAAGCCAGATACAATCACAAACTAGAGCAGAAACTTCGCTCATAGGAGAAACTTACACAGAAAAACAATAGGAAAAGAGTGAGGAATTTGGCAAAATGGACAGCACCATCGCGTCCGGAACGGCCCAAAACCCCAGTCTACAATGTCAAAGTGCTCAAATCCGACCTCGGATGAGCAGTTTACGGCCAAAACAGGCTCCAAAATGAGTAAAAACACACCTGCGGCTGTTCCTCCTCTCTTCTCCACTTTTTTTCTGGTCTTCTCTCTGTTTTTTCAGTTCCCACACTTCGATTTTTTAGTTGGGCACCCTTGGCCTTTTAGATGACCTCAAACGGACCCCGAACAGGCCAAAAACTGACCTCGCAGTGCATAGTTGTCACCTTTTTGCATCATTCGCACACCTGGCACTCAGCTTTTTTCCAATAATGCATCTCGCCACCACGTGAAGTGGCCCCAAAAAAAGGTCCTCATGATGACCTTTCTGCATAATTCTCACAAGCAAACACCCACGTTGTGTCCGTCCTCATCCGCGTGCAAATATTGACCTCGTTCGCCCTCCTGACGCCACTAGATGCCATCTGACGCACCTGCTGACCTCACGTCATCGGCCCGCGGATAGCTTCCTCGAGAAGTTTTACGCGCTACCAACTCCTCCTTATTGTAGAAAAACACAATGGTACTAGTAACGATGAAAATAGATGCACTATGTACATGGTGTCCTACCTGTACACATGTGGGTCCCACGTAACCACCTGGCTCTGGAAAATGGGCAATACTTTATTTGATGCACCATGCATGGGTACGTACATATGCGCAATCCCTTGCTACAAAAAACTCCTGACATAATTTGCCCATCCCCTAGCCTGCTAGATCATTCATGATCAGCAGCAGCAAAGAGCGATATGAGACTCGCCGCATCACATGTCTCCTCATCCTTCACCAACATTGCTTGCTCCACAGACAGTTCATCTTGCTCCACCATCATCAATCTAGCATGATACAATTTAAGACGCAATCCATTTACCCTTGACTTATGTAAAACACCATCCAGGTTAGCCAGTTGATATGTGCCATTTGGAAAACACTCCACTACCTTGAAAGGGCCTTCCCACTTAATTTGAAACTTCTTTTGGAAGGTGTTGTCCAGCTTACTATTGTAGCACAAAACCAAGTCATGTTTCTTGATACCCTTACTTTTGACCTGTTCATTTATCTTTGCCAAAGCCTTATCCTGCATCTGCCCATAATGCTCCAATGCGCTCATCCTATCCAACTGGACCTCTTGTAACTGCAAGAGCCTCTCTTTGAATGCATCACTAGGCGACCCAAGCAACTTCTCTAACATTTTGACCGCAGGCAACTCTACCTCCACAGGCAATAGTGCTTCCTTTCCATACACCAAATGAAATGGAGTAAACCCTGTACCTGTCTTCACCGAAGTACGGTAAGCCCATAATGCACTAGGCAATTCCAAATCCCAATTCTTTCCTTGGTGCTCTGTCACTTTAGAAAGAATTTGTACCAACTCACCATTGAATCTTTCATTTAATCCATTACACTGCGGGTAATAAGGAGTGGTATGCTGGTGCCTAATCTTCATCTTTGTGCATAAGAAGTCTAGCAGTTTAGCTCTAAATCCTGGCCCCTTATCTGAAAGTAGCTCTAATGGCACCCCAAACTTGCAACATATTTCATCATACACAAATTTTGCCACATCCTTTGCAGTGATATGTTTTACTGCTATAGCCTCTGCCCATCTAGAGAGATAGTCCAGTGTCGTCAAGATATAGCTTTTGCCCCTGCTTGTGATAGGTAATGGGCCTATTGCATCAATCCCCCACTTTTCAAACACATCAAACGCCATAATGGTTTTTCGTAGCTCTGGCTTCAACACTCTCTTCCCAAATGCTTGACACCTATTGCAAGACCTACACCAATGGTGAACATCCTTGTGCAAACTAGGCCATACATATCCCTCTTGCAAAATCTTATGCAAGGTGATCTTTAGAGCAAAATGGCCACCACATGCGCCTTCATGATTCTCTTCCAACACTCTGTAAAGCTCCTCCCGCCAAGGTACACGTCTCAACACGATATCAGCCCCTTTCATGTATAAGACATCACCAATCAATTTGTACCTGTATGCTCTACGCACAAAGCCATACTTTTTAGACTTCTGAATCTCCTTTGGAATGATTCCTGTTAACAAAAACTCCTCTTCTTGAGCCAAACTTTCCCGGCCATGATAAAGAGGTAAATTGGTCCTCAACACGAATAGTTCCCCAATCATGCCTTGAGCTGCTTCATGTGCCTCTCCATTTAGAGCACGTTCAATGTGTCTGATGCTCCATGCTTCAAACTTTTTTAACAGGCCTTTAATTCTAAAGCACATTTCCTTCAATGAGGTGTTCTTGCTCTTCCACACACCCAGCACTTGCTTCACCACTAACAAGGCATCACCTTTTATGCTCAACCTTCGAACCCCATGCTTCAAACAAATGTGTAATCCGGCTTCCAATGTAGCATATTCAGCCTCATTGTTACTATGAGCATCCAATTTGAACCCTCTCTTGCATACTAGCTTCCCCTCTGGATCATAAAGTGCTATACCCCCTGAAGCTGCATCATGGCTCTTTCTGTATGAACCATCAAAGAACAACACATGTGCATTGCTGATCTGTGGCACTTCTTCAACTACCTTTCTCACCACCTCTTCCTTAACAATAAGGGGATTCTCCTTGTAGGTCAACAAATCAGCTAGGGTAGCCCTTGTACTGTCTTCCACTAGAAAAGAGAACTCAAACTCTTGCAGCTCAATTACCCATTTCTTCACCACATTTGACATGTTAGTACCATTAATTAACTGTGGCAAAAAGGCATAACTCGTCAAGAAAACAAAAGGCCGTGGTAGCAAGTAATGACGAAATCGTCGACAAGCAAATATTACACTGGCCATCACTAGCTCTACTTCCGATAACTTTCTCTCCGCTACCAACTTCACTCGGCTTGCACAATACACTGGCCTCATATAATGGCTGCCTTTCCCCTTTTGCAATAGCATGGCTCCAATGGCATCATCCCCTACTGAGGGATTTACATAAAAAACTTTCTCCCAATCAGGAGCCTGCATGGCTGACAAACCCCCTAACACCTCTTTCACCTCTTGAAACACTTCTTCACGCTTGTCATCCCATTGCAATGGATCATGCTTTGCCACTTGTTGTAATGGATAAAGAATTTGAGAAGACAATGGAATAAACCTTGCCATGTACTTCACTTTGTGTATAAAGGTTGCCAATTGCTTCGTACTCGTAGGTGATGGAAGAAGAATAATAGACTTAACCTTGTCTGGATCAGCCTCAATGCCATTTTCTGACACCATATGGCCCAATAACTTCACCCTTGGCTGTGCTAGATGACATTTCTTTGGATTTAGTTGTCCTCCACATTCATCATATCTAGCCAATACCATCTGCAGCTTCTCATGGTGCTCAGCCCTACTGCTATAAACACAGAAGTCATCCATAAAAGCTTTAACACAACTACCAATGAATGGTTCCAACACCCAATTTGCTCTCTCTTGATAGAAGGAAGGTCCATTTGACAACCCAAATGGCAATACTGTGTAGCAATAGCAGCCCCATGGCGTAATAAAAGTTGTCTTTGTAATAAGAGCAATCTTCAATTGAAAATAGCCTTAAAAACCATCACACACACTGTACCTCTCATAACCTGCCACTGAATCCAAGATCTGATCGATGAATGGAAGAGGATATGGGTTCTTCTTAGTGGCTGAATTTAAGGGTTTAAAATCTACACAAATTCTCCACTTCCCATCCTTCTTTGGACTAACTACTACTGGACTCACCCATTCTGTGGTCTCCACAGGGACTATGAACCCTGCCTTCAACAACTTGTCCACCTCTTCTCGCAAGGCTTCCATTTGCTCTTGACCCATCCTTCTTAGCCTTTGCCACACTGGCTTAGCACCTTCTTTCAGCTCTATATGCATCTCTTCACCCTTGAACCCTCTGATCTCTTCATATGAAGTAATGAACAAATCAGGAAAACTAGCCAGCATATACAAAAATATATCCTTCTCCATAGCTGAGAGGTCTCCACTAATCATTTGCGTCATTAATTCCTGCTTCTTTGACAACTCAACTTTGGTTTGCATCAGCCCTTCAATCACTTCATAAGGCCCTTCACTTTCATTTTCAACTTCCTTCGCAAATGTGACTAAACCACACTCCTGGATTTCTTTATCCATCAAAAGAAATGCAACATCAGCATCCTCATCACTGCTGGTAGTGCTATCAATGTCCTCATTTGTCACCGTGGAAGAGTCTTCATCACTAGACTCGTCCTCATCTTCATAAAGCTTCTCTAATCGTTTCCTTGTGTCCATATTATAAAGCTTCTTGGTACCTGTCTTTCCATAGAGGCTAATCGTACCATGTCGCCAATCTTGAACAGCTCCCACTGCACGTAACCATGGTCTGCCCAATATAATAGGATATGCTCCCAACCTTGCTGGCATCACATGAAAATCAACCACTGCCCTTGCATCATATGCCTCCACTTCTAAGCTCTTTACAACACCCAAACATTTTACTTTCTGATGGTTTGCCAATCTGATCCGGAAACCTGACACCCCAGCCACTGTGAGACCCATCTTCTCAACGCATGAGTGTGTTATGACACATATTTGGGCTCCGCCATCCACATAACCTTGTCCCAAATTTTTCCTTTTATGCCACACATCTACTATTGGACAAATGTCTGGTAGCTCGTCCATTGCCAACACCTTCACTGAACCTCTCTCTGGCTCTTTCTCCATTGGGTTAACCATCCTCTTCCACTGTCGCTTTAGCTTAGGCACCATCTCTATAAGCTGCCCAAAAGTAACATCTGCCTTCCTGCTTGTCAGATCCTCCCTCAAGTCATAGCTTAATTTCCCATCCCCTAGTGGAAAATCTGAAACATGAAACTTTTGACAAGCTCTCCTTTTCCTCTTGGCCTTGACATCCTCGCCTTCATGGCTCTTTCCTTTCTTCTTACTAGGACCTGGGGCACTTCTTCCTTCCTTTTCCTCTGTGGTCCTCTTCCCAATAGGCATCACTAATGTATCCTCTAGCTTTGATGCCTTCTCCAAGGTGACTACACTTAGCACTTTTGTCTTTCCCTTTTCCTCTTGGGTCAGTCCACTGGTTCCTTCATCTCCCTTAATTTCGATGCCATAATCATTTGACCTAGTTAGCACCTGTCTTGGCAATGGATACATGTCTCCCCCCATCCTTGGTGGCTTATCACATTGCGGGCTGATGTGACCCAACTCTCCACAATTATAACATGTGGGCGTCTACCTCCAAAACCTACCATTGCTTTGTCCAACACCATTCCTAGGCCTTTCTTCACCTCCTGGCTGATTTGCAAACCTTTCTCGACCTCGATTATTTCCCACTTGACCTAGCATGTTTAGGCTGAGATTCTTCATCAAATCTACCATTTGCCTCATGTCTTGCCTTAGCCCATCATCTTGCACTGCTGTAGTGACCACTGCTGGCATAACCTGAGTAGTAACAGGAACTACTGGTTCATGATGAACCCCTGACATGCACCCTTGTAAAGACTCTATAGGCTGAAATTCAGACCTCATGGGCAAAGACTCCACCCCTAACTGGCTCATTTTCCTCAGCTTCCACTCTTTGTTCCTTGCTACCTCTAGTGCATCTTCATATGTCCTAGGCTTCTTTAGCTCCACTCTCCAACGTATATTCTCCCAAAGACCAGCTAAGAACCTGTCCTTCTTCATCATGTCAGGCGGGGGTACCTGTGGTGCTAAAGCCTTGCACATTCGCTCCCATGCCAATGAAAACTTACGTATGTACGCATCTACTGACTCACCTTCCTTTTGCACCAAAGCCTGTACTTCTTGCCACACCTTGTCAGGATCTTCTATCTTCACAAACTCCACTTCCAATGCATGCCTTAGATTGTCCCAACTCAATCTTATAAGTGGATCTGCTGCACGCAACTCCTCTTCAAATGCCTTGGACCAAACTCGTGCATCACTCTTCAAACAAATTTGGAGAAGGCGTAACATTTGCGTAGGGTCATGAATCTGGTTGCTAATGCAGGCAACCTCCATCTTTTCCAAAAATTCTTCCACATCTTCATCACTTCTTCCATGAAACTCCGGATAAGAGAAAGCCATCGCTACCAAAATTATGATGCTTTGAGAACCCCTTCGAACACACGTGCAAGAACCCAAAACTTTTCACTACCCAATCCCCAGAAACTTCAATGGAGCTCAACTTTAGATAAGGACAAACACATGCACATCAAATGAGTTTTCATAGTTAATCATCGGAATGACAACAGGCAAAGGACATTCCAGGATCTCTCTCAATCTTCTTGGCCCGAACATAAAGACTATGAGCTGCTGGAAAAAGATCTTCCTGGACACATGAACATTAATCTGAATTCTTTGAGTTAAATGAAAAGGAGTGAACTGAGGGCCATTTTGATCATCCATTAAAGCCAACCATGAAGCTCCCAAGAAGGCACACCTGACTTAACCTCTGATTTTGCCAAAATTTCAGCAGCATAACAGCATAAATGGCTCAAAATACCAAAAAACCAGCCATCATAACTTGGGAAAATTTCGACAGAGTTTCCCCAGAAGTAGAGCAGTAGGAACCCAAAATATAGACTGTCTATGTATGCATAAACTGTCAACAATAGAACCCGAGCATCAAGTAGGACTCACTAGTACATAGCCTATGGCGAGGTCACAAAAAGGGTGCTCCAGCTACCTGTATCACCAAAAGGATCTCTACATTTGAAAATCCCCCAGCTCAATAAAAAACTCACGCTATCGACCCTCACACGAAAGCTAATGCAAATCGCGTATAGTCAAGTCTCAGAAATGACTATCTTCTAGACCAAGTCTCAGAAATGGTTGGGACTGCCAAATAAAACCATATATGGCTCCACAAAGGCGTACAATGGCAGTTTCCACAAGTAACGTACAATCCAGCAGACAATGCGCTCAAATAGGCGCCAAGTGATGCATACCCACAACAACTGTAAGTGACATCACATCTAGTATATCACTGTACTCCAGCTACCTGTACCTGTGTGAATCACCTGTACCTGTACCTGTCCCTGTACCTGTAACCTGTAACCTGTAATCTGCAACCTGTAATCCCGAAGCTCGAAGCTCGAAGCAGAAGGTACTTGAAGAAGATCCTCAGTGGGGGCACCAAAAGAATGTGAGCGGGATGAAAACACACACAGCGCCTCTATAACGACCCGACACACACTCTTGGGAAGATACACACACACACACACTATGGGGCACCACTCGGCTTAGACAACACACCTGGCCGAGACAGGGAACACACCTCTGGAGTGAGAGGAGAGAGACTATCCACTTGCCCACTCCACACAAACACACACACACACACACACACCCAAAAAACTCAGCTCAAAAGAGGAGAATTTCTGATGTTTAGATACAAATGAGCCATCGCATCCGGAACGGCCCAAAACCCCAGTCTACAATGTCAAAGTGCTCAAATCCGACCTCGGATGAGCAGTTTACGGCCAAAACAGGCTCCAAAATGAGCAAAAACACACCTGCGGCTGTTCCTCCTCTCTTCTCCACATTTTTTCTGGTCTTCTCTCTGTTTTTTCAGTTCCCACACTTAGATTTTTTAGTTGGGCACCCTTGGCCTTTTAGATGACCTCAAACGGACCCCGAACAGGCCAAAAACTGACCTCGCAGTGCATAGTTGTCACCTTTTTGCATCATTCGCACACCTGGCACTCAGCTTTTTTCCAATAATGCATCTCGCCACCATGTGAAGTGGCCCCAAAAAAAGGTCCTCATGATGACCTTTCTGCATAATTCTCACAAGCAAACACCCACGTTGTGTCCGTCCTCATCCGCGTGCAAATATTGACCTCGTTCGCCCTCCTGACGCCACTAGATGCCATCTGACGTACCTGCTGACCTCACGTCATCGGCCCGCGGATAGCTTCCTTGAGAAGTTTTACGCGCTACCAACTCCTCCTTATTGTAGAAAAACACAATGGTACTAGTAACGATGAAAATAGATGCACTATGTACATGGTGTCCTACCTGTACACATGTGGGTCCCACGTAACCACCTGGCTCTGGAAAATGGGCAATACTTTATCTGATGCACCATGCATGGATACGTACATATGCGCAATCCCTTGCTCCAAAAAACTCCTGACAACGTGTTTTGTGGAGCCTACCATCTGCATCCATCAATCGGTAACTGCCATTGGCGTAGCGCTTTCTAATGACAAATGGCCCCTCCCATCTGGGTGAAAACTTTTTATCCTTCCTAGTGTCAAACCTTTTATCATACCGTAGGACCAACATACCTTTCTTGAGACCTTTTGCCCTAAGTCCCTTGTTGAAGGTAAGTCGACGTTGCTCTGACTGTGCTGCATAATAGTTGATAGCATCTTCTCTGTCTAAATGAAGCCTCTCTAGATCAAGAATGTGGTTGTGGAGATGAGCATTCGGACGTTCCACCTGCCCAGCTAGCACCCTGAGACTAGCCAATTGTACTTCAATGGGTAAAATGGCTTCCTTACCAAACACCAAGTGATATGGTGTGAACCCAAGGGATGTGCGAAATGAAGTGCGATAAGCCCAAAGTGCAGCCATAAGATGCTTGTCCCAATCACTTTTGTGATTGTTTACATGTTTAGTGATGATCTTGCAGATCATACCATTTACCTTTTCCACCAAACCATTGCATTGTGGTGAGTGGCATAAAATGGTAACCATCTTTTTGCAACATTTGTCAGCCTACTCAACGTCCTCTTCCTCATATGTGTATATATTTTTCTACGCTATTAAGTTATCTAGAGTAAATTTCCCCTCTTCGTTTAACCTTTGTGGCGACACATACATTATACTCTTCCCAAAAATGTCACCTTAGTCATATATTTATATTACCACCCTTTTCTTTTTTGCTTTGTAAATAGAATAAGCATACAATAACCAACTATATACCCTCAAACTTTCTTACCTCTTGTGAATTAGTAGTAGAAAAATAATATATCCATCTTCCACCCCATATAGATAAATTCCCATGGAAATCAACTCTCCACTTGTCTTTACCAAAGACTATGGTCCCTCTCTACAAGTCTTCTATGCCCCCTACATAGGTGGCCCAATATCTCTTAAGAATATACATATAGTTTCTCCCCTTTCAAAAAGACTCCAATTGTATATTCTTTTCACAAGCAAATAATATTGGGCCCTCCTCTATTTGTTTAAGCATCATAGCCTTTTGAAAAAGCATGATTCCCCTTGGATGCATACAAGCAAAGGGCCCATACAAGAAGACTTGGAAGCAAAAGGTTCCCTAGCCTAGTGTGGACCTTCCAAACCGAATTCCTTGGTGCATGGGCGTGAAGAATAGTCCAAATTCATATCAAACATGTTGAGAAGGTCAATTTTGCCTTTTGAAGCATGTCATTCCGAGCTATAGGTAAAAAGTTATGGTCAAAATAGTGTAAATTTGTCAGATTCGCAGCAAAAGGGAACTGTAAATCAAGTAAATCAAGAGGGTGAGATCTTATTTTTCCCTACTCATCTTCTAGAAGAGCAATTAGTGTTCAAGGTCACTTGCATGTGATGGGACCAACCTAAAGATGCTTTCTAAATGCCAAGACAGACAAGTTGAGATACCCCGCAGGAGCCACCCGTAGGGCCTCATGGTGGGGCCCACCTACATTATGCACCCCTATGGAGCCTTCACGGTCTAAAATGATATTTTTGGTGAATAAATAGTCCCTTTTATGTCCAAAATTCAATGAGTGGTCAAAGGATACTTAATTAGATCTAATCACTTACTCTAATTAAGTGTAGCATAATCCCACTCCTACACAACTATAAATAGCCCCCCTTGGAGAGACTCAAGGACACACACCTATATTTTCAACTTCATGTTGTTTCTTGATCAATAGTAGAGAAAACCCCAACTCTCCCTCTTTCACATCCTCCCTCCTAACCCTCCTCTATGGAGGAAGTGCAACTCTATTCTCCACTCTTTCCATTCTACCATCTCTTACTCCATCAACCCAATAAATCATTTGTAGCACCTCAATAACTTGTAAATACATCATGATCTCTCTCATGGTTATGTTAATGATCATGAAATCATCTTCAAAACTTTCAAGTGTCCCAATTCGTGATGGTTAGCTAGCGTCTGTCCTCCCCTTAAAAGGTGTGCGAGAAATCAAGTAAGTGTTCTATTCTCAATTTACCATTGGTTTGTTTCTCCACACTTATTCAATTGGTCTAAAGAAATTTCTCACTCCAACTCTCTTTTGCTTCATTACATATGCATGTGGCTACCTCTCATGGTGATTTTATTTGTTTTCACAACATTGCATAGATGGAGATGAGCTCTCTATGCAAAGTGTGTTAGTTTGATGTAAGTGATTCTCTTGTGTGTTTGAGAGGTAAGTCTTGTGCGCATGATTTTTTTGATGAGTGCTTGAGAGAGGAAGATTTTGGATGTATTATGGGTATTCTTATGGGGAGAAGGTGAATGCTATTCCACAAATTGCATATTTCATTTTGATGCACGGCATTGGGTTGCATAATCGTTGATGGTGTTCAAGTGTCCAAAGTGTATATAGAGTAAGGGGGTTTTCAAAGTGTGTTGCTTGAGTGGGTGAGTGCAAGTGTTATTTTGATTGGTTTCCTTCTCCACTCCCAAAAGAAGGTGGTGCCCCAAGTAGTGTGCGTACCTCTTTACAAAAATTTTGTGAGGGTAGGCCCATTGGTTTGGGTTTAGAGGCCCCATTTCAAAAAGCTCGCCCTCATAAAGTGGTGCCCCCACTGAGGAACATATTTCCAAGTTACCTTCAATTTTTTTAGTGATGAACAATGGAGTTCCCATCTATCCATTTCATTTTGCACAACACATTAGAGTAAATGTTCACATAGATAGAAAAGTCTTTTTCCAACAACGCATTGTTTTTATGTTTGGTGCAGAAAGACTTAGAGAAATACTAGCAGCACCCAATCCAATTATACTTCCAATCATCAATTATGAAACTTCTTTTGATGTTCACGTTTTCATTTTGTTTTAAAGGCAGGAACAAGGAGTGGTGAAGGGGTGCTCAAGGGCCATATGAAGGAACGAGGTCTTCAAACCAACAACGAGGAGTAGCACATGAATCACGATCAAAACAATGAACCTTTTAGGCCTATTGCTCGGCAATCCATTCATATAATCATTGCAACTACGTTTAGGTTTCAGTCTATCATAAGGAGGATATTTGGATCCACTCGCCTCAATGAAATCAATGCTTCAATTAATCCATTTATTCTACCTATGATAAAGTACGAATTAACAATGGATGTGTACATCTTCATTTTAATGTAATCAGATTTATAGTGTCAATAATCTTGTGCGGCCCGTAAGAGAAAAGTTTCTTTAAAAAAAAGAGATTTCAAAAAGTCTAAACAAAATGTCAAGTTCTTTTCCCACGTTCTATGCAAGAAGTGGGGAAGATGCGCAAGAGTTTCTTGACAACTTGGAGATGGCACATCTCATATCCGGGAGAGATGAAGAGGAAGTAAGCTACGAGCCTTCCCGTTGGTTCTAAAAGCAGAAGCTAAAGCATGGTATGAGACCTTACAACCCCAAATCAAGTTCAATTGGGAGAGACTGCGAGCAAGCTTCCTCTCCAAGTTCGGGCAAGGTGATACTTCTGAAGGACTATGGAAATGTCTTATTGGACATAAGCAGGTATCACTTGAAGACTATCCCTCTTATGAAGCAACCTTTGTCAATCTATGGGGTAGGTAAGAGGCTACATTAGAAAATCATGGTGGTGCACCTAACTTTCTAAAAAAAGAGAGATTCATGGTTGGCTTGTATCCACTTTTAATGGCTAAAGTAGAGCTAAAATTCCCATCCACCTTCGAAGGAGCATGTGAGGTAGCCATCATCAAGTTTAGAAAACTACACTTCCAAGCACATAGAGCAAGGGGTTTGAATGAAGTGAGTGAGAGGGAGTCTTCACAAACCATGGAAGCACCAATTAGGGCCCCTCTTGCACAATCTTCACAAATAGGAGATAACTCTCAACAAGAGGTTTTACAAAGGTTAACTCAACAGCTTGAGAACCTCACTCTGAATCTAGTACAAGGCCTACCTCAACAACAACAACCAAGAGAAGGGAATCGCAATCAACGAAGACAAGCTCAAGAGTTGCAATGTTGGAATTGCAATGAAATGGGCCATGGCATGTACAATTGTCCACATCCAAGGCGACTTCCGAGAGACATATATCCCCCCAGACCGCCTCCTCTCACTGTGCAGCAAGAATAAGCTCAAGGCCCACAAATCCTTCGTCGACCACCACCACCAGCAAATATACCTTCTATCCCACATGAGGAGGAAGAAAGAGGAGTCAACATCATCAAGCTAGAAGAGGTAATAGATGATCATACTCTAAACTTTGATGTTATGCCGGCAGAAAAATGCACAAGAGCACATGATAAGGATGAAGACATGAGAAGTGAAGGAACAAATTCAGCCAGAAGGGACAAGAAGAAGAAGTCAAAGATGGAAGAAGCTGAAAGTAGCAGGAAGAAAATATCAAGGCGAAAGGAAATTGGTATCAACGACTTCCCATTGGGAAAGGAGCTAGAGCCCTACAACATCCTGGAGGATTTACAAACCCAAAAGCCAAACATTTCATGGCCTTAACTTCTACACTTATCAGCCAAACTAAGAAGGCAATGGCCAAAGTTGGTAAGTACAAGAATTCCAAAAAAGAAAGCAAATCTTTCCATTAAGGTTGTGGCCTCAAAGCTACAAAAAGATGTGGAACCCATTGTGGATGCTTACATAAGGAGTAAAAAGGTGTCTAATGTATATGTTGATGGTGGAGCTCAAATGTGTGTGATCACAGAAAAATCAATCAACAGGTTAGGGCTTGAAATTACAAAGTCCTCTAATTGTCAAGCTAGGCTAGTCAACAACTCAAGTGTGAAGTGTTTGGGGATCATTGAAAATGTAAAAGTCTCTCTATGTAACATAGATGCACGAGTGGATATGTATGTCAAGCCAGCTAAGGGGGAGGGCTATCCCATCATCCTAGGGAGGCCTTGGCTCATTGCTGTGAATGCAAATCAAAAATGGGGAAGTGGTCGTTTGATTCTTAAGAAGGGTCAACCGGTGGTGTATGATTGGCGAGAAGGAAAGCAAGTAGATATCAACTATGAAACCACGGCAGATGAAGAGAGCGAGGAGGAGAGTCCTTACTCAAGTGATGAGGAAGCATCAACCAGTGCATCAACCAGTGAAGAGGAGTCTTATTTGGAGGTAATGGGAATTGTATTCAATGCCAACACTCAAGATGTTCCTGTAGAAGAAAAGCCAACAGACAATCACACATGAGGGGATGAAAGATGCCACCACCTTGAAGAAGGATTTGAGAAGATGCTTGCAAAAGATCTTACTTGTGAGGAGAAGAGGTCCTACATCAATATGTTAAGGAGGTATCCCAATTTGTTTATCACTGACTACTCACAAATAAGAGGTGTAGATGTAATAGAGCATTGAATTGAATTGAAACCAGGGACCAAACCCGTGGCTCAAAAGTTAAGGCGACTAGGATCTGTGCAACAAAAGGCTCTCCTACAAGAAGTGAATCGACTCTTGAAGGCTAGCTTCATCTATCCAGTATCCAACTCCGAATGGGTATCACCTATTGTAGTCACTCCCAAGAAGAATGGTAAGTGGAGGGTCTGCGTGGATTACAAACCCCTCAACGCTGCGACAAAGAGGGACCACTTCCCTCTCCCTTTCCAAGATGAAATTTTGAATGAAGTAGCAGGTCACGAATGCTACACTGTGTGTGATGGGTATTCAAGATATTTTCAAATTAGAATAGCAGAAGAGGACCAACCAAAAACCACCTTCATCACACCTTGGGGATGTTTTGCATTCAGAGTAATTCCTTTTGGGCTCACCATGCTCCTAGCACCTTCATGAGATTCACAATATTTGTATTTCAGCCATTCTTTGGAAAATCTATAAGAGTCTTTATGGATGATTTCTGTATTTATAGTTGTAGATCACTTCATTGCCAAAAGGTTGAAGAGGGGCTTAAGAGGCTCCATCAATTTGGGGGACAACTCAACCCAGAGAAGTGTCATATCGGTGAATCTCAGGTGGTTTTGCTAGGCCATGTGGTTTCTTCACAAGGAATTCAAGTGGATCCCTCTAAAGTAGAGGCCCTTTTGTCATTATCTCCACCAACAACAACTAAGGAGCTAATGACCTTCAACCACAAAGTGAGGTACATGTCTCGCTTCATCCATTTCCTAGCAGAAGCCATCGCCCCTTTGCATAGGTTGGCAAGCCAATCTACATTTGAATGGGGGAGGGAACATGCAAAATGTTTTGAGGAAGTGAAGGGCATTCTTAGCTCTCTCCCAATCCTAATGCCACCGGATCCAAAGGAGACCTAATATGTCACTCCAAGTGTAGGTTTCGAAGCAATTGGTGTTGTTTTGATGCAAAAAGATCCTAAAACATCATACATGAGGCCGATCTATTTTGCAATCAAGGTGATGACTCCGGCCGAGAAGGGATACACTGAAATGGAGAAAGTGGTCTTTGCAATCTTGTTTGTGGTAAGGAAGTTTCGATCGTATCTTCTCCCTGTGCCATTTGTTTTTCTCACCTTAGAGCACAATCTACCATATGTAGTACAACACACGAGCCTCTCATCTAGAATAGCAAAGTGGGTGCTTGAACTCCAAGAATTTGAATACACTTTCCTTGTAGAAGATAGCACAAGAGCAGGACTTGCAGACATTCTCACCTACAAAGTGAGAGAAAGGGAAGGATCACGACTACAAAGAGAGGAAGGCTCAAAACAGTTCAAAGTAAAGGAGATTGATAATGCCCATACTTTATGCTTTGACGGAGCTTATCAACGCCAACAAGACAAAGCAGCAGGGGGAATCATCATTTTGAACCCACAAAAGGAGGTAATGGTTAGAAAAGGTATCACTCTACCCAGTGTTCACTCTAACAATGAGGCTGAGTATGCTGCTCTAACCCTTGGGTTAGAAGAATGCAAAGAATTAAGCATACAAAGACTTATTATAAAAGGTGATTCTTTGCTAGTGGTCAGGCAAATCCAAGGGACTTGGAGGTGCAAGAATCGTACATTGTTTGAGTGGCTTAGTAGTGTAAGAGCTTTGATGAAGGGTTTTAAAGCAACACAGGTACAACACATTGTGAGAACTCATAACAAGGAAGAAAACTTACTCGCAAATGAAAAGCTTCAAATGGCGGTAGGAGGTGTGAAACTATATGAACCCAATATCAAGGTCAAGAGGAGCTAAAAGACATTATCTTCTTTCTACAAGCAGGTGAGTGTCCCAAACACTTAGACAAGGTGCAAAGACATAGACTAGTTAAGAAGGCCACACCTTACCAATTGATCGGGGATGATTTATATCACAAAGGGAAAGATTTGGTCTTGAGGAGAGTACCAGGTGTGCAAGAGATAGAGAAAATTCTTCTTTCATGTCATGATGAGGTCTGTGGTGGTCACTTTTCTCAAGATATTACAAGTAGGAAGATTTTACAAGCAGGGTTTATGTGGCCGAGCTTACATCGTGATGTCCAATATTGGTGTAAGGCATGTAAGCCATGGCAAATTGCTGGGGATAGACAACTAACATATGGGCCTCGAGTCCCAATAATATCTTATGGCCCTTTTGAAAAGTGGGGTGTGGATGCAATAGGTCCCCTACCTCATACTTCTACAGGGACGGTTTTCATCATCATGGGTGTTGACTACATGACACGATGGGCGGAAGCAACAAGCACAACCCGAATCACAGCTGAAGAGGTATCAAAGTTTATTTTTGATCATATTTGTAGTAGGTTTGGAACACCCCTAGAAATCTTATCAGATCGAGGCCCGAGTTTTAGGGCTGACCTTCTGAATGATCTCTTGAGGAGGTTAAAAGTGAAACACCTGCATTCCACACCCTACTATCCTCAATGCAATGGATTGGTGGAAAAAGTGAATGGAATGATATGTAAGATCATTTCTAAGCAGGTTGTGGACCGGCCTAATGATTGGGATCGCCATTTGACGGCTGCTCTTTGGGCGTATAGGACATCTTTCAAGGTATCTACCCAATTCACCCCTTTTCATCTAGTTTATGGACAGGAGGCACTTCTCCCCATTGAGGTAGAGCTCTCAAGCTTGCGCGTTCTTGCAAGAGTGGAAAAAAAACCAAAAGAGGTTCTACATGAAAGGATCTTAGATCTCCAACGACTTGAGCTAGATAGAGAAGAGTCCATTGATCACTACATCACCAAAGCGACAAGCCAAAAGGATAAAATCAACAAGAAGCTCAAGGGGAAAGGATTGAAGGAAGGTATGTTGGTTCTTCGCTATGATAACCGACTTGATACTCGACTTGACAAAAAGTTTTTGCAAAGATGGGAGGAACCTTTCATGATAAAAACAAAGTTTGGGAATGGTAGTTACAGATTAGCAGATTTATCAGGAAAACTCCACAAGACCAGAGTCAATGGATGGAGATTAAAGCCCTACTTTCAACGTATCAATCCGTTGATAGGCAGTCATCTGCCTACATCGTCTAAGCTCCAAATTGAGATGGCTCCCTTCAGCTTGGCAAATGCTCCACCTATTTTTAAAGCTTTGATGTGCAAAGAAGAACCAGCCTTGGAATCTGAATATACCCAAGGCAACCCTCCCATCTCTGATTTATGGGATTGAGGTAATGAAAAGCATGTCTAATGGAGTAAAAGAGTGCATGACACTCCTCCTATTGAAAAAAAAAAAAAAAAGTGGAAAAGGAAAAATGACCAAAAAAAAGAGAAAAAAAAAAGCAACACCGTCCTCCTGAAGATATGAATATCTCTAGGCTTGGGGGAGGGCTAATATGAGTGGCATAAAATGGTAACCATCTTTTTGCAACATTTGTCAGCCTACTCAACGTCCTCTTCCTCATATGTGTATATATTTTTCTACGCTATTAAGTTATCTAGAGTAAATTCCCCCTCTTTGTTTAACCTTTGTGTCGACACATACATTATACTCTTCCCAAAAATGTCACCTTAGTCATATATTTATATTACCACCCTTTTCTTTTTTGCTTTGTAAATAGAATAAGCATACAATAACCAACTATATACCCTCAAACTTTCTTACCTCTTGTGAATTAGTAGTAGAAAAATAATATATCCATCTTCCACCCCATATAGATAAATTCCCATGGAAATCAACTCTCCACTTGTCTTTACCAAAGACTATGGTCCCTCTCTACAAGTCTTCTATGCCCCCTACATAGGTGGCCCAATATCTCTTAAGAATATACATATAGTTTCTCCCCTTTCAAAAAGACTCCAATTGTATATTCTTTTCACAAGAAAATAATATTGGGCCCTCCTCTATTTGTTTAAGCATCATAGCCTTTTGAAAAAGCATGATTCCCCTTGGATGCATACAAGCAAAGGGCCCATACAAGAAGACTTGGAAGCAAAAGGTTCCCTAGCCTAGTGTGGACCTTCCAAACCGAATTCCTTGGTGCATGGGCGTGAAGAATAGTCCAAATTCATATCAAACATGTTGAGAAGGTCAATTTTGCCTTTTGAAGCATGTCATTCCGAGCTATAGGTAAAAAGTTATGGTCAAAATAGTGTAAATTTGTCAGATTCGCAGCAAAAGGGAACTGTAAATCAAGTAAATCAAGAGGGTGAGATCTTATTTTTCCCTACTCATCTTCTAGAAGAGCAATGAGTGTTCAAGGTCACTTGCATGTGATGGGACCAACCTAAAGATGCTTTCTAAATGCCAAGACAGACAAGTTGAGATACCCCGCAGGAGCCACCCGTAGGGCCTCATGGTGGGGCCCACCTACATTATGCACCCCTATGGAGCCTTCACGGTCTAAAATGATATTTTTGGTGAATAAATAGTCCCTTTTATGTCCAAAATTCAATGAGTGGTCAAAGGACACTTAATTAGATCTAATCACTTACTCTAATTAAGTGTAGCATAATCCCACTCCTACACAACTATAAATAGCCCCCCTTGGAGAGACTCAAGGACACACACCTATATTTTCAACTTCATGTTGTTTCTTGATCAATAGTAGATAAAACCCCAACTCTCCCTCTTTCACATCCTCCCTCCTAACCCTCCTCTATGGAGGAAGTGCAACTCTATTCTCCACTCTTTCCATTCTACCATCTCTTACTCCATCAACCCAATAAATCATTTGTAGCACCTCAATAACTTGTAAATACATCATGATCTCTCTCATGGTTATGTTAATGATCATGAAATCATCTTCAAAACTTTCAAGTGTCCCAATTCGTGATGGTTAGCCAGCGTCTGTCCTCCCCTTAAAAGGTGTGCGAGAAATCAAGTAAGTGTTCTATTCTCAATTTACCATTGGTTTGTTTCTCCACACTTATTCAATTGGTCTAAAGAAATTTCTCACTCTAACTCTCTTTTGCTTCATTACATATGCATGTGGCTACCTCTCATGGTGATTTTATTTGTTTTCACAACATTGCATAGATGGAGATGAGCTCTCTATGCAAAGTGTGTTAGTTTGATGTAAGTGATTCTCTTGTGTGTTTGAGAGGCAAGTCTTGTGCGCATGATTTTTTTGATGAGTGCTTGAGAGAGGAAGATTTTGGATGTATTATGGGTATTCTTATGGGGAGAAGGTGAATGCTATTCCACAAATTGCATATTTCATTTTGATGCACGGCATTGGGTTGCATAATCGTTGATGGTGTTCAAGTGTCCAAAGTGTATATAGAGTAAGGGGGTTTTCAAAGTGTGTTGCTTGAGTGGGTGAGTGCAAGTGTTATTTTGATTGGTTTCCTTCTCCACTCCCAAAAGAAGGTGGTGCCCCAAGTAGTGTGCGTACCTCTTTACAAAAATTTTGTGAGGGTAGGCCCATTGGTTTGGGTTTAGAGGCCCCATTTCAAAAAGCTCGCCCTCAGTGGGTAGTAGGGAGTTGAGTGTCGTCGTGAGATACCTAACTTCTCCATTATCTCTTTTACAAGGTCTCCTCTAAAACTGGTTCCCTATTAGAAATTATTTCAAGAGGAGTGCCAAAACGGCAACAAATGTTTTCAAATACAAACTTAGCCACTTCCTTAGCTGTAATCCGGGTGGTGGCAACTACTGCAGCCCATCTGGTCATGTAGTCCACACCCATGATGATATAAAATTTACCTGATTGGCTCCTTGGCAAAGGCCCAATAGCATCAACTCCCCATTTCTTGAATGGTCCATATGAGATTATAGGAGTCTGTGGCTCATATGTGAGCCTCCTATCCCCTGCCTTTTGACATTCCTTGCATGTTTTACACCAATGATGCACATCCCTATGTAGACTAGGCCATACAAACCCGGCTTGTAGAATCTTTCTACTAGTGATGTCAAGTGCAAAGTGTCCTCCACAAACACCATCATGGCAACTTGAAATGATTTCAGTGATCTCTCTAGAGAGAGGTACCCGCCTAAGAATTTGATCCTTACCCTTGCAGTAGAGGTCGTCATTGATAAGGCGGTATTTTGTTGCCTTGCGCACAAGCCACTGCTTTTGGCCCTTAGTAAGATCCTTAGGACACTCTCCTGTGTCCAAGAAACTCATGATGTCAGGTCTAGCATCGCTACCTTGGAAGAGAGGCAGCTTCAATTTGATAGCACCCACCACTGAAACATCTTGCAGCTTCTCTCTAGCTAGAGCATCTGCTTCTTGATTTTCTGCTCGAGGGACATGATGTAATTGTACAACTTGAAATTTCCCTAAAAGTTCCTTGACTTTGCGCAAATGTCCTAGCAAGCTATGATTTTTACAAGCCCAAGTTCCTTGTATTTGTTTTATTAAAAGCATGGCATCACCAAATACATTTAACCGTTGAATGCCCTGTGTCACACACCACTCTAACCCAAGAGTTAAGGCTGCATATTCTGCCTCATTGTTAGAGTGATAATCCAAGAGATTCCCAATGGATAAAACCTTATCCCCTTGCTCATTGAAGATGACAATGCCTGCTGCAGCTTTGTCCACTTTCCTCTTGTAGGCTCCATCAAAGAAAAGAGAGTGAGCCTCCTCTACCTTAGGGACTTCCAGCACAGGTGTAATATCTTGATCATTTGGCTTTATGTTTAGCTTCTTTTCATAGTGGCGATGAGTGAGAATACCTCCTAGACTGGCCCTTGTGGAGTTCTCCACTTGCATTGTGTAGTCAAACTCTTGTAGCCTTGTGAGCCATTTGGAGATCCTAGAAGAAACATCCATGTGCTGCATTACATAAGGAAATACTTCTTCCATTGTTAAGATTATGAATGGTCTAGACAATAAATAAGAGCAAAATTTGGTGGTAGCAAACATTAATGCAAGCACCATGTGCTCCACTGCCGTGTATCCCTTTTCTGATGGAGTCATCATTCGACTAGAGAAGTAGATAGGACGCATGAAAGAAGTTTGAGGATCCTTTTGCATCAATACAGCCCCAAGTGTGTCATTGCCCACACTAGGGTTTACATAAAATGGCTCGTCCCACTTTGGAGGTGCTATGGTGGGAAGTGAAGCTAGAATTTGTTTTACCTCATTGAATTGTTGTTCATTTTCTTCACTCCAAGTGAAGATCTCTTGATGGGTAACTTGTTGTAAAGGGAGAACCACTTGGGAGAGCAAGTGAATGAACCTACTCAAATACCTCACCTTTTGAAGAAAAGAGACCAACTGCTTTGTTGTGGTGGGAGAGGTCAAAGCCACCAAGGCTTGAACCTTGCTTGGGTCAGCTTCAATGCCATTGGCCGAGATCACATGACCAAGAAGAGTAACCTTGCTTTCACCAATGTGGCATTTCTCCACATTGAGTTGGCCCCCCAAAGCTTGTAGCCTAGCTAGACCTTCATAAACTTTCTCCAAATGAAGAGAGCGAGTTCTATAGATACAAAAGTCATCAATAAAAACACGGATTGATTTTCCAAAGAATGGTTGAAAAACAAATGTCACATATCGCTGAAAAGTGGTTGGAGCATTAGTGAGACCAAAAGGCATAACTCTGTAATCAAAACATCCCCATGTTGTGATGAAGGTTGTCTTCTTTTGATCTTCTTCAGCGATACTAATTTGGAAGTAACCTGAGTAGCCATCACATACCGTGTAGCGCTCATGTCTTGCTACCTCATTGAGTATTTCGTCTTGAAAAGGAAGAGGAAAATGGTCCCTCTTTGTGGCTGCATTAAGAGGCTTGTAATCAACACAAACCCTCCACTTACCATTCTTCTTTGGTATGACTACCACTGGAGAAACTCACTCTGAGTCTTCAACAGGATAGATAAAACCGGCTTCTAGAAATTTCCTCACCTCTTTGAGTAGGGCGTCTTGTTGAATTACTCCTAGCCGCCTGAGCTTCTGCACTACAGGTTTACTTCCCTCCTTGAGCTTAATGTGATGTTGAACTACTGTGATGTGAGTGATTTTATCATATTCATCAATGAACAATGTGGTAAAATTACTTAGCATCAAAATATAATCTTCACGCTCCTTCCCACACAACTCACTAGAGAGCATTTGATGTAGCTTACTTGCTTCTACCAGAGGTTGTATACCTGGTGTCTCCCCTTGGTTTGATGATGAGGCATCAGGTTGCTCCATCTTCTTAGGGTCCTTGAGAATGATCCCCATCACCTCAATGCTACTGTCACTTTCTTCACTCACTGTTGACTCCTCCTCTGAAGTGGTTGAAGAGTCACTACTAGAAAACTCATCCATAGAGGTTTCTAGATCCATGTCGCATTGCCGACCTTTCTTCATGTCGTAAAGTATTGGCCTCCCTTTTGCATCCTTCATCTGGATTATGCCGGTGTCCCAGTCCTGCTTAGCTCTCATAGCCATAAGCCAAGGCCTCCCTAGAATGATAGGATAGCCCTCCCCTTTGTGTGGCATGACAAAGATGTCCACATCTACCTCGGTGTTGAATGCCTTTATCCTAACTGCATTTATGACACCAACACATTGAACTTTTAAATTATTAACCATTTTGGCTCGGCATGGTGCAGGCCGACTCACCTCTAAACCCAAACGGTGCATGATTTTTTCACTCATGACGCATATTTGTGCGCCACCATCGATGTAGATATTGGAGATGTGTTGCCCTTTGATGTAAGCATCCATCACTGGTAGTATGTCATCTAGATTCCTCCCAGAGATAGCCCCAGCTATCTTTGGCTTTGGTCGTCTCGTGCTAACCATCTTTGTCCATTGTCTCCTCACCCTAGGTGCTACATTAGGAAAAATATGAACCCTCTAGGGGCCCTTTGGGATTAAGGTTAATTAGAGGTCAGCCAATAGGAAGAGGGTGGTGGACACACTCTATACCCTCAAAAAAGTAGGGGGACAAGGTAGCCTTACACCTCTTAGTTGTCTCTTACCTAGTGAGAAGGTAAGGGAGGTGGCTAGGGGAAAGAGGAGGGGGGGGGGGGGGGGGGATGGGGACCACTTTGACCTCTTTTCCCCCACTTTTTGGCCCGGATTTAAAAATACACTAAAAATTTCAAATTTTCAAAAAAATTCAAATTTTAAGTTTTCCCTTCTTAAAAGGTCCCCAAACCTATTTCATGGTCAAAAAAGTATTTTTGACCTTCAAAAGTTAAAAACGTGCACTAAAAAATCCAAAAAATTGATTTTTTTTAAAAACAAATCAAAACATCATTTTCACCCTCCAAAGTCTTTCCAAACCTATTCTATAGCTAAAAAGTGTTTTTCTCTCTTTACAAACCTTTTTCCAAGCTCTCCATTGCTGCAATAACCACATGCACCCCCTATAGTCCATCATTATCTCTCTGCTAGCTTTCTCCCACCTCCATTGTAGCAGCAAGCAAGCTCCTCCTCCATCTCTTCCCCTTACCCACCACATAGTTTCACACCAAGCTAGCTCCTCTCCCTTCTCTCATCTCCATTACAACATGAAACAAGATTCTACTCCTTCTACTTTCATTCACTCACACTACATGGAAACCTCTACTCCCGAAGGTGGCAAAAGTATGAGCTCACATGAGTTGCATACCACAACAATAGGAGGTGTGAATATCGCGTGGGCATTGCAAGGGTTCATCTCCAACATAAAGATAGAATGGTAAGAAAACTACCCTTGTAGCTTACATTCAGAGCTTAACATCATCTCCATCTTTAACACTAGGTTGGTAACCTAACAGGACATAAAAGTGTCCTTTCAGGGTTTTGAAAAAAACCTCCAAAACCATAGTAGATCCACTCATTTTGTAAAATCCTTTCATGAGGTTATAGTTCAAGGCCTCCTACACATGGAAAAAATAAGAAACTTGTAAAATTTCTCATCTTTTGGTCACACCAAGCCTCCAAAGTTGATGGACCAGTGCATTTTCATCAAAACAGTCAGTTCTTACATTTTTTGCATAAAAATAAGATTAGGGATTTTTGTAGGACTTGGTATAAATTCCCTAGTTAACTTCAATGGGTTGGTGATCAGAACATATGATTGCTTTTCACTCACTATTTTTTGTTTTGCCAAAATAAATAGGTACAAAAAAGTTGAATTTTTACCATTGTGCAAACCTATCATCAAAGTTTCTATAGCCACGCTCAATAAAAATAATATATGCATGTTTTATTAGTTCCCTATTGTCCTTTATGTTCATAAGGAGCCATGGAGCATGTCAAAAGAATAATACATCTCTTACCAAGGGGAATCTTGGGGACAAAGATGAAGTGTTAAATACAGCAAACATGAAAAAACTAGGCTCAACATTATGAGTTGTACAATCCCATAGAAACTATTCAATATCTAGCCAAATTTGATCCTTATGACTAGATATGGTTACTACCTACAAAATGCATGTAGTTGTCACATGAAACTAACAATATTGAAAAAGCTATACTTGATATACTAGAATGTTTCATTTTCTTCTATAATTGACAAAATCAACCATCTTTCTGTACTATGAAAAATAGGGTATTAGGTGCCCCAAAACTCAAGGAATATTAGATTTATGTTACAATATGCGACATAGAAAATCAAAAATGCATTTGGATATCATGAAATCCACCAAAAAAATCATAGAAGAGCTAAAATTGGCTAAAAAACAGGATTTGACAATTTTTGTAATTTGGTCATAACTTACAACTTTAATATTTATTTCTCCCTAGAAGCATCAGGACATGTTGAGGACTACTAAAGATAGTTCTTTAGCATTATAGACCTCACAAACATGAGTTCTAGAGTGGTATAGTTGCAAAAAGTTGAAAAAAGGCAAAAACAGGACCCGTTTTTTCACACATTTTAGGTTGTGAAATGTGGTACAAGGACAAGGTTAAAGATGGAATTGATATTCCAAAAAAATGTCAAGTTTTTTTTAGCTCATGAGACAAATTTCTAGATAGATAGCACCTCAAAGTCCATTTTGAAACTCTTGACATAATTCAAGGAAAATGGTCACTTAAGAGGACATAAAAGTGTCCCAGGACATAAAAGTGTCCCATTACCAACCTAGTGTTAAGTTTATCATGCTAGAGAGAATTAACCTCTTTATGGATTTCAGTGTTTAGGCTTCACACCTCATAACACTGGGTGGTGCTATTTTGTTGATGACTTTGGTGCACCATCTATAGTTGTGTAGCATGTGATTTGAGTCTCACAATGTAAGTAAGTTGTGTTATCTATGGAGAGTCGTCAAAGATTTTTCTTATAATTTATTCTTCGTATAATTGTCATTAGATAATTGGAATGATATCATTTTGTACTTTATAACTTTGTGCTCACATAATCTTTTGTTTACTTACAGATTCAACTTGTTTTAAGAGGACATGAGAAAGCAACCATGTGCAGAGATGGAAATCACTCTATTTTTGTTCCTTGAGGAACCTTTCACTACCATGTTAAAAGATTTTGATAAGAATAGTAGGTGTTTTTTAGAATCTTGAACCAATAGGGACTCTCTAGGAGCTCTCATAGAAGCCATCCATATAGTACTACTATCTTCCCTAGTGTCATAGACACACAAATACTCAAGTGTATATGAATCTCTAGATGAGGAAGACAAATACTTGTAAGATAAGCCTAACAGCAACAACATTGTCTCCATTTGTGATTATTTTTCATAAGGCTGGATTCCTCTATAAATGCAATATAAATATGTTTTTTTGTTAAATGGTGTCGCATTGAGTGAGAGTATTTAATTTAGATTACTGAAGTTTCATACAGATCTGAGAAATATTGTTTACTTTTATGGATATTTTGATTTGCCTGTATGATGATTCAAGTCGCAAGTCTTAATCACTCCACCTTGAAGAAATTCAAGCAATATTTTGATTTCAGTTTAATCATTAATGGTTATTCCTATTAAAGTGGATCATAAACTTTGTCACGATGTCCTCATTTGGGGATGTTGAATATATATCATTAGCAATGTTTTACAAGAACACTAGGTGGACACAAGGAAGTAAAAATTGGCTCCTTGTTTGGTCGATTTCTAGTGTTTAATGTTTAGTGCACAGGATTTGTGAGGCCGTT
Source organism: Adiantum capillus-veneris (assembly GCF_014529385.1). Classification (NCBI taxonomy): domain Eukaryota; kingdom Viridiplantae; phylum Streptophyta; class Polypodiopsida; order Polypodiales; family Pteridaceae; genus Adiantum; species Adiantum capillus-veneris. Next base: position 156,063,801 of record NC_140934.1, read on the forward strand.
GACATGGGGAGTTCACTAAAGTATATGTAACATAGCACATGTGTTCAACAAAAGGGATTTTATATTCTTGTAAAGTTGCAGAAACATGTGTAGATAAGGCCTATAAGGGGTACTTTTAATCCATTCTAGTGAACGCACATGATATAGGAAAATTTTACATAGTGAATGCTCCAAACCTTTGAACACAAAGAAAGGGGGGGGGGGGGGAGCTCTAATTACATCTGAGTGAAAAGAAGTGGAATTTGTAATGTCATGTTGCATAAAGATTTTCTTTCACTTAATCTACAAAAAAATTGGTATCCTGGGGTGCAGACAAGGCCATATAGTGCAAAAAAAGGGGTGGCCACAAGCGCGCGTAGTGAGCCATCCAAAACTGCTGGATGGGCCCTTGTGGCCACCCTTTTTTTGCATAATTAGGCTATTGTTGCACTCCAGAACCCTGGAAAAGATGAGATGAACCTAAAATTGAACTTTTCAAGCACATTATGCCTTCCTTCAACTCAACTTACTAGTTCCCTGCACCAAAAGGGCAAATCACATTGGACAGTATAAAAATCTAGTCTCATGCTGCATAAACATCTGGTTTCATCAAATATTAACATTCTTGCTATTATAAGGGGCAGACAAGGCCATATAATGCAAAAAAAAGGGTGGCCACAAGGGCGCGCAAGTGAGCCATCCAAAATGTTGGATGGGCCATCTGCACGCCCTTGTGCCCACCCTTTTTTTGCATAATTAGGCTATTGTTGCACTCCAGGACCTTGGAAAAGGTGAGATGAATGTAAAATTTAACTTTTCAAGCACATTATGCCTTCCTTCAACTCAACTTACTAGTTCCCTGCACCAAAAGGCCAAATCACATTGGACAATATAAAAATCTAGTCTCATGCTACATAAACATGTGGTTTCATCAGCTATTAACATTTTTGCTATCCTAAGGGGCAAACAAAGCTAGAAAATGCAAAAAAAAGGGTGGCCACAAGGGCACGCAGATGAGCCATCCAAAACTGCTGGATGGGCCATCTGCGCGCCCTTGTGGCCACCCTTTTTTTTGCATTTTCTAGCTTTGTTTGCCCCTTAGGATGGCAAAAATGTTAATATTTGATTTAAATATAACTCTTCATGACCAAAACCACTTAACTTAAAACACATGGATAAACCGAAAAGCCAAATCACTATGGAGACAGTAGACACAACTCTTAATCATTTTGTCATTGAAAAGTCATCTGAAAGGTGTGAGCCTCTACAACTTCCTGAATAGCCTCCAACGCTATTGCTTGCATTTTATAATGATTTTTATAGCTTTGAAGCACCTCCTTCACCGTGTGAGCATATTTTTGATGCATGGCCATGATTCAAATGTTACGGGTTTTTTTTTTATTTTATTTTTTTAAGTGTTGAACTTTTCGGTTGTTTTCAACAGATTCTAGATTTCAATCGGCTCCGAATCTGTCTGGGCTTGTCTCACATGAATTTGTTCATCTCATCGCATTCTTCGACCATCATGTGATGAGAAAAAATCATATCTTGCTCGCATTCTCCAGAAATCAACGTGCAAGTTGACAATTTATTTAAAAATGATATAAAACATACATTTTTAACTTTTTTCTTAATCTACGGGCTCCAACGAGCATTAAAACCATGGAATCTGAAAATACTCAAAGAACCATTGTTTTTTATTGTGTTAAGGATTGTATTTCCTACATACAAAACTTTCCCAAAATCTCGCCCTAACACCTTCAAAAGTGGCTTCCAAGGAGTGTACTCGGTCAAAATTTGAAACTGAAGAAAAACAATCAGAATGAACTCCTAGACTGTGTATAAACTTTAGAATAACCAAAATTTCCTTCAAAAAAAAAGTTATGCTAAAAATTTGAAAATAGCCCCCCATTGGACTCCCCACAACGATAGAAGTCAAAGGGTTCAAGGAGAGGTATGGTGTCACAAGTGCATGGTGGGAATCTCATCGAGGTTTATTCCGTCAAGATCTCTTGTACTTTATCATGTCTTCTCACGTACAATCTTACCAAAAAAAAAAAGACACTTTAAATGACTACAAATCTTATTTAACTTATCAAACAATCTAAAATATGGCAGACCAAGAGTGCTCTTACACATCAACAAACAAAAAAGTCCAAACTTCTTCTCATTAACTTTGATTAACATACATTCGTGAACAACTTCCAAGGGGTAGTGCAGTCATAGTTCTTACATCCATTCCATGACATGGTATGCTCATGGGGTGACCTATCATATAAAAATATCTCTGGTGGGGGTGCCCTCATGTTAGGAAAGGGTGTGCTGCTGATGAAAAGTTGTTGTATTGTCCTACTAGGGATCTCTCCATGTTAGCATAGTGATTTTTGGTGTAGTGGGAGCCACATTGCTTGAGGAGAGCTTTGTGCCACCGTAAAAGCTTCATGTTATGCTAGTTCCTTGAGCCATTCTTGCATTAGGATGAGATTACCCACCTCTAATAAGGATGGATTTGAAGCACCTACCTACAAGATGTAACAAAGAAGACTGTTTTAGAGGAAAACTGGTGACACTTGACCTCTCTAACCTGCACCCACTGTTTCTTGTAATGCCACTGTTTTGAGCTGAAGAGCTTGACATTCGTGCATCCACGAATGCAAAGAAGCACCTGCACCCATACACAACCAATTGCAATAGCCTAACAAGCCTACTTATCCCCTCCCAAGATATTGAAGAACCATACACATTCGTCTCACCGATAGTATGACGATCTTGGGATGACCTCTGCTCACCCTCACGTGCGGCCTTCGGTGCAAACACTGCGGACAAGCAATATGTGCACTTTTGTTGTGCGGAGTACATGGTGGTGGAGGGATACAATTTGTGATGTTCGTGAGCACCATGGCAGTTGTTGCGTGAGGAAGCAAAGAATGAAAAGAAAGAGGGGGGAGGGAGAAAGAGGAAGATGGGAGGAGAGAAGGGGGCAGAGGGGGAGAGGGAGAGAGAGGGGAGGAGGAGGAGAGAAGGGGGTAGGGAGGGAGAGGAGAGGAACATGGGAGGAGAGAAGGGGGCAGAGGGGGGAGAGGGAGAGAGAGGGGAGGAAGAGGAGAGAAGGGGGTAGGGAGGGAGAGGAGAGGGAGAGAGGAGGAGAGAACAAAGGTTTTTTGTTTTGGAGGGTTTTGTTTTTTGAAAAAGTGGACTTTTAGTGTTTGTAGGTTTTAAAAAATGTCAAAAATTGATTTTTTGATGTGTATATATGTTGGGAAGGAATTTTAAGTCAAAAATAAGTAAAAATAACTTTTTTGAAAAAAAGTCAAATTTTGGCTCTTAGTGACCCACGTTTTTGCTGATGTGGCCACACCCCTTTACTCCCTTCACTTTCCAAAAGCTAGAGAGAGAAAGTGACCTCCTAGGTCCACATCCTACATGTGTATAAAAAAAGGCTAGAAAAGTCTACTCAAAACTAGCTTCTTGAATGCCCTTGTCCCCTTAACCCTACACAACATTAGCCTTAATCCCTAAAAATTAGGATTCCTTACAAGGCCCATGCAAGGTTCATATTTCTCCTAATGAGGTGGAGTAATTGGGGCCAGGTGATTTTTGGGCCCTGCACAGAAACATCTTGAACCAAATCATATAGTTTAAAAAATTCACCCAAAGAGAAATCTACAATTTCAATTTTACATCGTGACTTGGACGGCTTTTTGCTAGATTCCCCTTTAGTCTTCATCTTTTCTTCCTTTTGGGAAGATTCACCTTGCCTAGCGCGTTTTACCCCTATGGCATCTACTCCTTTAAACTTGGTCTTACCTTTTGCTACTCCCTTAATATCCTCCTCCACTTTCTCCTTTCCTTTACCTTCAAGACTGATGACGCTTACTGTTTGATTGCCAACAACTAGTGGTGGGGGTAAGGGTGGAATGAGAGGTTGTGGTGGTGGTGGTGGTTGTGGTTGAATGGGTGGTTGTGGGATTTGCACGGGTGGTGCTTGTTGTGGTGACCTCGGTGGTGGTGGTCTTGCTCTCGGTGGTGAAACCTGGTTTTGCCTGGCTTCTCTATTGAAATTCTACCTCCTTGGGTGTGGACAGTAGTACATGCCATGACCATCCTCCCCACAATTGTAGAAATGGTATTCTTGGTTTTGCCTTCGTTGTCCTCTTCCTTGCTCTTGGTTGCGATTGTGTGCATGCCCTTGTTGTATCAAATGGACTGAGAGATTCTCAAGTTGATTGGTGATTCGATTGAGCAGTTCTTGCTGATCTTCAATTGGTTCTTGTGGTTGAATCCTCTGGGCGGCTCTTGTAGGTGGTGCTAGAGGTGGTCGGGTCCTAACGGCTTCCTCTTCATCGATATTCTTGGCTTGTAGGTGCAACTTCTTGTCTTTAAGGTGGGCCACTTCAACTGCTAGCTCATACGTAGCAGGAAACCTTCCCTTCACCTTCTCTTTAAGAGTTGGCCATAACCCAGCCACAAACCGATCCTTCTGTAGGAAATCAAGTGCCCCCTCATCCTCTCTTAGCGATGCAACCCATCGCCCCCATAAATCTACAAACTTTGACTCATATGATGCGTATTCCAGCATACTGCCCAGCTTCCACTCTGTCAACAATTGCCATAGCTTCTTTGATGTTGTGCCCTCTCCAAAACGCTTGACAAAGGCTGCTCTTAATAAGTCCCACCATTCCTTGGTTTCTTATGCCAAGGCATTGTACCATGATCTTGCCTCCACCTTCATTAGAAGTGGGAAGATGCAAAAGCGTGAAGCATCATCATCTCTCGCAGAGATGAAACATGTTATTTCCAAGTTGTCTAGAAAGTCTGCAGCATCCTCACCCACCTTACCAGTGAATGTTGGAAATGCTACACTTGCCATTGTGAGAGTGAGAAAATTAACTCGACTTAGATTTTTTAAAATTTTTTTTTTTTTAAAGGAATTCAATACATGGGTGCTCGGTGGATGGAAAACATACTATACAAGGATGAAAATAACTACATCAAAAGACACTTCATGATTAATCATAGGGAGGATAAAGGGTAGAGAAGAGGTGTTTATCTCTTGCAGTCGCTCTCTACCAAACATGGTTGTAATGATCTACTGATAAAACATCTTGCGGTCCAAGATTACTTTGATTGATTGAATTCGTTGTGGTGCATAAGTTTGGTTCCTTGCAAAAGGTTGATGTGCTGGGTCCATCACATGATAATTCGGAAAGGATCTCTCCTTTGTGGTGGAAGGTTATAGTCGGAGGTGTAAAGCTCTTGGTAGTCGAGGTCAAATTTATAGTACCACAGGACAAGGTTGTCTTCGTCTTCTAGCTCTAGCACTGCCCCTCTAGCAAGCTCTTGGAAAAGCTTGAACTCTCTCTCTTTGAGCAACTTCACTTTCCTACAAGATAGAGTGCCATCTAGTGTATACACAGGTGTGATGAGGTAGGTGGTGAGTCTTACCACTTGTATTAATCCAAGTTGGATGGATACATAGCAAGCTGTAAAGTCGTGATCATAGCCTTACTTCAGAAGCAACATCCCTTGAAGGTGGAGGGTCTTGTCTTTCCTCCAAGAAAAACCTGTGTCAAAGACCTTGTCGATGACAAGCTCCACCACTTCACTCGGTAGACGACGTAGAATCCATGCTGCTGTTTCTAGTTCCTGGCTCATGAGATGAGAGTGAGGTATAGAAAGACTTTGGAGGATTTACCCTTTTGTTTTGGAGATGGGGTGATTGTCGGCGTTGGAAAACCCTTGAATCTTTTGGTGCAAGGGAGAGGGAGGGACCACGCATTCGTAGTAGCTTCCTCAAGTTGTGAAGGCTTGTTTTGGATGTAGGTGGAATAGGTGGCAAAGATGGGGACGTAGATGTAGAGAAGCCTGGTGCTACTTGAAAGCCTATTGATGTGAGAGCGCCTATGCGGATGTTGAGGGAGAAAATGATGGCCTTTTCTTCACTTTGGGTTGCACTCATGTCGAAGGTGCCATTTTTGGCTACAATGTGAGCATGATGCAGCTTGTGCCTTGCTTTTACGCTTACGGGGATGTTGAACCAAATCAGAGGCGGAAGTGAAAATTAGACCCGGTGGCCTCTACACCAAGACTATGCACAATGGCCTCATCATGGGGGATACACAATAGGGGCACCACCTAGCAAGATATGCAGCTAGGACGCATACATATACACAATGAAGCATGCCATGGAAAACAATTTCAAGATCCATGCACAAATGTGGAATGGGGTGGTCGGAGAATAAGGTGAGAGGAGTGGTGAATGAGTGAGAATGGGATTGCTACTCGTGCATGTTAGTAAGGAAGCTAATGAGGTAGGGAAAACTTGCGAGTATGCTCACTTATCATACAAGAGGTGGCGAATCCGCACACCTCAAGATGAAAGTAGCAAGATGATAGGAATATGAGAGGGAGAGAGAGAGTGTGTGTATATGGTGGCGAATCCGCACACCTTTACATAAGCAGAAAAAAAAAGGCAAGGAACAAGCATATACCATACTCACAATGAGATGTATCCAAAGCGACACAAAGTATGGCACCAAGATGGAGTGTGTTGATTGCTTGCAAAAGATGAATACAATAGGTAGCGTATGGCAGGAAAATGAGAAGGGGACAAGATCATAGGAGGCATAATGGAGAGATGGGAGTTGATGGCGAGGAATATCATGAGTGTGTCCACCCTTCTTCTTCTTGAATGATGATGGTGTTGTGATTATGTGATTAGGGATCAGCCTACAATCATGTAGCACAAGAGTGTGTATGGATAGGTGTGTGTGTGTGTGTGTGTGTGTGTGTGTGTTCTCCCTTAGTGAGCTCTCATGGCCTCCTTATATACGGAAGGAGGGGAGGATTTAGCAATATTTCTATTTGAAGTGAGTGTCCCACTTTGGTGACTAGGAAAATGGAGTGCATGTGACTATGGCTCCCATCTTGTCTCCTCATTTTTTAAAATACCAGAGTCAATAAAGAGAGAAGATGAGATAATGTGGGGAGGATGTAGAGGATAGGAGATATTTACAATAGTCTAGCTTTGGCTAGACATAAGCTTATTAGGGGGAGAAGAGGGAGGTAAGAAAATTATAAAAGAGGTTGTCGAAGGTGGATAATTGTTGATGAGGATGGATCCTCCAAAAATGGTGATAGAATCACTCTAGACTTACCAAGACCTCATTAAAAGAGCCTAGTCTCTTGTAATCATGCTTGAAGACTTGTAGAACCATAGCCATTCTAGAGGGAAGAAAATTGGGGATGGCTTGTGTCACCATTACACGAGAAAGCTGGGGTCCACTACAAAAATCATATCTCCGTGTTCATAACTCCAAAATTTTTGAAAAAATTTGAGCTAAAAGTTGAGATCACGAGCTACATCTTTCATGTTGAACGCTCCTTCAGATTCGGGGTTCTTCTTTACTTAAAAAATTCAGCCAAATAATGTTTTATTTGTGGCTGCAAACGTCTTTTGGTGGTCCCCTTTGAGTGGACTTCTCTCTTGCCTTCAACTGTGAACTCCTTCATGTGTATGAAAACATGACCTAGAGTTTTGAAAAGATTGGCAATCATCTAGATGGAGGTATTATTGAAATTTGAAAGTGGGGTTGAGGTTTGAAAATGAAAACTAGTGAATAAAATATTTGGTAGGGTGGATTAATATATATATACATGAAAAATATATTAGAAAATACTAAAATATATAATGTAATTTAGAATATATATATTTAATATTTAAGGTCAAAAGACATATCAACAAAGAAAGCTTACTTATTTATGCTACATCGTGATTGATTAGCATAAGTCTTATTTATTTAATAAAGGCTAAAACTTTTGTGAAAAAGAAAGAAAAAATCAAAAGTAACTTATATAATAGAAAATATTTTGGTAAAAGGGCAAAGATATATGGGGGGTTCCCATGCATGGAAAAGCTTGCCTCACCAGATCCAATGAAGGAGAGGAAAAAAAAGGGAAAGAGAAACAAGAGGAGGAAGCCAGTTATGAACAACCCAAGGAAACAAACAAAGATGAAGCTGGACCTTCTACAACAACACAAGCAAAATCACTTGAAGCATCTACAAGCCTCAAGACAATTCATTTGAACCATCTACAAAGCCTCAAGGAGAATCCACTGCATCGTCAAAAGAGCCACAAGCCAAATCTGTTGGAACTTCTAAGAAGTCCAAGTAGAATCTGAAGAATTGGAAACAACAAATGAATCCATCATCCAAGTTAATGAATATGCAAAGAAGATGCAGATTATGATAGAGAAGACGCAAACAACATCTCTTAGCCAGCAGTGCCAAAGCTCAAGAGTTGAAACAAGTAATTGAAGCTCTCCAAGGCAAGCTTGAAGACAGGTTGAACATCATCAAGAATCTTGAAGGACAAATCACATAGCTAAAAAACAAAGTAGAGCAACACCAAATTTTTAAGGAAAGGCAAAAAAAGGAGATGAAGATTTAGGAGAATTTCTCACAAAGCTATCAGATGCATGCAAAAGCAAGGACCAATAGCTGACTGTAGTAACAAAAAAACTTTTGAACAATACTCAGTCAGTACAAAAGCTCCATGTGCAATTAAATGTAGCAAATTCCTAATTGCAATAATCAGAGCAGAGAATCAATGACCAAGCGTCATTCCTAAATAAGATCAGGAAAACCTAGTCGTAGCTTCACTCAAGGGGACAGATGAAGCCTACAAGACTTTGGAAAAGAGAAACAAGGACCTAGAACTTGAGTCGAAGCTAGAGCAGGCACAAAGATGAGACCTCGCCTTAATGCAGGTACAAAGAGAAGAGTGGTTGCTCAAGGATATGGAGGATCTAAAGAGAGCCAACCAACTACTGAGAGAAGGGCATGTGGAAGCTCAAGACGAGGCAGGTACCTGTGAATAACCAAATATAGACATACAATCAGTCTCCTTTGTAGATATGGAAACATAGCCAACAGAAGGTCAGACAGGAGATTTTGAATTTCCAAGTACCAGTCACTAAAGAGGAACAAGTTCCCATGGTCCAGCTTTCTAAATCTGAAGAAGATGAGCTTAAAGAACATATTTTCCATGAAGTGGATGTTGAATGGAAAATGGAAATGGATTGGGAGTTGAGAGTTATTCACTCAATCAATGTAGCACAGCTCACTCCCAATCAAATCAATTCTCAATGGCATCAATAGTCGCTTCCCTACCCTTTGATAAAGGCGGAGCTACTGCAAGTCAAAGAAAGACTTTACAAGGATATGCAAGAAGAGGGGTTAGATTCTCTCCACCCTAAATGGAGGAGGAACTAACTCAACAAAAACTCAAGGTATCTTATCCTCTTTACAAGAGCACCTGCAGTAATACAAAAAGACCCTACATTTTGTCATGTACCAAGGGTAAGGACATGGCAGGTACACGAATCAATAAAGAAGAAAAGGCCAACTTGGATCAATTACCCAAAACTACCAGCTCCAAAGCAAGGACCCACAACTAAGAAATACATGGTAAAAACCCTAACGAGCGCCATGACTTCTTCAAGAGCCTCCCTGACCTCTCATTTGCATGCTATATGAAATCTACAGAATGTTTCTCACATGCATTCAAGTTTTTCATTAGCATGAGCAAGCAAGAGCCCCATGGATGTTATTCTTAGAAGGTAACAAAGGATTGTGCTACGATTTAAGTGGAAAACCTTTAGAAGAAGTCCTATGGCTTCTATGCCAGATGTATGTTCTTGCCGTCAAGCAATATGTTGGCATTTGCAGAGGCTGTTTACACAGGATTCTTCACATGATGGCGTACAACAATTTTTGGGCCATTGATCAGCAATCTAACAATAAGGTTTTTGGCTATTCTGCCATCGAACTTAAAAACAAAGTCACTATTCAGTTTTTTCAAGTCCCTGAGAAAGAATGCCGCATCAGATATCAGAAAGCTCTACAAGCACCTAAAGACAGAGCCGCCAGCCTTCAACCCGAAGACTATTTTAATCCATGAAATTGTGTCAAGGGACGACACAGTCGAGGAGGGGGGAATGTTAGCAACAAGCTAACCCATGTAATATTTTTTGGGAGCTTTTATTGTAAGAACACTTATTCTTTTGATAAATCAAGAATATTGTAGCTCCTATTTCCAAGTGGATATTGTAATCGGTGAGCCGAAGCTATAAGCTTCTAGACTCTATCAATGTATCCTTAGTTAGAGCTCCCAGATGATTAGTTTTTGACACCAAATAAACTTTGGCTAAGGTATAAAATCCAATTTTTGTAAGTTATTATGAAGGTTTTGGATAAGAAATACACAGCATGAGCTAACGACACTCACTTCTCTCCTTTCCTTTTGCTTCGTACTCCCTTGTCGGTTGTCACATTGCAGTTTCGTCTGTTGCATTGGAAACTGCAGGTAAGAGCTCTACGCATTCACTTAAATATATCATGGTAAATTGTAGCTTTTTGCATCACAAAACCCGTGGTCTAATTTCATCATAAGTAAGAAATTAAGCTAGGAAATCACAAGTTAAGCATAGGCGGGGTAGTGGGGCAACGTTGTTAAGCATCTAGATGCATTCCGAGACAAAAACGACTTGGTCAAAATCCCACTGCTTCATCAAAAGTGAGATTTAAGACAATAAGCATGTGTTCTTAGGTCTTCTATACTTTTCCTAGAAGTTTTGTAACATTTGGATGTCATTTGATGCTGTAACAGTCATGTTTTGTTTGCCAATTAGTGACTAGCTTTTGATGACTTTGGTCATTTGAGTGTAGCTTGTGCTAGATGTGAGTTGTCTGTTGTTTTCCAAGAGATTGACACCCTCTTGTAGCCTCTATGTACTAGTCGAGTCAGCTTCATCCCATGGATTGACAATTATGTTCGTGGTTCTTGCTATGTCTGTAATAAGATAAGAGTGAGGTTAGGAAACCCATCCACAATTACCATTGAGGCTACCGCTTATAATCATAACCCTCAAGATTTTGACATGCTTATGAGTAGATTAGGAGTGGATTATCCTTCTTGTGCTACTCAATACATCTAACCATGGTGTATCTCTATATAAATGATGTGAGGGTTTCTCTATGCCCCTCACTTAGCCTTGTCTTTGCATATTGTGTGTGTATGTGAAAGAGAGTTTTGAGGGCTTTTATGATTGCATGTTTACTGTGTGTCTATGGAGATGGTGGAGCATGATGGTGCTTCTCAGGTTGGTACCCTGCCAAAACTGGATTGGTTTTTGATTTACTACATACGTTACCATCACTTGCACTTTCTTGTTTAGATGGTTGTTAATAGTGCGATTGCACTGTCGTATATTTTGTGAAATCTACAAAAAATTTGACAAAAATACATAACCATTAAGGTTTTTCTTATTGTGATGGGGTTGTTGGCATCACGTTTTAATGTTTATGTGGATGTACCTAGCCCAGAGGGTTGGGTACATCCACATAACGAGAGCCCGGAGGGCTCTCGTTACATTCAAAAACTATTTTTTGTTCGGTTTTTTTCATATTGAATAGGGCGGGTTTTTTTACCATACTGCACGTGTTTAACATCATGCAATGGACTTGTTGTTATAATGTATATAACTATGTTTTTTCTTTTTTCTTTTATTAGGGTTTAACGGCACCTGGGGCTTGTTCTTGAGACTCCTACAAGGTGTTTTTTTTGGCTTTGGAAATGTTGATAACTGGCAGCTGATTGCTTCTATTGGGTTGAATAATTGGTGCTTAGAACTGTTGACCGCTAGGGCATTGGAAGAGTATTTTGTTTTGCTTATATGTTATAAAACCTCTGTCTTGATGCCATCTTTTTTATAAAAGAAAAGCATGCTGCACTTTTTATTTTTTTAAAAGAGAGAGAGACTCGCTTGACCTGATAATTTTTTACAAGCAAAATAATGAACTCTTTTGATTGTCGTACCATCATTGCAAAACCATAACCATAACTTGATTGTCAAACCATGACCATAACCTCTATGCCATACCATAATTACAAAACCATAACCATAACATAATTGTCATAACCATAACCATAGCCATACCATAATTACAAAACCATAACCACAATCATAATCGCAAACAGAATGCAAAATCATAAACATAAGCATGAAACTGTACATGTATACAATCACTGAGTAAGATTGTATCAAGAAGATCACATCTATAAAAAAGACTGTATCAAGAAGACTGTTTCAAGATGACTGAGTAAGACTGTATCAAGAATACCCTCATGGTAATGCCTCCCAGTCGCGATGGCCTCTCCCTCCTCCTATAGCTGTGTCAAAAGGTGTAACATTTAATGGCCGAATAACTTGTGTGTAGTAAAAAATATCATAAACATAGTGAGCATTTCATTAGAATAGATTCCTAATGAGCATAGCAATTGTGATTGGATGGAGAGAGCAACAAAAAACATAACACCTAGTTAGATAGGCATGAACAATACTTTAAAAGAGAGAGAAATTAAACTATTGACAATAGTTGAGGACCTAATTTACATGGAGTCCGTCCCCCCTCCAAAGGCTTTGTATTATAGGTTTCCCCCATCAAGGGAGACATTTTACAATACAATACTTTGTGTTCCTTCAGTAACTTGCTGGTGCATGAAGATGGAAGCTTCAAGCACCATGGTCACACTTATAAAACACACAACATCAATTCCCTCAAGGTCTCAGACCCAAGACCTCACACACCTTCGAAGATGGTAAGAGCTAGCAGGGTATGAGAGTAAAGTGAGAGGAAGAAGGAGTATTCTTACGAGAAAGAAGTATATCTTCTCACATAATCACTCATAAAAGCTTAGCATAGCTTAGTAATTAGCATGGTAGAGGAGATGAGCATGCATTGGAGCTTGGCTCTTGGTTGGATTTGCATCACAAAGCCAAGAGTTGTTGGTGTAGGCATCCCTTGTCACAAGCTTTGAGTAGATGATGAGATTTCCATTGAAGCTTGAGAAGGAGAGAGATTCTTCTTTGCTTCACACATGAGATTGTGAGTGTGTACCTCTCTATCCACTTTTGCATGATGTCTGAATTGAAAAGGAGAAATCTCATAACCTTTTCTCGCATTGTGATGTCCATCTTCCTAATGATTCCTTGTCCCTGTGGCTCGTCCCCTGTCACCTTGAAGTTGACCTCAGTAGTCCACATTTGGGGCATCTCTAGATCAATTGAGCCCAAAAATTCATTGATGAGGACAAGAGACTCTTGTACAATCCATCCTTCAGCCATGCTACCCTAGGGGCAAGCCCTTGGACGAATGAAACCCTTTAAAGACTTCATAAATCTCTCCAAGAAGAACATCCACTTGCTATGAACTACCCCAGCAATTGCAACTTCATCGACCACATGCACAAGTACATGCATTTGGATGGTAAGAATGTTTCTTGGAAAGTACATACACACTGCTTCAATAGCATTTAAGCGTGCTGCATCAATGTTGTCTTCTCTTATCTCTTTTGAACTGATCCAGCATACCAACTCACTGATTTTGTATATTGTTTTTTTTTTCGAGAAAAAGATCCTTCTATTAGTTAATGAAAACTTCCCATAGGGCTACATCCACCTCTGCAAGAGAGGGATACAACAAGCATGATGGGGAGACTCTCCCAATGAAAAAATAGCATATATACAATGAGGCTAAATCAAGAGATGGGAGGAGGGAAAAGCCACACAGGTGGACGGTAGTGCCATCTGAGCACACCCTGGACAATGGTGTAGAAAGGCCTAGGGCGCCAGGGTCGAAGGAAAGCCTCACGGAGCTCCTGCATGCGGTCTGCATGTGGTCGGAGCTGCCCTCTAGTCCCTCAAGCTGTCCTCTGAGAGTATGGATCAGCTCTAGCCAAAAGTCACGAATAGTCTCTGCTGGTGGCACAAGGCGAGCCTCAAAGATGCGGAAATAGTGGGCCCACCAAATGAACCAAAGTGTCAGGCCACTAATGAGCTCCCAGCACTCCTCTGTCTCACTGCACCACTCCTATGGAGTAGGCTCTGTAGCGGGCTGGAGTGTAGGTCGCCCCCCCTGTATCTCTATCATCCTGCTGGTGGAAGATATCTCAAACTGAAGTGCCGCGCCCGAGAGAGTGGACCTAGCCGCTGCCCCCCAAGTGTACTGTCTAGCACTGGAGAGAGTAGGGATTAGCCGAAGAACTCATAGCCACACCTGCTGGGCCAAGGGACAGTCCCAAAGACCATGTCGTTGACTCTCCACCAAATGGTCACAGGTTGCACGTGCGGCCAAGAGACCATTATGCACTAGCCAGCTCCCTACTACTGTAACTCTGTGTGCGACCAACCACTGAAACAAGGTGACGCGGCTCGGTTGTCTGGAGTCCCATGGCCTCTCCCAAAAGGCTGCCAAGAACTCGACTGTGAGGCCCTCCTCCTGCCAATGGCGTGCAATGGGGCGGGCCTCTCTCTGTCCTACAAGTATATGACGTCCAAGCCGAACAGTGTACTGAAAGAAAGGGACTCTTGGGTGGTCTGCATAAGATAAGGGGTCCCTCCATAGCCACTCACCAAGATCCCACTGCACTCGTGCGAGTGGACAACACTCCCAAGCCCATAGCCTCCAGTGTTCAGTCTCAAGAGCTGCTGGATCAGGGTCTATGACGCAAGTCCTCCCACAGATGCCCACAACTTGGATCCACTGGAAACAGCACTCAGCCACCTATGGGGCCTCTACTGCAACTCGTTGTAGTCATCCCCCACCCTGAAGCTCAAATAAAGGGCAGGGACAGTCTCAGAGAAGGCCATGACTGAAATGAGAACCTCCATTCGTGTGAAGGCTCCCATCCACTAGGGTGCTACTGGCTCTAGAGGCATGAGCCACTTAGCTGGAACTGACTCTGAAATGTCCTGACACATGCTCTACACCCCTCTCATGCCCTGTAGATCTGGAAACCCTGCACCTCCTCTGACAAACCTGTGAACTCGAGCCTGTCACCTAGAGAGCACGTTGGGCCTACTGCCATGGGACCCCAGGAAACATGAGGCCGACTACCAACCAAGTGGCCTCTATGAGTGCTAACCATGGGGTTCCAGACAAGGGGCTGCCATAAGCGCTCCTCGGTGCATGTCAGTTGTCTCTACTCCAAGCCACGTCGTAAGAGCTCCCAAGATCGAAGCAAACTCACAGCAAATCGGTCCTCTAGTCTCCTGCTCAAACCAACTCTGCGCATCTCTGTAAAGATCCATGTGGTCGAAGGTTTCCAAGGGCCACCTGACTGAGGCACCCTGGCACGAAGCCTCTGTAGCAAAAACTCCTTCAAGGGCTCCTCACGTGGAAGAAGTCCTCTGACTATGAACTTCCCAAGAAGGGCTCTGCTCTGATGTGTTGGATCAATGATCACAAGCCCTCCCTGAGAACAAGGGAGTGTGATGACCTGCCAAGCCACCTTGGCTCGGGCTATCTGAGTGTCACGTCCTGACCATAGCAAGTTCCTGATCAGCCTCTCTACCTGGCTGATACAAGAACTCGAGAAGATCTAACAGGAAGTGATGTACCACATAGTCGCCACCAAAAACACCTGGTTGGCAACTACTACTCTACCAGCCAGAGAAAGTCGTGGTAAGCTTTAATGTAACAACTTTATCCTGATGGACAGGAGAAGGGGAGCAATCTGATCTCTTTTTAACTAATCCAGCATACCAACTCATTGATTTTGTATATATATATTTTTTCCAAGAAAAATATCCTTCTATTAGTTAATGAAAACTACCCATAGGGCTACATCCACCTCTGCAAGAGAGGGCTACAACAAGCATGATGGGGAGACTCTCCGAATGAAAAAACAGCATATATACAATGAGGCTAAATCAAGAGATGGGAGGAGGGAAGAGCCACACAGGTGGAAAGTAGTGCCATTTGAGCACCCCCTGGACTATGGTGTAGAAAGGCCCAGGGCGTCAGAGTCGAAGGAAAGCCTCGCGGCACTCCCACATGCGGTTGGAGCTACCCTGTAGTCCCTCAAGCTGTCCTCTGAGAGTATGGATCATCTCTAGCCAAAATTCATGAACAGTCTCTGCTGGTGGCACAGGCGAGCCTCAAAGATGCAAAAACAGCGGGCCTGCCAGATGAACCAAAGTGTCAGGCCACTGATGAGCTCCCAACACTCCTCTCTCTCACTACACCACTCTTGTGGGGTAATCTCTGTAGCAGGCTGGAGTGTAGGTCGCCCCCCCTGCATCACTATCATCATGTTGGTAGAAGATAGCTCAAACCAAAGTGTGGACCAGGCCGCTGCCCCCCAAGTGTACTGTCGAGCCGTAGAGAGAGCAGGCATCAGCCAAAGAACTAGTAGCCACACCTGTTGGGCCGAGGGACAGTCCCAAAGACAATGACTTTGACTCTCTACCAACTGGTCACAGGCTGCACATGCGGCCGAGAGACCACTATGCACAAGCCAACTCCCTATTGTTGTGGCTCTGTGTGCAACCAACCACTGAAACAAAGTGACGTGCCTCGGCTATTTGGAGTCCCACAACCTCTGCCCAAAGGCTTCCAAGAACTCGACTATGAGGCCCTCCTCCTGCCAATGACGTGCCACAGCGGGGCGGGCCTCTCTCTGTGCTGCTACTATATGACGTCCAAGCCAAACAGTGTACTGAAAGAAGGGGACTCCTGGGCGGTCTGCAGAAGAGAATGGGTCCCTCTAAAGCCACTCACCAGGATCCCACTGTACTCGTGCCAATGGACAACACTCCCAATCCCATAGCCTCCAGTGTCCAGTCTCAAGAGCTGCTGGGTCAGGGTCTATGACGCAAGTCCTCCCACAGATGCCCACAACTCGGCTCCTCTGGAAACAGCACTCTGCTACCTGTGGGGCCTCTACTACAACTCGCTGTAATCCTCCCCCACCCTGAAGCTCGAACAACAGGGCTGGGACATGTTGGGGTATAAAGCCCAATGTGGTCGCCCAGGTAAGTGGGCGGGCCGCCAGGTATGTACACATATTCTTTTGTAAAAACCTAATAAGAACTCACTATGCTCTACACATTACAGTACAGCGAGTTCACCATATCATCGTGCTCTTCTTCTCGCACTCTCTCTCGCGTCGCACTTCCGCTCGTACTCCTTCAACTGGTATCAGAGCTCAGATCGAGGCTCGGGGCAGCATTGCAAGAGGCTAGAGTCACCAACTCAGATTGGATTGAAATTCGACAGGCGAAGACACGACCCCAAATCTCCTCAGTGAGCCCGACAGGCTCGGTGTTGTCAGAATTTCATTCTGAGGTCATCTCGACCACCGTTCGGCTTCGACAAAGGTCTGCGCCGGGCTTTTTCGACTACGTGGTCTCAACGGGTGCAGATCCGACTCTGCAAATTTGGGGTTTTCGGCCTACGACTGCAGGTGTTGAGGATATCGACACTCCCAGAGTGTTGATTTGTGGCTATCTACACATCGAAGGATGGCTCACAGTTCTTGGAGGCGTGTCACATACGACACGGGCGCATCTACACACAGACTGTAGGCGACATCCACTAGTTCATTAGGTAGCTTGTGTTTGCTGCTTGATATTCTAGATTTCATCCTGACATTACAAGTACTTCCACATGGGATGTATTGTCAGAGATGATGTATGTCTGTTGAGGGTTTGCTGGCTCTGAGTCACGCAACAAACAACCGCAGCAGCGGTTACAGCATACAGTGGGAAATTTGTGGATGTATGACTTTGTGGGAAGTCTATGTACTGTCAGATTTACTGCAGCCTTTGTTGAGGGTCGAGTGAGGTTTTATTGAGCTGGGGGATTCTCGAATGTTGAGATCCTTTCGGTGATACAGGTCTTGGAGCGATCCCTCGAGCACCCTTAGATAGGCAGCTAGGATGTATTGACTGTGAGTTAGACAGTTGGGATTGCATCTTTGCTTTATTGCCGTTGAGGCATTGTCGCAGTCTATGCTTACAGGACAGTGAGAGACAGTACAGGTGCAGGACAGGTTTACCCGCGGCTTACAGTGTCAGAGAGATAGTGTTTTTTGAGCTGTTTTTTGGTCTGTTTTTAGTACACCAGAGCCATTTTACAAAGGAGACTCTGCCAAAATTTCTGTAGAATCTGAAGCTTTCTTGGTTCATTTGACAGGTTGATATTGGTTCAGAGGTCAGTTTACAGGGGAAACTCTGCCGAATTTTTCCCAGAAAAGTAAACTACTGTGAAGCGTAGCTATGGCTGGATCACAGGACACTGCTCTTTACAATATCAAGAAGCTGGATGGAACCAATTTCCCATTGTGGAAGAAGCAAATTTGGCACGTGTTGGTACAAAAGAAGCAGATAAAACCTATAAATCTCAAGGGGATAAAACCAGAAGATATGGACGAAGATGAATGGAGCGAAATGGATGAATTGTCACTTTCTACCATTATGCTGACTTTGGCAGAAAGCGTTTACTTCAATGTAGCAGACGAGATGTCGGCTTATCAAGCATGGTTAAAGCTGAGTGATCTTTATGAGAAGCAGAGTGCAGCTTCACAGGTATACTGGCTTAAGAAGATTGTTGACTTGAAGATGAAAGAAGGGACACCTATGTCCAATCATCTGAATGAATTCAACACAATCTACAGTCAGTTGTCAGCTCAAGGTGTCAAGTTTGATGAACCTATTAGAGCTATGTTCCTGTTGATCACATTGCCGGAAAGTTGGGACACTTTTCGTATAGCTTTGAGTAATTCTGCACCTCCAGATGGTTTGAACATAGCAGGTGTAGAAGGAAGTCTGCTTACTGAAGAAACCAATAGAAAGACAATGGACAAAGGCAAAGGAGCAGCCTTAGTTGTCAGGGGAAAGACCAAAGAAAAGTACAAAGGTGAAAAGAGGAATCAGTCTCATAGCAAGTCCTGCGGTGCTAAAGGCAAGAGTGACATAGAATGCTACCATTGTGGCAAGAAGGGTCACATGAAAAGAGACTACAGAGAATGGAAAGCAAAAAAAGGCAAAGAGAAAGCTGAAGACCATGGTGAGAATAACAAGTCCTCAATGAAGATTCAAGAAATAAATGTGACAAACACTGTTGCAGAGGATGACAGTCTAGTGTCAGGAGACATCTACTTCTTGAAGAATACAATGGACTCAGCTCTTCTTACAGCATCTGATGGAAATGCACTGAGTGGCTGGATTATAGACTCAGGGGCATCACTTCATGTGTCTCCAAACAAGGAGTGGTTTACTTCTTATGTGACCACTAAAGATCATGTTCGGTTAGGCAATGGGCAGACATGTGAGATCTTAGGTGTTGGAGATGTTCAATTGAAGTTTCAGAATGGCTCTTCTTTCACGCTGAAGAATGTGAGACATGTTCCCGCAATTACAAAGAGCTTGATCAGCACAGGTTTACTTGATGATGCTGGCTACGTCACCACTTTTGTACAGGTGGAGAGTATGTTTCAAAGGCCTTTCAGGACTTTTGTGAGTCAAAAGGTATAAAAAGTGAACTTACTGCTCCTTACAATCCTCCTCAAAATGGTGTTGCTGAGAGGATGAATACGACCATACAAGAGAAGGTCAGAAGTATGTTTTCTAATGCACAGCTGCCAAATGGGTTTTGGGCTAAAGCTGTATCAACAGCTGTTCATCTTGTAAATAGATCTCCTAGCAAGGTTTTGCAGAAGGATTCAGTGCCAGAGATGGTATGGTCAGGCAAGGTGCCCTCATACAAACATCTCAGAGTCTTTGGCTGTGAGGCATATACTCACGTTCCAAAGGAATTTAGGAACAAACTTGAGCCAAAGAGTAGAAAGTGTATCTTTCTAGGCTATGGTAATTCTGGTGAGATGGGGTATGACTTTGGGATCCCGAATCCAGAAAGGTTGTCCGCAGCAATGATGTTCACTTTAATGAATCCAAATATCATTCTAAATTAGAGAGGGTTGAGGAGATTAGAAGAGTTGTCTTCCAAGAAGATGGACCTGCACGTGCAAGACAAAATGTCAGGACTCAAGAGGAGCAAGGACAGGATAGAGTGGAACCACAGGTTATGGTTGAGCTTGAGCCACCTATTGTGCGTAGATCTGGACGTGTCACGCGACCTCCTGATAGGTTTGTTCCATCTATGAATTATGTCATGTTGACTGATTGCAATGAGCCTTCATGTTACAAGGAAGCAGTGCAAATGAAGGACTCCGGGAATTGGCAATTGGCCATGCAGTCAAAGATGACAGCTCTGCATAAAAACCAGACATGGAAGCTAGTTAAATTACCACGGGGCAAAAAGGCTCTACCTTGTAAATGGGTTTACAGGTATAAGATCACCGCTCATGATAGTCAGCCAAAGCACAAATCAAGGCTTGTTTCCAAGGGCTTTAAGCAAGAACAAGGCATTGACTTTGATGAAGTCTTCTCTCCGGTGGTCAAGATGACTACATTGAGATGCTTTCTTGCATTGGTTGCCATATTAGATTTGGTGTTGCACCAGATGGATGTCAAGGCAGCGTTCTTGCATGGTGATTTAGATGTGGAAATTTACATGCAGCAGCCAAAAGGGTTTGTTGACAAAGGCAAGGAAGATTGGGTATGCCAGTTGTTAAAGAGTCTTTATGGCTTAAAACAATCACCGAGGGCATGGTACCATAAATTCCACAAGTTTATGCTTTCTCAAGGCTACAAACGTAGTGAGTTTGATCACTGTCTATATACAAAGAAGGCTAAGGATGGCAGTTGGCTGATCCTTATTTTGTATGTGGATGACATGTTGATTGCTGGCAAGCACTTGGAAGAAATTTCAGCTTTGAAGTCAAAGATGGCAAAATCGTTTGACATGAAAGACATGGGTGAGGCAAGTCATATACTTGGTATGTGCATTGAGAGAGACAGATCAAAGAAGTTGATTTGGTTATCTCAAACAGAGTATATTGACAAGGTTTTGCAACGTTTCAATATGGAGAAGGGAAAGGCATTGAGTGTTCCATTGCCACCATATGTGAAACTTAGCAAACAAGATTGTCTTGTGTCTGAGGAAGAAAAGGATGAAATGGATAAGATTCCATATGCGTCTGTAGTGGGTAGTTTGATGTATGCAATGATTGCTACTCGCCCAGACATTGCATTTGCAGTGGGAGTAGTAAGTCGATACATGTCAAACCCAGGCAAGAAACATTGGGAGGCAGTGAAAGGAATATTGAGATACCTGAAAGCTACAAAGAGTATGCGTATATGCTATGGGAGTCAGGAGCTAAGTGTAAAGGGTTTTAGAGACTCAGATTATGCAGGTGACTTAGACAACCGAAGGTCTACGTCAGGGTATGTCTTTACATTGGCTGGTGGAGCAGTATCATGGCGTTCTAGATTACAAGATTGTGTTACTCAGTCTACTACAGAGGCTGAATATGTTGCAGCATCAGAGGCATGCAAAGAATCAATTTGGCTTAATCGACTAGTAACAGGTTTGGGAATCAAAGAAGAGATGCCTGTGTTATATTGTGATAGTCAAAGTGCTATACAATTGGCTCGCGATCCAGTTTATCACTCAAAGACAAAGCATGTGGATGTGAAGTATCATTTGATCAGGGAAATGCTCGAGGATAAGCAACTTCAGTTTGTCAAAGTTCACACCACAGAAAATCCTGTTGATCTACTTACAAAAGGACTTCCCTCAGAGAGCTTTGCGCATTTTTCGCAAGCAGTTAGGTGTAGGGTAGTACATCACTTCTCTACATCTCTTGTATATTAGCTTGTATAGTAGCTTCTCTCACACTTAAAGTACCACATTGGACTTTAAGTGGGAGATTGTTGGGGTATAAAGCCCAATGTGGTCGCCCAGGTAAGTGGGCGGGCCGCCAGGTATGTACACATATTCTTTTGTAAAAACCTAATAAGAACTCACTATGCTCTACACATTACAGTAGAGCGAGTTCACCCTATCGCCGTGCTCTCTCTCTCGCATCGCACTTCCGCTCGTACTCCTTCAGGACAGTCTTTGAGCAGGCCCTGACTGAAATGAGAACCTCCAGTCGTGTGAAGGCTCCCATCCACCAGGGTGCTACTGGCTCGAGAGGCATGAGCCACTCAGCTGGAAATGACTCTGAGATGTTCTGACACATGCTTTGCACCCCTCTCATGCCCTGTAGCTGTAAACCTTGCACCTCCTCTGACAAACCTATGAACTCTAGCCAGTCACCTAGAGAGCGTGTTAGACCTGCTGCCATTGGACCCCAAGAAACATGAGGCCGACTCCCAACCAAGTGGCCTCTCTGAGTGCTAACCATGGGGTTCCAGACGAGGGGCTGCCGTAGGTGCTTCTCCGTGCATGTCGGTTGTCTCTGCTCTAGGCCATGCCGTAAGAGCTCCCAAGATCGAAGCAAACTCTACCAGCCAGCAAAAGTCGTGCTGAGCTCCAATGTAACAGCTTTCTCCTGAACAAGAGAAGAGGAGCAATATGCTACTCGGGGGACAAGTCCAAACCAACCTGACAACCCAAGTACCGAACTGCAGTCCCTGGGGGAATCCACCTGAAACCCTCTCCTGGCATCCAATCTGGCACAGGAGCACTGCCAACCGAGAAATCCACTGTCTTTCTCGAGTTGATCAGTGCGCTCGATGCACAACAGAAGGTCTCTAAATCCTTCTCACATCTGTGTAGATGGCCTCGTGGCCCTCTAAGTACAAGGCTGAGTCGTCGGGCAAAATTAGCATCCAGAAGCTCATCTCCCCGAATAGAGAGTGCTAAGCCCCTCAGACCAACCTGCTGTGACACCAAAAATCTTCTCATCGCCTCCGCATAGAACAAAAAGAGAAAGGGGGCAAGAGGACAACCCTGTCTAACCGATCGTGTGAGCATGAAGCGCTCACCTCTACCTACTCCCAAAAGCACCTGACTGTGAGCCTGTCTATACAAAGCTGACACCCCTCTGATCCAAGCATCTGAGAAGCCCATCCTGCGTAGAGTGCCCTCTAGAAAGTCCTAGTCAACTCTGTCATATTCCTTCTCAAAATCGAGAAAAAGAATCACAAGGTCCTCCCCACGGAGCTGTGCCAGGGCAAAAGCCTCCCAAAAAGTGAAGATGTTGTCAAGGATACTGCGTTCCTTGACAAAACCTGTCTGAGTCCCATGTATAAGGCTCTCCAAAAGTGGTTGAATCCTCAAACTCAGAGCCTTGGCAAGAATTTTGTAGGCTGAGTTGAGGATGGTGATGGGGCACCACTGTCGAATCTCATCCAAGGAGCCACCCTCCTTTGGAATGAGGTAAATTGGGCCCTCACTCATGCTATCTGGCATCATTCCTGTGTGCAGAATGTACTGAAAGGCACTACAAAGATCTGGGCCAAGCAAGTCCCAGTACTCCAAGAAGAAGCTGGGAGTCAGCCCATCCTCACCTAGACAGCTACCACGAGGGAGGGCCCTAAGAGCCGTGTGCAGCTCCTCGAGCTGAAGAGGCATCTCTAGCCTCTAGTGCATCTCCTCATTCACAAGACAAGGCATCTGTGCCCAAACCTGCTCCCTACATACATCATGCCACTCTGACTGGGGCTCAGCCGCCCGCCGATAGTAACTCACGGTAAAAGTCAGTATAGCAACTACATTCATATCCTCGGGCTCACAAACAACTGACTCATCGGGTCTCCTCAGTTGATTGACCTTGGCATGCGAGTGTCGAGGTCCCAGTGTCTCAAAAAAAGCACCTGTCACTCTGTCACACCTGAGTCCACTGAGATGCCTGTCAATGAAAGGAAAACTCATGACGCCTCTCCTCTGTGCAAGCAAGCGCCTGTCGACTCCTCCAACCATGGACTATCTGGATGTTGCTCCTGAATCCTCTGTAGTGAAGAAATGCCTCATCTGAGACGTTGCTCCTCCTCTCTCGCTGTAGCTCGTCGAGCCAGAGACTCCTAGAGAAAAAAGTGGCTAAGCTGAGCTAGGCCTAAGGCCACTCTATCTGCAGGTAGAGCCTGGCTGTCCATGCCCTCTATCCAGAGAGCCTCTACCCTCTCTCTGAGTGCTGAGTCCAACAAGACCTGCTCTAGGATGCGAAGCATCGTGCTCCCACTCCTTTGTCTGTGTGCCACTGTGAGGATTACTCGTGCATGGTCCGAGAAGGATGTCCCTGTCAGGATGCCCACTGATCCCCCCAAGTCACTGAAGTGGTCACTAGTGTAGAAGCGATCTATCTGCGATAGATTCACTCCTCCCACTTTGCGGTCCGATCTAGAGAAGGAAAGACTCACTGGAGGCCTCACAAATCCAGAGTGCTGCAATGTATTCGAGACCCTCAAAGTCATACACAACCTCTCCCAAGCTGCTAGCTCGACTCCATGCACAGTAGCATGGCTACCTGCAATCCTGTCAGAAGGGTCCTCCAACATGTTGAAGTCCCCTCCTACACACCAATGGTCAACCTGTGGCAAAGACTCAACAATCTTTGACCAAAACTCTGCACGAGCACTCGCCACATTGGGCGCATAGATGTTCACGAAGCCCACAAGGCCACCCTGAACCTGCATAGTAATCCACTTAGCCCTACGTGGCACAATAATCCCTCTGCCCACAATGGCCTGCTGCAATGAGTCCGCAATAGTCATACATATCCCACCTTGGATGCCTCCAAGTCCAAAATCAGCTAACCAAAAGGTATCATATCGTCCACGCAAAATCTGACCACATCGCCGAATGCGGCTCTTAGACAAATGGTGCTCCTGAATCATAAGGAGATCAATCTCTCCTCCCACAAGGCAACACTGAAGCTCCTGATGCAATCGGCCCCGCTGTCGCTGAAACTGGGGCCCACCTAGTCCCTGCACGTTCCACGAGATGATCCTCATGGGGAGCGAGAGAGAACACATGCTGCCGCAGTAGCAAGACGAGCTATCTTTGAGGCTGTCTTGGATGGGGAGTAATCCTCATCCGAGCGTCCTCTAGATAGGCGAGACTGCAGTGAGTGCCTAGTCCAAGCCCAAGCAGAGCGAGCCATGCGTAAAGCAACCTCCTCTGTCCAGGAGTTCTCATGAATGTATACATAGCAAGGCAAACACTGCGTATCAGCAAAAAAGTACACGACAATGTGCCTACATCCTGCTGAGTCTGGGGGTGTCACCGCAAACTTGGCCAGTGGCCACAAAGTCTGCAGCAAATCTGTAACTCCAAGTTCTCCCATGTGGTGAGAGACCTCGAGAACCTGTGTATGCAACCATCCCACCACTGAGTCGAGGGACCACTCTGTCTCGGCCCTACCATAGAGGGGGAAGGAGAAGCACTGGTTCAGGAGGCCCGAGTACTCCACACTCTGTCTAAACCAACCCCCACTCACCCGAGGCACAAGGATGACCTTCCGGAGCGTGTGGGTATCTCTGAACAAAACTCGAACTGAGGGGATGCCAGCCGCCTTGGCAACTACGGATGCTACCATACAAGGTGTCTCCAGGACAGTGCAGATGGCGGAGCCAATCCTGGAAAGAAGTGGTAGGTACTCCCTCGGTAAACCCGGAAAGCAGACAGAGATGGGGATGTCTGCCTCCTCTACTAGCACATCCTAAGTTGGGTCAAAACCATGTCTCCACTGTCGAAAGTGGGCGCGTGATGCTCGGATGGCCAGTGGACTCATAGCTATGACCTTGGAAGCCATCTCGGAGGTCTCGAACTCGATCTTCTAGTACCCTTGTCCGAGAATCTGGACATCCAAGATCTTGCCCACCTCTGCGAGAAGGCGGGCCTGGAGAAGGTCTCGCAGCTCTCCTCTGCTAGGATGAGTGTCGAGAATTTTACAGATGACCGAAGTCGCCTGCAATGCTCAACCTCAGCGGCTAGGCTCGCTTGCTCTGTCGGCGATAGAGCAAGTCGAATGGTGGGCTCAGCGGGGTTTGGCGAGGGGGCTTCTGGCGAGTCCCTCTGTGGCAAAGCCGGAGGCTCCATCTGTGTCTATTGTTGTGTTGTAAGAAGAGGTCGACAGGCGGACGCTGCAATCAGGCGTAAGCGACACTGTCCCAAAAACGAAGCAATGCCGAGGAGGCCGAACTACAACGGATGACGAGGAGAAACCGAGGCGGGGGGGGGGGGGGGGGGGGGGGGGGTAAGGGAAGGCTGGAGGTAGGAGGAGGAGGGGGTGATGGGGGGGGGTGGCGGAGGGCAGGCAGCGGGCGGCAGTGGGCAAGAAGAGCGCAGGCAGCAGGCGGGCGGCAAAGGGAAAGCAGCGGGTGGTAGCGGGCAGTGGCAGCGGGCGGCAGAGGGTAGGCAACGGGCGGGCTGGAGGCAGCGCGAGCAGGCAGGGGGCGGCGCAGGATGACAAGCAGTGGGGCAGTGGGGGAGGGGGAAGAGGCAGCGGGCTGAGGAGGGGGGGGCTGGGGCTCGGCGTGCGCAGTGGGTAGCAGTAGCGAGCTAGAGAGCCAACGGATTTTCTCGATTTTGTATATTGTTTTTTGATGTCATCTGTCAAACAATCCTTAAATGGAAATTGGTAAGATAAATTGTAAAATATTTTGCCAATCGTGGGACTTAAGACCACTAAGATTGTCATCTCTTGTAAAGTCCGTTTTCAAACAAAGCATTCACCTAGTGGGACTCTTGAATGAAGATATAGTCTTCTTCACTTTTTTTTCTTCTGCACGACTCAAAACCTATGGACCTTTTGGTATAGCAAACTTTCCATTGGGTTTAAGTCAAGGCCACATCTTTGGAAATTGCCCCACAGCCTATAGGTAATCTCTTTGGGCCTTTCTCTCCCTTTTTCTAGTGATGGTTTTCCATATGATCTTCCTCACATTCTTGAAGATATACATTGGGTCGAGCAGATGATTAATCAGCAGGTCACTCTAGTACGGGAGTTCATGAAAATTAGAAAGCCTTTCCATTCCAGGTGGCATGAAATCTCCCCTCTTTAGCCACACGTTTTTCCAATCGCTCGCTTTCAATGGATACATGTCATGTTTGCATATGTTTGGTCCACATAGCTCATGTCCTTCAAGCAAAAATCTACCATGCTCCTCGTAAATTGTCTTACTCAAATGATAAGAGCAGCGGAAGCCAAGTCGAGGACCACATTTTGGATATGCATGATTGCCCAAGTAACTCAAACTTGAAAATCACCAAATTTAAATATAAAAGCGTTGGCATATCCAAGAATAACATGTATGTGAGGGTTTCAAAGGCACTTGCCTGAACATTCACCAAAGTTTGGCCAATTGTGCATGGTCCACATGAGAATTCCTTGCACATGTACATTTCATCGTCCGATTGGTTGGGACATATTGACCATATCGATTCCTGTCCACAAGATTTGGAGCTCTTCTATAAGTGGTGTCAGATAGACGTCCATGTTCGTTGCTTTGTACTTTCATGGGACGATCAGTGACAACAACAGATCAAGATGCCCTTCTTGATAGCTAGCCATGGTGGAAGATTATAATTAACCAAACAAATAGGCCATGTGCTCCATGACAAAATGCGTAATCCAAATGGGTTTACTCCGTCCATTGCCAGACCAAAGCGGATACATCGAGGCTCATTCTTAAATGTAGGCCAACTTTTCTCTATGTGCTTTCATGCACAAGAGTTAGCAGGTACCCGCATCACATCATCTATCAATCTAGTATTTGAGTGCCATGTCATCAAATCGGCTATAGACTTACACCTGAACGTGCTCTTTATTCTTGGAATGATAGGAAAGTGTCGAAGGACCTTTGCAGGGATATATTTTTCGTGTGTGTCCTCTCTATACCTGTTTGATCCACAATTGGGACATTGTTCCATATTTGCATACTCATTGCAAAAAAGTAAACAATCATTAGGACATGCATGTATTTTGTGATAATCCAAGCTTAAATTAGTAAGAAGCTTTTTAGCGGATGGATGGGTAGGAGGCATGTGATTCCCTTCAAGTAAGATTTTCTCGTTGAGCAACCTATTGTTACATAAACAATTCAGCCCCTTGATCACATTATTGAACTACAATTTTCACTTTATCATGCTTAGGATTTGGCTGAGAATCTCTGTGACAGAGGCACCAGACCACCCGTAGATAGATTGCAAATTAAGTATTACCAAAGCGGTATAGGGAACTTAGATTTCTGTAGCATTGTAAAGTGGCATGCGTGCAAGAGTTTTTATCATCTCACCTTGTTTATCGTTGCTATCATCCTGTCGATATGGATGGGCTAACTAAGGTTGGTTCGTAGTATGGCCTTGAATGTTGTCATCTTCTATGTTTTCAATGAAGGGATCCAAAGAACACGTCTAACATCTACTCCATCTCTACTTCTTAAAATGCCACATTAGGTATTGGTTGGGAGGACTCAGTTGATGAATGTTCATTTGAAAATCATCTTCTTTGGGATGAAGTTGGAGCGATATCTACTTGCGGAAATTGATCTATTGTCTCTGGACCACGAGATCGATAACATAGGTCTTATAGTTGCTCTATGGAAAAGAGACAGTTTTTGCGTATGTGCTAGTCGTAGATTTTTTTTTTTGAAAGATCTAATGCTTGCAATGTGCACAAGGACACACCATCCTATAACCTAACATATAACCTAAACCAAACCTAAACTATAACCTAAACCTAACCTAACCTATATCCTATAGGTTATAACCTATAACCTATAGGCTATAACCTATAACCTATAACCTATAACCTAAACCTAACCTAACCTAATCTATAACCTAAATTAACCTATAACCTATAACCTAACATATATCCTAAATCTAACCTACCTAACCTAACCGAAGTCCGTTTGCATTTTTTTGAAGTACACGAATCATTTTCGTAGTTGGTTTGCATTTTTCTTCTATTTACCCGCTAGCTCTAACCTAACCTATAACCTAACCTAAACCTAACCTAACCTAACTTATAAGCTATAACCTAAACCTAACCTAATCTATAACCTATAGCATATAACTTAACGTAACCTATAACCTATAACCTATAACCTAAACCTAACCTAACCTAACCTAACTTGTAACCTAAACCTAGCCTATAATCTAGCCTAAACCCAAGTCAGTTCGCGTCTTTTGAAGTACACGAGTCATTTTTGAAGTTCATTTGCATTTTTATTAATATTTGCCACTATCTCTAACCTAACCTAACCTAACCTCTAACCTAAACCTAACCTATAACCTAACTCAATCTATAAACTAACATAGCCTATAACCTAAACCTAACCTATAACCTAACAGTCCTATAACCTATACTAACCGAAGTCCGTTTGCATTTTTTCTATTATTTGTTGCTAGCTCTAATCTAACCTATAATCTAAACCTAGCCTATAACCTAACCTAATCAAAGTCTGTTTGCGTTTTTTGAAGTACAAGAGTCATTTTTGAAGTTCGTTTGCATTTTTTCTACTATTTGCCGCTAGCTCTAACCTAACCTAACCTCTAACTTAAACCTAACCTAACCTATAACCTAACCTAAACTAGCCGATAACCTAAACCTAAACCTAACTTAAGCCTATAACCTAAACCTCAATCGCATGATGATGATGAGATGGTAGCAAGAATGACATTCCCCAAAGCATAATTTCAAAATAAAATTGCATAAAAATTTAAAGCATTGAAAGCTTCACGCATGAAGTTTTGTTTTGTTAATACAATATAATTTTAAAGTAAAATTGCATAAAACTTGAAGACACTCACATGCGGCCTATTTGAGCAAGAAAGAGTCTTAAAAACATCTTCAAACCTGCAAAAATGCACACACACACACGGTATGTTAAACATACACTAAATTCACAAGCCTACAAGCAAGCTCAAAAATAATCTCACCTTGATGTCGAGGAGTAGTCCATGAGCAAGAATCCCACCTCCGACAAGTCGTTCACCAGTAGATCTGCACTAGGTGAGGAAGAGGAAGGCAAGAGAACCGGCAAAAAAATGAGGAAAATGCGTAGAGAGAGACCCACGGTTTTGTTTTTTGTAGGGTCCACTGGTACAAGTGTCGGTATAGACAGTAGTATGAGCATCGATATATGCACCAGTACAGTCCTCAATATAAGTGTCGGTACAGACGCCAATATGAGCACCGAAAATTAAAAAATTAAAATTTTTAAAACCTTGATGTCCCTCCAACTTTACCTACACATATATTGATGCCCGCCATTGACACCAGTAATTTGACATTGTAATTTAAGCGAGCTCTTGTAGTGGATGGAACCCAACCTTGACCAGTGGCCTTGTATTATGTTGTTCTAACATGTACAAGCTTGAAAGTCCAAAATCTTGTCTCTGGGACTCAAAAATAAATAATCTGATTATTTACTTTTCTCAAATTTTCTCACTTTTTATAATTGTTTTTCCATATAGACACCTTGTGGTAGTCTCTGGACAAGTTTCACTGAATTTGAACAAGATTTGCCCAAGTTATCAATTGTTTAGTGTCTGTAGACTCAGTTTTCAAGAATATGGCTTAAGTCTCATTTTTGTGATCCAAATTTCACCAAATTTGATATGTGGAGTCTACTAGATATGCTTGACCTTGTAATATACTCAGTTGTGAAAAAATTCTCAATTCTGGAGCAGATATAAATAATCACGATTATTTACTTCTGGGATTTTTTGCAACTTTTGTCAAATTGTTAATACAAACTAGTAAAACAACTCAACTTAAGCTCCCTAACCAAGTTTCACCAAGTTTGGATAAACTCTGCTCAAATTGTCAACAGTTTTGTGTCTGCAAAGACTGACTTTACAAATCTGGCCACAATTTTCACATTATAGATCCAAATTTCACCAAATTTGATGTGTGTGCTCAATACAACATGATAGAACTTGTGGTATGCATGGTTGACCAAAAAAGTTTGAAAATTTGACAAAAGCAAACAATTGTGATTGTTTACTTCTGGTAAATTTTAGCATAATTTTGATCATTTGAGCATACACACATGCTAAACACTTCAAACTAAACCTCTTGGACAAGTTTCACCAAATTTGATCAAGATTTATCAAACTCAAATTCTCAAAAGTCAATACAGATCTTTATTTTTATCAAGTTTTGGATCTGTTTTGTGATCCAAATTCTATGAGCCTTCACTAAAGATGTTTGTAATTATGCATAGAGTCTTTGCTATCAACCTTGGTCAATTTTGAACTGAAAGTAAATAATCACGATTATTTACTTTTGTCCTGAACACTTTTTGTAAATTTTTCAATGGTCAGTCTTTTTGTGACATGTTTTAAGCCTCTAAGTCAAGTCAAAACTTAATTTGGCCTAAATTCTCAAGAAATTATAAATAATTTGTTTTTGAAAACTCTTAAAAATTTACCTCAAATGTATCTTCAAGCTTACCCACTGGTTCATACAACTTTTATGAGCATAACCTCTAGCCGAATCAATGGTTCACAGTCTTTTAGTGCTGATTCAAGCCGTAAATCTAAAATTTTGCAACTTCATATATAAAGAATGGGGTTGTGGAAAGTGTCCACAAACACTTGTTTTTTTTTAATGGTTTTCTGAGCCTTGATCTCAAGACTTGTCTTGTCCATCAATCATTCTTAAGATCCTTACCTAATCCTACAATTCTACAAGGTACTTAGCAAGTACAATCTACTTCCAATCTACCTCTACACAGCAAAAGACGACACTCTTAAGTTGTGTGATTTTAAAGAGAAATTTTTACTCTAGGTGATCCTAAAGGAAGTTAAAGGACAACTACACTAGATGCTCTTGTTTTCCCTAGTTTAGGTATATTCATACTCGGTAGCGGCACCAACTATGGCTGGGTTTCCTAACCTCACTCTTATCTTATTTGCAGACATAGCGAGAACCACGAACATAATTGTCAATCCATGGGATGAAGGTAACTGACTAGTGCATAGAGGCTAAAAGAGGGTTTCAATATCTTGGAAAACAAAAAACAACTCACATCTAATACAAGCTACACTCAAATGACCAAAGTCATCAAAAGCTAGTCACTAATCGGCAAACAAAACATGACCGTTATAGCATCAAATGACATCCAAATGTTACGAAACTTCTAGGAAAATTATAGAAGACCAAAGCACACATGCTTATGGTCTCAAATCTCACTTTTGATTAAGTACAAAAAATACAATTATTAACAACAGTGAGATTTTGACCCAGTCATTTTTGTCACCGAATGCATCTAAATGCTTAGCAATGATGCTCCAATACCCCGCCTATGTTTCTATTGTGATTTTCTAGCTTAAAGTCCTACTTATGATGAAATTAGGCAGCGGGTTGGCGATGCCAAGCTACAATTTACCATGATATGTTTACGTCAATGCATAGAGCTCTTACCTGCGGTTGCATTGCAACAGATGGCACTGCAATGTGACAACCAATAAGGGAGTAGGAAGCAAGAGAAGGAGAGAAGTGAGAGGAATTAGCTCACGCTGTGTATTTCTTATCCAAAACCTTTATAATAACTTACAAAAATTGGCATTTATATCTTAGCCAAGGTTTTTTTGGTAAAACACTAATCATTTGGGAGCTCTAACTAAGGATAAATTGATACAATGTAGAAGCTTATAGCTCTGGCTCATTGATTACGATATCCACTTGGAAAATAGGAGTTACAATATTCCTGATTTATCAAAAGAATAAGTTTTTTTACAATAAAATTCCCACAAATGGTTACATTGGTTAGCTTTCTGCTAATAGTAACTCCAGTGGGAGAGAGGTGGATCCCTATAGTGATACACCACCAGTAGATGTATTGAGTAGCACTAGAAAGGAGAATCCACTCCTGATCTGCTCATGAACATGTCAGAATCCCGAGACTTATGATTATAAGCGACAATTTTGATGGTAACTCCAATGGAGAGGGGTGGAGCACTATACACAAAATCCGCGTAGGAATAGCAGAGACAACATCACAATTAAGGAGTAGAGACTGAGGCGTGATGCTTTAGCTAAGTATGTACACCCACCAGCCAGGTAATAATGCATTAAAGTCAGTGTCACATAGATTGACACTGGAAAATGAGGTCGGAGCCCCATTTGGGGGGAAGGGGGGGAGGGAGTATCCTATGTGGATTTTACCATAAGATGCCAAGTGCCCAGTGAGGGACCCCATCTCACATGGGGTTTGATTAGATACCAAAAAGTCGCGAAGGAATGCGGCTTGATGCCATGGATAGGCATGATTCATCCCAAGGGTTTTTTTTTTAATAAAAACATTCTATTATATAATGTGAACAACAGGAGATAAGTTAAGATTGAGAAACATAAGCTGCAGGAAGGTACAAGGTTCCTAATGTATATCTATACGCCAGGTTCAAAGAGCAGCCAAAGATTTGTAGAGGTTTTGGTTAGGAGCATTGTGAAGGGGATCCAAGGTGTATATAGTGGGAGGTTCCATTCCATAAGGCAATATGAAGGAGAGTGGAGCACTTGTGTGGCATGAGTTATGGTGGGCCCTTGCTACAAGTTTACAAGTTCCAGATTGTATCTATTATTTCACTTTATGTGCCTTGGGCGGTCGGCCATTTGTTTTTGAAATCCTAGGCATATAAGTGAATTGTAGGTCATGTAAAAAGGGAGATATCATTTTGAGAGAAAACCTAGCAAAGAGAGGAGAAGGAGGCTATGGAGGTGGAAGCGTGAATCCACATGTACTCTCTTCACAAATTGATTAATGCATGCATTGAAGTTGAGTACTCTTGCTTTTCACTAATGTTGTGTATTAGTGTATTGACGTGTGTCAATTAATAACTAATCACTCTCTAATTTATGAGACTACCTATTGTGTGTTTGATTATGGTATTGTATGCATGATTAGATTAGTGTGTAGATTAGGATTTGTGCATACATTGGCCTAATCGTAACCCCGTGAGCTTGGGTGAGCTCGTGACTAGAATGTGCCTACAAGGATTATTAGAGAATGCAATGAAGATCATTGTATGATTTGTATAGGGTTTAGTGTGTGAGCAACACTAATCCTTTTCATTAGTTCTTTGTTCTCTCTAATATAAATGGACTCACATGATTTCCCCACTTATTTCTATCTCATTACTCTTACACACTCACCCATGTGTGATGTTTCCATGCCCTAGCCGGGTTGCTACCATTTGCGGATTGATAATTTTGTTGATTCGTTGGAGCTATGCTACAAAGGGAGCCAACATTTGGCACCATTTCTAGGGACGGTAGCCTAAGCTAGAGGAGATTTTTTTAGAAAATTAAGTGTTTAGGAGTAGGTTTATGTGTAAAAAACCCCAATTTCTCACTAATTTGCTACTAATTAGCTAACAGTTGGAGTGTTTTACATGTGCATATCCCTAATAAGAGGCTTGGTAATCACTCTTTTTTTAAAAATTGCAAAAATCTTGTGTAGATTTGAGTGAATTCTAGTGTTTAATTAAGAGATTTTCCACTAACTATCCCCTCTAATTAATCACTAATTGCATGTGTGTTTAATGCTGCACATTGATAAATTTTTAATTGGATGTGTGCTCATTAATCTTATGCATTTAATTTTGTTGAAATGAAAGCTACACAAGATTTTGTGTTGGTGTGTGTAGGTCAAAGCAGTTTTGGAAGCACACACACACACACCGGTGGAGTCGTCACTTGGAGTTGCAATTTTATGCGATTCTTGATGTAAATGTGAGTGCACTAACCCACTTAGTTCCTAATTTAGGTGCAATTTCTAATTGAAAATTAGCTAAGAAAAAATTGGTTCAATTTTGTGTGTATTGGTATGCGCCTATGTGTAGCAAAGTGCACAAAATTGGGTGCAATTCTGTGGCAATGTTGATGTCAATTGATTGATTTGAACTGATTTGATTTCTATGGTTGTCAATAGATTATGGTGAATGGTTTGATATCGTAAATTGCGTCGTCATGCTGTCAAAATTGCTCTAAAATCATGTGTGTGTAAGCTTGTAAGTGTGTTAATTCTGCATAATTACACAATTTATTTGAATGATTGCATTAATGTGAAAATGAGATGCTGAAAATTTTGATCTAGTTGTGATTGTTGTGCCAATGTGCAAATTGTTTTAAATTATGCCTCTAATTAGATTAATTTTTGGGTCAAAATTAAAAAAAAAACGAGAAAAACAATTCAATTTTTTAGTGGCATATTGATAATTGATTGATTGGATAATGTAAATATGTTCTCTATAAATTGAGTTGAATTGGATGCATAATTATTTTATAAAAATGGTAATTTTTTTTGCTAAATTCAGTAATTTTTTAGTATTTTTTGTTAATTTATTACCAAAAATATTAATTTTGATCCAAAAAATAATAAAATGAAAAACATTGATAGAAATTTTTGATCCAATGCGTGCTTTGCAACTTTGTAAATTGTTTCTAAATTTTTTGACTATTTTTTATATTATTTGGGTAATTTTTGCATAATTTTGGAGTATCGTGCAAATTTTTCTACTTTTGGCATTGATTTCTATTTGTGGTTTTTTTTTAAAATAAACTACACACACCCACCTCCCACAACACCCCTCTCCTTTTTTCTCTTTTTCATAAATTTTTAGCTCATTTTTTCTAATTTTATCAGACTATTTTCATCTTTTTTTGTTTTTATTTTCATTTTTGCACAATTTTCTTTTATATTTTTTTCTTTCTCTTGTTTTATTTAAAAAAACACCCAAAAAAATTTTCTCCCAAAAAAACATTTTTTAACAAAAATAATATATATATATATATATATATATATATATACACACACAAAAAGGAAAAAAAGAAATAAGAAATAAGAAAAAAAATAAACAAAAAAAAAAGAAACCGTTAAAAAATATCGACACACAAAAATAAAAAAATCTCACACACACATTCACACCTACCCACCTAACACAAACACATTCACCCACACACACACATCTACACAAAAAGACAAAAAAAACGCTCTCTAGACTCTCTCTCTCTCTCTCTCTCTCTCTCTCTCTCTCTCTCTCTCTCTCTCTCTCTCTCTCTCTCTCTCTCTCTCTCTTTGAAAGAAAGGTTCTTATATTACAATGTTAGTTTACAGTTTACAGTTTGCTCAATATGAGCATACATCGCTGCTGAAGTTCCTTATCTCCGAGGGTCATGACATCTTCGAGCACCCTGTTTTTGATTTCTTGTGATGGAATCCTAGTGCTCGATACATATACGTGATCATAGAAACTTATATTCCTCATGTTCCAGATGTACCATACATACCAAAGCCGGAAAGAATGCAGGCAAAAAAGCATTGCTGAGTCCTGTGTTTTGAAGAATCCAAACATGCATGTGAACTTTGTGAACTTGATTCCACCAAAACTTGAACCATTTCCACCATTCCCTGACTTGACTGCAATCCCAAAAGATGTGTCTCACTGTTTCATTTCTATGACATACACTGCAAGCTCCTGTTCCAGCTCCCTTTTTGAGCATAAGCATGGATGAGGGGATAGCTCCCATCACTACCCTCCACATAAATACCTTAAGCTTAAATGGAGATTGAAGTGTCCACAAGCTTGCAAGTACTTTAATCCACTAGTCATTAGTTTGCGACATAGACCATTGTTGATTGCACCTAATGGCTACATCAACCTCAATATGGAGAGCAGCATAAAACTTATCTGTTTTGCATGACCACCAACTTGCATGTGAAGAGGGTAGGTGCCACTCTTTGTGTCTATCCTCTGCATTGACCAAAGCGATATGAGGTAAGGGGTGAACAAATGTGCATAAATGGTTCCCTAAGCCCATTGCCGAGTCTAAATTCCCTTCTTGCTACAAGAAACTCTTTTGGAATGTGACTAGAATCCATAATCTGGCTAATTTGTACTATGAATTTTTTGAACATAGAAAGGGCTCTTTTCCCAATGAGCATTGTTGGTGGTGTTTGAAATACATGGCTCCAAAAGACACTCTCAGCTCCTAACGAATTCCCTGTGTATCGCTGGCGGCCATTCCACTGGAGTTTAGAGGCAATAATCTTCCCAGATGTAATCAGCATTTGTGACACAATGAACCCATTTTTAATGGGTGTTGCAGTAAAAATCTTATCCCATGATGTAATATTCCAAGTGCCATGAAAATATACCATGGAGCAGTCGATGAGGTACCATAAGCATAGGGACCAGTAGGTATCTCTTTGTACCATATGTTGCATGAGAGGCCCCCTCCTAGCATGCGCATGTGTTGTAAGATTCAGTATGCCAAATCCTCCATGCTTCATAGGCATGGTGAGGTGGTCCCAGGCAATAGGAGCAGCAGACGCTTTTTTCTTTCCCCACAAGAATCAAGCTAGGGCACATTTGAAAGGCTGTAAGGATTTCTCTGTCCAATCCAAGAGAGGTATATAGTACAGTATACATGGCAAGAGGATAGCCTGGATAATCCGTAGTCTTACATGTAATTGCCACTCTTCGCAGTGCCAAGAGGCTACCTTCGTCAATACTCTCTCAAGAACCCATTCTCGAAGAGATTTCATGGACACTTCCACTCCAACTGGGTAGCCTAGATGTCGAAATATGTGTCCTTTTGATAGACTCTTACCATTCCAGACAATCGCATGAAAAATTCTCGCAGTAACGTCTATCAGTGTTGATTTTGTGAGATTTATGTGCAACCCTGCTGCAAGGGAGAAGGTAGACAGAAAATCCATACATCTAGCAATGTTACCATTATTGGCTTTCAAGAACAAGATAGTGTCGTCAGCAAACCCCTGACCAACCAGTTGCTCATTGCCCAAATGCAAGACCTGTATCTTATTTTGTTGTACTAGTGAATCCACGTATGTGAACAATGGGTGTGTAATCACAGCAAACAGTAGGGGGCTAAGGGGGCACCCTTGTTTGACGGACCTTGAGATAGGTACTTTGTCTGAGAGGATACGATTAATAAGAATTATGGACCATGCATCTTGTCCTAACAAGTAGATACATGCACACATTCAAGGACCAAATCCTAGTTTTTTAAGCCCATCTTCACAAAATCCCAGAGCACTGTGTCAAAAGCCTTGGCAAAATCAATATGAAATAACACTACATCTTGCCCACTTCTGATTGCATGTTCAATGCCCAAATTCACAGTGAGAATGTTGTGGTAGATAGATCGTCCTACTATAAACCCACATTGAGCCTTGTGTATATGCTTTTGGAAGAAGGGTGTAAGCCTCAAGGAAATGGCCTTGGCCAACAGTTTGTATATGATTCCCATCATGGTAATAGGCCTCCAATCGCCCATAGTCTTTGGGAATAACGTTTTGGGCAACAATTTGATAATACCCTGTTTGAGGCATGGATCCAAGCATTGAGAAATCCACGAGGCATTGAGCATGGGCACAATAATGCTCTTAAGTTGATCCCAATATTCTATCAAGAACTCCTTAGAGAGCCCACAGATGCTTGGGGTTTTATCATTAGGTAGTTTGGATAGAGCAAATTTTAGTTCTCCCTCAGTAAGTTGTTGCTCCAGTCTCTCTGCATGATCGACGGAGCCCACCATGAGTGAAGGCAGCAATACCCTATATTCCATTGAGGGCTTTCTTCACCCGCTTCATGCAGGCAGCGCAGTCTATGGAGACCTAAATCTAATCTAATATAACGTAAATCTAAATCTAGCTTAAATAAACGTAAATCTAGTTAAAAATAAACCTAAATCTAATTTAATGTAAGTCTATATATAACCTAATCTTTAACGTCTTTTAAGATAGTTTCCTACGACGTTATAACTCTCTTCTTCTTGTGTGTGTGCGCGTGTGTGGATGTGTGTGCCAATAAAAAGAGATAAATGGTATAACCTTTCTATCACCCATGCCAATTATGATAGATTGATTATGCCATTTCCCTCTTGAATAATAGGTCTTGAGTTCAACTCTTCGTCGGTTAGATCTTTAGGTCTTTTAATTTTAATTAGTTTCCTACGACGTTAAATTAGTTTCTCTCTCAATGTGTGTGCGTTTTTTTGGATCGTATGCATGTTTTCTCTCTCTTTTTCTCTCTCAATGTGTGCGTTTTTTATTTATGCATGTTCTCTCTCTCTTTTCCTCTCTCAATGCGTGCGTTTTTTGTTTATGCATGCTCTCTCTCTCTTTTTCTCTCTCAATGTGTGTGTGCATTCTTTGTTTATGTATGTGTGTGTGCGTTTTTGTTTTTGTTTGTACTCTCTCTCTCTCTCTCTCTCTCTCTCTCTCTCTCTCTCTCTCTCTCTCTCAAAAACACTATGTGTGTGTGTGTATGTGTGTGTGTGAGAGAGAGAGAGAGGGAGAGAGAAAGAGGGGAAGGGAACATGAGAATGAGGAGAGGGAAGGAGCATACCTGGCTCTCCTTCCTCTCCTCGTGTGTGTGTGTGTGTGTGCAGAAGAAAAAGAGAGAGAGAGAGAGGGAGAGCGTTACCTGCTCCTTGCTTGAGGGCGCCGAAAAACTCAGATCTGAGATCTGAGTTTTTGGGCGCGCTCGGTTATTTTTTTACCCCTGCCGGCGTCGCTATGAGCGTCGCTAATATGAAGAGCCTCTTGTAGTGTCTGCTCAATGCATGAGTCCACCGTGTCAATAACGTCACTAGTTGCTTTCATTCTGGCCTCAGTATTATCTGCATCCTGGTGAAGAATTTTCATGAAATAGACTACAGCATGCTCCATAATATCCTTACTTTGCTCCATTTTTTGTCCACTGTCAGTATGCACCACTGCCATACATTCCCTTATGCGCTTACTTTTAAGTTTCTGAAAGAATATTTTAGACATGTCATTACAATCTTTCAAAGCATGTTGCCTGCATAAAAAACGAGCTTTAGTGGCTTGCATTATTTCCTCATTTCGGATTACATCTCTCTCTCTCTCTCTCTCTCTCTCTCTCTCTCTCTCTCTCTCTCTCTCTCTCTCTCTCTCTCTCTCTCTCTCTCTCTCTCTCTCTCTCTCTCTCTCTCTCTCTCTCTCTATCTATCTATCTATCTCTCTCCTCTTGCACCGAAACTGGCTCTCCCTCTCTCTGTTTTTTTAACAGCGCGCCATGGCCCATAGGGCCCAAAATTCTCTCTCTCTCTCTCTCTCTCTCTCTCTCTCTCTCTCTCTCTCTCTCTCTCTCTCTCTCTCTCTCTCTCTCTCTCTCTCTCTCTCTCTCTCTCTCTCTCTCTCTCTCTATCTATCTATCTATCTATCTATCTATCTCTCTCCTCTTGCACCGAAACTGGCTCTCCCTCTCTCTATTTTTTTGGCAGCGCGCCATGGCCCATAGGGCCCAAAATTATCTCTCTCTCTCTCTCTCTCTCTCTCTCTCTCTCTCTCTCTCTCTCTCTCTCTCTCTCTCTCTCTCTCTCTCTCTCTCTCTCTCTCTCTCTCTCCTCCTTGTGTGTACCCCACCCACCATTCCTGTCAAACATGTTTGTGAAGGATGTATTTTGGGTAAGATGCATCATTCAAAGTTTCCAAAGGATGGTTCAGTTAGGGCCACATGTAGGTTACAGCTTGCGCATAGTGATGGTTGTGGGCCCATGCAAACTCTGTCTTTGGGAAATCACCTTTACTTCATGACTTTCATTGATTTTAATTCCAAGCATGCATGGGTATTTTTACTTAAAGCAAAGTCCAAATTGTTTATGTGCTTCAAACAATTTCTGGTGATGGGGGCTTTTCACAAGCCAAGCTCCCATACCCCTCTTCTCTCATCCCCACCCCATGAAAACCCCTCTTAGGGAGGGAGTGATAAAAGACATTGGAAAAAAGTAAGGAAAAAATAAATTATGATTATGTAAATATATGAGAAAGGTAAAATAGGCCACCTCATGCCTGCGGGGCAGCCCATCCCCACCTTGCCTCCTTTTTCTTCATTGTTGCCCCGCCGTGTGTCCCTTTTCCTCTCCTCCACTCAAAAGGTCAACCCCCTCTCTCTTCCCCTTGTCCTTTCTCCTTTCTCTCTACCCTCAAGCTACCCCACCTCTCACCAATAATGCATTATAACTCACCAATAATGCACCCTAACTCACATGCAACTTACCCTATCTTCCAAAATAGTATACCCCACCCCCCCTTTCTCTCTCCTATCATATCCCATGACCCAAATACCCCCCCCTCTCTCTAAAGGGCGCCATGTCTCTTTTCTTGTAGCTAAATAACCTCCCCCACACTCACACACACTCAGTTTCACTAAAAAAGGTGCCCACAGACCCATCCCCACCCGGTGGTTACCTGATTTTTCTTGTGCTCACACACATCTGCACACAGATTCACCTCTGAACACACTCCTCTCTCTACCCTCTTGTAATTACTTTATTCTCCATGTCACCTCTCACTTTTTTTCATCAACCCATCTCTCTCTCTTAGTCTCTCTCTCATGAGACTGCTGTTTTGGCACATATACACACAGCCAGACAAGTGGGGCCCACAGTCACATGGCCTATGTAGATAATGATTTCTTCATTTCTAAATTCTAGAATTTCTCCCCCCCCCTCCTCCCCTATATAAAGAGGGGTCACCATCACACAAAAACACACAACATCACCAAAGAACACACTATGCACTGTGTGTGCCTAGTGCACACACACACACCCACACCATCACCATCACCATGCTTGTCTTGAGCATGACCTCTACACCCTTGGCTATGGAAGATGAAGGGCAACTAAATGAAGGATGATGGCCATAATCCTCGTGCGAGTCTTCACCATCAACTCCCACCTATCCGCCATGTGCTCTACCACTCTCTCCCTTCTCATTCCCCTACCCTATGCTCCCCATTTCATCGCCTAATTCTCTAAATAAAGCTTGAGGTTTTGTGAGTATGTTTTCTTGCAATGTTTTGCCCATGTGAGGTGTGCGGAATCGCCACCTAGTCTTGTGTTTTGGAGTGAGCTTGTGTATATGTGAAGGGTGTGCGGATTCGCCATCCTTTTGTGATGCCTAAGTACTAAGCCGCTATACCCCCTCCCTCACTCTCTCTCTCTCTCTCTCTCACTTGATCTCATTCCCTTTCCTTTTCATCATTACTCCCAAGCATCCATCTCTCTTGGATGAAAACTTTGTTATGGTGGTGTGTTGTTTGCGTCCTAGCCGCTGAAGCTAGGTGGTGCCCCCTGTTTGCTTTACCATGACACGCTCGAGGCGCGCCATTCGGTCCCCGGTGTTTTAGAGGCCGTTGGGGTTCGGGGTTCGCTTTGCTCCCGTCACTGGCTATGGCTGAAAATGTTTCGAAATGTACTATGGGTAGAATATATATCTCATGAATTTAATGCATTTCTAGCTAGTCGTGGGATAAAACATTAATGTACAGTGCCTTATACACCTCAAAAAAATGGTGTTGCTGAGAGGAAAAGAAAGTCACTTACAAAAATGACGAGATAAATCATATCCAATTTGCGATTTTTTTGTAATTTTCATGATAAAGAGGGAATGTGAATATGGGAGTATGTGTAGAGATATATGTGTGTATCATGGAAGCTATGGTGAAGAGAGGGAATGAGGATGGTGAAGAAGGTGATAAGAGTCATGGAATGTGCAGGTTTGGGTGTGGGAAGGAGAGGGAGGAGTGTGTATGAGTGAGTAGGTGTGTGGAAGGGTGAGAGAATGAGGTGGCAGCTTTGAAGTCGGCCCATAAAATTTATGTAAAATCGCCCTTGACTCCAAAATTTCTGAAAAAATTATAAAAAATACTTCAACTTACGAGCTACATTTTCTTTTTTGGACATCTTTTCAAATTTGGAGCAGAAGAGGGTGCCAAAATTCGAGCAAAAAGCTATCCTTGCAGCACCTCATAAGGCTTGAGGTGGGACACTATTTGATTCTTTTTCCTTTGTAGCTTCCAAGTGAGCCCCCCATACATCAACTATGACCTAATTTTTCCAAGGAGCTTGCACACATGTATGTTATAGGATAAGTATCAAATATGATATTTATTGTGGGTCAAGAAGATAGGTTAGCTAGTCATGGATCTTATGAAGAAATGGACACATGGGATGCATGGTGGCAACTAGAAATATATATGTGAAAAAAATAAAAGGAGGAAAATCATGAGGGAAGAGACCCTCAATTATTCTCTAGTTTGAGTGATTTATGAAATTTATTTGAAGATGAAACCTATGTACTTGTGAATACTTATCTGGGCGGAATGGAAAAGT
This sequence comes from Adiantum capillus-veneris, assembly GCF_014529385.1. Taxonomy (NCBI): domain Eukaryota; kingdom Viridiplantae; phylum Streptophyta; class Polypodiopsida; order Polypodiales; family Pteridaceae; genus Adiantum; species Adiantum capillus-veneris. The sequence goes on from NC_140934.1 coordinate 156,106,656, forward strand.
ATGACGGAGCCGATAAGGTGATTAGTGAATTTTTCCGGTGAAGTCACACAAAGTTTTTTCAAGGCTTGTTGGAGTAGAGCTTAAGGGATAGAATGATAGTAAAACATGTATAAGGAATGACATGCAATGGAAGCTAGCATACTTAGGCCTGATAATGCACACCTAGGAATATATATTTACATAAATACAAAAAAATTGAAAAAACCTTTATACTTAGGCCCTTTATTTGATGGATAGTATTTAGATGTAAAGAGGACCGTAATATTCATTTTTTTGTCTCCTAGCCTAATGACTCGCAGATATACACTTGTAGCAGCAACAGCTAGCTCCCCTGCGCTTGGTGCTTGCATGTCATCCAGAGCCTCGTGCCCCATGTAGCGTGCCTCGTCTTGCCTCCCTCTGCATCACCTACCTCCCTTTACCCTCACCCTAGGCCGCCTCGCACGACTTCTAATCGTATCAACATAGATTCCCTTGCTTTTTCCAATTTTTACAATTGGGTACCCCTACTCGCTCAATGATTTAATAAAAAAATGTGATAAATGCCCTAATCGCACACACGCTATTTACAATGAAAAAGCAAGCCTAGTCATTGTGCTAGGGTGTTTTTGTGGGGTGAAGTGGCTTCTTAAAAGATTTTATGAGAGCCAAAAAAACGGCTATCATTTAGCCCCTCCCTAGATGATGGTATATTCATGTACCATCAAAAGACATATCTTCCAATGAGAGTGTTTTTTCATCCTTTGTGATATTTGGTGCCTCAATCGAATCTTCATCTTTTAGTGCCAAGCTCAAAGACTTACATGGTATTGTAGTAGTTCGATGCTCTTGTAGATCCTCTGGTAGAACGCGACTCAAGTAGGGCTTTAGTCGATACCCATTCACCTTCTTAGGGTGCTCCTTGCCATCCAAATCCATGAGTTGATAGTAGTGTGAGTAGTAGGCCTTCTTTACAATGTAGGGACCCTGCCATCTAGTATTGAACTTCACATCAAAGCGATTGTCAAGCCGATTATCGTACCTAAGCACCAAATCTCCTTCCTTGATCCCTTTGTCTTTCACCTTTTTGTGGAGCTTGTCCTTTATTTGCGTAGCCTTTCTTTTATAGCACTCATAAGCCGCCTCCTGTTTCCATTCTAGTTCTGCTAGGGTGAGAAGAAAATCTTCCCATGCTGCTTCTTCTCATTGTGCCACCTTTCCATGAAGTCATATCGTTGGAATGTTGAGCTCGATGGGTTGCAAAGCTTCTTGACCATAGCCTAGGTGGAAGGGTGTGAACTCTGTTGCTTCCTTGTAGGTAGTCCAATAGGCCCACAAGGCTCCATCCAAGAAGTCATCCCATAGATTTATCTTGTTCTTTACCATCTTTCGGATGATTCCTGCAATGATATCATTAGCCTTCTCTACCAAACCATTTGACTGAGGATAGTACGATGTGCTATGCCGATGTAGAATGTGAAGCTCATCACAAACTTCTGTGAGCAATCCCTTCCTAAATCCTGGACCATTATCAGAGACAATCGCCAAATGTGTGCCAAATCTGTAACAAATGTGAGTGTACACAAACTTGCTAGTTGTCCTAGCAATGACTCTTGCCACACTTTGAGCTTCCACCCACCTAGTCATGTAGTCTATGGCCACCAAGATATACAATTTTCCATTTTTTGTCCTAGGAAATGGACCCATAGCATCAATGCCCCATTTTTCAAACACCATTTGCAAGGACTAACTGACGTGGACCATGCATTGTTGGCGTCTAATACGTTGTTGTCGCTCCTTAGCCTCAGCTTGAGCTTGTATCTTTTTCAATTCTTCTTGTACCTTGGCTGCCTTTTTTTATGGATGGCATGTAGCTCCTCTTGGCCTAAAGGATCATAGTATCTTTTAAATTTTCTCCCATTGACAAATCCAATGGTTTCAACTCCATCAAGAGTTTCCACACAAATGGTACCTTGTGGGGTGATTTCACATACTCTATATGGTCCTTTTCCCACATATTTCAACTTTTTCTTCTTGTTATGCACTCCATACATAAGAACTTTATCCCCAACCTTGATATCCTTGTTTTTTAAATGACGGTCAAACCATTTCTTTCTCCTATCTTTCTCCACAAGTGAATTTTGCACAACCAATTGTCTTTCTTCATCTAACCTCTCAAGGATATATTAACGCTCAACTAAAGTGTTACCATCCCAACCTTCTTGTGAAGCTACTCGCAGACTACAAATTACAAACTCCCATGGAATAACTACTTCTTGGCCATATACATCTTGAATGGTGTACAATTAATATCCACTTTGTAAGCAGTACGATAAGCCCATAGAGCTAATGTCAGCTTCAAATCCCAGTCTGTGTGATGAGCTTTCACTGTTTTGGTCAAGATAGAAATTAAAGTTTTTTTAGTGCTCTCAGCTTGGTCATTTGCTTGTGGATAATAAGGTGTAGACTTATGGCTATCATGAATTTTGTTGTGAGTTCCTTTATCTCTCCATTTATAAAATGAGTACCATTGTCACTCACAATCTCAAGGGGAAAACCAAATTGTGTAATAATGTTCTCAAAGAGAAACTTAGCAGTTGACCTTGCATTAGCCTTGCATGTCACCTTGGCTTTTGCCCTCTTTGTCACATAGTTAGTGGCAACAATAATATATCGAGATTGAGTGTTATGAGGTACCGGACTAATTGGGCCTCCAAAGTCTGACTCATTCACACATGGGTGCCCACAGTGATTGATCATAACTTTGGATTTTAAGGTGTTACAATCAAGCTATTGGTGGCCCACAGTGAACTATTCAATCAAAAAAATAATCTTCGAAAATATGATGAATCTCATGGAGTGCTATATATCAGTAGATAGATCTTGAAGAGGACATTCTAACTGTCAAACCTCCACCAACTTTGGAGTTTATTTGCAAAAAATTATCCATGCGCACGTTTTGGTAGAGAGAGGTAAAGTCAAACTCCTTAAAGGGCCCCTTTGTGAGTCCAAATTTTTCCTAATGCTTCACGCTTTTATGGTTGGTATGTAGTTCAAATCTCCTTCAAGAAGATAATGTCGCTATACTTTAAGAGCATCCACAACGGCCAATAATTCTAAGTCATGTGTAGGATAATTCAACTCATATGTACGTAACTTACGAGATTCTTAAGCTATTGGTCTTCCTTCTTGAGAAAGAACTCCACCGATTGTTTATCCACTTGCATCAATGAGTGTATTTGAGAAGTCTAGAAGCTGTAGTATTGGACCATTCACCAAAGCTTCTTTAAGTTTCTCAAAACTAGCTTTAGCACATTCATTCCAAGTAAACACTTTAGCCTTCTTAATTGTATTGATCAATGGAGATACAATCTTAGCATAGCCTTGAATAAATGTATGATACCATCTTGTCAAACCAAGAAAGCTACGTACTTTTCTTACTGATTTTGGTGTAGGCCAAGCTATAATAGATTTGATCTTACTTGGATCAGTAGAAACACCATCCTTGGATACCATAAATCCCAAATATTTCACCTTGTCAATGAAAAAGGTGCATTTTTTACGTTTACCATAAAGTTGATTTCGATAAAGAAGTTCAAGTACTCGCCGCACATGTTGTTTGTGGTATTCTCTATTTCTTGAGTAAACCAAGATATCATCAAAGAAGACAAGAACAAAATATCAAGATGCTCTCAACGTTGGTCATGATATGATTAAAAGTTGCAGGAGCATATGTAACTCCAAAAGGCATAACTGTAAATTCGTAATGTCCAAAACGAGTATTAAATCTTGTCTTTGGTATGTCCTCCTCCTTGATTCGGATTTGGTAATACCCTGACTTAAGATCAAATTTTGTGAAGATAGAAGCTCCATGTAATCGATCAAGAAATTCATCAATCCTTGGTATTGTGTACTTATTCTTGACTGTTACCACAATAATCAATACAAAGACGTAGAGTACCATCCTTCTTTCAATTAAAGAGAACAGGAGTATTCCTTGGAGAAATGTTGTCGTCCAGCTCTGCTACCATGCTAAAAAAGATACCAAAAAGATGCACGTCAAGCTTATTTGAAGCTTATCTTATTCTTTATCAGTGTTCACGGCTTGTTAACAAGCTATTTGTACGATTAATCCATGCCAGATGCGGCTTTTGAGAGCCAGTAATACCAGTGATCAGTGTCAGTGTCAGTGTCAGTGCCAGCTGCACGAGTGTCCAGTATCCAGCACCAGTATTATTGGGAGCCAGCATTTCCAATTCCCGTGACCAATGTTTCCAGTGTTCAGTATGAGAGTGTCTTGAGCATCAGAGTCTCAAGAGTTAACGGTGCGGTCATTCCAGCGCCATTTGCATTGTGTCCAAAATCCAGCACCAGTATTATCGAGAGCCAGCATTCCCAGTTCCCATGACAAGTGTTTTTAGTGTTCAATATTAGAGTTTCTTGAGCATCAAGAGTCTTGAGAGTCAGCGGTGCGGTCATTCTAGCGCTAGCTGCACCAGTGACCAGTGTCAGCACTAGCTGCATCAGTGTCCAGAATCCAGCACCACTATTATCGGGAGCCAACATTTCCAGTTCTTGTTTCCAGTGTTCAGTATTTGAGTGTTTTGAGCATCAAAGTCTCAAGAGTCAGCAGTGTGGTCATTCCAGCGTTGCACTAGTGTCCAGAATCCAGCACCAATATTATCGGGAGCCAGCATTTCTTGTTCCTGTGACTAGTGTTTCAAGTGTTTAGTATTAGAGTGTCTTGAGCATCAGAGTCTCAAGAATCTGCAGTGCGATCATTCCAGGGCCAGATGCACCAGTGTTGACCAGTGTCAGCGCCAGTTTGCAAAAGCTCCAGAGTCAGCACCAATATTATCAGAGCCAATTGGACCAGTTCTAGCGTTGGTGCGAGTATGACTAGAACCAGTATTCAAGTATTGAGCCATGGAGCTTAAGGCAAGCTAAGAATAGCTTTAAAGGGAACACATATTTAGAAAAATAGGGAAAATTTCATAAATTTGGGATGATTCTTTGTGTCTCATGGACTTGAGGTAAACTTGTATTGTACTAGGTTGTTGCAAATATGAAAACCATGATACAATGTTTAGTGGATGCTTATGAGTCTGCAAGATTTAATATGGTCCATTTTCAACAACCATACTATACACTAGAGTGTTTTTGCACATGATAGTCTACAAACACACACACACACATGCTCGTGCACCCAAAACAAAATTTTCTTCCCACACATTCTTCATTTGATAAAACAATTAAAATGTAAGTTGCAAGAAAAACTTGAGTGACTAAAGTGAAAAAAAACACCATTCATATTGAATAAGATTTCTTGAAGATTACAAAGGTGGGATGCCAATATCAATGTTGATAATGACCCTAGCTATGGGTGGACTAATTTGAATCATTGCTAGAAGATTACAAAGGTGAAAGGCCAATGCTAAGCAATCATTCCTCCTCATTTGCATTGACGGTTGATGGTGCATCATGTTCATCAAGTTTCAACTGAATCTCTTTGGCCTTGAGGATTATTGCCTTTGGAATCTTGATTTTTTCAGGAATTTGTCCACCCTTGGGCTTCCATGCCCAAATGATGTAGCTAGTGTCTTCCCAGCATTGAAGATCATTGATGTTCTCTCTCCAATACTTGTTCCAACAATCCTTGTAAACCTCCACATCACTTGCATTCTTCTTCTTTGAAATTGGTGCCCAGTATTGTATCTTCACTTGAAGATAGGTTGTCGAGTCATTGTTCTGATCAATATCTGTTGTTGCCACTCCTAACCAAATTGGGTGATTTTCATCACAAGGTTTCACAAGTACAAATTCTCCCTTTACCACATCAAGAGTTGGGTTGAGCTCCTCAGCAGGTTTTTTGCACATTGGACCACAATAGTGGCCCTCGACTATGTCAAGTACTTCATCTAGACCATCTTCCAATGGAACTTCAAGAGGATGATCTTGTTCACATATACTCCTTGGCTAGAAGTCATCAAATAAAGTGTTTTCACTTTGTCCAGGGTTTTGCATAGCTTGCATAGATTCTCCCAGTACATAAGAACTAGGTTGATCCACCTAGCATACTCACTTTCCTCTCCTTTCTCTTGCAAGTGATCTTTCCACCAACTAACATACTTCTTTAGTCCTTCCGTAACTTTATCACTATCTTTAACATACTCAAATGGTGGTAATACTTTTGGAACACCTTCAGGAATCTTGGCTCCTCCTTGGTCATTTCTCTTCCATAACTCTATACCATTTTCGGGTAACCAATCCACATTTTTAGGGTGTACTTTGTACTACATCAAAGGTATTCCATCACTCATATAGAACCTGAATTGAAATGGATTTGAATGACCCACTAAGCTATCTGCTCCATCATGTAAGAACCCCTTTACAAATCCTTTAAAGTCTGCCACCTTTTGTAGGAGAAAAGGTGATGGATGCATGCTAACACGCTCATTGAATATCTTCATCAAATGTGGAAATGTAAAAATGGCTTGTTTTCTAAGCTTCTCAAAAAAGCGACTGAAAAATGCATTAATGTCTTCATGAGTGTGACCAACCATAAGAAATCCAAGATGCATTGTGTCAAATACTCCTCGTGCAACCAAAAATGATAGGTATGCAAACACATATCGATTCTTATTTTCTAAACCACAATTGTCAAGTTGCAACAACAATGTTCTTGGCAACCTCTTGAACCCAAATACATTGCCATCCTCATGTACATGTGCATTAGTAGCAAAGATTGATTGCATCCTTGGATAATCGTTTTCTTGTCTAGAAGAAAAATTCTCAGTGTCCACATTCACATTTGTGATTAGATCAGTCTCTGCCTCTTCATTCTGAGCACTTTGTTCCTTGCAGTACTGGTTTTTCTCCTTAAGCACTTTCATATGGTGATAGAGAGAAGAGGTAGACAAAACACAATCAAAAAGATTTGTTCATGGTTCTACACTTGCGTTTTCTAAGCTCAAGTCACCAAACATATGTTTATCTCTTCTTTCTAAGTTTCTTAGACATTTTGAGAGAGATGCAATTGTGAAGTTGGGATCAATCGGCCATAATTCCAATGCAAAGTGACCATAAGTTGTTTGTACATGTCCATGAGTGAGCATTCCTGTCAAGGATACTAGAAGCCTCTCAACTCCATTGAGAGATTTTGGAACTGGTTTAATTTGTTGTATAGCAGTCGTACTCTGGTCCATCTTGTCATGTATAATGCACAAGAACTTGGCTGGATTCATTTCTGAAGAGATCCTTTAAGCATAGCACAGATTTCTACTGCTCATTTGTTGCAACATGTGTGCTCTCCTCTGTGCCATGTATCTAGCACGCTCCACCTGATTTTTGGTAGACTCCACCTTGACCTTTATTGATATACAAATGTCACATTCAGGGAATGTGCTTGATTTTGATAAAGTGACTGTCTTGAAGACTGTGTTCCACAACCTTGAGAATGTTGGCTGTGACAACGTTTTGTATTCCATTGTGACAAGTGTGTCGTTTACTTCCCGCAAAATGTCCACTTGTTTGTACATCGTTGGTAGAACACATTGAGTTTCCCGAGTACCATGCATGGTTGTCCTTGACTTATGTGGAATTTGATTTGCATTATTATCTATTGATAGCCGTTTTTCGGCTCTTTGTAATTACCACAGTGAGTTACCTCACCCTAGCAAAATCACCCAAACACTGTGGCCATCCCTACCATTTCACTGTACATAGGCGTGCGTGAGTCACGGGACTTTTCCCATATCTTCTTAAAAAACCCTCAATTAGCTAGTCATTGGGCTAGTTGAGCCAAAAAAATAAAAAATAAAAAAAATAAGTATATTATGGCCTATGCGTATGTAAATATTTCTTTATATATAGGGCCTAAATAAAAGATTTTTTTCATAATTATTTTGGTATTTATTTAAATATTTCTACCTAGGTGTGTGTTATTTATGCTCTGTACATTGCCTCACCATTACCACAATTTTTTCTTACCATTTTTCATACTCTTTATTCCATATAGAAATATTTTCATGTAAGCTTCTCTTATATTTGGTGTAACTCCACCCCAACAAAAATCCAAAAAAACTAGTTTTATTTATGTGTATATTTTTTCACTATTTTGATTTTTCCCTTCCTCCATCTATTTTGTTTTTTTCTAAAAAATTAGAACACCAAAAATATTTATCTTTTTATGGTAGCCTCATAATGAGAGAGATTTCTTTTGACCCCTTTATATTTTTTCCACTTATATTATTTATATTTGACATGTACATATTTTTTAGACCCCTCAATATTTGATTTTCTTAGTTGTACTATTCACTTATATCCTAATCTCAACAATATCTTCAATTATAGACCTACCAAATAAGGTCAAGGGTAGGTGGCATGCATACATGCACTATGGAGGGCTCACTCTTGGAGGTATTCAAAAGAATCATCCAAAGAAGGACCCCACAAGGACCTTGCAGTGGAAAAAAACGGTCGGTTTTGCTGAATTTTTAAAGTTCACTTGCTCTCCAAATTTGAAAAGGTGATACAAACAAAAGTTGTAGCTCGTGGGCTGAACTTTTGCCTCAAAATTTTTCATATTTTTTTGAGCTACGAGCTGTGAGCTATGATTTTTTTAGTGGACCCCAGTTTTCCCATGCTATGCAGCCACACTCTCTCTTCCACTTTATCATTTTCCTCTTTCACACACACTTCTCCACTCATCATCCCCATCTCTCTCACCACTCCTCTCTGCACACTACTCACCTTCTCCTCAACCTTGAAGAATAAGAGAAACCATGGTGAACTCATACCTCCCACACACAATTCCATTCCAAAATTGACCACCTAGTCTCATTTTTCCTCCTCCAAATTACCCATATCTATAAAAAAAACCACAAAATTCAGCCTCTTCTCTTTAAAGACAGCATCATGGTGGTTGATTACTCAGCTTCAATTACCTTGTCTCTCAAGGAAGGTCAAGAGTGGAGAAAAAATGTACCGTCAAAGCTAGTGGCCGTCAACAAGCGTCAAAATTGGCCCTACTCAAGACACTTGGAGCATCAACCTTGTAAGAAATCCACCTTTTCTTATCTCTTAAGAGTTTTTCTTCCTTATTTGTATCCTACATGGATACTCCCATTGTAAATATCCAATTCCATTTGTAAATTAATACTAACTCTACTAACACTAACCCACTATGAAAAGTCCTATCACCTCCATTTCTCTCCTCTCTCTTTCCCCACCAACTTCTTGATAATTCCAAGCAAAAGAAATTAGATAAATTGCTGAAAATCTAACCCAACCATGGTTAGAGGAGTAACCCTAGCCTTCAAAATTGCTATAAAAGGAGGGTGTAGCTAGCACAAAAGGGGAGAGCCATAAGCAAGAGCACTATGCTATAGCTTGAGAAGCCAAGCTCAACCTCTCTAGAAGGAGCTCTTGAGTGGAAGCTCATTGTCTTATGCACGTGCATGTGTTGTAATAGGGGATTAGCAAGGGAACTATATGCCATTGTAAGAGAGAGAGAGTGATCATTCAATTGAGAGTAGGAAATCTATCATTTCTCCTACTAGTGTAAGCCCAACATTTGTTGAATCAAGGAGGGTGGACTTGGACTAAGCTTGGATACTTTGTCTCCCTTCCAACGTGAAGTAATGGACAACAATGATGCGTAAGTGTCTTGGTGTTTTTTGTTAAGTTCTTGATAGCTTGTCTCTGGTGTTGTCATCAATCTAGCCATAAATCCCACATACTGTAAGAGGGCGACAGGGTGGAGAGGACTCCCCTGGCCTTAAGACAATGATTGGGGTGGCTTTTCTTGTGATGTGTTGTGGTGAAATTTACGCAAGCTATGTTGAACAAATACTAATCTCACTTTGATTTGTCATGACAGATTTGTAAGAAGGTATTAATGCAACAAGCACCCCCTCCCCCTTTCTCTCTCTTTCTTAAATATATAGTTGTGTTTGCTTGATCATTGCCGATACGTTTCAAAGCAGCCCGAGCACTCTCTCTCTCTCTCTCTCTCTCTCTCTCTCTCTCTCTCTCTCTCTCTCTCTCTCTCTCTCTCTCTCTCTCGTGTTTTAGGGTGTGAGAGTATTCCATTGGTGTTAGGGTTAGTGTAAATTCCTTGCTTGTTTGTGGGTTGCTCTAACGATTCTCCTCTTTTGCGTCCTAGTTCGCTCTTAAACTAGGTGGTGCCCCTTGTGTAGTTGGGATTTTGTTGTTTTGGTTTGTGTTGTGTTGTGCCCCAGCCCCATTGAGCAGCACGGGAGCCTTGAAGGGTGTCTAGAGGCCACTCTTCTTGTTGCCCGCCCCGGACCGCCTCAAAGTGGTGCCCCCACTGAGGACGGCTTGTGTATTTTTGTGTAAAATCAACCGTTAGCATAGTCAAGTAGTTTGCATGAATCACGAAGATTTGTATGATCCCTTTATTCCCATTGCAAGGCAAAAGGTACACATAATTGTTAGTACTAAGTTGCAATTTCAACGTGTCATTCGTAGAATTTTAGGTCCTCTTAGGTTGGCCGAGATAAACGCTTCAGTAAATCCTTTTATTTTGCCTCTCATTAGGTACGACCTTAGTTTGGACGTCTATATTTTTGTTTTGTTTTAAGCATTAGGACATGCATAGGCCATGGATAATGGCCCAGGAATAGAGGTTTTTCCCTTTCATTTTACTCCACACATTAGAATAAACGTTGCAATTAGTAGAAAGATCCATTTTCAACAACGAATGGTGTTCATGTTTGGTGCCCAAAGAGCAGGAGAAATTCTTGCATCACCAAACCCTGTCATTCTACCTCTCATCAACTACCACACTTCTTTTGATGTACATGTGTTCATTTTATTTTAAAATGAAGTGCAGCCCGGCAAAATAGTGTGTATGTTTGTTTTTTCTTTGTCCAAGTTGTTACAAGAAACAAAAAAATGATCATTTGTTCTAACTGGGAATGTGTGTGCAGTGAAAGTTCAATCCTTAGAGATCTAGCTCTATTACCAATTGAGTTGCAGGAGCAAGTAGTAAGGCGTCTCCCTCATAACAAGAGGGTGGTGAAGTTAAGACGGAAGGTCCTACGCGTGGATTCCATTTTCCTCTTGTTGTTGGGCACTAAGGAAGACCGCGCATTCATCCAACTAGTGTGTGCCCTAAGATTGGTAAATAGAGTGAAATTTGGCGTTTGGCGAGTGCATTTCACCATTGAGGAAGACTCTTCAGGAAACTTGCGGCCAGAGTTCATGCTTCATAGACTCACATTTGGTGAATTTTTCCCTCATTTGCGTCTTATTAATAGTCTTCCTTTCGCTTTCAACAAAGGAGATAGGGAGCTATTCAGAGCTTGTCTTAATAAAGAGAGCATAGAGAAGATTGCAAATTTGTATAAATTCTCATCCTTCTCTACTTTCTATGACACTTTGTTCATAGAGACATTGTAAATCTCTTTATGCTTTTGAATGATTTAACCATAATCCTAAGGAGTTTTTGTCCAGGAATTTTGTAGCACAAGTGGAGTCTTTAAATCTTGCAAACTTGATTGGACTTGATGAGGATGTTCTTTATGAAATTGTGAGAAGGTTGCCTCACTCCGACTGTGTGGAACTCGAAGGAAAGGAGCTCCTAGTCAATTGCTACTTTCTCACGGCCTTCGACGAGCATGAAGATCTAGTTTTTATACAAACCGCTTGTGCATTGAGAATTGTAGAGCAAGTGCAATTTATCACTTGGGACGTGGTTGCTCTTTTGGATCCAGAAAATGAAGTTCTAGAGATTTCTGTTTATCGCCTTAGCTTTGAAGAATTTCAACCCTTCTTAGAGCTCATCAATAGTCTACCTTTTTGTTTTGATCAAACAAATCGAGACCTCATTGAAGCTTGGATAGCTGAAGAAGAAAACCTAGAGTGGTATTTTCTTACTTCTTCATTTGCAGGCGAGTGGTTCTAAATCTCTATTGTATCCCTTATCGTAACTCGTGTTGTAATCTTTCATAATAATGGAGAGCCAACGCCAAATGTCTGGATATCCTCTTTTCTTTGGAGAGCCTGGAGAGGATGCAGAATTATTTTTAGCAAATTTCAAGATGTCTTGCCGTATCAAGGGGATAGTAACCGATCAAGAACGTGTAGAAATGTTTGAGGTGGTCCTTAGGAAAGATGCTAGTACTTGGTTTGACTCTTTGCCTGAGGAAGTTAAGGGGAATTACACAGAAGTTTTGAATCGTTTTAAGAGATACTTCTTTGATCCCCAAAACACTCAAAAACTATGGCAAGACATTGTTTCTCATAAGCAAAAAGACTTAGATGACTACTACTTGTACAAGCAAGAGTTTCTACGTCTTTGGGCTCTATGGATACGAAATGTTGCTAACCCTGGTGATGGTGCAGAATTTTTAAAGAAGGAGAGGTTCATAGCCGGACTCTTTCCTGACCTTAAGGTAAAAGTTGAGGCGGGTGCATCTACTACTTTTGATGCAGCTGAAACTAGGGCTGCTGAGAAATATAGGAAACTCAAGTGCTTAAGGGGAGAGGTTCCAATAGAAGGTCTTAGACCCAAAGGTAAGTCACAAGCATCAACATCGAGGGAGCTTCCTGAGGTAACGGCGGAAGTAATTGAGAAGTTAAACGAATCTTTAAGCAGCCTGTCAATTCACCTTGCACAAGCTGTAGGTCCAAAGGGACAAGCAAAGAAGTCTGAAGACCGAGATCCACGACCTAGGAGAGTTTTGCAATGTTGGAATTGCGGAGAGTCTGGACATGGGATGTATAATTGTCCTTGGCCCCATGGGGAGCCAGGGAGACCTAACTTGAATTACCCAGTGATGAATGCAGGAGAAGGAGCTGGTCAACAACCAAGGCTTCTACAAAGGCCAAATGGACCAACACCACCTCCACAAGGGGTAGAAGGAGTTCCACCTTTGCCAGATCCAAATGTGCATGTGGTAGAGGTGACAAATTCAAATGAGGTTGACATGGAAGCCAATGGCATTAAGCATGGCCGAGGAAAAGGTAAAGAGAAAGAGGGTGTCCCATCACAAAGTGACCATGGACAAGGCAAGAAGGCAAAGGAAACCAAGGAAGCTAAGAGGACTCGACGTCATATCAATCTCCAAGACTTTCCTCTTGGACATGGTATGGCTCCATACAACCTGTTGGAAGACATGCGAGGTAAGGGTCGTGATATCTCATGGCCTCAGTTTCTTGCATTATGCCCACAAGTTAGGAGGGATTTAACAAAGGCAGTTAGCACTAGGAGAAAGGTAAAAGAGAGTTTCCCTGTTGTAAAAATTGCACATGCTGAAATGAACGAGGATATTACACCTGTGCTAGATTGTTACATAAAAGGAAGATTGGTTAGGAAAGGTCTAGTGGATGGGGGTGCACAAATTTGCATCATGACAGAAGGGCTCATGCAAAGACTAGGCATGCACATCCATGAGACACCTGAAATCAAAGTGAAAATGGCAAACAATAGCAAGGCTAGGTGTGTAGGCATTTGTAAAAATGTCTTTGTAGAGGCCTTTGGCATTAAGAAAGCGGTGGATTTTTATGTTATGTCGACCAAGGGAAATGGTTACCCATTTATCCTAGGAAGACCATGGCTAATGAAAATGCGAGCTTTGCAGGATTGGGAGAGTGGAAAGCTAATTTGCAGGAATGACAATCACAAGAAGGTTGTCTTTGACATGAAGGAGCAACGCCAAGAGGAGCTCCATGAAGAATCATCTCAAAGTGAGACAGAAGAAGGTTGGACCGATAGCACTTCAGAAGAAGAAAGTAGCGGCAGCATTACTGAAGAGGAGTCTTCCATCGAAGTCATGGGGGTAAGGTTTAAGCCAAGAAACCAAGAGACCTCTTTTCAAGGCTTGGAGGAGGTAGGTCCTCAAGAGAACGAAGGTGTTCAAGATGAAGGGATGCTGGAAGGTATGCTATCAACAACACTTACAAAGGATGAAAGAGAGGAGTTCAAATGTGTGCTAAGGAAGTTTCCTAGGCTTTTTGCTAAAGACTACACCGATGTGCGTGGAGTAGATGCTGTTAAACACAAAATTGAGTTGAAGCCAGAGGCCACACCTAAGGCTCAGAAGCTACGAAGGCTAGGAGTCATCAAGGAGCAGGCTTTACTCAAGGAGGTAAGAAAGCTTCTAGCAGCAGGGTTCATTTATCCAGTGGAGAATTCAGAGTGGGTCTCTCCTGTTGTTGTCACTCCTAAGAAAAACGGAAAGTGGAGGGTGTGTGTGGATTACCGTCCACTCAATGAGGCAACAAAAAGAGATCACTTTCCCCTCCCATTTCAGGATGAGATACTAAATGAGGTAGCTGGTCATGAGAAGTACACTGTGTGTGATGGCTACTCAGGCTACTTTCAAATAGGTATCGCTTTGGAAGATCAATTGAAAACAACCTTTATCACTCCTTGGGGTTGTTATGCTTTTAGAGTCATGTCATTTGGTCTGACAAATGCTCCTGCAACATTCCAACGTTTCATGAACATGGTGTTTCAAGCATTCTTTGGAAAGTCAATTAGGATGTTCATTGATGATTTTTGCATTTATAGCTCAAAATCATTGCATCTACAAAGGGTAGAAGAAGGTTTAAAGAAGCTCTATGACATGGGAGGTCAACTCAACCCCGACAAGTGTCACATAGCTGAGGATGAAGTGATCTTGCTTGGTCACAAGGTTTCCTATAAAGGCATTGAGGTGGATCCTTCAAAGGAAAAGGCTCTTATTGAGCTCCCATCACCCAAGAATCTCAAAGAGGTCATATCATTCATTCAAAAAGTGAAGTATATGTCACGCTTTATTCACTTAGCTTCTGAGTTGCTTCATCCTTTGCAAAAGTTGACACAACAAGTAGAATTTGCATGGTGTGATGAGCTTGAAGAGTATTTTTGTAACATTAAAGTCATTTTGTCAGAGCTACCAACACTCATGCCTCCTTGTTGGGAGTACACATTCTTTGTTAGCTCTAGTGCTGGAAAGAAACAATTGGTGCTGTGTTGCTACAACAAGATCCCCACAGTACAAGGATGCGACCCATCTACTTTGCTAGTAGGGTCATGAATGCTTGGAGAGAGACTACACAGAAGCAGAACTCATGATGCTTTCTCTCATGTTTGCGGTGAGAAAGTTTAGATCCTACCTGCTACCAAAACCTTTTGTAATTCTCACTGCAGAAAATTTGTTCCCTTGGGTGTCATCTCAAATGAATCTTAGTACTAGGATCTCAAAGTGGATTATGGAGTTGCAAGAGTTTCAATACTCTTTCAAGGTAGAAGATAGTGTGCGTGCACAATTGGCAGGGATTCTCACTTATAGGGTGCACGAAAAGGAGATTAAGGTGCCTGAAGTAAAGACCCTACCATTACCACCACCAAAAAGTATTCCTAATGCTTTTACCTTGTTCTTTGATGGAGCTTTTCGTCGAGCCACAGGAAAAGCAGGGGGAGGGCTAGTGTTGCTCCACCCAAGTGGAGAGGTGGTCATGAAAGAGAAGTTCAATCTACCAAGTTCAGCTAGCAACAATGAAGCAGAATACGACACACTAGTTCATGGTTTGAAGATGTGCATTGGCCAAGGGATACAACGCCTCATGGTAAACGGAGATGCACTTCTCATTGTTAAACAGATTTTAGGCATTTGGGCATGCAAGCATGAAAGCTTACGGACAAAAGTTCATGCCATTCGTAGATTGTTTAATCAATTTGAAGAAGTGCAACTATATCATATTCCTAAGAAACAAAATGAAGATGTTGATTTACTTGCACAACAAGCCGTTGCATGTGTAAATAAAGAAGTGCAGGTCATCATGGTGGCGGCTGCTGTGAATCAACCGAGGTACCAGGGATTGGAGTCATTGGCTCCCATCATTGGCTACATTTTGGAGGGTGAGTTTCCACCAGACTTCACAAAAGCTCAGAAGAGGAGACTCATGAAGAAGGCAAGCATGTATCTCTTCCTAGAAGGCTCCCTCTATCAAAGAGGGAAGGATCAAGTGTGCAGAAGAGTACCAACTATTGAGGAAATTCCAGCCATTCTAAAAGGTTTGCACGAAGAAGCATGTGGTGGTCATTTTGCCCAAGAATTAACTGTGAAGAAGATTTTGCTTGCGGGGTATGTTTGGCCAAGCTTGCATGTGGATGTTCAACATTGGTGTAAAAGCTGTCACAATTGTCAGATAAATGGAAATAGAAGGTTGGTGCATGGCCCGAGGCAAATAGTGCTTGCAAATGGACCCTTTGAAAAGTGGGGCATTGATGCTATGGGTCCTCTGCCTAGGACAAAAAATGGTAAACTCTACATTCTAGTGGCTGTAGACTATATGACTAGGTGGGTGGAAGCACAAAGTGTGGCAAAGGTAAATGAGAAGACAGTGAGCAAATTCGTCTACACTCACATTTGTTGTAGATTTGGCACACCTTTGGAGATTGTTTCTGATAATGGTCCAGGGTTTAGAAAGGGATTGCTCACAGAAGTCTGTGAAGAACTTCACATTCTACATCGTCACAGTACACCCTACTATCCCCAATCAAATGGTTTGGTAGAAAAAGCTAATGGTGTCATTGCAGGCATCATTAGAAAGATGGTGAAAAACAAGACAAAGTTGTGGGATGACTTCTTGGATGGTGCCTTGTGGGCGTATCGAACCACTTATAGGGAAGCCACGGAGTTCACACCATTTCACTTAGTCTATGGTCAAGAGGCTTTACAGCCAATTGAACTAAACATTCCAACAATGCAACTTCATGGCAAATCAACACAAGATGATCAAGAAGCATGGATGGATCGACTTCTTACCTTAGCTGAGCTTGAGTGGAAAAGAGAAGCAGCATACGAGTGCTACAAGAGGAAAGCTACGCAGGCGAAGGAGAAGCTTGACAAGAAACTAAAGGACAAAGGCATCAATGAAGGAGATCTGGTGCTAAGGTATGACAATCGACTCGATAATCGTTTTGATGCCAAGTTTGAAACTAGATGGCAAGGGCCATACATAGTCAAGAAGGCTTTCAATTCAAGTTACTATCAGCTTATGGACTTGAATGGTAAAGAGCACTCCAGGAAAGTAAACGGGTATCGCTTGAAGCCCTATTTGAGTCGCCTTCTACCAAAGGATCTATCAAAGATCTGTCATAAGGCCACTGTCTCATGTAAGTATTGTTACATGAAGCATGAGTGTAACTCTAGCCAAAATTCTGAGGGGCCAAACAATAAAAATCTCGTCAAGGACTCGGAAGCACTCTCTTTGGAAAAGATGCTTTATGATGGTACATGAATATACCATCATCCAGGGGGAGGGCTCATGATAGCCGTTTTTCGGCTCTTTGTAATTACCACAGTGAGTTACCTCACCCTACCAAAATCACCCAAACACTGTGGCCATCCCTACCATTTCACTGTACATAGGCGTGCGTGAGTCACGGGACTTTTCCCATATCTTCTTAAAAAACCCTCAATTAGCTAGTCATTGGGCTAGTTGAGCCAAAAAAATAAAAAATAAAAAAAATAAGTATATTATGGCCCATGCGTATGTAAATATTTCTTTATATATAGGGCCTAAATAAAAGATTTTTTTCATAATTATTTTGGTATTTATTTAAATATTTCTACATAGGTGTGTGTTATTTATGCTCTGTACATTGCCTCACCATTACCACAATTTTTTCTTACCATTTTTCATACTCTTTATTCCATATAGAAATATTTTCATGTAAGCTTCTCTTATATTTGGTGTAACTCCACCCCAACAAAAATCCAAAAAAACTAGTTTTATTTATGTGTATATTTTTTCACTATTTTGATTTTTCCCTTCCTACATCTATTTTGTTTTTTTCTAAAAAATTAGAACACCAAAAATATTTATCTTTTTATGGTAGCCTCATAATGAGAGAGATTTCTTTTGACCCCTTTATATTTTTTCCACTTATATTATTTATATTTGACATGTACATATTTTTTAGACCCCTCAATATTTGATTTTCTTAGTTGTACTATTCACTTATATCCTAATCTCAACAATATCTTCAATTATAGACCTACCAAATAAGGTCAAGGGTAGGTGGCATGCATACATGCACTATGGAGGGCTCACTCTTGGAGGTATTCAAAAGAATCATCCAAAGAAGGACCCCACAAGGACCTTGCAGTGGAAAAAAACGGTCGGTTTTGCTGAATTTTTAAAGTTCACTTGCTCTCCGAATTTGAAAAGGTGATACAAACAAAAGTTGTAGCTCGTGGGCTGAACTTTTGCCTCAAAATTTTTCATATTTTTTTGAGCTACGAGCTGTGAGCTATGATTTTTTTAGTGGACCCCAGTTTTCCCATGCTATGCAGCCACACTCTCTCTTCCACTTTATCATTTTCCTCTTTCACACACACTTCTCCACTCATCATCCCCATCTCTCTCACCACTCCTCTCTGCACACTACTCACCTTCTCCTCAACCTTGAAGAATAAGAGAAACCATGGTGAACTCATACCTCCCACACACAATTCCATTCCAAAATTGACCACCTAGTCTCATTTTTCCTCCTCCAAATTACCCATATCTATAAAAAAAACCACAAAATTCAGCCTCTTCTCTTAAAAGACAGCATCATGGTGGTTGATTACTCAGCTTCAATTACCTTGTCTCTCAAGGAAGGTCAAGAGTGGAGAAAAAATGTACCGTCAAAGCTAGTGGCCGTCAACAAGCGTCAAAATTGGCCCTACTCAAGACACTTGGAGCATCAACCTTGTAAGAAATCCACCTTTTCTTACCTCTTAAGAGTTTTTCTTCCTTATTTGTATCCTACATGGATACTCTCATTGTAAATATCCAATTCCATTTGTAAATTAATACTAACTCTACTAACACTAACCCACTATGAAAAGTCCTATCACCTCCATTTCTCTCCTCTCTCTTTCCCCACCAACTTCTTGATAATTCCAAGCAAAAGAAATTAGATAAATTGCTGAAAATCTAACCCAACCATGGTTAGAGGAGTAACCCTAGCCTTCAAAATTGCTATAAAAGGAGGGTGTAGCTAGCACAAAAGGGGAGAGCCATAAGCAAGAGCACTATGCTATAGCTTGAGAAGCCAAGCTCAACCTCTCTAGAAGGAGCTCTTGAGTGGAAGCTCATTGTCTTATGCACGTGCATGTGTTGTAATAGGGGATTAGCAAGGGAACTATATGCCATTGTAAGAGAGAGAGTGATCATTCAATTGAGAGTAGGAAATCTATCATTTCTCCTACTAGTGTAAGCCCAACATTTGTTGAATCAAGGAGGGTGGACTTGGACTAAGCTTGGATACTTTGTCTCCCTTCCAACGTGAAGTAATGGACAACAATGATGCGTAAGTGTCTTGGTGTTTTTTGTTAAGTTCTTGATAGCTTGTCTCTGGTGTTGTCATCAATCTAGCCATAAATCCCACATACTGTAAGAGGGCGACAGGGTGGAGAGGACTCCCCTGGCCTTAAGACAATGATTGGGGTGGCTTTTCTTGTGATGTGTTGTGGTGAAATTTACGCAAGCTATGTTGAACAAATACTAATCTCACTTTGATTTGTCATGACAGATTTGTAAGAAGGTATTAATGCAACAAGCACCCCCTCCCCCTTTCTCTCTCTTTCTTAAATATATAGTTGTGTTTGCTTGATCATTGCCGATACGTTTCAAAGCAGCCCGAGCACTATCTCTCTCTCTCTCTCTCTCTCTCTCTCTCTCTCTCTCTCTCTCTCTCTCTCTCTCTCTCTCTCTCTCTCTCTCTCTCTCTCTCTCTCTCTCTCTCTCTCTCTCTCTCTCTCTCGTGTTTTAGGGTGTGAGAGTATTCCATTGGTGTTAGGGTTAGTGTAAATTCCTTGCTTGTTTGTGGGTTGCTCTAACGATTCTCCTCTTTTGCGTCCTAGTTCGCTCTTAAACTAGGTGGTGCCCCTTGTGTAGTTGGGATTTGGCTGTGGGTTTGTTGTTTTGGTTTGTGTTGTGTTGTGCCCCAGCCCCATTGAGCAGCACGGGAGCCTTGAAGGGTGTCTAGAGGCCACTCTTCTTGTTGCCCGCCCCGGACCGCCTCACTATGAAGCCCTATATGAGTGCTTTTGCCATCTCAACCTGTGTCAAGCTCTTCCTTATTATTCTAGTGTTTCCATGATTTCCATTGCATGCTCCATCCAAGATTTTTTTACGCAGCCTAAAATGTTGACTTTCTTGTTCCATGCATTACATACCGTGCTTTACTACATACCTTCTTTCCATCAAAAGTAAATTCAAATAATTCCTCTTCTTGATCTTTTCTATAGGCCTTGCTCATACAATCCAATACAAATGTGCATTGGCTAGTGTAGCTTTGTCCCAAAAGTCTGCCCTTGCTTGCATGATTTTTGATATGTTTCCAATCTGATAGCATCGCATCCCACAACAATCAATTGTTACAACTTTGTGAATGTTTGCAGCATCACATTGTTTGTTGCAAGCATGAGCATTACCTGTTTTTTTTCTAGGACTAACTCTATGTACATAACTCCTTTTCTTACCTATCCCATCTCTTATATCATAGTCACCGGCAATGGCATCCTGCTCTCTATCATTTTGAGTATGAAGAAGAACACCTAGTTTTTTACTAGTGATACCTTCTTCAAAACTAGTTTCAGTGTTGTTATCTATGCCATCATCCTCATACTCATCACTGGAAGCATATAAGCTATCAAGGGAATCTCTTGTTTCTTCCATGAGGGGATCTTGAATACCCTCAATGGCAGAAGAAGATCCAATGTCTTTGATCCAGAGCTCACCATTCTCAAATGTGAGCTACCTAATACGCAAGCTTACCAAATTTAAACTTGAAATATCACTTTGATGTGGATGCATCAACCCTTCCACAATGACACCCAAGCTACTCTCACCTAGTTTAGTACAGTTTATAGCCTCATATGGGTGGACCAACAATACCACTCCATTACCAAGTTTTGTAATCTAATGCCAGCCCAAAGGATGACTCTTTTCTCTTTCCAACTCGCTCTATCTATCAATCCGTCTTCTTGACCAGCAAGAAAATCCTCATCTATTGTGTGAGATTTTCCTCTGTCCATAACAATATTATGCAATGGCCATTTGATGATGCTTCCAACTGCTTGAGACATGGTTCTTGAATTCATTGTGACAAATGGAATCAAGAAGGTGTTATCAAAACTTTTTAGTACATGTATCGCCACACATGTTGTGCCAGTCAATTCAAAACCACAATGTTGAGATGCATCAGTGGAATCAATAACCCCACGAGCTTTCCTTGTGGAACCATCAACAAGAAACATTGAATCACCTTGTTTTGGACCCTGCAGTTTTTTAGAAAATCAAGAGATATCAGTAAAATTGTATGTTTGAACATAGAACTCAAAATTTAATGCATTCCCAAGATACACTCCCAATTTTCGCAAAAAGCTTGCATCCCATTCAATTAAGAAAATCTACACTGAGTCAATCCATGGAGGATGGTAGGAGGCTCGAGCTCAAGTTTGAGCCTGTATGTACATCTAAGTGCTAGAAATCTAAAGCTGACAAGAGTTGCAAGATAGGGACTATGTTACATTGCAGAGGCACTTATGGAATTCGATAGGAGGATGGAGCCTTTATGCACATCCAAGTGCTAGAAATATATAGCTCACAAGAGTTACAAGATGGATCTCGAGTTATATTGAATCAACCCATGTGGGATGGTGTCAGGACACGGGTCCTGTACCCTAAGAACTAGGCTAGGCAAGGACTACAGACAAGGGCCGGGCTAGGCAGTGTGGACAGGGGATCCGTCTAGGGCAAGGGGCTAGGAGCCCACCTATAAAGGGAGGTTGGGAGGAGGATCCAGGAGAGCCTAGTTGCCTAGTTTCTTACACTGGTATCAGAGCTCAGGGAAGCAGAGCTATGGAGGAAGGGGGCCTTGCATGGCTTGTGCATCTCTCTCTCCATCTCTGTCTCTCTCTCTCGATCAAAGCAGAAGGCAATCTCTCTCTTGCGAGTTATGGAGGGTGTGGCTCTCACGTTTGGGGAGTTTTTTGCATGTCTTCCATGAGGAGGAGAAAGGACAGGCATGGCCAAGGGCCTTAGGAAGAAGAAGGAAGGCCATGGAGTTCTTGGCTTGGACTTGCATGCTACATGAAAACCGGGTCGAAATTCACGGCGTGTGCAGAGGTGCTTGACAAGTCGAGGAAGAGGTCGAAGACCCACATGCACAGAGGCTTGGGCCGAGAAGAGAGCCGAATTCGGCCTCCACCAAATCAGTCCAGGGCGGGCTCGGTAGGGTCGCAAGGCCATAAGGAGTAACTCCCGACACAGGGCCGGGGCTGGGCGAGCTCTACAGGGGATGCAATACCCTCCTCCATGTAGTCAGTGCATCAGTTTTGCCATCGCTCAGAGTAAGCGACTATATAAAGAAAATTTTTTCGTTTTTTTTTTTTAAGGGCACCCACTCCATGTTAAGCGGCAAGATCCATGCGAAGTGCCAAGAGCAACCAGTTGTGGGCACACACCCTTCATGATTCTAGGATCTCGGTTAGCTCAGGATACGAAGCCGTTGAGGTTCCGAAAGACACGAAGTAGTTTGAGGTCTATGGTATGTGGCCTTCCATGGTTTGCCTCGATGCAATCATGCATGACTGCATGCTCATGCAAGGCACTGGCCATGGTTGCATGACATAGTCCAAAGTCAATTTCCCAGCAAGTAGCAAAGTCTCTTTCGCATTTCTACTTTTTATTTGTGTAAATTGTCACAAGTTGTAGAAATTTCAAGCAAGAAGCCGAGAAGGCGCATCGGCGTGAGTATTTACTCATGCAAGTTCAAGAAGCCGGCAAGTCAGGTCGGTATAAGTTCGTAATATGGTATGCAGACTCTTTTGCATTTGTTTCGGTAAATTTTTTGGAACATATCGCATCGCTATGTCATGCAGCATCCGTGCGTACCCTTTACGCCGGCAAAGCACAAGCACGACTTGTGACAATTACCATAAGTGCCAAAATTTGATTGGTTTAAATATTGGAATCAAGCAAGGCTTGAGAACCAACCGCCTTGCTCCGCAGCATGGGTTCACGAGTGGTTCCCTTTTGATGCAAAAGTATAGCCAATCTGCCATGTTTTGTAATCTCAAGGAGATTAGCACATCCTACTGCTTGACTTGATGCAGGAGGCATGTTGTTCGGCATGGCCGACTCCTTGTCATTATTTCTAGCCGTTGCCAAAGGATGCTTGTCACACACTCTTAGCTCATTTCAGTTGAAATTCCTCGACAAGGTTGATTCTTTTTGTCATGCTCTCTGCCTGTCAACAACCGCCTCCGTTGGCTATCAGAAAGGCTTCAAGTTAGGCATCTTGCATTGAGACTCCCACGTTTTGCATATGCTATGAGCATACAAACTTGGAAGGAATTTGGTAATCTGCTTGTAGGTTCTTTCATTACATGCCAGATGGATGTATATGATACAAGAGACGTATATACATACACGCGACAACTCTCTCTCGTGTAGCAGACTAGGCTATGAGCCGTTATGGAACAAGTTCTTCTCCATCAAAATTCCAGGATGACTGGTTACAACGGGATACCCACGTGAGCCTGATTTTAAATTTGTTTGTTTTTCATGTTTTCATTGGAAAACGTTGTCTGTTATGTAAAGCAAAGTGCTTTCACAAATTCACATGAAGCAAGGCTTCTCACGCGTGCCACGATATTGCCCATTCACTTGGCATCAACGGCATTGGCACGCCATTTTGGGAAAATGTAACCATTACAATTTGCTCCCATTTTATGTGTGGCAACAACACGTTATGATGCATCGCTCCCAAGGCAGACTCTGCAAAGGCACTTATGGTTTCGGCTCTCCTGCTTGAGGCTATTATAGTAGCCAAGGGCTCACAATTTTTCATGCACGGCATGCTAACCGGGTGGCATGAATTCCACCAATTCATGGATTGCGCTTCCGCTATCACACTCGCAACTCGGTCAAGGACAGACTAAGTGATGGATTCTTTAAAATGTTTTTTTTTTGTTGTTGCTGTTAACACAACACCACTAAACAAATTTTGACTTGATTCCCAGGCAAAGTGCCAATGCCAAGTCATCCTCATACAATCACGACCCCTACAAGGTAGAAGGGTCGGAATGAGTTTTATGTTTTTCTATTACCTCTCTCGATGAGAGAGTCATACCAGAAAATTGTGGATTGCTTATACGATAAGCTACAAGTCAGGCATAAGATGCGTCAGGGCACACAGCTTGGGTACACACTCTATAACCTTAAGGAAAGTTCCTCATCCCAGCATGTTCTTCTTTTTCTTCTCTCTCTCTCTCTCTCTCTCTCTCTCTCTCTCTAAGGGAATAATATACCAAGCTCTTGATACATATTCTGCTCGTGAGTCAGCTTGAGCCAAGGTGCTCTAACTCACAGCTAGCACATGCTTAAGATGCTACTCAAATTATTCTTCATTGGTTCGTCGATTGAACACTATTTTGCATAAGGGTAAACACTATTTTGATAATCTTCAACTCACAGCAGCTGATCTCTACAAGAAAGTCTAGATGTAGCAATCAGTTGCGACAGCATGGCTGTCCATAAGAGCTCGGCAGTTCACTTGTGTGGATCTCCTGCTCTCTCTATAGCACTATAGAGTGTCTATGGACATACTGTTTTGGGGTAAGACCCGACGGGTGATTGCTACATCACCCCATAGGCATTAAGGATCACAGTTTGATCTGCATTGAGGATCACCTTTGATCTCTCCCAGTTATACTTTCAAGGAAAGAATTCTGCAATCTACCACGCGGTAGCAGACAAAAACACTTTTCAAGTTGATTCCAATCAACCTGTACACAGTTGACTATGTTGGTTACCGTTATCTGCTAGTTGAGCAGTCTCTACAAAGAGTCTTATCAAGGGGTTTGACTACGTAGATTCTAATCCAAGAGCTTGGATTGCAAAGGCAACACCCAGACTTCCCAGTGCAATGTTGTTTGTTTTTTCAGGTAGGGGACGTGCTCCTCTCCATTTGAATACGGGGAAGTGAACATTACGTTCAAATCTCCAGGTATGCATCTATTGATTTGGTGTTATTCCATTTTTAGTATGCTTTGCTTGGTTTTTCAAGACATATAAGTACGCTTGAATGTTACAGAGTCATGCCAAGGGCATGTCGGCACAAAGTATTTCGGGCCAAGTATCCAATCTATCTTTCTGCCTTATGCTGTTACGAACCTACTTGTAGGGTTCAATTTGGCACATGTTGTCACATGGGAACAACATGGTCTAGGAACTCAAGGAGTTCGGTTTAGCCAGTGTGTAGCAATGAATGAGGGTCCCGCTCACTCCCGTCGTAGAGTGTTTACAGTTACCTCCACCCACAAGTACATCTTGTACTTGAAGGATGTTTTTTTTACACATCCTTATATGAGACATATTCCACATGTGGAGAATATGAGTCTCTGGACTGAGACTGGCGCCATTATGTCAATTATGTGTCACGACAAAGTCCCTAGGTGCTGGTCACATCTGTTTTCTAGACCATTTTTAGCACGACGTATCAGGAGCAATTTCGTGGCCAGAAATTGTCGGATACTTAGAATGACTTGTTAAGATACAAGTACTGCTAAACAACATTACAGATGGTTGTTTATACATATAGCAAGGCTATAAGCTATTAATGAAAAAGTTTCATTGTTTGTATCTAGAAGTGATCAATGTTTCACCTTTTATTGTGATTCAGATGTTTCAACAAGGTTTGCAAAAGATTGCAACTAAAAGTATTTAGTTTCTTTTCAGAACTATTTACATTCCTTTTCTTGCGTGATAGGCGCATCACATTTGCCATACGTATTGGCAAGCATCATTATGGATATACAGGTTCGGTTAGTTTTTTCTAAATGCATGCACACTAGGTGTTATGGGCCCTAGTGTTTAGCAAGGGCTGATTTGGAACGGCATGCATATTCCACAGATTGTTGCTTATGAAGCATTTTGCACTCTATGTGCACTATCTCTCTGAGATGACTTTTGGATCCACTAAATCACCAACAGAGGTCATGGCTCGGTTTGGGACGTTTGTGGATTTTTTTCAAGTTAACCACGATGGTTATTTCGGACATTGTTGATTCTTCACCAATATTAAACACTACTGTGATTTCCCGTTTACCAGTCATCTAGGACGACTGTCTGTAAACCGTGAGGAAAACACACCTCAGTACTGTCAGTTATCCAAGGGGATATGCATATTACAAAGATTACAAAGAGTAATCTTGTGCTAAAGGATCTGCTAAGAGCATACGTTAACACAACGCATTTCTAAATAGATGATTTTCTCCCTATTCTAGAATTTGCTTAAGTACGATTTTTGACTTTGAACACCTCTTGTGGTGGGGTTGGAGATTGTGTCAATACTTTCATACGTCAAGGACTTACCAGGTGTGCTGACAGAGTACGTTGGCACGTAGCCTTCATTAGGGACAAACATGTAACAGACTTTTCAAGATACTCAGGCGAGTAGGAAATCTGTCTCACAATTGCATGGAAAGTTACGCCAAGGTTTCCTTGCATTATTCCAGTACCTTGAGAAGATCTGAAAACTGGTTATGCCTTTGGACAACTCTTACTTGTGGTTACTCCTTTACAGTACTCACGTGAGTTATAAATGGAGTTACCGTTTAAACCCAAGTGACTCTTAGTTGTGGTTACTCCTTTACAGCACTCAAGTGAGTTATATATGGAGTTACCATTTAGACCCAAGTGGTTGCAAACGGACAACAATGTTGAAAATCAAGATATTCCTCTTGGTTTCATTGCACCTCCTCACTACACCAATTATCGGTCATACAGACAACTGGCTCACTTATGGGACGTCAATAACGAGAACATCAATATTCTTAAGAAGAAGTTTCCCACTTTTGTTTTCGAGGATGAAAACTCTTCTTTAAGGGGGGAGTAATGTCAGGACACGGGTCCTGTACCCTAAGAACTAGGCTAAGCAAGGACTACGGACAAGGGCCGGGCTAGGCAGTGTGGAGAGGGGATCCGTCTAGGGCAAGGGGCTAGGATCCCACCTATAAAGGGAGGTTGGGAGGAGGATCCAGGTGAGCCTAGTTGCCTAGTTTCTTACAGATGGTAGGAGGCTTGAGCTCAAGTTTGAGCCTAAATGTACATCTAAGTGCTAGAAATCTAAAGTTGAAAATAGGTCCAAGATGGAGCCTAAGTTACAATGCCAGAGCATAGATGAAGCCTAAATGTAGATCTAAGTGCTAGAAATCTATAGCTTAAATTAGTTGCAAGATGGATCTCAAGCTATATTAAGTCAACCCATGGAGGACAATAGGAGGCTCAAGCTCAAGTTTGAGACTAAAGGTACATCTACGTGCTAGAGATATAAAGTTGACAAGAGTTGCAAGATGGAGCCTCAGTTACATTGAGGCACCCATGTAGTTTGGTAGGAGAGGCTTAACTGATGTTGGAATCTAGATTTACATCTGTGCTAGAAATCTAAAGATGAAAAGAGTTGCAAGATGTATCCCAAGTTACATTGAATCAACCCATGGAGGATGGTAGGAGGCTCAAGCTCAAGTTTGAGCCTTGATGTATACATAAGTGCCAAAAATTTGAAGACGACAAGAGTTTCAAGATAGATCCCAAGCTACATCAAGTCACCCATGGATTTTAATGGAATGTTTAAATTGATGTTGGAGCCTAGATGTACATCTATGTGCTAGAAATCTATAGCTAGCAAGAGTTTCAAGATGGAGTCCAAGTTACATTGAATCAACCCGTGGAGAATGGTAGGAGGCTCAAACTCAAATTTGAGCTTAGAGTATTTATAGTATTTAGATGTACACCTAAGTGTTGTACATACATAGCTAAAAAGAGTTTCACAAAGCCAAAGTTTTATAGAGGCAAGCATGGAATTTTGTAGGTGGCTCGATCTCAAGTTTGAGCCTGAATGTACATCCAAGTGTTAGAAATCTATACTTGTCACACGGGTTGCAAGATGGAGCCCAAATTAAATGGAGGCACCCATGAAATTTGGTAGAAGGCTCAAACTCAATTTTGAGCATAGATGCACATTCAAGTGTTAGTAATCTACAAGCAACAAGAGGTGTGAGACAAAACCCAAGCTATGTTGAAGTAGCCTTGAATTTGGAAGCAGACTCAAATTGAAGTTTGAGCTACATTATACATCTAAAGAGTTGTAAGGTGGAGCCAAGGTAATGATGAGCTTTACATCAAACCTAAGTTTCCTTGAATGACCTATCAAAAGAGTTGGAGCTTACAAGAAGGTGAGGCTTCAAAGTAGTTGCATGAGTGGCTCAAACTTAAGTTCGAGCTTAGTTAGTCATATAGTTTTCTTTTAGGATATGACATTAGTTTGATTATAGGTATCCTTGGAGATTATGCTAAAACAATTGAGCCTTGATGGACATTCAAAATACAATGAGGTTTTTTTCTCAGTTGTTTATGTGTAAATCGAGTCTTGGTGTTTTACGTGTTGTAGCAGGAAAGTTTTACATGCAAAAGGTGCCACAAAATTGGTTAATCAAGAGGGTTGTTGGAGGCGGGTCCCTCACTCATTGATCCTAAGAGGTTTTAGCCAAGGGAAGTCAAAACTATGTCCAACTTGTGAGTATTATTTTCCAAAAACTCTAAAAAAACTAGTTCTAGACACCCCTAACTTCGTTGAATTTTTTGACCCCTTAAACATCGTTTTTTTGAAAACTGTTCATAGGTTTTATTGAACAATGTTTGTTCACAAAAGGGTTGAGCCGCTCTCAAGCTACAGGCTCATAAAAAAAGTTTTTGCAACTGGACTCCGTATGTGAAAGTTATGCTGATTTTTGTGAAAAGTTTTTTTTCACTTCTTTTAACCATTATGAAAACCATTAGTTTTGGTCCACACATGTGAGTTTGCTAATCTAACCTTGGTAGGTTGGTGGGAAAATCTATTAAAGACTTTTTAATGCTTTTGAAACCTTCTATATTATAATAGGTTTGGATTTTCTCACAAACAGTGACGAATTTGACGACGGCACGACAGGTGAGATTCTTTACTCTCGCATCTCCTTGCCCTCTGCGCATCTACTTGCGGACCCACAAGGCTCTTTCTCACACCTCTACAACTCTCTCTCTCTCTCTCTCTCTCTCTCTCTCTCTCTCTCTCTCTCTCTCTCTCTCTCTCTCTCTCTCTCTCTTCCTCTTCTACATTAAAATAGGGTTTGGATTTTTTTGCAGATAGTGAAAAAATCAACGACGACGTGACAGGTACGGTTCTTTACTTTCCCATCTCTCTCTCCTCTATGTATTTATTGGCAGTCCCAAAACGCTCTACAGTAACTCTCTCTCTCTCTCTCTCTCTCTCTCTCTCTCTCTCTCTCTCTGTGTGTGTGTGTGTGTGTGTGTGTGTGTGTGTGTGTGTGTGTGTGTGCGTGTGTGTGTGTGTGTCTTTCTCTTTTTTATTGCAAGTGAAGATCTGATATAGTAGTGGTATCCAGATTTGAAATTTGAATTTCAAATTTAAAAGGCTTATCCAGGTGCACCTCTTTGTCTCTCTCTTGTGTGTGTGTGAGAGAGATATCTTCTTCTAATCTTTTTGTGTAATTACCCTCAATTCCTCTTAATCACTCCTTAATCTCTTCTAATCTCTCTGTATAATCTCCCTTGCCTCCTCTCAATCACTTCCTCCCTTTCTCTTAATCTCTCCTAAACCTGCATCAATCGAAATTTCATTCTACTAACCATTGTAACTTGTCTTTTGAGATTACAATCACGGGTCCTAAACTTCTACTCTCCTCTCAGATACTAATCTTTTCCTCTCCTCTAATCTATTGTCCTTTTTCAATTCTGAATGCATCTCAAAAGTCTTCAATCTCATTCTATTAGTTTCTAATCTCTATTTAATCCTCTTCATTAAAGACTACATATACTCATAATTTTTTGCTACCGCCTCCTTGATACACCTATTAAACTCTTTCATTAAGTTAATCAAACTACAACTACATCTAAAATCACGCTCCATAAATTGAAAGTAAGTGGCTATTCTCTAATTAGAGTACTTAATCAATAAGTACTCTAATTAATTGTTTTTAAAGCTATAATTAAGTAATTAATCAATAACTACTTAAAGAAAAAGATAGATAACAACACTTACTTGGTTGGGTACTGAGTGTGACATTTCCACTTGACGTAGATTCTTTGCTTTTGATATTTAGCTCATTTTTGGTGCCTTGTTTCCTTGTTGATAAACTAGAACAATGAGCTGATGTAGCTTAAACCTCACCTTCTAATGCTATTAAAGCACTAGCATATTCCACTCTAGTGTGGCCTCATGAGCTTATTGTGGATATTTTAGCATGATAGTGTTGCCTCATGCAAGCGCTTGAGACTTAACCAAGGCCAGAGCATAATAGCTCTAGGATCGCACTTAAGTTTGAGCCTCAACTACATGTGCCAGTGTAGCACGAGGGTTCCAAGGTAGCCTCATTAGATCCTTGGCTACCAATGGCAAGAGGCTCAAACTTAAGTTTGAGCCGTTCTTAAGTTTGAGACATTCATGTCTATGCTAGTGTAGCGCTATTGTGCAATGCTACCCACATGACATCGTTGAGGATACTATAACACATTTAGGCTCAAACTTGAGTTTGAACTTTAACTTTCTATGCTCCTATAGCAAAGCACTACTATACAAGTCTATCCTCTTGACATCCTTGTAGCTACCAATGGCAAGAGCCTTGCTTGCAGTGTAGCCCTACTATGCAAGGGCAGAGCCTCATGACATCCTTGTGGCTATCAAAGACATGGCAAAATATCTTTAGGCTCAAGCTGAAGTTTGAGTATTTCATACTGTAGCACTAGGGTGAAAGGTTAGCCTTGTAAAATCCTTATAGCTACCAAGGTCATAGAATAGCATCCTTGTGGCAAACAATGGGAAAAGGCTTGCACTTAAGTATAGACCTTGCCTACAAATGTCAGTATAGCACTACGATGCATGTATAGCTCCATGACATCCATGTGGATATCAAAGGAAAAGAAAAACACTTTGAGGCTCGAGCTTAAGTTTGAGCCTCAACTGTATAAGCTATTGTAGCACTAGGGAGTAAGTCTAGCCTCATCCTTTAGAGATACTAATTCCAAGAGGCTCGAACTTAAGTTTGATCCTCACTTGCATAGGCTAGTGTAGCACTAGAATGCAAGGCTAGCCTGATGCCATCCTTGTGGCTACCATGGGTGTAGAATAGCACCTTAGGTTTGAGCCTAAGTTCAAGCCTCATTTTTATATGCTAGTGTAACACTAGGATGCAAGGATTTCCTCATGACATCCTTGTGTCTACTAAGGGTAAGAGGCTCGAACTTAAGTTTGAGCCTTGCCTACATATGCTAGTATAGCACTAGCATGAAAGTCTAGCTTCATGACATCCTTGTGGATACCAAGGGAACAGAACAACACCTTTAGGTTCAAACTTAAGTTTAAGCCTCAATTGCATATGATAGTGTAGCACCAGTGAGTAAGGCTAGCCGAGGGATATGCTTGTGGCTACTTAGGGAAAGAGGCTCGAACTTAAGTTCGAACCTCGCCTACATATGCTAGTATAGAAAGTCTAACTTAATGACATCCTTGTGGATATTTAGGGAAAGCGGCTCAAATTTAAGTTCGAACCTTGCCTACATATGCTATTGTAGCAAGGCTAGCTTAATGACATCCTTGTGGCTACTTAGGGAAAGAGGCTCGAACTTAACTTTGAGCCTTGCCTACTTATGCTAGTATAGCAAGTCTAGCTTAATGACATCCTTGTGGCTACTTAGGGAAAGCGGCTCAAATTTAAGTTCGAACCTCACCTACATATTCTATTGTAGCAAGTCTAGCTTAATGACATCCTTGTGGCTACTTAGGGAAAGAGGCTCGAGCTTAAGTTCGAACCTTACCTACATATGCTAATATAGCAAGTCTGCCTTGAACTTAAGTTTGAGCCTCAATTGTATATGTTACTTTAGCACTAGGGTGTAAGGTTAGCCTCATGACATCTATGTGGCTACCAATGCCAGTAGGCTCAAACTTAAGTTCGATCCTCACTTGCATATACTAGAGTAGCACCAGCATTTAGGGCTTGTTGCTACCAAGGGCATAGAAGAACTCCTTTAGGCTCGATCTTAAGTTCAAGCCTCAAGTGCATATACTTTAGCACTAGGATGCAAGGCTTGCCTCATGACATCCTTGTGTCTAGCCTTATTTGCATATGCTATTGTAGCACTAGGGTGTAAGGCTAGACTCAAGACATCCTTGTGGCTACTAGAGGCAAGAGGCTTGAGGTTAAACTCGAGCTTCACCTAGATATGTAAGTATAGCACTATCATGAAAGTCTAGATTCACTAAGTCCTTTTAGGATTCCTACAAGAATAGAAAAACACTTAGGATTGAACTTAAGTCTAGTCTCATGGCATCCTTCTAGTTACCAATGACAAGAGGCTCAAACTTAAGTTTGATCCCCACTTGCATATTCGAGTGTAGCACTAGCATGTAAGGCTAGCTTGATGACATATTTGTGGCTATCAAGGGCATAGAATAGCACCTTTAGGCTCGAGCTTAAGTTCGAGCCTCAAGTGCATCATGGAATAAAAAATCACTTTTAGCTCAAGCTTAAGTTTGAGCTTCCTCTCCATATGCTAATGTAGCACTAGGGTGCATGCCTAGCCTCATGACATCCTTATGGCTAGAAAAATCATAGAGCTTCACTTTTAAGCTCAAATTTAATGTAGCACTAACTTGCAAGACTACTCTCATGACATCCTTGTGGCTAGCAAGGGTACAAAACAACATCTTTTGGCTCAAACTTAAGTTCGAGCCTCGCCTACACATGCTAGTGTATTTTTTAAATGTACTATTTAACTTAAACATATGCTCCTTTTTTAGATTCTAATATTATTCTTTTTTGTTTTTTCAGGAATGGAGGCTTTCAATGTACCAAGTATACCAGAGCAGGGTGCACAAGTCTTCACACTCAATGTTCTTGGAATGTCCACTCACGCCAAAAGTACTGCTCCAAGAATAAAGGTTGACAAGACCTTTGAATTGACAAAAGAAAAAGGAGTGAAGTGGTTTTTGGATACCTATGATATAGATGCAAACTACAAAGGTGACATCCATCTATATTTGTCACAAGGTGATATGAAATATGGAGACATGGGGATTGTTGTGGGTCTCAAAGATGATGTGGATGCAACAACAATGCCATGATTTGCATGTAATGTGCTACCTATTGGAGAGACCACAAAGGAAAACAAGTTTTGCTTATCATTGGGCACTTTTCATGTAGCAGACATAAAATGTTAGCAAACTAGAAAAAGGAAATTATATTGTAAAATTAGGATTGAAGATCTCCAGCTTCACTAATCAAGAAGACTCGGGTGTGGACTGTGTGGAAGACCTAGTGAAGGCAGTGAAACATGCAAAGAGAGTCTTGAGCTTACCAAAGAAGATTGTACCTGCAAAGAAACCAATAGGGGCACTATCTAAGAAATTTGTGGAGAAGGCAGGGAAAGCCATAGTTAGGAGTGCACTTGCAACATCAAGAGGTGCCCTTGCAAGCGCTTCAACACATACAGATAAGATCACTTCCACCATTAATTTAGAGGAGCAAGAAGGTTCACAAGAGCAAGATGCACAAGGACTCAAAAGAAAAAGAAAGGCAAAGGATGATTCTACTCTTGAGGAAGATCAACAAAAACTAGCAAAGAGGAAGATGAAAAAGAGTGCAAAAGAAAAAGAGGTTTTTGAAGAGGAGTTGATGGACATGGAAACTCCATCCAAAGATAACAAGGCACTGACCTCCTTAGAAATCAAGAAGGGATTCTATCCTTTTGGGATTAATGAAGTCTTTAGCATTGACCTGACAAGTTGTTTTCCTGCTCCATCAAACTATGTGTACAGAAGATTATTAATCTAGATTGGGTCAAGATTTTGACTTTAGAATTCATTCAAGAACCAAAGCAAGAGGAGATACTGGCAATTTTGATGCCTTGTGATCCTTCCAAAAAAAATCCTCTTGGCAAACTTGCCAAAGAGGATGTTCGCAATGTTGATTATTGGATCATCTCTGGACAACACTCCATTAGTGCTGCAAAACGTTTGCAAGGTGCAAACGTTGCAAAGGTTACCCCTCAATTGCGTCAACAATTTGAATATAGATGATCAAAAATTATTCTCAATTGCCCACCAAAGATCTCTCATGAAATCTCCAAAGATGCGAATCTATGTGTTGCAATGTCAATGCAAAAGGAGCCATTTCTTGACCAACTTATGCAAGCACGAGCACAATGGCATGCAAATGGTTGTCTTTCTAATCCACCACTTGCTGTCAACCAAACCAAGAAGGACTTTGAGGCTTGGAAGGTACTTGTTTGATTCTTTGAAAACATGGATGTGAGTCTTTTTAATCAATATCTATTTGTAAACTGGAGTCTATCATAAGCTCAAGCAAGACCTCCATGTGCTCAATTAGAACTTAAAGTGAGGTTTTAACTTAAGATTTAGTGTCAGTTGCATATGAGTCTATAGCACTAACAAGCGAGGCTCGAACTTAAGTTTGAGTCCCACTTACATATACCCATGTATTTTGGACTTTTCATAGATGTGTGTGAGCATATTAAGAAACAATTTAATCTAGCTAGCCTTGAACTTATTAAGTATGCGTCTCCAAGTTAGAGCCTTGTCAATATTGATGTTGGAATTTCCAATTTTGCAGACCTTTGTTGAGACAACAGAGCACACACTTCAAAAGGGATTTGTCAAGACCGACTTGCATTTGCTTCTATGTGATGAGCAGATATGGAAGAATTGGGTCAAGATAATGAGACAATATTCTCAAGGCTTGATATCAAATACAAAGGGAGAAATAATTGACGAAGGTTCCCACAAAAATCCTAAATTTCTAACCATGAAGGGTGGTCAGATTTTACAAGCACCTGGCACAGCAACACTAGCACCTACATTGTTTAGGTGCATTTTAGTCCTCGAGAGTAGAGAAGTTCTTGAACTACAAAATGCAATCCTGGACAAAACCATCTTGATAAAGAAAGGCAAGCATACCCCTCATAGAATGGACATGGATGAGATGGCTTGGAAGCTAAAAACAGATTGAGTGTTGAAAGAAGCAATAATATCATTCTTCTTTGGTTTGACAAGCGAAAATTTATTTTGGGAGCAAGTTTCTGAGAAGTACAAGCTAGGAGATCATGAGTACAATCAAATGACGAGCTATAGCCAGTACTATGTCAAGGACTCCCTCAACAGAGAAAAGAAGACTCCACCCTCACTTCCAAAAAGTGTAGTAACTCTCCTCAATCATCTTTATACAGCTAATATGGGCATAATATCTCAAGATGAGTCTATTCCATGGAGAATCAAGGGGGTGGGCTTTGATACGGGGAAGATCAAAGACTTTTGCAATATAGAGCATGTACCATTTCAAATGGTTGTCTTAAATCTTCATGGTACTAAAGAAAAGCTCTCTATAGATTTCTTTGCAAATTTGGAACTCAATCTAAACACATTGTGCTAGTGTGTTTCTTAGACTGTAGAGTGCGCAGGTGATGGAGAAGGTAGAAAAGAATACTACACACACACACCAACACACATCGAGACACACACACACACACAATCGTTACCCTACAGCAACAGCCATTCAGCGAGCTGCTCTTCTCTTCTTCACTTTGAACTATTATCCAAAGTATATTTACAACATAGTATAGTCAGTGTCCAGCCGCCCATAGCACAATGGACATATTCTTTAACATCATATTCTTTAACACTCCCCCTCAAGCTCAAAATGAGCTTGCATATGATGGATTCCCGATGCTTCACAAAAGTAGCAAAACTTCTCCTTTCCAAGATCTTTTGTGAATATATCCGCAACTTGATCATTTGTCTTCACATACAACAAATCAATCTCATTTGCCAAAACTTTTTCTTTAATGAAGTGATAATGTACCTCAATGTGTTTAGTGCGAGCATGGTAAACAGGATTCTTTGCCAACATGATGCTGCTAATATTGTCACAATATATAATGACACTGTCAAGATAGTCAAAACCAAAGTCTACCATAAGTACTCTCAACCATGACTCTTCACATGTTGCCAAAGCTGTTCCACGATATTCAGCTTCTGTACTTGATAATGCTACAGTTGATTGCTTCTTGCTACTCCAACTTATCATACCATTGTCAATGGAAAATGCATAACCACTTCTAGATCTTCTATCGATAAAATCTCCTGCCCAATCTTCATCTATGTAACCATAAAGACAAAGCATTCCATAACTGACAGTGGCTTTCACATATCTCATAATCCGTCTCACTGCATCAAGATGACTTTTACATGGATTTTGCATGAATTGACTCACAACACCCACTGCATAACTCAAATCTGTCCTTGTTATTGTCAAGTAAATAAGGCTTCCAACCATCTTGCGGTACATAGTGACATCCTCAATGTAATGTCCATCATCAAACAACTTCACATTTTGATCAAGAGGTGTATCAACCGGTTTGCATGTTGTCATTCCAATAAGGCTTCCAACCATCTTGCGGTACAGAGTGACATCCTCAATGTAATGTCCCTCATCAAACAACTTCACATTTTGATCAAGAGGTGTATCAACCGGTTTGCATGCTGTCATTCCATACTTCTCAAGCATATCCAATGCATATTGTCTTTGCATCATCCAAATTCCTGATAATGTATTGACAATTTCAATTCCCAAGAAATATCTCAACTCACCAAGGTCCTTCATGTTGAATTCTCTCAACAAACTCTTCTTAACATGCAAAATTTGCTCATCATGACTTCCAGTGAGAATCAAGTCATCAACATAGATAACAATAACGACGATCTCTCCATAAACATGCTTCAAAAACAATGAGTGATCAACAGTAGACTGTTTAAATCCAATCTTCTTCAAGAATCTGGTTATCTTTTCACACCAAGCTCTAGATGCTTCCTTCAAACCATACAATGCTTTCTTCAACTTACACACATAATATGGAAACTCTGGATGTTGATAACCCTCTGGCTGTATCATATAAACTTCTTCTTCCAAGTCACCATTCAAGAATGCATTATCCACATCCATTTGCCGTAACTTCCAACCAAACATACTTGCCATTGCTATCACCAATCTGATTGTTGTCATCTTTGCAACTAGACTAAATGTCTCATCATAATCAAGACCTTTTGTTTGTGCATAACCTTTAGCAACAAGCCTCGCTTTGTATCTTTCCACACTACCATCTGATTTGCACTTGACTTTGTATACCCATCTTGAACCAATTGCTTTCTTTCCACTTGGCAAGCGAACCAAATCCCAAGTGTCATTCTTCACAAGAGCATCTATCTCATCATCCATAGCTGACTCCCATTCTGATTTTCCAATTGCCTCTTGAAAATGTGTAGGCTCTTTATGTTGCACACGTGAAACCATGTATGCATAATGTGTACGCATGTAACCGTTGTATGTCAATCTATCAACTGGATAACGCACCCTCTCTGATCTTCTCAATTGTGGTGCACTCTTCTCTTCAACTCTTGCATATGGGGGTACATATTTCTCAATATGATTACTGTCAGGTGTCCTCAAATGTGGTAAACCATGCTCTTCATCGAAGCTTTCATCTCCAGAACTCTCTTCAACCACTTTCTTCTTGCCTTTCTCGTCTTGCTTCTTATCTCGCAAATGACCGCTCCATGGGTTGACACTTCCTGTACTCTCCTTACCCATATGTGGTCCTGAAATAGTTCTTGTTGATGGTCCTAGCTTATCAACAACATGACGCACATTCTCTTGCTCTTCATACTCATCTTCTATCATCACTGGCTTTGGTTTATACCATGGTTCATGCTCACAAAATCTGACATCTCTACTGACATAAACTTGTCTTGTCGTAGGATCATAGCACTTGTAACCTTTCTTTTCAACTGGATAGCCCAAGAATATACACTTCACTTCCTTTGGCTCCATCTTCTTTCTTGCTTCATTTGGCACATGAACATAGCAAACACATCCAAAAACTTTCATGTAGGAAACTGTTGGCTTGATCCCATAAAGTCTCTCATAAGGTGAAATTTCATGAATGGCAGCAGTTGGTGTTCGATTCATAATGTGTACTACTGTATGAACTGCTTTAGCCCAATATGTTAATGGCATATTCATCTCATTCATCATGGCTCTTGCAATCTCTGCTATGACTCTATTCTTTCTCTCAGCAACTCCATTTTGTTGTGGTGTGTATCTGCAAGTAGTTTGTCTTCTTATGCCTTGTTCACGTAAGTAATCATCGAAACTGTATGACATGTACTCTCCCCCTCCATCTGTACAACCATTCTCTTTCTCAACCATAACTTTGAACTCCAAGAATACCTCAAATGCCTCTGACTTTGCCTTTAGAAAGTAAACCCATGTCATTCTGCTATAATCATCCGTGAATGTGATAAAATATCGACAACCATTTGGTGTAGCATGATCACAAGGTCCCCAAATATCTGAATGAACAATTTTAACCTATAGCGACAAACTCATCCTCTTCTAGCTTCTCTTTTTTGTCAAACCATTCACCATGATATGTCATATGATTTGTGGCACCACTATCTAAATACCAATCATCTATATGATGTGGCTCAACCATGCTTCCAACAACTTGCTCCATAGGAAATAAATGTCCACTTGATCTATTGTCATATATATTTTGATCATGAGGATTGTATCCAGCAAAGTTTCCTCCATGTCTACCATAACCTCGGTCTCTTCCACCACGATCACGATTTTGATTTAGCCTTGCGTAACATTCTCTTTCAAAGTGACCATCAATGCCACATCTGTTACAATATCCATCTCTTTGAGGATGTACAAATCGTCCACCTCCATGTCCACGAGTTCGGGCTCTCCCCCTGCCTCTTTGGCTATAATCATTGTAACTTTGACTTTGTTGATTTTTCCATTGACCTCTTCGAGCATTGTTTCCACGACCATAGTTTCCTCTTCCACCTCTATTGTTTCCACGACCTCTAGAGTGCAAAACCTGATCTCTGGAATTGTTATTTGATGTAGAAGGACCTGACTTGCCTAACTTCACCTCTTCTTGCAAACAAAGGTTTACTAACTCTTCAAAATCAGGCATGTGTCCTCGAACAAATATAGATGTATCCAATGACTTGTATTCCGGTCCCAAACCATTCAATGTCACTGAAACTAAGTCATCATCTGGAACTTCAACATTAATGCTCGCAAGATCTTCCTGTATTTGCTTTATCTCTGTCACATAATCTGATATGGATCTATTTCCTCGCCATACACAATGTAACCTTTGCTTCAAGTGAACTTTTTGTGGTTCTGTATTGGACCTGTTCATTCTTGCTAGTATCTCCCATGCTTCCTTTGGAGATTGAGCCTTCTTCACATGTGGTATAAAGAAGTCACTAATGCATAGTGAAATCCAATGCATCACTTTCCTTGAATTCTCGATCCACTTCTTGTAAGCTTCTACTCCTGCTTGCCATGTTTTATGTGCTTCAACATTCTCTCTATTTGGTTCCAAACCAACCTCGGGACACTCTTGTTCACCTGTAATGTAATCCCATAAACCTTTGCCCATGATATAGTTATCCATCCTGTAAGACCATATGCTATAGTTCTCTCTGGTCAGCTTCTCTCCAACAATCTGTGTGACTTGAGTTGAACTTTCTGCCATCTTCACTCTCTCAATTTCTTCCAAAGGATTTTGATAAACTTTCAGCAAAGTTTCGTTTGTATTTGGACAATATCTCAAGTGACAATCTCAACCAAAGTGCTCATAAACACTGACAAAAAATCTCTCACTGCCAAGGGAAAATCCACTGACTCACTTTGCCACAGACTGACTCAGTAATATGCATAAATACTCTAAAACAATGTCCACATGGACCTGTATGCAAATGCAATCCATACGCTGTCCTGTACCACATATCCATACATCCACCTTCTTCCCATAGTCGTAAACGACATATGAGGTCTTTCACGGGGCCAGTCGGGGGTTCGCTCCAGTACCTAATCCACCTTGCCAAGGTACCAAAGCTCCCAAGGCAAGGCTTCAAAAAACCTCACTCGACCCTCACAAAGGCTGCAGTTTTCCAAAATACATTAACCGCATATCCATACATAACCACAAAGTACTCAATCTAACAATATAACCGCCTCAACTTCTTCCCACAACCTTTCTTACATAGGCGGATGTCCATAACGGACCCACAAGAACCAAACATAATCTTCCATAACACAATGTCATGATGCAAAAGCTCTATGTCGCTCTCCAAAACCTGTGTAAATGCTGAATTCTTCACCTGTAAATCTATTGCCGAGTGCAAAACTGGACATCTCTTATGCTTGTGTGAGCTAGCTGTTTGCTGCAAAAAATTGTAGGTTTTGGAAAATCTGAGTATGCAAATGCGTCCGGAATGCCCAAAAACATAAAGATAGACTCCTGGATCACTGTATTCCGAGTTCGGGTGAGGAAGTTATGACCAAAAAACCTCTCTTTTTTGCTGTTTTTCAAAGCTGCGGAAACTTGTGTATTGATTGTAGCTCCTTAAACTGAGCTCTTATACCACTTTGTAGAGTGTGCAGGTGATGGACAAGGTAGAAAAGAATACTACGCACACACACACCAACGCACATCGAGACACACACACACACACAATCGTTACCCTGCAGCAGCAGCCATTCAACGAGCTGCTCTTCTCTTCTTCACTTTGAACTATTATCCAAAGTATATTTACAACATAGTATATTCAGTGTCCAGCCACCCATAGCACAATGGACATATTCTTTAACATCATATTCTTTAACATAGACATGAACTTAAATTTGAGTCTCACCTCCAAGTGAAATAGGTAGCATGTTAGGTGAGCATCATGTGATCGTGTGTATAGATTTCAACGACAAAAGTCCTTGTCATAGAATCCTACCTCAAAACTTCCAAGTGAAGCTCACAATTTCATATCCTATTGTAGCAATTACATATGTTAAGAAAGAGTCGTAATCTATAACAAGAAACTAAAACTTGGATCGAACTTAAGTTCGAGCCTTGCCTTCGTATGTTAGTGTAGCACTACCATATGAGTCCAGCCTCATGAGCATTGTAGCAAAATAATGTTACAAATAACAAAATACTTATAGATTATGAAGAAAAATGGATCGTACCTTGAAAAATTCATAGATAAGAGGTTTTATAAATAGGCCTTGAGTGCCCATAATATAAAAGGTTTTCACATAGTGAATGATAAAAACTAAAAGGGGCTTAGGGTTTACATTTTAAACTTGAAACATAAGCATAAACTTTGAGACTTAAGTTTTAGGCTTGAAACAAAATCCTAAACTTTGAAACTTAAGCCTTAGGCTGGAGCTTAAGATTAAGCCTCGCTTTCAAATGCACTTTAGGTATCATTCTAGGTGAGCATTTTTTTGTTAATGTGTTAAATGGAGCCTTTCTAGCATAAAACATCTGGGTTAGATGATGGAAATTAAATGGATTCTATGGCTATTGAAAATCCACTATACTATTTCTAAATAGGTAAAATGGCTTTATTCATCTTTCAGATGAAGACAACATAATAGAAGAAGAAGATAACATATCTCAAGCAGCACAAGTGCTACCCACCATTGTTGGAGAGACCCATTTTTATAAAGGTGATCTTGTAGAGCACAAAAGTGATCTTGTAGAACAAACCTCTCAAAAAACTTCAAATGACATGACTAAAGAGAGAAAGAACATGCTACTTATGATTTGAGAGACCCAAATTCATGAAAGCGACATTAGGAATAGTGAAGAGGAGATGGTGGTGGTAGAGCATCAAAGTGATTTTGTTGTGCAAAATTGTCCAAAACCTTCACATGACACTAACAACATGCCTCAAATAGATGAGGATGCGGAGGGTAGTGAGAAGAAGGGTGAAGCCAATGAAGAGCTCCAAGCGACTCTTGCAACCAAGGAAATACAAGAAAAAATTGACAGAGGAACAGGAAAAGCGACACCAAATACAAACAAATTCCCAAGCATTCAAGAAAGGGAGCAAGGGAATGAAGTTGGTGAGAAAAAACAAAGGTACTTATTTTTCCAATGTGATTAGAATAGATATGGCCCTTTTTGGAAGATAATACAAAATTCTATTATGTTGTCTTTGCAAGTGAAATCGACATTCAAAATCAAGGATCCAATGTGCCACAAGTAGAGATCAACGTTGAGAAGCTACGTCCTAATGCAGGAAAATGCAGGCCACTTGGAAGCTTATATCCTTTTGAGAGAGATGGAGATAAACTAGTATTTCAATCTTCCCACATCAATAGAGAAATGCAATCACTTTTAGGAGACATCATTATAGATGAGTATGGGAGTATGAGACATAAATAAACGTGTGCAATCTACAATTGTGTGTTGCAAATATATGGTCCCTTGTTTTGAGATTTATTAGTGCAAAACCTTAAATTGTTATCATTCTTTTGTATCGTATACAGAAAATATTGTTCATGCAATCAGCATGAAGAAACATGCACTCATTCTTGATCTTAATGGAGTTTTACTCAGCAAAGAAGACAAGAGGCATCCATGTACAGATTGTGTCAAAATTGACCTTGGTCACACCACAATTGGTGCTCACCCGGGTTGTTTTGAATTTTTGGATGAGATATGTCAGTACTTTCATGTTGGTATTTGATCCACCATGCTACCAAAGAATGTTTGCACTTATGTGAACACTCTTGAAAAGCATGCACATAAAAAATATCATTTATTTATGGTATGGGAACGAGAAGATTGCTACATCCATAATCTTCAAAAAGTGATAGACTGGATAAGCCTAATGTTGAGGCTATGTTTAAGCCTTTGTTGAGGGTTTGGTGGCAGTGCAAGAATTTATGCAATACAAAGAATACATTTCTCATTGATGATAACCCTTTCAAGGGATGTATTAACCCAAAAGATAACTGCTTATATCCTGAAAGTTTTCAAGGGAGGCTTGACTATCTTCTTTGCAATGAGCTTCTACCATACCTTTTAAATCTAAATAATACAGATGACATTCGATCTGTTATTTTACTCAATTGGTTAGGACAATCTCCAATCACAGAGGTTCATGACCTATTTACAAAGTTTCAAGACATAATGGAAGAATGGGGCTTGTTCAATGCCCAAGCTCTAAGGGAAGATCTTGACAACAATTCAGTCGAAGTGGAAAGCTCATCTTCTGCATCTTCATAGCTACCACTGTGCAATAACAAGTTAAGTTATGTTCAAGAAAGTAGGGGCAAGAAAGTAGTAAACTCCTTATGCAAGGATCCAGTTATGTTGGCATCCAAGTTTGGTGTGCCACTATTATCTTCAAACCAACTGAACTTGTTAAAATTGTCTCACAAAACAAAAAAAATTGAGTGATCTACATGCTATTGCTTATGCTACTAGCTTGGAGTATGGTCGTGGTCATTTCATTAGCGGAGTTGCAGCAAAAGCATACATATCAAAGCTACAAAAGGCCTACTTAACCTTATGGGTAGGACTCACTAGATTTATCAAAAAATATAAAAAATAAAATCAAATTATTATCTAATCTAGCATATTTGTTATTGCAGGTGGATGAAAACAACTAGTAAGGGCTTGGCATGTGCGTTGACTCAATCACCTGGAATGTTCACATACATCTAGAGTGGTGGAAATGTGTTCAGAATATTTTGACCAAAACAATGTGTTGGGCTCTAGTATTCCGGCCAAAACAATGTGTTGGGTCCAATTATTTGAACATGAACCAAATATGTACACTTTTATATTTCATCAACTAGACGTTTTTCAACCTTGGAAAAGAAGTCTCTCTTTTATCTTTGTTGTTGGAGCTCTTTGTACAAGATTTCTTCTGTGTATTAAAGAAAAATATTTTCTTTTGTTGTCTTCTCAAGGTTTAAGTCTATATATCATGGATAAAATAAATAATGCTAGTGCACAGTCTACTAATTGAAAATAATATCTCTTCCATTGACCATCATGCTTCTTTTTTTTAACAAGAGATTTTGAAGCATATAAATTTGATTTCAAATGTACAAAGCATTTACTATTGAGGTGGCACATGTCATTGAGGACTCATAGACCTAGAAGGAAATTGATTCCACCACCCTCGATACTATACAGAAACAAAGAAGAGTATTGATCCTTGAACTCAATGGTGTTTTACTTAAGACCATTGAAATGCAACATGGTGATGTATGCCCAGATTGGGGAAAACATATGCATCTCGTTGAAGAGAGTACAAATGTGTGGCATTTTATTCGCAAAGATGCATTCACTTTCCTTGATTTTTGCATGCAATGGTTTGAGGTGTGGATTTGGAGCACTAATAGATTGCAAAGGACTCGTCATATTCTTGAGTTATGCTTTCCACAACACCTCAAAAATTCAATGTCATAGCAGGACAGGCAGCATGCCAAAAGACAAATCTTCTAATTGGATATCGATTTGTATACCACAAGAACTTGGATGTAGAATGGAGAATTTTCATGATTTGGATGGAAATAATACCTTAATTTTTTACGAGGCTCTTTACAGTGTA
Source organism: Adiantum capillus-veneris (assembly GCF_014529385.1). Taxonomy (NCBI): domain Eukaryota; kingdom Viridiplantae; phylum Streptophyta; class Polypodiopsida; order Polypodiales; family Pteridaceae; genus Adiantum; species Adiantum capillus-veneris. The sequence goes on from NC_140934.1 coordinate 156,151,213, forward strand.
ATGTGGAATATGCCCGAAACCTACTTGATTTTTCCAAAAATGTGGAATCAATCAAAAGAAGAGCTTGAAAGTTTTTTGGAGAGAACAATCACTGCATGGTTACTTGGTTGGATCTATGCAATGGACAAACGAGAGTATACTTGCAATATGTTGGCAAATGAAGCAGCTTGTGATAGAGAGACCTTGTACGTATTGAAGCAATACATGAGAAAACGCGAAGTTTAATGATGTATTTATAGTCATTGTACCTCTTGACATAGTATCATTTCCAAGGATGAGTTGTAAAATACTTGAATCCATGTAAATATGTGAATTGGATTTTATTTTCTATCTTGGTGTTTTTAAACACCACACTATTTTGAGGTCCCTTCAATTCTAAAATTTGTTTTTTATTATTGTAGATTCTTTTCATGAGTGTTGATATAGCCAATTCTTTAACGTTAATGTCTCAAATTTGAGCTGCTGATTCAAAGAACTTTTTCTACATGAATAATGTTGTATATTTCAAATTGAGTTTAGTGCCATGCTTCCCTCATGCTTTTGATGTCATTGTACTTGATGCATATAAGTATGTATTTGAATACCTATATCCCTATAGATATCTGTTAAGGGGTATATGAAACATATAGTGTAACCGTCAATAGATGATAGCTCAAACTACCCAAAAATACTAAGGTTTTAATAGCGTAATAAGAAATGGTACTTGAATAATTCCCAAAACTCCTAAATAGGTCTTAGGGGCAAAAAATAGGGAAAAGCAAGGATTACACACACGAGGGAGAAGCTAAATGAAGATAAAGGGGAGAGACTAAAACTAGAGGATCGGACGCGCCTTAAAAAGGGAGTTGTTTTTGGACCTTTGGGGGAGATACAGAGAATAGCATTTAAAGGGGCAAAAATTAGGGAAAAGCAAGGATTACACACGCCAAGCAGAAGCTAAATAAAGATAAAGGGGAGAGGCTAAAAATAGAGGATCGGGCGCACCTTAAAAAGGGAGTTTTTTTTGGACAGTTGGGGGAGATACAGAGTTTTTTTGGCAGAAATGAAGAAAACTTATGTGCATGAGCAGAGAGTAGCCACACTCTCTCTCTCGGACAAGCATGGAGATAAAGGAAGAGGCCGCAATGTTGCAGAATCCAAGGGCAACTGAAGAAAATTCCCATCATCGTCATCAACTAAAGATTGATTAAATATCCAAAAAAGTTTTGATGCCGTTAACAGCTCACTTAATCTTGTAAAAAGGGAGCTAAACTCCTAGTTTTTAGGGGGATCCGAGGGACGGGGCTGCTAACAGCCCCGCCTTGGCTAACAATTAAGTTATAATCAAGAATTATTCAATTAATGGATGATTATGGTGATTACCAGATCTTTCAGTGTCTCCTATTCTCTCTCTTTCATGCCTCCCACAGCCAGAGGCCCGGTGCCTGCCTCGGCTCATGTTTCAAACACATATCTCTCGACATTCTTGGTGAACTCGACGTGGAACGAGCCGGGGTGGGAGGTAAAGATGGAGATGCCAGAACAATTGAAGCGGTTTATTGACAATTTCAATTCCAATGGATTTGATAAGAATCTAGTAGTTGCAGATTCTCCAAAAATGATGGAATTAGTTCAGAGATGTTTGTAGGAAGTGAAAGCCATCCAGATAAAAAAGCAGATTGATGATGCAGTAGAGATGGCACTTGATTCTGTATGGGAGCAGTATCGTCTTTTTCAGGGATATGATCCAGAAGGTTCTATTGCATGTTATGAAGCCAAGATAAAGAGCCGAAATGTTCCAAAAAATTGGATGATTGCAGCTTTTGAAGAGGTTGTAGACTCGGGTTTTAAAATGCAGGTTCAAGAACTAGTAAAAGTATATCCTACATAGTGGGACTATTTTGCAAATGAATTTATTTATGAAATCTCAAGGATTCTAGATCTAGAAATAAAAGAGATTACTGAACGAAGCCAGGTTGTCTTCAGTAAAGGTGAAGGGGATCAGATGCAGTTCCTCAACAATGAATAATTTTGGGAACACATTTCTGCAAGAAGCAAAGACAAAGAAAATGAAAAATTGGAAGTAGCATATTTGATTTCAGAGGAGCATATTTTGAGTAACAAAGAAAAGGTAAACAATGAATTTAATGCTGAAACAGACTTATCTGAATTTTTTTCAAAGATTGCTTGCATGGATGCTACCTCCAATAATGGTTCCAGTGAAGACGTAGACTGTACAGTAACTGGTTCACAAGCTGCTGACCATGACATGGGCTATTTTGAAGGAGTTCATCAAGCAGATGATCCTTTACAGGATATTACTGAAACTATATGCACTATAGCCGAGCAGGACAACATGTTTGCTATAGATGAGAGCATAAATAAAGCTATTATATACACAGTAGCTGATGAAGTGACCAAGATTTTGGACCCAGCATAGGATGAGCCTGAGGATGTCAATGAACCTATGATTGCTACTAACAATATGTTTGCAAATGTTGCTATCACAAAAGAGGATTCCATAATCGATGATTTTTTGTCTAGCTCTGAAGGAGATTATTATAGCATTATAGACGAGCTTTCTGATATGTGTACCTCTTCAGGAAGGAGCCAGATGAACCTTTGCAGTGCTATGATGGATTGCTAAGTAACATGGATGCAGACAAGGAAGGAGAGGATGATATTGATGACTATGAAGTTTGCCTAGATCATGCTGATTGTGAACAGATTATTGACAGGGATTTTACATCTATGCTTGTACATGGGCTACAACAGGAGATAACTCCTACAGTTTTAATGAAGGTTGATATTTTGAAGAGTGATTTTTCTCGAGGATGATATGGATGAAGATCTACATGATGAATCTGTTTTTCATGATCAAGATGAAACCCCAACACGTAAGAATTCCTCTCATGATACAGGTCTAGAGACTCCCAAGGTTTTTTGAGATGGCTATGAAGCTAGAGGGGGTGATGAAGCTAAATCATGCTTGATACTGCAAAAAGTGCAAAGGGTTTTTCATTTACTTGGACAGTGTGCCAAATGTGGCTAGATTTGGATGCTATTCTTATTGATGCTTATGTCAATGATGTCCTGGCTGCCAGTAAAAGGGAGTCAAAATTCTTTAATGCTTGCTGGTAGCGAGCTTAAGTTGCCAAACGTTTATGAGATGTGGGTGTTGCACTATGCTTCAGGTGAATCTCTAGTATATTGTGGAGCCCATCAATGCTATGTGATATCATTGATGTTTGAACTAGGAGATTCTAAGGATATTCATAAGCACATTTAATATGGATGGATATTCATAAGCAGATTCAATATGGATGGATATTGTTAACTATGCATAGTAATTGTGTGCTATTTAAACCAGTGGTAGCATATTTGCATCGGGAATGCTTGATGTTCATTGATATAGGAAAAATATGTTCATGTGGATATTATGATGCTCCAGTGTGTGGGCTATTCCTTATTATTCCATTTGATCCCGGGGGCTACTAAAGTGCAAGTTGTGTAGATTTGAAGAGTACCAATTATCTATTGTAGCAGGTTGCATGGTACAAGGTCTTGATTTTCTAGCCAAGTCAGAAGAGTTTTTAGTTATGCGTTCAATAAGATTACATGGCTGGCTTCCAGTTGACTTCTTTGGACAATTGATGAAGTATCTTCACATCTTTTGAGTTGGTTCTGCTACCAGAACTTGAAGTAAAGGACTTGACGGCCATTTCGTGTGTAGACAGGGTGAGGCACACTTGAGCATGACAGGGTTCCCTAAAGCGAGCTTGATGGTCAAGCCGTGTGCATCATTAACTGGAGCACTTGAGTCTGGCGGGGTTCACTAAATAGGTTTCCCATGATAGAATGCTTTGGAGATATGGCAGATACGGTTCAAAGATTTTTTATGGGCACCTACCTAATGGTTAAGCTAGAACATTGATGATAGGATATAAGCCTTATATTATTTTTTATATGTTTACCAATCACGTGAGTTTGATGATGAAAAAGAGCTTAAGGTACCTATAGCAGATGCAGATTGAAGTGTAGCTGGCACACACAGGAGGCTGTGCGGGTTTACAGGGGGTGGATGTCATGCAGCTCCGCTCCCATGCTAAGAAAGATACCAAAAAGATGCACGTCGAGCTTATTTGAAGCTTACCTAATCCTTGATCAGTGTTCAGGGCTTGTTAACAAGCTATTTGTATTGTTAATGCATGCCAGATACAGCTTTCGAGAGACAGTACTAGTGAACAGTGCCAGCACCAGCTGCACTAATGAGGAGCCAGCATTTCCAATTCTCGTGATGACCAGGGTTTCCAGTGTTCAGTACTATAGTGTCTCGAGCATCAGAGTCTTGAGAGTCAACGGTGTTGTCATTCTAGCACCAACTGCATTATAGGGAGCCAGCTTTTCCAATTTTCATGACCAGTGTTTCCAGCATTCAGTATTAGAGTGTCTCGAGCATCAGAGTCTCCGGAGTCAACAGTGTGGTCATTCCAGCGCCAGCTGCACCAGTGACCAGTGTCAGTGCCAAACTGGACCACTGTCCAGTATCCAGCACCAGTATTATCACGAGCCAGCATTTCCAGTTCCCATGACTAGTGTTTCCAGTGTTTAGTATTAGAGTGTTTCAAGCATCAAAGTCTTGAGAGTCATTGATGCGGTCATTCTAGTGCCAGTTGCACAAGTGTCCAAAATGTAGCACCAGTATTATCGAGAGCCAGCATTTCAAGTTCTCATGACCAGTGTTTTCAGTGTTGAGTATTAGAGTGTCTCGAGCATCAGAGTCTTGAGAGTCTTGCGGTGCGGTCATTCTAGTGCTAGCTGCACCAATGTGACCAGTGTCAGTGCCAGTTTCCAAATATCTAGAGTCAGCACCAGTGTTATCAAAGCTAGCTCCACCAGCTCCAACGTCGGCGCCAGTATGACCAAAACCAGTATTCAAGTATTGAGCCATGGAGCTTAAGGCAAGCTAAGAATAGCATTTAAAGGGGTGAAAATTAATAAAATGCAAGGATTACACATGCCATGTAGAAGCTAAATAAAGATAAAGGGGAGAGGCTAAAAATAGAGGATCGGATGCACCTTAAAAAGGGAGTTTTTTTGGACAGTTGGGGGAGATACAGAGGTTTTTTTGGAAGAAATGAAGAAAACATGTGTGCATGAGCAGGGGATAGCCACACTCTCTCTCTCAAAAAAGCATGGAGATGAAGGAAGAGGCCGCTTTCAGACTTGAATGTTGCAAAATCCAAGGGCAATTGAAGAAAATTCCCATCATCATCATCAGCTGGAGATTGATTAAATATCCAAAAAAGTCTTGGTGTCGTTAATGGCTTGCTTAATATTGTAAAAAGGGAGCTAAACTCCTAGTTTTTAGGGGGATCCGAGGGACGGTGTTGCTATTAGCCTACCGTGGCTAACGATTAAGTTTTACTCAAGCAATATTCAATTAATTGATGATTATGGTGATTACGAAAACAAAAGCTTAATCTTGTAAAAAGGGAGCTTAACTCCTAGTTTTCAGGGGGATCCGAGGTACGGTGTTTCTAACAACTTGCCTTGGTTAACGATTTAGTTGTATTCAAGCATTATTCAATTAATTGATGATTATGGTGATTACCAAATCTTTCAGTACCTACTATTCAACTTCATTCACGCCTCCCACAGCCAGAGGATCGGCACCTCTGCTCAGCTCCCATTTCGAACACATATCCTCCGACAACGCTGGGTCAAATGAAGCCTTGTTCAAGAAGTTGAGTTAGTTGTTCCTTGAGTTCCACAAATCTAGGTATCGACATCTTGAAAGTCTACAGGCAACTAGTTGAGCTCCTGGAGTAAGCTCTATTGCATGATCAACATCACGCTAGGTGGTAATTGTAAAAGTTCTACGAGAAATACATCATCAAATTTTGTTATCCATTTGGGTTTCGATGAATCTAACTTCTTTTCCTTAGGGTTAATATTTACTACGTAAATCCTTTCATTCTTCCTATGACCCTTTATAAGCTTACTAAAGTTCACTAGTCTAAGCTTAGGCTTTCCCTGTTTCCGAGTAACTGTAACCCTAGAGTTTTGATCATTTTTGAAATTCAATGAAGCATCTTTACAATGTATGTGAGCATCATTGGATTTAAGCCAATCCATCCCTAGGATTCCATCATAGATCCCTATGGGTAAGACTCTAAAGTTTGCATAAGTATTGTGACCATCCAAAACAAAAATCTAGTTACCCACTGAAGTAGAAGATCTAGCCTTCCTACCCATAGCTAATTCCACTGTAAGGTCTGTATAAGGGTGTGCAAAATGATATTTTTTATGCACCTAGGATATATGACAGAATGTGTAATCCCTAAACCAATCAATAAGGTAAAATGGTTAGCTTGATACTCCATTGGGGTTTAAATTATTGAAAATTATTCATTCACTCCCTGATTTTCAATTGCAGCATGAACATACGCGTTTGCCTGATTTTCTTCACCTCTAGCCCCTTGAGCTCTGTTAACTTGAGGTCTTCCTTGGGGCCTTTGATTTCCTCCTCCTCCTGGATAGGGTTGACAATTAACATTTCCATTGTTGTTATTGTTGGCAGATGGTCCATCCCGGACAAAAGGTGCATTGCCTGGTCTAAATTTCCCTTGGTTTTGAGGTTGTCTCTGACTTTGATTAAAGTTTTGTTGATTGAGGTTCCTCTAAATTGTAGATGGTCTAGGTCAAAAATTAAAGTTCTGTTGATTGAGGTTCCTCTAAATTGTAGATGGTCTAGGTTGTCTCTGACTTTGATTAAAGTTCTGCTGATTGAGGTTCCTGTAAATTGTAGATGGTCTAGGTCAAAAAGTTTCAAAATGTTTATTCGGGTTGAAGTTTCTAGGTTCATAATTGTCCACCAATCCTGTGAAGCTTGAATTGTTAAATAAATAGTCTTTGGACTGATGTTCAGGATCAAGACAAGTGTAACACAAATGATCTCCCTTGGCCTCCATACGTAATAGGCTCTGTCTTCTTTGTTGTGGATTTCTAAACCTTTGTTCCTCCTCGAGACGAGGCCTTTTAATTTCACAAATAGGAGCAACTTCTGGATTCCTCTTTTTGGCATTGGATAACTCTAGTTCAATGGATTTTCTTGTATCAAGGACATCTACAAAATTGGTAAGACAAAGACTTTGGAGTCTAGTCTTCATAGGATTATGTAACCCTAACACAAATTGAGCTACCTTGACCTCTTGAGTCATCCCTATTGGAGCATACTTGACAAGGGTCAAGAAATGTTGATAGTATGATTCCAGATCTCTAGTTTCTTGAGTACAATAGAGAAACTTGAGTACAATAGAGAAACTTGTTCATACGGTCTGAATGATAAACTTTGTTCTGATAGTTCTTCTTAAGATGGGTCTCAAGATAGTCCCAGGTTGTTGCATTAGGATCAACCTTGTTTCTGTGACAAGTCATTACACTTCCACTCCTGTGGAAGATGATCCTCCACCATAAGGCAGGAGAGTATATATGCCCATATCCCTCAAGGTAAGATACCAGCCATCTACACACACACACCCCGTCACTCAAGTTAATTAAAATGTTACCAAGATCCAAACTCAAATATTATGATCTCAAAATAATATGAGTCATATCAAAAAGAAAATTTATATAATCATAGAAAATCAAAAAGATACAGTGTGTCTTTAGGAAGATACATGAATACAAAAGGGCCCTATGAACCAATTCTTGGTCCCTACAATTGAGGTTATACCTTTATATTTGTTCACATCTCAAGTTTCAAAGTTTAGAACTTTAACTTGTGAACTAAAATTCACGTCTTCCTTTTCGTACCATTCCCCTCCTCATGATACATCCATGGGTGGTATCCCATTAAAGCAGTTTTACATGAGCATGACGTCCATTTTCATCATCTCTGTAGAAATAATCTATACGAGTTTACTGCCATTGGTTCCGCTTGGGCAAAGTCACTAATGCACCTACCCTTCTCGTAGTCATCAAAGGTAATATAGTGACATCATGAGAATTGTATTTGAGAACGGGTCCATAGACTCTATTGAGCCAATCGTGTGGTACATAATAGAATTGGTTTTTGCCATTTGACTTCTTCCAAACTTTGATTATGACCTTTTCACAAAGGCCATATCTTTGGTTTAGCATGAGGGCCTTATTACTAAGAATGAGCTCTCAACTTGGTATGTCCAAAAGCAAACACAGATTAAGTTAAAGAACATATCCTTGTACTTTGACGATGCCTTCTTGGATATTTTCCTTCACCCAAAGTTTTGGATCGGTCATAAACCTATCAGGAACTTGTGTCCCATGTTGAGGTTGGGCTTCAACATATAACTCCCATGCTACGTAAGTGTTTGAAACAAGGTAGTCTCTAGTCCCCTTTGAAGTTCAAACCACTTCAACTCCCCAATGGATATTGAATCAAACCACGTAATTGAAAAAGACCCTTTGTGCAAAATCACTTGGGAGTTCATCTAGACAAGTAAGAAGATTCATCTAAAAACAAGACAAGGAGAGAGAAAACTTAGTACACATGTGAACTAAAATTGAGTCTATGTCTCTTTTATTCATCAAAGTGATTTTTATGATTTCATTACAAATACTATGGATGTTCAGAGCCAACTCTCTAAATATTCTTTTAACTCTCATGATTGGGTATTCCCTTAGACCTCCCACGTGACAACACGGTCTATAGTTATCTTCTAGTTTTTCTTTCCCTATGACAGTTGTAAGAGCTTCAAACTTCTTAGCAACTTCGGCAATCCTCAATATTCGGGAGCACATTGCCAAGTAGTAGAACATGTCTTCTAGGCCCAATCACATTCAAAGTTGGAGTAGCCTGAGGTCGGAAAACCAGTCTCTTGAACTATCCTCAATGTAAATAAAGAATTGACGGAAGGGTTCTTGGTGACGTGTAAGGTAACTACGATCAACATGTTAGAAAATATGACGTAGCTAAATAGATATTTGAGTAGATTACTTAATGGAGAGAGATAGATTTCACACACAAGAGATTGTAGAGTAGAGAGAGCGAGAGAGAGAGAGAGAGTATACACACGATATACATGGTTCACCCAATGTGGGCTACGTCCACGGGAAAGCAGCCACTCAATGGCTTTAGTACTTCAAAACAAGAAGTAGTTTACAAAGGGATTATACCCTTAATGGAGCTCCCACCTTGTTTCACTCTCACCACCTCACACTCACCTTGTTGCATCAACTTCACACTATGAAATGTGTGTAGAAATGGCCTCCTTTTATAGGCCAAAAGAGCTACCCTCTCTAATGAGAGGTATCTACGTGTAGTCGTCCTTGTGTGAATAAGTCCAAATCGGACCCTCCAATCCGCCCATGTGTGGCCGCCCTTGTGTAGACAAATCTGCTTTTGAATCCGGCCACCGGCCACCGCCAACCAATCGGTTGTTTTCCGACCACTTTTCGGCCGCCGTCCGGCCATAATATTCCGGCGAAAAGGAATATTCTGGCGAGGGAAAAAAAAGTCTTGGGGGCTCTCGTCCCTGAGGCCCCTAAAGTTGCCCCTGATTTTTGGCCGTTAAAATTTTGGTTTCCGGCGAGTGATTTTCCTTCACGCACGATCGCTTCTCCTCATAATGGGGGCCTTACAAATGTGCAACCACATAAAATTACAAGGGGTAAATCAGGCTCCATACTTAACAATCTCCCACTTGGAGACTGATCTCCAAACCAAAACCTGTGAGACTGCTTTCCATCCTTGCTTCTTATCCTTGAATGCCGACGATTGAAGATGAGAAAAAGCTCAACTTCTCCTTGTTGACCACCTTTGTAAACATGTCTGCAGGATTTTCACTTATATGCACCTTTCCTAGCTTTAGCTGTCCCTCTTCCAAAAGAGTACGTATGAACTGATATCTCACCTTAATGTGCTTTGTCCTTGAATGAAAGGTTGAGTTCTTTGCAAGATGGATAGCGCTTTGGCTATCACTGTACAAGACACAATTGTCTTGTTTGAATCCAAGCTCTTCTAAGAATCTGTGAAGCCACAGAATTTCTTTGCTTGCCTCTGTCATTGCTACATACTCTGCTTCCGTGGTAGAAAGTGAGACCACTTTCTGCAGCTTTGAAGCCCAGCTTACTATTGTGCCTCCAACCGTGAACACGTAGCCAGTAGTGCTCCTTCGAGTATCTTTGTCACCTGTCGTATCTGCATCAGCACCCTTCTAGAAAAATATCAGTTCCTCCAAAATACAAAGCATTTGTTGCTGTCCCTTTTAGATACCTAAGTATCCACTTCACAGCTTGCCAATGCTCTTTACCTGGGTTGTCCATGAACCTACTCACAACTCCCACTGCATGTGCAATATCTAGCCTTGTCCAGACCATAGCATACATTAGAGAGCCTACCACTGCAGCATATGGAACTTTAGACATATAGGTTATCTCCTCTTGTGTCTTTGGACACATATCCTTTGTTAGTTTAAAGTGACCAACCAAAGGTGTAGAAACTGGTTTTGCATTTTGCATTGCAAACCTTTCTAGTACCTTCTTGATGTAATCCTCTTGAGATAGCTTTATTGTCTTCTTTGTCCTGTCCCTTGATATTTTCATACCAAGTATCCTCTTTGCAGCACCTAAATCTTTCATTGAAAAAGATTTACACAGCTCCTCTTTTAGGTCTTTGATGTCCTGCATGTTAGCACTTGCAATGAGCATGTCATCAACATACAACATTAGAATGATGAATTTTCCATCTCCCAAATTCTTCGTGTAGATGCAATGATCCGAGTTTCATCTTGTGAATCCATGATCCAACATCCATCGATCAAACTTCATGTACCATTGTCTTGATGCTTGCTTTAAACCATACAAGCTCTTCTTTAATCTGCAAACCATTTTCTCCTTACCTTTTACTTCATACCCCTTTCCTTCATGCACAATGGCTTCTCCTCATAATGGGGCCTTACAAATGTGTGTTTTTACCACATAAAATTACAAGGGGTAAATCAGGCTCCATACTTAACACAACATTCTTCCAACAAGTTGTGCTTCTTGGCATGCCGAAGACTTTGGTCCCGATTTCTAAGTAATAGAGTTCCCTTGCATCTCTTGATAACCATGTTTCCATATTGTTAAACACTATGGCCAAAACCTCATTTCCCTAACTAAAGCATTCAAACGTCACTCTGGGGGCCATTTGTTACTACAAAAAATAAAATCAAAGAAATTACAATGTCGTTGTTAAACACTTCAAACAGTCCACCATAATTCAAACCAAACACTTCCATTCAAGAAGAAAAGTCAAGCACGTACCACCAACCAATGTCACTTACACCATAATTCAAACCAAGCACTTCCATTCAAGAAGACAAGTTAAGTAGGTACCACCACTTCATCATAATTCAAACCAAACACTTCCATTCAAGAAGACAAGTCAAGAAAGTACCATCAATCAATGTCACTTATAGATGCATCATGAATACAATATCCTTTTCCAAATAGCATGCATGAATGCGTGCAAGATGCATAGCTTACTCGATTAGTATTAGGCTTTAGGCTATCCCCATAACCTTAAGCATACGCTCTGATACCAGGTGAGAGATACCCCTCCCCAGGGGTCTATGCACAAAATATACAATCTACACCTTTATACAATTTTCAATATACATCAAAGTTGCGAAAGCGTTTTCATAGGGGAGGAGTTCTCAGCACCCAACCAGGCATGGAGTTAGGCCATTAGCAAGACTACATCCAGAGACACCTAGTGGCTAGTGTTTCCCTTGAATGTGTGTTATGAATGCAAGCGTACTCAAGGAAATATATAATATTGTGGAGGGTGAATATATGTGTACACAACATTGCGGGAAAAGAGAAAGAGAGAATATAGTGGAGGGTGAAATAGAGTGCACAGAGACATGAGAGAATGACAATGAAAAATCTTTAAATGCCCCATCTAAATGAAATAGGCAACCATGTAGTAATGAAATGACAAAATCCGGATATACCATAACATCAAAATAAGTATAACAAAATAACTAGCAGAGCACCGAATCCTATATAGGGATCAACTGGTCCACCCATCGACTTTTTCTCTACTACGGATAGAGAGAATCTCACTTCACCAAGAGTGAGCTAGAACACCTCCAACCTACCTGAGCCAGACATAAATTGAGGCCGCTTCACCTTCCTCCATGAACCTGAGCTATGAAAAATCCCAAGTACCAGTATGTTGTAGGGTATCAACACCAACCATACCAGTTTACATGCCACGCCTCTTCGATACCTAGCACCGAGTGTTTAGGTAAAGCGAAGGCAAAATCCTCGACGCATTAGCCATGTAAGTCATTCAACCCCCAATGCACTAATTGTGTAGATGATCCTAACAAAAGAAGAAGACCTAGGCAAGACCCGCAATCCAGCGAAGCCCCAGGTCAACGACCCTTTTATCTAAGGCTAAGCAATGTAGGTGATCCCAGTCTTGTATCAACGCTACCATGAGAAACATAACACGTGAGTCCAATCACAATAGCCCCTTCCATATGCACAAACAATCTTTTCCAAGCAGTTAGATTGTACAGGGTCTATACCCTTATATGTCTACCATAAACCTTCTAGATCACTTCATGATCTAGTCCCTAAACCATAAACCATAATCCAATCACTTCACATGGGTGAGCACTCCATCCAACTCGGGTGAGGCACAACCAATCCTGAATAACCACTTTAGAACTTAACATGGCTGCCAAAATTTCGGTAGCATTTTGGCAGCATAACCATATCCAGGAAAAAAACCATGAGCCACACCGGCTTCCACCATAAAAGCACAACCATAATCCATGAGGGAATCTCAACCCTTAACCACAAATCATATCCACACCAAACCAACTCCCACACTTGGAGTTTGATATATCCACTACAGTCAATCGGAGTCCACACATATAGCTCTTGAGACATGAGCTTTTCATGCATAAAATAAGTCCGGCCAGCAACTAAAAATGATATAAAAAAATACGATTTTGACAAAATCCAACCATGCAAAGTTGATGCATCATATCTGCACTTCACGTCTCTAGCACATATAGCTAGTTTTGACCTAGAAAGGTGGAAAGCAATCATAGCCATGCACATGAGGCATCCACATCAACCCATAAGGTTCCAAACATCATATGATATCATTCCATCACCATAAACATGATGCAAAAAAACTCCGACGGCCATAAACCATAACTACACACATATGCAAAAAAACAACTTTTTTTCATTTTCAGGAGCATACATAACATGCAAATAAAAGTGTTTGACCTCAAATCAATGCATCAAGCTCAGGTCCATAATATATACTAACACTCTATCACATCACCTTACCCATATGATACTCACGTAAAAAAATGCTAGCCACCTTATTCATATCTGTCTATGCGGTTAGGATTGACTAACCATTATATCCTCACATGAGTTTATGGACATCTAATAACTGAAATCAACTCACCAAAATAAATCATAAATCATACATAAGCGGCTTGGTTAACTCACAACATCATATCATACTCCCCCTAGGTAGCACCCCTTCATGCTTGAGTAAAACCGGTTATCGAATGATTAATAACTCGCATACCCAGGGCGATAACAGAGATCTAAATATTTTTTATCAAGTTTAATCAAGATTTCCAATTGGCTAAGTGGGTTTGCCCACCCGATGAATCTATATAGTGGTTCTCCAAGCAGCCTGGGGTCCAAATTTTGACTAAGTGTAGAGGGCAGCAAGTTGTTTTTTTACCATATCTCTTAGCTTGTATGTTATTTTCACATGACACTGAATAGTGAAAATGTTCTAAATGATGTGTTTTATCTCTGGTATAAAGGGTTCGGGCTAGTTCATAACGGTTTGTGAGTTATGACCAAAACATTATTCCTACCACTTCTATGATGTAAAACAAAAAACGCTTTTTTATACATGCACGTGATCATAAACACATAGTGTGTATAAATCAGTGTGTTAAACGTGATGAAATAATCATGGGGCAACTTCATAGGTACTTAGAAAATCCATACATGTACTCTACTCAAAAAAACGACATAGAGAGAGAGAGATGATGATGGATATGGAGTTTAGAGATTCTCACCGTCCTTTAGGATTGTATAGGGGTCATCAAAAGGATTTTTGCTTTGCCGCAAGAGCGCGGTGATGAGAGCTACGTAGAGGTATTCACCACGAGAGCTTTCGGAGAGCACGTACACCATGAAACGAGCGAGAGAGAGAGAGAGAGAGAGAGAGAGAGAGAGAGAGAGAGAGAGTTGTTTTTTCTCCGAGTGATCATTTTCAAATCTGATGGAGACTAAAATTAATATTTTTATGCTTAGGTCATCCTAAAAAGCATATTGCTTTCAAAAATGCTGAAAAGTACGAAAAGCTAAAAATAACATAAAAAACAAAATTTTCTAAAATTGAACCAAAGGTCCTCCTTGTCCACTGGAATAAAAAAGCGGACTCGCTTTTCACTAAAAAACCACTAAAAATCACGAAAATCTAAAAATAGCATGAAAAGCACTCGAAAAGCAGATTTTTACAAAATTGAACCATAGCTTCCCCAGAACACGTAGGTTAAGGATCCGACCCTTTTTTTTGCAAAAAAACACCAAAAGCATAAAAGGCATGAAAAAACTAAAAATAGTGGATTTTTTCAAAACTGAATCAAATGTCTGTCTAAGCTACTAGAACATGAAAATGACCTTGCTTTTTACTTTAGAACCTTACAATACGGTCAATCAAGCATCTTAAATCAAAACTTGACAAAAAAGATATTGAAAGCTATTTTTCTTATTTTTAAAAGAGACCCAAAAATTGAGGATCTTACATTTTTCATGGCTTTTACATGTGCATTTATCCATTTAAACTTTTAATTCTGTCTAAGCAATTGATAAAGAGAATCATCTACATGTGCATAATGTGGAATCCAAATAACATAAAAGACACATGCTCCTAAAAACCTTCTAGCCTCAGTGATGCTAGTGCATGTTTCTTTCATTCTGTGGATGGTATATTTATTTTCTGGACAAGGTTTCCTACCATATGGCCCACACATGTGCCCCACAACGAGCACTTCATTCACACCAAACATAGACTTTTTCCCTAACAAAGTAAGATTCACTTCCTCCAACCTAGATAGAGTTTTATCACAATCATTTATGTGATTTTCCACAAACCTGTGGCACCCCCTGAGATCCAAAGCTTCATCTTTCCCACCTTCTTCACATCCTTTGATAGGAAAATCATCAATGAAAGGCATTCTGTCTTGAAGAATAAAGTCACATGAAACCTTATTCATCCCAGTCATCATATGTGCAACCGAGTTAGTTGCTCCCTGTGGAAAGGTACACATTCTTACCAAGCATAAAGGTGTCCTCATGGTTGTAAAGTCTCTGCTTTCAATTGCAAGCTGAAATTGATCATACCTTGAGTAGAGGTCCCCCATTGAGTAGATTTCCCTCCCTGTAAACGCCTCTGCAAACTCGTCCACAATTGGACTTGTACCTACATTCCTAATTGTCACCTTCTTCACTAGCTGCATATCTTGGATGAAGCATAGAGCACCATTCTTCTTTGGAACTGTGAACCACCAATTTGAGTATGGAGCACAAAAAGGCTTCAAAATCCCTATTTTGATATTTTCATTCAATAACTCTAGTAAATTTGGCAAATGACCCTTTGGAAAAGGAATAGGTCATAGATTCAAGGGTACATGAGGTATCGTAAAAATTACTGTCGAAGCTACTCTAGAAGGATTAACATGTCCTATCTCATGTGGATCAAATGCAAAAGCCTTACCATGCTTTGAAAGCATTTCTTTGAAGCACTTTGTCTCCTCCTGTGTTAGAAACTCCTTGCAACCAATCTACAACTCCTCAGAAGACTCCTTTGTGAAGGTGAGCCCAATATTTTCAGGATTCCTCAAACTTGGTTGCAAAGAAGCCTGCTCAATATTTTCCCTATTGTTGGGTGGTAAGGGTGAAGCTACTAGTTTCACATTCTTTGCTACAACATGGACCTATGTGCCAAGTGTTTTCTTGAAACATTGGTTTTGTTAAAGGCTTCTATGACTTGATACATCTCCACATAGCCTACTTCCACAACTTTATTCTAAAGATGCAAACGAGACTCCATTATAGCATCAAGATCACCCATAGTATATACAAAAGATACTTGTTTATACAAACCCAAAACATTTTCAATAGGCTCTAACAACCCACTCTCTTTCATGCCTATTTGTATATTATGTACTGAGGCGGTCCGGGGCGGGCAACAAGAAGAGTGGACTCTAAACACCCTTCGAGGCTCCCGTGCTGCTCAATTGGGGCTGGGGCAAGCACAATAAGAGACAATAACAACCCACATCCAGAAACCAAACAAGAAAAGGGGCACCACCTAGTTGTAGATGCGAACTAGGACGCACATGATATCTCCTTGTACTCAAACGCACAAAGAGAGGGGAATGCAAGATAGCCACACACACCAAACACAAACATTCACCACGCCAGAGAGAGGTAAAGAGCACAAATCAACTTGAGCAACTCAGTCTTAGCCTTAAAGACTAGATGCACACAAAGCTTGATGAGAAATAGAGAGACAACACAAAACTTGACCTTGTTGCCAATACACAAATTGTCTTAGGGTCACGGGAGCCCTCTCACCGAGCACCCTCCTACAATTGACCTTTTAGGCAAACAATTCAACAAGCCCTCAAACCACCAAGCATGAAATGGCACAACAAACTTCAAGGAAAATATACCTTCAACCACCTGATGAGCCAACTTATCAAGTCAATTGGAGAGAAGAGTCGTAGTTGCAGCATACAATTGCACCCAAAACTATAAATCTTATTTATGCACAAGAGTAGACTACAAGTGTGGTGAAGAGTATGGCATACACTCCACTCCTCTAGATGGCATAACTAACTTCAAGCTTCTCCATGCACCTATGTGTAATGATGGAATAGAGCACTCACGATGCACACACTCTACACAACTAGGCTTGAAGAGTGGTGTGTTATGTGTTGAGAATGGTGTGGTGTAGTGTGATCATGTGATGATTTACAAGGGAGAGAAAGGCTCTATTTATAGGTTTTAGAAGCCTTGATTTGGATTAGGCCTAATCAAGTTTATTTGAAGGAATAAAAGATTATGCACATATATATATATATATATATATATATATATTTTAATGAGGGTGGGTCTCTCTTGTCCTTTGAATCACATGGATGTGGGCTCAAGGGAAGAGAATTTTTTAGGATGAAAGGAGAGAGGATTGAGTGAATAATTTGGGAGTGCCTACTCTAGTAGAGGGTGCATTTTACAGTAAGGTTAGTAGTTAGTAGTTAGTAATTATCACTAAAAAATATTTACAAAATCATTCACCAAATGGTGAGATATATGATGAGAAAAGTTAGACAAGGGATAAGCTTGTAAAGCAAGGTTGAAGCTTGGAGAAGTTGACATTCACCTCTTTACAGCATCGGTAGAAGAAGCAATCAGCATGGCGAAGTAACGTGTGTCGATGAAGCTACGTTATCTTCAAACCTTGGAAAATTCATGATAAAGCCTTCATTTGCAGAGGTTAACCTTGGATTTTTGCTGATTTTTTTAAGTTCTTTACAAAGCTGAAGAGAGCATGGTAATATGGACATATATGTAGAGAGAAAGGGGGACACCTAGGGTGTAGAAATAAAGGATGAAGGCTATGGAGGTGTGAGAGAAGTGGCAATGGTAAAGAGGGTGAATTAGGACATGGGAGGTGCAGGTTTGGGAGTGGGAAGGAGAGGGAGGAGTGTGTGTGAAAGAGGAAAATGATAAAGTGGAAGAGGGAGTGTGTCTGCATAGCATGGGCAAACTGAGGTCCACCAATAAAATCATAGCTCACAGCTCGTAGCTCAAAAAAATATGAAAAAATTTGAGGTAAAATTTCAGCTCATGAGCTACAACTTTTGTTTGTAACACCTTTTCAAATTCAAAGAGCATGTGATCTTTAAAAATTCAGCAAAACCGACTGTTTTTTCCACTGCACAAAGTCCTTCTGAGGTCCTTCTTTGGATGATTCTTTTGAATACCTCTAAGAATGAGCTCCCCATGGTGCATGCATGCATTCCACATACCCTTGACCTTATTTGGTAGGTCTATAATTGAAGATATTGTTGAGATCATGATATAAGTGAATAGTACAACTAAGAAAATCAAATATTGAGGGGTCTTAAAAAATATGTATATGTCAAATATAAATAATATAAGTGAAAAAAATATAAAGGGGTCAAAATAAATCTCTCTCATTATAAGTCTACCATAAAAAGATGAATATTTTTTGTGGTCTAATTTATGAGAGTAATAGAGAATAGATGTAGGAAGAAAAAAATCACAATAGTGAAAAAATATACATATAAATAGAACTAGTTTTTTTGGATTTTTGTTGGGATGGAGCTACAACAAAAATAAGAGAAGATTGCATGAAATTATTTTTATATGGTGATAGCCGTTTTTTCGGGTCTTTGTAATTACCACAGTGAGTTACCTCACCCTACCAAAATCACCCAAACACTGTGGCTATCCCTACCATTTCACTGTACATAGGCGTGCGTGAGTCACGGGACTTTTCCCATATCTTCTTTAAAAACCCTCAATTAGCTAGTCATTGGGCTAGTTGAGCCAAAATAAAAATAAAAAAAATAAAAATAAATAAAAATATAAGTATATTATGGCCCATGCGTATGTAAATATTTCTAGGGCCTAAATAAAAGATTTTTTCATAATTATTTTGATATTTATTTAAACATTTCTACCTAGGTGTGTGTTATTTATGCTCTGTACATTGCCTCACCATTACCACAATTTTTTCTTACCATTTTTCATACTCTTTATTCCATATAGAAATATTTTCATGTAAGCTTCTCTTATATTTGGTGTAACTCCACCCCAACAAAAATCCAAAAAAACTAGTTTTATTTATGTGTATATTTTTTCACTATTTTGATTTTTCCCTTCCTACATCTATTTTGTTTTTTTCTAAAAAATTAGAACATCAAAAATATTTATCTTTTTATGGTAGCCTCATAATGAGAGAGATTTCTTTTGACCCCTTTATATTTTTTTCACTTATATTATTTATATTTGACATGTACATATTTTTTAGACCCCTCAATATTTGATTTTCTTAGTTGTACTATTCACTTATATCTTAATCTCAACAATATCTTCAATTATAGACCTACCAAATAAGGTCAAGGGTAGGTGGCATGCATACATGCACTATGGAGGGCTCACTCTTGGAGGTATTCAAAAGAATCATCCAAAGAAGGACCCCACAAGGACCTTGCAGTGGAAACAAACGGTCGGTTTTGCTGAATTTTTAAAGTTCACTTGCTCTCTGAATTTGAAAAGGTGATACAAACAAACGTTGTAGCTCGTGGGCTGAACTTTTGCCTCAAATTTTTTCATATTTTTTTCAGCTACGAGCTGTGAGCTATAATTTTTTTAGTGGACCCCAATTTTCCCATGCTATGCAGCCACACTCTCTCTTCCACTTTATCATTTTCCTCTTTCACACACACTTCTCCACTCATCATCCCCATCTCTCTCACCACTCCTCTCTGCACACTACTCACCTTCTCCTCAACCTTGAAGAATAAGAGAAACCATGGTGAACTCATACCTCCCACACACAATTCCATTCCAAAATTGACCACCTAGTCTCATTTTTCCTCCTCCAATTTACCCATATCTATCAAAAAAACCACAAAATTCAGCCTCTTCTCTTAAAAGACAGCATCATGGTGGTTGATTACTCAGCTTCAATTACCTTGTCTCTCAAGGAAGGTCAAGAGTGGAGAAAAAATGTACCGTCAAAGCTAGTGGACCGTCAACAAGCGTCAAAATCGGCCCTACTCAAGACACTTGGAGCATCAACCTTGTAAGAAAGCCACCTTTTCTTACCTCTTAAGAGTTTTTTCTTCCTTATTTGTATCCTACATGGATACTCCCATTGTAAATATCCAATTCCATTTGTAAATTAATACTAACTCTACTAACACTAACCCACTATGAAAAGTCCTATCACCTCCATTTCTCTCCTCTCTCTTTCCTCACCAACTCCTTAATAATTCCAAGCAAAAGAAATTAGATAAATTGCTGAAAATCTAACCCAACCATGGTTAGAGGAGTAACCCTAGCCTTCAAAATTGCTATAAAAAGAGGGTGTAGCTAGCACAAAAGGAGAGAGCCATAAGCAAGAGCACTATGCTATAGCTTGAGAAGCCAAGCTCAACCTCTCTAGAAGGAGCTCTTGAGTGGAAGCTCATTGTCTTATGCACGTGCATGTGTTGTAATAGGGGATTAGCAAGGGAACTATATGCCATTGTAAGAGAGAGAGTGATCATTCAATTGAGAGTAGGAAATCTATCATTTCTCCTACTAGTGTAAGTCCAACATTTGCTGAATCAAGGAGGGTGGATTTGGACTAAGCTTGGATACTTTGTCTCCCTTCCAACATGAAGTAATGGACAACAATGATGCGTAAGTGTCTTGGTGTTTTTTGTTTAGTTCTTGATAGCTTGTCTCTGGTGTTGTCATCAATCTAGCCATAAATCCCACATACTGTAAGAGGGCGACAGGGTGGAGAGGACTCCCCTGGCCTTAAGACAGTGATTGGGGTGGCTTTTCTTGTGATGTGTTGTGGTGAAATTTACGCAAGCTATGTTGAACAAATACTAATCTCACTTTGATTTGTCATGACAGATTTGTAAGAAGGTATTAATGCAGCAAGCACCCCCTCCCCCTTTCTCTCTCTTTCTTAAATATATAGTTGTGTTTGCTTGATCATTGCCGATACGTTTCAAAGCAGCCCGAGCACTATCTCTCTCCCTCTCCCTCTCTCTCTCTCTCTCTCCCTCTCTCGTGTCTTAGTGTGTGAGAGTGTTCCATTGGTGTTAGGGTTAGTGTAAATTCCTTGCTTGTTTGTGGGTTGCTCTAACGATTCTCCTCTTTTGCATCCTAGTTCGCTCTTAAACTAAGTGGTGCCCCTTGTGTAGTTGGGATTTGGCTGTGGGTTTGTTGTTTTGGTTTGTGTTGTGTTGTGCCCCAGCCCCATTGAGCAGCACGGGAGCCTTGAAGGGTGTCTAGAGGCCACTCTTCTTGTTGCCCACCCCGGACCGCCTCAAATTTGTGCCCCCACTGAGGACGGCTTGTGTATTTTTGTGTAGAATCAAACTTTAGCATAGTCAAGTAGTTTGCATGAATCACGAAGATTTGTATGATCCCTTCATTCCCATTGCAAGGCAAAAGGTAAACACAATTGTTAGTACTAAGTTGCAATTTCAACGTGTCATTCGTAGAATTTTAGGTCCTCTTAGGTTGGCCGAGATAAACGCTTCAGTAAATCCTTTTATTTTGCCTCTCATTAGGTACGACCTTAGTTTGGACGTCTATATTTTTGTTTTGTTTTAAGCATTAGGACATGCATAGGCCATGGATAATGGCCCAGGAATAGAGGTTTTTCCCTTTCATTTTACTCCACACATTAGAATAAACGTTGCAATTAGTAGAAAGATCCATTTTCAACAACGAATGGTGTTCATGTTTGGTGCCCAAAGAGCAGGAGAAATTCTTGCATCACCAAACCCTGTCATTCTACCTCTCATCAACTACCACACTTCTTTTGATGTACATGTGTTCATTTTATTTTAAAATGAAGTGCAGCCCGGCAGAATAGTGTGTATGTTTGTTTTTTCTTTGTCCAAGTTGTTACAAGAAACAAAAAACGATCATTTGTTCTAACTGGGAATGTGTGTGCAGTGAAAGTTCAATCCTTAGAGATCTAGCTCTATTACCAATTGAGTTGCAGGAGCAAGTAGTAAGGCGTCTCCCTCATAAGAAGAGGGTGGTGAAGTTAAGACGGAAGGTCCTACGCGTGGATTCCATTTTCCTCTTGTTGTTGGGCACTAAGGAAGATCGCGCATTCATCCAACTAGTGTGTGCCCTAAGATTGGTAAATAGAGTGAAATTTGGCGTTTGGCGAGTGCATTTCACCATTGAGGAAGACTCTTCAGGAAACTTGCGGCCAGAGTTCATGCTTCATAGACTCACATTTGGTGAATTTTTCCCTCATTTGCGTCTTATTAATAGTCTTCCTTTCGCTTTCAACAAAGGAGATAGGGAGCTATTCAGAGCTTGTCTTAATAAAGAGAGCATAGAGAAGATTGCAAATTTATATAAATTCTCATCCTTCTCTACTTTCTATGACACTTTGCTCATAGAGACATTGTAAATCTCTTTATGCTTTTGAATGATTTAACCATAATCCTAAGGAGTTTTTGTCCAGGAATTTTGTAGCACAAGTGGAGTCTTTAAATCTTGCAAACTTGATTGGACTTGATGAGGATGTTCTTTATGAAATTGTGAGAAGGTTGCCTCACTCCGACTGTGTGGAACTCGAAGGAAAGGAGCTCCTAGTCAATTGCTACTTTCTCACGACCTTCGACGAGCATGAAGATCTAGTTTTTATACAAACTGCTTGTGCATTGGGAATTGTAGAGCAAGTGCAATTTATCACTTGGGACGTGGTTGCTCTTTTAGATCCAGAAAATGAAGTTCTAGAGATTTCTGTTTATCGCCTTAGCTTTGAAGAATTTCAACCCTTCTTAGAGCTCATCAATAGTCTACCCTTTTGTTTTGATCAAACAAATCGAGACCTTATTGAAGCTTGGATAGCTGAAGAAGAAAACCTAGAGTGGTATTTTCTCACTTCTTCATTTGCAGGCGAGTGGTTCTAAATCTCTATTGTATCCCTTATTGTAACTCATGTTGTAATCTTTCATAATAATGGAGAGCCAACGCCAAATGTCTGGATATCCTCTTTTCTTTGGAGAGCCTGGAGAGGATGCAGAATTATTTTTAGCAAATTTCAATATGTCTTGCCGTATCAAGAGGATAGTAACCGATCAAGAACGTGTAGAAATGTTTGAGGTGGTCCTTAGGAAAGATGCTAGTACTTGGTTTGACTCTTTGCCTGAGGAAGTTAAGGGGAATTACACAGAAGTTTTGAATCGTTTTAAGAGATACTTCTTTGATCCCCAAAACACTCAAAAACTATGGCAAGACATTGTTTCTCATAAGCAAAAAGACTTAGATGACTACTACTTGTACAAGCAAGAGTTTCTACGTCTTTGGGCTCTATGGATACGAAATGTTGCTAACCCTGGTGATGGTGCAGAATTTTTAAAGAAGGAGAGGTTCATAGCCGGACTCTTTCCTGACCTTAAGGTAAAAGTTGAGGCGGGTGCACCTACTACTTTTGATACAGCTGAAACTAGGGCTGTTGAGAAATATAGGAAACTCAAGTGCTTAAGGGGGGAGGTTCCAATAGAAGATCTTAGACCCAAAGGTAAGTCACAAGCATCAACATCGAGGGAGCTTCCTGAGGTAACGGCGGAAGAAGTTGAGAAGTTAAACGAATCTTTAAGCAGCCTATCAATTCACCTTGCACAAGCTGTAGGTCCAAAGGGACAAGCAAAGAAGTCTGAAGAGCGAGATCCACGACCTAGGAGAGTTTTGCAATGTTGGAATTGCGGAGAGTCTGGACATGGGATGTATAATTGTCCTTGGCCCCGTGGGGAGCCAGGGAGACCTAACTTGAATTACCCAGTGATGAATGCAGGAGAGGAGCTGGTCAACAACCAAGGCTTCTACAAAGGCCAAATGGACCAAGACCACCTCCACAAGGGGTAGAAGGAGTTCCACCTTTGCCAGATCCAAATGTGCATGTGGTAGAGGTGACAAATTCAAATGAGGTTGACATGGAAGCCAATGGCATTAAGCGTGGCCGAGGAAAAGGTAAAGAGAAAGAGGGTGTCCCATCACAGAGTGACCATGGACAAGGCAAGAAGGCAAAGGAGACCAAGGAAGCTAAGAGGACTCGACGTCGTATCAATCTCCAAGACTTCCCTCTTGGACATGGTATGGCTCCATACAACCTGTTGGAAGACATGCGAGGTAAGGGTCCTGATATCTCATGGCCTCAGTTTCTTGCATTTTGCCCACAAGTTAGGAGGGATTTAACAAAGGCAATTAGCACTAGGAGAAAGGTAAAAGAGAGTTTCCCTGTTGTAAAAATTGCACATGCTGAAATGAACGAAGATATTACACCTGTGCTAGATTGTTACATAAAAGGAAGATTGGTTAGGAAAGGTCTAGTGGATGGGGGTGCACAAATTTGCATCATGACAGAAGGGCTCATGCAAAGACTAGGCATGCACATCCATGAGACACCTGAAATCAAAGTGAAAATGGCAAACAATAGCAAGGCTAGGTGTGTAGGCATTTGTAAAAATGTCTTTGTAGAGGCCTTTGGCATTAAGAAAGCGGTGGATTTTTATGTTATGTCGACCAAGGGAAATGGTTACCCATTTATCCTAGGAAGACCATGGCTAATGAAAATGCGAGCTTTGCAGGATTGGGAGAGTGGAAAGCTAATTTGCAGGAATGACAATCACAAGAAGGTTGTCTTTGACATGAAGGAGCAACGCCAAGAGGAGCTCCATGAAGAATCATCTCAAAGTGAGACGGAAGAAGGTTGGACCGATACACTTCAGAAGAAGAAAGTAGCGGCAGCATTACTGAAGAGGAGTCTTCCATCGAAGTCATGGGGGTAAGGTTTAAGCCAAGCAACCAAGAGACCTCTTGTCAAGGCTTGGAGGAGGTAGGTCCTCAAGAGAACGAAGGTGTTCAAGATGAAGGGATGCTGGAAGGTATGCTATCAACAACACTTACAAAGGATGAAAGAGAGGAGTTCAAATGTGTGCTAAGGAAGTTTCCTAGGCTTTTTGCTAAAGACTACACCGACGTGTGTGGAGTAGATGTTGTTCAACACAAGATTGAGTTGAAGCCAGAGGCCACACCTAAAGCTCAGAAGCTACGAAGGCTAGGAGTTATAAAAGAACAGGCTCTACTCAAAGAGGTAAGAAAGCTTCTAGCAGCAGGTTTCATTTATCCAGTGGAGAATTTAGAGTGGGTCTCTCCCGTTGTTGTCACTCCTAAGAAAAACGGAAAGTGGAGGGTGTGTGTGGATTACCGTCCACTCAATGAGGCAACAAAAAGAGATCACTTTCCCCTCCCATTTCAAGATGAGATACTAAATGAGGTAGCTGGTCATGAGAAGTACACTGTGTGTGATGGCTACTCATGCTACTTTCAAATAGGTATCGCATTGGAAGATCAATTGAAAACAACCTTTATCACTCCTTGGGGTTGTTATGCTTTTAGAGTCATGCCATTTGGTCTGACAAATGCTCCTGCAACATTCCAACGTTTCATGAACATGGTGTTTCAAGCATTCTTTGGAAAGTCAATTAGGGTGTTCATTGATGATTTCTGCATTTATAGCTCAAAATCATTGCATCTACAAAGGGTAGAAGAAGGTTTAAAGAAGCTCTACGACATGGGAGGTCAACTCAACCCCGACAAGTGCCACATAGGTGAGGATGAAGTGATCTTGCTCGGTCACAAGGTTTCCTATAAAGGCATTGAGGTGGATCCTTCAAAGGCAAAGGCTCTTATTGAGCTCCCCTCACCCAAGAATCTCAAAGAGGTCATATCATTCATTCAAAAAGTGAACTATATGTCACACTTTATTCACTTAGCTTCGGAGTTGCTTCATCCTTTGCAAAAGTTGACACAACAAGTAGAATTTGCATGGTCTGATGAGCTTGAAGAGTATTTTTGTAACATTAAATTCATTTTGTCAGAGCTACCAACACTCATGCCTCCTTGTTGGGAGTACACATTCTTTGTTAGCTCTAGTGCTGGGAAAGAAACAATTGGTGCTGTGTTGGTACAACAAGATCCCCACAGTACAAGGATGCGACCCATCTACTTTGCTAGTAGGGTCATGAATGCCTTGGAGAGAGACTACACAGAAGCAGAACTCATGATGCTTTCTCTCATGTTTGCGGTGAGAAAGTTTAGATCCTACCTGCTACCAAAACCTTTTGTAATTCTCACTGCAGAAAATTTGTTCCCTTGGGTGTCATCTCAAATGAATCTTAGTACTAGGATCTCAAAGTGGATTATGGAGTTGCAAGAGTTTCAATACTCTTTCAAGGTAGAAGATAGTGTGCGTGCACAATTGGCAGGGATTCTCACTTATAGGGTACATGAGAAGGAAATTAAGGTGCCTGAAGTAAAGACCCTACCATTGCCACCACCAAAAAGTATTCCTAATGCTTTTACCTTGTTCTTTGATGGAGCTTTTCGTCGAGCCACAGGAAAAGCAGGGGGAGGGCTAGTGTTGCTCAACCCAAGTGGAGAGGTGGTCATGAAAGAGAAGGTCAATCTACCAGGTTCAACTAGCAACAATGAAGCAGAATACGACACACTACTTCATGGTTTGAAGATGTGCATTGGCCAAGGGATAAAACGTCTCATGGTAAAAGGAGATGCACTTCTCATTGTTAAACAGATTTTAGGCATTTGGGCGTGCAAGAATGAAAGCTTAAGGACAAAAGTTCATGCCATTCGTAGGCTATTTAATCAATTTGAGGAGGTGCAATTATATCATATTCCTAGGAAACAAAATGAAGATGCTGATTTACTTGCACAATAAGCCGTTGCATGTGTAAATAAAGAAGTGCAGGTCATCATGGTGGCGGCTGCTGTGAAGCAACCGAGGTACCAGGGATTGGAGTCATTGGCTCCCATCATTGGCTACATTTTGGAGGGTGAGTTTCCACCAGACTTCACAAAAGCTCAGAAGAGGAGACTCATGAAGAAGGCAAGCGCATATCTCTTCCTAGAAGGCTCCCTCTATCAAAGAGGGAAGGATCAAGTATACAGAAGAGTACCAACTATTGAGGAAATTCCAGCCATTCTAAAAGGTTTGCATGAAGAAGCATGTGGTGGTCATTTTGCCCAAGAATTAACTGTGAAGAAGATTTTGCTTGCGGGGTATGTTTGGCCAAGTCTGCATGTGGATGTCCAACATTGGTGTAAAAGTTGTCACAATTGTCAGGTAAATGGGAATAGAAGATTGGTTTATGGTCCAAGGCAAATCGTGCTTGCAAATGGACCGTTTGAAAAGTCGGGCATTGATGCTATGGGTCCTCTGCCTAGGACAAAAAATGGTAAACTCTACATTCTAGTGGTTGTAGACTATATGACTAGGTGGGTGGAAGCACAAAGTGTGGCAAAGGTAAATGAGAAGACAGTGAGCAAATTCGTCTACACTCACATTTGTTGTAGATTTGGCACACCTTTGGAGATTGTTTCTGATAATGGTCCAGGGTTTAGAAAGGGATTGCTCACAGAAGTCTGTGAAGAACTTCACATTCTACATCGTCACAGTACACCCTACTATCCCCAATCAAATGGTTTGGTAGAAAAAGCTAATGGTGTCATTGTAGGCATCATTAGGAAGATGGTGAAAAACAAGACAAAGTTGTGGGATGACTTCTTGGATGGTGCCTTGTGGGCGTATCGAACCACATATAGGGAAGCCACGGAGTTCACACCATTTCACTTGGTCTATGGTCAAGAGGCTTTACAGCCAATTGAACTAAACATTCCAACAATGTGACTTCATGGAAAATCAGCACAAGATGATCAAGAAGCATGGATGGATCGACTTCTTACCTTAGCTGAGTTTGAGTGGAAAAGAGAAGCAGCATATGAGTGTTACAAGAGGAAAGCCACACAAGCGAAAGAAACGCACGACAAGAAACTGAAGGACAAAGGCATCAAGGAAGGAGAGCTTGTGCTAAGGTATGACAATCGACTTGACAATCGTTTTGATGCCAAGTTTGAAACTAGATGGCAAGGGCCATACATAGTCAAGAAGGCTTTCAATTCTAGTTACTATCAGCTTATGGACTTGAATGGTAAAGAGCACTCCAGGAAGGTAAACGGGTATCGCTTGAAGCCCTATTTGAGTCGCCTTCTACCAAAGGATCTACCAAAGATCTGTCCAAAGGCCGTTGTCTCATGTAAGTATTGTTACATGAAGCATGAGTGTAACTCCAGCCAAAATTCTGAGGGGCCAAACAATGAAGATCTTGTCAAGGACTCTGAAGCACTCTCTTTGGAAAAGATGCTCTATAATGGTACATGAATATACCATCATCCAGGGGGAGGGCTGATGATAGCCGTTTTTTCGGCTCTTTGTAATTACCACAGTGAGTTACCTCACCCTACCAAAATCACCCAAACACTGTGGCTATCCCTACCATTTCACTGTACATAGGCGTGCGTGAGTCACGGGACTTTTCCCATATCTTCTTAAAAAACCCTCAATTAGCTAGTCATTGGGCTAGTTGAGCCAAAATAAAAATAAAAAAAATAAAAATAAATAAAAATATAAGTATATTATGGCCCATGCGTATGTAAATATTTCTAGGGCCTAAATAAAAGATTTTTTCATAATTATTTTGGTATTTATTTAAATATTTCTACCTAGGTGTGTGTTATTTATGCTCTGTACATTGCCTCACCATTACCACAATTTTTTCTTACCATTTTTCATACTCTTTATTCCATATAGAAATATTTTCATGTAAGCTTCTCTTATATTTGGTGTAACTCCACCCCAACAAAAATCCAAAAAAACTAGTTTTATTTATGTGTATATTTTTTCACTATTTTGATTTTTCCCTTCCTACATCTATTTTGTTTTTTTCTAAAAAATTAGAACACCAAAAATATTTATCTTTTTATGGTAGCCTCATAATGAGAGAGATTTCTTTTGACCCCTTTATATTTTTTCCACTTATATTATTTATATTTGACATGTACATATTTTTTAGACCCCTCAATATTTGATTTTCTTAGTTGTACTATTCACTTATATCCTAATCTCAACAATATCTTCAATTATAGACCTACCAAATAAGGTCAAGGGTAGGTGGCATGCATACATGCACTATGGAGGGCTCACTCTTGGAGGTATTCAAAAGAATCATCCAAAGAAGGACCCCACAAGGACCTTGCAGTGGAAACAAACGATCGGTTTTGCTGAATTTTTAAAGTTCACTTGCTCTCCGAATTTGAAAAGGTGATACAAACAAAAGTTGTAGCTCGTGGGCTGAACTTTTGCCTCAAATTTTTTCATATTTTTTTGAGCCACGAGCTGTGAGCTATGATTTCTTTAGTGGACCCCAATTTTCCCATGCTATGCAGCCACACTCTCTCTTCCACTTTATCATTTTCCTCTTTCACACACACTTCTCCACTCATCATCCCCATCTCTCTCACCACTCCTCTCTGCACACTACTCACCTTCTCCTCAACCTTGAAGAATAAGAGAAACCATGGTGAACTCATACCTCCCACACACAATTCCATTCCAAAATTGACCACCTAGTCTCATTTTTCCTCCTCCAATTTACCCATATCTATCAAAAAAACCACAAAATTCAACCTCTTCTCTTAAAAGACAGCATCATGGTGGTTGATTACTCAGCTTCAATTACCTTGTCTCTCAAGGAAGGTCAAGAGTGGAGAAAAAATGTACCGTCAAAGCTAGTGGACCGTCAACAAGCGTCAAAATCGGCCCTACTCAAGACACTTGGAGCATCAACCTTGTAAGAAAGCCACCTTTTCTTACCTCTTAAGAGTTTTTTCTTCCTTATTTGTATCCTACATGGATTCTCCCATTGTAAATATCCAATTCCATTTGTAAATTAATACTAACTCTACTAACACTAACCCACTATGAAAAGTCCTATCACCTCCATTTCTCTCCTCTCTCTTTCCTCACCAACTCCTTAATAATTCCAAGCAAAAGAAATTAGATAAATTGCTGAAAATCTAACCCAACCATGGTTAGAGGAGTAACCCTAGCCTTCAAAATTGCTACAAAAGGAGGGTGTAGCTAGCACAAAAGGAGAGAGCCATAAGCAAGAGCACTATGCTATAGCTTGAGAAGCCAAGCTCAACCTCTCTAGAAGGAGCTCTTGAGTGGAAGCTCATTGTCTTATGCACGTGCATGTGTTGTAATAGGGGATTAGCAAGGGAACTATATGCCATTGTAAGAGAGAGAGTGATCATTCAATTGAGAGTAGGAAATCTATCATTTCTCCTACTAGTGTAATTCCAACATTTGCTGAATCAAGGAGGGTGGATTTGGACTAAGCTTGGATACTTTGTCTCCCTTCCAACGTGAAGTAATGGACAACAATGATGCGTAAGTGTCTTGGTGTTTTTTGTTAAGTTCTTGATAGCTTGTCTCTGGTGTTGTCATCAATCTAGCCATAAATCCCACATACTGTAAGAGGGCGACAGGGTGGAGAGGACTCCCCTGGCCTTAAGACAGTGATTGGGGTGGCTTTTCTTGTGATGTGTTGTGGTGAAATTTACGCAAGCTATGTTGAACAAATACTAATCTCACTTTGATTTGTCATGACAGATTTGTAAGAAGGTATTAATGCAACAAGCACCCCCTCCCCCTTTCTCTCTCTTTCTTAAATATATAGTTGTGTTTGCTTGATCATTGCCGATACGTTTCAAAGCAGCCCGAGCACTATCTCTCTCCCTCTCCCTCTCTCTCTCTCTCTCTCCCTCTCTCGTGTCTTAGTGTGTGAGAGTGTTCCATTGGTGTTAGGGTTAGTGTAAATTCCTTGCTTGTTTGTGGGTTGCTCTAACGATTCTCCTCTTTTGCGTCCTAGTTTGCTCTTAAACTAGGTGGTGTCCCTTGTGTAGTTGGGATTTGGCTGTGGGTTTGTTGTTTTGGTTTGTGTTGTGTTGTGCCCCAGCCCCATTGAGCAGCACGGGAGCCTTGAAGGGTGTCTAGAGGCCACTCTTCTTGTTGCCCGCCCCGGACCGCCTCAATGGAATAAAGAGTATGCAAAATGGTAAGAAAAAATATGGTAATGGTCAGTCAATGTACATAGCATAAATAACACACACCTAAGTATAAATATTTAAATAAATACCAAAATAATTATGAAAAATCCTTATATTTAGGCCCTATAAACAATGAAATATTTACACACAAATGGGCCATAATATACTTATATTTTTTATTTTTTATTTTTTTTGGCTGAACTAGCCCAGTGACTAGCTAATTAAGGGTTTTTAAGAAGATATGGGAAAAGTCTCCTAACTCACACACACCTATATACAGTGAAATGGTAGGGATAGCCATAGTGTTTGGATGATTTTGGTAGGGTGGGTTAATCACTATGGCAATTACGGAAAACCGAAAAACGGCTATCAGTACATATTGCTTCTCACATCTCTTCAAATCTACAAGGTTTGTAAAACATACAAATCCATTCCTTGTTACCAAGGCGCTCGTAGGAAAAATGTCATCCATTTTTGGATCAAGCGAGAACCGTTTTTGTTCTGTACCACTGCAATCACGCTTTAAAATGGTACTTGGCCAAAACCCATCATTTTTCTATGATCATGAAACTCTTTACTGATCTTTGGTAGAGGGTGCTCTCGAAGGTTGTCACGATTTCTTTCATGGTTTACACAAACTATGAGAAACTGAACAATACGTTTACCATCTTTGCTTCGTATCTTGGCATAAGTTGAACCATCATCCATTACCTTTGTTTCCATTCAAACTCCCACGATGTAGGGCTACCCAAGGATAAGATGATAGGAAGATATGTCATGTATAACGAAAAATTTTTCAACCTTTACATTACCTATTGTCACATTTACACTTGGGCATGCTGCGTACAATTCACTTGATGAGTTGTTTGCCACTTTGACCATCCAACCATGTTCTATTTCCATTGGCCATTTACATTTGTTATAGAGACTTTTTGACATTATATTATTTCAGACCCATGGTCAATTAAGGCAGCAAATGGTTCTTCAAGATCACCTACCTTGACCAATGTCTCTGTAGCAGCTCGTGCCCAGTGGCTTCTAGAATACTGGCTCCTAGGAATGCTTTGAACTTCCTCCCTGTCATTAGCAAATTTCACTTGTCTTGCATTCCAAGAAGACTGGTAACATCCTACCATAGCTTCATCACCTTCTTTAGCTTGCACATGTACTCCTTATGTCTTTACAACATAAGGAGTACCATAGCTTCATCACCTTCTTTAGCTTGCACATGTACTCCTTATGTCTTTACAACATCACCTTCAGCTTCTGGGCGAATAGCCTCTCCAAGTGTTTGCCTCTTTCTCTTGATGATTTCAATAATTTCTTCATGTAATTCACGTTTGGCTATGTCGAGCACCTCCCACAAAGTAAACTCAACCTTGTTGTTTAAAATCCTCCCTTCTAGCACTTTTTTCAAGTGTGTAGCAAGCTCAATGTCAGATTGTAGTTTGTAAGCTGGTCCTTTTGGCTTACCTTTTGTTGGCTCCTTCTTCTTCCCTGTTGTAGACTCCTCCATGGTCACTTCTTGTGAAGGTGACTCTTGTGCTCATGGCACTAGAGAAGGTGTTGCATCATTCCTTCCTCCACTTTTTGTGGCTCTTTTTGAAGGCCCTTCATCAGCATTTTCACACATATGCTTAAGTTCTTCTACAATAGCTTCATGGATTTGGCAGTTTGTAATATAGGCATGCACAGACATTGAGTCCACTGAATCACTCCATCCTGTTTCTAGACGTATACAGTCACTTGCTTCATGTAGAATCTCTTTTGTAAGCTTTCCTTTTTTAGCAAACTCCATGACATTTGGACAAAGTCTACCATGGTGATCACTTACCTCTTCATCACTAAGATGCTCAATTTTCACTCCATAAGTAGCTACCTCAATTGAAGAGGTGGCATGGCTAGTTGCCATATCTTCAACTAAGGTTTGCATTTCCCCCTTGCCAAAGTTAGTTCTCAAGGGTAGGCCTGTCTCTCTTAAGTGGATTTTACCATCCTTAAAAAACACAACATCTTTCCTTAAGGCATCATCAAAGCTATCACAATCCCTTCTTACATGATATGTGCTATCACACCATATACATCTGTGAACAAACCCTTCTTTTTGTTGTCTTTGCCTTGAAGGCAGTACTGATGGTTGTCCCTTTTCTTCAAACTTTGTAAGTTTTATCTTTAATTCATGCATGCCTTTCAAAATCTCATCTAGCACAGATTCATCAACTTTTGGAGCTATATTAGAAGGTTTTACCATCTTTTTAGGAGACAAGGAGGGCAGTGTAGAATTATTGACTACCATCTTGTCTCTTTGCCACTTTGCAAGTAGTAAGATAGTATCTTCAACATCATTCCAATTACTCTTTAGTCCTTGCTCAGCATCTTTATCTTCAAGTAGAAGCTCCAAGTTTTCTTGAAGCTCTTTTCTTGTTGTTTGTAGGAAAATCTCGATCTTCTCTAATTCCAATGTGGCCTTTTTTGTCCTTGTTAGTTGAGAATAGTGTTGCTCAAATTTCCTGAGAAACTTTGTTGGAGAGAGTCCCTCCTTTGGCTTGGCTGTCCATTCCAAAAATGTTCTTTTTGTCACTCACTCTAAATCTTCCATGAAATACTCCTTCTTTAAGGCCAATTTTAATGTTTCCCAACTTGTCCCATGCCCTTCCCTAATTGCTCTTACATGCTCCCTAATTTCAGGAGTCACAAACTCAAAGATTTGATTCATGGTACTCGATGCAGTTTCATTTCCTTCACATATCCGTAAAGGTGCTTTGTCACATCTTTCACATCAAAATGGCTTGAATAGCTTTGGTTGTTGAGACCTCCCGTCTTTTTGTAGCATGTTGATGTTGCATGAATGAGGAAAATGCTTGAAACATTTTCATTTTAGCAGGATCAAATTGCACATCATGTTGCCATGTGTGATCACCCATTACTCCCACAAAACCTCACCCTCATAGGTTCGCATCGGGTTCACCAAAAATATGTCGAGAAGTTGGTGGGCTTTCCAGGAAGGTACCGGCCCTCTGGCTGTGAGAGCTTTGGGAAGGTAGCAAAGGATTCACTCCATGAAGTGTGGTGTTTGGTGGTGAATACTTAAAGTGCATCCATAGAAGAATCTCACTCACCCTCTCATGTACACATAGAACTTTCAAAATAAGACAAAGATGAAAACATCCAAGCTATTTTTGTACACTAACAATACCAGTTCGAGTACCAATACCAGTATATCACACAAGTAGCAGCAGCACCAGTTCAACACAATATAATATTAGTACCAGTATAGTACAGTACCAGTACACAAGTAGCACCAGTACTAGTACATATGTAGCACCAGTATTCGTCATGTATAATATAGTACCAGTGCACATGCAACATCAATACCAGTACTCTAGTACCAATACATAATTAGCACCAGTATCAGTATAGTGATATCCTTAGCAATGTGTATGTGTGTGCCCACCCTTACCCAGGCACCATAACTAATGCGTTTAGTAGGCCCATTAGTTATGGGCATACTTCCTCAGAAAAAGAATAAGTAATGCAACATCAAACTTGACCCCAAGCCATTTTTTTTACTGAGAACAACCGTTATGGTGAAAATCAAAACTCTTCTATGGAAGCCTTGAGCTTAAAACTTCCTAATAAGGACCCTTGCTTCTTCTAGGGCTAAAAGATTGTGGGACGCATGTCTAACCTCACCATCCTATCTTATTGCAGTATTAGGGAGAACCACGATGAATTTGTCAAACCATGGGATGAAGCTGACTTGACTAGTGCATAGAGGCTACAAGAGGTTGTCAATCTCTTGGAAAACAACTAACAACTCGCATCTAACTCAAGCTACACTCAAGTGACTGAAATCACCAAAAGCCAATCGCTCATCGACAAACAATTCACATCCGTTACAACATCAAACAACATCCAAACGTAATGAAACTTCTAAGACGAGTTTATAAGACCTAAGCACACATGCCTATGGCCTCAAACCCCACTTTAGGTCAAGTTCCAAAATCGCGATTATTAACGGCAGTGGATTTTTGACTTAGTCGTTGTGGACTCAGAATGCATCTAAAAGCTTAGCAATGATGCCCCAATACCCCGCCTATGCTTAGTCTTTTATTTGAACATGTAAATTCCTATTTATGATGAAATTAGGTCGTAGATCGGCGACGCCAAAAGCTAAGAAATACTGTGAATGGCTTACGTCAATGTGTAGAGCCCTTACGCGCGGTTTCAATGCAACAAACACATTCGCAATGTGACAACCGGGGAGGGAGTAGGAAGCGCGAGAAGGAGAGGAGTGAGCACAGTTAGCTCACGCTGTGTATTTCTTATCCAAAAACTTAATCAAAACTTTACAGAGTTGGTTTTTATACCTTAGCCAAGGTCTCAAATGTGTAATGTCCAGCGCCCAAGACCTTTGAGACACCACACTTATTGTATCTGCAACCTAGGTACACTAACTGACCTATGCTTTACACCTTGGAAATCTTATTGAGCCCATAACATGTTACAATTATCACAATGGCTAAACAAATCGAGAAATTACAATACATGGCCATTTTGGAAAAATGTGAATAGTGTGTAACTCCAATCTTCCCTGCTTCTTCATATTCATCTTCAATGTGCATTCATAAGGCTTTGATATTTAGCAAGTCCTGTCTGACGTCGGCTCAGTTAACATTCCCCCCTTCCTATTTTAGTGCCCGTCCTCAGGCATTGTTGAAAGGTGTCCGTGGAGGCAAGGGAAGGTTTTGATTAGTTGTTGATGGGCTGATTGTCTGCATTTGTCTTTGAATTTGTTGATGAGGTTCAATATGCTGCAGCATCTTCATTGGTCCGAATATGTCTGATGTGAGAGATGATGTTGCATTTGTCCGTTGTAATAGCATAATGAGGAGGCTTCTATTTATTTATGAAAAGTATGTACAAGGGAAATAGAATGATGAGGTTCTATATTAGGGTCTAATACCTGGATGACCAAAGGGAAAAAACCCATTGGGAATACGCGCATGATTGGAGTACTCCACGCAGGCAGTTGTGGCGGTTGAGGCAAGGCGTAATCCACGCAGTCAGTCATGTCCTCGTGTCGTACGTTCACCCTCACCCACACAGGTTGCTCCACCACCGTCTCCGGTAAGCAGTCCGGGGGTGTCTCTGCCATTGTCCCCACCTCCTAGTGTTCGACAGCTTTTTTCGGGAGGAGGTACAGTTGGGCAAGGGATGATGGCACATCCTCAGATTAAGCATAGTCGGCTTCGAGGTCTTTCGAGAGAAGACCCTGATGCACATTTGCTCCAATTTAATAAATCTTATGGATTGAATCATCCTGGGGTGGTAATTCCTCTCCATCAACAATCAGTGTTTGAATCTACACTCTCGGAGAAAGCTGCTAAATGGTTGTCCGAATACCCTGATGATCATTTTCAGACATATGATGAAGGATGCAGAGCGTTCTTACGAAGGTTTAGAATGGAAAAGACAGTCCCTCAACATTTGGAAAAGCTTCGAATGCTGCGGCAGAAGTCGTTGCCAGTGGAGGATTATGCTGCAAAATTTTGGATGCTTTTGCAGAGGGTACCTCAGGCACAAAGGCTGGTAGTAGCAAAAGTGTTGAATGATTATTTTTTGTGGGGGCTCAACAAGGATCTCGGAACTGCTATGGCAATAGTGGATAAGGTAACTACTCCACTGGATAATGTAATTGATAGGGCTGTAGTAGCAGGAGAATCTTTGGAGGATACGGAATCCCCAAAGAAATCAAAGAAAAAAGAGAGGAAGAAATCTTATCGGAAGTTGCAAGTCAGCGGCAGTGATAGTTTGAAGTCAGAATCCGCAGGATCAGACTCCTCAGACTCACGCAGTAGCGATTCGGGGAAAGAGTCGGAAGAGACACCTCGGAAAAAATCCCAGCGTCACGGGAAAGGTGTTTCATCCAGATCATCGAAACCTGCGGTGGCTAAAAGTCTGAAGGAACTATGGTGTACCCAGTGTCGGAATCCGGGCCATGCTACTCAGGAGTGCGCAATGAATCAGAAGTGGTGTGCGATTTGCACAACCAATACTCATAATACAGTCGAATGTCATTTCAATGGTCGGGGTCGTCGAAGTCGAGACTCTTCTACATGGCAACAACCCCACAGACAAGGCAAGGACAAGAGCCTACTGTGGCGATGGCTCATGCTCATACATCAGAGACGCCTTTGCAAGGTCAAGCAGGAGGTCGAGGTCAAGGGAGAGGACGAGGTCGCGGAAGAGGTGGCCGAGATCCTAATTGACCCAAGACGTGCCTTTTATGTTTGGGGGATGGGCACTGGCAATCCGAGTGTACTGAAGGTATGGAATATGATTGGAAGAAGCAAGAACACACTGCAGGGAAATAGCCTAGTGTGGCTATGGTTCAGATTGAAGGATTGGAGGAGTCCAATCCAGTGGTGTGCGCTCCTTGCCACACTGTCGAAGCAAGGGACTTGCCAATACACCGTATGCGAGCCACAAACGGCTCCAAGCACACAACAAGCCTAAACTAGCAAGCTCAAGAAAACAAAGGGTGTGTCACTCACCGCTCTACGCTCGCCTTCGTGGTGGATTCCTCGCCGCGATGAAGAAGAAGCTACAGTCGTGCCGCACTCAACCGCTTCGCCGCCGTCGTGCCTTCGTAATGCTCGATCGCACACACACTCTCCCCCTCTCTCTCTCTCTCACACACACACACAAGGAGGTGAAGAAGAAGAAGATGGAGATGGAGCAAGAGCACTCTTCAATTGCACAAATGAGAGAATGAGTAAAAATTAGGTTTAGTTGGCTTTTATAGGAGCTCACCCCATTCACACTTGGGCGTCCATGCTTAACCAACTAATCCCTTGAATGTCCAAGTTAAAGTGCGCCTCTCATCGGCGATCACTCTACCTTTCCCTATTGGTCCGACAAGCCCGGTACCTGACTCTACCAAATACATAATACACGTCCGTCGTAGGTGATGGGTGTCCGTGTGCCGTGAGGGTTAACATGCCCCCCTTCCTGATGTAGATTCCGTCCTCGGAAGCTATTGAGTTGAAGCTGGTTCGTCGAGGTGGAAGAGCATTTGAGATGAATGTCCTTAGCCTTCTTCAGTCACTGCAAAATCAAACAACATTGGCACAGTAATTGCATTCTCTTAAAAAGCATATGCAGTTTTAGGTAGACAAATTGATTGGTCAAACAATTTGTTAGCAATGAACATTAAATTGCAATGTAATCAAATGCATAAACAGATGTAAAGGTAAAAAATTAAACAAGTCTGGGGTCGCTAATTTGACGGTCGAAAAGCACTAGAGATCGAATATTAATACCATGGGTAAGCTTCTTTATTTTTTGTGGTCAATTAAGTTGTTTAATCGCGAGAGCCAAGTATTCATGTTCAAGGGCTGACTAGAGGCTATATCTAGAAAACCTTGTAGTTAAGCTACCATAAAAGGAATTTCTCATGAAATCATCGCCTGACTGATTACTTTTTCTTTGACCCCCCAAGGTCTTTTCACAGTGATTCAATTATGATGTGTGTGCTTATTTTGTATGCCTTGGGTTTTTTGCTTTTCAAGGAAAAGCACCCACACTGGGAACCTCTAGGGCTCTAGTACCATAGGCAATACATGTGAGTGAAGTACCAAATCAACCTGAGATTTCTCTTCCAGCTTAAAATTTTACATTGTGGCACTTTGATTTTTTGCTTGTTCATTTTCCACATTTAAATTTTGTAACTTTGGGGGTCATATAACATTGTTACACTCCCCAGGCTCATCACATTAGTAAACTCCCTTTATAATACTTAAGCTAAAGGTCACTAGGGTTAAGCCCACTAGAAAGCCCTAGTACATTTCATACAATGCTGCCTAAATCGGATTAAGAACCTAAGTAACCATTGTTTATTAGGAAGGCATTCCCCATGGTATTAAGAGAAGATCTCTAACACCTAGCTTGGTCAAACTAGCTTAGTCGGACTGCTTGATTTTTAAACCTAGACAAGTGATTATGACAAAACATTACATTGAATTAAATGTTTGATACTAAGCCAATGCGCTTGATTTGAAGGTTCCATGAAGATCCAAATCCTATCAATAGCAACACGCTCCTGTACACACTAGGAAACAAAAGGAATACCTCTAGGAGGCACATCAGTGGGAAAAGAGAACTTTTCTAATCACTCAACTCTAAAACAGAAACACTCTATCGTACTAATTTTACCTACCCTCCATCACTCAAGTGATGAGGATCAAAGGTGTTTCATGGCATAGGTTTCTGTTTCACTGTACCAGATGTGACATGTGTAGGTCTGAGTCAATGTTTTGACTTTTAAGGTGCATACTCGTTTGCTAATTGCTCTTGCTCCTTTTTTTTTTTTTTTGAGAGTATAAAGCTTTATATGTACATTCCCTAAGATCGGAATTGAGAGGTCAGGGAAAAAGGTTGAGAGGGAAGCAAGTGAATGAGGGCTGTCACCAAACACTCCCCCCTTCCTTGGGTAGATCATACCGTTTGAAATCAGCTTGTCACCCTTTGAAACCAATTGTTCCAGTTGGTAATAGGTGAGGATTTTTGCCAGTAGTTTGTTATTACCCTAGGTGCCTTGTCAAGTTGCAAGGGTGGTAAGGTACTCTCCCAGGATTGAACTTGAAGTGGTTCATCAGGTGATTCTTGAACACTGGGAGGTGTGGATTCTTTTGTAGCTTCATGGAGGTCCACTACTATAGATGGAGGCTGTGTAGAAGCTTTTACCTCTATGGATGTATTACATGATGAGCTAGAAGCTTCATGGGACTCCCCCCTTCCTGAGCTAGGTGGAACAAATCGTTCTTTCTTTGGTACCCAAACTAGCTCTGGAGCGGGTGTGTAGCATTCTGTGATTTTTTTCTTTCCACGATCATTGATTCGTTTTGGAGCTACGGGATTGGGCTCACTTGGGTCAGGTGATAGGTAAGAGCACAATCTACGTTTTGGCACCCAGATTTGATCATTTCCTTCATAGTATCCTTGGGCTTCCAATAGTCGTTTAGGAATCCATCGCAACATTTTCTTACTTTTCTTGGAGCGAGTGGTACGTTCTTTACAAGGCTTCTGTTTTTTAGCACTAGCTATGGTCACTAAAGAAGCTTTAGGGACCCACTTGTATGTTTTTTTCGTGACATTAGGATGATTCTTGTCAGAAGCGATATGCATTGCTTGTAGCATATTTAAGGGTATACGCATTTCATCCCCCTCAGGTGTTACCCAGGTCGTCCCCCTATTTCCCCAAGTGTCTATGGTTGATGCTAGGTGGACCCAATCCACATTGTCTGATTCCGTCATACCAGGTAGGATATCCATGTAAGGAGAATCTTGGCCAATGTCTGTATCCTTCTTACAAGTGTAACAATATTGTAGTGGGGCCGAGTGAACTGTGGTGTCAGAGCGATGATCAATAATGGTGTTACTCCCTAAGGGGTGTACCTTACCAGTCACCAAATCCACTCTAAGGACAGAGTCTTGGAATTGCAAATAGACATGATTTTTAGACCAATCGTGAACCATTTGTGCTTCCCTCATGAATGGTCGTCCTAAAATCATTTCATATGACATAAGGTGTTTAGAGAAATCCATTACAATGAACGTATGTCGTACCTTGTGTCCTAGAACTTTGATCTTAAGATCCTTGAGCATCCCCATAGGTTTGGCTATGGTACCATTTGCCATCTTTACCACAATGTTAGTAACACTGAGGCGGGGTTTTCCCATGGATTCCCAACAATCTTTTGTAACGATGCTAACTCCCGCACCACCATCAAGAATTCCCTTTATAGTTAATCCCTTGGTAGTGATGGGTAGGGTCGCATTAGACTCGTCGCCTTCAAAATACTGCCCTAATTCGTTAATGGGTACCTCGATCACAGACTCGTGTCCATCTAAGTCAAGTGATTGCACA
Source organism: Adiantum capillus-veneris (assembly GCF_014529385.1). Lineage (NCBI taxonomy): Eukaryota > Viridiplantae > Streptophyta > Polypodiopsida > Polypodiales > Pteridaceae > Adiantum > Adiantum capillus-veneris. Next base: position 156,191,963 of record NC_140934.1, read on the forward strand.
TGATTTTCCTCATCAATCATAATCGAGTCAGGCCTATTTGGTTGCGCAAACTGCGGTAATCCCGTTCGTAGCTCTCCGTTAAGGAATGCTCGAAGTGCAAGGAATAACTCAGGATCTCCATACAGCTTTGCTATGATCGTGGTTCGGACCTCAGAAGACATGAAGTCCACTAGTTTGGCAACATTCATTGGCGTTTTGCAGGGTGTAGGTCCTTGACTAGGAACTGGTGAGGATGGAATCTCATATTCCTCAATGGGATCAGGTATTCCTTCGTTAAACATCCTTTCCAACAAGAAGGGTGTATGCTCACTTTCTGATGTCCTGTCCTCACTCCCTTCTTGGATGATACTAGATATGGCTAACGGTCTATGGTTCATGTGGGGTGGATGAACTTGCGTGGGAAACACTATGTCATGAATTTTGACCTGCATGGGTTCTGGTTCTAACTTCCTTTGAGTCTCCTCCACTAAACCTCTTAGATGTTTCACCTGCTCAATCTCCTCTACTGGGTTTGGGTACGTCCCAATCTTCTTTTTACGATTTTTCCCTTTTTGCCCCTGCGATTTATCTTGGGGGTCGTGGATTGGATTTGGAAACACTTGTGGTGTTTTCAGAGGCTCTTTATGGTTTTCTCTTATTCGGTTTTCATTTGGTTCCATGTTACGGTTTTCCTTGTCGGTCTTTCCCTTTGTGGTATTGGTTCTAGTCTCGATTGTGTCGACTGAATCTGAATCATCCTCGAGGTCATTCATATACACGGGGTCATCTCCTGTTCCTATGTTTGTTTTGGAACTTGGCTTTGAATTTTCCGTATTCTGTGACTTCTTCCTTCGTGTCTTCTTTTTCTTTGCTTGGATAACTGACGCGGTATCTCTCTCTTCGAGGATATGTCCTGGCCCTTGAAGCATGGACCGTGTAATCGCATAAGCGGGTGCGACGGGTGGTATTGGCGATGTCACACTAGCAATTTCGACCAAATTCAGGGGTGTGATTTTAGGCGCATTTGGGTTATAGGGGCATTGGGCAATCAAGTGATCTATGCCACAACGATTACATGTGAGTATTGGCATTGCAGACGTGCTCCCTTGATTCACTTGCATCTGTGCAGCATTCTTTTGCAGCCTAATAGGGCACTCCGCTACTCGATGTGGTCCACCACACTCGTAGCATTGAAGAGGTGGCCTCCTAGCCTGGGTGTTGATATTTTGACCTCTGGATGCGAGAGCAGCAGCTTGATAAACCGGCTTGACTTGTCCCCAACAATCTTCCATGTAGTATATAGGACACTCTTCCAATGTATCAAGTCCGTAGGCAATACTAGTGTCTATTTCCTCCTCACAACCATCTGCATAAGCGTTTGATGGCTCGCAACCCACTTGGTTCATAGGGGCGACTCTTGGATGCGGGGGCTGCGGTCCTAGCACAGGAGGTGGTAACGGTGTAGCTTGTACAACATTTTGAGGTCTAGGGACCATGTGTTGCGGTAGTTGCTCAACAGGTGGAGTAGGCATCAATACAGGAGCTCGAGGCGCATCCGTCCAGGCTACAGGTGGTCTATTTGCCATCATACGTTTGATCATTAAACAATCCTTAACTTGGTGACCATACCTACCACATGCGTTGCAAGTTCCATTAAATTTTACTCTAAACGTAGGGCACTCACTAGTGCTATGTGGACCTAAGCAAATGGAACACCATTGTTGCTCCCTTCTTGGATACATGTGACTATTTTGAGGGGGTCGATTATCCTTAAGAGACTCTTGGATTGCCTTGGTGAGGTCTGTCAAGAATGTCTCAAATACCTTTGGCTCATTGGCAATGGGCTTTGCAGTCATGGGTTCATACTCAATGGCTTGTGAGCTAGTGGATCTCGTGTCAGTAGACACCCTCATGCCTGCTATCATCAAGTTGTCCTCTAAGTGGATTGCATTGGCAGTGACATCTTCCCAGGTTGTGATACCTCTAATCACTAGTCCATTATAGATTCCTTCATTCCTCAACCCTCGAATGAATCGATCAAGCAGTTGGTTATTGTTGAAGCGCTCATTTACAGGGCAACGAGAGTTTAAGTGCTTTAGACGACTAATGAAGTCCCTTACTGACTCTCCTTCCTTACGTTCGGCCTTCTGTAGCTGAGATGCTACACCCCAAAGCACACCTTCTCGTATGTACTCCTTTAGAAACAACCTTCGAAGGGTAGGGTAGATTGTTTTCTCGTCCACCCTTAGGGTCCTATACCAATCTCCAGCCTTCCCACTTAATGTCAAGCTTAAGGCATTGCACTTATGTAGTTCGTTGCGTTCCCCTAAGGAATCACATACTTGTTCAAACACTTCAATGTGTTTTCTAGCATCTTCCTCCCCATTGAATTTTTGCGTGAGTTTGGCAATTTGTACTGCCTTACTTCTAGGCTCTCTATCAGATGCATGACGCATATTTTCCGCGATAGATCGACCTATGGTTTGAGCAAACGCTGCCAAGTCACCTATGTGAGGAGGCAGGGCCGGTAGAGGTACTCTTCGAATCATATGTGGGAGAGGAACGGGTACCGATCTTGGCATATGTGTGGATGATGCAGGATATGGAACATAACCGGGCATAGGTCCACTCGGATAAGAGCTAGGGAGCGGCACTCGAGGAGCATGAACAAGTGGTTCCATTGGAGGTGTGGGGGCCATGTGTGAATAAGGGGCTAGAGGCACATATGGTCGAGGCCCCATATTAGGTACTACGACACTAGGTAGTGGCACTGCGCTAACCGTAGATGTCATCGGTACATTCTTTGTCAGGCTTATCCCTGGAGTGAGCACTGTGTTTTCCTTGATAGAGGGTTGAGCCAAGTTAGGGAAGCTAAAGTTGTCGCTCGGAGGCTCAGATTGCATAGAGACCCCAGGTGAAATGACGTAAGATGGGTCCATGGGACTCATTAGAGGAGTCTCCATTTGTGATAGAGTAGGCTGTTGAGCCTTGCTCGTATCCAGAAATCTCATGGGGCCAGTTGAGAGTATATTTACCCCTCGGTTTTGCCTTTATGATTGAATAATGCCATGGATAACATTACATATCATTTTCTGTTGATCTTCGATGCTCATGGCACTAGAGGTGGATTGTACAATCTCTATCCATCCTACATGGTAGGCGTGGCCAGAGTGTAGATCCGTCAACACCTCAGTGTGGAGGTCGTATGTCCAATGATCATTAATGAACAATCCTTCTAGAGTCGACGTGTTAACGGTTTCTTGTGAGGTAGAAGCAATGTTGCTCCCCGTGGTTTTACTTGTCAGCAACGGTACTCTAGAGGGAACTTCTGAAGGAGGCAACTCAACAGGGCCTTCTTGGTAAGAAGTTGGCAGGATATCCACCTGGACACTCTTTGGGGGTGTGGGGTCCACGTGCGATGTGAAAGGAGAGTCCACTTCCCCACCCCCTTCGTGTGCTTCATTTGCATCAGGTTTCGAGCGAGTAGCTCTACCTAATGTTTCCATGAAACAGCTAAACATACTAGTACTAGGCTGTGGAGCTTTGGGAGGTGCATGGCCTTCTCTCTCAGTGTTTTGGGTAGGGTATGCTTCCATGATTTCTGAGTCGGAGGAGGAATCACTAGCGGCTATTTTAGGGTCTTGGGTGGTGCTACCTTGTGTCCCCGCTGAGGGTCTAGAGCTTATCGTGGATGGGTAATGGGTGTCCGTATGAACAGAGGCACCCTCAATATGCTCGTGTTCTAGCACCCGCCCAGAGCGTAAGTGCATGTGCTTTTGATACCCTAAGGTGTCAAAAAGCTGCTCTAGGAGGCCTTGTGACTAGTTTTTAGCGTGTTTTTTGTTTGTTTTTTTGCTAGATTTTTTAGAGCGTGTCGTGGAATGGGCCGTGTGATAGCTCGAAACGAGCGTATCGGTCAGAGGGTTGTGCCGTGCTTTACAGCCCTCCGTTTGGTCACTCTATGCCCTCGGAATCCCTAAAACTGTCAATTTCCAGTAGGGAACTAGGCCCAAACTAGAAAGTCTAAGGGTGCAAGTGGGAAGAGAAAGGAGGAGAGTGGAGGACTTGTCCCACATGCTCTCATTCTCTCTTGAGGGAGTAGGGTATATATATAAGAGTGAGTCTAGTATATATCATAAGACTGAGGACTGAGGCCTGGGCCTGGGCTTGGGCTTGGGCTTGGGCTTGGGAAAATGATCCCGATCTATCTTTTATGCAAACCAACCCGTCCGTTTTAAGAGTCACGTTTTTTATTTTCGAAAAATTTCGCCGCCCGCTTGCTCGCGTTTTTAATTTCCGAATACAGAAAATACAGACATTAAAAAAACGCAGAAATTGCAGGAAATTGCAGAAATTGCAGAAAATGCAGAAAAAACGCAGAAATTGCAGAAAATTGACAGAAATTGACAGAAATGCGGAAAATTGCAGAAATTGCAGAGAATTGACAGAAATTGCAGGAAAAAATGCAGAAATTGCAGAAATTGCAGGAAAAAACGCAGAAATTGCAGAAAATTGTAGAAATTGAGAACGCCGAACTTGAAAACGCAGAAATTGCAGAAATTGAAAAAACGCAGACAATAGCAGAAATTGAAACTTGACAACAAATGCAGAAAAACGCAAAAAACAGAAATCTCCACACACTCCTTCCCCGCCTTTCCTATGATAGAAATTGCACCACAAGGAAGCGTAAAGTGCTAACCGAGCTTAGTGTAGGGCATATCCCCGGCAGCGGCGCCAAAAATGTGCGCTCCTTGCCGCACTGTCGAAGCAAGGGACTTGCCAATACACCGTATGCGAGCCACAAACGGCTCCAAGCACACAACAAGCCTAAACTAGCAAGCTCAAGAAAACAAAGGGTGTGTCACTCACCGCTCTACGCTCACCTTCGTGGTGGATTCCTCGCCGCGATGAAGAAGAAGCTGCAGTCGTGCCACGCTCAACCGCTTCGCCGCCGTCGTGCCTTCGTAATGCTCGATTGCACACACACTCTCCCCCTCTCTCTCTCTCTCACACACACACAAGGAGGTGAAGAAGAAGAAGATGGAGATGGAGCAAGAGCACTCTTCAATTGCACAAATGAGAGAATGAGTAAAAATTAGGTTTAGTTGGCTTTTATAGGAGCTCACCCCATTCACACTTGGGCGCCCATGCTTAACCAACTAATCCCTTGAATGTCCAAGTTAAAGTGCGCCTCTCATCGGCGATCACTCTACCTTTCCCTATTGGTCCGACAAGCTCGGTACCTGACTCTACCAAATACATAATACACGTCCGTCGTAGGTGATGGGTGTCCGTGTGCCGTGAGGGTTAACATGTGGTTTTATTAATCACGCGATCGGGTAAAAATGTGGTTTCAACACCTGATGTAAAGATTTCGGATTGGACGGCTCAAGAAGAAGTGCTGAAAAAGACTGTGACCTGGTTGCCACAGTCCGCACCACCATTGAAATCAATAGGACCATCAACTGTGGGCCTGGAAATAAAGGAAGGAAAAGGTGGAAATAAGGATGATATTAGAGAAGAGGAGGATTGGAATTCAGTTTGGAAAGAGGTCCTCACGTCGCCAATACAAGTACCTTTGGGTTCATTACTGAAATTGGTCTTGAATTTTCAAAATGCATTGCTGAGATAAAAGTCCACAGGGATGAGGGAAGTAACCATCGGGAAAGTTGAAGATGAGGAGGATGATTCAGTCCCGTTTGCCAGCAAATAGGATCACGGAGACCCGCATTCCAGAGCTTTCAGTTAGATACCACGGAACATACATTGACAAGGTACTATTGGATGGAGGAGCGGGAGTAAACATTATTACTCAAGCAGCTTGTGAGCGTTTTGGACTCAATGATTGGGAGCCTATACCCTTTGTAGTCCGCATGGTAGATCAAAGAAGAGTGCAACCAGTGGGGTTACTTCAGGGCATTGTCTTGGATGTGGCGAGCTTATCTTTTTCTATTTGCTTAGTAGTCTTGAATATTGAGGATCATAGTCAGGATTATCACATTATCTTGGGGAGACCCTGGTTAAGACAAGCGAGGGTAAAGCATAATTGGGAAGCAAATATGCTTACAGTAAAAAAGGGTCGAAGGAAAGTGCGGGTGATGTTGAGAACGTGCAGACAACCAGTTCAGGCAGCATGGCCTGTGATAGCAGAAACAATAAATATGGTGGAAGGATTAGAAGAGGATGAAGAGGAGCATTTTTTGAAAGCTAACCCGGATTTGGTTTCTTTATATCTGGCGGCAATATTTCTCAGATTCCGAAGGGGAACTTGGTGGGGGTTTCAGGAACTCCAACAGGGATAGGGGAGCAACAACCGGCGTTACCAAGTCCTGAATCCTTGGAGGACATTATTCAGCAAGAACGTGTGTTTGAAGCGCAGATGGGAAAAATTACAAGGGTTAAAGAAGATGAATTAGAGAAGGTCTTTCTTGGGGAGCAAGCGGAGTCGCAGCCCATATACATTAATAAGCAGCTTCAGGCAAGTTTTTGAGGCGATTTGATTAAGTTGCTGAGAGAATTTAAGGATGTTTTTGCATGGAAATATGCAAATATGCAGGGATTGGACCCTAAGTTTTATCAGCATCATACGATAAATCTGAAACCGGATGCAGGGCCAGTGAAGCAACACTCATATAGGATGAATCTGAATGTGGCAAAGCAAATCAAGATGGAAATTGATCGTCTTTTGGAGGTGGGTTTTATTACCCCTATTGATAATCCGGAGTGGATTTCTCCCATTGTGGTCGTACTAAAGAAAAACAAGCAAATCCAAATTTGTGTGGATTACCGGAAATTGAATGCGGCTACTGTTCCTGATCCTTTTCCCCTTCCATTTCTAGATTCTATTTTGGATGATGTAGCAGGACATGAGATGTACACTTTTCTGGATGGGTTTAGTGGATATAACCAAATAAGAATGGCATTGCGGGATCAGCCAAAAACAGCTTTTATTACAGCATGGGGTGTGTTTGCATAAACAATGATGTGGTCCGGATTACGGAATACGCCTTCAACTTTTCAAAGGGATATGTTTCAAATTTTTGGTCCTTATTTGACGGATTTTATGAGAATTTTTCTGGATGATCTCAGTGTTTTTGGAGCGCAATTAGAGCACTTGAAGCAATTACGGTTATGCTTTATGAAATGCAAAGAGGTGAAATTCAGTTTGAATCCTTTAAAGTGTGCATTTGCTGTTCGCAGCGCCAGGCTATTGGGGCATATAATTTCTGAGGATGGCATTTCCGTGGATCCAGATAAAATAGCCGCAATTATGGAAGCACCTCCACCGGTGAACCAGAAACAGTGTCAGGTTTTCTTGGGTCAAGCTCGCTGGCACGGGAGGCATTTGAGGTTTGTCGCGCATTTGGCAATCTCGATTACTCGAGCAGCGCATGCTACGGATTTTGAATGGACGCAGGAATGTGATCTGGCTTTTCGAATATTAAAACTCCAGCTGTCCAAAGCTCCGATTATGCTTCCTCCGAATTGGGGTCAGGATTTTCATGTGTTTGTGGATGCTTCAGATCGAGCTATTGGCAATGTGTTGATGCAGGAAGAAAGTCAAGGATGGTTCCGACCTGTCTATTATGCCAGTAGAGACGATTATCATCCGCAGAAAGGAATTATTCAGCAACCGAAATGGAATGTTTAGGGATGATTTATTCAGTGGTGGAAGAAGTTTCGGCATTATCTGTTGGGCCGACGTTTTTTCTTCCATGTGGATCACTCGGCTCTTTTATACCTAGTACGTCAATAGAATTTGACGGTAAGATTGGCCAGATGGGTACTTTTGCTGCAGGAATTTGACTTTGAGTTCATACATCGTCCAGGAGCTCAGCATGCAGTGGCTAACTACCTATCCAGGTTAGATTCCGGTGAGCCGTCGACGGATGTAGCTGATGAATTTCCGGATGCATCTCCGTTTCTAATAGGAGTGGTTGCAAAGGATACAGCAGTTGCGCAACGGGCAAGGGTCATCCCTAGCATTCCATGGACATGGTATGAGGAGATGTTTCATTTTCTCGATAGTAGTGATATGCCTTCCTTCTTGTCCAGTCATCAAAGGAAACGTATGGCTATCAGAAGCAGGAATTTTGAGATTATTATGGGGAAGCTCTATTATCAAACGGTGGCGGATGTATTACTCAGATGTGTGCTACCACAAGAACAGGAAGAGTTTTTGGAGGAAGTCCATACCGGTATTGTTGGAGGCCACTTTGCAGCATTAATCACGGCTCGAAATGTTCTCCAATCCAGATTATGGTGGCCTACATTGTTTCAGGATGTGAGAAATTATGTGCAACAGTGTGATGTGTGTCAGCGGATGGGGCAACCTACTAAAAGGTCCAGAATGCCTTTCCAGTCGATTTTGCCCTTGGAGCCTTTTCAAAAGTGGGGATTGGATTTTGTTGGACCTTTTAAACCAGTTGCAGCTCACACGGGTAATAAGTATATTTTGACAGCCACGGATTACACTACCAAATGGGTGGAGGCATGGCCCTTGAGAGATAATACAGCAGTTTTTGTGGCTGGGTACTTATATAAGGATATTTTTTCCGAATATGGCTGCCCTATTGAGCTGGTTAGTGATCGGGGAAGTCATTTTTTGAATAAGGTGATGGAGAGAATGCTACGGTTTTATTTTGTATTGCACAGGAAATCTTCTCCATATTATCCTCAGGCAAATGGGTAAGCAGAATCAACTAATAAGCAATTGATTCGGATATTAACAAAGTTAGTGAATATACATAGAACAGATTGGGATGTGAAACTTCCTTCCGCCTTATGGGCCTATCGGACAGCTTATAAAGTAGCAACAGGATTGACTCCTTTCAAGTTGGCATTTGACATGGAGGCAATCACTCTAGTGGAACATGTGATTCCAAGTCTGTGGATGCTGATTGCAGATCGACTTCTTCCAGAAGGTTCTGTTATTTATCGTTTGGATGTTTTGCAAGAACTAGACGAAGAGCGGTTGCATAGCTTTGCGGTGCTACAAGATCTGCAGTCTAGGCGGGAAAAATGGCTAGATCGCCCGAAAGCACGGCAATTTGTCCGGGGACAGTTGGTCCTTGTCTTTAATTCCCGCCTTGGGAAGATGCCTGGGAAGCTTAAATTATGGTGGTCCGGACCATTCTCGATCTTTCAAGCATGCGGGCCCATCTCTTTTTATTTGGCGGATTTGCAGGGGGAGGTAATTTCTGTACCGGTCAATGGTTTCAGAGTGCGTCATTATGTTTCATCTATCCCAATTCAGTGCCCCTTTGCTGTGGTACAAGAGCCGGAAGCCTCCCTAATAATGATTGGGGATGCTTTTGCATGCAATCTTGGAAAGCGAGAAAAGGGCAATGATGGTTGCGACACCGTGGCGAGCCCTATTTTGGGAACTCATGGTGAGAGGGTTAGTGCATGCAGACGATTCCTTTTGTGCTTCTCCTATTTTGTGTATCGTGCCTTCAAGCTGTTCTTAGCTCAATATTCTCTGCTTCTACATCTCATCGTCGCCATGACGGCTTCTCTTCTACAATGCATCCCCTTTACTCCAGTCCAGCAGTTAGCGCTTCGCAGAGTGGGCTACAAGATTTGTGGCTGTGAGTGTTCGCCAACTTGGATTGGCAAGGGATACCTGTTCACCCGCAGGCCACAGTTTTGATTGAGCAACTTATTGTTGGAGATATGGTGCAGCTTAATAACCAACAGATTCAGCCTGATAGCGGAAAGAATTTCAAGGTGCTACTATTTTCCCAATGATGGAGTCGTGCGAGCATCTCATGTGATTCCTGTTGCCGATGTCGAGCAAGAATTTGGATTGAAAGTGAAAGGGGAATACAAGCTTTCAGGGTTAATAGATGTAGCGACAAGGGATGCTTACAGATGGTTTCTCGAGGCAATTTGGCTACAAGCCAAAACCTATACCATCTCGACCAAAGCGAGAAATGTATTGCATTTGGCCAACTTTGGGCCAGTGGTTTGGGCAGCAGTTGTCAGAGAGAGACTGCTGGCAGAATGCCAAAGAGTGGTGGCACAGCTGGGGTGAAACACCCCAACCAACACAAAAGTTAGCCAGTTATTGACATTGAGTTTTCCATTGCAAGAAGTTTTCCCTCTCGCCCTGCGTCCTCTATGCCATTTTCAAGATGACAGACTAGTGGTCCAAGGTACTGTTGCACCTCTGTCACAAACTCAGAGTTTGAAGTTCCTGCTGGGCAGAAAACATAGCAGAATGTTTGTACTGAGGATCTTCCGGGTCCAAGGACTGTAGTGGTACCCTCTAGAGCAGGACCAGCAACCCGCAAGCGCGGGCAGGAGGAACAGCTGTTTTCTACACCACCTTTTGCGACTGCATCTACTGTGCCGGAGGATTCTGCGGTGCCACGCTAGAGACGCCGAATGCAGGAAAGGGTGGCAATTGCTACTCCAACCAGGACTGGCTCTCCGGGTGCGGACACTCCCTTGCAATCGGAAAATTCTGGAACCACCAATGCGGCCGCTTCAACGGGAGGTACTCTTCCCGCAGTGTTACCATGGGAGGCGAAGGCAACCAACCCTGCTGACCAAATCCAAGCGTGCGGCACTTTTCTGGGCAGACTTGCGGAGTCTATTTGTGCGGCCTGGCCACCTCCCAAAACAGAGGGTCGAGTTAATGAGCTGGAAATGCAGGTAATGGCTTTGCAAGCTCGCATTGCCAATTTGACCAATCAAAATGAAGATTTGACTGCGGCCGCTCGCCAGCAAAATGAAGAAATACAAACGCTCAGGGGGGCTAATGCTGCGTTTGTGGCTTCCATTCAAGATGAACAGCTTCAATTGCGAACGCAGAATAGCCTTGCCTCATATTTAGCTTCTCATCCTGGTGATGTCATGATAAATATGAATGATTTGGAGGCTTTAGCAGTGGAGATGCAGCAGGACCTCCACATATTTTTGGAAAATCAAATACAGAGCTGGAGAACACGGTTGTCTGTTGAGGTGAGAGCACAGCCCCAGAGAGCATAGCCCCACCAACTCAACAGGTTGTGATACAGTAACCTGAGTCATCGAACACTGACCGAGGTAAGAGTGTCATTCCAGAAGGTTTTCATATTGTTGATTGGGTGCAAGCTACAGAGGATTGTGTTGAGGCCCAGGCTCATGTATCTCGTTTGCAGAGAATGATTCGTCGATTTCGTAAGGAGCGACGCAGGGTGTGTTTCTGGGTGCAGACTTTGGCTCACTCTTTCTCCCTCAGTTTACCCCCATGTCCTCCATTTTGGTATGCTCTCAATAGATACCTCTCTCACTACTATCCTCTACATACGCCTCTTACTCCTTTGCCGCAGGCGCCGCAGTCTATTTCTTTGCCGACACAGTTTATTCCCAGGGCTCCTTGTCTGGAGCACACTGAGATAGATCCACATCTATTGGATGAGGTTTGTCGGGCCCATAGTGCAGATTTTCGAGGATTTGGATACATTGACATTTCATCTTCACCAAAACAGGTTGAAGATCAGCAACCGAAACCTTCCAACCAGAGGGGCTGAGTGTGGGTTCGTGCAATCCACTGTGCGGGCCAGGTGTTACGACATAGGTCGCACAATGCGGTCCTGCGGTCCTGGACTACGGAGGTCTAGACATTGCGGATCAGGAGGCATGCGGCGGCCGTGGCGGCAGTTCTTCACAAGATATCATGGGACAGGGGGAGTGTGTGCATCATTCTCGATCTGCGCTAGAGCAGCGGTTGTATATGGGGGGCATACCTATCTTTGATGTACCTTACCTTATCTTATCCATACATCTTCTGTTGTAACTCTGTGTCCGGATTACACATGAATGAAGCAGGAGGTGTTCTGTTCTTGTGTACTCTGTATTGTCTTCTATCCTATTTCTATGTATTTGATGTTCACATAATGTAAAGCAGTTTGAGGGTAATCATTCCCGTGATGCCTATTGCTTCTGTGCCGGCAATAGCCATTACATAAATATGGAATTAAAAGGAAGCAAATATGAGAGGGTAGAATGATGGAACATTGGTTTTCCTATTGTAGTCCACTCAAGGTGCATTGGTGGAAGCAAAAAGAGTGTCTAATGCATATGTCCAATGGTGGGACATCCTATTTATGCATACACAAAATGCATGGAAAACAATATGATGTGCAAGTAAGATTTTGAGGGGTTCTTCAGAAAGATGGTGTAGCTATAAAAGCATATGACATGGCTTTGTAAGCTGGCACCACTTTAAGAATGGTTTTTGTTGACGAGGATATGTGCTTTTCATCTTATTGTGCATTGTGCGTGAGTGTTGGACTCTACGACATCACCAATTGTAAGTTAATAGACTTTGACTCTTATGCTCATCTCATCCAACCTGAGCGACACGACTTTAGATATGCTCAACTCTTCCAGCTTGAGTGTAAGCCTAATAACTATGACCTTAGCACAGAGTTTAATATGACTTGAAGCTTTGGGTCTAATGCTTTGCTCATTTTATGGCTCAGCAGCCCGACTCTGACTATGCCAAAGAGTGTTTTTGCACCCTGGCGACTTGACTTTTTACATTCTTGTGCTTACTACAAACATTTCTTCAAGTAAAAGTAAGCTTGAATCCTCAAAAAGAGGATTAGTGAAGGACCAAGTTGGCATTAAAGGTTTCTTTTTCCATATTTGTTTTATCATCTTCGAATCTACATTCGCGTTGGTTGGGTTGTCCTTCTTTGACTGTGAAGATTCCATTGGTTGTTTGATTCTCCAATTAGGCCTATTGATAGAAGTCTTTGATGTTGTTGGAGGCCTTTGTTCACTTTTGGCATCTGGCTTTTGACTAGGAGCATTGGAAGACTTAGGAATCCAAACCTCTTGATGACCTTTGTAACTCCTTTGTTGACTTTGTTGAGCTTTAGGTCCTGATGAGATATTGAGATCTTCATGCAAGTCTGTTGTAGTTTCAGTTGGCTTGTGGTTGACTGGTAGCCAAATCTTTGTATACCCTATGTAGAATCGTTGTCCAAGAAGAACATTCTTTGAGATCCATCTTTGTTCTGTATCCTTTTGTGATCCGTGGTAGACTTCAGCATCATTCAATGTTGTTCTGTTGTATACCTGCTTCTTAGGTATCCTAGGATATTGTCGAGGTTGATACCTTGTGGGCCTTCTTTCTTGGGAGGGACTTGAAGTTACTTCATATGCTCTAACTTGTGGTTTTGACACCCATATCTGTCTGTTACCTCCATAGTACCCCTGTTCCTTTAAGCTCCATTGTGATGCTATCCATCCCATGTGTTTGTCTTTCTATGTTGATTTCTCGTCCTTAATCCAAACCAGATCATTGACTTTGACTAAATTTCTCGGAACAAACACTTGCTTGACTTTCCTTTGCTTTCTTGAGTACTTTGGCTGATATATCTTTGCTCTTCTAGGTGGCTCCTTAGAGGTTTTAGTTAGGTCGGCACTTGACTTGAAGTTTTGAAAGCTTGACTCGCTTGAAGAAGTTGATCCATGAGGGTTCTTTGATGTAGAGGCATACGCTGTCACAACTTCTTTGCTAATCGGTGGAAGTTCCACTTTAGCTTTACCTTTGTCTGCACGATTTGTCTATGATTCTTGTGACTTTTGCAACTCTGAATCTGGCATTTTTGGTTCTATTGAAGATCTTTGTCTTGATTTTGCCATGGTCTCATCTTGATCTAGTTGTGTCTCTATGGAGGGTGGCTTGAGACTCTGTTTTTGTTAACCCTCACGGCTCACGGACACCATATCACCTACGACGGATGTTGTATTATTTACTTGGTAGAGTCAGGTACCGGGCTTGTCGGTCCAGTAGGAAAAGGGTAAGAGTGATCGCCGATGAGAGGCGCACTCTAACTGGAACATTCAAGGGATTAGTTGGCTAAGCATGGGCGCCCAAGTGTGAATGGGGTGAGCTCATATAAAAGTCAACTAAACCTAAAATTCACTTATTCTTTCATTTGTGCAGTAGAAGAGTGCTCTTGCTCCATCTCCATCTCCATCTTCTTCTTCTTCTTCTTCTTCACCTCCTTGTGTGTGTGTGTGTGTGTGTGTGTGTGTGTGTGTGTGTGTGTGTGTGTGTGTGTGAGAGAGAGAGAGAGAGAGTGTGTGTGTGTGTGTGTGCGATCGAGCATTGCGGCGGCACGGCGGCGGCGAGGCGGTTGAGCGCGGCATAGCGGCATCTCCCTCTTCTTCGCGGCGAGGAATCCTCCACGACAGGAAGCGTAGAGCGGTGAGTGACACACCAACGCCTCTTTGATCTTGCTAGTTTAGGCTTGTTGTGTGCTTGGAGCCATTTGTGGCTCGCACGCAGTGTATCGACAAGTTCCTTGCATTGACACGTTCAACATACGCGCATATTTTTGGTGATGTTGCCGGGGAATGCCATACACTAAGCTTGAATGGCACTCTGTGCTTCTTTCGTGGTGCAATTTCAATTGTAGGAAGGGTAGGGAAGGAGTGTGTGTGTGTGTTGAGAAGAGGGATTTGGTGTTATACTGTGTGTTTTTTTTGTTAATGCAGTTTTCAAAGGTACTGTGTTTATTCTTTGTGTATTAAGGTTGTTAGTTTTCTTTGTTAATGGAGTTTTCAAAGGTACTGTGTTTAGTCTCTGTGTACTAAGGTTGTTAGTTTTCTATGTACAGTAAGTAGGAAGTAGATATGTGAGAGTTAATAGAGTGCGTTAGTGTGTAACAGTAGGTGTGATAGTTAGAAGTAAGTAGATAGAGTATGTGTGTGCTCTTGCGCAGGCCGCGACGACCTTATCCTTTTTTCAAAATAAAAAAAATAAAAAAATAAATTTAAAAAATTTAAATTTTAAAGGTAGGACCAAGATCGGGAATATCTCCCAGACCCAAGCCCAAGCTCACGCTCAGGCCTAGGCCTCAGTCGCTTTTTAAAATTACGAATTTTAGCTTCACACATAGCTAAAAATTGATTTTTTGAGGACCAACGCAGCTTCAGATGCCCGAAAATTGTGTTGTAAAGCACACACCGACCCTCTAAGTGATACGCTTGTTTCGAGCTATCACACACTTTAATCAAAAATTCAAACATTAAAAACGTAAAAAACACGAGTAAAAACAGACGCTTAAAAAAGGTAAGCGGTTAACCTTTGAGGTTATTCGCCGACGCTTGTAGGGTGCCAAAGGCACATGCATCTGCGCTCTGGTCGTGTACTAGAGACAGAGCAACTAGAGAGAATTTCGACTTACGCGAGTTCTCAATATCCACCTACTTTAGGTTCCGGGCCCTCGGCGGGGACCCAAGGTAGTACAAACCAAGACCCGAACATATCGGCTAGTGACTCTTCCTCTGACTACGATGTCATGGAGGGTTTCCCAATGCCTAATCCCGATAGCTCAAGCCAAGACATGCATGCCATGGGTCCACGGTCCGGGCCGAGCGTGCTTAGCCGCCTGAAGGAAACCTTTAGTAGAGCCACTCGCTCCGAGCATGGAGCTAATGATGTAAATGAGGGGGGTGGGGAAGTAAATTCTCCATTCGTGAACAACGTAGACTCTGTGTCCTTAGAAAATGTACATGTGAACACTGCACCTCCTGACTCTTCAGAGTTATTTCCCTCCGAGGTCATATTACCCGATGGTAGAAGCCTTGCCGAAGTGCAAGAGGTTGAGCAAGGAAAAAGGAAATTGAGAGCTTAAGCAAGGCGGCAACGAAGAGAGTTAAAAGCGAAAGCCCCTATGTCAATATCCTTGCTAAGAGAGCAATCAAGTGCTCTTGACTTAGCAACCACTAAGGGCCAACCCCTAGAAAGCCACATTGCATCTGGTTCAAATGACACCCCTAGCACCTCAATCCTAGATGGAGTGTTCTTAAATGAGAACTAGGAGTACGAACTACAAACGGAAACTCTGACCGACCTATACACAGGTCACACCTATCACGTGGGCTGGTTAGATGTCCTACAATCCACAATGGGCGCTACTACTGTGGAGGATCAACAACAAAGAGTTTGTGAGGTCATCCATAGGGTCATTGAGTTAGAGAGACAGAACAAGAGGATCAACATGCCTTCAACGGGTCTCATGAGATTCTTGGATATACGAAAGGCTAAACAACTGACCTTATCACAAATGGAGACTCCCTCGGTAAGTCCGATGGATCTTCCATATGTTGTTTCGCCAGGGGTCTCACTGCAATCTGAGCCCACAAGTGATAGCTTCACCTTTCCAAGTCTAGCTCATCTTTCCCTTGATGACACCACGGCTACCATGCCCACCCCAATGACGGGCATGCCGAGAAACACGCCATGGACCTCATTTGTTAGTAAAGCACCTCTACATGGTAGCTCAATGCCTGAAACAGTACCTATAAGTGTGTACCAATCGTATGCACCTATGGGTCATCACACTCATGTAGTCCCTACCCCTCCCATTGTTTCAACTACCTATGCTCCCCAACCACAACACCCAAGTTCTTATTTCCATGGGACTATACCAACTAGCATTAGCATGTCACATCCGACATCTGCTATGCCTAGGGCCAGACATATAAACTTTGGGCCGCCACATGGCACAACACAGTACCCATCATGAAACCCAAGGGCTTCCTATGCGCCAAGCCCGATGTCAATACCTACTCCACATGTAGTCTCTGGAGCACCTCCACCCACAGTGCTTCCTCACTTAGGTGACTTGGCAACATTTGCTCAAGCTATCAATCGATCTATTGCCAAGAATATGCGTAACGCACCTGATAGAGAGCCTAGAAGTAAGGTAGTACAAATAGCCAAGCTCACACAAAAATTTAGTGGAGACGGGGATGTGAGAAAGCATATCGAAGTGCTTGAACAGATATGCAATTATCTAGGAGAACACAATGACCTACATAAGAGCAATGCTTTAAGCCTAACCTTAAGTGGCAAGGCAGGGGATTGGTATAGAACCCTAAGGGTGGAAGAAAAAACGATTAGGAGACTGTTCTTAAAAGAATACATACGAGAGGGAGTACTTTGGGGTGTAGACTCTCAGCTCCAGAAAGCCCAATGAGAGGAAGGAGAGTCGGTGAGAGACTTTATAAGTCGATTGAAGCATTTTAATTCTCGTTGTAATCCAAATGAGTGCTTCAACAATAACCAATTGCTTGACAGATTCATTAGGGGGTTACGACATGAGGATATCTACAATGGCCTAGTCATTAGAGGTATCACCACTTGGGAAGCAGTCACCACCAATGCGATCCAATTGGAGGATAATTTAATGATTCAAGGAGAAAGAGTTTCTGATGAGTCTAAATCTATTAGCTCACAAGCATCGGGGCATCAGCCAATGACCCTAAAGCCTATTGCTAAGGAGCCAAAGATATCTAAGATGACTTTAGCATATCTCACCAAGGCTATTCAAGAGTCTCAGAGACAATCGTGCTCCGCAAAACAATCATATGTATCCAAGAAGGGAGCAGCAATGGTGCTCAGTATGCTATGGACCACATAGTACTAGTGAATGCCCTACTTTTAGAGTAAAATCCAATGGGAATTGCAATGCCTGTGGAAGGTATGGTCATCAAGCTAAGGATTGCATACTATTTAAGCGCGCGATGGCCAATAGACCAACCTTAGCATGGACAGACACACCTCGAGTACCTGCATTGATGCCGGCCCCACCTCTTGAACAAACAGCACAACACATGGTCCCTAGGGCCCAAAATTTTGTTCAAACAACACCCTTACCACCTCCAGTGCTAGGACCGCAACCACCACATCCGAGAATCACTTCTGTGAATCAAGTGGGTTGTGAGTCTCTATTTCTTGTTTGGAAGGTTGTGAGGAAGATATAGATCCTAATATTGCATATGGGTTGGATGTACTTGAAGAAAGCCCACAATACTACATGGAGGACTATTGGGGACAAGTTAAACCTGTATATCAAGTAGTTTCTCTTGCTACAAGAGGCCAAAATATCAATTACACTGCTAAGAGACCACCTCTTCAATGCTATGAGTGTGGAGGTCCACATCGTGTAGCCGAGTGTCCTATTAGGCTACAAAAGAACGCCACACTAATGCAAACTAGTCAAGCGAGCATGTCCACAATGTCGATACTCATGTGTAATCGATGTGGAATAGATCATTTGATTGCCCAATGTCCAAATAATCCAAATGCACCGAAGATCACACCATTAAACTTGATTGAAGTTACAGAGGAGCCATCACCAAGTACACCTGTGGTACCAATAAACGTACTCACACAATCGATGCTCCAAAAACATAATTATATTCTTGAGGAAATAGACACGGCATCAATTACCCAAATCTCAGAAAAAGAAGAAAACACGAAGGAAGAGATCGTAAAAAACAGCGAAGTCAGACCCCAGTTCAAAGACCAACATAGGGACATGTGACGACCCTGTATATATGAACGACGTTGAAGAGGATTCGGATTCAGGTGAAACCATGGAGACCAAAACGACCACTAAGATAGAAACCGACAAGGAGGATCTTCATGAGCCACAATGGCGAGGATCCAAAAAGAAGATAGGAACTTACCCAAACCCTACAGAGGAGATTGAGCGAGTCAAGCAATTAAGGAGTTTGGTAGAAGATACCCAAAGGGATCTAGAACCAGCACCTAGGCAGATCTAGATTACAGACACCGTGTTCCCTAAGCAACAACAACATCACCAAGTCCATAGACCCTTAGCCATACCTAGTGTCATCCAAGAAGACAGTGACTTAAAGGCATGGGAAAGTGGGCGTACTCACTTCTTGATGGAAAGAATGTTTACAGAGGGACTACTTGATCCTATCAAAGAAATGGAGATCCCAGCTTACCCACGTCAAGGGACTGAAGTCCAAAAGATGCCGTTAAACATTGCCAAATTGATGGATTTCATGTCTTCAGAAGTTAGAACCACCATCATGTCCAAACTATATAAAGACCCTGGGCTAGTCTCAGCTCTTCGAGCCTTCCTCAATGGAGAACTAAAGTTTAGACTACCACAATTTGCACAGATGGATGGAGCTGGGGAGATGCCAATAGAGGAGGAACACTTAGATCCACAACCCAACCTAGATGAGAACCTTGTTATAGAAATACATGTTAACAAGTTGGGACAATACTTTGAGGGTGATGAATCCAATGCGAACATACCAATCACTACTAAGGGATTAACTGTGAATGGAATCCTTGATGGTGGCGTTGGGTTAGCATTGTGACTAAAAATTGATGGGAAACTATGGGAAGACCTCACCTTGCGACCACAATCATAGTGGTGAAGATGGCCAATGGGTCTATTTTTAAACCTATTGGGATGCTAGAAGATCTCAAGATCAAGGTCTTTGGACATAAAATAAGGATTACCTTCATTGTTATGGATTTCTCCAAACACACTATGGCATCGGAGATGATCTTAGGACGTCCTTTCATGAGGGAAGCAAAAATAGTGCATGACTGGTCTAAAAACCATGTCTACTTGCAATTCCAAGATTCTGTCATTCGAGTGGATCTTGTAACTGGTCGAGCACATCCTCTAGGAAATAGGTTTATAATTGATCATAGATTTGACACCACGGTTCACTCGGCCCAATTGCAATATTGTTACATGTGTAAGCGGACACTGATGTTGGGCAAGATTCTCCTTATATGGATGTACTACCTGGGATGACTGAGTCGGACAATGTCGATTGGGTCCACCTAGCAGCAACCATAGACACTTGGGGAAATAGGGGGGCGACCTAGATAACACCTGAGGGGGATGAAATGCTACCACTTGTACCCTTAAATATGCTAGAAGCAATGCATATAGCTTCTGATGATCTACAAGATGAAAGTTTGACTGGCATTGGAACCAGTAGCGCCTCACAAGACTA
Source organism: Adiantum capillus-veneris (assembly GCF_014529385.1). Lineage (NCBI taxonomy): Eukaryota > Viridiplantae > Streptophyta > Polypodiopsida > Polypodiales > Pteridaceae > Adiantum > Adiantum capillus-veneris. The sequence continues at coordinate 156,211,751 of NC_140934.1, forward strand.
TAGCCCACACGATTTGGGGTCAGAATCATCAGTTGAAATTGACTCTGAGGACGAAAAATCTGAGTTAAATCTTAGTGATGTGGGGACAAACCATTCAGGGCCCAGTGGTAACCTAGATGACAATCTATCCAAGGGAGCAGAAGACACAAGTAGTGATTCATCTAGTGACTCTTCACTAGAGATCGACCGTAATCGAGAATTAAACAAGAAGAGTAAGAGATATAAGAGGCGACGATATCAAGCAAAAGTGCGTGCTAGAATAAATGAAAAGAAATCTACCGCAGAATGGCTTAATTATATAGGGGCATGTGATGTTCATCGGAATTTGGTAGATAACTGGGGTGAATACCTTCAAAGCGTTATGTGGTGTAGTCCACAACCCATTGACATCACACAACTAGAGGCTACAGAGAAGCCAAAGTCGATTCGTACTATAAGAAGATGACAAAATCAAGAGTTAGCTCAACAACAAAAGGAATCGGAAGTGAAATCACAGTCCACAGAACAACAGGACTCCACAGATTTACACCCTGCCACCTGAACATTTCAAATCCTATACTATAGAGGAATGTAAGGTTTTGTATACAAAGGCTCAAAGAAAACCTATCGATGGGAGCAATGGATTCTATGATGGTCCAGTGATAGTTAAGGAAATAGAGTTAGCAGACCCAGGAGAAGCGTCTAAACCTATTTTCATTGCTAAAGATCTGACCAAGACTGAGGAGTGTGTACTTAAAGAACTTCTCAAGGAATTCAGGGATATATTTGCCTGGACATATCATGATATGAAAGGTGTTCCACCTTCCGTGGTGCAACACACAATCCCCATGAATAGCATGGCTAAACCAGTTCAGCAACGACCCTACCCAATGAATCCTAAATATGCAAAAATTGTTCAAGAAGAGATTGAAAAGCTTGTGAAATGCGGATTCATATACCCTATTGAGCACTCAGAATGGGTGTCTCCAATAGTGATTGTGCCAAAAATGAATGGGAAACTCAGAGTGTGCGTGGATCTCAAGAAGGTCAATGCCGCCACTAGGAGGGACCATTACCCCTTGCCATATTCAGAACATGTGCTTGAAAGAGTTGCAGGGAAGGAAGCTTATAGCTTTTTAGATGGGTACTCTGGCTACAATCAAATCACAATTGCGCTAGAGGACCAAGCTAAAACAGCCTTTATAACCGAATTTGGAGTGTTCGCATTTTGTGTTATATCTTTTGGTTTAACCAATGCCCCTGCTACCTTTCAAAGATTAATAAACACTGCTTTTAGAGAATATTTGAGGGAGTTTTGTGAAGCTTTCTTAAATGACCTTTGTGTTTATTCCTCTTGGAAAGAACATCTATCATGCTTACGAAAAGTTTTTGAGAAGTGTAGATTGTATCACATCTCCTTAAACCCTTTCAAATGCCCATTCTGGGTTAAACATGGAGTCATTTTAGGGCATATAGTATCAAAAAATGGTATTTCCACAGATGAGGGAAAAATTAAAGCCATTGATGAATTGCCACCACCTACAAACTATAAAGGAGTTCAAAGGTTCATGGGCCATGTTGGTTATTACGGACGGTTTATTTTAAACTTTGTCGAGATAGCTCGTCCTTTGTACAAGCTTCTTATTGAGTTCCAATGGACTGCGGAGTGTGACCATGCTTATGAGTCATTGAAAAAGATCTTGACTAACGCTCCTATTCTATGAGTGCCCGATTGGAATGTAATTTTTCATGTGCATATTGATGCATCGGACTTTGTTATTGGGTGTGTTCTAGCTCAACTAGGAGAACATAAACTAGACTACCCCATTAGCTTTGCAAGTCGTCAATTGAATGATGCTGAGAGAAACTACACCACTACAGAGCGAGAAGGTTTAGGTATGACTTACGCAGTGAAGAAATTTCACTACTACCTTCTGGCCCAACAAGTTTGTGTTCTATGTTGATCATCAAGCCTTGTTGTATCTAGTAAATAAACCTTGTTCCACGGGAAGAATTACACGATGGTTGTTAATTCTCCTTGAGTTTGATTTTATCGTTGTGGTGAGACCTGGTAAAAGGCATGTCATGGCGGATCATTTGTCTCGCATACCCAATGGTGAAGCCCCTATTGGAGTCGATGATGAGTTGCCCGATACTCCTCTATTCCTAGTCGAAACCATACCCGAATGGAGTGAGAAGATTGTGAACTTTCTAGTTAATGGTTTTCCACCCAAAGAGCTTCGTAAAGACATAGCTCAAAAATTGTTAAAAGAATGTGAACCTTACTCTCTCATTGCAGGAACTCTCTACAGGCTAGGTAAGGATGATATTCTTAGACGTTGTGCCCGTGAGGATGAGTATTTATACATACTACAAGAATCCCACATGGGTATAGCCGGAGGACATTTCTCAGGGGAACTAATAGCTAGAAAGGTGTTGCAATCAGGCTATTGGTGGCCAACCTTATTTAAGGATGCATCACTTTTTGCAAAAGGATGTGATGAATGACAACGTTACAAGATCACACAACGAAAGGATAGGATACCCTTACATCCTGTTAAAGTGACTCAACCATTTGAAAAATGGGGTTTGGACTTTGTAGGCCCAATTAGTCCGGCAGCTCGTAGCACTCAATCTCGATATATTATCGTTGCCACTGACTATGTGACAAAGTGGGCGGAAGCCAGGGCAACACGTAAGGCCGATGCAAGGTCAACTACTAAGTTTCTCTTTGAGAACATTATTACAAGATTTGGTTGTCCCTTTGAGATTGTGAGTAACAATGGTACTCATTTTATAAATGGAGTAATAAAAGAACTCACTACCAACTTTATGATAGCTCACCATAAGTCCACACCTTATTATCCACAAGCAAATGGCCAAGCTGAGAGCACCAATAAGACCTTAATCTCTATCTTAACCAAAACGGTGGAAGCTCATCGCACAGATTGGGATTTAAAGCTTACATCAGCTCTATGGGCTTATCGTACTGCGTACAAAGTTGCCATTAACTGCACACCATTCAAGATGGTGTATGGCCAAGAAGCGGTTATGCCATGGGAGTTTGTCGTTCCTAGTCTTCGAGTAGCTTCTCAAGAAGGTTGGGATGGTAACCCCTTAGTTGAGCGATTATATATCCTTGAAAGGCTAGATGAAGAGAGGCAATTAGCTGTGCAAAATGCACTTGTGTAGAAAGATAGGAGGAACAAATGGTTTGACCATCATCTAAAGAACAAAGATATCAATGTTGGTGATAAAGTCCTTATGTATGGAGTGCGTAACAAAAAGAAAAAGTTTAAATATGTGGGAAAAGGACCATATAGAGTATGTGAGATCACCCCACAAGGAACCATTCGTGTGGAGACTCTTGATGGAGTTGAAACCATTGGATTCCTCAATGGGAGCAAATTTAAAAGATACTATGATCCTTTAAGACAAGAGGAGCTATGTGCCATCCATACGAAAAAGGCAGCCAAGGCACAAACAGAATTGAAGAAGATACAAGCTCAAGATGAGGCTAAGGAGTGACAACAATGCATAAGATGAAAACGAGAGGCTAACCTTGGAGTCACGCATGCATTCCACGTTGAAACCGATGAGGATTGGTTGGACTCTGACACACCTCTACGATACCCTATTGAGCTAAAAAGCACCTATGGAAAAGTGCTATATAACGACTTATTGGACAAGGGTGCTAAATATAATCTAATATCATATGGGGTGTGGTGTCAGTTAGGGAAGCCACCTCTATCTGAGAGTATTATCCAAATCAAGGGTGTCAACAAGAAAAAAACTACGGTTTTTGGAATCTGGAACACTTCTGTCAGTTATGAAAATGGGGTTGTAGCTCAAAACTTTTTGGTAATGCCTATTGGAACTATGGAGGGTAATATAAATCTAGGACGTACGTGGATGATAGCCACCAAATGTACTATTGATTGGGGGATAGGGGGTGTCACAACACGGAAACCAACTCTTATCCCTGCCACTCAAGACAAACTCCCAAAGATATTGCCTCTTAAGGAAATAAATGCCAAAACATTGCATGTCCAAGAGGTTGAACCATATGTCCCCATAGCCCAAGTCTCTAGAGCTTCAGCTGATGTAGTTGAAATAAAGCTTGAGACACACAAGACCCATCCCAATATAACAAAGAAAACATACAAGTGGGTCCCTAAATCTTCTTTAGTGACCATAGCCAATGCTAAAAAATAGAAGCCTTGTAAGAAACGTCCCACTCACTCCAAGAAATGTAAGAAAATGTGGCGGTGGATTTCCTAGACGACTATTGGAAGCCCAAGGCTACTATCAAGAAAATGATCAAATCTGGGTGCCAAAACGTAGATTGTGTTCTTACCTGTCACCAGGCCCATGTGAGCTCAATTCTGTGGCTCCAAAACAAATTGAAGATCGCGGAAAGGAAAAAATCATGGAATGCTACACACTTGCTCCAGAGCTAGTTTGGGTACCGAAGAAAGAACGATTTGTTCCACCTAGCTCAGGAACAGGGAAATCAAATGAAGCTTCTTGCTCTTCATGTAGTTCCTATACGGAAATAGAAGCTTCAACACAACCTCCACCTACCATTGTACATATCCATACAAGCAAGAAAAAGTTTGCACCTCCCGTTATAAGTTCACCACCTATAACAATGTTGCAAATAAAATCATGGGAGAGTACCTTACCACCCTTGCAACTAAATGAAATGCATAGGGCAGTCGAAAACTATTGGTTAAAGCCTTCACCCATAACAACTTGGAACAATTGGTTTCAAAAGGTGACCACATCATTCCAAAAGATATGATCTACCCAAGGAAGGGGGGAGTGTTTGCTGACATCCATCATTCACTTGCTTCCCCCTCAACCTTCCTCCCTGACCTCTCAATATCCTATCTTAGGGAATGTATATATAAAGCCTTGTACTCACAAAAACAAGACAAAAAAGTAAAAGAGTAAGAGCCATAACACAAAATCATAAAAACACATTATGCACAAGAACACGACCCTTGTAATATTTGCACTCTAACCATCATCTATTTGTGTGTACAGATATGGCTAGTACGCTAGAGTCATCCACTCCTGCCTTGGGTGAGAGGTACCCTCGTTACTTTTCACAAATGTTTCACATGGTCTTTCCGCTGCTTGCATGTGAATGGGATTTGGTAGGTACGCTAGCATGTGACAGGAATTTTGAGGAGTTAGAATGGCTGATACGTCTCTTGACCACAACTAATCCATACTTAGTAGAGAGTGTGTCTCCCATTGCACAAGCCTATCCTTTTTACCAAGATGACTATAGGCATCTAGTGACCTTCTTAGTAAACATGGGTACCTATGATGAAGAAGAAGATTTACATGACTACACAGATGGCACATATGGTCTCATGGATGATGACTTTGTTTATCTCGATGACGAGGATAGGGGTTTAGCCTTAGAGTTTCCCCCCAATCTCTACAATATCCTATTCCCTTGACTCTCTAGGGGGAGTGCAAATAATTAGGTTAGGGTTCCTTATGTTGTGTTCAACAAGTGTTGGTACCTTTTCTCACTGATGTGCCTCCTAGAGGTATTCCTTGTGTTTCCTAGTGTGTGCAGGAGCGTGTTGTTGTTGTTAGGATCTGGACCTTCATGGAATCTTTATCTCGACTCACTCTTCAAATCAAGCACGACCATCAACACAAACAGGTGTTTCTTGTCCATTAACATTGCCCCTTATCTTTTTTGCATTTATGTTTGTCTGCTTTGATTGTGATTGGTAGCATAATATTTAGTGCCTTTGTTTAGCACCAAACATTAAATTCAATGTAATTTTTTGTCATAATCACTTGTCTAGGTTAAAAATTAAGCAGTCCGACTAAGCTAGTTTGACCAAGTTAGGTGTTACAGATCTTCTCTTAATACCATGAGGAATGCCTTCCTAATAATCAATGGTTACTTAAGTTCTTAATCCGATTTAGGCAGCATTGTGTGAAATGTACTAGGGCTTTCTAGTGGGCTTAGTCCTTATTGACCTTTAGCTTAAGTATTATAAAGGGAGTTTACTAGTGTGATGAGCCTTGGGAGGTGTAACAGTGCCATATGACCCCCCAAAGTTACAAATTAAAATGTTGAAAATGAACAAACAAAAAACCGAAGTGCCACAATGTAAAATCTTAAGCTGGAATAGAAATCTCAGCTTGATCTGGTACTTCACTCACATGTATCGCCTATGGTACTAGAGCCCTAGAGGTTCCCAGTGTGGGCGCTTTTCCTTGAAAAGCAAAAAACCCAAGGCATACAAAATAAGCATACACATCAAAATTGAATCACTATGAAAAGACTTTGGGGGGTCAAAGAAAAAGTAATCAGTCAGGCGATGATTTCACGAGAAATTCCTTTTATCGTATCTTAACTATAAGGTCTTCTAGGTATAGCCTCTAGTTAGCCCTCGAACATGAAATACTTGGCTCTCGCGATTAAACAACTTAATTGACTAGAGAAAATTGAGAAGCTTACGCATGGTATTAATAGTCGATCTCTAGTGCCTTTCGACCGTTAAATTAGCGACCCCATACTTGTTTAATTTTTTTACCTTTACATCTGTTTATGCATCTGATTATATTGCAATTTAATGTTTATTGCTGACAAATGGTTTAAAATTCTGTTACCAATCACATTGTCTGCCTACAACTGCATATGCTTTTTAATTCTATATGAGAATGAAATTATTGTGCCAATGTTGTTTGATTTTGCAGTGACTGAAGAAGGCTAAGGACATTCATCTCAAATTCTCTTCCGCCTCGACAAACGAGCTTCAACACAATAGCTTTCGAGGACGGAATCTACATTAGGAAGAGGGGCATGTTAACCCTCACGGCTCAGGGACACCATATCACCTACGACAGATGTTGTATTATTTACTTGGTAGAATCAGGTACCGAGCTTGTCGGTCCAATAGAAAAGGGTAAGAGTGATCGCAGATGAGAGGCACACTCTAACTGGAACATTCAAGGGATTAGTTGGCTAAGCATGGGCGCCCAAGTGTGAATGGGGTGAGCTCATATAAAAGTCAACTAAACCTAAAATTCACTTATTCTTTCATTTGTGCAATAGAAGAGTGCTCTTGCTCCGTCTCCATCTCCATCTTCTTCTTCTTCACCTCCTTGTGTGTGTGTGTGTGTGTATGTGATAGAGAGAGAGAGTGTGTGTGTGTGTGTGTGTGTGCGATCGAGCATTGCGGCGGCACGGCGGTGGCGAGGCGGTTGAGCACGGCGTAGCGGCGTCTCCCTCTTCTTCGTGATGAGGAATCCTCCGCGACAGGAAGCGTAGAGCGATGAGTGACACACCAACGCCATCTTTGAGCTTGCTAGTTTAGGCTTGTTGTGTGCTTGGATCCATTTGTGGCTCGCACGCAGTGTATCGGCAAGTTCCTTGCATTGACACGTGCGACATACGCGCACATTTTTCCAATTTGACTTACATCAGCTGATTTAGTTGGCAATGTCTGATTCTTTGGGCTTCTTGTTTCTTTTTGGTTGTCTGCAACTTTGTTCTTCTTAACTTCTAGCTTTGGTGGCATTCTCTGCTCAATAGCTTCTGTGGTTGCTCTTTGCTCTATTTGATTTGCACTTGATATTGCCTGATTTGCTTTAAGCTCTTCTGACGTTCTGTTCGATGGAGATGAATCATCTTCAATAAGATTTGCTTTGGCATCAGCCTCCATCCCAACTGTGCTTGAGGACCTTGTGTTGTTGTCCGCGGGTGACCAGTCTTGGTCTTCAGTCTTTGTTGCCTCTGAGGACTGCATCTTCATTGAATTTTGTATCTCTAACATCTTCTGGGCCATTGGCATTCCCATTATGATGTCTTCTAGCATATCCTTTGTTGTGATCATGTGGAATTGAGCTTTGATGATCTGTGAACTTACTTCAATGGTGGTGGAGATGATTCCCCAGCATTTTGTTCGTTTGTCTCCTGATATGCTCACAAATTCAGGAGCATCTTCCAATTGTGGTTGACAACATTTTTTCCAAGTGTGAAAGGACACGAGGTTCTTGTCTAACTGAAAATCTAGCTTTACTTCACTTGAGAGTTTTTCTTTGTTTTCACCAACAATGTTGCACTTGATTGAACTTGGTTGAACTTTATCTGCATTTTCTTTGCTTTGACCACCTGCTTCCGTGGATGTTGGCTCGTTTTGTTGTAATACTGGACCTTTTTCTTGCAACTGTTGAGCATTGTGTTCCTGTATTTGAGTAACTTTTGATCTTAGAAGATCCACTGTGCTTTTTGGCAGAATCTGTCTCTTCGAAGGAGATTTTGATGGTGACCTTTGTGCGGCCTTTTGGACTTTAGATTTCATTGATTTTGTCTTTTTTATCACCTCTTCTGGTACCTTGAGGCTTTGCATCATCTTCAGATAGTCCTTGACTTCAACTTTAGCATCCGTAGGGGCTTGTACAAGGTCATGAACCTGTTGAGAATCATTTCCATTTGCATCTTGATATGCATATGCGAGCTTGGTCTCATGCAATTGCTTGAACACTATGGGATTTGTCAATTTTTGACTCTGACTTCTGGAGATCAACTGAAACTTTTGTCCCTGATGATCTTCATAGAAGAATTTTTCTACAGATTCTGATGGAATCTGGGTCAATTGGAAACTTCCAACAACCATATGATCTTCCAATGGTTTTTGCTTTGAAGGGGTCTGCTGGCTAGAGGTTCTTGGGCTTCTAACTGGTGTAGCATTTTCTTGTACTAGAGTTGAGCTTGATGAATTTGCAGCTCCCCCCTTCCTAGGGTGATCACTATAGCCTGCTTCATTGTGAGAGCTCAAAGTTGTTTGGCTCTGGTTGAGTCTCACCTTTTGGGACTGTGAAGGTACACTTTGTGTAGCACTGTTGATTTTTGGCATCTGTAAACCATTTGCATAGTTTCCTATGTATCTCCTTGAAACATGACAAATTATTCCCCAAGTTAAGTTGTAGATAGCATTATCTTTGCCCTGATATTGTCTATCCCATGGGTCTCCTATGATATGAGCTTCTATGGTTTCAGGACCCAAGGCATCATAGATGCTAGACTCCCGTCTATATCTACGACTATTTTGGTCAAAGTATATGCTCGTTTGGTCACAACATCGAAGCTTGATTTCCAAAAGGAGAGTTTGGCTTTGAACAAATTTCTAAGTTCACTCGGGTAATATCCTTCAACTCTAGAGAGGATGGGTTATAATAGATTCTTTCCTCTAAAATGAACCATCCTTTCTGATCTATAATTGGACGCACTTCTATGAGCTAGTATGTGGGCCGTTCAAACACTGGTTGATCCTTTTTGTACAGTTGTCCTGTTTGGTCCACATAGTGTGCATATGAATTATGGGTACCATACAAAGCTAACATCATTATTTTGATGTGTCTCGTAGACGCGTGAATGATTGCACACTTGTGTCAGTGGATGCAAATCATTTGCAAACCTAATAGACTTTTCAACCTTCGATGATATCTGGACACCTTGACCAAATTTATGCAGGAATTTGTTGTTCGAAGAATCAATTTTAAGCTTTCCACGTGTCTGTGCATCTTTATGCTGATTTTGAACTTGTAGTACTTTTATTGGTGCTTCTAATGGTAATTCATTTCATCCGATTGCATTAAAAGTGACGGGTTTGATGCACTTTCATCGAGATTCACATTTCTAATTTTTTATGTACCTTGCCTAGCAGTTTATGTATCCTTGTTGTCTGGATTTCTTGGACAATCTTCCGCAAAATGTCCACCTTTTCGTTCACAATCTGAGCAATATGCCATGACTGGTGGTATTTCAATTGGATCTATCATGTCAAGCTCTTGAAGAGGAGCTTATGTTTCTGTGCTTGCCAAATTGTTGGCATCTTCTTTTAGAACACTGAGCATCAAGTTGTAGACTGCTCCATCTTTACCTTTGTACCGTCTTTGGCTTGGTTCTCCAATTAGATTGGCTTCTATTGATTGATCTGTTGGATCTTGCATTTCTGGTTCTCGATTGTAAATCTGACCACTGTAATCCATGTACAATGACCTTGATTGCATATGCACCAAATGTATGCTTTGCTGGCTTGTGCAGATTTCTAGATAACCACTTGGGTTGATTTTTTGCACCTTTATCTGCACTTCGTTTTTAAGCTTGCAATACCTGGCTCCACTAAAGTCTGTGAACATCTGGGAGTTCTCTGAATCTCGTTTAACTTTGATCAATAGGATCTTGACTCCTGTATTGCTTTTGTTGTTCATCAAGTATCTATGGTCTTTTGAATCTGTATACAAGACTTTATCTCCATTGTAGCCATAAAGCTGTAAAATCTACTATGTTACACTTGTACCTGTGTTACCACTACTACTAGCTTGCTCTGTTGTACTTGCTCGAGATGAGTCCACGTCGACTGGTTCTATAAAAACTATCTCCTAGCAGACTTTGGTATTGATTAGCAAAAAAATTTCTGCTCAAGTTTGGTAAGACTGCTTTTGCCAAAGTACTTTTGGTAGTTGATTTCTCTTAGACTCACAAGAGTTGATTAACTCTAGCTCGAAAGTGTCAGAATTGATTGCAGCCTTTGAAATGATGTAAATCTAGACCTTGAATAACCTAACCTGCAGATTAGACTGTTATCCGGTTTTTTTTTTTCCACTTGACTTGAATTTAGCTCTTATCAAGCTCCCAATTCTTTGCATGCAACCTGGTTCCTCAATTTGAGCTAAGTGAGTCAACAAATGAGATTTCCAAATTCTATCCTTGCGAGGAGCTAAAGGACTAATCTGCAACTTGAAACTGAGTTAACAAGTACCAATTTGGATCCAATGGAACCCAAAATTGACCAGGACCTTGTATTATGTTGTTCTAGCACTGTACAAGCTCAAAAGTCCAAAATCTTGTTTCTGGGGCTCAAAAGTAAATAATCCCGATTATTTACTTTTCTCAGTTTCTACACTTTTTAGACTTGTTTTGCCAAGTAATTACCTTGTTGTGGTCTCTAGAAAAGTTTGGTTGAATTTGATCAAGATTTGTCCAAGTTATCCTGGCTTAAGTATCAATTTTGTGATCCAAATTTCACCAAATTTGATTTGTGGAGTCTACTTGATGTGCTTGACCCTGTGGTATATTTAGTTGTGCAAAATTTCTCAAATCTAGAGCAAATGTAAATAATCGCGATTATTTACTCCTTTTTATTTTTTTTATTTTTTTGTAAGAACTTTTTTTTTCAAAAAGTAAATAATCACGATTATTTACTTTTGGCAATTTTTGGTCAACTGAGCATGTACACTTGTTTAACACATCAATATAAGCATATGAGTCAAGTTTCACTGAATTTGAACAAGATTTACCAAGTCACACTCAAGTTCTCAACATTGAGTATAGATTTCAGTTTTTATCAAGGTTTTGGTCTATTTTGTGATCCAAACTTCATGAGCCTTCACAAAAGATGTTTGCAATCATGCTTAGAGTCTATGGTATCAACCTTGATCAGTTTTGAGCCAAAAGTTCATAATCACGATTATTAACTTTTGACCTAAACTGACAACTTTTTTCAACTTTTTCAGAGGAGAGTCTTTTTATGATCTATTTTGAGCCTATGAATCAAGTTAAAACTTAATTTGAACAAGATTCATCAAGTCAGACTCAATTTCTCGACAATTAGTACAGATTTCAGTTTTTGTCAAGTTTTTGGTCTGTTTTGTGATCCAAACTCTATGAGCCTTCACAAAAGATGTTTGAAATCATGCTTAGAGTCTATGGTATCAACCTTGGTCAGTTTTGAGCCAAAAGTTAATAATCGTGATTATTAACGTTTGACCTAAAATGACAACTTTTTCCCTAAACCATCTTTTTATGATCTCTTTTGAGTCTCTGAGTCAAGTTAAAACTTAATTTGGACAAGATTCATCAAGTTTATCAACTGTTTCATGTTCGCAGACTCTGATTTCAAGAATCTGACTTAAGTCTCACTTTTGTGATCCAAATTTCACCAAAATTGATTTGTGAGGTCTACTTGCTATGCTTGACCTTGTGGTATGCCCAAATATGCAAGATTGTCAATTTTTGGAGCAGATGTAAATAATCGCAATTATTTACTTCTGCTAAATTTTTGTTCCAATCTTGACACATATCTATTAAGCATCTCAAGATAAGGTCTCTAGCCAAGTTTCATCAAGTTTGGACAAGTGTTGGTCAAATGGTCATCAATTTTCTATCCGTAGACTGACTTTGCAAATTTAGTCACAATTTTCAATCCAATGATCCAAATTTTACCAAATTTGGTTTGTAGGCTTATTACAACATGGTAAAACTAGTGATATGTTGACTTGGTCAAAAAAGTTGAAAATTGGGGCAGATGTAAATAATTACGATTATTTACAACTGATAAATTTTTTCATCTTTTTTATCAACTGAGCATATACACATGTTTATCACATTAATATAAGCGTATGAATCAAGTTTCATCAAGTTTGGACAAATTTTTTCCCAATTTACACTCAAGTTTCAAAAAGTAAGTACAAACTTTAGTTTTTACCCAGTTTTTTGCCAGTTTGATGATCCAAATCTTTTGTGCCTTTATAAAAGTTGTTTGTACACATGTAATGAGTCAATGGTATGAATCTTGGTCAAATCTGAGCTAAAAGTTAATAATCACGATTATTAACTTTAGGCCCAAAACTGACACTTTTTTGAACTTTTTCACTAGACAGTCTTTTCATGATCTATTTTGAGCCTATAAATCAAGTCAAAACTTAATTTGGCCTAAAATATCAAGAAAAAGTAAATAACCTGAGTTTTGGCCAACTCTTGAAATTTTTACCTCAAAGTGTCCCTGAGCTTACCCACTGGTTCATACAACTTTTAGGATTACTCTCCAGTTGGATTGAGTGGTTTGGAGTCTTTTCATGCTATTTCTAGCCATAGACCTGAAACTCTGCAACTTCACATAAACAACTCACAGATGATTCGTTTGGAGTGAGCAATGTTCTGAAATCCACCTCAGATCCTACTTAGCCTACTGCTAGATTCTCATGAAAAGGGGTTGTGGAAAGTGTCCACAAACACTAGTTTTCTTATTTTTTATGGTTTCCTGAGCATTGATCGTAAGACTTGTCTCATCTACCAATCATTCTCAAAATCCTACTCTATCTCTACAATCCTACAATCCTAAAGGCACTCGGTAAGTACAACTTACCTCCAAGCTACCTCTACACAGCAAAAGACGACAATCTTAAGCTATGCAGTATCTAAAAGAAAGTTTTACTTTAGGTGAACCTTGAGGAAGTTAATGGGGACAACTACACACGACGCTCTTGTTTTCCCTAGTTTAGGTCTATTCGTCCCCGGCAATGGCACCAAATGTGGGACGTATGTCTAGCCTCACCATCCTATCTTATTGCAGTATTAGCGAGAACCACAATTAATTTGTCAAACCATGGGACGAAGCTGACTCGACTAGTGCATAGAGGCTACAAGAGGTTGTCAATCTCTTGGAAAACAACTAACAAATCGCATCTAACTCAAGCTACACTCAAGTGACTGAAATCACCAAAAGCCAATCGCTCATCGGCACACAATTCACATCCATTACAGCATCAAACGACATCCAAACGTAACGAAACTTCTAGGAAAAGTTTATAAGGCCTAAGCACACATGCCTATGGCCTCAAATCCCACTTAAGATCAAGTTCCAAAATCATGATTATTAACAGCAGTGGATTTTTGACCTAGTCGTTTTTGACCCAGAATGCATCTAAATGCTTAGCAATTATGCCCCAATATCCCGCCTATGCTTATTTTTTGATTTGAACATGTAAATTCCTATTTATGATGAAATTAGGCTGCGGGTTGGCGACGCCAAAAGCTACGAAATATTGTGAATGGCTTACATCAATTCGTAGAGCTCTTACCTGCGGTTGCAATGCAACAAACGCATTCTCAATGTGACAACTGGGGAGGAAGTAGGAAGCACGAGAAGGAGAGGAGTGAGCGCCGTTAGCTCACGCTGTGTATTTCTTATCCAAAAACTTAATCAAAACTTTACAAAGTTGGCTTTTATATCTTAGCCAAGGTCTAAAATGTGTAATGTCCATCGCCCAAGACCTTTGAGACTCCACACTTATTGTATCTGTAACCTAGGTACACTAACTAACATATGTTTTACACCTTGGAACTCTTATTGAGCCCGTAACACGTTACAATTATCACAATGGATGAACAAATCGGGAAATTACAATACATGGCCATTTTGGAAAAATGTGAAAAGTGTGTAACTCCGATCTTCACTGCTTCTTCATATTCGTCTTCGAGGTGCATTCATAAGGCTTTGATCTTTAGCAACTCCTGTTAACTAAGGCCGGCTCAGTTATTAACGGAAATACACTAGAGGAAGAGTTGTGAACCAGTTAGTCAAAGGCAGCCATTAGCTTGTTGAATTGATAACTCCAATTGGAGTTTACTGACCAAGTCAGCCATATATTCAGTAAGTGCTTTTAAAGCAATATGAGGATTAAGTGGTTGAGGAGGAACGTGATTGAGGCCTTTGGAAAGGAGGAATGTCTCAGAGCTATTCTCAATAATAGAGAGATTCATGGTATATACATGTATTCCAAGAATTCCAAATTCCATTGTAAACACATTCCATAAATGACAGTCACATGACAAGGGTTTTTCTTTTCTAAGAAACTCATTAGAGTATACCAGATGCAGTATAGAAAGAGGCTCTATAGGAATCTCTAGCCTTTGAGATAGTGCTAAGTTCTGCATAGTTCATAAAAGGCTATTTAGAGAAATATGTCACCAAAGGTAAAAACTGGTAGCCTTCAACCGACCAGGTGAACCTATAGGGGCCATGTGAAGAGAGCCCCATCTCCCAAGGATTAGTCCAAGGTAAAATATCTAGGAAAAACACTGAGGGATTAAAATATAATAACTAGGTCTTTGAATAGTATCACTACTACTCTTGGTGTTTGGGGTGTGTGTGTTTCAATAACAATATAACATATACACCAAAGAATCCTTACAGATTACAAAAGACACTAGAAACTAGGTCAATGAAAAGGGTATAATTCTCGGTCATAGTACATAATGGTCTTTATACACAAGTGCTGAAATCAGGAGATCGAAGATATAATAGTCCGCCATCTTCAATCCAAAGAACTTTGAAAACCATAGTTGAGAAGGTAACCCTCACCTGCATCCATGGAAACAACACAACATTTAGTTAGCATTGGTATCGTATGCATGTGATGCATGGGTATCCCACATGTTATAGATGTCACCCAACCAGATTGCTCTCAAAGAGAAATAATAAGAAAGGTCAAGCTAATCATATATTCAGAAATGAAATCATTTACAAGGGGAAAATCATATGAAGCCCCTTGTGCTTTACTAACACTTATAAGATAAAGTTCAGCAGAAGAAGTTATTCAAGTGCCTCTATCAACATATGCATGAGGAATACTTACAACCATCAAACAATTCAGACGGCAGTCCATTTCAATGCCAAAAGTCACTTGAGAATTAGTTGGAGTAGTCAACTCCACAATAGCCTTCTTTTCCATGCCCTTTGCCATAGATTCAACACTTAACACTACCCCTTTGCAGGTAAAATCCTCACAGTCCTATTGTACAGACACTTCTCCCAAATACACACACCACCAATGCTAAGTGAGCATGTAACACTCACATTTTTATAAAGTTTGGAGCAAGTGGCCACCCTCCTTAGCCGTATGGCGGGCCCGGCTTCAAGAGGGGGATGATGTTGCCGCACCACCATGTACACACACACACACACACACACACACACACACAGATGGAGGGAAAAAAAGGGAGAGCATTTAGTAGCATAGTATCTCAGACCTATCAGGAGGGAGCCACCTCTCTATTAAGCAAAAAATGACATCATTTACAAAGCCGGGTAGCCCGCTACCCATAACCCATTTTATATCTAAGGGTTAGGTACCATTAAGGTACTACCTTACAAAAATTACGCAGCGAATTTCACCGAGTTATTCACAAAAGGTACCCCAGGCCAACAGTCCTGCAAAAAATATATACAAGGGAAATAGCAACACGCTATAAACAGCCATATGTGAGTGTGTGTGTGTGTGTGTGTGTGTGTGTGTGTGTGTGTGTGTGTGTGTGTGTGTGTGTGTGTGTGTGTGATGCCAAGGGTAGGACTATACTCGAACTATAGGAGGGCACGGCCCTGGCCAAGGGCCGATGGATACATATGCGGTACAGGGGCTATATATAGCTAAGAGCTAGAGGGCCAAGGGCCTATATATAAGTATGGTTGGGTGGTTATTGGCATGTCTATCTCCCAATGCCCTTTCACTGGTATTAGAGCTCAGGGGGAGAAACCATGGAGGAAGGGGGAAGGAGATCAATCGATTGCATGAGGCATGCATGATATCTCTCTCTCTCTCTCTCTCTCTCTCTCTCTCTCTCTCTCTCTCTCTCTCTCTCTCTCTCTCTCTCTCTCTCTCTCTCTCTCTCTCTCTCTCTCTCTCTCTCTCGGGTCGTGGACAAGCCCTCTAGCAAGGGAGGAGTTGAGAAGGCCATGGGTAGGCACCCTAAGGAGGAGAAGGAGGGGAGCAGGTCAAGTCATGGGACACGAGTCATGGGACACCACTCCTACAGAGCCGACGCTGGAGAAAGACGGCGGGAAGGCGGGCTTAGCCAAGGTGTGGATTGAAGATGAACTGCATGAAATCGGTCGCACTTTGGCTTGTTGGGTTCGCAGGGCAGAAAGCGGGTAAGTTCGACACCGAAGCGCCATCGCTGGGCGCTTGTGGCGGGAGCTATGAGCTCTCCTTCCTCCGTAGCACTCGGCAGTGCTACACAAAATTTTTTTGGGAGCTCGTTTTCACACACAGACGCCCTAAGGCCTTTGGCCTTAGGCAATTAAAGTTAATTAAGGGAGGCTGCCCGTGAGCCAACCCCCCTCGTAGCATCGTCATCTTGACATGTCCTCATCTTCTCGGGCTTTCGGCAACTGAGGAACCTGTCGTACTGCAGAGATTAAGGACGCAACAATACTATGGAACTTCAAAGGTTTCAAGGGGCTTACACCCCGGTTTATTCGACAATTATTTCACATACAAGGAGTCTTTCGCTCTCGTCAAGGCATGCCAAGTGAGGCGTAGAAAAATTGAAAGCCAGCCAGGGGCCTCGGTATGAATTACGATTGGCCAAAGTAAGGCCAACATCAACACATGATTGGCGAAGCACGGCTTCGAATACACATCTTCCAACTGCATTTTTTTTTACAAAAAAAAATTCTACAAGAACGGAAACAAGGTAACCTCTTTCAATTTTGTTTTTATCAAGTTGATTACCCTCATGGTTTATGCAGGGCGGCAAAGTTGCCTAGCAGTAATGGTCAATTAGGCTACGATTGGTATTGCAATGAGCAAGGCTCCGTACAAGGGTGCTAAATGCGCACGGCCTGTGTAGTCCAATGTTGGGTTACTGTTTTCATGCTATTTGCAGTTTCCCCTCAGTACCACATCCAATTTTTGGGTCAGAGAGATTTGTCGGTAGGTGTACTTATTAAGGTAAGAATTTGATTTTTATTTATTGAGCATTTGATAGCTATGATATGCAATAGATGTGCATTCACTTTAGGCATGCACAGCACAAGCATGGCTTGTAAAAATTACTGTAAGCACCAAAAATTTGATTGGTTTAAATATTGCAATCAAGCATGGCTTGAGTACCAACCACCTTTCTTTGGCTTCTCAGTGGTTCAATTTTGATGCAAAAGCATAGAAAAATTGCAACATTTTGGAATCTCAAGGAGATTGGCACATGCTATTGCTGACTTGATGAAGGGGGTACATTGCTCGGCATGGCCGACTCCTTCTTACTGTTTCTTGAAGCTGACAGAGGATGCTTACCACAGAGTACTGGTTAATTTCAATTGAAATTGCTCGACACGATCGATTCTTTTTGTCATGATATCTGCAGCCACATCCGTTGGCTCTGCGCCCACACATATTTATGTGAAGCAAGGCTCCAATTTAGGAATCTTGCATTGAGATTTTTCCTATTTGGGGTATGCTATGAGCACACGCCGTTGGGGAATTTCTCCATATGCCTGCAGGATACTTCAGTGCGTGTATATGATACATATGCCACCTTTCTCTCGCACAACAGAGATGGTTATGATCTACATTTGAGTGAGTTTTTCCTTCGACATCTCCAAACAACTAGTTATAGCAGGATGACCAGGTTAGACCATGTTCAATATTGTTTATTTTTCCATGTTTATACATTTACATTGGAAAATACTGCTTTTGTGCAAAGCAATGTGCTTTGACAATTTTCCATGAAGCAAGGCTTCTCCCTTGTGCCAAAGTATTTCCCAATGACTTGGCATCAAGGATAGTGGCACACAAGTTTGGGGAACTGGCAAAACAGGGAATATCACTCACAAAATCCCTACCAGTACATCTGTGCAAGGCACTTATGGTTTTGGCTCTAACGTTTGAGGCCATCACTTTTGTGCAGGGCTTAAAATTCTGCATGCACGGCATGCTAGCTAGGTAGATTCAATTCTACCGTCTCATGCAATATGCTTCCGCTATAACACTAGACACTTTGTCACGGAAAAGATAAGTTCTGGATTGTTTAACATGATTTTTTGGTTGCTGTCAATGCACAACAACACTAAAGGAACCTAAATCTAAGACTTAATTCACCGCCAACATGCCATATTAAAGTCATTTTTGTACAGTCATGATCTCCTACACGGTAGGTGAGGCAAGATGTGACTTGTGTTTTCTGTTACCTCTCTCGATGAGAGCGTTATACAACCAGATTCTTGCATGCTTATAGAATAAGCTGCACGCTACACATAATATGCACACGAGTATGAGCGCAGTATATACATGGTAGTAACTTAAGGAAAGTTCCTCAGCCCAGCATTCTCTCTCTCTCTCTCTTATTTCTCTTGAAGAATAGTGAAAACTTTTTAAGAATCTTTTTGATACATGTTTGTTTGGGAGTCAGCCTGAGCCAAGGTGCTCTAACTCTCAGCTAGAAATTGGGGAAGATGCCCTCTACATTAGTCTTCATCGTTTCGTCGATTGAACACTAATTGCCATAAGAGCTATGAGCCCTAAGAGTCATTGTCAGATCTCAGGTACGACCCAACTGTTGGCATTCCTTGGGTGATTGTTCTTAAGATTGAGCAGATCTACCCAGTGGAGTACACATTGACGTTAATGGCCAAGCAAGAGTCTTGTCATTACGGATGTTTAGGGTGTCATTTTTGCACTACATGTTTTCAATGCAACGCTCGAGTTGAGTTTTTGATAACCATAAACTCACAACAGCTGATCTCTACCATGGATTCTAGATGCAACAAACCATTGCGATAGCATGGCCGTCCATAAGAGCTAGGCATTACACTTGTGTGGATCTCCTGCTCTCTCTATAGCACTACTAGTGTCTATGGACGCATAGTTTTGGGGTAAGACCCCACGGGTGCTTACTAAATCACCCCATAGGCATTGAGGATCACAATTTGATCTATTGACGTTATACTTTAAAGGAAAGAAATTCCTCAATCTACCACGCGGTAGCGGACAAATTCAACTTTTCAAGTTGATTCCCATCATTTTGTACACCGTTAACTATGTTGGTTACCGCTACCTGCTAGTTGAGCAATTTCTACAAAGGGTCTTACCAAGGGGTTTGACTACGTAGATTCTACCCAACGGGTTTGGATTGTGAAGGCAACACCCAGGGTTTCCAGCGCAATGTTGCTTGGTTTTTTCACAGTGGGAGATGTGCTCCTGTGCATTTGAATACGGGTAACTGAACTTTCAGTTCAATCCCCAGGGCCATGCCAAGGGCATGTCGGAACAAGTATTTTGGGCCATAGTGTCTGTTAAATAATATGATGTTAAAGAATATGGCCGTTGTACTATGGGCGGCCGGACACTGACTATACTATGTTGTAAATATACTTTGGATTATAGTTCAAAAAGAAAAAGAGTGAGAGCAACACGTTGAATGGCTGCTTGCAGGGTAACGATTGTGTGTGTGTGTGTGTGTCTCGATGTGTGTTAGTGCGTGTGCATAGTCTTCTTTCCTACCTTCTCCATCACGTGCGCACTCTACAAAGTGGTATCAGAGCTCAGTTTAAGGAGCTACAGTCAATACACAGATTTCCGCAGCTCTGGAAAACAGCCAAAAAGAGAGGTTTTTTGTCATAACTCCCTCACCCAAACTTGAAATACAGTGATTCAGGAGTCTATCTTTATGTTTTTGGGCATTCCGGACGCATTGGAATACTCAGTTTGCCAAAATCTACAACAAATGTTTTTTGCAGGAAACAGCCAGCTCACACATGCATAGGAAATTTCCAATTTTGCACTCGGCAGTAGATTTACAAGTTACAGGTGAAGAATTCAGCATTTACACTGGCTTTGGAGAGCGACATAGAGCTTTTGCATCATGTTACTGTGTTATCGAAGATTATGTTTGGATGTTGTGGGTTCGTTATAGACAGCCGCCTATGTAAGAAAGGTTGTGGGAAGAAGTTGAGGTAGTTATACTGTCAGATTGAGTACTTTGTGGTTATATACGGATATGCGGTTAATGTATTTTAAAAAATTGTAGCCTTTGTGAGGGTCGAGTAAGGTTTTTTGAAGTCTTTCCTTGGGAGCTTTGGTACCATGGCAAGGTGGATTAGGTAGTGGAGCAAACCCCCAACTGGCCCCGCTAAAGACCTCATATGTTGTTTACGACTATGGGATGAAGGTGGATGTATGGATATGTGGTACAAGATAGCGTATGGATTGCATTTGCATACAGGTCCATGTGGACATTGTTTTAGAGTATTTATGCGTAGTATTGACTCAGTCTGTGGCAAAGTGAGTCAGTGGATTTTTCCTTGGCAGTGACAGATTTTCTATCAGTGTTTATGAGCACTTTGGTTGAGATTGTCACTTGAGATATTGTCCAAATACAAATGGAAATCTGCCGAATTTTGTCAAAATCCTTTGGAAGCAATTGAGAGAGTGAAGATGGCAGAAAGTTCAACTCAAGTCACACAGATTGTTGGAGAGAAGCTAACCAGAGAGAACTACAGCATATGGTCTTACAGGATGGAGAACTTTATCATGGGCAAAGGTTTATGGGACTACACTACAGGTGAACAAGAGAGTCCCGAGGTTGGTTTAGAACCAAACAGAGAGAATGTTGAAGCATATAAAACATGACAAGCAGGAGTAGAAGCTTACAAGAAGTGGATCAAGAATTCAAGGAAAGTGATGCATTGGATTTCACTATGCATTAGTGACTTCTTTATACCACATGTGAAGAAAGCTCAATCTCCAACGGAAGCATAGGAGATACTAGCAAGGATGAACAGCTCCAATACAGAACCACAAAAAGTTCACTTGAAGCAAAGGTTACATTGTGTATGGCGAGGAAATAGATCCATATCAAATTATGTGGCAGAGATAAAGCAAATACAGGAAAATCTTGCGAGCATTAATGTTGAAGTTCCAGATGATGACTTAGTTTCAGTGACATTGAATGGTTTGGGACCCGAATACAAGTCATTGGATATATCTATATCTGTTCGAGGACACATGCCTGATTTTGAAGAGTTAGTAAACCTTTGTTTGCAAGAAGAGGTGAAGTTAGGCAAGTCAGGTCCTTCTACATTAAAAAACAATTCCAGAGATCATGTTTTTTACTCTAGAGGTCGTGGAAACAATAGAGGTGGAAGAGGAAACTATGGTCGTGAAAACAATGCTGGAAGAGGTCAATGGAAAAACCAACAAAGTCAAAGTTACAATGAATACACTCATAGAGGCAGGGGGAGAGCCCAACCCCATGGATGTGGAGGGTGGATGATTTGTACATCCTCACAGAGATGGATACTGTAACAAATGTGGCATTTATGGTCACTTTGAAAGAGAATGTTACACAAGGCTAAATCAAAATCATGATCGTGATGGAAGAGGCCGAGGTTATGGCAGACATGGAGGAAACTTTGCTGGATACAATCCTCATGATCAAAATAAATATGACAATAGATCGAGTGGACATTTATTTCCTATGAAGCATGTTGTTGGAAGCATGGTGGAGCCACATCATATAGATGATTGGTATTTAAATAGTTGTGCCACAAATCATATGAAATATCACGGTGAATGGTTTGACAGAAAAGGGAAGTTAGAAGAGGATGAGTTTGTCGCTACAGGTGATGATACTATGCATAGGATTACGCATGTTGGTTCAGTTCCATTGCTAGAAAAAGACAGGACATACAACACATTGGGAGATGTTCTATATGTGTCTTCAATCACAAAGAATTTAGCATCAATTGGACAAATGACAGATCAAGGGTTGCAAGTCCGATATGTGTCTTCAATCACAAATAATTTAGCATCAATTGGACAAATGACAGATCAAGGGTTGCAAGTCCGATTTAATCGTTATGGCTGCTTCATAGAGGAGTTTCACAAAGGCAAACTAGCCAAGATATTGGCACGTGGAAGAAAGAAAGATCACTTGTTCTGATTAGAAGCTGGAGATCCATGTTTACACAGTGGTATGTATGCAAACAAATCAGCCACTCAAGATGAATGGGCAGAGTTATGGCATAAGAGGATTGGTCATATCAATTTTAGAAGACTAAAGCATATGCAATCAAATCAAATTGTACATGGATTACCAAAGTTTGGCATATTGAATTTTGATCATGTTTGTGAAGCTTGTCAATTTGGAAAGCAATCTCGTTTACCATTTCCAAAGAGGGGGAGAATTAGCCAAAGTCCTTTGGAAATTGTTCATCAGATATTTGGGGATCTTGTGATCATGCTACGCCGAATGGTTGTCGATATTTTATCACATTCACAGATGATTACAGCAGAATGACATGGGTTTACTTTCTAAAGGCAAAGATAGAGGCATTTGAGGTATTCTTGGAGTTCAAAGTTATGGTTGAGAAAGAGAATGGTTGTCAAATCAAATGCCTACGCACAGATGGAGGGGGAGAGTACATGTCACACAATTTTGATGATTCCTTACGTGAACAAGGCATAAGAAGACAGATTACTTGCAGATACACACCACAACAAAATGGAGTTGCTGAGAGAAAGAATAGAGTTATAGTAGAGATTGCAAGATCCATAATGAATGAGATGAATATGCCATTAACATATTGGGCTGAAGTAGTTCATATAGCAGTACACATTATGAATCGAACACCAATAGTTGTCATTCATGAAATTTCACCTTATGAGAAGACTTTATGGGATCAAGCCAACAGTTTCCTACATGAAAGTTTTTGGATGTGTTTGCTATGTTCATGTGCCAAATGAAGCAATAAAGAAGATGGAGCCAAAGGTAGTGAAGTGTATATTCTTGGGCTATCTAGTTGAAAAGAAAGGTTACAAGTGCTATGATCCTATGACAAGACAAGTCTATGTCAGTAGAGATGTCAGATTTTGTGAGCATGAACCATGGTATAAACCAAAGCCAGTGATGATAGAAGATGAGTATGAAGAGCAAGAGAATGTGTGTCATGTTGTTGATAAGCCAGGACCATCAACAAGAACTATTTCAAGACCACATATGGCAGAGGAGAGTACAGGAAGTGTCAACCCATGGAGCGGTCGTTTGCGAGACAAGAAGCAACACGAGAAAGGCAAGAAAAAAGTGGTTGAGGAGAGTTCTGGAGATGAAATCTTTGATGAAGAGCATGGTTTACCACATTTAAGGACACCTGGTAGTAAGCATGTTGAGAAATATGTATCCCCATATGCAAGAGTTGAAGAGAAGAGTGCACCACAGTTGAAAAGATCAGAGAGGGTGTGTTATCCAGTTGATAGATTGACATACAATGGTTACATGCATACACATTATGCATACATGGTTTCGCGTGTGCAACATAAAGAGCCTACATGTTTTCAAGAGGCAATTGGAAAATCAGAATGGGAGTTAGCTATGGATGCTCTTGTGAAGAATGACACTTGGGATTTGGTTTGCTTGCCAAGTGGAAAGAAAGCAATTGGTTCAAAATGGGTATACAAAGTCAAGTACAAGTCAGATGGTAGTGTGGAAAGATACAAAGCAAGGCTTGTTGCTAAAGGTCATGCACAAACGAAAGTTCTTGATTATGATGAGACATTTAGTCCAGTTGCAAAGATGACAACAGTCATACTGGTGATAGCAATGGCAAGTATGTTTGGTTGGAAGTTACGATAAATGGATGTCGATAGTGCATTCTTGAATGGTGACTTGGAAGAAGAAGTTTATATGATTTATCCAGAGGGTTCTCAACATCCAGAGTGTCCATATTATGTTTGTAAGTTGAAGAAATCATTGTATGGTTTGAAGCAAGCATCTAGAGCTTGGTGTGAAAAGATAACCAGATTCTTGAAGAATATTGGATTAAACAGTCTACTGCCAGATCACTCATTGTTTTTGAAGCATGTTGATGGAGAGATCGTTGTTATTGTTATCTATGTTGATGACTTGATTCTCATTGGAAGTCATGATGAGCAAATTTTGCATGTCAAGAAGAGTTTGTTGAGAGAATTCAACATGAAGGACCTTGGTGATTTGAGATATTTTTTGAGAATTGAAATTTTCGACACTTTATCACAAATTTGGATGATACAAAGACAATACACATTGGATATGCTTGAGAAATATGGAATGACAGCGCGCAAACCGGTTGATACACCTCTTGATCAAAATGTGAGTTGATTAATGATGACATTACATTGAGGATGTCACTATGTATCGCAAGATGGTTGGAAGTCTTATTTACTTGACAATAACAAGGCCAGATTTGAGTTATGCAGTGGGTGTTGTGAGTCAATTCATGCAAAAGCCATGTAAAAGTCATCTTGATGCAGTGAGACGGATTATGAGATATGTGAAAGCCACTGTCAGTTATGGAATGTTTTATGAAAAGAATGGGAAGCTTTGTCTTTATGGTTACACAAATGCAGATTGGGCAGGAGATTTTATGGATAGAAGATCTACAAGTGGTTATGCATTTTCCATTGGCAATGGTATGATAAGTTGGAGTAGCAAGAAGCAATTAACTGTAGCATTATCAAGTACAGAAGCTTAATATTGTGGAGTAGCTTTGGCAGCATGTGAAGAGTCATGGTTGAGAGTACTTATGGTAGACTTTGGTTTTGAAAATCTTAACAGTGTCATTATATATTGTGACAATATTAGCAGCATCATGTTGGCAAAGAATCCAATTTACCATGCTCGCACCAAACACAGTGAAGTACAGTATCACTTCATTAGAGAAAAAGTTTTGGTAGGTGAGATTGATTTGGTGTATGTGAAGACAAATGATCAAGTTGCGGATATATTTACAAAAGCTCTTGGAAAGGAGAAGCTTTGCTACTTTTGTGAAGCATTGGGAATCCATCATATGCAAGCTCATTCTGAGCTTGAGGGGGAGTGTTAAAGAATATGATGTGATGTTAAAGAATATGGCCGTTGTGCTATGGGTAGTCGGACACTGACTATACTATGTTGTAAATATACTTTGGATTATAGTTCAAAAAGAAGAAGAGTGAGAGCAGCACGTTGTATGGCTGTTGTAGGGTAACGATTGTGTGTGTGTGTGTGTGTCTCGATGTGTGTTAGTGTGTGTGCATAGTCTTCTTTCCTACCTTCTCCATCACCTCCACACTCTACAATGTCCAATATACATTATCCTATTATGAACCCACTTGTCGGATTCGATTTGGCACATGTTGTCACATAGGATACAACATGGTCTAGGGACTCAAGGAGTTCGGTTCAGTCAGTGTGGATCAAGACTAATGAGGGTCCCTCTCACTCCCGTCGTACAGTGTTTGCAGTTACCTCCACAGACAAGTACATCTTGTACTTGTAGGATGTTACATCCTTAGTTGAGACATATTCCACATGTGGCGAATATGAGTCTCTGGGACTGACACTGGCACCCACTATTTCAAGTATGTGTCACTACAAGGTCCCTAGGTGCTGATCAAATCTGTTTTCTAGACCATTTTCAGCACGACGTATCAAGAGCAATTTCGGTGGCCAAAAATTGTCGGATACTTAGAATGACTTGTTTAGGTACAAGTACTGCTAAACAACATTACAGATAGTTGTTTATACATATAGCAAGGCTCTGAGTTGTTAATGAAAAAGTTTCATTGTTTGTCCCTAGAAGTGATTAATGTTTCACCTTCTATTATGGTTCAAACATTGCAGCAAGGCTTGAAAATGCTTGCAATTGTAAGTATTTAGTTTCTTTTCAGAACTATTTACATTCCTCTTTACTGGGTGCTAGGCACATCACATTCGCCATAAGTATTGGCAAGGAGGATCATGGATATCCACGTTCGGATTTGTTTTTTGCTAAATGCATGCACACTAGGTGTTATGGGCCCTAGTGTTTAGCAAAAGCTGCTTTGGAATGGCATGGGTATTTATCCAGTTGTTGCTTATGAAGCATTTTGCACTCTATGTG
This sequence comes from Adiantum capillus-veneris, assembly GCF_014529385.1. Lineage (NCBI taxonomy): Eukaryota > Viridiplantae > Streptophyta > Polypodiopsida > Polypodiales > Pteridaceae > Adiantum > Adiantum capillus-veneris. Next base: position 156,238,228 of record NC_140934.1, read on the forward strand.
CAATATCTCTATGAGATTTACTTTTGGGTCTACCAATCACCAACAGAGGTCATGGCTCGGTCTGGGTGCTTGTGTATTTTTCAAAGTTAACCACGATGGTTATTTTGGACATTGTTGATTCCCAGTCATCTGGGAAGTCTATCTGCAAACCGTGGGGGAAACACACCTCCCTACTGTCAGTTATCCAAGGGGATAGGAAAATTACAAAGTGTAATATTGTGCTAAAGGATATGCAAAGTGCGTATAGTAGCACCAAGCAATCCAATTAATAAGAATTTATTGCTCTACTTGGAGTTTTCTTACCATTAGATAAATCATGTTTGCGATTAGGTTTAGTCTCTTCATGTTTAAATCAGGTTCTCAACCTTGAACACTAGTTATGGTGGGGTTGTTTACTGATGAAATTTGAGAACAAGTCAAGGACTCACTTGGCTGATGAGTTATGTCAACAAGTTACTTTCACGAAAAGTGAAAAGATGTACTCTTTCAGGTACATCTTTGTTGTGATAACTCGTTTAAGCATGCTCATGTGCATTCTAAATGGAGTCTACACACTAGATGGTTCCAAAAGGACAACAATGTGCAAAATCACACTGTCATTCTTGATTTCATTGAACCTCCTACTATACCGTGTTTTGGTCAAACAAACAGTTGGATACATGAAGGATACCACTCTCGAAAACATTAGTGTTCTTATGAAGATCCTACCATTTTTGTTCTCGCGAACGAAAACGCTTCTCCAAGGGGGGAGTAATGTCATGCCAAGGGTAGGACTATAGGAGGGCACGGCCCTGGCCAAGGGCCGATGGATACACCTGCGGTATAGGGGCTATATATAGCTAAGAGCCAGAGGGCCAAGGGCCTATATACAGGTATGGTTGGGTGGTTATTGGCATGTCTATCTCCCTATGCCCTTTCAGTGTGTGTGTGTATGCACGCACGCGTGCCTACGTGCGTGCATGCGTACCAGTACCAGTACTAGTACCAATATAGTTCAGTAGTACCAGTAAGTACCATAACAGTACCAATAGTTGTATATACAGTATCAAGACAACTCCAGTATTACCACTACTAGTATAGTAGTATAATAGTATAGAAGTATCAGTATCGGTAGTGTATAACACCAGTATCAGTACCAGTATAGTCTATTAGTACCAGTAAGTATTGTCATACCCCCTAGTCCCACCATCACCCCCTTGGTCCCACTAGTAAGAGAGAGAGAGAGAGAGAGAGAGAGAGAGAGAGAGAGAGAGAGAGAGAGAGAGAGAGAGAGAGAGAGAGAGAGAGAGAGAGAGAGAGAGAGAAGTGTTGGAACCATAACCCCCCTGGTCCCACCATCCCCCCACCTCTTCTCAAGAGTGGCATGTTTCAAAGGTCAAAAATGTACAGATAGTACCAATACCAGCATCAATACCATTATACAAGTAGCACCAGTATCAGTTCAGTATAATATAGTACCGGTCCAAAATATCAACGATTGAATTACCCATAGTAATTCACCCCGGCAAAAGTTTCTCCATTTTTACATCAGTTCCATCCCCAGTACACAAGTAGCACCAGTACCAGTTCAGTATAATATAGTACCAGTACTAGTACCGGTACCAGTACAGTACAATACTGTTACACAAGTAGCATAAAGGGAAAAAGGGAAAGAATAAGAAACAAAATCTAAGGGGGATCACGTGGAGAAGGAGCTTGCTTGGGAGTTCGAAACTCCTGGATGATGGCTTTACCACCATGATAAACTGCCCATTTACCTTGTTTACGGGCTTCATGCATCTTCTTGCGCTCGCTTGCTTTAAGCTTGAGTTGATTTGTGGTCAATTCCTTGGCGATCCAAAGCTTTGTCCCCTTGAGGCGATAGGATTGTCATGGCAGGCTCGTCCATTATTCCTTGTTCTTGAAAGTGAGGATGCATTGACCAGGTGGCACATGCCTATGTGTATCGTTAATCCAAGAAACATTATCGGGCTTGATGTTAATTGGTTGAATAATATTGTTGAGCTTGGTGATGGCTTCTTCGAGTGTGTTCTCCTCGGTGCACCATGGTGAGGAGAGCCCTCCAATCCTAATCTTCAGAGCAAGGGATTCTTGTAGCCGGCATTCTTGTAAGGATGCTTGTATTTTGTTGTCGATCTTCTTATGTGCTACCTCATGGGATTCTTTTTGGGCTGCCTTGACTGTCTCAGTGAGAGAAGCTTCGACTTCGTGTGTTTTTGCTAGCAGAGTTTCATTCTCCATTGCCTTTGACTCCTCAAGATTTTTTTGAATTCGGCATTTCCCAAAATAAGCTCTTGGATTTGAGCCTCTAGGGTCGTGATCCTTGAGTCTTGGTGAGCGGCAGGATCCTTCTTAGATGCATCTACCACCGCAAGAAAACTCTTGCAAAGTGCTAGACATTGGTGTGTTGAAAGAGGACATTGGAGCTACTTGACTCTCTATTATGTGGGCAAGCCAGGCTTAACTTGTACAGGTCACGACTATGGGAACAAGTTCGAAGCTAATGGATGTTTGAAAAGAGGTTGAGAGTGACGCTTAAGCGGGAAATGGGTATGCAAATCGCCAAATAAGACAGTCTACAGGTCAATAGGCCCGACGAGGGGAATGGATCTGCAACTCTTCGAAGTGGAAAGTCTACAAGTCACACCTGGCGAGTTGCTGCTATTAACATTCAAAACCTTGAGTGGTGTGCACGCCAAGAGAGAGGGAGGGAGGGCATTTGATTTGATTTTATGTTTATAAATTTTTATAGTTCATATTTTACTTTATCTAGTAATGCTCACAATATTGAACTAAGCTATATTAGATCAAACCAAAAAATGTACAACTATTGCTCATGCAAACACCCTGCCATGATCCCCACACAATTTACAAATGCATAAACCAAGTCTCGGCTTTTAAAAGGAGCCCCAACCTTTATGGATCGAGAAGCCCAACATAAACGTACAAAGAGCATGTAGTTGTCGTAACAACACAAAAGGAAACAACCGCCACCATCGATGTCGGTGTGCCACACGACCTGCCCATGTCCATAGGAAATCGAGACCAAGTCCACCAAGGGAACCACACACTCTTGATCACTCGGAACAAAAAATCTGAAACAAAGTCCCAATCAAAACAATGGACCAAATCCTACACGATCTGACCACAACCATCTTGCAAACCTTGGCTACAAGGGAGCCACTCCCTTTTGTACCCTACAATGTCACCATGAGAATGCCATCAGAGATGTGGGACCCTGCCATAACCCCTCTCCAAGCATAGTGAGAGCCGTGAGAGAATCTAAATCTGCATGTTCATCCCCATAGGAGATCGGAGTGCGGGTGCTCCTTAACGCCCAAAATAAAGGCCCGAGATCAAAGAGGGGCTTTGAGACTAGAGGAAGTGTGAACCTCCACTCTCCACCCATCCACTACCCTTTTATAGGCACCCCAATCCATTCAGAGTTCACTCCCCATTGGAGAAGCGTTTTCATCCTCAAAAAAAAAAGGAAAATTATTCTTAAGAATGCTAATGTTTTCTCAAGTGGCACCTTCTTCAGGTATGTCTTTCCACTTGATGAATGTTTGGTGACGGATATGATGATGCATACGTAGATCATGATAGGTGAGAATATGCTCAGATCCATGTGGGTGTGTTGGAGGTTCAATGAAATCAACCAAAATATGTTGGTGAATCGCATTGTTGTCCTTATGTAAGTGTTTACATAAACGACTTACATGAAATACCGGATGAATGGAAGAATGCGTAGGTAATAAGACTTTATAGGCTTCAGTATCCTAAAGGCCCACAATACCGCATAGATAATTTAGGTGTTGGCCTAGTCAGTCTTTTCAAATGCTCTGGCACACGCAAAAATACTTTCTCCCCTTCGATGAAGGTAACTTACGGAAATTTCTCATCGGCATACTTTTTATACCAATCATGGGCTTGTCGAATATTTTGACGAGCCAATCTCAACATTTTTATGGAGTCTTGCAAAAAATCATTGACCTGTGAAGCTTCTCAATCGCTAACCCCACCGTAATTGGTGACCTAGGCTAAAAACCATACATAAGCATGAAAGGACCAAAACCTCTTGCACATGCTTAGCACTATTGTAAGCAGACTCGAGGATAGGAAGATAATCCTCCCAATCTGATTGCTTCTTGCTACTAACATATGCTCTAGCACTTGATTAACACATTCAGTCTGACCATGCATTTCAGGATGACCTGCAATATTGATGTTGAGTTGTGTACACAATCATTTTAACACAGCCCTCAAAAAATGTTTATTAAACTTGGGATCATGATCATTGAAAATTTTACTCGGCAATCCATGCAACCTATACAGATTATCAACAAATAACTTAGCTAACTTTGGAGTCTTAATTGTGCACTTGGTTGAAGTGAACTTTCAAAGTTGAGTCAACCATTATACGACCACCGATATCAAGACATGTCCTCGTACAATGATTGGTAAACACACAATGAAATCAATATACTTTTCCATTTACTAGTAGGAATCTTCAATGGATGCAAGAGACTCCTGCTTTTAGGCACTCTTCTTTATTTATTTGACATTTTTGGAGATGCAAGACATAGCCTTGAACATAGTTGTATAAAACTAACCAATAAAAATATCTTCATATGAGTGCATAAGTTTTCTTTATGGTTGGGTATCTTGCACTAGGAATTACGTGACATTCATAAAAAATTTGCGTTGAATGTCTGTGTTCGTCAATACACAAACTCTCCCCTTGTGGAATAGGTACCCAAAATTCTTTCATCTCTGCATCTCATCATTCAAAAGAGGAGAATTGGGTGTGGAGGTTAACAATACACTATCATCATTGGAGTGAGAAGGAACCCTCATTTTTACATGGCTCCACAATTGGAGTATGAATCACCATGCTCATTTTGCCCTTGAGAGATTCTAGAAACTCACTTTGAAGCTTAGTGAAAAGAAGAGAGTTGATCTCCAGCATATGACTAAGAGCATCAACTACCGCATTGTATTATCTTTATGATACCGGAGCTTTGGCCTTTCGACCCTTCAAATATGTTGGTTGTGTAAATCATTTTGTACTTTCATGGTCAAATGCAATCTCAAACTAAGCTCCATATAAATGTTGTTGTCACGTCTTCAAAGCGGACACTATAGCATAGAGTTCTCTTTTGTAAAGTAGAGTAATTATGCTATGCACAATCAAACTTCTTGCTTTTAAATGCAATTTTCCTTCCCTCCTACAAAAGGACTACTCCAATAGCACTATTACTAGCATCCGTATCTAATACAAACGATTTCAAAGGATCCACAATAGTCAAATAGGAGTTGTAGCTAATGCATTCTTGACAGAATAAAAAACTTTGTTGTTGAACTTCTCCCCACTTAAAGATTTTCCCCTTGGCTTTCAGTTGGTTCGTCATCAAAACAACAATATGAGCATAGTTTTTAACGAACCTTTGATAAAGTCCCGAGAAATATATGCAACTCTTCCGATTTCTTGGAGAAGTCCACCTCTTAATGGCATCCACTTTGGATTTATCCATATGTAGCCCATCAACTGAAATAACATGCCCCAAGTAGTGAATTTCCTCTTTGAGAAAATCACCCTTGGATTCTAACTTATTTTCCCATAATAGTTCAAACACTTGCTTCAAATGTTATAAGTGCTCTTCCTTAGTGGCATTGTACACTAGAATGACATCAAGAAAAACAATAATAAACTTACCCAAATATGATTTCAAGACACTGTCCATAAGTGTCATAAAAGTTGTGGGTGCAAGGGCATAACCAAAAATTCATAGTGTCCAAACCTTGTTGAGAATGTATTTTTGGGTATATCAGCAAGCGCAATGCGTACTTGGTGATATCTTGACCATAATTATATCTTCGTAAATATACAAGTAAGGGTGAGCTTATCAAGTAGCTCATCCACTCTTGGCAACAGATACTTGTTCTTAATATTAATCACATTCAGTCCAATGTAATCCATGTGCATACTACCCTCTTTTTTCTTCACCAACAAGATGGAAGAGGACCATGGTGAAGAGTTGGGTTGCATAAACCCTCTGCTAAGATAGTGAGCAAGTTGACGCTCCACCTCAACAACCTCAGAATGACTCATTTTGTAGGGTGGTTAACTCACGATCTTGCTTCCTTCAACCACATCCATGCCATGTTGCACAACACGTATTGGCAATAACCATAATGGGAATACATCTTTGTATTCTATTCATAAAATTTTCAACTTATTAGTAGCAACATTTACTTTTTTGGAGAGAGAGAGAAGCAACCATAGTTAGAAGAGAAGTAGCAACATTTACTTGTTTTGGAGAGAGATAAGTAGCCATAATTCGAAGAGAAGAGAGAGAAGCATGTGACATTGAGGATTTTTCATTCAAAACAGTATCAACATTTGACAAAAAATGACACAATAACACACAAAAAAAAGTTCCTTCTATTTCATCTTGAGAAGAGAGCTTCATAAGCTCGACTATTCAAATGAGTGGCAAGGAAGGAACATCCTTCTCCCCCAACAGCAGCACGTGCATGCCATTGGATTCAAACATCAAACTATTGTGCTCATAGCTATGTTTTAATGATATTCCTAAACTACAACCACCCCCTACTAAGGAGCACATTTACTCGATCCATATTTGATCATAGGAAATCATTGATGGTGACTGCAAACTGCATACATTTCCACCCAAACACAAACTTTGTCGATGTTCGAACATCCATAAAAAAAGACCGTGTCTAATCCAATTGCTAAAAACTGCGAACTTGAAGATTTTAAAAAGAATTTTGTGAGATATTACCACCTTGTCGTGACTCAATCCGTGGTTGATATTGCTTAGCGAGTTGCAAGCATCACCAACAAAGAAGGTCAAAATTTGTCTTACTTGTATGATGCTCTGAATTTTTCGTAAGTTCCAAAAATTGTGATGATTCTATGATTTTGTTTTTGAATTTGTAGCAATTAGAGTGCTGCCCTTCATCTTCATGCCTCAGCTACCTTCACCCGAAGTCTAGTAGCCAAAGAAACCAAGTGGATGGAGGTGGATGTTGGCCATGGCCACCCTCCCTTACTTGAAACTTTTTGAAATTCAACCCCTAAAGGGTGACTTTGGGCGCCCCTAATGAGAAAGGACGATTCACTGCAGGCTAGCGGTGACAACAGTGCGAGGAGAAGAAGAAGATGATGTGCTCGCCACACATTGTGAGAGATAAAGAGAAGAAACAAAAAAATTCCTTGGCAGGGAAATCCCAACATATCCACTCCCTCAAGATTTTGTGTTGATCGTTTTTGGCTTTCCCGCCTTCTAAGCCATGCTGCATACACTTCATCTTCTTCCTCAAGAGCCCAACTTAGAGCACCTTCATGCATGGATTCTTTTCTAGAATTAGCTCCATAGCCACCTATGATTTGATACCAACTCTAAGACCAGAGGGAGCCTAAGCCTCCACTTTTCGCCCATCTACTACCCTTTTATAGGCACTTCAGACTAGCCCTTGGCATCTGGCCCTTAGCTGACAGGGGTAGGTAGGTAGGTTCCCCCTCCAAGAGTGATCCACTTCATCATAATCATGAAATGTACCCCACCATCGTAGTGCAAGAACTCCCCATCCAACAAACCCACCCTGTGAGTGATCCTTGCTCTCAATGAGTGAGATGAGCTGAGTGCAGACACAATCAAGGGTCTCAAATCTCTTGCATCAATGATCTAATCTAAAAGGCAAGGCATTTTGATTTTCAATCAACTTGTTCAATGTAAGGAAGTTGGAAAAGCTTTTGATTATAATTCTTTAAATCAATGCATGATGATAGTGGAGTTGTCCAAGCTCCAAATCCATCAAATGAGATGTTCGAAGAGTTAAAACTTGAACATCTGTAGCACGCTACAGTGTCACTTTCACAGGACACACAATTAGTACAGTTGGTCTGGGTTTGGTTCAGACTGGACGGACTCTCTAGGCTGGGCAGTGACCCGTCATTGCCTTGAAACAGTAAGGATTGCCCTAAACTTTGTGCATCCACAGCTTCGATCCCAAGTCAAATCCAAAATGAGTTTACCTTTCCCAAGCTCAATCTGATAGCAGTTAGCACCATACCTCAGCCGCCCCCGTCTACCCATGTGGTTACCCCTCAAAATAAGTTGCAGCTAGTAGAGGAGCCATCGGGTGTCCTCACTCAGGCCCAGAGGGCCGCTCTTAGTCTTAGCATTTTAGCAAGTTCAACTCCCCTACACATTCTCACAATAGTGGATACCGTGCCTTGACAAGCCATCCCCCAGTGCCAAGAAAGAATCCAAATCTTTGTGCTCCGATATTGATGAAGATTTCTTGGAAGCAGTTTTCAATCTACAGAAGATCAAGGTACCAGGGAACCCACTAGTAGAACAAGAAAAGCTTACAGCACAGATAGTCTTGAAGATCGCCTTCCAACAAGTGTCCCTCTATAACATGTTGCGGCTAGATGCGAGTTTCAAAAGTGACACCCTTTGCAGTTATTCAATCTCTTTATCCCGGAGCAGGTCCTAGTGGTGGGCATCTCCTAGTGCGACCACCATCAGAGTCCTATATGATATCCAATCCCGCTACTCCCCTCACTGGTTATAGAAGCCCTCGCCTGACAGTGCTCGTTTTGGGTCGGCAATTCTCAGAAGTGATAGTGGATGGTGGATCTGGCATCAACTTGATGCCCGAGTTAACTATGTTAGCTCTAGGTCTACATCCTACTCGCCTTGCTCCCTTCACAATTACATTGGCTGACCAACGGACAGTCTACCCAGTGGGGATAGTGGAAAATGTGCCTCTACAGGTACAAGACTCTACTTTTAACTTGGATTTTGTTGTGGTTCGTCTTCCCCAGGTTGAGGGCGGATTTCCCTTGCTCATTGATAGACCATGGTTGTGACACACTAAAGCACTTCATGATTGGGGAAATGATGCCATGTGGATACATACTCCTGGCTCCTCAATGCAGCCAATTTTCCTAGAAGGAGGCATGGATCCCCTTGTGCAACATAGTTCTTTGTGCCTAGCAACCAGCCTTGAATTGGAACAGCCTACTCCACTTGACGGGTCAGACGAAGATCTACTGGAGTGGTTGGATGCTACCAAATCTATGCCCTATTATGGAGTCTCTATTCACTCTTTGCCTGAAGGTACACCCTCTTCCAATGTTTCCACAATAACTAAACCTAATGAGCCACCTGAGCCAGCTCAAATGTTGAAGGTCACAGAAGCTACTCTTGATGCACCCTTGCTAGAAGCCTTTGAATTTGGTGAGCCTATGAAGGATCATAGAAGCGGGAAGAAATCTCCTCTACAAGAGTTCACCCCCCTCAAACATCAGTCCCAGTGATGTCTGCTTCTCTAACTGTCCTCTGTGTCTAGCAAACTCCCTTCATAGAGCCCGTCCTGCTTGATGAATTCCCTACTCATGATAGTTGTCTTGCTCATGATAGCTGTCTGCTCCCTCCTCGCCCCTATCAATCCATATCCCCTCGCCCCTACACACAATAAGAATGCCCACATCCTTAGGTTTCACCCCAGTTTTGGCAAAGAGATCATCCAGAGCGCCGAACATCACACGCTCTGCTTCAAGATGTGCCTCTACCATACATGGATTAGGCGGCTAGCTAATCATAGCAGGCGACAAGTATGTCTCTTCACCAAGCCCGGATCACTCACAAATCTTACACTGAAATTCCAAGCTCTTATCATTGAAGACACCCATGGCAACAGAGTATCTCATGAAATCCTCATTACTGCACATGCCCGTTTTGGACGCCTTATAGCAGAAGAAGTCCACCATATACACAGGATATGGACTTTTCATGAAGTAGATATTAATGACAAAGATAAGCGTGGTGGAGAATAGCATGACATTGACCAGATTGTATTGAAGCATATCCCAAATGGCTCTCATACCGAAGGCGACCCATCTATGCGGCCACGACCATACACAAGGGAAGCAAAAGCAAGTACACGGCATGCTGGATCAAGTAGAGATAGCCAAGCTTTAGGTACTTGATGTTTAATGTCTTAAGGAAATCTGGCATGACAAATTTTTGCTTCAAGGACATGGCAAGCTTATCGGGCTCTATCATTTGAGGAGGGGAATGATGCAGGGATGAGAGCCCTGCGTGCAAATGGGGAGTTGGGAAGAGTGGGTCTAGCCATGGTGATCAAGAATGGAAGCCCCCTACCTACCCTTTGCCCCCTATCCCTCCACTCCTTTTGCCCCCTACCCTCCCCTCACCCCCCCTCACCCCCCCCCCCCCCCAACCCATCCTCGCCCCCTACCTTTAAAAAAAAATAAAAATCTCCCCACCCCTCCCAGCCTCATCTCCCCCCACCCTGCTGATCCACCCCTTAGCAATTTGCATAATCATACACAGTCCCCTCCTCTTCCTCAATCCACTCCCCTACACTTCAGAAGCCTTTTGAATTTTGTTGCTCCCTGCACTGTAGAGCCTTTTGGATTTGGTTGCTCCTCTCACAAAGTGTGGGATTACCTACTTGGAAGTCGTAACCCTCCCATTGCAGCCCTATTATAAGCGCCTTATTCCTATGTTCCACCATTAATACAACTCTACCGCCTTAACAACATAGGTGTGTCATTGATACATTCTCTACTTTTGTCCCTCCCTTCCTTCCCCCCCCCCCCCCCCCCCCCCTCTCTCTCTCTCTCTCTCTCTCTCTCTCTCACACACACACACACACACACACCTTTTTTTTTAATCCTCTCTCTTCTTTCTCTCTCTCTCGGGCGAGGAGACGGAGACCTCTTGTATTTTAACCATCAAGCGGCCCTCTGGCTTTGTTCTTTGTTCACAGGAGATGGCCAGCGACACAAAGGGGAAGCAAGTTTCTTGTAATCCAATCACAGCTGACGAGCAAGTTAAAGAGACTTTTGGCTATTTCCTTGTGGCTTTCAAGCATTCACCTCATTGCCCTTCTGTTGCTGTGAATGCTTTTTGTTCTGCCATCACGATGGAGTTATCCTTATTTGCGTTGTTACTCGATCTTATAGTCAACCCTCTTATCGAGAAGAGTGCTTGCAGAAAGTGTCGGAAGGTTCATCTGCAAGCATGGACCCCCGGGGCAGTCACTTATCAAAAGACCCCTATATCACGTGCGTTCAAGAGGTAATTAATAATATCCCAATATACATACTATACTTACACTGTGAGCCTATTTAAAAAACCCCCACCCCCCTCTGTATGTATACATTTTTATACATTTTGGTCTTTTAATAATCCTCTCTGGTTAACTCACGTGATATCATACACGTTCTAAAAAGTGACCGCCCCGGGCATGGACCAGGTCATTTTCCTCTCACTATGGTTATGGAGGGTAAAGATGCGCTAGATCCAAACCGAGCATATCTCTTTGCTGTGGAGCTTCATTCTATTTTGCCAATTGGGATTATTGGACTATGCAATCTTACTGAGTTCCTACCTATTTAAAGGCTTACGGCGTTTGCAAGCAATGCAATGCTTTTAACTCCACTTTTGAGGCATGTAAGGTCATGGTTGGGGGCCTAGCACCTGCTTCAAGAAAGATGTATAGATGCGGTTACTAGTGGTTTTCTTTCACAATTTTTCAGTATTTCCTCCCACCAAGACGGTGAGAGGTTTTGTGGTGGGAAACCTGTAGTAGGCTACAATGTCACTTTCACATGACACACAATTAGTACAGTTGGTCTGGGTCTGGTTCAGAGTGGACGGACTCTCTGGGCTGGGCAATGACACTTGGCAGGGATACGAACGATGGTCTAGTGGACATCATGGTGGCCAAGTCGCCCACCACCACTCAGTTTGGGGATAGAATTAGATGGCTGACATTTATGAGCCATTGGTGGCTCTTTATGGTGGCACATATGAGTAGTAGCTGTGGAGTCATCACGATCATCTTCTTCATTTATGGTCCAACGTCATCATCTAGAGTAGCGAGTATATACACACATCACGTCTGCACCATCCCTGCTGATCTGAGCCTCGACACCCCCATTGTACCTGTAAGTCTTGGGCTGGAGCTGAATGTGATGCCACGCCAGAGTGTGTATCGGTTCTTTGAGATAGTCGAGTCAATATGTTCTGGTCTGTTGTTGTGTCTCTGTGTTGATCAACTAATATCTATTGTTTCCTTTGTTTTCATTCTGTTTTGAGTGAGATGTCACGCACATTGCACTGAGGAGCACCCACTATAGAGAGCCAATTCTTGGAGTTTGACAAGTGTCCCTCAAAGGAGCATTAAAAAGTCTTGAAAGCCTTGAGGAGCATTGAAGAGAAATCCTTTCACATGATCTTTCCCAATGCTACATTTACTTTATTTTGGAAAGGATGCAACAAATGATTTGAAGATAATAAATTTTTAAAAACTTTTAACTTTTTTATACTAGAAATCACATTAATCTTAAGAACAGGGCTTGCCAAAAACATTTCTCCTAACCAATTAAGGGCACACTTGAAAGTTGACCGGTTTTTAGCTCAAAATATTAAAAATTTGTCCGTTTTTACATTAAAACTTGTATACAGGTGTTTGTCAAGGCCATATCATAATCTAGCCAAGATTTTGCAAATCTAGCCAATTACAAATACACTAAGCCCCGGGTTTTTTGGAATACTGCTTAAGAAGTAAACTAAATTCCACAACATTACGTTAAGAACTAGATAAAAGGTTTCTTTTAACCAGTACCCTCTCTAAGCGCTCTCTCTCTCTCTCTCTCTCTCTCTCTCTCTCTCTCTCTCTGTGTGTGTGTGTGTGTGTGTGTGTGTGTGTGTGTGTGGTGGAGATCACTATGAGCTTTTATCTTTTTAAAATGGATTTTAAACTCTCATGACCTCTCAATGTCACCTTTTTGCCTTTTGAAGGCCATTATGAATACTTCACCTTGTTTCTATAAAGATTCATATGAAGCTAAAAAATATTTAATGTTTTTTATTGGAATGCAACATTTGATTGATAATTAGCAATAAGATAAAAGCAACATTCCATATAATTCTTGATGTGCATTATATAAAAGCAAATGAAAAAGGCAACAATTTGATCAAACAAAAAAAGAAAAGTTTGAAACTTGGTAGTGAGATATATTTAAGTGTGAAAAAGTAATGTCCTCACATAACTACATCCAAAAATTTGTTTGTAAAAATGTTGGAAGTTTATTTTAAGTTGAAATAATTAAAAACATGCACTATATCTCATTAATAATGAATGCATATTAATTTTGTTTAAATCTTTCACCTAAAACTTAGATCATAAACCTTGTCTGATGTGATGATTGATAAATGGTTAAAATTGTAGTCCAGATAAAGAAACTAGTAATTTTAGTTGAGAAGCATAAATTAATGGCCTATTTTCATGAACACGTATTCTCATGAAGGATTGTCGCAATGTTGGGATATCCAACTTGGAGCTTTGGAATTCATTTGGAAATTCTTATAGCTTACTTATCCCATATTTGTACACTTCTACGAATGAAAGTAACTCGTATATACAATCACCTTATTGGACATTGTTTTCAATGAGGTAATTCAAATATATAATCACCTCATTGGACATTGTTTTCCAAGTTGATTATGTTGTGACTCACCTCTAATCGTCCTCTCTAAATTTCTCATTGACACAATTCTCTTTGCAGGTAATTGTCACTGCCTAAGGGTCAAGTTGCACTCGGGGTTATGAAGGCCAAAATGTATACTTTGACAACTTTACCATTCTCTCTTTTGTTTTTTAACAAACCCTACCAATCCCTTCATTTTAGAAGGGATTATACTATTCTTTGAAGAAAGGCAATAGGGCCGCTTCTTCTCTCTCTTGACTAGAGCGCCAATGAATTTCCACCATTTCAAAAACCTTTATGGCTACTCTTACTCTTCTTGCATGGGTGCGGCTAGCTCCCCCTGTTTGCTAGACTGCTAGTCTATAGCAAGACACTTAACTCTTAGAGAAGAAAGAAAACTTTTTGCAAACCCTTCCAAAGTGTTTCAAGTTTCTCATGTTTTAGAAATCCCACGTGATCCTTCACATTGTTTAGTTTGTAAATGGATCCCTTTATTTAAGGTCCTCATAACCTTCTTTTCAACTTTTTGTTTGAAAATGACAATGTGAGCCTTCACCTTGCTCATTTTTTAATATTTTGGAGAGATTTTTCATTTTCCTTAAATGGTAACTAGTATGCGACCCGCACATTGTTGAGGCCAAAGAAACATCACATCTATTCTCATAGGACTATCTTCTCTTCCAAGTGGTACACTATCAATACTTCTTCCTACATGTATAGTCTAATGTATTTCTAAAATTGATGCATAAAACAACCCTTTGACAGATTCTGACAAAAATAAATATATGTAAGATGATGCAAATCATTCTTTGATACCAAGCTTGGGAGCTTCTCATAGACATTACTTCTCATGAGGTGCTAGCCCTTGTACAACAAACTTAGGAGTGCTCTACTTCTAGTGGGGTAGAGAGAGAGAGTCCTCCTTTTGGTCTATCTTGGTCAAGCATTGCTGTCGAGCTTGATTATACATATCAAATAAGCTAGCATGGTGTGAAGAGATGAAATATAAGAGAAGTCAATGTGATCATAAAACCATGTTTGAAAATGGAGTGGGTCCTATAAATTCGTTTCAACAATGAAAACACAATTGGATTCAATGTATCTACTCCACTCTCTTACTTGCTTATATAATTGTGTCTTTCTTGTGAGAAAACCATGGTAGTAGTGTACATCATAACCTACTAGGTAAGTCAACAAGTTTTTTAAGATGAAAGCTTATAATTGCTATAGTGTGTAATCATAAAACTTTTCATGTTGTGAAAAGATTAAGGCTCATAATTTCCATTGTACCTGGACAAAGAGATGAGTTGGCTTTCTTTTATTATCTAGAATGTGATTGAACTTCCATCTATGTTGCTCTCTAGACACCTTACTTGCCTGCATCTCTATATGTTTTGTGCACAAGCATGGTAATACTGCACATCATCACCTAATCACAACAATGCATAGGCATCTTAGTTTGATAAGGTGCACACTATTTGTTCATGTACAATTTGCCATTTGCACCTTAAAATGTGATAGAACGAGAAGCAAGATGAGGTTTCTCATTTGTTAATTTTTGTAGGAGTTTTGGCCATTATGCTAAATTGAAGGACGTGGTGCAAAATTGAGGCCGTGACTTGAAATCATGCATGTCATTGATATCTCTCTCTCTCTCTCTCTCTCTCTCTCTCTCTCAAATTACAAAAGCATGTTCCTCTTTGAGAGAGCATCTTGTATTCAACCATTACATGCCTGAACCAACTTCCTTACGCACAATCTATACCATACCCAACCATTTTGGCTTAGCTTTTACTCCCTTAAATGTGAGACCGGACAAGGAGCTACTGTAGGAGAGCCTCTTTTTGTATACACATTATGTTCCTTGAAAATTTGAGAGTATAAGCATCATATCCTACTTGAGTGCTCAACTTTTGAATACATTAAACTTGCTTTTCATACATTTTAACCCGGACCATGGCCTCCCTTTTCTTCTCTCTCATAAACTTCATGGATTCTAGTTTTTAGTTGCCACCATTATATCCATAGACTTCAAGCACGATACATGTAATATTTGGTCGCTTAGGTCAATCTAACCTTTAAGGATGATAACTCTCTCTCTCTCTCTCTCTCTCTCTCACACACACACACACACACACACACACACACACACACACACACACATGCGTGCATGCACACATGCACACAACCATGTGTTAGGTGGATAACAAATTTCTCGGAATCTCATGTGTGCATACACACACAACTTGTCATCGTGGCTAGTAGCTAAAATATCGTTGTTGCAATTGAAGAGACAGCCCCAAGATAGGGCCTAGACAGGGTGAGCAATCTCCTTTTTCTCAATCTCTTTAAAGAAAAGATTGCTATGATTGGTCTGTGTGTGTGTGTGTGTGTGTGTAGGGTCTTGAACTTGAGACCATCGAATAGATCTTTGAGATCTCATTGAATCGTTCCTACAATGTTTTAAATCTCCTCTTATCAAAACTTGTGCGCACATGCATGAGAGAGAGAGAGTCTAAAGAAGAAACATGAATAACTTTATTCTCAGCCAAGTCTGATATATCTTTTGAGATTATTTCTATGGCATTAAAAACTCTCTTCTTATTTTGCTTCTCTCTCTCTCTCTCTCTCTCCCGATAGGTATTCAATTGTTGAAGACTTGTTATGTGTTATATAGAACTTTAATGTCTCTTCAAATTGTTCCTACACCCTTAAACATTTTGCTCTCTCTTTCTCTCTCTCTCTCCCTTTCCTTGCTTCATCATTCATTGGACACTAAAAATTCGTCCCCTCTCTCTCTCTCTCTCTCTCTCTCTCTCTCTTTGGTTGATTGTTGATAAACACCCTTGCTTATCAAATTTCAAAGAATTTTTAGATTTTAAAATGTGGCCCACAATTTAACTCTTAATGCCCCAAACCTGGTAAAAGGCCCTTTGATTGGGAAATCTCTTTCTCCATGTGGGACGTCAATGTCAAGGTTGATTTTTGCTAGGCATTTTATCCATTTCAAGGCATTTTGCTCGTTTTCAACGGGTGAAAAATGTCAGCTACCCTTTACAAGATATAATATAATGCCAAGAAAATCATAATATCTTGACAATCTCAAGGGAAAGGGTATCCCTAGTAAGATGGAATTTCTATGAGCTCGATGGTAAAATCTCTCTCTCTCTCTCTCTCTCTCTCTCTCTCTCATGATCATAACGTGGATAACAACCCCTTCATTTGTATGCTTGTTCTCAAATCGAAGTAGTCTTATATTGACACATTTGGATGACGACCCTTTTATTTGCATGCCTGTCTTCAAAGCGAAACAGTCCCAAGTTGACATATGGATATACGAGTTTTCTCCTTTTTCAATCTTTAAAAAAAAAAAACTTACACATTTTAAAAAAAAATATCAATATTGATTTATAAAAAATTCCCTTGAAAAGATAAAGCCGAATATATCTCAAAATCAAATTTTTATTAAATAAAAAAATCTTTATAAAAAGTATAATTTTTTTTAAAACCAAAGTAATGTAAGAATTCAATTAGATTTTATGTAAGGTTTTACTTGAAGTGAACCAATGAGTGACAGGTGGAGCCCTCTCCTTCCTTCAAAATTTTAAGCTCCATTATAGATAGAAGAAGACCTAATCGTCTCATTAGAGAGGAAAAGAAAAAGAAAGCGGGTAAAAAGTGTCTTAGTAAAAGGTCAAAAGTGCACTCACTTACAAAAGTAGAGGCTTCAACCTTCAATTTCATTGGCTACTCTTGCTTTCGTAAGTGCACTCACTTACAAAAGTGGAGGCTTCAACCTCAATTTTCATTGGCTACTTTGCCACTAAAGTCCTTTAAGCCAAGGAAACACATAATATTAGGAACTAGAGGACTAATGTTCTACACGAGTTAAGGTTGGAAAAGGGATGCACGGATGCGCAAGGTTGGGTGGTGCTTTGGCAACGAGCGACTTGGAGCACGAGAGCTCAATGGAGTTGGTTGCAGTAGGAAGCCTCAATTGGTTTGCGCGTTTCAAGGAGTAGAGATGGGGGACCTACTCTAGAGGGTAGTGCCTGGCCTCTCTGACGCTCATCAGTCTACCCCCCTATTTTTGGCACTAGGTGTGGCCTCCCTCCCACCTCCTCCTTGGAGGCGAAGTGGGCCTAAATCCAGCTTGCGGTGGTTGGCAAGGGCTCATGGGGTGGCAAATTGCACCTCTTGGTGACACCAACCCTCATAGGGAAGATCCCGACCCTCTCTTCGGTCCAGATTTGCTGGTCATGCATATTGTGAGTTGGTCTCCTGCTATTTTTGGTGGCCCCCATCAATGGTGCCAGGCTCACCACAATAGCTAGTTGAAGATGTGTCGCTATGCTTCTTAGATGCTCGTGTGTTGGAGGGTGTTGGTTCTTTGAGGCTTGACATCTTGGTTGTAGTGGCAGTGCCTTAGGAGAATCTGCTTGGTGATAGGGGACTTTGAGCCCCGCTCGTGATATGGCTTAAAAACTCGGTATGCTTGTGTTAGGTTGTTGCCATCACAATTTTTTTTGGAGTTCTACTATGGTTTAGGGCTGGCCTCCCATGTTGGGGCCAATGCTTCATGTTGAACATCATTGTGTATTCTAGATCCTTGATTGGGCTTGTAGAGTAGGGGCTTTTTGTGTATTTTTTTGGGTGGTAATCTATCTTTAAACTCTCCTTATTGGGAGAGTACTGCATAAAAATAAAAAAGGCCAAGGAAACACAATATTAGTAGTATTAGTAGGAGTACTACTTTTTAGAACCTTGTTTCCCAAGCTATTGCTAAATTGATGCAAATGATGTGCGAATAGATTACAGTGGTATCACATCAATCCCAGAATTACCACCAAGGCATAGATCAAAGATCCCATTGGAACTTAGTAGCATAAACACCATTCAACATGATTTTAGAGTACCTAATAGCTTGTTCACAATTATTTCCACATTCATGTATCTTACTTTTAATCATCAAGATCTGGTAGAACATGGAGTGGTTGTAGGATCGTGCTCTACCCATGCCCCACATTCTCTAGTCTAGTTTTGTGTAGTAAACTATCTATCCATGTAAGGAGTACCAATCCCTTTCCGAGAGGTACTGATAGGCCAAGCATTGAATGATGTGGGCTAACCATTTCATCATGACGAAGAACAAAAGGCAAGGGTTGTGTGCCATGACAAACAGTTAATGTCACTCAAGAGTGATCACAACGAGCTTAAGTCGTGATTGGACTATGGTCAACCAATCACAATGATGCTGATTCATTGGGACCATTGATCCCTCTTGAAAGTGGGGGTGGTACTTAGTCACTAGGACTTGCTATTTTCAAAATTGGCAGGGCCTATTGCTCTTTTGTCTTGTTGCAAGAGTGGAATTCTTGCAAAAATTAAAGAAGTAATTCTAGTGGAGGTTAAAATGATTAGAATCCCACCCACAACATTATGCCCTATGGGATCTTTGATGACCACCCCGTCATAGGATCTACGATGACAATGGATGGACACAAACAGATTGTAGACAAAAGTGTTTTGCAATATCTTTGGCCTAGACTCAAAACCCTAGCCCGTGTTGCGAGAGCAAGTTTACTATTGGCAATTCGATGACTCATGGTGCCTTGAGATACTCACATGGGTTCTCTGATTGACATGCCATGACTGGATCTTCAATGAAGACCACATTATAGATAGTATTGAGGAAAACCCATGTAGTCCCAGAGGCATGAGCAAGTGGGATTAAGGATGCTTGAGTGTTGACATCAATCGAGCGTCATAGATCTTGTCGAGAAAAGTTATCTCAAGTAGTATACAAGGTTACTTTTAAAGTAAAGTAATTTCGGGTACGATTCCTTGTTGTACTCGGAATTATTTTATCCTCACGACACATTTGCACATCAAAAGCCCACATGGACACCTGTAAATCATGAAAGCACGGGTGGGCAACTTTTGGTTAAGGCATGTGCCTCTCAACACCCAGGGCATGGGTTCAATCCTCGGATTGCAAGGTGGCAATGTAATCTCGTGTACCCGGCCCAACTCTTGTTCACCCATCGTAGATCCCACTGGCGTGGGATGGGACTCCAACACAAAAAAGAGAAAGAACTCTTGCCGGTGCTTCAGGAAGCATTTTAAAGCTCTTCGTGGCATGCCACTCATACGTCGTTCTTTCTTCTCCTTCGTTCGTCGAGCTGTCCTCTGCTATCTTGTCAAGCTCTCTGGCTATGGTGTCCTAATTGACTTTGCAGCAGCTAAAGCTCCTTATGTTTCATTAGGTATCAAGCCTAGAGTTTCTCCTGTTCTGTTTCTCCATCTCACCCGCCATATGATTTTAGTGCAGCTACAGCTTCTCCTCTGATCAAACCAGTTCTTAGAAGCATTATCATACCTGAGCTTAAAGGTGTCGGTTAGGAAGATACCAGGGGGGTTTTCCGGACTCTCCATTACAGAAAAGATCATTGGCCGAACTCACCACCCCATAGGTGCTGAAAATAATTCGCATTTTCATGCCTGATAGGTGTCGCATTAACTTGATTCTAGCTGAAGCAAGGAAGATCTAGGGTCTGCTAGTTGAGGAGAGCTTTAATAGATTATTATTCTGCACTTGCGTTGCTGCATGAAAGGGTGACGCTGAAGAGCCAGCTTTGCGAGGTTCATCAGAGAAATTAGGTTTCAATGAGGGCCATTAGGGATTAATGAAAATCCTCAGGTTAAAAGCAGAAGGCGACATTGTAGTGAGAAAGAGAAAGGGCACAAGCAAGGAGTCGAAATGCTACGAGATACAATTTGGCACTGCTCTGAAGGAAGCAAGAAATGAAGATACCTTTTAGTCGGTTGGATTCTTAGCAGCATTGAAAGCAAGAGCTCAAATTATGGCAGACAAAAAGCTGAGATGGCAAAACCAGAATCATTTCCTGCAAGCCCGTCATGGCTTTGACAAGGGATCCTATTCCCCAGAGACAATTGCAGTTGCACTTCCCCTGGAAGAAGACCAGGCTTTTGACCTCCTTTGCTGGACCATTAACATGGCTGCTCGCCCAGGAGATACGATTGTTGCCCTCAGGCAGCGAGACTATGGCAAGTATCTTTCTCTTCTCTCACAAATTCACATGCATCTGCACACCTGCACGAGTGCACACGAATGCTTGCTCAAACAAACATGCACACCCACACACAGGCAGCGCATGCAATTTGAACTACTACATCGTGGTTCGTCACTTGGAAGAAAGATTCTCCATCACCCCCCATTTATTGGGTTATGGACACAAGATATTATTGGGGAGTCAATCTCCTGGATGTAGTGGAGCTTGAGAGTGCATCTCTTGGAAGCTATGTGTGTGTGTGCGTGCGCACGTGAGTGCTTGTTTGTGTGAGGACCTAGTTGTGAGCTTTGTGTGCCTGCTCACGCTCGAGCTTCATAGTTGCCCTTCATTCTTCACGTTCCCTTTCCATGGCGGTTGGTTGAGCCTCTTGTTGTAGCATCATCTCCATCATGGACTTCATCAAAGTCTTCATAGAATTGGGTGCAATCCGTGGCGTAGATAGGGATGGAGGAGGATCGGAAAACGGTCCTCCTGTGTAGGGACTTCTTCTCCTCCAATTCCAATCTCATCATCTTCACGCAAAGTATCCATTCCGCTTCTGGTGATGACCATGCACTCAGTGCTTGGGTTCTTGGGGTACTTGGGTTTGGGGTACTTGTTACAGCTTGCAATCTACGTTTAAGAAGGCTTTTCTCTTATCCAAGCTCAACTCCTTCCCGCAAGTGCACCCCTTGGCGGCCTTCGCTCACACCAAGGTTTCTTTTTTCCACCTCACGTCGACTGGCCTGTCGCAATGTGCAAGGTCCGCTCTCAATGAGTGTAAAGAGGAACGAGGGGAGGTTGGACAAGCCCTTCTTTTCTTGGTTATCTGTCACTCACAGATTAGGGATGGACATACCCAAGTGGACCTGGGTTACGTGCGATCTCAAACAAGTTTTTTTTTTTGGTGTGGTTCTTTATGACTTAATTGCCCTTAAGACAGAGCGATGAAGACAGGAGTGCGTCCGATGCGCGATGGATTAAGGGTGGGAGTGGTTAATAAGTCCGAGATCGAGGCACCAAGATTCTTGACAAATGAATCTGAGAGAGATTCTTTAGGTTCTTGTCTTTGTTGATGATACATAACAAAGCCAAAGAGCTTTGATATCAATGTAATGTGCAATGGAAGTGATTGATGGTGAATGCTCACGATGAGTGCTTAGTGCGTACTCAAGGTTCCTTTTACTAAAGGGGAGAGAGAGAGAGCTCCCCTTTTCACTTCGCGAGATTTGTGCAATAGACTAGAGCGAGAAAGAGAACAAAAAATTTGAATGAAAGTGCTGTGAGTGATAAAGAGAGAGAGAGAGAGAGAGAGAGAGAGAGAGAGAGAGAGAAGACCAACACCAGATGGGGTTCCAAACGCTCTTCCAAGGGCCCCCCTCTCTATTGCTAGAGAGGTATTTGCTTTAGATTGCACAAATACTGGTGCAACGGTTCTAACTGTAGGAATGCTGATGGAACTTGCCGTAGATGTTGGGTATTGCGAGGCTAAAGGCTGAAATCTGGAATTGCTATGGATGCTGAGGCTAGTATCTGCAACATGAGGTGGTAAGGGCTGAAATCTGCGACATTGAAAACGCTGATGATTGCGATGCTGAAGACGCTGATTTGATGGGCTGGAAACACTGGCTTGATGGGCTGAAAAAACGCTCGCTGAAGTTGAGGGTGGAAATGCTAGAGCTTCTGGGTTTGTGCTGCGGTATTGCAGGTACTTTTCCATCTTCTTCGGCCTCTTGTCTTTCCAAGCGCCCCCCATGGCTGCCTATATAGCCCCAAAAGACTGGACCAAGTGGCCTTCCTTTCCCTCCACGGTCTTGAGAAATAAGGCTTAAAAGTCAGTTATTGATAAGTTTGACAACTCACTAATAGGAGGTGGTTCACATGCGGAAAATTGGATTTACACGCGGTAAAATGCTTATGCTTGGTTCTAATGAACTGTGCAATCAGAGGGTATGCAACTACTCTAGAGTGCCTGGAGTCTGGACATGCTCACAAGGGTGCAAGAACATTTTCTAGGCTGACCTAAACCCTAGAAGTAGGAGCTACATCTTGTCCACACGCACATAGGGTTAGATGTGCATGTGACAGGTATTGTTTGGTTGGTCCATCATCTGTGATATGTGCCAATCAAACTCTAGGCCCGTGCAAGCAATTACGCCTTGCTGTGCCTCAGATCCGCTCGCCCTGCTCCTTGTATCAACGTGTTGCTTAGGGTGGTGATGGTGGTATTCCTGCTTGTGGTGGCTTGTGGTATGTGCCAATCAAACTCTAGGCCCGTGCGAGCAATTACGCCTTGCTGTGCCTCAGACCCGCTCGCCCTGCTCCCTGTATCAACGTGCTGCTTAGGGTGGTGATGGTGGTGTTCCTTCTTGTGGTGGCTTGTGGTTGTATCAAGTAAGGTCCTGCTTAAGCAAGACACTTTGTACATGATTAAGCACAAGCACAGCGTGTGCTTCCAATGCTTCCTTCAAAAAATTAACGCACTCCGAATAGAGAGGATATTTTATCGAATTGCGGTTATATAAAGTGGCAGCCAACAATTTTCCAAAGGCAACAAGGTTTAAAGATGTGATTGGTTGATATTCACCTTCAAAGACAGCCATTATCAATAAGATGATGGCTGATAATGTCGTTGGTTGATCATGTTCACCTTTAAAGACAGCCATCATCAATAAGATGAGAAAATGGGAGCTTAACGTGAGGCCCCGCTGAGGGTATAGAACGTAAAATGTGGCTTATGGATTGTGCAATACAGAAGGTTCATGTTTAACTTGTATCTTAGTGTTTTCTTTTATCATGCGTCAGTTCTGTTGATCTTATAATGTTGGCTCACTTGCATACATATTTAGGTGTTTAAATGAACATATACCTTTATGCTCTACCTTCATACATATGAATGTTATCTTTCAAAACTTTCTCTTGGTTTGAGCTGCCAGTTACTCCCCTATAGGAATATTTACCACACATTTGGAACTTCAAAGTTCAAATGTACAACACTGAAAACAGAGTTCTCTGTGCTTGAGGGCATTGTGCAAAGTTTGAAGCTTTAGCTCAAAGCTTTCAAGTATATAAAGGACGCTGAAATGGTCAGCTTTGGGCAGAAAAATGCCCCTCCGCGATGGTTAACTGTACACACATACATATATGCTGTACAACTGTACAGTTCAGCTGTAGGAATGCTATTTATGCTATAAAAGGAAAACCAATTTTAATTTATCATGTTTGAACAACTCATGTGTACTCTACTTACCGACAAATTTCCTAATGATTGTCCTGGCATTGATTTCAAACATTTGACAAATTTGAGTTCTTTTGCAGCAGATACGATGCAGAAATTCATTGCTGGGAATGTGTATAAAATGCACGTTGTTAGTACACGTTTTAAGCCTTTGCAAGAGCTGTGCAACATAAAACAGGTACTTGCTTGGCTGACACATTTTCTTGTATGCACATGTTTGCCGAGTGGAAGTATATTGTATTGCTTGGACATCTCAATTGCACAAATGACATTAATCATGTACAAAATTTTTATGGGAGATCTGGTGAGCATCATCTCTCATCTTGTTTAGGTGCACCTGGAGGTGAAAGGTGCTAGCGTTGATGTCGCAGAAAAGCTCTTGGTGGAGGAGGTTTTAGCTATGAATGCCACTATGGTGGTTGTGACTGTCTCAGGCCATAATTTGAAAAGGTAAAACTCTTATCACCTAAATCAACTTTTTCTGTGCCCCTAACCATGCAAATGAATTACGTGCTTTATTCAGGCATGCACATAGAAGGGGAAACTTCTTATTGAGACAGCTGCCAGCAGGATGCTCCTTAGCTGTTGTTAAAGACTACAGAATTCTCTGTTACAAAGAAAATAAGTTCGGAGCTGGCTTGACACAACGAGGGCAGGGTTGCGGAGAAGAAGGTTTGTTATGATGAATTTCTGTTCAAGAACAGGTTAAACCGGGTGATACGTGAGTGATGATTTTTGTTGCTTTGGCACTTATTGTGATCATGTAACTCACTGCAGTTGCATCTTTACAGTTTCAACCTACCCTCTTTACAGTAAAGGCATGGGAGAACTCTAGTCAGCTTGATACCTCCATTATATCTAACATCTGGTCTCCCAAAAAAGGTTGGATGAACTCACCAAAAAGAGTTCTAGACAGCTCGGATGCTTTTGTTGACTCTTATGGAAGCCCCTCTTCAAATGACCATAGTGGGTTAAGTCGTTCCTCGTTAAAAAGACCCTTAATGTCATGTTCTTTATCTTCACATTGTGAGGAGAATTATGTACAGACAAGACAGAACTGTAGCTGTTTGAGCATAAGGAGGAGTAATATTCAGGAATGTGGCATGCATATCTTTCTGTCAGCTCGACAACGCAAACGATTGAAGGCATGGAAATTCACTTTGCAGTCTTTGATAAGTAGTGTGTGGCCTTGGAAGTGGGCTAACACAAGGATCCCAATTATGGGAGTTGGAACGTCGTGGAAAGTTCTCACTTACGAAGAAATCTCGAAGGCTACTAGTCGATTCAATAAAGGTGTGTGTGTGTGTGTGGCTAGAGAGAGAGAGAGAGAGAGAGAGAGAGAGAGAGAGAGAGAGAGAGGACTGATGTTCATTTTACTTTGAGCTTTTATTTTACTTGATTTTATTTTGTACCCAGACATTGTATTAGATCCACCAGGATTGTATCAGTTTGGTCTCATAGGTCATTTTGGCCTTTTGGTCAGATAGGTCTCTTGGGATAGTTTCCTACAACGTTAAAATTCTCTCCTCCTCCTCCTGCTCGAGGATGTTTGGCATTGGGCGCTGTTCGAGGATGTGCTGCATCGTCGCTTAAGAATATCGTCAATGTCTACGCTAGTAAATAGTCATACTGGATATCTCCCATAGCGTGCTAGAATAGTCCTGATCCTCTGATGGAGCCTCTGTTGATGTCGTGGTGGCCCTCGTAGACGTGGACGCCTAGCTCTCGCAAGCTCAATGGCTCTGTCAGTCAATATACCGTTGGTATAGGTGGACTTTGAAGTTTGTTGTAAAGCTTGCTCATCTGACTGCTGAGTCTCTGCTCTAAAGAAATCAGTGATTTTCCTTTGTGCATGTCTCCCACTATCTAGTCTCCTGAGGAGACTCCTGTGTCTACGCAGCTCTAGCAAAAACAACCCGAGGCACCACTGATCCTGATATCTCATGACTCTAGCCAGTGATCCAAAGCCCTTTCTAAATAGATAGTGAAAACAGCCTCGTATCTCATAGTACATTGGACAATGACATATGTGATGTAACTTTGTCTGTGGCTCTATATGACACAACTGGCAAATCTTGGCCTCTGTGTGGTACTCTCCTAAATCTACCAGTCTCAATCTCTAGCTGGTGCGACGCTTTGCGCATCTGACCAATAGCACATCGGAATAAATGAGTGTCCATGTATGAAGGTCTGATCATAAATCCATCCTCTATGAGTTGGAGAAGATGCTCTCTGTAGGAAACCATCCTCTATGAGTTGGAGAAGATGCTCTCTGTCCATGTCCTCCTGGTGTCTAGTTGAATCAAATCCTATTTGATGAGGCATGTAATCTCGGTCCGTGTGAGAAACAAGGAGGGTGCATCCATGGAAAGGGGGTAGTCTGTCCATACTAAAACATCTAACTGAAACCAGGATGTCATCTGTGGATACCAAGAAGATGTGTCTCCCTGTGAGGCAAGCTGTTGAGAAGATAGACAATGACATATGTGATGTAACTCTGTCTCCGGTTCTATATGACACAAATGGCAAATCTTGGCCTCTGGTGGTACTCTCCTAAATCTACCAGTCTCAATCTCTAGCTGGTGCGACGCTTTGCGCATCTGACCAATAGCACATTGGAATAAATGAGTGTCCATATATGAAGGTCTGATCTATGAATTGGAGAAGATGCTCTCTGTAGAAAACCATCCTCTATGAGTTGGAGAAGATGCTCTCTGTCCATGTCCTCCGGGTGTCTAGTTGAATCAAATCCTATATGATGAGGCATGTAATCTCGGTCCGTGTGAGGAACAAGGAGGGTGCATGTAGTTTGTCCATACTAAAACATCTAACTGAAACCAGGATGTCATCTGTGGATACCAAGAAGATGTGTCTCCCTGTGAGGCAAGCTGTTGAGAAGATTCCAAAGCTAGGCTTTGGGGAGATCCCAAATATTGTGTATAAAAGAGACAGATCTGGTAAGTGCCACTATGACCCAGGGGAGCAACAAGCTCTGCATGTGCCAACTATTATTCCAAACTACAATCAGAAGGCTGTGAACGCATAATTACTGCCCCATTGTGAGCATGCTTTGAAAAAAATTGCAACATGTGGCCTTATTAGAATATACTCTCCTCTAGGATCATAAGGAAAACACAAAAATTTCCTAGTAATAGAGTAAAAACAAGAATTAACCCATAAACCATCATAAAAACCGCCTGGATCATATGGCATATAAGTCAACCCATCTCCACTCGGATCAAACGGCATATTAATTAATTTCCCCAGACCATGTATATAATTGTTTCCTCTTGGATCAAGAGCTAGCTCAACATACCCTACATCATAGGGTAACAGAGAATCCCATACAACAGCAAGTATCACTAGATAGTGCCATATCCCTTGTGCAACTGACTCATCCAATTGTTGATCATTAATCACGGGTAGGAGGATCGGAAATTCACCTTCACTCCCTCTAGCATCGAAATTCGGATCATGCATATCTGAATACATCAATTCTCCGAAAAAATTTTCTTCATGGACTCTCGAGATGCATCAGAAAACATTTTCCTAGTTTGTATATGCCCAAAACGAAATAGAACATCATCCAACGACTCCATAAAGTCATCATCAATCACATCTGGATAAACGTGCATGAAACCAGATTGTTTGGTATCCTTTGCATCGGTAATTGAGAAGCCTTCCAAAGCTTCATCCAATAAGCACATAAGCTCTAGGTCCGCCGCTTCAGAAGAATCTTCCACCCTGCATATTAGGCATTCCACATATGGTATGCATACTAGCCACACCTGCTGTAGATTGCTCATCAAGTTTCTCCCCCTTATTCAAATATCTTTGAACTTTTGTAGCACAAATCTCAGCATGCATGTTGAAAATTGCATCTACGTCCTTGTCCATATCATCAATCATATGCAACACCAAAAGATTGCAATTCATTATGCACCCCCTCTGAATAAGCATCATCAAGTTCATGATCACTTTACCATATTGAGAGCTCTGCATCACAAAATCTTGATAAAGAAGGAGTCTGCATCATCAAGTTCATGATCACTTTGCCATATGTAGCAGGCTACAGTGTCACTTTCACAGGACACTCAGTTAGTACAATTGGTTCAATCTGGTTCACACTGGACGGACTCTCTGGGCTGGGCAATGACACGTGGCAGGATACGGACGGTGGTCTAGTGGACATCGTGGCCAGGTCACCACCACCACTCACTTTGGAGATTGGCTTAGGTGGCTAACATTTATGGGCCGTTGGTGGATCATCTTCTGGATATATGGTCCAGCGTCGTCGTCTGGAGTATAGAGTCTTACACAGAGCACCTCCGCACTCACCCTGCACATCTGAGCCTCGACACCCCATTTGTACCTGTGAGTCCTGGGCTGGAGCTGAGTGTGTTGCCACGCCAGAGTCTGTACATGGTTCTTTGAGATAGTTGAGTCCACATGTTTTGGTCCACTGTTGTGTCTCTGTTGTTATCCATTGTTTCTGTGTTCATTCTGAGTTTCCATTGGTTGAGTGAGATTGTCACGCACATTGCACTGAGGGGCACCCACACTGTAGAGAGCACGACACATTATCCGCGCTACAGGTGCTCTCATTTTGGCGATCACGGTGGGACCTCAACTGAAGTCTCACTCTGTTGAGTAGTTGGTTTTCTTCGCTTCGCTTGTGCAGCCTGTTGGTCTGGTCCAGTTTCACCCTTGACAGCTTAATCTAGCTGGTCTAGTCTCTCGCCTTGCTGGTCTGGTCCTCTCTCGCCCTGGTCCACCCAGTCCTCGTCCTGGTCTAGTCCTCCTCGTCCCTGGTCTAGTCCTTCCTCGTCTTGGTCCAGGCCAGGTGGTCTAGTCACTCGCCCTGGTCTAGTAGAGTCTAGACCAATGTTCAGCCAGGTGAAGGTCGTCTTGCCCAAGTGAAGGTCTTCTTGCCCAAAGCTTGGTGGGGTTGGCGGTTACTGCATGACACATACAAGGAGGTCATTGAGCGTCAAAGTGCACTACTGAGTCCTCTGAAGTACTACCACAGACGGCGTCAACCCTTGGTGCCCAGTAGAAGCATATTAACCCCATCATCCATACCTACTCATACGGCTACCTCCATTCTTTCGACCGGTTCTACATCCTCCAGGTCACCTTCTCCGGTAAGGCTCTCCCCCATTTTGTTACAGCAAGCTAGTGAGCAACAGACTCAGGAGCAACAGGCCATGGAGAAGCTCACAAGCGTTCTGGCAAAGGTGAACATCAAGTTCCCTACCTTTAAGGGTCTCTCCACAGAGGATGCAGACGACCATGCTCGGAGGTTTGTCTCTCTTTGCAGAGGTCGTGGCCTCAACAGAGAAGACGCATACCTGGTGCTCTTCCCGTCCATCTTGGATGGTCTTGCAGATAACTGGTTACAGTCAGTTTGCTGAAAACCACTTTACTACTTGGATCATGTTAAGACATCAGTTCTGTGAAGCTTTCCGACCAGGGGATTATCAAGAGAAGATTCTAGATGAGTTGGCCAACTTGTTGCTCCAGCCCAAGGAGACATTTACAGAGCTCATGACCAGAACAAAGTCCCTGGTCGCCAAGCTGCCTCAGCAACCAGGGGAATTCATGGTGAAGAAGTGGGTAGAGAAGGCTCTGCCTAAGACTTCTCAACAAAAGCTCATAGAAAGTCTCCGTCCTGAAGCCAGTCTGGAGGACTTTGTTGCTGCTGCTACTAGAATAGAGGGAGCAAGAATGGAGTTCACTGACTCTCGTCAGTTAGATACTGCCCTTGTACTCGTGGACAGTCCATCAGACCCCTTGACTTCTTTACGAAGGGAACTGGAAGCCCTAAAGTTACAGCGGGCCCTTCAAGAAGAGAGATCCTTCTCTCTCAGACAGGAGAAGCCTCCACATCAAGAGGCTTATGATCAACTTAAAAGAGAGTTAGAAGAGCTCAGGTCTCAGCAGGAGACTAAGGCTATGGTATGGCGTAGTTCATGCCGCTCTCCAGGACACCCTCCACAGGACTGTCCCCTTCGCTCTTATTGCCACTTCTGCGAAAAATCGGGTCATGAAGATAAGGATTGCTACTATATAAAGGGATTGCACAAAATACAGCAAAGTCTTGGTCCTACTCTCCAACAGGGTTAGCACCAGCATCCAACATGGTTTCTCCCTGTGGCTTTCCACACCATATGCCACCTTTGCTGACAGCCCCTCCTATGCAAGGTATGCAGAGCACTTTTCCCTCTCAGAGCTTTTATCATACCCATGCTCCCTCACCACCTCACAGCTTCTATGCCTCCACCTCCAACTCCATGGAGCAAGGACCACCTCGTCCTTCGACTCGTCCAGTGAATCGGCCCATTTTGTGCTACAGATGCGAGGAATATGGTCATTACCAAAGCAAATGCCCTCTGCCCGAAGGGTCTCCTCCCTGCCGTCATTGCCTTGATATGAAGGATCACTACAGTAAGGATTGCCCTAAAATTCGTGCATCTACGGCTTCGAACCCAAGTCAAAGCCAGACCGAGTTTGCCTTTCCCAAGCTCAATTTGATAGCAGTTAGCACTGTTTCTCAGCAGCCCCCTTCTACCCACGTGGTTATCCCTCAAAATAAGCTGCCGTAGTTGGCAGAGGAGCCATCGGGCGTCCTCACCCGTGCCCAGAGAGCCACTCTCGGTCTTAGCATTCCATCAAGTTCAACTTCCCCACACATTCTCACACCAATGAATACCCTGCCTGTAGCTGTTAACAAGCAATCCCCCAGTGCCATGAAGGAATCCAAATCTTTGCTCTCCGATATTGATGAAGCTTTCTTGGAAGCAGTTTCCGATCTGCAGAAGATCAAGATACCAAAGGAACAACAGGTAGAAAAAGAGAAGCTTACAACAGAGACAGTCTTGAAGAACACTTTCCAACAAGTGTCCCTTTATGACATGTTGCGGCTAGATGCAAATTTTAAAAGTGACACCCTTGCTGTTGTTCAGTCACTTTATCCTGGAGCAGGTCCTAGTGGCGGGCACCTCCCAGTGCGACCATCAGAGTCCTATATGATATCTAATCCTGCTGCTCCACTCACTGATTATAGAAGCCCTCGCCTTACAGTGTCCGTTTTAGGTCGGCAATTCTTAGGAGTGAGAGTGGATGGTGGATCTGGCATCAACCTGATGCCCGAGTTCACTATGTTAGCTCTAGGTCTACAGCCTACTCGCCCTGCTCCCTTCACAGTTACGTTGGCCGACCAACGGACAGTCTACCCAGTGGGCATAGTGGACAATGTGCCTCTGCAGGTGCAAGACTTTACTTTTAACTTGGATTTTGTTGTGGTTCGTCTTCCCCAGGTTGAGGGCGGATTTCCTTTGCTCATTGGAAGACCATGGCTGCGACACACTAAAGCACTTCATGATTGGGGGAACGACGCAATGTGGATACATACTTCTGGCTCCTCGATGCAACCCATTCTCTTAGAAGGTGGTATGGATCCCGTGGTGCAGCAAGTTTCTTTGTCAATGGAAACCAAACCTGAACAAGAACAACCTACTACACCTGAAGGGTCAGATGATGATCTGCTCGAGTGGTTGGAGGCTACCAAATGTATGCCTTGTTATGGAGTCTCTATTCACTCTTGGCCTGAAGATACACCCTCTTCAAATGTTTCCAGAGTCACTAAACCTAATGTGCCAGCTAAAGTGTTGAAGGTCACAGAAGATACTCATGATGCGCTCTCGATGAAAGCCCTCTTGATGAAAGCCGTTGAATTTGAAAAGCCTATGAAAAAGAATATAAGCGAGAGGAAATCTCCACTACAGGAGTTCACCACCCCTCAAACATCAACCCCAACCTCTGTGTGTGGTGTCTGCTTCCCCGACCAGAACAAAGCTCTCCTCTGTGTCGTCTAGAAAACTTCCTTCAGAGAGCCCGTCCTGCAGGATGAATTCCAAGATCATGATAGCTGTCTTGCATGTGATGCTCATTATAGCTATAGGTGAGTGCTCTTTATTTGTCCCTATCTACCCTTCCCCTCTCCCCCTAGCCCTCGACCTACCCTCCCCTCGCCCTCGCCCTCGCCGTACCCTCCCCCTCGCACTCGCCCTAGTTCACCCCCTCGCCCTCGCCCTATCTTCCCCCTCTTCCCCTCGCCCTCGCCCTACCCTCCCCATCACCCTCTCGCCCTCGCCCTATCCTCCCCCTCGTCCTAGTCCACCCCCTCCCCCTTCCCCTCGCCCTCCCCTCAACCCTACCCCTCCCCAACTCGTCCCCCTTCCCCTCCCCAACTCGCCCAACACTTCCAAACTCGCCCCTTCCCCTCCCAAACTAGTCCCTCCCCCTCCCCAATTCGTCCCCCTTTTCCCCTCCCAATTCGTCCACCTACTCCCTCTTCCTATTCTGCCTTTTCACCAAATCAGCATCCTCCCAATTAGTCCCTTCCCAATTTAGCCCCCTCCCAATTAGTCCCTTCCCAATTCGGCCCTCTGCCCAATTAGTCCCTTCCCAATTCAGCCCCCTCCCAATTCAGCCCTCTCCCAAATGCGCCCCTCCCAATCCCAATTGGCCCTCTGCCCAATTAATCCCTTCCCAATTCAGCCCCCTCCCAATTCTTCCCCCTCTTTCCCTCCCAATCCAGTCCTCTCCCAAATTCGCCCCTCCCAACCCCAATTGGCCCTCTGCCCAATTAGTCCCTTCCCAATTCAACCCCCTCCCAAATTCGACCCACCCTCCCAATTCATTCCCCTCTTTCCCTCCCAATTCAGCCCTCTCCCAAATTCGCCCCTACCAACCCCAATTGGCCCTCTGCTCAATTAGTCCCTTCCCAATTCAGCCCCCTCCCAATTCGTCCCCCTCTTTCCCTCCCAATTCAGCCTTGAACTGTCATCATCTTTGCATAAGAATCCGCCATCCTGTGTTCGAGCAGAGAAACCTCCTCCTCCAAGTGTTGAATTCTCTTGCCAGCAGCAATCATTTCTTGCATGGTTGGCCCTAGCACCTGCTTCAAAAAAGATGTACTATGCGGTACCTAGTGGTTTCATTTCCTAGTTTTTCAGTATTTCCTCTCACCGAGATGGTAAGCGGTCTTGTGGCGGGCAACCTGTAGAGCAGGCTACAGTGTCACTTTCACAGGACACTCAGTTAGTACAGTTGGTTCAGTCTGGTTCACATTGGACGGACTCTCTAGGCTGGGCAGTGACACGTGGTAGGATACGGACGGTGGTCTAGTGGACATCGTGGCCAGGTCACCACCACCACTCACTTTGGAGATTGGCTTAGGTGGCTAACATTTATGGGCCGTTGGTGGATCATCTTTTGGATATATGGTCCAGCGTCGTCGTCTGGAGTATAGAGTCTTACACAGAGCACCTCTGCACTCACCCTGCACATCTGAGCCTCGACACCCCATTTGTACCTGTGAGTCCTGGGCTGGAGCTGAGTGTGCTGCCACGCCAGAGTCTGTACATGGTTCTTTGAGATAGTCGAGTCCACATGTTCTGGTCCACTGTTGTGTCTCTGTTGTTCTGTTGTTATCCATTGTTTTTGTGTTCATTCTGAGTTTCCATTGGTTGAGTGAGATTGTCACGCACATTGCACTGAGGGCACCCACATTGTAGAGAGCACGACACATTATCCGTGCTACACCATATTGAGAGCTCTGCATCACAAAATCTTGATAAAGGAGTTTGCACCCCCTCTAAATCATCACCATGTGGATCTTCAAGCACATACCCTTGCTCATCCAAGCCCTTAAATTTTGGTGTACCCAAACCCTATAAATATGATATACACAAGTCCTCTAGTAGATGATCATGTACATCCACACCCTATGAACCCTCATGTGTATACAGACGATCTGAATCCTCATGCTTTTCTTGACCATGTAAGTCTTCAACTTCAACCATTAGCATGGAATCTGCAATTCCAAGCTTTGCATAGACAGTTTGGACAACCTCCTCCTCATCTTTATCTTGTAAATTGTAATAGCCTATCATCCTCAAGCAAGCATTCATCAATAACAATTTCCAGCTTAGCCCTAATTTGCTTGCAAACCTCCGCATAGGTAGGCATATTAACACAATCCTCATCATCTTCATACATGCTTGGATCCCATCGTTCTCGAATGACGGCAGCTTTAAACTTGCTCCAACTATGCAGATTTTGTTGTTGAACCTCCTGGACTCAATAAAATCATGATCACAAACCTTTCGAATTTTAGAATCTTGTTCTCTTTTGACACCCCATGCATCTCCAGCTCCTTGTCATAGCACTTCAAGTATCCTCCTGGATCATAACCGTCAAAAATCCCCCGCTGATAAAAAACTGAGCGTTTGGCATTTTCAAGGGCCAACTGTTGCAACATCTTTTGCTTCCAGTTTTCTGTCCCTTTCAATTCCCTTTTTGCCATTGCTGACTCTGATTCTTGAGGAATTTTTGTGTTGTTTTGCTCTTGAAATCCACCCACTTTATTTTTTGACTGTTGTAACTCCTCTTTCTCAGTTTTCAACCTGGTACCCAAGTTTTGGTTCATAACCTGCACTTGATTTGAATATTGCTGCTGCAAAATAGCAGCCATTAACCCCATAATTTGTTGCATGTCTTTCTCTTGGCCTGTCGCCATGACTCGTTCCGTCTACCCCGGTCAATTTCGTGTCGGGTTCATAAAAAATGTCGGAGTGCGCGTCTCTCCAGGGTCAACCAGGGAAGCACCGGGCTTCTGGCTATAGACGGAGAAGCAGTCGAGGCGTAAACCAAGCGAAACGAATGTAGTTAGAACCAATTTGGTGTTAGTAAGAGGATATAGAGATGATTACAAAGCAAACCCGAAATAAAATCACGACTCGAATCACAAATACCAGTGGAAAATAAATTAAAACCATTTATCAACACTCAATTGCTGCTGGCAATCAAAAGACGCTTCCAATAAATTGATATCTGAAATCTTGTTACAAATTAGTTGCATACTCCATCGTCGGTATGCCTGTTGATTTGCAAACCCATAAGTAGAAATCCCCAACCCGATGGAAGCAATCTGTAATCGCCAAGCAAAATCCCACCCTGTAAGCACAACTTCACTGCCTTCCAGTTTTCAGAATTTCCTCTTCCATCCTCTGCTCCATCGAGTTTTGCGTGGTCTTTAACTTGCACAACAATTCCTTTGCACTGTTGGATTTTCCCGATTTGCAATAGCAATATCATTCCTCAGCTGCTCACCAAGCCTTGTGTCAACTTGCTTGTAGTACCACTAGGCTATGCAAAACTGAGCTCTTTTAGATGAAGCACTCCTTGGCACTATCACCATGCAAAATGAGAATCTCGGCATCATCATCATCACAAGATGTTTCTTTGCTATTGGGCACCCGAAACCCCTCAAGGTGGGCCTCCTCCTTCCTCCACACCTTACGACCCTTGGCCCCTTTTTTCATCTGGTAGCACTCACGGCCCTCCCTTCCTACTCCTTTTCCCCTTTGTTGCTTCAAGGTCACGAGAGAGAGAGAGAGAGAGAGAGAGAGAGAGAGAGAGAGAGCTTATCAATTTGAGAGAGCTCCCTTTCGCCGTCCTCCACCCTTCCTTTCCTTCCTTGCCAAGCCCTTCTGGCTCATGCCCTACTTCCTTACCTCCTTTCTCTTCCCCACGGCTGCCTTTGATCCCTTCCTCTCCCTTTATTTTAACGAAGACAGCGCCGTCGTTGTGGGAATGGGTTAATGACGTGGCAGGTTTGGTTAACGACTGCGCAAAACCCGGCAAGAACGGAACCGAATAGGAGCACTAGCGCATAGCGATCCATTTTCTCTTCTTCGA
This sequence comes from Adiantum capillus-veneris, assembly GCF_014529385.1. Lineage (NCBI taxonomy): Eukaryota > Viridiplantae > Streptophyta > Polypodiopsida > Polypodiales > Pteridaceae > Adiantum > Adiantum capillus-veneris. Next base: position 156,273,866 of record NC_140934.1, read on the forward strand.
GAAGCTTATCTGAGCTTCCCCCAGCCCTGTGCGAGCCCATCTCTCTCCCCTGCGCCCCCCCATTTGCTGCTTGCGTGCCTTTCTTCCCTATTTTCCCCCTTCCTTTACACCTCTTGGGCGGCCCCTCCTCTTGAGGTCATGGGCGGGCGACCACTTCTCCCTTTTTTTTTTCTTTGGGCGGCCCTAAGGCCCCTTGCGTTGGGCTGCCGATTCTTTAATTCCATAAAGGGACCACATTTGCCACACACTTTAACCAAGGCATTGCCTCGCATGCACAGGCTCAAGCATTGCTGAGTAGAACATTTTTCTCCGACACCCCATCAACCTCTCACGTAACTCCACATGCCTTCAAACCACGAACATAGGTGAAAGGATTTGGAGCGAAGCCCTGGCTCCGCATTTGCTGAAAACAGCTCAGAGCTACCTGGCCCTGCCCCTGTTGGGCATACCGTGCAATCAATGTAGTGCAAGAGACCACATTGCACACAGGAAGTGCATCAACAACTTTTCGTGCTTCCAAAAATGTGCCACATTTGGCATACATCTCAGTCCTCTTGCTGACATAACAATTGCTAACATTGTTCATAAGTTTGGCAAAACCTCGAATATGTATGCAGACTTGCATATTTCACCCTGTGCCTGCAAAGCGGCACGACACTGTAAGATGCGCTGATAGGTTGATAATGTGGCAGGTGTACGAACGCCCGCGTTTTGTGTTGGCTGTTGATGTGGCAATTGTACAGATTTCTGGAATTTCCGTTGGCAGCCTTTGGACCAGATGCTTTTGAGTTTGCGTTGACAGTTTTTGGACACCAGTTTTTGGACTAGACGCTTTTCATGTAAACTGTTTTTTATGGCCAATGGGCCTTCAAATACGTGCTGAGGGCTCACTCGCTGGCATCCTACTGTGTGGAAGGTGCAGAGGTGTGATGCCGAGTTGTAATGTGTTGAAGCAATATAAAGAAATACCGAAAGGGACGCCAGGGGTTGGGGCCAATGCTCTCTTGGGGTGGAACTCCGTCACTCCATGTCTCATGTGTCGTGCATCTCTTTCAGTTTAGTTGTTTTGAAGCGTCTAAAGTCTATTCAGTCTGTTCTTTTCTGTTGGCACGTGGTGCCCTTCCGTTACATAGTTTCCAGGCTCTGTGGGATCACTTGCCTTGAAGATAGGCACAATAGTAGATAGTCTCCAAGTCTCAGGTAGACCTTCACACATGACATGATTGCAACCACAAGAACCTTTGCTAGCATATCTATAGCATGTATAAAGTGCTTTGCTATTAGACCATCTCAGTGGTAAAGAAGGTACTTGTAGATGGGCATGGCTCAGGAGGACTTGGAAGAGGTCTGTCTAGGGACTGTTTATAAGGATGTTGCATACTGACCCCACACATCAGGGTGATTACTAAGTAATCACTGGGGGAGGAGAGTGCTCATGAAAGAAACGCCATGCCTCTCTTGAGTCTCTACTCAAGAACAACTGGTTTAAGTCTTGCTCCATCTGAGCTAGGAACGCTCTCTTCTTTCGTCGCACAAGGCACCGGAAGGCTATTTGAGATTGTCTATGATTGATGACCCCTAGGACAAGATCTGTCACGTGACACATTCAACCCTATGTGTCCGTGGACAAGCTACATCATGACAAGGGTTCAATTCAGTCAAGTCAGTCTAGAATAGAAAGTGATATGGCACTTTTGTGAGTCTGTTCGCAGACCGTGCATGTCCAAACACTTAGATTAAATGTATATCCGCTGGTTGCACACAACATCACCATCAGATTTCCATCAGAACCCATCAGAAGCATTTTCCAGTGCATAGAACCTATTTCCCTATTTTTTTGACATTTTTCACTTATTATTTTAAGTGACTTTTGTTGGGAAACTGGGTAGGGCAAAGTCCATAAGACAATATATAAGAAAACCAGCGCTAGCACTTTCTGGCAGAAGAGGCAGCAGGGACCTGACATCCACAGTGCACCTTCTCAAGCAAGACCCCCCCAACAGAAGACCTAGCGTTTTTGCAGATGCATGCCTAGCGTTTTTCAGCAAGACAGCAGCCTTGCGTTTTTGCACAGCAGATCAGCCCCGACAGCAGCAAGACAACAGATCAGCCTTAGCGTTAGCAGATTCCACCGCAAGACAGATTTCAGCCTCTAGTGTTTTTGGTTTGCAGATCAACCTCAGCGTTTTTGCAGATCTTCGCGACTGAATCAGCCCTGGACTCAGCGTTTTCAGTTTTCAGTTTTCAGCAGTCAGTCTCCGCAGTAGAACCCCCAACCTCGCAAATCTCACCTTCCTGCAACAGCAGATCTCACCTTCTTGCAAAGCAGATCCTCGCCGCATGATCAGATCCCGCGAAGTTTGCAGATTCAGCGTGGAAAACACAGATTTCAGCATCTGCGTTTTCAGTGCGTCGTCATCGACATCGTCACCGACATAGAGTCAAAATTCAGCGGATAAAGATTTGCAGATTTCAGCCCTTAGCATTCTCAGATTTCAGCCCGTCTCGTCGTCGTCCTCATCGTCGGCAAGTCCAAGCATTGTAGAGATTTGTGCAATCATAAGTAGACCGCTCTCGCCACAGAGAGTGGGGCCTTCGGAGGAGGGTTTGACAACATTCTGGTGTTGTATTCTTCTCTCTCTATCTCTCAGTCTCAACACCTTCATTCACAGTGTCATTCACTTTGTTTGTGATCATTTGCACTCTCTCACTAAAGGAACGGAAGGCTCTCCCTTTCGTAAGTAAAAGGAACCTTAAGCACAGTTCGGAGCACTCATCTTGAGCAAAGTTCAACATTCACTTCTGTTGCACCTTACAAGATCCCTTTGAAGCTGTGCTCTCGTCTCTCTACACTCCTCGTCATACCAACTGTTTAGAGGCATGCTCCTAGAATGGCGTCTCTGATTAGGCTGAGAGTGTGGGTATGCCTTGCTGCTGCATCATGCAAGTCCCAGTAAAGTGGTGATCTCCTCCATTGAGAGTCGTGGCATGCTGGCTGCTGTACATAGACGACTATAGATCTTCTCTGTATAAAGAGAGTCAGTCTCCGGTGTAAATGTATAGCGGGTATGTGTCCTCCCTTCTGACACCTGGGCTGTAGTGTACTGAAAGGAGATGGAAGGTGTCAAGAGAGCATGATCCATTGCTACACCCACTGCTTTGGGTCCTACTTTGAAATCCTGAATGCAAGGGATGAAGCTCGGCTATGCCATGACATAGTCCACTGTGTTGGCCCCATGCCTGTGTGGAAAGCATGTGAAACTAGCCGCTCTAGGAAAACGCTGTGGGCCATTAAGTATGACCAAACCATGTGTAGTCGCCATCTCTGAGAGATGTCTCCCATATTCAGTCTACTCTCCATCTTGTGAATGTCTGTCAAGCCTCAAATCTCCTACATCCAGCTCTCTAAGCATCTCCTCTGAAGTGCAGAAGACTGTCTGAGCATTGCCCGTCTGGGCATTGAAGCCCTCTAGGAAGATGATGTCACTATCCATGGAAAACTCCCATATGTCATTGTCTAGGATAGAGAAAGGTGACTGCCCTTTAGGCCCAACATAGATGATGGACTGGGGGGAAAGTAGCATATGGCAATGTATAAAAATTGACCTCTGTCAGCCCTCAACCTCACTCACATGTATCTAGCATGATCATCTCTTCGTACAATGTGTAGAAGTGGTTGTAGCTCCTCTCTGAATAATACTGCTACTCCGCCCGATCCTCTTCTCCCATGCTCAGATCTCGTGTTAGTCCGTAAAGTTGTCTCCCATCTATATCTCGTCACATGTGGCATCATCTGTCTAGGGGCTGATGAGTCCCTGAGAAGAATATAATGTCCGTGTCCTGAAAGCCATCCTCAAAGGCGCCCACATCCAGCCTATAATATCCATTACAATTCCAGCCTACCATTTTGAGTATGGTCCCATAGGTCTCACATAATCATGTAGAGCGTCACTCTACAATCACCACCCGACCATCTCTGTAGAAGGCCATCTTTCCCGTCTCCCTTGCTGCTGTAATCTCTGGCATCACCTCTCTCATGTGAGCTAGCTGCGAGAGGGTAGGATCATTACTGAGAAAAATACTTGTCTTCTCGAGGGTTGGCCTCTTCTTCAAGAGCTCCTTCTCCTCTAAGGAGAAAAAACGTAGTATGAGTTTGTGTAGGCTTCTCCATCCCCATCATGGGCATGAGGCTCTTGACCTCCTTTTAAGAGAGAGAGAGAGAGAGAGAGAGAGAGAGAGAGAGAGAGAGAGAGAGAGAGAGAGAGAGAGAGAGAGAGAGAGAGAGAGAGAGAGAGAGAGAGAGAGAGAGAGAGAGAGAGAGAGAGAGATGAAATGAAATGAAATGTTATATTAACGTCTTCAAAAGGCCAAAATGACCTATGAGACCAGAAAGTTACAATGTGGTCAACCTGATACAAAGTCAGAGTAACAAAAGTAACAAAATGACAAAATAAAAATACTATGCTATGGAATCCTAAATTGCTAGGTGTGAACTAAGCAGCTAGCTTGGATAGCTAAATCACAAGAGATCCAACATCGGTCGTTGGCTATCTCATCAATCTCCTCCATGGTCAGTAGTCTGACCGAGCGTCGTGCATGTCGGGCCAAAATAATCCGGATCCTCTGATGCAGCCTCCGTCGATGCTGTGTAGTCCTCCGCAGTCCTGGGCGTCTGGATCTCCCCATCTTGGTCGCTCGATCGATCAGTGTGCCTATGGTGTAAGGCGATGAGCTCTGCGTAGCTCCTCCGGGTGTCCAATGTCTGCTCTAAAGAAGTCTGTGATCTGTCTCTGAGACTTCCTAGCGTGTCCTCTCGTCAAGATCTCTCTGTGTCTGTGCAGCTCGAGCAAAAACAAACCCAGGCATTTCTGATCCTCGTACCGCATGACTCTGGAGAGTGGTCCAAATCCCTCTTTGAACAAGCAGTGGAAGCGGCCTCGTATCTCGTAGTAGATGGGGCAGTGGCATGTGTAATGCAACTCTGTCTCAGGCTCCATGTCACATAGGGGGCATCTTGCCTCTGCTGGTACTCCACTGTATCTCCCAGTCTCGATCTGCAGCTGGTGTGAAGATGTGCGTATCTGGCCAATAGCACATCGTATCCCATGACACAAGTGGGTGTCCATGTATCTGGGCCTCGTCACAAAACCGTCCTCCGTAAGCTGGAGAAGATGCTCTCTGTAGAAAGCCATCTTTGTGCCCAGCTCCTGTACTGGATGTATCCATGTCCTCCTGGTGTCTAGCTGAGTCAAGTCCTGGCGGATGAGCCTGGTGATGTCGGACTGTGTAAGAGTTAGAGAGGGTGCATCCAATGAGTATTGGAAGGGGGGCAATCTGTCTATGCTGAACCCATGCACCTGAAACCATGATGTCATCTCCCCATACCAGCATGTTGTATCTCCCTGCATGGCTAACTGTCGAGAGGACTCAAGTGCAAGGCGGGCATATCTCTCTGGGAGGTTCCCACATGCGGTGTATGGAGAGATCTGGTGATTACCTCAACCACTAGTGGGGGGGCAACTAGCTCTGCTCGGATAATGGCACGTGGTACTGAAGCCTTGGCTCTAATGAGCCGCGAGATCATAGAGACTAGAGGTTTCTCCATATCTCCCCATCCATTAGTGTGACCCGTCCTCCTGTGATGATCGAATGAAGGTCCCCATATCTCAGCTCTATAGAGCAATGCAGAAGCCACCAAAGTGTCAAAGAGCTAGAGCCTCCTGAAACTGAACCTGTGAACACATCCTCTCCAATCCACCCAATGCTGCATGGGCTCTGGTCAAGCTAGTCTCTGCTGCTCTCCTCAATGAAAATACTGGTCCACTAAAAACCACTCCAAGGTAACTGTAAGCATCTGTATACTCCATTGTCTCCTGGCCGTATGTGAATGCGGGTGCTGACCTCCTGATCCACTGTGGGGTGGTATTAAATACCATGACCTTGGTTTTACCAAGGTTGATAGACAAACCACTTTCATGGGCAAACCTATGCAAAGCATCCAAGTGACGTTGCATCCCCTTTAGAGAGTCAGAGATCAACACAATATCATCAGCATATAACAATAGTGGAATTCATGTCCCTGCCAGCTGTGCACCTTGTCACAAAGTGATGACGTGGCGGACAGTAAAAACCCTAATTTCTGCCAGAAACCCTAAAATTCCTGCAAACCCTAATTTTTGCCAAAAACCCTAAATTCCGGAAATCGCGGAGGCGGATTATTAAAAAAAAAAATTTTTTTTTTTTTGGAAAATGATGAGCGACGCGAATTTTGCTTTTGCTTTTTTTTATTAAAAAAAAAGAGAAAAGACTCTCTAAGAGAGAGAGAGAACTGATGCTTTTGATTTTAAAAGCTTTTGGGGCTCTGCTTTTGGGCATCCCTTGTAACCTTTAAATTAGTGGTGAGGGCCTCACTTCTCAGAGCATCTGGACGCAGAGTCTGAGAGTGAAACCCTAACCGCTCTCTTGTACTTTGATGATTGATTAATACAAAAAGAAATACCGAAAGGGGCGCCAGTCTTTGGGGCCAATATCTCTAGGCACGGAACTCCGCCGGGCCAGTGCAAATCTATTGTGATCTGTGAATTGTTTTGAAGTGGTTATTTGGTGCTGTCGCGGTTGATTCTTGACTTGGAGTGTCCAAGTTTGTTACAGTGGTATCAGAGCACGGCCGATTTCTCTTCTACGGGAAATCCGATCCCCGAATTTTTTTTTCCGCGGCACCTATGGCTTCAGGCAATGATCAGTCGACTCCCTCTGCATCTGGAGATGCGGGCTGGGATCACAACGAAGATTCAGGCAGAGAGTATGGCCCGCCTCGGCCTACTCAGGCGGAGCAAAGAGAGATGGAGCGTCGTCAATTGATTGGTGATGCAACAAAGATGATGCTCAATTTTGCCAAGGACCCGAAGATGGCAAAATATATGAATCAGACCTCTTTGGAAGAGGTACAGACAGAGTGGCAGAGAACCACAACACCACTCCCGAAACCCGCTCTCAAGAAACCTTCTACCTCCAAGAAATATACGGAGAAGGAACTGGAGAACGTGGTTGATGCACGGATTGCTCAGCTTTTCGACGTGCAAAAGAAAGGCAAAAAGCACGGCAAAAAGCAGAAGAAAGGCACTGACTTCCCGGGATATTTGGGTCGTCAATCGACATTCGACAAAGCAAAGAAACGGAAGAAGCGTGTTCGATATGAAGGAGTACCCAGTTCTTCTTCTTCTTCTTCTGACAGTTCTTCTAGCTCCTCGGATTAGAGCGAAGAAGACAGAAAAAAAGCAAAAAGCGAAGCAAGACACAAAGCTTCGGAACGGGCAAGAAAAAGGCAAAGAAGGCTACATCTCGCCCAGAGACTGACAGTTCTACTGAGGACTCGTCTACAGAAAGCTCAGATTCCGATGACGGAAAGTTTTATGCGAACAAGAAGAATTTTTACAAAGCAAACCAGTATGACTTTCTCGAAGATAAAAGCAAGAAAGTCCGAGAGTTTAAGGAAGGTGGCCACTTGATCATGTTTGATACTTTTTCAGGATACTCAGATGCTTCGAAGGCTTTGTCTTTTATACAGCAGTTTGACATCGCTTTCGCGGGAGGACGCTATTCAGAGCACTCCAAGATTCGAAGAGCTGCCTCTTACTTTAAGGGGAATGCTCGTACTTGGTGGTCCACGCTTCTATTAAGCAAGACTGTGCCAGTTACATGGCTGAAATTCAAGAGGCTTTTTATTTCTTCTTGGTTGACTCAAGAGTTTGAGCGAGATATACGAGCTGCTTGGAACCATCTCCGGATGACCAAGAGCGATACAGTGAATTCTTATTGTGAAAGATTCTGGAGCTCTTTTCTACCCGCCTCTTCATTCAAGAAGATCTCGTTCAGAGAACAAATTGAGCGGTTTACCTTGGGTCTACCTACAGAGATCCGAGATCACTGCTTGGAACAGAAGTCAGCGTCTATTCAGGAGTTGATGAGTCATGCGAAGCGGGGCTTTGCCATTCACTCTGGCAGTCTGACCTACCCCACAGATGAGGCCATGACACAACGAGCCAAACAGACTTCTGGGAATGAAAGTAGAATGAAAAAGAGCAACCCAGAGAAGAAAAAAGGATGCACGACCCAAGCTTACTCCTGAGGAGAGAGCTCGCTTCATCAGAGAGGGGAAGTGCTTTGGATGCGGGAAACATGGACATATTTCCGCAAAGTGCCCTGATAAGGCACAGAAAGAACAGAATGATAAAGACGACGACAGGTCTGAGAGTTCGAGAGCAGCTGAGGAATGTGGCAGAAAAGGCAGATAGAAAAGCAGAACTGGTACCACATGGCGTGGGACTTGCACCGAATCAAATGAATGAAAGTACAAACTTTGCTGTTTTTTTTTGGGGCAAAGTGAAGGATCAAGAAGCTCTTTTGAAGGAGCCAAGGCCAACTTCTTTTCACTTGGAATTGGCGGCTCGATTTGGAACTGCGCCCGACAGAGTGACGCCACAGGCGGAGGTAGTTCGACTGGCACCCGGATGGGATGTTGCCATTACACCGAGCACTGGCAAACTTCGTTTGCAATGACAGGGGTGTTCAGGGCACGTGAGTGACGTTCTACTCGGGATCCCTTGGTACCACAAGAACTACGCCGTGGTTGACTACCGGGCCGAGAAAGCGACTTTGATAAATGAAGGGCTTAGAGATTGTACTTGATGAACTTCAGTTTTCTTACTCATTCTTTTGGGAGAACTGAACGATGGATAAAAGTTGAATATGTTTTGACCTGAAGAAAAGAACGCCAAGATTTTTTTTTTTTCTCCACGCTCATGCCGATTGCTTTTGAGAGGGCCTGAAGATCATACCATTGATCTGATATCTGGAAGCACGCCACCGAATCGGCCACCTTATCGTGTGAGCCGAGTACAAAATGAAAAGATTATGAACTCAGTGAAAGACCTCTTGGAAAAGGGTCTTGTCCAGCCTAGTACTTCACCGTATTGCTCTCCACTATTGTTGGTTTTGAAGAAAGACGGATCTTGGAGAATGTGCATCGATTATAGCACTCTCAACGAAATCACCATCAAGAACAGATTTCCGATTCCTAGGATCGATGATATACTCGACAGGTTACAGGGATCCTCGTGCTTTAGCAGGATTGACTTGAAGACTGGATATCATCAGATCAGGATAGCGCCAGGAGATGTCTACAAGACAGCTTTTCGGATGACTTTTGGGTTATTTGAGTTTTTGGTGATGCCTTTTGGCTTAACCAATGCTCCTGCGACATTTAACCGGACGATGGACAGGATTTTTCGAGAGTACAGGCTATTTGTTGGCACTTTCTTTGACGACATCATTGTTTTCTCGAAGAATGAGGCAGAACACAGAGATCATCTGCTTCAAGTCTTTTAGGCATTACGAGATCACACGCTAGTGATTAATGCAAAGAAAAGTGAAATTTTTTCCTACCATGGATACACCTTTTGGGACACATTGTGTCAGCAACACAACAGGAGTGCAAATGGACCCGGCCAAGATAGAGACTATCCGTGATTGGCCCGATTTGAGGAATGTCCATGAAGTTAGAAGCTTCTTGGGACTATGTTCATACTACAGGCGGTTCATACGAAAGTTTGCAGAGGTTGCTTCCCCTTTGCATATCTTGACACAGAAAGGAGTACCTTTTTCGTGGGGACCCACAGAGGTGACTGCCTTTCAGACATTGAAAGAGAAATTGACTACGGGACCTATTTTGACTTTGCCGGACTTGCAGAAGTCATTCGAAGTATATTGTGATGCTTGTGGTCGTAGTCTGGGTGCGGTCTTGATGCAAGAAGGCCATGTCATAGCTTACGAGAGCCGTTTGTTCTCTAGGCCGGAGATGACAGCACAGATCTATGAGAAAGAGCTTTTGGCGGTTATCCATGCTCTTACTCAGTGGCGGCATTACCTACTCGGAGCGGATTTTACTGTCTTTACAGACCATCAGAGTTTGCGCTACTTCTTGTCACAGAAGCAGCTTTCGGAAAAACAGATGCGGTGGGCGAACATCTTGTTACAGTTCCACTTCCAGATTGTCCATGTGCAGGGACAAAAGAATGTGGTGGCAGATGCTTTGTCTCGAAAACCGTTGGTTCTGGCTATTTCCGCGATACATCATAGGAGCTTCGAGGATATGGTCGATCAGTGTGCCACAGATACAGATTTTGCAGATATTTTCACACGGATACGGGATGGGGAGACAGTAGCTGGATACTCCCTTCGGGAAGGCTACTTGATGAAAAAGACTATGTTGTGCGTTACACAGCCGTTGAGGGAAAAGGTTATGACTGATTGTCACTGTCCACCTTTTACGGGTCACCGCGGCATTGCTACCACCATGAAAGGGGTAGAGAGATACTTCTTTGGGCCGAGACTCAAAAAGGATGTGGAAGAGTTTGTGCGCAGTTGCTCAGTATGCCAGAAGGTCAAGTTTGACAGGCATAAGGGACAGGGATTGTTACAGCCTTTACCCATACCCACCCGCCCCTGGGAAAATATTGAAATGGATTTAATTTTTTTGATCTCCCGAGAATACAGAATGATCACGATGATTTTCCGATTACATGGCACGCCTGAGACGATTGTCTCTGACAGAGACCCCAGATTTATGAGTTTGTTTTGGAAGGCAATTTGGGAGAACATTGGCACGCGGTTGCAGTTCTCGTCATCGTTCCACTTGCAGACTGACGGGCAATCTGAGATTGCCAATTCAGTGATTTTAGATTTATTGAAGTCTTGTATCTCGCATCAGAAGACTCAATGGGAAAAGAACTTACCTTTGGTGGAATTTGCCTACAATAACACGATACACTCTTCGACGGGGAAGACGCCATGTGAGATTGTTGAAACTGCTGCGAAGGGTCCATCCTTCCTGAGCACGAAAGATTAGAAATTTGAAGCGGATGAATATTCGCGAGATTTGGATACGGCTTTTGCCAAGGTTCGCGAGACTTTGCAGGAGTCTCAAGAACGACAGAAAAAGGCAGCGGATCGCCATCGTCGCGACTGGAAACTGGAGGAGGATGATTGGGTGCTCTTACTTTTGAGAAGGCACGCCTAAGAAAGAAAAAGGGAAAGGAGAGGCTTTTTCCAAAGCTTAGTATGTGATACTACGGACCTTTCCAGATTACTGACAAGATAAATGATCTCTCCTTCCGACTGGAACTGCCAGATACTTGGAGGATTCATAATGCATTGCATGTGAGTCTCTTGAAACCTGTTAAGGGTGATGTGCCTGATGATGGGGAGCCTGATGAGCAACCCAAAGTGGAAGAAAACGAGGAGATCCTTGTTCCTGAACAGATTTTGGCACATAATGATACGAAGAAAGGTAAAGTCCGAAGGCGGTTCTTGGTTTAGTTCAAGAACTTTCCTGCATTTGATGCGAAGTGGATGGAGGAGGAGGACCTAGCAGATACTCCTCAGATTGTGAAACTTTACCTCGATGCTTTTGGTTTAGCATAGTCTACTCCAAATGGAACCCAGAATTCAGCTTGGCCGAAGATCTGGTGCAGTGGGATGCACAAGAGGGGAGTTACTCCACTCCTTTGTCAACAGATGCCTCGATTTTGATACTAAAGTCACTGATGTCTCTTTGAGCTTCAGGGATACTGAGAGCTGACAGTATTCTGCTGGATGACTTTATGAAATGGAATTCCTGATTATGATACTGATTTGTTCTTGACTTCTTGTGAGTGCAGGAACTGATAGCCGAAATGACTGCAGCATTTTGGTCTGATTGATCTCGAATAGACATGGTTGCAATAGGGGTTAGTCAATCGGACATCGATGAGGTCCCGATTGGACCTAGATGTGATTGCTAGCTACATTGCCGATAAATCATGGTCTAAGATCCGAATGAATGTTGAATGTCATGTGATGTCCTGTGATGTCTGGTGATGTCCTGTGATGTCATGTGATGTGACTGTCGATTTTGTACATGTGCTAGATGTGTGTTCCTAGTACGTAGGTACTAACAGTCAGTGTCTGCTAAGACGGTTTATGGCTTTTGTCGGTTTTGCAGGCGTAATCGCGGTCGATTACAATGCTTTCAAGAGGGGGGTATGTCACAAAGTGATGACGTGGCGGACAGTAAAAACCCTAATTTCTGCCAGAAACCCTAAAATTCCTGCAAACCCTAATTTTTGCCAAAAACCCTAAATTCCGGAAATCGCGGAGACGGATTATTAAAAAAAAAAAAAAAAAATTTTTTTTTTTTTGGAAAATGATGAGCGACGCGAATTTTGCTTTTGCTTTTTTTTATTAAAGAAAAAGAGAAAAGACTCTTTAAGAGAGAGAGAGAACTGATGCTTTTGATTTTAAAAGCTTTTGGGGCTCTGCTTTTGGGCATCCCTTGTAACCTTTAAATTAGTGGTGAGGGCCTCACTTCTCAGAGCATCTGGACGCAGAGTCTGAGAGTGAAACCCTAACCGCTCTCTTGTACTTTGATGATTGATTAATACAAAAAGAAATACCGAAAGGGGCGCCAGTCTTTGGGGCCAATATCTCTAGGCACGGAACTCCGCCGGGCCAGTGCAAATCTATTGTGATCTGTGAATTGTTTTGAAGTGGTTATTTGGTGCTGTCGCGGTTGATTCTTGACTTGGAGTGTCCAAGTTTGTTACACACCTCTATCACCATCTCTCTCAATGTAGTCAGAAACCTCTTCCACATACATACCAAATAGAGTAGGAGAGAGCGGGCAGCCCTGCTTCACTCCAACAGTGGAGTAAACTGGTGTAGATAGACCCTCCGAGGTGCGTACATGCCCCACTACTGACCTGTATAATGCCATGAGAGAGAGAGAGAGAGAGAGAGAGAGAGAGAGAGAGAGAGAGAGAGAGAGAGAGAGAGAGAGAGAGAGAGAGAGAGAGAGAGAGAGAGAGAGAGATGAAATGAAATGAAATGTTATATTAACGTCTTCAAAAGGCCAAAGTGACCTATGAGACCAGAAAGTTACAATGTTGTGGATCTGATACAAAGTCAGAGTAACAAGATGACAAAAATGAAATGACAAATGTCAGAATAAAATACTATGGAATCCTAAACTACTAGGTGTGAACTAAGCAGCTAGCCGGGATAGCTAGATCACAAGAGATCCAGCATCGGTCGCTGGCGGATCTCATCAATCTCCTCCATGGTCAGTAGTCTGACCGGGCGTCGTGCATGTCGAGCCAAAGTGATCCGAATCCTCTGATGTAGCCTCCGTCGATGCTGTGTAGTCCTCTGCAGTCGTGGGCGTCTGGATCTCCCCAGCTCAGTCGCTCGGTCGATCAATGTGCCTCTGGTGTGAGACGACGAGCTCTGCTGTGGTAGTAACTCCTCCGGGTGTCCAGTGGCAGCTCTAAAGAAATCTGTGATCTGTCTCTGAGATTGGCTAGCCTCTCCTCTCATCAGGCTCTCTCTGTGTCTGTGTAGCTCGAGCAAAAACAAACCCAAGCATTTCTGATCCTCGTACTGCATGACTCTGGAGAATGGTCCAAAGTCCTCTCTGAACAAGCAATGGAAGCGGCCTCGTATCTCATAGTAGATGGGGCAATGGCATGTGTAGTGCAACTCTGTCTCAGGCTCGATGTCACACAGGGGGCATGTCCTGGCCTATGCTGGTACTCCGCTGTATCTCCTAGTCTCGATCCGCAGCTGGTGTGAAGATGTGCGTATCTGGCCGATAGCACATCGTACCCCATGAGACAAGTGGGTGTCCATGTATCTGGGCCTCGTCACAAAACCATCAACCGTAAGCTGGAGGAGATGCTCTCTGTAGAAAGTCATCTTCGTGCCCAGCTCCTGTGCTGGCTGTATCCATGTCCTCCTGGTGTCTATCTGAGTCAAGTCCTGGCGGATGAGCTTGGTGATCTTGGACTGTGTAAGAGTCAGAGAGGGTGCATCCAGTGAGTACTGGAAGGGAGGCAATCTGTCTATGCTGAACCCATGCGCCTGAAACCATGATGTCATCTCCCCATACCAACATGCTGTATCTCCCTGCATGGCTAACTGTCGAGAGGACTCAAGTGCAAGGCGGGAATATCTGTCTCTGGGAAGTTCCCACATGCGGTGTATGAAGGAGACAGATCTGGTGAGCGCCTCAACCACTAGTGGGGGGGCTGCTAGCTCTGCTCGAACAATAGCACGTGGTACTGAGGCCTTGGCTCTAATGAGCCGTGAGATCATAGAGACCAGAGGCTTCTCCATGTCCCCCCACCCATCACTGCGGCCTGTCCTCCCGTGATGATCCAATGAAGGTCCCCAAATCTCAGCTCCATAAAGCAATGCAGAAGCCACCGGAGTGTCAAAGAGCCAGAGCTTCGTCCGAGGCTCCTGAAACTGAACCTGTGAACACATCCTCTCCAATCTACCCAATGCTGCATGGGCTCTGGTCGGTCTAGTCTCTGCTGCCCTCCTCAATGAGAAACAGGCCCACTAAAAACCACTTCGAGGTAAGTGTACGCATCTGTATACTCCACAGTCTCCTGGCCATATGTGAATGCTGGGGTTGCAGCACCTCCTGATCCAGTGTGGGGTGGTATTAAATACCATGACCTTGGTTTTACCAAGGTTGACGGACAAACCACTTTCCTGGGAAAACCTATTCAAAGCATCTAAGTGACGTTGCATCCCCTCTGGAGAGTCGGAGATCAACACAATATCATCAGCATATAACAATAATGGAATCCATGTCCCTGCCAGCTGTGCACCTCTATCACCATCTCTCTCAATGTAGTCAGAAACCTCATCCACATACATACCAAACAGAGTAGGAGAGAGCGGGCAGCCCTGCTTCACCCCAATGGTGGAGTGAATCGGTGTGGATAGACCCTCTGAGGTGCGTACCTGCCCCACTACTGACCTGTATAATGCCATGACCCCCCAAATGAGCTCTGTGGGTACTCCCATCTGCTGTAATCTGCGCATCAATCTAGCTCTAGGCACTGTGTCAAATGCTTTGCGGAAATCCACAAAGCTACAATAGATCCGTCTCCCACGCGATCTACCCTCCTCAATGATGGCTCTGAGTGTCAAGATATGGTCAAGAGTAGAGAAACCCCTTCTGAACCCTGCCTGCCCGGCTGCGCGTGTCCCCTCCCTCTCTGCCCATCTACTCTGCTGCTTCTCAAGAATAGATGCGTACAACCGTGCCAATGTGTGTCCAATCATGATAGTGCGATAATTCCCAGGCTCCATAGGGTCTCCCGACTTGAAGATAGGTACAATAGTAGATAGGCTCCAAGTATCAGGCAAGCCCTCACACATGGCACGGTTAAACATCACTGCTAGAAGCTCTGCTAGTAGATCTCTGGCATGCGAGAGAGAGAGAGAGAGAGAGAGAGAGAGAGAGAGAGAGAGAGAGAGAGAGAGAGAGAGAGAGAGAGAGAGAGAGAGAGAGAGAGAGAGAGAGAGATTTGATTTGATTTGGTATTAACGTCCGCGAGGGGCCAGAAATGACCCATGGGACCTCAAAGTGATACATAGTCTCCCCTCATGAGGGTGTATGGTGTGGTGTGTGTTATTCTCTTTTTGTGTTCCTATGAGTGTCTTTTGATGCTCAAGTATGCGGGTGAGGTATGTTCCGAGAGCTGTAGGGGAGGGGTCTGTCTTGGATAATAGGTCCGCAAAGGTAGAGCAACCGCTTAGAAGTGGTTGAAAATTAGCCCGGATGTCAGCGTATTCTGGGCATTCCAATGTCACATGTGCTTCATCTTCGGGAGCTTGCATTGTACATGATGTGCATATCCGTTTAGAAGCATCAATTTTCAGCCAGCCCTCTGTTTCTATTTTGAGCATATGTGACCTTGTGCGCATCAAAGAGATGGCTCTTCGTGCCATGTGTTGCATGGGTGTTCGTATGTGGGCCTGGGCTTCCATTGGGTTTGTGTTATAGCCTTCCCAATACTTTGTGTTGACATGCTTGCAATAGTATTTAAATTTCGAGCGGTGTTGCGTTGTCTTCCACTTGGTGTGGAGGCTATTTAGGTATGCAATTTCAAAATTCAGCATATGTTCTCCCTCCTTGCCCTCCTCAATAAGCATGTCCACATATGCTTCTACATTCCATTTAGCGAACCATTTCTTAATGTCCTGTATGAGGCTCGATGGACAGAAATTTGCTTTTTTTTTTTGTCTTTTGCGGCGCACATCCCGTTTCCCATGCAATGCGGGGGATTCGAGTAGTAGGCATCGCTTTGACCTTCATGATATACGTGTACATTTTTTGCAATGCTTTCATTTCTAGTGGTCTCTTGCCTGTCTCCAAGAGTAGCACGGAGTATGGTGTCGTCTTTTTGACCCCCATGTGTCGACATAGAAACTTTTTCTGAATTTTTTCAATTTCATTCCATGTGTGGGCTGAAATGCTTGCTCCCTAGATTTCCACTCCGTAGAGGATGGCTTGCACTACGCATGTCTCAAAAATGGTCGCTTTTATCTCCCATCTTTTTATGCTCCTTTGTGTAGAGAGAGAGAGAGAGAGAGAGAGAGAGAGAGAGAGAGAGAGAGAGAGTGTGTAAGGTGCAGTGGAATGAATGTTTGAACTTTGCTCAAGATGAGTGCTCCGAACGGTGCTCAAGGTTTCTTTTTGTTCTTATGGAAGGAAGAGCCTTCCGTTTTTAATGAGAGAGTGCAATGATCATTAACAAAGTGAATGGACACTGTGCGTGCAAGTGTATGAGACTGAGAGATAGAGAGAGAAGAGAATACGACACCAGAGGTGTTGTAAAACCCTCCTCCGAAGGCCCCTCTCTCATCGGCGAGAGTGGTCTACTACTGATTGCACAAACTGGTACAAAGTGGATGCATGTGACTGATGCAAATCTAGGCTAGATTGATGACGACGACGGAAGTGGTGAGACCGATCTAAGGGCTGAAAATTGATGCTTTTGTACTGCTGTCCAAAAACGCTACTGGCTGAAATCTATCGCAGATTTGCTACTGTCCCAAAAACGCTAATGGTTGCAAATCATTGGAACCAAAAACGCTGATATGGCTGGGTCTCTGATGGTTGAAATCTGCTGTTCCTTTAGGTGGTCAAAGGCTGAAATTTTCTGGTTCTTTATTTGCTGAAAAACGCCATGCAAAGGGGGCGATTTTGGCTTCTGGAAAACGCCAGGGCTGAGGTGGTATGGCGGTGAAGCTTCTTGATGAAAAACGCCAATGATTGGGAGACTATGGCGATGCTAATGCCTGCTGAAAACGCCAATGCTTGAGAGGCTATGGGTGATGGGTGCTTGATGGAGAACGCTAGGGCTAGGGTGTCTTGCTTGGAGGAGAAACGCCACCTAGGGGGTTCTTGTTGAGAAGTTGTCTGTTGAGCTTGTGCTCCTGCTGCCTCTTCTGCCAAATAGTTCTAGCCTAGGTTTGTTTATATATTAACTTACTCAATTTGCCCTACCTACTTTCCAACAAAAGTCACTTAAATTAATAAGTGAAAAATGTCAAAATAGGTTAACTGCACTGGAAAATTCCCCTGAAGGATTTTGATGGGAATGCTTATGATCATGTTGTGTGCACTAGAGGATATGCATCTACATTAAGTATTTGGGCATGCACGGTTTGTGAATAGACTCACAAAAGTGCCAGATCACTTCTAAATCTAGACTGACTGGACCGACTGAACCCTTGTCATGTTGTAGCTTGTCCACGGACACATAGGGTTGGATGTGTCACGTGTCATCCCCTCCTTTTCAAAGTGAGGTATTGGTACCGAACTATATGGCGTTGAGGGAGATCGCCAATGGCATCCGCAATCTTGGAAGGGACTCTTCGCCGGCCCACTCTGAGTGTGGGTCGTGCGGTACTTGAACTTCATAAAGGTCTGCAACGATTGCTTCTTTGGGCTGCGCCGAAAGCGACACAAAGTCTTGTGTGGCTCCTTCAATGCTTCAACTTCGTCGAGTGTCATGCTTCTTTCTTCTTCAAGAATCTCCACGGCTGAAAATTCCTGAAACCATTTCCAACACAAAACCATGAACATACCTATTCCCTGGAAAGTGAGTAGAAAAAAGCTTGTCTTCCTCGAAGACTGTGCATGCAATGTAGATGAACAAAGAGACGGAGTGCCAAACCGTTCACCACACACACGCATACAATGAGATCAAATCTTGTCATTCTGATCCAAATCAATCAACTCTGGCAATTCACAACGGAAATGCCCATGCTTGGTGCTCATACTTTCATGTGCTCGTTCTACGAATGTGTCATGCCAAGGGAGAGACATGGAATGTGACTTCCTTGACTGCACACTTTTCAGCTTTTTATGAACAATCTGCATACACTTGTGCTCCTTCATGAGTGAAACGTGCTCAACGTACAATATCATGCCTAGGAAAAGGGATCACATAAAGATGCTGACGAAAATATAGGAAACAATCACGAATGAAACACTCGAACAATGCGTGCTGACGAATCATTCGAACACATAGTACTTCCTATGAGGGTTCTTTGGATCTAGGCTCGAGAGCCAAGATCGGTTCTTCCTGAAGGGGTGCTTTGGACCTAGGCTCGAGAGCCAAGATCGATCCTTCGTGATTGATCGAATCTGCAACGAGGTTAGCTTCAAAAATTCCATGTCCGGGGGTCTTACTGATAGTTGCAGCTGTGGAAGAAATCTGTCATTTGCCTTTGAATGGGTCCTTTGATGACTCTCCCGGACTTCTCTCTTCTTGCCCAAGGTGTCTCTGATCAGTGTAATCCGTCACTTTGGACAGAGGCCCAAAGCTCTTTTCTGGTACAGCGTTGCTCTAGCATCACCAATGCAGCATACTCTGAAGTGACCGTGTCTCTGGCTGCGCTTGCCATGTAGAAGTGTCCTGTGGTGTTTGAAAGAGTGATCCCAAGTCATACATATGAATTCTGATGGCCGTGTGCTATCCCTACGATTTTGCGAGAGATTCACTTCCCTCTATAGCCCTCCTTGTGCATTTTCAGCCACGCCCACAACCACCGATCCCATTGCTCACTGTTCTCAGCTGCCACTAGACCGGATGGACACCTTCTTGGACAGCCCCGCCCTAGGGTGCTGGTTGCATAACAATTGCACTCATATTCTTGCCTGCTTCAACCCTTGCATTCCCCTGCCTGCTTATGAATAAAGGGTGCAATCAATTGAAATGCAATCGCCGAGGTGGGCTATGGATGGCTGACGTAAGCATGGACAAGGAGGGTATGCAATGGCTTAAGCTGGATATGCCCCTCTCTGCTGCACACATTTTCACTCACATAAACACACATCCGCACACCTGATTACATGCACACACCACTTACATATGTACTTCTTTCCTTTCTTGAATGTGCGCTACTTAGCACGAATGATGATTCCTTATATTTCTTCGTGTGTGTGTGTGTGTGTGTGTGTGTGTGTGTATATATATATATATATATATATATATATATATATATATAGAGAGAGAGAGAGAGAGAGAGAGAGAGAGAGAGAGAGAGAGAGAGACCCGATGGGGTCCCAACCAACCGTTGTATCTCATGACTCTAGAAAATGGTCCGAAACCCACTCTGAACAGACAGTGGAAGCGGCTGCGTATCTCATAGTACGCCGAGCAATTACGTGCAGTGCAGCTCTGTCTCTGGCTCTAAGTGACATATCCTGGCCCCTGATGGTACCCCTCGAAATTGGCCAGTCTCGATCTGGAGCTGATGTGAGGATGTGCGTATCTGCCCAATAGCTCTTCGTATCCCATGAGATGAGTGCGTATCCATGTATGCAGGCCTAGTCACAAAACCGTCCTCTGTGAGTTGGAGAAGATGCTCTCTGTAGATGGCCATCTTCGTGTCCAACTCCCGTGTCGCCTGTATCCATGTGCTCCTGGTATCTAGCTGAATCAGATCCTGGCGTTTAAGTCTGGTGATCTCTGTCCGTGTGAGAGATTGGGAGGGTGCATCAAGGGAGTGAAACGGAGGCAATCTATCCATGCTGAAGCCATGTGATTGAAACCACGCTGTCATCTGTCCATACCAACATGTTGTATCGCCTTGTAGCGCTAGTTGTTGATATGACTCCAGGGCAAGCCGAGCATATCTATCCCTTGGGAGATTCCATAACTTGTGCATAAAGGATACTGATCTAGTCAATGCCTCAACCATCGGGGAAGGGGGGGGGGGGGGGGGGGGGGGGGGGGGGGGGGGGGGGCGGCTAGCTCGGCTTGGATAATCTTATGCGGCACTGAGGCCTTAGCCCGAATCATCCGAGCGATCATAGAGACCAAAGGCCTCTCCATATATCTCCATCCATCTGTGTTGCCAGATCTCCCATGATGGTCTACTGAGGGCCCCCATACCTGAACTCCGTAGAGCATAGCTGAAGTCACTAGAGTGTCAAAAAGCTAGAGCTTTGTTCACGGTTCCTGAAACTGAACCTGGGAACGCATCCTCTCCAATCCCCCCAAGGTTGCATATGCTCTCGTCAGTCTAGTCTTTGATGCTCTTCTTAGTGAAAACACTGGTCCACCGAAAACTACCCCAAGATAGGTATATGCATCTGTGTACTCCATAGTCTTCTGGCCATACGTAAATGTGGGTGCTGACCTCCTGACCCACTGTGGTGTGGTGTTGAACACCATAACCTTGGTTTTTCCAAGGTTGACAGACAATCCACTGTCACGAGCAAATGTATGCAAAGCATCTAAATGATGCTGCATCCCCTCTGGAGAGTCAGAAATCAACACAATATCATCAGCATATAGTAACAACGGAATCCATGTCTGTGCTAGCTGAGCCCCTTTGTCTCCCTAACGCTCTACATAGTCTGAAAACTCATCCACATATATCCCAAAGAGAGTCGGAGAAGAGGGCATCCCTGCTTCACTCCAATAGTGGAGTGGACCATGTCAGACATTCCCTCAGTAGTCGTACTTGCCCCATCACTGTTCTGTATAAAGCCAGAATACCCCATATCAACTTTATAGGCACACCCGTGTCCTATATTCTGCATATAAGTCTGGCTCTCGGCACTGTGTCAAAAGCTTTGCGGAAATTCACAAAGCTACAATAGATCCTCTTGCCATGGTGTGTCAGAATCTGGTCAAGAGTAGAAAAACCTCTCCTAAATCCTGCTTGCCTTGGTGCTCGTATGCCCTCTCACTATGTCCATCTACTCAACTCGTGCTCAAGAACGGATGCGTACAGCCTTGTCACGTGACACATCCAACCCTATGTGTCCGTGGACAAGCTACAGCACGACAAGGGTTCAGTCAGTCCAGTCAGTCTAGATTAGAAGTGATTTAGCACTTTTGTGAGTCTATTCGTAGACCGTGCATGCCCAGTCACTTAGTGTAGATGCATATCCTCTGGTTGCACGCAGCATGATCATAAGCATTCCCATCAGAATCCTTCAGGGGAATGTTCAAGTGCATTTAGCCTATTTTCCCTATTTTTGACATTTTCACTTATTATTTTTAAGTGACTTTTGTTGGAAAGTAGGTAGGGGAAATTGGGTAAGTTTGTATATAAGTAAACCTAGACTAGCATTAATTGGCAGAAGAGGCTGCAGGAGCTCCGCGCTCAACATGCACCATCTGAGCAGAACCCTCCCCAGGAGACCTAGCGTTTTTGGAGCAGAGCCATCACCTAGCGTTTTCACCACGGATCAGCCATCGATTTTCTTTTGCAGATTCCGGCGACAGCAGAACCTCAGAGAAGCCTAGCGTTTTGCATTTTGCAGAGCAACTGGCGACAGCAGTAGAACTCCGTGTAGGCTGGCTGTGGGGGTATGCCTCTGATGCTACATCATGGAGCGTCTCTATCAATATTTGAGTGAGTTCATCTAGTGGCCGTCTCGGCTCCTGAGTGCTTAGCTGCTTGTATATCTCATCCATATACATAGAATCCGTCTCCCTCATGAAGGTATATCGAGTGTGTGTGGGGACCTCTCCTAATGGAGCTGTGCTGAACTGAAACGTAAGAGTGAGAGACAAGATAGCATGATCAACTGCTACTCCAACTGGCCTAGTGCCCACCATGAAATCCTGAAAGAATGGAATGAGACCTGGCTAGGCCATAACATAATCCACTGTACTAGCACCATGTCGATGTGGAAAGCATGTAAAACCTCCAACTGTCGAAAATCTTTGTAGGCCATTCAAAATGGCCAATCTATGTTCAGTACCCATATTTATCAAGTATCTGCCATACTCAGTGTACTCATCTTGTGATAGTCTGGATATGCCCATCTCTGTAACGTCCAGCTCCCTAAGCATCTCCTCGGAAGTATCATAAATTATTGTCTGGTGATGGGCAATCCTAGCATTGAAGTCCCCTAGTATGATAATGTCACCATCCTTGGAAAACTCACATGTGTCATTATCCAAAATAGCAAAGGGGGATTGTCCTCTAGGTGATGCATATACTGACTTATTAGGAGGAAAGTAACAAATAGCAATGTAGAGGTATGTGCCTGTCTCTGCCCTTAGCCTCACCCACATGTACCTAGCCTGTTCATCCTTGCACGCTATATATATCAATGGTTGCAACTCATCCTTGAATAAAGCTGCCACTCCCACCTGAGCCCCCGTCCTCGATGCTCCGATCTGGTCTCCTGTCTATAGGTTGTCTCCCATCTATATCCGCTCACCTATGGCATGGATTGCCCAGGGGCTTGATGCGTCTCAAAATAGAAAATGATGTTTCTCCTAGTGAAACTATTCTCAAAGGCACCTACATCAAGACGGAGTGACCCATTACAACTCCAGGTTGCCATCTTTAGTGTGGTCCCATAGGTCTCGCACTGTCATGCGGAGCGTTGCTCCAATATCACCACCCTTCCATCCCTGTAAAAAGAAATCTTCCCTTTCTCCCTTGCCGCTCTAATTTTTGGCATTACTTCTTGCATATGAGCAATCTGTGAGAGGGTAAGGTCATCTCCAAGAAAGATTCCTATCTTCTTTAGAGTTGGCCTCTTCTTCAAGAAGTCCTTCGCTTCCATGGAGGGGAAAGGACGAGTGCCCTTTCCTTCGAGGTTTCCCCGTTGCTCCCACTTTTCTTATTGCCCACTCTCCAAGTCCTCATATGCGTCTGCCCCTTAACCCCCACCAGAGTCATGAGTTCTTTCACCTCTTCATCCACATTATCTTGGTCTCTGAGGGCACATATCCTTAGGTGTAAGGCTCGCATACGTCTCCTTTGCTCCTCTTCTAGTGTCAAGTTAATGATGGTTAGTGTGGGTGTGGGGGTTATTTCCTTGCCCTTTCCTTTCTTGATAATCTCGATCCATTTCTCGGCCTCTTCTGCTTTTTGTTGGGTCTTTGTGATGACATCTACCCACGAGGTCGTCATTTCTTTTTGTTGCTCCTCACCTTCTTTGATGGCCCACACTTGTTCTTTAATCGTGTTAAGTTCTTCAATTACTGAGGGTTGAAGCTCTCTCTCTTCGAGGACATTTTGCGATCGCACCTTTGCAAGCTTTCTCTTGAGTAGTACGATTTCCTCATCTTGGGCCTTCACACGATCCTCAAGTGTATGTATCGTGCTTTCCTGTGCCGGCACGCGCTCGTTGAGTGCGTTAATAGTACCTAGGAGGTGGCGATTGATCTTGTTGATGGACTTGCTCATTTCTTTGCATTTTTGAATGGCATCCACCATAGGGTCATCCTTGCGATTATGTTTCCTCATGATTGAAGGCCGCAAAAGGAGAGGGAGAGAAATAGAATGAAGTGAAGAAGAAGATAAACTGGGGAAAGGGAAGAGGGGGGAAAAATCACCTGGGTGGATATCCAGTGCAAAAAACCCGCAGCCACATAATTGAAGAGAGAGAGGGAAAAATCATTTTTTTTTCTCTCTACGTGTGCAAGCTTTCTCTCTCTACACATTTTCTTTCCACTTTCTCTCTCTACTCTCTCTCTCTCTCTCTCTCTCTCTCTCTCTCTCTCTCTCTCTCTCTCTCTCTCTACGTTCTCATTCTCCGCTCTCTCTCTGCGTACGGGACATCAAGGGGGGCGGGGCTGCAGAGGGAGGGTGCGAGGGGGGGCGGGGCAGCAAAAAGGGGGGAGCGTTAGGGGGCAGGGCAGCAGGGGGAACGCGAGGGGTCGGGGCTGCAGAGGAGAGCGCGAGGGGGGGCCGGGGCAGCAGGGGGGGGGGGGGAAGCGCGAGGGGGCAGGGGCAGAAGGGGAGAGCAGGGGCTGCAGCAGGAAGGGAGAGCGCGGGGGGGGGGACGGGGCTGCAGAAGGGGGGGGGGGGGAGCGCGAGGGGGCAGGGCTGCAGAGGGAGGGCGCGAGGGGGGGTGGGGCTGCAGCAGGGGGAAGGGAGGGGGGGGGCGCGCGCGCGCGCGCGAGAGAGAGAGAGAGAGAGAGAGAGAGAGAGAGAGAGAGAGATGAGAGAGGAGAGAGAGAGAGAGAGAGAGAGAGAGAGAGAGAGAGAGAGAGAGAGAGATTAGTAAATTTGATGAAATTAAAATCGTGCTGTGTTGATTTTGGGTAGATAATCTGGTAGGAAAGGGCGGGCATTCAGAGGTTTATAAGGGGATCCTAGGTGAAGGTGAGCTTGTTGCTGTAAAGAGGCTGATACGAGGAGATACGGGTGACCAGAGAACAGTAGACTTTCTGACAGAGATTGGCATGATATGCCATGCCCTTCATCCGAACATCACTCCCTTGGTTGGCTATTGCATTGAAAAAGGACTATACCTTGTGTACCAATTTATGAGGCATGGAAACCTTGCTGCTTGGCTCTATGGTAAGCTGTGAAGCCTTGAGGGAACATGCACACGCACACGCACACACACACACACACGTACATGCACACTGCACACGCACGCACCATGTTTGTTTTTAGTAATTGCTTACCTCACTAGTTGGAAACCGTAGAGTGAGAAAAACCCACAAAGCTTGCATTTACGTACACAGGCACACATAAACATCCCCCCCTGGCCGCACGACACACACACACACACACACACACACACACAACACACACACACACACACCTGTCTGCTTGGCACACCTTACTGCTAAAACGTAAAGTCTTGTATCCAGGTGGAAGATCACCGACGTTAAAGTGGGCAATAAGATATAAAATAGCCCTTGGCATTGCAAAGGGCCTGAACTATCTCCACTCAGGATGCCAGCGTCGCATTATTCATCGAGATATTAAGGCTTCTAATATATTGTTAGGGTCAGATTTTGAGCCACAGGTCTGTATTTAAAAAATTTATGGTTGTCTGTTTTTGTCATACTCACCTCCCAAACAGAGTGTGATGAATTTGTGGCTTGTCAGATCTCTGATTTTGGGCTTGGAAAATGGCTTCCCAATCAATGCTCACACCATGTACTCAGTCCAGTTGAAGGCACTTTTGGGTATGTCAATGCAGGCAACCAATCTAAGTAGGAGCATTCTATTGGTCATGACTATGCAGCTTAGTAGGGAACATGTTTATTCTAAAGAAAATGGGGTATGTTACCAAGTTTATTGCTGGATATTCAAAAGCTTGATAATTGAATGGCATCAAACAGGTATCTTGCACCCGAGTACGTAATGAATGGGATTGTGGATGAGAAAACAGATGTATTTTCATATGGAGTGCTACTGCTTGAGCTTATTACTGGACGCAAGCCAATTGAAGGGTTGCAATCAAGCCTTGTTTTGTGGGTATGGCTTCAAATTTACATTAATTTTCAACTTCTCGTTTTTGATTCATGATTGAGTTTGCTTAGAAGAACATATGCTAGCTTGGATTGAGAGTTGAGTGGTTGAGGATGCGGTGTATGTTTTCTCAGAGTCTTTTCAGTTCTAAACAATTTACTAAGTATAGCAAGATCTTGTTGTACTTCACATATTTTGACTTTGAGAGCATACCATACTACATTCATCCTCTCACCGTGTCATATGCGTCGTATTCATGGACCTACCCTGATGCAATTTTAGAGAAGGAAAAGATGAGGCAAGAAAGATCAATATCAGAAGATACAAGGATCCTCCTCTGATGATGACTTCGAACTATGCAAGACACTTGACTATACCACCACACCCTTCGTGAGGGGATGGAAGGGGAAAATTCCACAAAAGAGGACACATACCTTCTCTTGAATGATCTTCTACATGCTGGAAGCGTCTTGAGTCCTTTTGACTCAGGGCATCAGGCCATACCGGTGTTTATATGTGGTTGATATGCCATGATGAGAAAATCTGACCCCAAGCCTTATCCCCTCCCATGTCGTTTGAAACTCTATCTAAACCATCTGCTTCCAATTCTATAGCTTAAAGAAGTACCAGATTATCAAATTCAAAGATCGCATGCTATCTGCTATGCATACGGGTGTTGAAGTCTCCACCAGGGATGCCTTTCCTAGTTAGGCATACTATACGTATCACTACAAGAACTGGGCAGGGTAACGGAGCTTTGTAGGCCCTCTTGCTCACCTATCTCCTCCTCCTCGACATCATCTCCTTGACCCAATGTTCCTGGCTGTCCTTTGCAGGTCTAGACATAGGTAATGTATGGCACTATGCCCGGCATGCATGGATACCCTTATGGATTCCATGTCACGTGTGCACATGGCTGTGGGTGCCATGTGGACATGCTTCATCGACCTCTAGAGCCAACCTTGTACACATCAATGTCCTAGAGCCTAGGGAATTTAGTATTGGCAATTTTGTGAGTGTTTGCAGGACTTGCATGCTTGGACAAGTCCATTAGATTAGGTTTTCTAGTTTTGGAACCCTTTTGCATAAACGTTCCCCCCCCCCCCCCCCCCCCCCCCCCCCCCCCCCCCCCCCACCCCCCCCCCCCCCCCCCCCCCCCCCCCCCCCCCCCCCCCCCCCCCCCCCACCCGAGAAAATATCCTTCTATTAGTTAATAAAACTGCCCATAGGGCTACAACCACCTCTACTAGAGAGGGCTACATCAACCATAAGGGGAGACTTCCAATGAAAAAACAGCATATGTACAATGAGGGCTAAATCAAGAGATGGGAGGAGGTGGACGGTAGTGCCATCTGAGCTCACCCGGGGCAGTCGAAGGAACTCCTCTCTACGCTCCCGCATGCGGTCGGAGCTGCCCTAAAGTCTCTTGAACTGTCCCCTGAGAGTATGGATCAACTCCAACCAAAAATCTCGAACAGTCTCCGCTGGTGGCACAAGGCGATCCTCGAAGATGCGGAAGTAGCGGGCCTGCCAAATGAACCAGAGTGTCAGGCCACATACGAGCTCCCAACACACCTCTCTTTCACTGCACCACTCTTGTGGAGTAAGCTCTGTAGCAGGCTGGAGTGTAGGTGGACCCCCTTGTATCACTATCATCTTGCTGGTGGAGGATAGCTCAACTGTAGTGTAGGGCCTGTGAGTGTGGACCAAGCAACTGCCCCCCAAGTGTACTGTCGTGCTGTGGAAAGAGTTGGTATCAGCCGAAGGACCCGAAGCCAAACCTGCTTTGCCATAGAGCAGTTTCACAAACAGTGACGCCGACTCTCCAAAGGATGGTCACAAGGTGCGCATGCTGCCAAAAGGCCACTATGTACTAGCCAACTCCCCACTGCTGTAGCTCTATGTACAACTAGCCATTGGAACAATGTGACTCGCCGCGGCTGTCTAGAGTCCCACAACCTCGCCCAAAAAGCTGACAAGAACTTAGCTGTGAGACCCTCCTCTTGCCAATGAGGTGCTCTCCGTGCTGCCAGTATGTGACGTCCTAGTCGAACAGTGTACTGAAAGAAAGGGACCCCTAGATGGTCGGCTGAGGAGAAAGGGTCCCTTCAAAACCACTCTCCAGGATCCCACTGCACTTGTGCTAGTGGACAACTCTCCCAAGCCCAAAGTCTCAAATGGCCTGTCTCAAGAGCTGCTAGGTCAGGATCGATGACAGGCATACAAGTCCTCCTGCAGATGCCCACTACTCGGATCCTTTGAAAACAACACTCTGCAACTTGTGGAGCCTCTACTGAGACTCTGTGTAGTCGACCCTCCCCTTGTATCTCGAAGAACATGGAGGGTACAATCTCTGAGCAAGCTCGAACCGCGTGAAGGCCCCCATCCATGTGGGAGCTGCTGCCTCTAGAGGTGCGAGCCACTCAGCGGGTACTGCCTCTGTGATGTCCTCCCCCTCATGCCCTGCAACTGGATGCTCTGTAACTCCTCTGGCAAACCTGAGAACTGAAGCCAGTCACCTAGAGTGCGTGATGGACCCTCTGCCATGGGACCCCAAGAAACATGAGGCCTACTACCAACCAAGTGGCCTCTTTGAGTGCTGACCATGGGGTTCCAAACAAGGGGCTGTCTCAAGTGCTCCTCCGTGCAGGTGGGCTGGTGCTACTCCAGGCCTCTTCGCAGCTGCTCCTAAGAGCGAACTAGGCTCACAGTCTCTTGCTCAGACCAACTTTGCGCATCTCTGTATAGATCCATCTGATGGAAGGTCTCCAAGGGCCTCCTGCTTGAGGCACTCGAGCTCGAAGCCGCTGAAGCAAAAAATCTTTCCAGGGCTTCTCCCTTGCCTGAGAACAAGGTAGAGTGATGACGTGCCATGCTACTTTGGCCCGGGCTATCTGAGTGATGCGCCGTGACCGAAGAAAATTCCTTGTCAGTCTCTCTACCTAGCTGATGTAGGAGCTCGAAAAGATCCAACAAGATGTAATGTACCACATAGTAGCCAACAACACTTGGTCGACCACTACAACTCTGTCTGCCAAAGAGAGTCGTGCCCGCCGTGCCGAACTTCAATGTAGCAACTTCCTCCTGATGGATAGGAGGGGAGCAATCTGTTGCTCAGGGGACAAGTCTAGGGTAACTTGACAGCCCAAGTAACGAACTGTAATCCCTATGGGAATCCATCTAAAACCCTCACCTGGCAGCCAATCAGGCGTAGGAGCACTGCAAACCCAGAAAGCCATTGTCTTCCTCTAGTTGATCAGTGCGCTTGATGCACAATAAAACGTCTCTAGAGCCTGCTCACACCTATGCAGGTTGGCCTCCTGGCCCTTCAAGTACAAAACTGACTCGTCTGCAAACTCAGCATCCAGTAGCTCATCGCCTCGAATAGGAAGCGCTAAGCCACGTAAACCAACTTGCTATGAAACCAAGAATCTGCTCATCGCCTCAGCATAGAACAAAAAGAGGAAGGGGCTAGAGGACAGCCCTGTCTGACCGAGTGTATGAGCATGAAACGGTCTCCTCTACCACATGCCAAAAAGCACCTGACTGTGTGCACGTCTGTAGAGAGTTGACAAACCTTTGATCCAAGCATCTGAGAAGCCCATCCTACGTAGAGTACCCTCCAAGAAGTCACAATCAACTCTGTCGTAGGCCTTTTCAAAATTGAGAAGAAGTATCACTAGATTATCACCTTGGAGGCGAGTGAGGGCCGACGCCTCCCAAAAAGTGAAGATGTTGTCAAGGATACTGCGCTCCTTGGCAAAACCTGTCTGGGTCCCATGTATAATGCTCTCTAGAAGTGGCTGAATCCTCAAGCTCAGAGCCTTGGCTAGAATTTTGTAGGCCGAGTTGAGGATGGTGATGGGTCGCCGTTGCAGAATCTCATCCAAAGGAGCCTCCCTCCTTGGGAATGAGGTAGACCAAGCCCTCACCATGATGTCAGGCATCTCTCCTGTGTGCAAGATGTACTGAAAAGCGCTGCAAAGGTATGTGCCCAGCAAGTCCCAGTACTCTTAAGAAAAAACTGGGAGTCAAACCATCCTCCCCGGGACAACTACCACGGGGAAGTGCTCTGAGGGCCACATGGAGCTCCTCTAGCTGGAGAGAGAGCTCAAGTCTCTGACGCATCTCTTCAATCACAAGACAAGGCATCTGTGGTCAAACCTGCTCTCTGCATGCATCCAGACGATTTGACTGAGACTCTGCTAACAACAAGTCACGGTAGAAGTCAGTAGCAACTGCACGCATATCCTTTGGCTCTGAAGCAACTGACCCGTCAGGTCTTCTCAACTGGCTGACACGGGTGTGCGCATCACAGGGCCCCACTACCTCAAAGAATGACCCAGTCACTCTGTCACCCACCTGGGTCCACTGAAATGCCTATTGATGGAAAGCAAACTCGTGACGCTTCTCCTCTATGTTGGCAAGCTCTTGGCGAGCCTGTTGTAGCTGCTCCCCCAACCAAGGACTGTCTGGGTGCTGCTCCTGCATCCTCTGCAAGGAAGCAGCGCCTCGACGGAGGCGCTGCTCCTCCTCCCTCGCTGCAGCCAGGCGGTCCGTAGACTCCGGGAGAAAGAAATGAATAAGCTGAGCAAGTCGAGAGGCCACTTTGTCAATAGGAGAGTCTTGCGTGTCCAAGCCCTCTGTTCAAAGAGCCACCACTCGCTCTCTAAGTTCTGAGTCCAACAAGATCCTCTCAGGGATGTGTAGCATCATGCTTCCCCTCCTCTGTCTATCCACTATTGCATGGTCCAAAAAAGATGTCCCAGCCAAGATGCAAACTGACCCACCCAAGTCACAGCTGTGGTCACTAGCGTAGAAGCAATCTATTCAAGATATATTCACTCCTCCCACTTTGCGGTCCGAGCGAGAGAAGGTCAAGCTGTTTGGGGGCCTCACAAAGCTAGAGTACTGCCAAACATCTGAAACCCTCAAAGTCATTCATAGCCTCTCCCAGGCTGCCAGCTCAGCTCCGTGCACAGTAGCATGGCTACCACCAATCCTGTCTGAGGGGTCCTCCAACATGTTGAAGTTACCTCCAATGCACCATTGCTCTGCATGCGGCAGAGACTCTACAATGTGAGACCAAAACTCTGCACGTGCACTTGCCACATTGGGTGCATAGATGTTAGGAAACCCAAGAGGCAATCTTGAACCTACATAGTAATCCACTGAGCCCTGTCAGGCACAATAATACCTCTGCCCACAATGGCCTGCTGCCAAGAGTTCACAATAGTCATACATACCCCTCCTTAGATACCACCAGGTCCAAATGTAGCCGACCAAAATGTCTCAAATCGCCCACGCAAAAGCTGGCCACATTGTCTAATGCGGCTCTCACAAAGATGATGCTCTTGCAGCATAAGAATATCAATCTCTCCACCCACAAGGCATCGCTGAAGCTTCTGACGCAATCAACCCTGTTGGCGCTGAAATTGGGGCCTACCTAATCTTTGCACATTCCATGAGACAATCGTCATGGGGAACGAGAGAGAATTGATGCTGTAGCAGCAACTAACTGCGCTATCTTTGTGGTTGGCTTGGATGGGGAGTATTATGCATCCGAGCGTCCCCGAGATAGGCGTGACTGCAAAGACTGTCTAGCCTAGGCCCAAGAAGAGTGTGCCGTGCGCAGGGCAACCTCCTCTATCTGAGTCCTCATGTATGTATACATAGCATGATGGGCTCTGCGTGTCAGCAAAGAAGTGTACCACAATGTGTCTACACCCTGCCGAGTCTGGAGGTGTTATTGAGAACTTGGCCAACGGCCACAAGGTCTGTACCAGGTCTGTAACCCCAGGTCTCCCGTGTGGTGAGAGAACTCGAGGGGCTGTGCCTGCAACCACTCCATCACCGAGTCCAGGGTCCACTCACCGTGACTCCTGCCACATAAGGGAAAAGAGAAGCCAACCGCCGAGTCCAAGGCATCTATCTCTCTAGCTGCAAGGAACAATACATGGACTCTGAAACAAGCTGCCTTAAAGTTTGGTGAAGGGTCGCCGAGAAACCGCGTGAAGTCGTAGGCAAAGAAATCCCACCTGTGACGAATGTCGAAGCACGTTAGTCCACGAGGAACTGCTGCAAAGGGAGATGTCTGCATCAAAAGGGGGGTGCACAAGAAGGGCCGTCCCTCTCTCACCAAGCAACGCCTGGAAAAAAGCGCTGACAAGAGATCTCCTAGCAGCGGAGGAAGGTCCTACCCCATGGGTCGGTTGCGGGGTAGGAACGAGAGGAGATGTGAAAGCAGGGGGACTAGTGGGAGATGGAGGAGGGGGGGGGGGGGGGGGGGGGGGGGGGGGGAGGGGGAGGAGGCGGAGGGGCGGAGGAAAACTCGGGGGGAGGAGGGGCTGTCGAGGTGAGGTTGAGGTGGAGGGTGGAGCTGGGACCTCGTCCTGCTGGAGAGGGTCGAAACGGTTCCCATGGGAACCCACTGTTGCTGGCTTGGAGCTTGGCGACCACCGGGCGGGCCACGCTGGCGTGGTGGCCCCTATCGACATCGACCAAGAACCTGCTGTCAGCCCTCCCCTGCCTGAACTCCAGGCTCGGAGGGTGAGTCTGCGTGAGTACCCTGTCACTCTGTTTGCTGCTGCTGGCCAGCCCTAGGAGGTTGAGGTTGGGGTTGGGGTTGGGGTTGGGGTTGAGGCCGAGGCTGAGGCCTCCTCCATGGATAGGCCTTCGCAAGAATGCCCATCTGACGACAAATGAAACACTTATTTGGGAGGCCCGAATACTCCACGCTCTGGCGGAGCCAACCACCACTCACCATAGGTAGTAGAATGACCTTCGGGAGGGTGTGGGTGTCTCGACCCAGAACACGTACTGTGGGAATGACAGTTGCCTTGGCAGCTACGGAGGCTACCGTGCGAGTGTCTCCAGAACAGTGCCAATCCGTGAGCCTATCCTGGATAGTAACGGAAGGTACTACCTCCTCAGGCTGGGGAAGCAGACTGAGATGGGATGTCACATGACACATCCAACCTATGTGTCCATGGACAAGCTACTTCATAACAAGGGTTCCGTCAGTTTAGTCAGTCTAGATTAGCAAGTGATCTGGCACTTTTGTGAGTCTGTTCGCAGACCGTGCATGACCAGTCACTTAGATTAGATGCATATCCTCTGGTTGCACACAGCATGATCATAATCATTCCCATCAGAATCCGTCAGAATTCTTCAAGTAAATTTTCCAGTGCATTTAACCTATTTTCCCTATTTTTGACATTTTTCACTTATTATTTCTAAGTGACTTTTGTTGGAAAGTAGGTAGGGCAATTTTGCTAAGTTGTATATAAGAAAACCTAGCGCTAGCACTTTCTGGCAGAAGAGGCAGCAGGAACTCAGTTCAACAGGCACCTTCTCAGCAGGACCCCTAGCAGGCTAGCGTTTTCTCTCAACAGAAGGCCTAGCGTTTCTGCACCAAATTAGCCTAGGCGTTTTTGCATTGCAGAGCAGCCTCGGCGACCCCGAGACAGCAGATTCCCTAGCGCTGGCAGTTGCACCAGCATACCATAGCAGATTTCACAAGACAACAAAATTCAGCCCTAGCGTTTTTGGTTTGCAGCACAACCTCAGCGTTTTTGCAGATCATCGCGACAGAATCAGCCATAGGACCAGCGTTTTCAGTTTTCAGCCTTTAGCATTCGCAGAAGAACCCCCGAACCTTGCAGATCTCACCTTCCCGAAGCAGATCCTCGTTGCATGGTCAGATCCATCGAAGTTTGCAGTTTCAGCCCAGAAAATGCAGATTTCAGCATCTGCTTTTTCAGCATGCCGTCGTCGCATCGTCGTCACCGACATAGAGTCAGAATTCAGCAGAGAAAGATTTGCAGATTTCAGCCCTTAGCGATTTCAGTCTTCAGCCCGTCTCGTCGTCGTCCTCATCGTCGTCGACATCGTCAGCAAGTCCAAGCATTGTAGAGATTTGTGCAATCATAAGTAGACCGCTCTCGCCATAGAGAGTGGGGCCTTCGGAGGAGGGTTTTACAACGTCTCTGGTGTCGTATTCTCTTCTCTCTCTATCTCTCAGTCTCATACACTTTCTCGCACTGTGTCCATTCACTTTGTGTGTCCATTGCACTCTCTCTAGGAACGGAAGGCTCTCCCTCCCATAAGAACAAAAGGAACCTTGAGCACAGTTCGGAGCACTCATCTAGAGCAAAGTTCAAACATTCATTCCGCTGCACCTTCCATGGGAAAGTCTGCCTCCCGCACATCGGTAGTTGGGTCGAAACCATGGCGCCACCGTCGAAAGTGAGCTCGAATTGCTCGGATGGCCAGGGGGCTCATCGCAATTACCTTGGACGCCATCTCGGAGTCTCAAACTTTATCTGGTATTAGCCACACCCGAGAAGCTGAACGTCGAGTATCTTGCCCACTTCTGCTAAAAGGTGGGCTTGGAGAAGATCATTCACCTCTCCTCTGCTGGGGCAAGTGCCGATCATCTAGTAGATGATGGAGGTTGCCTGGAGGTGCTCCACCTCTGCTACGAGGCTCGTTCACTCCGTCGGCGAAAGAGCAAGTCGGATGGTGGGCTCTGCAGGGTCGGGCGAGAGAGTCCCTTTGGGTTGGAGTAGATCTGGACGTGTCACGCGACCTCTTGATAGGTTTGTTCCATCTATGAACTATGTCATGTTGACTGATTGCAATGAGCCTTCATGTTACAAGGAAGCAGTGCAAATGAAGGACTCCGGGAATTGGAAATTGGCCATGCAATCAGAGATGACATCTCTGCATAAAAACCAGACATGGAAGCTAGTTAAATTACCACGGGGCAAGAAGGCTCTACCTTGTAAATGGGTTTACAGGTATAAGATCACCGCTCATGATAGTTAGCCAAAGTACAAAGCAAGGCTTGTTGCCAAGGGCTTTAAGCAAGAACAAGGCATTGACTTTGAGGAAGTCTTCTCTCTGGTGGTCAAGATGACTACATTGAGATGCTTTCTTGCATTGGTTGCCATATTAGATTTGGTGTTGCACCAAATGGATGTCAAGACAGCGTTCTTGCATGGTGATTTAGATGTGGAAATTTACATGCAGCAGCCAGAAGGGTTTGTTGAGAAAGGCAAGGAAGATTGGGTATGCCAGTTGTTAAAGAGTCTTTATGGCTTAAAACAATCACCGAGGGCATGGTACCATAAATTCCACAAGTTTATGCTTTCTCAAGGCTACAAACGTAGTGAGTTCGATCACTGTCTATATACAAAGAAGGCTAAGGATGGTAGTTGGCTGATCCTTATTTTGTATGTGGATGACATGTTGATTGCTGGCAAGCACTTGGAAGAAATTTCAGCTTTGAAGTCAAAGATGGCAAAATCGTTTGACATGAAAGACATGGGTGAGGCAAGTCATATACTTGGTATGCGCATTGAGAGAGACAGATCAAAGAAGTTGATTTGGTTATCTCAAATAGAGTATATTGACAAGGTTTTGCAACGTTTCAATATGGAGAAGGGAAAGGCACTGAGTGTTCCATTGCCACCATATGTGAAACTTAGCAAACAAGATTGTCCTGTGTCTGAGGAAGAACACGTTGAAATGGATAAGATTCCATATGCGTCTGCAGTGGGTAGTTTGATGTATGCAATGATTGCTACTCGCCCAGACATTGCATTTGTAGTGGGAGTAGTAAGTCGATACATGTCAAACCCAGGCAAGAAACATTGGGAGGCAGTGAAAGGAATATTGAGATACCTGAAAGCTACCAAGAGTATGCGTATATGCTATGGGAGTCAGGAGCTAAGTGTAAAGGGTTTTACAGACTCAGATTATGCAGGTGACTTAGACAACCGAAGGTCTACGTCAGGGTATGTCTTTACATTGGCTGGTGGAGCAGTATCATGGCGTTCTAGATTACAAGATTGTGTTACTTAGTCTACTACAGAGGCTGAATATGTTGCAGCATCAGAGGCATGCAAAGAATCAATTTGGCTTAATCGACTAGTAACAGATTTGGGAATCAAAGAAGAGATGCCTGTGTTATATTGTGATAGTCAAAGTGCTATACAATTGGCTCGCAATCCAGTTTATCACTCAAAGACAAAGCATGTGGATGTGAAGTATCATTTCATCAGGGAAATGCTCGAGGATAAGAAACTTCAGCTTGTCAAAGTTCACACCACAGAAAATCCTGCTGATCTACTTACAAAAGGACTTCCCTCATAGAGCTTTGCGCATTTTCGCAAGCAGTTAGGTGTAGGGTAGTACATCACTTCTCTACATCTCTTGTGTATTAGCTTGTATAATAGCTTCTCTCACACTTAAAGTACCACATTGGACTTTAAGTGGGAGGTTGTTGGGGTATAAAGCCCAATGTGGTCGCCCAGGTAAGTGGGCGGGCCTCCAGGTATGTACACATATTCTTTTGTTAAAACCTAATAAGAACTCACTATGCTCTACACATTACAGTAGAGCGAGTTCACCATATCGTCGTGCCCTTCTTCTCGCACTCTCTCTCGCGTCACACTTCCGCTCGTACTCCTTCAGTTGCGAGTGCAACGCTGAAAACGGAGCTGAAGATGTAGTGGATGATGTGCAGTAGAGGAGGCAAGGGCTGTTGGCACATGAGATGAGGGAGACCGATAGCTGCGAGGGTGCCACTGAGCTGCAGCTAGAGGGCACTTGGGATAAGGCAATGCTACAAGAAGGGATCCATCTTTCAAGCTCAAAAATGCCAGAGGTTGGGGAAGGCGATCCCTTTAGAAAATGCTAGCAGAGGCTTTTTGATGGGGGCACTAGGTTATTGGTGAGAAGCTGATGGGAGATTGGAGTTTCTTGCTGAGTGGACTTAGGTGCTTTGCCGGCATATTGATCGGCACTTGAATCTTTTTTCCCTCTATTAATCCAATAGGTATGGCTCTCCTTAGCTCACGTAGCTGAGATATGTACTTACCTTTGGCTGTAACCATGTTGGTAACTAGTAGATACAATATCGTCTATTTTTGGCACTTAACCTTAGGTGTATGTAGAGGAGGTTTGCTCGCGGTTGCAGACAAGTTCATCACTTGATTCACCCTTTCCGCTGCACCTTTGACAATCTGGTGTTGGTCTTCTCTCTCTCTCTCTCTCTCTCTCTCTCTCTCTCTCTCTGTTCTCACTCACAGAACCTTCACTCACAGTATCATTCTCTCTTCTTGCACATCTCTCTCGTGAAGTAAAAGGAACCTTGAGTATGCATTGAGAACTCATCCTGAGTTATCACCATTAATCACTTCTGCTGCACTTTACATTGAGGTGCTTACAGGCGCTTGTTGGAGAGGACCTTCAAGAGCTTGTTGACCAAAAAACCATGTGGTTTATGTGGCAACCTAGAAATAGCAAGTAGATGAGATGGCGATCCAAAAATAGCAGGTGGTGGACTCGGTGAACAAAAAATAGTAGGTGACTTGAGATTGCGATCCAAAAATAGCAAGCGGTTGATTTCACAATTCAAAAATAGCAGTAGGTGGCCACACTAGCACATCATGCATGTCAGGTGGACACACTGGTAGCACATGCATGATAAAGTGGATACACGGGCAATTCATGTATGTAAAGTGGACACAAAGGCAGTGCATGTAAAGGAGACACTAAAGTTGAGAAAGAGGTCAAGTTTGAAGCTTAAGAAGAAGACACCAATGGTGATGATGAAAATCATGACAATGATGATGAGACACAGTCTGAGGTAAACTAAGGTATGAAGAGGATTGCAGAAGTGTGCAACTAAACAATTTAACAAAGCGGCCACTAATAGTTGCTAAGATCAAAGAATGACATTTATGTAGAAGGATGAAGAAGACAAGATAAAGGATATTTTTATTCTTAGGGCTCAATGAGTACATGGATGATAGGCAAGCTATAGCCTATGGAAGTCAACTCATAACAAACAAAGATGATTTCTGCAGATTGGAAAGCAAAGAATGCAAAGGATTGATTTGGTCTTGTATGCAAGAAGCCTTGTCAAGCAGGCATTCCATCGGTGACATGCAAAGTGGTTACCATCAGTTGGTTATTGTACACTCGTAGATGCCAGTGGGTCAAAGGTGCAAACCAAGGGTAGATGGATCTAGAGCCAGTTAATGGTTGATACAAGTCATATTTCTAGAGCAAATCATGGCTGTTTTGGACCAAGAAAGGTGGAGATACAAGAACTCTTTTGGGTTAGTTTCTTTAGACAAAGGAGTTTTTGTTGGTGAAAGGAACAGACGAAGGATCTTGAAGTTCAATGTGAAATGTTGAGCAGGTATTTGCATTAATGTATGCTTCATGTGTGCATGTGATAAGTGTAGACTCTTCAAAAATTAGTCATGACAGATTTGTTTGCTTGATTGAGTGTGAGAGATGAATGTTATATCATTGCATCTGTGACTATCTAGTGCATTTGATATATCCCATTGAGTCTAATGAGCCAAACTTGGATGTGATGACTAGTTAGTGGAACTAGTGCATCAAGAACATTCTGTCGGGTTTGATGTTAGACTTGGATTGTGATGATTAATTAGTTGATATCTATTCTATCCGCAGCATCTGGATGAGGCTAACAAGAAAGGTGGACCGGATGTGATGGGTAGTTATGTGGTTGCATGCTGGTTGCATGCATGATTGCATGTGGTTTGAATGCCAAATGTGTGCTATCTTATTGAGCGGGGTTTACGACAGAACTCTAGACAAGATAATTGTAAGTATCTGTGCATGATGCAGATTTTAGCTTATTTGTTGCAATGCGTATTTTATGGTGTGTGCCATAATGTGTACTACTTGGATGACATGTCAATGTGCATAAATGCTTGATAGCAATGTCTACTCAACCCTTCGTTGTTTCTAGGGGTGTAATCGAGGGCGATTACTCTTCTTTTAAGGGGAGGAAATGTCACAAATTGCTAAGTAAGTAAACTTAATTCGAGGAGCTTGGAGCTCGAGCAACTTGAGGTGCTCATAGGGCTCTTGTTAGAGAGGAGCTTGCTGACCAAGAATAGCATGTGGTTGAGATGGCAATCCAAAAATAGTAGATGGTGGACTCGGTGGTGCAAAAATAGCGGGTGGCTGAGATGGCGATCCAGAAATAGCTGGTGGTTGATTGGGCGATCCAAAAATAGCAAGTGATTGAAGTGGCGATCCAAAAATAGCAGTAGGTGGCCACACTAGCACCTCATGCACAATATCTCGGGCTTAGTTTCTTGTACCTTCCTAATGATAAGTTGCTCTTCTTCGGTTGGACTCGTAGAAAATTTTTTTCTCCTTCCTTGAAGGTCTGTTTTGATTGATTCTTATCTGCATAATGCTTTTGTCTATCCTGAGCGGCTTGGATATCTTGGCGAATGGCTTTAGTCTGAGCTTCCATGTCTTTTAGCATCTTCTTAGAGGCTTCTACCCTGATGGTTAGGTCTGAAAATTTAAGCGGTGCTAAACAGTCTTGTCCATACAAAGCTTTGAAGGGTGACATTCCGATGCTTTTGTGTTCGGAAGAATTGTAAGCATATTCTACCAAAGGAAGATATTGTAACCACTTCTTTGGCTCTTGCGAACAATAGGCCTTGAGAATGTCCTCAATGACTTGATTTACTCTTTCAGTCTGCCCATTTGTCTGCGGATGATATGCTGTGCTGAAGGCTAATTGTGACCCAATAGATTGGAACAGAGAAGTCCAAAACTTTGATGTAAACTTGGCATCTCTATCACTGATGATACGCTTGGGTAAACCATGTAACCTAAAAATTTCCTTGATGAATACTCGGCTAATATCCGAGGCAGTAAAGGTCGTCTTTACAGGTATTAGATGAGCCACTTTTGTGAGCATATCAACAACCACAAATACAGAGTCATAACCTCCTGTAGAAGGTAATCCCCACCCCGTCATCTCAAACGACGGTTCTGATGGTAAACCTGTAACAAAGTCCATACTGATGCATTCCCATTTCATCTGAGGTATGTCAAGAGGTTGAAGTTGCCCTGGTAACTTGATTCTTTCGGCTTTTATCTGTTCACAAGAAAGACATTGCCTCACATAGCGAAGTATGTCTCCTTTCATTCCGGACCAAAAATAACTCCTCCTGATAGCATGAAGAGTCTTAGCATAACCTAGATGTCCTGATGTAGGGCTATCGTGGACACATTGGTAGCACATGCATGGAAAATTGACACATGGGCAGTCCATGCATGGAACGTGGACACACGGGTAGCCTTGCATGGAAAGTAGACACATAGGAAAGTGGACACATAGAGGCGTGCAAGCAAGGAAAGAGGACACATAGGCAGTGCATGCATGGAAACTAGACTTCCGAGCATAGCAGGAGCAGACAAGTGGCACAAATATCTCAGCTTTGCACACTCATATATATGGGATTGAAAAGCCAGTTGTATGTGTCTTCTCATCAATTTTGGGTGCTATCTTTCTGTGAGAACACCATGTAGTATTGCTAAATTTTAATATAATAAAGAAATACTCTCAGGGGTGTCTATTCAGGGGCCAGTGCTATGTAGGAGAGGAACTTCGCTTCACCAGCTCTCCATTTCTCCTTCTTTCTCACTCTACCTCGTAATCTTCATCTCCTTTACATTCTTTATGAGTTGAATTCTCTTTTCACTCTCATAAGTAATTGTATGAGCTGTGAGCTACGCGTAGGTCACGTACATTCATTTGTGAGATGAATACACTGCCTCTCTCTTTTATGTGTTGAAAATTATAGGTTTGCTATCTGCCACTGCTTGGGCAGTAGCCCAATTGGTCACACACCCCTTTTTTTTTTGTAAATCTTGTTGATGGAATGTACGAGTGGGAAACCTCAAAGCAAGGAAAACCCACGAAAAATAAGAGGTACAAAAAGGGCACATGCTTCCTAGCTAGACACACGCTTCCTGGCTATCCACTTGATCTCGGAATAAACTCTTTTTTCCCAATATCTCGGTTGCCAATGAACAAAGGATGGCGTTGCAATATACGCACACAAATGTGATACCATGAGTGTCCAGGGTTGTTGGTGCTCCACGAAGACTGGCAATAGCATAGCTTTCCGAGTCAGAACATGACTTTGCAAATCCAAAATATTCAGCCCTCCAAGGCGCTTGGGAGAACACAACTTGTCCATAGATAAAAGAGGAAGACCCTTTCTGTGAGACGAGGTGCGCTAGAAATGCTCCAAAATACTAGACATAGAGGACTGCAAGCGCAATTGAGACTAAGATAATAGAGGTAAATAAAGCTGCACATAAGCCATGGGAATGCACTTGACAATCCTGAGACGCACATGTAGTGGCCAAGTGGACAATTTCCAATAATTAACTTGGGATCCAGACGCTGGAGTACCTAGTCCAATTTCTGCGTAGTTGATACATCCCAAGCCAGCGGATAACCCAAATGGCGAACTATGATGTGTAGAGGAACAATCTCCCCTGGGCACAATAGCTTTATGCCAATGCTTGCCGCCAATCCAAACAAGTGAAGAGTGTGCATAATTTGCTTCACATCATCATAGTGATTCTCGCAATTGTGACAAATAATCTTGGACAACACATCGAACGCGCATAACAAAGCGAAACCAGGTTGTGTCCATATCAAGATGCATTTGAGGAGTCAAAGGAGGGATGATATCCCTATCATAGAGAGGAAAAGGTTATGCTTAAGATAAAGCATTATTGACATGCAAAAGACGCTTCCTGGTAAGGGAGCCATCAACAGAAACAATCCAAAGTGCAATTTCAAACAAATGAGAGCATGATCTAAGAGGCAGAGGGTATAATCAATCCTCATGTCACATACAAAGTCAGCATATTGCTGCATATTGAAAAGATAACATCGATCTAGTCGAGCACGATACATAGATCGAGCATTATGTTGAAATGTGAATCCGGGGTCTTCGCATTTAGAAGAGACCATAAATCCAAACCATGACAAGTCAGCATAAAATGATCCATGATTGGCGCTCCACATGAAGCATGTGAGAGTGCCCAGTAGTATTGTCTGGGATATTCGGAGCATTATGAAAATCCCCACAGAGAAATTTATTGGGACGCCAAGAATACGAGGAGACGACACTCCACAACCGTGCTCGATCAATGCATATAATCCCCCGAATTCAAATACTTCCCCATTAACAATACATTGGACAACCATCCATCTCCCATCCGGGTCATTGAAGACAAGAGTCGGAAAGAGCTAATGCCGAACAAGCATAAGCACCCCAGAAAAACCAGCCGATCGTGCATAAGCTATCCAAAAACCCGCAAAATAGGAAGTTTGTCTGACAAAATTGTGCTGGTTATGCTCTTGAAGAACAACTATGTCCGCTTTACATGTATGTACATAGTGCTAGGTAAGTCTCCACTTGTCGTGGTTGCATAACCCGTGCACATTATATGAGATGCAATTCAAAGACTTATGCATTTTGTACAATATATACAGTGGGCGAGGAAACAAGAAAAAGAGACTCAAGCACTCCTGCCCATTGAAACATCCTCATCTGCAGTGGGCACATGAGGTGACACAACATAACATGGACTAGGAGTGCTCAAGACAGGGGCGCCATGTGATAAAGAGGCTTCCCGTGTAACCACTTCTTTGTAGGAACAAACAAGTTTATCCCAGGCCTCAGCCAAAGAAGTGTT
Organism: Adiantum capillus-veneris; assembly: GCF_014529385.1. Classification (NCBI taxonomy): domain Eukaryota; kingdom Viridiplantae; phylum Streptophyta; class Polypodiopsida; order Polypodiales; family Pteridaceae; genus Adiantum; species Adiantum capillus-veneris. The sequence goes on from NC_140934.1 coordinate 156,316,031, forward strand.
TCATTACAAGGGAGTTTTTTTCTAAGGGACATTCTTCAATGGGGGCACATAGTTACGAGAAGATGCCAAAGTGCGGGCTTTAACGGTTTTCTTCAGCACCAGCCAAGCCTGAGAAGCTGCAACCTGTTCTTTGCCTTTATCATTAGCATGCGGAGAAGCAAGAATCGACTGCACTTGTGTTTGCTTTTTTGCCTTTAGTCGTCCTAGCTATGGTGGTGGAAACTGACAGACCTTTGATCATTGGCTCATCAGAAGATTTCGGAGGTTGTGAAGACGGAGCGAGAGGGACAGCTGAAGGAGGCGGCTGCAGATTCGGTTCAAAACATTCGGACTGCATATGACCAGATTTTCCACAACGGAAGTAAAAATTTCTAAACATACCCCATTTGAGCTTGAACTTTGAACGGGCGCTTTCCAACCACTGTATCCCCCGAATCAAGTGAAATGCCTGCTGGTGCAGGGATGTCAGTGTCCCACAAAATATAAAACCGATTTGTGTTGGTGTCCGACTTAGGAGGGCAAATGACTTTTCCCAACTAAGCAGCCAACAAGGGAAGAAAATGACGCCAAGTACGAGGAAAATCCACCACCTCGACCCAGACAGGGTACTTCTGACGAATGAGACTCTGGTAATCCTTGGTGAGAGTCCAGGACAATACATGAGTCATCTGCGTATTGAAGAAAAGAGGAGACATTTCGACGAAAGCATTAGTAATACTTCATAAAAGCCTCGTGCGCCAAAGTAAACTCCTCGGACTGCTTGCCATTTGAGCAAGAAATCAACCCATTGGCCTACATCGTGGGTAGTAGGCATTTTCCCGGGGAAGAAGAGAATTGCTTTGTTAAGGGCATATTGAGCAACACGATCCATAATCTGTCACAAACTGTTGATGTGGTAGATTGTACGGAATCCCAGGTTTCACGTAGACTGTTGACGTGGGAGAGTGTACGGATTTCCGTGATTTGCGTTGATTGGTGCTGACGTGGCACTCTACGGATTTTCTAATTTGCACTGGCAGCTTTTGGACAAGGTGCTTTTGCACCATATGCTTTTGAGTTTAAGGCTTTTCATGTATACTGCTTTTGGACCTAGGGCTTTTAAATATGAGGCCATGGGCTCATTCTATGGCATGCTTTTGGACGAAGGTGCAGAGCGTGGAGTACCGGCTTGTACTGTGTTGATGCAATATAAAGAAATACCGAAAGGGGCGCCAAGGTTTGGGGCCAATATTCTTTGGGGTGAAATTCCGCCACTCCGTGTGGCGTGTCATCTCTCTCTCTCTCTCTCTCTCTCTCTCTCTCTCTCTCTCTCAATTCAGTTGTTATTGAAGTGCTAAAAGTCTGTTCAGTCTGTTCTTTTCTATTGGCACGTGGTGCCTGTCTTGCGACAATGGTTTTAGAGCATCAAGCGTGTGCTTTTCTGAAAGCATACGAGTCCTACAAAAGAGCAGAGAGAGCAGACCGGAGACTACTGGAATTTTATTTGAAGTATCTTCGGGTCCTGACCCCGGGCTTATTAGCCACTCCCACCCTTACTTCATCGCGCATCGGGTGAGCTCCCGTCCTCACCGCTTTGTCTTACAAGGCATAAGCCTTAAAGAACCCAAGATATGGCGTTCATGGATTCAACATAATATTTGCAGTTTCTTCTCGACGAGCTTCGTGACATTCTTTCGCGGCATCCTCAACAGAATCTTACGATGTTGCAAAGTTTTCAACAATTTTTGAATTACATGTTACCCTATGATGCCTCAAGGGATACGTCCTCCTCCGGCACCAGAAAGTACGAGGGCTTCCAACAGGCAACCTTCCTAGCCGTCTATTCCGATCAGAAGAGTCTTCAAGAATATGGTGCAGCCATCCCCAACCTTGATTTAGTGCACCTTCCTTTGCCACCGCCATTGCCCCCGCCTCCCCCACCACCGCCACCACCAGGCTACAATGGTTGGAGCCCATATGGATACCCTTATTATCCGTACCCGAGATATGTGCCTAACCAACCCAAAGATTTCAAGGATGGTGGCACGACAGTCAATCTTTTTTTACTTTTTCTCGGGTGAAAGATCGGAAGAAAGCATTGCAGTTCCTACAGCAATTCGACAACATTTATGCTTTGGGGAACTATACATAAGAATCCAAGATTTCTCAAGCAGTGGGATTTCTTAAAGCTAATGCTATGCAATGGTGGAGTTCAATCGCGACACAATTGCATGCTCCAAGGACCTGGCAAGCTTTCAAGACAGTTTTTGCACGTAGTTACATGACTTCTATGTTTGAAGTCCGGATTTTGGCAGAGTGGGGCAACTTGAAAATGCTTGGCATCGAAACCATGGACGATCATAACCAAAGGTTTCTTGACGTGTACCTTCCGGTGTCCTTCTTTAGGATCGTTCCCTTGGAGGCCCAATGTGAGCAATACACCATTGGACTATCATCACCATTGCAGGAATATTGTCTCTCCAAGCAAGTCTCCACCATGCAAGAGCTTATGGACCATGCCGCGGTCGACTACAAACTGATGGAGGGAAAGCTAGAGTTTGCCACAAAAGAACCTCCGGCCATTAACCACAACTCTCGGCAACAACGAACAAATTCTCGAGAGTCTCGCGAAAATCAACCGCAAAGGCCTCGTTTGACGCCTCAACAACGATACACCTTACTACAAGAAGGCAGATGCTTTGGATGCTTTCAAAGAGGGCATAACCATTCTAGTTGTCCCCATTGCACTGATAGACCAGCGAAGCTGACGCCCGCACCAACGATCGACAAAACCCCAGCGCTACCTCCAGCTAAGAGAGCTAGACCTACTATTGGACTAGTCCCTGATATCTATGGCATACGTCTTGAGAGTACAAATGAATTTTGCCGAGCATGACAAAGTCAATGGCTTCAAAGCTCTTATTTTCTTTGACCCCGGAGCTACACAGAACTTCATCCATCGAGAATTCTTGAAGCAAATGCACTTTGATTATGATGTAGAGGGTGGAGAAATTGAAGCTGAGCTAGCCACGGGGCAAACTTAGAAAGTGGTACCGCTCATTGGTGCTCTTCCAGTGACTATCCAAGATTATCATGGAAAAGCTGATTTCCACATCATGAAGTTGGGCAATTGCGACGTTCTCTTGGCCATGCCGTGGCACGACAAGAATGATGCGACTCTCCAGGTTCGGAATCGAACGATGTAGAAGGACAAGCTAGTCGTCCTCAAACTTTGGTTGTCCGTATAGTTGAATATTGTTTGAGAAAGTATTGTTTGAAAATTTGTTTGAAGTTTGTTTGAAATGGATGGTATCTGTTTTGAACTTGTACCTCGGAACGACGCAGACGGGATGTTTAGGGAGCGTATGGTTGTATGCTTGAAAAAAAAAAAAATTGTTGTTGTTACTAGATGCCTGGACCTAGATGGTTATGCGGGAGGAGTATTAAGAAGTCTGAGTAGTGGTTACTCTCAGCACCTCCAAAGGTAGCAGGCTGCGGTTTGGGGGGCGCTTGGTTGTAAAAGGCATCTATATCTCCCGGCCCGGACCTTTTTAGGTTATGTGAGAAGAGTGATGAGCGAGTCGTTGAATATCTCCTGGCCCGGACCTTTTTAGGTTATGTGAGAGGAGTGATGAGGGAGTCGTTGAATATCTCCCGGCCCGGACCTTGCTAGGTCATTCGGGAGGAGTGTTCATCGGCGACTTTATGTTTATATGTTTTGTAATATGCATATGTGAGCATTTGTGTTGTAGTGTGATGCACCAACCACTGAATATTCCTAATTGGATGAAATTGCTTGGGTATGTAATTTTAGTGCATCAAGACACCCGTGGAAGATCAGTGCGGTCTGGGTGTGATGGCTAATTTTACTACGCCGGAATATCAAGAGTTCCTATCTGGACGAAAGGAGAAGCCAACTCCTTGATCAAAAGAGGCGAAAGGAGAAGCCAACTTTTTAACAAAAAAAAGAGCAAACTGATTGTCCCTTAGAATGTCCCTTGGAAATTTTTGAGCTAACTTGAGTTGTTTTGCATATATGCTGTAATCATGGACGATTACTCTCTTTCAAGAAGGGGGGATGTCACAAACTGCTGATGTGGCAGACTGTACGGAATCCCGCGTTTCACGTTGACTGCTGACGTGACAGAGTGTACGGATTTCCATGATTTGCGTTGGCTGGTATTGACGTGGCACTATACGGATTTCCGTAATTTGTGCTGACTCGTGCTGACGTGGCACTGTACGGATTCCGTAATTTGCGCTTGCAACTTTTGAACAAGATGCTTTTGCACCATATGCTTTTGAGTTGAAGGCTTTTCATGTAAACTGCTTTTGGGCGTAGGGCCTTTAAGTATGAGGCCATGGGCTCATTCTCTGGCACGCTTTTGGATGAAGGTGCAGAGCGTGGAGTACCGGCTTGTACTGTGTTGATGCAATGTAAAGAAATACCGAAAGGGGCGCCAAGGTTTCGGGCCAATACTTTCTGGGGTAGAATTCCGCCACTCCGTGTCGCATGTCGTCTCTCTCTCTCTCTCTCTCTCTCTCTCTCTCTCTCTCTCTCTCTCTCTCTCTCTCTCTCAGTTCAATTGTTATTGAAGTGCTACAAGTCTGTTCAGTTTGTTCTTTTCTATTGGCACGTGGTGCCTGTCTTGTGACATAAGCTCCTGTATAGGAATGCGCACTTCCATGGCAGGAGCAGGACCTTCCCAGGCTCGCCGTGCATCTTCCAAGTTCTCATGCAAACATTCCTTGATTAGGGTTAAAGTATCCATAGCTGACCTTCCATGGCTGTCTGGCACTTGTATATACACTGTTCGGTGGATTCCATGTGAAACGATCACCACGCTTTCCACACTGCTCCTACAGATTCTTTGCAAAATACTCTGCTGTACACCTGCTGAACACTCACTTTTTTTGTAAATCGGAATTGTTGTACACCTGCTGAACACTCACTTTTTTCGTAAATGGGATTTGCTGTACACCTGCGAACACACGCTCGCACACAACTGAGGGGGTGAAAAAAAGAAAACCCAAACTGAGAGGCGAACACTCAGAAGGCTGTGTCTTGTGCAATCTCCTACACACATGCACACCCCCCCACGCAAACAGGCTGACCATTGTCGCTAACGGATTGGCTGACAACTGCCGGCTGCTTCAGCACTGATGGGTCGCGTGCAGACGAGGGTGAAGCTCAGCTCTGGCGCGCTGCACAGAGGATGCGCAATGCAGTAGGGTTCGCGACAGGAGGGCTGTACAAGGGTTCGCTCGACCACTAACGCCACACCAATCACACCACACCTCTCTCCACACACACACACACACACACAACCCCTTATGAGCCTCCCACCTCCGTTGGCCGGTCAATGAGTTCCCAACCTTGTTTCTAATTCATTATGTCATTGTAGCTTAGTATTATGTGCTTAAATGTTGCTCTATGCACCATGTTCAGGCAAGGCCGTTCTTGGAAACTTTGCATGTTGCGAAGCTTGTAGATGAACAACTCAATGGGGATTATGATCCTCAAGAAATGCAGAGCATGATGATGGCAGCTGCGTTGTGTGTGCAACAATTGCCAGAATGTCGCCCATGTATGGCTCAGGTAGGTCCCTTCTCCACTTTAATTAGTTGGGTTTTGTTAGTGCTCTTAGAGCTGCCAAAGAAACTTGTAATCCATTTCTTATACATGTAATCATCCAGGTCTTGCAGATGCTAACTGATGAGCAAACTTCAGATGGACCTGACTCTTTTAGTGCCTTCTCGTCGCAGTCATTTTGTCTTCAAGATGCTATATTTGATGGAGACTACAGCTCTACTCATTACCAGGATGACTTGCGTCGCCATAGAGAAATTGCCTTGGCATTTTGAGTTATTACATGGCTGGCTTGCCCATACTCTTGCCAATCCCATGAAGAGGGGGTTGGCAACTGCATTTTTGTAAGAATTATTGCTGAAGACAGGATATTTGTGTGTGTGTGTGTGTGTGTGTACAAGATCTTTTGCATAGTATTGATTCTGTGTGTATAAAGTTTGCTCAAGTGCCTGCCATCTATAGGTGTAGAAGATGGAGGCAAACTCAAAAAATATAAGAGATACTGGCTGCTAGGAGTATTCTTCAACAGCGAGATTTTTTTACCAACCTTGCGAGTCCTTGCTCTCATCTATGTAATTTGTATCCTCATCAAACTCGTAATGCTAGAGAAGATGTGGTTGATTGCCGTAGTTTTGTGTTTCGAGAATGAAAAGAAGGATTATTTCTCTTCGAAGGAATTAAGAGTAGCATTTGTCTGGATTATCCAATACACCACTCATAAGTGTCTTGGCTTTTAAGGCAGGACGAAGGAACTTCTAACTCCATGAAAGCAGGCATCATATGTGGAGGGTATCTGCCGATTTCACAACATCAATTATAATTTGATTTTAGCATTAGATATGTTTAAAGAAATCATTTTGGTTTACCTCAGATGTATATCATCTTTTGTTTAGAATTTTTTGTTAATGTACCAATAATATCCTATTCTAATGAAGCATGATCTGTACCCTTTATTGTGAAAGTAAAAATAAACAATTAAAGAACTTATCAACTTATTATAAGGAAGGGATGGTACAATTAATCACTCTGTACAACTCTATATAGGAGGGATTGCATAAAATTCTCTCTTGTAATGTTGCTAGGAACCTTTTCTTTTTGGCGGGAGATGCATAAGAATTGGAAGAAAGCCTCCATTGCTTGAAACAACCAGTTTTTATCGTCTTGTGCCTCAAAGTCTTCTCCATAGAAATGCACCACAAAGGGATATCGATAACATTGCAAGTTCAAGAGAACAGATTCTTTAAGCCTTCTATTTTTGTTGGTCAAGAGATAAATGTTAAAGGCATAAGCCTTGCTTGTTTTCAAAACAAGAACACCCCAATCATACCAAGACCTAGGAATAGGCATCAACATATGCTCTAACAAATCAATAACAAGCACATTAGCATTCACAAATGAACTATCCTTGGAATTTTTCATCCACACTAGGAAGTGGCTTGCCAAATCAAGCGAATAAATGGTCACCAATATCATGTTACACGAGTCTTTATTTGTTGTTTTGGGTCTTGCTAATTGTGTGTGTGTGTGTGTGTGTGTGTGTGTGTGTGCGTGCACAATGATATTTGTCTTGGATACGTAAAACATCATGTAGTGCATGCAACGATGCTTGCTAGGTTGTAACTTACAGCTTGATTTGTGGCAATTGAATTGGGTATTTGAGCACGATGGCACTTATTTTTATCTTTCAAGTATTGTACTCCAACTAGAGCATGCCAAGCTTCATGCCAAGCCCTAGCTTGAACCTCAATGTGGTCAAATGAGAACACAACACTAAAAAGGTGTGTGCTATGCTATAGCCTGAGGCCTTTTGTTGCCCTTCTAAGCCTAGTTGCTTACAAGTCTCATGATTTGACTCTTCTCTTGAAAAGAAACACTCTTTGAGAATGGATTGATTTGTAAAAAAGTTCATTAAACGCGCTAAAAAATGCTTTAACTAGTGCACATGTTTTACAATTTGGTTGATTTTGTTAAACCATTCTTTGTTGTCATTATTGGTGCTATTGAAAAAGTGTATTGGTGGTTGTAAAGAGTTAATTGCTATTGTTCATGCTTTAAAAATTAGGAAACAGTATGTATTCAAAGTTTCCAGCCCAAAATTGATGGACATTTTAAGTGGATTATCTTCATTCAGTGTTTCAACCCAAAATTCAATACCAATCCAGTCGGTAAAGAAAATGTTGTAGCTCATTCTTTGAATAATAAAACCTCTTTTAATAGTCTATCAACCATTACGAGTACTTCGCTTGAATCTATGCTTGGTACTCATGGACCAAATGATTTCAACACCACATGGTTGCATATGCTTAAAATTGTTTTTCACACATCTTTTCTTTACTTCAAGCATAAAGTGTGTGTCACACAATTTTTTGTTTTCTAGCTACATTCAAAAAATTATGTCATGCTTTTTATTGGTCAATTATGGGTAATGATGTTAAGCAATATGTTTTATCCTGTTTGATCTGCCAAAAGATAAAATCTACCATAGGTAAGAAGTTGGGTCTCTTACATCTTCTCCGTATTGTTGAAAAACATTAGAAGCACACATTTCAATGGATTTTGTAATTGGTTTTTCATTCACTGTTCACAAGCCTGATATGATTTGAATTGTCATCGATAGTTTTTCTAAAAAAGCATATTTCATACCCTACAAGAAAACACTCATGGAACATCAAGCTACACTTCTATTTCTAAAAGTTGTCTTTCTGCATCATGGTTTACCGAAGGTGACAATATCATATTAAAATTTTGTAGTTCTTTTCAAAGTATAGTCTTTATTGGGTACTAGGTTTGAATTTTGTATTTCATCTTAGTTAGACAGTCAAACCAAAGTAACTAAACATATGATAATTGATTCATTGAAAACCTTAAGTTCATTCTCAACCAAAGAAACGAAATGATTATCTACATATTTTATAGTTTGCTTATAACAATACGACCTACCCTTCGAGATAGCCTACACGAGAATTGGCGCAACAAGTTACCTGACAAAATTACCAACAATTGACAGACCCTATATGACATCACAACCAATTAGAGACCAGTACGTGATGCTATAAATAGGATCCATTACTTTCGTTTTAGGGGTATGTTGAGCTGTTTGTCGATCGATCTATCCATAAATTGGAACTCTTGTTTCTCTTTTAACTAGTCCATAGACGCTTTATAGAGCTTCTGAGTACTAAATGTTGTATCACTTGTACTTTCAAACTTTGTACTTTTGAACTGATTTATGAATCTAAATCTATAATTCTATTTGTTTCAGTTCATGTTACTTGAAGTCTTTCATTTCAATTGAGTTGTTTGCCTGACTTTTTCGTCTGATCTTCTGAAGTTTGATTTTGTTTATCTAAACTAACCTGGCATCTGGCATATGACTCTAAAATCATAACCAATGAATAGCTGTCAGTTGACCAAATCATTCCATTTTGGTGTTCATGGTGGTGAGTTAAAGCTCTTGAGGGAACGAGTCTCCTACTTAGAATTTAGAGTCAATTAGCTATTCACAATGTCTCCACGTTTTCCAGCACGAAGAGCTACTTTAGTGTTTGCTAAAGATGAGGACCATATCAACACAATAGTTGAGAAATCAGAGTAGGTCTTTGATGAACAACCACTCCCTCAGAATGAAGAAATTGATAACAATTCAGGTTGAAGACGGAGTAAGAAGCATTGAGTCTCAACATCCCAGAAGACGACATTCAGAGAGAGCTGAGAGACACTCTCATTCATATGGATCTTGGAATTTAGATGGGAAAGGCAAGTGAAAGTTCATATTGATGTCAATGATGCCAACATGCATACTAAGCGAGCAAAAAAAGAAACTTTGACTAAGGTATAAAAGTCAATTTTTGTAAAACCTAAAGAGTTTTTTTATTTAATAATAAGCATACGACGTTTTTGAAAAACACTATGTACTCTCGTTCTTTTTCAAGCTCATAACTCCCTCATGGATTGTCCATTTGACATGCTGTCTACTTCATCACGTTCACAGGTGAAACCTCTTCGTGACATTGTAAGTCTCTCGTGATAACTTGTGTTTTGTTGTATCTAACCTCCTTCTAAACCTAATCATAACTCAAGATTTATAAAATGAAGCTGCATTTTATGCATAGAAAGGGTGTTAGGACATCATTGTTAAGCTCTAGGATGCATTTATGATTAAAACTAGTTAGGTCAAATTTGCCTTGTAGATAATAATCACGATTTTGACAAGTGTTAGAAAGTGGATTTGAGGCCATAGGTATACGTCTTTAGTTATTGCTTAACTGTCCTGCAAGTTGGTCTCAATTGGACTTCGTTTGTTTAGTGAATCGACAAGAATTGCTTGCGGGTGTCGTAGTTAGCGTTTGCTGCTTGACATGCATTGAGTGTAGCTTCAAGTAGATAGAGATTGAGTGTGTTTTTCAAGATCCTGACAACCTCTTGTAGCCTCCATGCACTAGTCAAGTCGATTCCATCCAATGGTATGACATTTATGTAGTGGTTCTCACTATCTCTATAATAAGATAGCGAGGCTTGGGAACCAGTAGCGAGCTCACATGTTGGTGTTGTTGCTGGGGATGAGGTGACCTAAAGTAGGGAAAAACCCCAATGCTTAGTTGTATTGTTTGAAACTTCCTCTAGGTTAGCCTATAGTACAAAAACCAACTCTTAGTCTACTTCAGCTGTGTAGAGGTGTCTTGAGAGTAGTCGTACTCGTCAAGGACCTTTAGGCTTATATTAGATGTTTTTGAGTGGTTGATAGCTTAAACTATGTCAGAGTCTAAGGATTGACACTCACTTCAAAATGAAAAAACAAGAAAAAATCCGTTGTCGGTAGACACTTTCTACTACCATTTGTTGAGTTGATTAGAAGTAGGGTAAGTAAACTTCTAGGGGGATTTTTGACCTAGTGTTTTACAAAAATTTAGAATTTTTAAGTACGAAACTCATGAGATAAGCTCGAAAGACCAAAAACAACATTTTTGATCATGGAAAAGCTGTAGCAACTTGTTGGTAAGTCAAAAATCAGCTTTTAAGAAAAATTTCAAAGTCTGGCTAAAAAATAGATTATTATCTCCACTTTGTTATATGCATGCAAATAAGATTTTTTCGGGGCAAAAGTACTTGCAATAGGCTGTGTAAACATTTATTGCCATCAAAATCCCAAAAAAGTGCATTTCCTAGCCTGTAGATAAGAAGCCCTTTTTTTGAGGCCTAAAAATTGAACTTGTTTCACATGGACATCTTGTTTGGGTGATATGTTAACACTTCTGTAAAGTCTCAAAAGATTGTGATTCTGTTTGAGTGCAAAAGCTGAAAAAGCAAACACAAGAGTAACACCCACGGATAAAGCAAGAGAGTAGAAGGAGCATAACACATAGATTTATGGACAAATGGCTCCCTCTATCCTTTGAATCCTATGACCAATGCCTCCCTTGAATTTGCAAATTCGACTACTTTATTGACCTTTGCAGATGATGAACGTAATGGTTTACTTTGCTACTACAAATCTCTAATTGGGAAATCAAACATTCAGAAAAACATGATTCACAATCAAGCAAATGAGATTATACGACTTTCTACTTTGCATTGTGAGGACCAAAAAACCCTTTTGCAGTGCACGCAAGAAATAAAGGTACTGCAAGAAAAAGTGTGGAACTTACAAAGGAAAGCTACAAGCTTAGGTGCTCATGTACGAAAGAAAAGACTACGGAATCTTGAAACCTTGAAGGTTGTCTCTGGAGGTCTCAAGAAAAGAATCCAAGCATTGAGGTTAGGATTGTGAACCTTTTAGTTTATTTCAACTATACATTGTTTTTTATTATTTCCGTTATATTTCTATGTAGACATGCTATATATCTAGACAAAGAAAATATAGATCCAAAGGCCAATGTAGAAAGCAAATGAAGCCTTTGATAACAAGTGGTCTCGCAAAGGATATAATGCATGACAAAAAGTATAAGGTTTTGTAGCAGGATGTTGTTGAACGCTTTATTACAAAGGTGCAGTGCTTGCCAATGAAATAGAGGGCACACTTGAGCCCCTTGGTGTGAGTAAGAGAGGGTAATCAGCTATTCAACAGTCTATCTCCCCCATTTTTGTGAAGAATGGAATAAACTCTAAACTTCTACCAACAACAACAAGTTTTTGGAAAGAGAGACTTCAACTCAACCATGCATAGACAAATTTCATTGGATGTCCATTTCATATTGATGGTATCTATAGATCTCAAGGAACAACTGTAACCAACGATGACTACAACAATATCTTCATGGACCTCACTTTGTTGCAAACTAGAATGGTTGAGTTCTACAATGTAACATCTTAAGAAACAAGTGGCGTTTTGCATTTTGTTTTGAAGCTAGATGAGTGTGAGATCCTCAGAGAGAAGAAGCTAGAACGAGTCACAATAACATTAATGAATAGGTCTCTCTCAAAATGCCCCATTGATGATCCTTCATACTTCAATGTTCAATCAGAAACAAACATATGGTGGCTTGGTGCTTTTCAGGTATTCCATTTCCACCTTCTCTTCAGCTTTATTGAGCCCTCTTGAGATTTAATTCTAGATTTAGTTTCACGCCTCATGCGGATTTAATCTTGAAGGTAAAGAAAGAAGACCAAGACATTTTATATTGGGTGTTCCATCAAACCCCTATCCCTGATATCATCGATAAACAAATGAATCAGGGAAAGGTGTTGGTTGTCAATGGGAGGGGAGACTTTTAGGTCCAATGGCATCTTGTAGGTGACCTTAAAACACTGAAGTGTATGTATAATTGTGGAATGGGTGCTATGGTAAAGGCTCCATGCTTGTATTTCATGGAGACTACAAAGACAATGGACCCAAAATGGTGGAGAAAGGCACATACTCGCCACAATGAGGGTCCTAATTTCCAACCAGTTATGGATATTCCACTTGTCAATGTCCACATTTGTACAATGCATGCTCTTTGCAGAATTGTGGAGAAGTTGGTGTATCTGTACATTAGGTTTGCTTGGAAAATCAAGAACTCAACAGAACATAAGGTTGTGGTAGCGGCACTTGAACTAGTTTTGTCAGAGATGGGTCTCCATGGGGGCAATGTGAAAATCCAGCGGGACGAGAAAATGTCAACCAATGATAAAGATGTACCTTGCAAACCATCTATTGGTGGGGTCAAGGCATGTTGTTTTTTATCAAAGCCAACAAGAGTCAAAGATAGAAGGATACATGAATCCACTTATGTCAGCAAAATTGAGTTTCAGCAATGGAAAAATCTCCATATGGCAGTGAAGGACCAACCCACAATAGTGTGGCATTCCATTGATGTGATATTTCAGATGTGTGACAAAGATGAGTGAACACAAAATGATGTAAACAAGTTTAAGGAGAACCTTCAGCTACTAAAGAAAGCATTTAGGACAACATGGATTGAAACTCAGATTACTCGTTACATGGTATTGTTAATGCACCCGTTTAAATGATAAAGACTAAAAGGTTGTTTAAAATTCCTAACAGCTTGTTTTATTTGCATCACGTCATTTTAAATCACTTACCATACTTCATTCAAAAGTATGGAAACCTAGGCATATGCAACACCCAAGGCTTAGAAAAGTCTCACTAGATGGCCAAGAATGCATAGTTTAGACACACACAACATGGTGGCTCTCGAGATAAGTCAAACAGTTTGAAAGAGTTATTTCAGTGGTTTTATCATAGAATCCTTCATCAGCTGCAACAAAAACATGTATTGGACTGTTCGGCAACAACATAAGCAATTAGGCATTTGCAACAAAGGAAATGGAAACGAGTAGATGCATTCAACAACTCTAGTGCTCGTGAATGCGAGACAAAGTGGAGAGAGACAATGCAATATGTTAACCATAGGTGGATCAAGAGATTTTGATTTTAGGTCACAACATGTACAAGAGATTCCTAATGATATAATAGATATAGAGCAAGCCACAAGTCTCTCAACTTGATGACAGATAGTGGATGTCTTTTGGCACATTACCCTTGTATCGGATCATCAAATGTTTTCCATAATCTAATAGTTCATTGGGTTTTGTTTCCCCAAAGTGAGTGCCATTGCTGTGTATGTGTAATAATAAGCTGCACGACCACCACTGTACCCTGGCCAGTATCCAAAACATTCTGTAGCAAAAACTTTGTGACAAGGATAACGTTGTATGCATTTTGTGGTAGGATTGGTCCACCTAGGAAGTGTGAGAGCGTCTTGAGGGCGAATGTTGCAGTACTTCCCTCTTGGGACATTCCATTGTGAAAGACTAGTATGGGTGCCTCACAGAGTGTGCAAGGCATCTCTTCCACGATACTCTCTTGTTTGACGACGAAGGAATTCACCCTTTTCAGCAATCCATGACTGTACACAAAAGTTAGAGTTAGAGAAAGACAGTGACAACTAGAAATTTTGGGTGGGGGGAGCGGGGGGGGGGGGGGGGGTGCTTACCATGTAGCTCTCATCTTGCATATATAAGTCATTTTTCCATAGGTCCACGGACCTCATGGACCCTTGTGCGGTATGCATAAACTAGTCTTCTAGTTCCTGAGTACTGGCTGATGGCCTGAGGTTGTTTCTGATAGCTTAGAAGGTGGCCTCGTCTGGGAGTGTCTCTCTATACTTTTCTACCTTGTCAAAGTAGAGTCTAAGGCACTCCATTGGGTTACTAGAGGTTTCCATCGCCTCGTCATCACTGTTGTCATCAGATACAAATCCACTCCTCCCCTCTTGAAATTTGCAGAGTGTGGCAAGTGCAAAGTCCTCCCTTAAAGAAAATATACTTTGAATCTCATGGAGGAAAATGTATGATCTCTAACCAAATTTGAAGTCTGGCAGTCCATGATGCATCAATGTGGCTTGCTTCTCATTAAAGCCAGAGACATCTAAAGGTAATTTGATATCAGATGTTTTAACAGCAAGTATTTGCTTTGTTGCACCTCTTTAGCCTTTTCCTGAAGATTAATATCCTCCTCAATCTCAAGAACCTCATTGGACTCCATGTCCTCATCATCTTGTTCATCGGGCGGTAGATCCTCCTCATCTATTACCTCTGAGGGATCTTTCAGTAGACTAGCAAATAGAGAATTTAAGAATAGAAGGAACCCAAAGGATTCTTTAATTAGCTTGCAATTTCGTTCATGCATAGGACACCATGAGGGTCTATAGATGAGCGCAGTTGATGGTACTTCTTGTATGACCGTCTTGTGGAATCACAATCTTTTAAGTGCCCCACCACCATGTCAGCAAGAACCAACCTATCCCTGTGGACCTCAAGCTGAAACTTGTCTCTTTTAGACTTGAGGAAATCGTTTTGCTGAGCTTTAAGATAGAAGAGACCTTGTCGAACATTTTTACAGCTCCTGCAGATACTGAAAAATCAAAAAGTCTTTCATCCACACATGCAAGATTTTCAACCCCATCCACCCCTTCCTTACATTTTGTAGCTAGCTCACTGGTAGAAGAAAGATCAATGTTTCTCTTTTTGGTGCTAGTCACTTGAAGATTTTGGCTTACAGGCACCTGTTCTGAAGCTTATGAGTCATTGGGGGGTTCCTCTGTCCCCACAACATCATCTCCAAGAAATGTATCTTTGGCCTGAGCAAAGTTCACATCTCTCTTTAAAGAGACTCTCAGCAACTTAGCTGGTCTCTCTTCTGCTTCCCGTTCACCTAAGACAATTCCTAGATCGACCCTCTGCCTCTTCATTCTGTGGGATCTTAATCCTAAAAAAAACATAATACATGCAAAAATAGGTATGTATTGGGACATACCAACATTTAACTTTTTTATTAAATATTATAACAAATTTCTCCTAAATTGCAAGTTGTTGGTCTCTCTCTCTCTCTCTCTCTCATACACACACACACACACACACACACACACACACACACACACACACACACACACACACACACACACACACACACACACATACTATTGAGGATGTATGCGGTGGGCTTAAAAAGTTGGCCACTCACAAAGCAGGAGATCTTCAAGGTATCAAGCGAGAGATGATAATGGATTGGAGATCTTCAAGGTATCAAGCGAGAGATGATAATGGATTGGAGATTTTACCCATGAGTGAATGTGTGATATGTTCAACCTTGCACTTCAACATGGTATGCCTTATGATTGGAGTACTAATTGGGTTAAGCCTTTGCATAAAGGAGGGGACATTGGGTCTATTATGGCAAAGTTGTTTGGGTGCATAGTGGAGATGCGATTGAGTGATTGGGATGAAGAGAATAACAAGCATCCAAAAGGACAAGCGGGTTTTCGTCAATGCCATAGCACCATTGATCATCTTGTCACTCTTCATGTCCTCATGCAGGAAAGTCGATTGAAAGACAAGCGATTGTATTATTGTTTTGTGGACTTTAAGAAAGACTTTGATATGATTCCACATAACAATTTGTGGAGAAGGATGGAAGAACTCCAAGTTCCAGGTGAGTTTATGCTTGCAGTTTCTTGAATCTATGAGAAGGTGATTTGTCAATTGCGCATGGGAAGAGAAATTTTATAATTTTTTGTAAGCACTATTGGGGCTAAACAAGGATTTTCGTTGTCACCAACTCTCTTTGGTCTATGCATCGATCAATTGGAACAAATGGTACTTGACTTTATGCAAGAAGAAGGCATTGAAGAGGTCACTATTTGCAATGGATAGTCATGCTTTTGTTGTATGCGGATGATGTAGTGCTTCTAGCACACACTTTAGAAGATGTACGACAACTTATGGTTGTCCTTGAGAACTCTTTTTCTTGCATAGTGGACTGATTGTGAATGAATCCAAAACAAAGGTTATGCTTGTGAAAACCAACCTAAGGAGAAGCCATGCATTGTGTACAACAATGAGACACTTGAAGTTGTTGAGAGCTTTAAGTACCTTGTCCTTGAGGTTCCGTCCAATCACAAGTGGAATGAATGTGCTATTCGTCGTTTGGAAGCGGGAAAGAGAGCATATTATGCATTTGAGAACATGTGTAATGCGGGAAACATCAAGTCTTGGGTTCTCAAGAGGTATCTTTTTGATGCATTGGTGACACCGATTCTTATTAAATTATGGAGTTGAAGTATGGGACGGGAGCATCTCAAAGTCTACTTGGAAAGAGTTTGAGAATATCCAAAAGCGTTTTCTTACAAACTTTCTCCAAGTTAAGACACAAACACCATATATGCTTCTACTTCTTGAGTCAGGATCTCTTCCAATTGAGGTTATGGGCATGGAAGGGTTGATGAGTATATGATAAAGATGCGTCAAAACCCCTCGGGCCCTCACATCGACTTCCTACAATTGCATGGGACGCAAGCAAAAAAGTTCAAAAGATGCATAAAAGCAAGATCTTGAGCAGGGGATGGACGCAAAACATAAAGAAGTGGTTTGGGAGATGGGATGCATTACACTTGCTACAATGATGCTTCAATTGACTCCCAAGTGAATGAATCTTTTCTACAAAGCCAATGTATTATGGCTTGGGAGAAATCCGGTGGGTCACGCTTCATACATTACACCACCCATATTCTGAGAAGAGAAATGCTACAGAGGGAGAGTTTGACAAGGAGAAGAGTCCAAATGAGGGGAAGCCCCCTTAGGAGCAAGATCACATAGATCAAGGGGCTGACAAAGAAATAAATGTTGAAACTCCCTCTGCGCTTGGAGGGTTTTAGAAGGATGAAGTTATTGCAGAGGGAGTGGCTAAGAAAGAATGCTCTAACCCTCAAGTAGAGCATACCTCTGCCACACCTCCACCTGTTGAGCTTGAAAATCAAGAGTCATTTATGTATGACACACAAACAAACCATAGCACATTAGAAGCAAATTCACGTGCAATGGATCCCTCAACACTGGAGACACAAGAGTCTCGAATAGCAGAAGAACAAGAGAAGACACTCAAGGATGTCAACACTGGACAAGAAAACCTCGGCAAGCAAACCCAATATGGACTTTTGCTAGGAATCCCTATGATTGTTTTGGTAATAACCTATGTTAAACGATATGAAAGTCAACCTATTTTCTAACTACTTATTTGTTTTACAAAATGTTTGCAAAGACTGATTATTTTGGATGTTAACGGATTGTTGTTGTTTCGGGAGCCGTATGATCCCCACACAGAAGTTGTCAACCTGCACACCTTCAGGATATGCGATCGTAGAGCGATTATGCATCCAGGAACCAAGGAATTTATACATTTTCTACTTCTAAGGTTCCGGGTTGCGATATGGTCCTCTATGTTGCAGAGAAATGTCAATTCCCTTGTAAATATGGTTTGCACCGTAGCGAGAATTGAACATTCGCAATTTGATTTTTTGTATTTGCAAAAGGAGTGTGTTTACATTGAAGGCCACTACCACCCTACCAAACCAAATGTATTGTTATTCTATAAACCTTTTTTCCAAATCCATGTCCCACATGATGATATCAACACTTTGTTGATAGATACACACCCCATAAGGGCTTGCTAAATCCACCGGGCACTGTCTCTCCACCCTCATTTGAAGGTCATGAGCATGACTTCATCTAGATGACATTTTGATCCCTTGTCTCCAAAATTTGTATTTCAGCCCATTGACTGTTTCAAAAATTGTACTTACAAATACTCTCCGAAATGCTAGCTATCTAGATTAATATGATTCTTTGTACTTCTCAATGTGGTTCCATGGAAATGTGTGTGTGTGTGTGTGTGTGTGTGTGTGTGTGTGTGTGTGAGAGAGAGAGAGAGAGAGAGAGAGAGAGAGAGAGAGAGAGAGAGAGAGAGAGAGAGAGAGGCAACATGTATGTGGCAGGTGTGAAATAGTTCCACAAATAAACTTATAGGACGAAAAAAAAAATCTTTACCAATTTAGTGGGCACTGAATTTCGTAGGGACCTGTGCACTGTGGTGTCTGGGACTGGCCAGTTAATACAAATCCAATTGGTAGGGAGAGGGAGTTTAACCAGAGTACCTTTTTGATTTTTTTTGGTTGAGAAGGTAGAAATTCTTGTAGAAGAAAATTCCCTCATTTGCAAAACTCTTGCTAGGTCTTCCATCATACTGTAAAACACCAACGTCAGCGTGGATTACAGAGACGAGACCTATAATACACTCCACTGGCTCCCATTCCTAGTATGATGAAGGGTAGACATTTTTAATTGCAACAACAAAATGTAATAGACCACCTAATCTAACTACTAAAATGAATGAAGAACTTATGAGAACTTGACCCAGCTCTGTTAATATTGTTCTACCTCTTCAAAAAGAAAAAAGAAATTAAGAGAACAACAAGTTCTAAAAGAAAGAATAGAGATGGAAGGTTGTGAACACACTTACAATTGCATCGAGGATGATAAGCCAATGAGACATCTCAGCCATTAGCAATCACATCAGAGTGACTATAGACATGTTGTACCAAAACCTCCTTAACAGTTTTCGTGCTCACTTTGAAATCTAGCACTCGTGCTTTCCACGCTGAACGAAATAGATTTGTTGTTGAGGATCTTTTCCTCCTTCTTGGTTTCATAAGAACCCAAGAACCTTTGTATCTTGTCTAGTGTTGCCATTGACTATCTATATTGATGGAGTTTGAGATAGTGATAGAGCTTGTGGTGCTGCTTGGCCTCCTTGGGAGACTAATGGCGAGGCTGGCGTTGGGAGAGATCACAACAACCCCTAGAGCTATTAGGGAAAGAAGAAGAGGAAGAAGAAACCCTGGCTCTTTCTGAATGGTAGAAGAAAGTATGAACTTGCTTCCAATGGAGGGAAATTCAGTTTTGAATGCTAGGTTAATGGAGCAAGAGCTTTTGGTGGCGGGAGAATGATACATTATTGTAGCTGTTTTTTAGTACCATAACTACATTCAGACCCTGGGCCCACATATAGATACCTTAAACACCGTAAAAACAAGGTTTTAACTCATGTTCTTCTCTTTCTTTTGCATTTTTTGATTTATTTCTTCCTACTTCTACATTACGTTGGCTTGTTGTTCATTGGATGCGTCTCCTTTTCTCTCTCCTCAATAAGGCCCTCCAAATGACCTCCCAAATTCCCTAATATGATGGTCAATGATTGTTAGTACGAGGCTGCCAAGAACTAAGTAGAATGTGTACGCGGTGCAGAACATGACCTTGAGGGTAGGTTACCTGATTGATGTTCTTCCATTGGTGGATGCTATCATTGACAGGAGGATGTAGGTGCACTTCTACATAGACGGTGGGGTACAAGTATGTGTCATGACAAAAGTAGCCATAAAGGAGATGGGAGTCAAGGCGGTATCCAAGTCGAATGTGCACATGAGGATGGCCAACCATGATAAAGCTAGGTATCTGGGTGTGGCTCAAGATGTGAAAGTCAAGGTGATGGGCATAGAGTGCCTGATAGACTTTTTTGTGATGAAGCAGGTGATAATGCCTATGATAGCTAAAGATGAAGACATCACAACAAGCTATGAGTACAAGATCGAGATGGTCTATGATGAGGGATACACTGATACCGAGGAAGAGGAGAGCAAAGACGACATGCTATAGATATATGCAAATCTATTCGGAGTCACTATAGACGACTCCCCTCCAAAAGAAGAAGGTATGCAACCTCAAGCTCATGGTTTAAGTGTAGAGGAGGTGTCAGGCATGTTAAGAAGGGTGAGAAGGAGAGTTATGGTCAACTATGTGCATCCTATCCAAACTTATTTGTGACGGAGTACAAATATTTGCATTTGGTCCTTAATTGGGCCATTTTATCAAGGTTTTCATGGATGATATATAGGTTGTTATAGATCAAGAGTAGAGCACATGTCAAAGCTACAACTATGTTTCCAAAGGCTTGATGAAGAAGGAGGTCAATTGAACCCCAAGAAGTGCAAGCTAGCATAGCCTCAAGCGCAGCTGTTGGGTCATATGGTGAAAACATTGGTGTTGATAGAGCCTCCATCAAGTGCTCAAGATTTGGCTTTGTTTGTCCATAAGATAAAGTATTTGTAACGAGCTTTTTGGCTGTTGTCGCAATATGAGTATCCTCTTCAGAATAGGGCTCAACAAGTGCATGGTTATGAGTGGGATAAAGAAGCTCAATAGGCATTTGATAAAGTGAAAGAGATCTTGTGTCAGTTGCAGGCGGCGTGTCTCCCAATCAAGGAGGACGACTTCTATGTGTCTATGACAGTATACATGGTTTCCATTGGGAAAGTTTTGCTACAGAAGGTAGGAAGGAGCTACAAACCAATTTACTTTGAGAGCAAGGTGATTAGTCGTGGAGAGACTACCTACACCGAAGTTGAGCAGTGGGTTATGGATTTAGTCTTCGCTTGCAGGGAATATAAAGTGCATTTAATTGTGCGCAAGTTTTTTGTGTTGACCTCTAATAATCTGTTGCCAAAGGTAGTGTTGCATTTGAAGCCAGGTATGCGGATCATGAAGTGGGTGCTAGAGTTGCAAGGGTTCAAATTCAAGTTCAAATAGACCATAAGACTCGGTCCCACATGGCTGACATTTTGGTCAATAAGGGAGTTGATTTGCCAGTCTATCCAAGGGTGGTGAGAGATGAATTTCAAGAGGAGATTGATTTGGAGGATGCTTTTACAATGTCGTTCAATGGAGCATATCAAAGGGTAGTACAGAAGGCAGGTGGAGGTGTGGCGATACACAACCCACACAAAAAAAATGATCTTTTCAAAGGCTTATGATTTGGAGGATTTCCACATTAAAAATGTGGCCCCAACCACTTATGCAAGTAGGGAGACTCTAAAAGAGGTTGAAGAATTTTTGAGCACGGGGAAATTTCCAAAGTGTTTTTCCAAGTTGCAAAGGAAAAGAATGGTGCAAAAGGCCGGCAAGTTTACCTTGGTAGGTGAAGACTTGATGAACTATGGGTAGGATGGAGTGCTAAGGAGAGTTCTATAAAAGGAAGAGATAAGCATGGTGCTAGAGCAATGCCATGAAGAAAGCGAACATGAGGGTAAAGACCACATGCTATTTTGAGTACCGAGGGCAGGCTTTGGTGGCCCTCCATAGTGAAGGATGTGCATTATTGGTGCAAAACCTGCCACAAATGTAAGACCGCAGGAGAAAGATGATTGGTAGCGTATTCACTGGATTCCATCATCGGCCAAATTTCTTTTGAGAAGTTGAATTTGGATGCCATAGGTCCACTCCCGAAGTATACAAGTGGTAAGAAGTATATTGTGGTAGCCATTGACTACCCCACTAGGTGGGTCGAGGCCAAAGATGTGAAAAAAGTGTATGCTCATGTGGTAGCCCATTTTGTGTTTGATAACATTTTTTGCCGGTTTGGAGTACCATGGGTGCTAGTTTTTGATAGGGGTCAGGGGCTTAGAAGCAAGCTAATGCGTGCATTGGTAGAGAAACTAAAGATTTAGCATTGATTTTCCTCACCCTATCATCCCCAATGTAATGGTCTAGTAGAAAGTGCCAATGGGTAGATCATCAAGATGCTGACAAAGTATGTGTATAAGTAGGAAAAAGAGTGGGAGGCCAACCTAGAGAAGTGTCTATGGGCATATAGGACACCTTATAAGGTGGCCACTAAATTCACTCCATTTGAGTTGGTTTATGGTAAGGAGGCAGTATTTCCGCCGGTGCATGCACAATTAGGTGCTTTGAAGGGTATGTGGCATAACAATGCAACTCAACATGTGGTTTTAAAGGATTGGATATCCAGTTTGGAAGCCTTGTTGATGGACAAAGAGGTAGCAACTGACTACTTTACAGAGAAGTGGATCACCAAGTTCAATCAGAACCTACCTAATAAAAATATAGAGAATGGAGACCTGGTGGTGAAGTACGAGAGCTACTTGGATTTCACATTCCAGAAGAAGTTCAATAATAAGTGAACGGTTTTGTACAAAGTGCATAAGGCCTTTCCAAATGGGACCTATCAATTGGTGAGAGAAAATGGTAAGCTTCTTAGGCAGAAGGTGAACAATGTGCGGGTCAAGTTGTATCTTGAAAGGAATCTAGTGCCTGAGGTGCATCAGATTGTAGCTAAGGGGGGTGGGCAACCCACCTAAGGTATGTAGTGTGCAAAGGGGATGAAGCTTTTGTACATAACCTTTAGATACACTTGTGGTTTGTCACTGCTGTGCACTGTCAGTTTGGTGTGCTAATTTCTAAAGTTCTAAAAATATGCTTTTGGTCGAACATAAATTTTTGACGAGGGGGTTGAAAAACGTTGGTACATACAAAGTTGGTCAAGCCTAGAAGGGGTGCTAAGCAGTGAGAGTGTTGTGCACAAGTGCATGGCCAAGGGTTTAAGCAGATACAAAGGTCTTCGGAAGACAAAGGGTAGGGGAAATGTATGCTTTAGGCATTTTTTTGGGTCAAAGAGACTCCAAAATGGGCCAGTTGGGATGGTGATCCCAAGTGTCCAAATTGCTCTCTTTGTGTTCTAAAATAAAGAGTTTGATGTGCTCTAGAAGACAATTCAGACGGCTATTCATCTTCGTTATCTCCCAAGTAAGAAGGTAATGTTTTTAATGTCAATGGTTTAGACATTCATGAAGCTTCCGATCCGCAATCCCCATACAAGGATTGTAAATCCATGTTCATATCAGAAGGTAGGTTATCCAACTAGACTTCCTCTATAGGAGCTGACTGTAAAGTTAGGCTTCCATCATTGATCTCTCTCGCTTTTTCCCATAAGTGTCCTGGCCAATCTTCCTCTACGAATGGAATTCCGTCTAAGGCATCTTCGTTGTAGGCACTATAAGTACTGGCTCATTTGTTTCAAGGTGGGGTTCTACCACCACATCGGATTTTGCTTTCGTTTCTTCTACCACAAGCTCTTCAGGTTTTGCAATACTTTCAAGCTTGGGTTTTTGTTTATCCAGTATTTCTTGCGTGATTCTTACCAAGTTTTGATAAGCTTCCAGCTTCGCTGCTTCCATGTCTGGAGATGGATAGTTTTTCCATTTGTTTTCCATGTTTTGGCCTGCTTTAAGTCCTGCTTGGTAGGCTTCCAAGGCAGTATTAATAGGCTCAAAAATTTTATCAACCAGAATGGATCCTCTCGATTTCACGGTTGTTTCCTTGAATTCACTGCCAGTTTCTTTCAACTTGTCCTGGGCTAGAATTTTTGCTTTCTCTTCGATTTCAACCCATTGTTTTTGTTTTCTCATCTCATATCTTTTGCTTCTGCTCCTTTTGATTCTTTGAGAAGAAACTTTCGTATTCTCCGAATCATCAGAGGAGTTGTGCTTCTTTTTCTTTTCCTGGGCTCTAGTGATTACCTTGATTGGAACAATCGGTTCACTCTCTAATGAGCTACTAGGCATCACTTGGACTATGTTTACGACAGTTTTTCCCTTGTTCAAAGGATTCTTAGGACAATCTTCCGGAAAGTGTCCTCCATTTTTGCAACATTGTATGCAATAGGCTTCAATTGGTTTGAGGTTTTTGTCAGGCTCTGGACATCCGTTCTTCCAATGGTCATCAGCACCACAGTTATGACAGTTTCCTGTTCCAGGCTCCATCATGGGTCTTCCCATGGGAGGTTTGACACCTTGATTAGCTACATAATATATTGGTGCGAGCTTTGGTGGAGCATAAGTCATGGTTTATTCCATTGGTGGTGGATGTGGACTATACCAATCTCCTTCTACCATTACTGTAGATAGACTATGCTCTGCATAGGGTGTAACAGGTACTAATGCTTGTTCATCTATGACTCCTTCATAGTGCATGTACTTTACATGCACTGCATTATGTCTAGGATACAGAGGTTGTTGTCCTAACACACGTTGAGGTCTTTCCATACCCATTGGTGGTCTTTGAGCTTGGGCCATATTAGGCTGATATCTGTACATGGGTTGTCCTTGTGGCCTCATGGGCATGTACTGAACATTCCCATTATACTTTGGTCTGAAGTAGCACTCGTGGGTCTCATGGTTGGTCCATTTACCCTGGATTGCACACCATTTTTGTGGCCTAATTGGTTGTCCCTATGGAGGTATCCCTTGTCCTGGTCCTCTCATAGGTGCTTTTTGAATATTGTCCATCATGTCGTTCATCCTTTTTAGCATATCTTCTATGGCTGAGAGTGGTGCCGCAGCAGCCGTTCCCACTTGTGCTGGTTTTGTGGATGCTGTTTTCTTGCTTTGGTTATCCTTAGGGACATCTTCTTCATTGAATATCTCACAATTGTCTCCTAGGTCAATAACATCAGATACACATTCTTCTAGGGTTGTGTGATTTTTACTATAGAGTATAGCATGAAGTTCTTTGTTTAGCAGTCCCTCCAGAAACAAAGATACAAGTCATTATTCTACAGGTATCTCCATCTCTGGACATCTGGCAATGTATTGTTTCATTTGAGTTGCACAATCCCTAATAGACTCACCATTTTTCTGGTAAAGCTGTAGATTTGAGCTACCGTATTATGTTTAATCCCCGTTTTGAAACAAGCAGCTACAAATCCTTGAGCTAATGTGTTCAAGTCCATGATTGACCTTGGTGGAATGTTTTGGAACCATGTCAAAGCTTTTCCTTCTAATGTCATTCCAAACCCCTCGAATTGAGTATGCAAATCGAATATATGCTCTGTTCTTAGCACTTGCTTAAAGCTTGCTAAGTGGTCATATGGATCCCCTCATCCACTATATTTTCTGACCCATTTTTGAAAATTAGCTGGTCTGACATGTCTGTTTGGTTCAACTCCAGGTCAACTGCCGAGTCGGTCCTGTTCCGAGTCCTTCAAACTAGTCTGTTGGAAATAGTGACTCATGTAGCCCTGGACTGGCCTTAATGTCACCCGGTTTTCTAAGTGATGAGGTGGTTTCTAGTTTCTTCACATTACTCTCATATGATCTGTCAAAGTGTTCATCTCTTGGAATTGTTTCTGGTCCTTGCCCCAATATCCAATCTCGTATGGAATACCCTTGGTATTTGGTTTGTTCTACCTCCTCAGGAGTCATCATAACAAAGTTGTTGTTATAACAATCACTAAATAGGTAGGTTGGTAGGTCTGTTGATCCCTTATCTTTGATCTTGAAGATATAGATGATCTTCATGGCCGTTAATTGTCTTGGTTTGGCATGGGAAGTCCACAAAAGATCTTTTATGTTTCTATCTTCCCAACAATAGACTCCGATCCTAGGATTATCCGTACTAAGCCGTTTCAAAGGCTTCAAGTCTACTTGATTGTATCTCTCAAATTCTAAAGTTGGTGATTCTTCTTTTGCTGACATATCTGGGATTATAATGTTTACTTCTAATCCCCATTTGTCTATCACGTCAGGGTTTTCGGCCTGTAAATACTGAGTTCCGTTTCGATCCATGTACATTTTTCCTTGTTTGTTTGCCCTAACCTCTTCTTCGAACTCAATACCATGGTCATCAATGCGAATAGAATACTCCCCGTTAGGGTCCAAGTAAACCTGGGCTCCATGACGGTTAGTCTTGTAAAAAGATAGTATATGCTTATAGCGCACTGTCGTTCCAGTTTCTGAGTGAGTCGAGTAAGAAGAAATTTCGGATGTTGAATCTGAAAAAGTGTCTGAGACTTCTTTAGGAATTGTGTGCAAGGAATTTCCTTGATTCACACTTTTTTCGGTAGATACTCTACTAGAGGTTTCTCCGAGTATGCCCTGATTTCCTAGTACACGACCAGATCTAAGTTTCATATAGACTTATGAAGCCCTGGATAGAGTACTCACCTTTGGATGGACTTGTTGTCAATTTCCACTCGATTCAATTGCGACTTTCTGTCAAGCCACTGATTCCTCGTCTACAACCTGATTCCTATACAAATTTAAACAAGTTAGCTATTCTTCTATAAAGACAATAGAGCTCTTGAGAAACCTCGTGATTGGTCCCTGTGTATCACTTCAAATCGAGCTATGGGAGTCAAAATTTGACTTTTATATTCGACTTTAGCAAAATTCAAAGGTTTGATTTGCAATCTGGAAACTGAGTGTATTTGTACCAATTTTGATCTGATTGAACCCAAAATTTCCGTGTGGCTTTATATTATGTCGGTCTATCACTGTATAAGTTCAAAAGTAAAAAATGATGTCTTTGGATAACAGAAGTAAATAATCGTGATTATTTACTTTTTCATTTTTTTGCACTTTTTTGATAGGTTTGGCAAGTATACAACTTGTTAGAGTCTCTAGGAAAATTGCAATAAGTTTGGACAAATTCTGATCAAGTTTATCAGCTGTTTGGTGTTCGCAGACTCTGATTTCGAGAATCTGGCTTAAGTCTCACTTTTGGGATCCAAATTTCACCAAAATTGATTTGTGAGGTCTACTTGATGTGCTTGACCTTGTGGTATACTCAAATTTGCAAAATCATCAAGTTTTGAAGCAAATATAAATAATCATGATTATTTACTCCAGCTTTATTTTTGTAAGTTTTTGCCCCAACTTTGACACCTTTGACACAACTTTGACACAGATCTGTTAAGCACCTTAATTTAAGGTCACTAGCCAAGTTTCATCAAGTTTGGACAATTTTTGGTCAAATGGTCATCAATTATAACTTTGCAATTTTAGTCACAAATTTCACTCCAGTGGTCCAAATCTTACCAAATTTGGTTTGTGGGCTTATTACAACATGGTGAAGCTAGTGATATGCAGACTTGGTCAAAAAAGTGGAAAAATAGGGCAGATGTAAATAATCGCGATTATTTACTTCTGACAAATTTTTGCAAATTTTTGGTCAACTGAGCATATACACATGTTTATCACATCATCATAAGCTTATGAAACAAATTTCAATAAATTTGGATAAAATTTTTCCAAATTTATACTCAAGATTAAAAAAGTCAGTACAGACTTTAGTTTTTACCCAATTTTTTGTCAGCTTAGTGATCCAAATCTTTTGGGCCTTTACAAAAGTTGTTGGTACATATGCAATGAGTCAATGGTATGAATCTTGGCCAATTTAGAGCAGAAAGTTAATAATTGTGATTATTAACTTTAGGCTTGAAATGAGCACTTTTTTGCAATTTTCTTAAAGACAGTCTTTACATGATGTATTTTAAGCCTATGAATAAAGTCAAAACTTAATTTGGCCTAAAATGTCAAGAAAACGTTGTCATGAGTTTTTTGGAGCAAGGGATTGCGCATATGTACGTACCCATGCATGGTGCATCAAATAAAGTATTGCCCATTTTCCAGAGCCAAGTGGTTACGTGGGACCCACATGTATACAGGTAGGACACCATGTACATAGTGCATCTATTTTCATCGTTACTAGTACCATTGTGTTTTTCTACAATAAGGAGGAGTTGGTAGCGTGTTAAACTTCTCGAGGAAGCTATCCGCGGGCCGATGACGTGAGGTCAGCAGGTGCGTCAGATGGCATCTAGTGGCGTCAGGAGGGCGAACGAGGTCAATATTTGCACGCGGATGAGGACGGACACAACGTGGGTGTTTGCTTGTGAGAATTATGCAGAAAGGTCATCATGAGGACCTTTTTTTGGGGCCACTTCACGTGGTGGCGAGATGCATTATTGGAAAAAAGCTGAGTGCCAGGTGTGCGAATGATGCAAAAAGGTGACAACTATGCACTGCGAGGTCAGTTTTTGGCCTGTTCGGGGTCCGTTTGAGGTCATCTAAAAGGCCAAGGGTGCCCAACAAAAAAATCTAAGTGTGGGAACTGAAAAAATAGAGAGAAGACCAGAAAAAACGTGGAGAAGAGACGAGGAACAGCCGCAGGTGTGTTTTTGCTCATTTTGGAGCCTGTTTTGGTCGTAAATTGCTCATCCGAGGTTGGATTTGAGCACTTTGACATTGTAGACTGGGGTTTTGGGCCGTTCCGGACGCGATGGCGCTGTCCATTTTGCCAAATTCCTCACTCTTTTCCTGCTGTTTTTCTGTGTAAGTTTCTCCTATGAGCGAAGTTTCTGCTCTAGTTTGTGATTGTATCTGGCTTATTTTACCCATGTTGTGTGAGCTATTTGCCCCATTGGTGTTGGCCCAAGCTCAATTGTATCTAAACATCAGAAATTCTCCTCTTTTGAGCTGAGTTTTTTGGGTGTGTGTGTGTGTGTCTGTGTGGAGTGGGCAAGTGGATAGTCTCTCTCCTCTCACTCCAGAGGTGTGTTCCCTGTCTCGGCCAGGTGTGTTGTCTAAGCCGAGTGGTGCCCCATAGTGTGTGTGTGTATCTTCCCAAGAGTGTGTGTCGGGTCGTTATAGAGGCGCTGTGTGTGTTTTCATCCCGCTCACATTCTTTTGGTGCCCCCACTGAGGATCTTCTTCGAGTACCTTCTGCTTCGAGCTTCGAGCTTCGAGCTTCGAGCTTCGAGCTTCGGGATTACAGGTTGCAGATTACAAGTTACAGGTTACAGGTACAGGGACAGGTACAGGTACAGGTACAGGTGATTCACACAGGTACAGGTAGCTGGAGTACAGTGATATACTAGATGTGATGTCACTTACAGTTGTTGTGGGTATGCATCACTTGGCGCCTATTTGAGCGCATTGTCTGCTGGATTGTACGTTACTTGTGGAAACTGCCGTTGTACGCCTTTGTGGAGCCATATATGGTTTTATTTGGCAGTCCCAGCCATTTTTGAGACTTGGTCTGGAAGATAGTCATTTCTGAGACTTGACTATACGCGATTTGCATTAGCTTTCGTGTGAGGGTCGATAGCGTGAGGTTTTTATTGAGCTGGGGGATTCTCAAATGTAGAGATCCTTTCGGTGATACAGGTAGCTGGAGCACCCTTTTTGTGACCTCGCCATAGGCTATGTACTAGTGAGTCCTACTTGATGCTCGGGTTCTATTGTTGACAGTTTATGCATACATAGACAGTCTATATTTTGGGTTCCTACTGCTCTACTTCTGGGGAAACTCTGTCGAAATTTTCCCAAGTTATGATGGCTGGTTTTTTGGTATTTTGAGCCATTTATGCTGTTATGCTGCTGAAATTTTGGCAAAATCAGAGGTTAAGTCAGGCGTGCCTTCTTGGGAGCTTCATGGTTGGCTTTAATGGATGATCAAAATGGCCCTTAGTTCACTCCTTTTCATTTAACTCAAAGAATTCAAATTAATGTTCATGTGTCCAGGAAGATCTTTTTCCAGCAGCGCATAGTCTTTATGTTCAGGCCAAGAAGATTGAGAGAGATCCTGGAATGTCCTTTGCCTGTTGTCATTCCGATGATTAACTATGAAAACTCATTTGATGTGCATGTGTTTGTCCTTATCTAAAGTTGAGCTCCATTGAAGTTTCTGGGGACTGGGTAGTGAAAAGTTTTGGGTTCTTGCACGTGTGTTCGAAGGGGTTCTCAAAGCATCATAATTTTGGTAGCGATGGCTTTCTCTTATCCGGAGTTTCATGGAAGAAGTGATGAAGATGTGGAAGAATTTTTGGAAAAGATGGAGGTTGCCTGCATTAGCAACCAGATTCATGACCCTACGCAAATGTTACGCCTTCTCCAAATTTGTTTGAAGAGTGATGCACGAGTTTGGTCCAAGGCATTTGAAGAGGAGTTGCGTGCAACAGATCCACTTATAAGATTGAGTTGGGACAATCTAAGGCATGCATTGGAAGTGGAGTTTGTGAATATAGAAGATCTTGACAAGGTGTGGCAAGAAGTACAGGCTTTGGTGCAAAAGGAAGGTGAGCCAGTAGATGCGTACATACGTAAGTTTTCATTGGCATGGGAGCGAATGTGCAATGCTTTAGCACCACAGGTACCCCCGCCTGACATGATGAAGAAGGACAGGTTCTTAGCTGGTCTTTGGGAGAATATACGTTGGAGAGTGGAGCTAAAGAAGCCTAGGACATATGAAGATGCACTAGAGGTAGCAAGGAACAAAGAGTGGAAGCTGAGGAAAATGAGCCAGTTAGGGGTGGAGTCTTTGCCCATGAGGTCTGAATTTCAGCCTATAGAGTCTTTACAAGGGCGCATGTCAGGGGTTCATCATGAACCAGTAGTTCCTGTTACTACTCAGGTTATGCTAGCAGTGGTCACTACAGCAGTGCAAGATGATGGGCTAAGGCAAGACATGAGGCAAATGGTAGATTTGATGAAGAATCTCAACCTAAACATGCTAGGTCAACTGGGAAATAATCGAGGTCGAGGGAGGTTTGCAAATCAGCCAGGAGGTGAAGAAAGGCCTAGGAATGGTGTTGGACAAAGCAATGGTAGGTTTTGGAGGCAGACGCCCACATGTTATAATTGTGGAGAGTTGGGTCACATCAGCCCGCAATGTGATAAGCCACCAAGGATGGGGGGAGACATGTATCCATTGCCAAGACAGGTGCTAACTAGGTCAAATGATTATGGCATCGAAATTAAGGGAGATGAAGGAACCAGTGGACTGACCCAGGAGGAAAAGGGAAAGAAAAAAGTGCTAAGTGTAGTCACCTTGGAGAAGGCATCAAAGCTAGAGGATACATTAGTGATGCCTATTGGGAAGAGGACCACAGAGGAAAAGGAAGGAAGAAGTGCCCCAGGTCCTAGTAAGAAGAAAGGAAAGAGCCATGAAGGCGAGGATGTCAAGGCCAAGAGGAAAAGGAGAGCTCGTCGAAAGTTTCATGTTTCAGATTTTCCGCTAGGGGATGGGCAATTAAGCTATGACTTGAGGGAGGATCTGATGAGCAGGAAGGCAGATGTTACTTTTGGGCAGATTATAGAGATGGTGCCTAAGCTAAAGCGACAGTGGAAGAGGATGGTTAACCCAATGGAGAAAGAGCCAGAGAGAGGTTCAGTGAAGGTGTTGGCAATGGACGAGCTACCAGACATTTGTCCAATAGTAGATGTGTGGCATAAAAGGAAAAATTTGGGACAAGGTTATGTGGATGGCGGAGCCCAAATATGTGTCATAACACACTCATGCGTTGAGAAGATGGGTCTCACAGTGGCTGGGGTGTCAGGTTTCCGGATCAGATTGGCAAACCATCAGAAAGTAAAATGTTTGGGTGTTGTAAAGAGCTTAGAAGTGGAGGCATATGATGCAAGGGCAGTGGTTGATTTTCATGTGATGCCAGCAGGGTTGGGAGCATATCCTATTATATTGGGCAGACCATGGTTACGTGTAGTGGGAGCTGTTCAAGATTGGCGACATGGTACGATTAGCCTCTATGGAAAGACAGGTACCAAGAAGCTTTATAATATGGACACAAGGAAACGATTAGAGGAGCTTTATGAAGATGAGGATGAGTCTAGTGATGAAGACTCTTCCACGGTGACAGATGAGGACAGTGATAGCACTACCAGCAGTGATGAGGATGCTGATGTTGCATTTCTTTTGATGGATAAAGAAATCCAGGAGTGTGGTTTAGTCGCATTTGCGAAGGAAGTTGAAGATGAAAGTGAAGGGCCTTATGAAGTGATTGAAGGGCTCATGCAAACCAAAGTCGAGTTGTCAAAGAAGCAGGAATTAATGACGCAAATGATTAGTGGAGACCTCTCAGCTATGGAGAAGGATATATTTTTGTATATGCTGGCTAGTTTTCCTGATTTGTTCATTACTTCATATTAAGAGATCAGAGGGTTCAAGGGTGAAGAGATGCATATAGAGCTGAAAGAAGGTGCTAAGCCAGTGCGGCAAAGGCTAAGAAGGATGGGTCAAGAGAAAATGGAAGCCTTGCGAGAAGAGGTGGACAAGTTGTTGAAGGCAGGGTTCATAGTCCCTGTGGAGACCACAGAATGGGTGAGTCCAGTAGTAGTCAGTCCAAAGAAGGATGGGAAGTGGAGAATTTGTGTAGATTTTAAACCCTTAAATGCAGCCACTAAGAAGAACCCATATCCTCTTCCATTCATCGATCAGATCTTGGATTCA
The DNA here is from genome assembly GCF_014529385.1 of Adiantum capillus-veneris. Taxonomy (NCBI): domain Eukaryota; kingdom Viridiplantae; phylum Streptophyta; class Polypodiopsida; order Polypodiales; family Pteridaceae; genus Adiantum; species Adiantum capillus-veneris. Next base: position 156,348,309 of record NC_140934.1, read on the forward strand.
GTGGCAGGTTATGAGAGGTACAGTGTGTGTGATGGTTTTTCAGGCTATTTTCAATTGAAGATTGCTCTTAAAGACCGCACAAAGACAACTTTTATTACGCCATGGGGCTGCTATTGCTACATAGTATTTCCATTTGGGTTGTCAAATGGACCTTCCTTCTATCAAGAGAGAGCAAATTGGGTGTTGGAACCATTCATTGGTAGTTGTGTTAAAGCTTTTATGGATGACTTCTGTGTTTATAGCAGTAGGGCTGAGCACCATGAGAAGCTGCAGATGGTATTGGCTAGATATGATGAATGTGGAGGACAACTAAATCCAAAGAAATGTCATCTAGCACAGCCAAGGGTGAAGTTATTGGGCCATATGGTGTCAGAAAATGGCATTGAGGCTGATCCAGACAAGGTTAAGTCTATTATTCTTCTTCCATCACCTACGAGTACGAAGCAATTGGCAACCTTTATACACAAAGTGAAGTACATGGCAAGGTTTATTCCATTGTCTTCTCAGATTCTTTATCCATTACAACAAGTGGCAAAGCATGATCCATTGCAATGGGATGACAAGTGTGAAGAAATGTTTCAAGAGGTGTTAGGGGGTTTGTCAGCCATGCAGGCTCCTGATTGGGAGAAAGTTTTTTATGTAAATCCCTCAGTAGGGGATGATGCCATTGGAGCCATGCTATTGCAAAAGGGGAAGGGCAGCCATTATATGAGGCCAGTGTATTGTGCAAGCCGAGTGAAGTTGGTAGCGGAGAGAAAGTTATCGGAAGTAGAGCTAGTGATGGCCAGTGTAATATTTGCTTGTCGACGATTTCGTCATTACTTGCTACCACGGCCTTTTGTTTTCTTGACGAGTTATGCCTTTTTGCCACAGTTAATTAATGGTACTAACATGTCAAATGTGGTGAAGAAATGGGTAATTGAGCTGCAAGAGTTTGAGTTCTCTTCTCTAGTGGAAGACAGTACAAGGGCTACCCTAGCTGATTTGTTGACCTACAAGGAGAATCCCCTTATTGTTAAGGAAGAGGTGGTGAGAAAGGTAGTTGAAGAAGTGCCACAGATCAGCAATGCACATGTGTTGTTCTTTGATGGTTCATACAGAAAGAGCCATGATGCAGCTTCAAGGGGTATAGCACTTTATGATCCAGAGGGGAAGCTAGTATGCAAGAGAGGGTTCAAATTGGATGCTCATAGTAACAATGAGGCTGAATATGCTACATTGGAAGCCGGATTACACATTTGTTTGAAGCATGCGGTTCGAAGGTTGAGCATAAAAGGTGATGCCTTGTTAGTGGTGAAGCAAGTGCTGGGTGTGTGGAAGAGCAAGAACACCTCATTGAAGGAAATGTGCTTTAGAATTAAAGGCCTGTTAAAAAAGTTTGAAGCATGGAGCATCAGACACATTGAACGTGCTCTAAATGGAGAGGCACATGAAGCAGCTCAAGGCATGATTGGGGAACTATTCGTGTTGAGGACCAATTTACGTCTTTATCATGGCCGGGAAAGTTTGGCTCAAGAAGAGGAGTTTTTGCTAACAGGAATCATTCCAAAGGAGATTCAGAAGTCTAAAAAGTATGGCTTTGTGCGTAGAGCATACAGGTAAAAATTGATTGGTGATGTCTTATACATGAAAGGGGCTGATCTCGTGTTGAGACGTGTACCTTGGCGGGAGGAGCTTTACAGAGTGTTGGAAGAGAATCATGAAGGCGCATGTGATGGCCATTTTGCTCTAAAGATCACCTTGCATAAGATTTTGCAAGAGGGATATGTATGGCCTAGTTTGCACAAGGATGTTCACCATTGGTGTAGGTCTTGAAATAGGTGTCAAGCATTTGGGAAGAGAGTGTTGAAGCCAGAGCTATGAAAAACCATTATGGCGTTTGATGTGTTTGAAAAGTGGGGGATTGATGCAATAGGCCCATTACCTATCACAAGTAGGGGCAAAAGCTATATCTTGACGGCAATGGACTATCTCTCTAGATGGGCAGAGGCTATAGCAGTAAAACATATCACTGCAAAGGATGTGGCAAAATTTGTGTATGATGAAATATGTTGCAAGTTTGGGGTGCCATTAGAGCTACTTTCAGATAAGGGGCCAGGATTTAGAGCTAAACTGCTAGACTTCTTATGCACAAAGATGAAGATTAGGCACCAGCATACCACTCCTTATTACCCACAGTGTAATGGATTAAATGAAAGATTCAATGGTGAGTTGGTACAAATTCTTTCTAAAGTGACAGAGCACCAAGGAAAGAATTGGGATTTGGAATTGCCTAGTGCATTATGGGCTTACCGTACTTCGGTGAAGACAGGTACAGGGTTTACTCCATTTCATTTGGTGTATGGAAAGGAAGCACTATTGCCTGTGGAGGTAGAGTTGCCTGCGGTCAAAATGTTAGAGAAGTTGCTTGGGCCGCCTAGTGATGCATTCAAAGAGAGACTCTTGCAGTTACAAGAGGTCCAGTTGGATAGGATGAGCGCATTGGAGCATTATGGGCAGATGCAGGATAAGGCTTTGGCAAAGATAAATGAACAGGTCAAAAGTAAGGGTATCAAGAAACATGACTTGGTTTTGCGCTACAATAGTAAGCTGGACAACACCTTCCAAAAGAAGTTTCAAATTAAGTGGGAAGGCCCTTTCAAGGTAGTGGAGTGTTTTCCAAATGGCACATATCAGCTGGCTAACCTGGATGGTGTTCTACGTAAGTCAAGGGTAAATGGATTGCATCTTAAATTGTATCATGCTAGATTGATGATGGTGGAGCAAGATGAAATGTCTGTGGAGCAAGCAATGTTGGTGAAGGATGAGGAGACATGTGATGCGGCGAGTCTCATATCGCTCTTTGCTGCTGCTGATCATGAATGATCTAGCAGGCTAGGGGATGGACAAATTATGTCAGGAGTTTTTTGGAGCAAGGGATTGCGCATATGTACGTACCCATGCATGGTGCATCAAATAAAGTATTGCCCATTTTCCAGAGCCAGGTGGTTACGTGGGACCCACATGTGTACAGGTAGGATACCATGTACATAGTGCATCTATTTTCATCGTTACTAGTACCATTGTGTTTTTCTACAATAAGGAGGAGTTGGTAGCACGTAAAACTTCTCGAGGAAGATATCCGCGGGCCAATGACGTGAGGTCAGCAGGTGCGTCAGATGGCATCTAGTGGCGTCAGGAGGGCGAATGAGGTCAATATTTGCACGCGGATGAGGACGGACACAACATGGGTGTTTGCTTGTGAGAATTATGCAGAAAGGTCATCATGAGGACCTTTTTCTGGGGCCACTTCACGTGGTGGCGAGATGCATTATTGGAAAAAAGTTGAGTGCCAGGTGTGCGAATGATGCAAAAAGGTGACAACTATGCACTGCGAGGTCAGTTTTTGGCCTGTTCGGGGTCCGTTTGAGGTCATCTAAAAGGCCAAGGGTGCCCAACAAAAAAATCTAAGTGTGGGAACTGAAAAAACAGAGAGAAGACCAGAAAAAACGTGGAGAAGAGAGGAGGAACAGCCGCAGGTGTGTTTTTGCTCATTTTGGAGCCTGTTTTGGCCGTAAACTGCTCATCCGAGGTCGGATTTGAGCACTTTGACATTGTAGACTGGGGTTTTGGGCCGTTCCGGACGCGATGGCGCTGTCCATTTTGCCAAATTCCTCACTCTTTTCCTGCTGTTTTTCTGTGTAAGTTTCTCCTATGAGCGAAGTTTCTGCTCTAGTTTGTGATTGTATCTGGCTTATTTTACCCATGTTGTGTGAGCTATTTGCCCCATTGGTGTTGGCCCAAGCTCAATTGTATCTAAACATCAGAAATTCTCCTCTTTTGAGCTGAGTTTTTTGGGTGTGTGTGTGTGTGTGTCTGTGTGGAGTGGGCAAGTGGATAGTCTCTCTCCTCTCACTCCAGAGGTGTGTTCCCTGTCTCGGCCAGGTGTGTTGTCTAAGCCGAGTGGTGCCCCATAGTGTGTGTGTGTATCTTCCCAAGAGTGTGTGTCGGGTCATTATAGAGGCGCTGTGTGTGTTTTCATCCCGCTCACAACGTAAATAATTTGAGTTTTGTCCAACTCTTGAAATTTTTACCTCGAAGTGTCTTTCAGCTTACCCACTGGTTCGGACAACTCTTAGGCTTACTCTCCAATCGGATTGGGTGGATTCAAGTCTTTTCAAGCTATTTCTAGCCGTAGACCTGAAATTCTGCAACTTCCAATAACAACTCACACTTGATTATTTCAGAGAGAGCAATGTTTTGAAATACACCTCGGATCCTACTTACCCTACTCCTAGATTCTCATGCAATGGGGTTGTGGAAAGTGTCCACAACACTCGTTTTCTTGTGTTTCTTTTTATGTTTTTCATAGTCTTGATCTTAAGACTTGTCTCGTCTACCAATCATTCTCCAAATCCTAATCTAAATCTACAATCCTACAGTCCTTAAGGTACTCATCAAGTACGATTACTTCCAAGCTACCTCTACACAGCAAAATACGACAATCTTAAGCTATGCAATTTCTAAAGGAAATTTTTGAACTCTAGGAAAACCTAGAGGAAGTTAAAGGACAACTACACAAGACGCTCGTGTTTTTTCCTAGTTCAGGTCTCTTCGATCCTCAGCAGCGGCGCTAAATGTGGAACACATGTCTAACCTCACCATCCTATCTTATTGCAATATTAGCGAGAACCACGATTAATTTGTCAAACCATGGGACGAAGCTGACTCGACTAGTGCATAGAGGCTACAAGAGGTTTTCAATCTCTCGAAAAACAACTAACAACTCGCATCTAACTCAAGCTACACTCAAGTGATTGAAATCACCAAAAGCCAATCGCTCATCGGCAAGCAAATCACATCTGTTACAGCATCAAATGACATCCAAACGTAACGAAACTTCTAGGACAAGTTTATAAGACCTACGCACATGCCTATGGTCTCAAACCCCACTTTAGGTCAAGTTCCAGAATCGCAATTATTAACAGTATTGGATTTTTAACCTGGTCGTTTTCAACCCAGAATGCATCTAAATGCTTAGCAATGATGTCCGAATACCCCGCCTATGCTTAGTTTTTGATTTAAAAGTGTAAATTCCTAGTTATTATGAATCAGCGATGCCAAAAAGCTACGAAATACTGTGAATCACCTACGTCAATGCGTAGAGCTCTTACCTGCAATTGCAATGTAACAAACGCATTCGCAATGTGACAATCGGAGAGGGAGTAGGAAGCGTGAGAAGGAGAGAAGTGAGCTCTGTTAGCTCACGCTGTGTATTTCTTATCCAAAACCTTAAAAAACTTACAAAAATTGTCTTTTATACCTTAGCCAAGGTTTTTTGGTGGTCAAAACTAATAATCTGGAGTTCTACCAAAGCTAGGAATTGACTGGCTGATACAATCCAAAAGCTTGTAGCCCTGGCTCATTAATTACAAAGTTTATCCGAGAAAATATGACTTACAATATTCTCGATTTATCAAAATAATAATTGTTTTACAAGGAGAACTCCGAAAAATGGTATTCGTGTTAGCTTGATGCTAACACCTCCTTGATTTAAAAGATCAACCTTGCTAATTTTTGGCTTTTTAAAAAAATATCTAGGAAAAATATCTGGGAGGCCTTAGTAAAAGTCTATGCTTAAATGATTACTGCAACCGTCCAAATTTTCTTATCGATTTAATTTACATTGAATCTTCTTGAGGGACTAGCAGGTCAGTTTTTGTTCGAACTTAATTTTAAATTTTCTAGCCCTGGGTTTGCAATACCATTTTTAATTGCTTTTGAGATAGTGTTTTTACCTGTTTGTATGACCTATACTTTCTCCTAAAGTTTTACTTTCTCCTAAAGTTTTGGGATCATTCCAGACAGTTAGAAAGGTGGAGACCTTACACTATGGAGAAAAATTTACTTAAACTCAATTCCTTTCTCCAATGCATAACATTTGCCACAAGTTTAAGCTTATAGTAATCAACACTACTATCATCTAGCTTCCTTTTTTACAAGAGAAAATCACACAAGGACCAAGTGCCATTTTTTACTGCAGCATCATACTAAGTTTGCAATCCAATTAAGTTGTTGAGTTTTGTACAATGCCAATGGATAACAATGAGGAATATTCTTCTCATTCATCATTGCCCTTGTTGTAAATCCTGGAGACGAGAGCATGCCACTTTTCACCCAATCGTGCCCTATATAGGCCCTATTCAACTAATAATACGGAGCCCTTGTACCGCATGTCCATCTTGGCCCTTGGATTTCCTGATCTTACTCTAGGCCTAACATTACTCCCCCCTTTGTAGAAGTGTTTTTTTCCTTGAAAACAAAAGTAGGTGTATCTTCATAAGAACACTAATGTTTTTTGTAGTAGCATCCTTCATGTATCCAATTTCTTGTTTGATCGGAACACAAAACAACAGGAGGTTGAATGAAATTAAGAATAACATCTTGATTTTCCACATTTTTGTCCCTTTGCAACCATCGTGTGTAATCCGCCCATATTTAACATGGCAAGTAGACTCCATTTAGAACTCACTTGACTATGCTAAACAAATTATCACAACTAAGTTGTACCTAAAAGAGCACCTCTTTTCACTTTTGATGAAAGTAAATGTTTGACCTAGCTCATCAACAAAGTATAAGTCCTTGACTTGTTATCAATTTTCATCAGTAAACAACCCCACCAAAACTAGTGTTCAACTTTGAGGACCTAACTTACACATAAAGAGAGTAAACCGAGATGAAAACATGCATTACCTTATGGTAAGAAAACTCCAACTAGAGCAATACATGCTTGCCAATTGTATTGCTTTGTGCTGACGTACGCGCTTTGCATATCCTTTAGCACAAGATTACACTTGTAATCTACCTATCATCTTTGGATAAATGACAATATTGAGGTGTGTTTCCCCACCGTTTACAGATAGTCTTCTGGTAAATAGGGATCACAATGCCTTACAACATGGCTGAGGAATCAACAATGTTGTAAATAACCATCTTGGTTTGCCATAAAATTTAATATCTAACCAACCCAAATAATTTTCCCATATTAAATTGATCATTTAATGTGGGAGAATAAACGGGATCAATGGCTAGAATATATACATGTGCTTATAGATCTATCTCAACATAGGGCCAAGGTTAAAGGGGTCCAAATGAGAGATGATCTGTCAAAGAGCAAGGCTAGCCAATGGAGCTTAAAGACCTTAAGTGTATCTTCATTAAAGACCTCCAATGGTCAATGTAAAAGTACGTTTTCCTTAGGAAAGATAGGGTAGTGCTTGAGGTGGGAACCCAGCCCAAGCTTAAGGTGCTTGTCGTGCTTGCTGACTAAGGTGCTTGAGGTGCTTGTCGTGCTTGTTGACTAAGGTGTTTAAGGTGCTTACTGACTAAGGTGCTAAGGTGCTCCTTCCATGACTAAGGTGCTTGATGGGTTAAGGTGTTCAGAAAGTCAATGCACATCCCTACTCATGAGGGGTGAGCCCTCTTTATAGGAGCTAGAGAGATAACACACACACCCTCACACAAGGCAAGCTTGGTATAGATAAAGCAAATAGGACACTTGTCAAGCTCCTCTTCATGTTGCCCTCATAGTGTACCTAAAGGCTATTGGTCTTGGTCTCCCAAGGGTCCAATGATAATTTAGTTAATTTAATTAATTGTTTATGCATTTATCAAGTCCTCTCTCTCAAAGGGGAAAGGGGGACACCTGTCATTGCAAGGCTACCCTTGTTTCTTGATATGCACTAAGCATGTGATTGGCCAAGCTTGAGGAGGTCCAATCAAGTGCAAGCTAGTGCTAGAAGAGGGGGTCGACCAAAGCAAGGAGGGGGCTAGCTTGGGGGGTATACTCTCCCACACACACACACTCTCTCTCTCTCTCTCTCTCTCTCTCTCTCTCTCTCTCTCTCTCTCTCATTGTGGGAGGTGCAAAGTGCAAGAGCTCCATATCATTCCCCAAGCTTGTAGAGAAGTTGAGAGGCTACACCAACACTCTTGGCTATGGAATGAAAATCTAACCAAGAGCCATGCTCCATCGCTTAAGCTTGTCATCTTCTCCATCTTCATTACTATGCTATTATGTATGCTAATCAAGAAGAGTGATGATAAGCGAGGAACTATTTATTTCTCCTATGAATGTTTCTTCTTCCTCTTCCCTACCCTCATTCCCCACTAGCTCTCTCCAGGCCTTGGGTTTAAGGCCGGGGATGGTTAATGCTTTCTACAAAGTCTATGTTATGCTCGTGATGCATGAAGATTCCCATCTTCATTGCATCACCTAGGTCACAAGGAACACAAAGATTTTATTGTACCAAGTCTCTCTTGATGGGAGAATTTTATAATACAAAAGACTATTGGAGGGGTGACCGGCTCCACATAAATCCGGTCCTCAACTGCGGTCCTCAACTGTTGTCAAGTTCTCTAAACTCTCTCTCTTATAAAATTATTGTTCACGCCAAGTTAATTAAGTATTATAGTTATGTTGCTGTCGCTAATTAAGTTCACCCTCTATGTTATCAAAAAAGTCTCACAAAAATGCTCACTCTAATTCATTTAATTTCTCTATTCTCAAAGTTCATAGGCCATTTTCATTACGTGGTTTACTTGAAAGATCCACAAGCACCCAAACCAAGTCATGACTAGTATTGGTGATGGTTAGATCTATGTCATGAATGTGCATGATGCTCCAAATTAGCCTTTGCAAAAAACTAGGGTCCATAACACCTAGTGTGCATGCATTTAGCAAAAAATAGATCCGAAATTGCATATCCATGATCATACTTTCCAATACTTATGGAGAATATGATTCCCATAGCACACATGAAAGAGGAGTGTAAATCGTTCTGAAAAAAAACTAAATACTTTTGACTGCAATCATTTGCAAGACTTGCTGCAATGTTTGAACCATAACAGACTGTGAAACATAAGGCACTTCTAGGTACAAACAATGAAACATTTTCATTCATAATACATAGACTTTCTATATGCATAAACAACCATCCAACAATGTTTTTTAATAGCACTTGTAACCTTAACAAGTTTTTCTAAGTATCTGACAATTTTTTGCCATTGAAATTGTTCTTGATAACACGTGCTCAAAATGGTCCATAAATTGTAATTGACCAGTACTTAGGGACTTTGTTGCTACACATAATTAAAATAGAGGACCCACATACTTATATTCTCCAGATGTGGAATATGTCTCAGATTAGGATGTTTGTAAGAGGAACATCCTTCAAATACCAGATGTACTTGTGTGTGGAGGTAACTGTAAACACTCAGCGACATGAGTGAGAGGGATCCTCATATACTTTTCTGCACACTGACTAAACGAAACTCCTTGAGCTCCTAGACCATGTTGTATCTCATGTGTTGGCAGTCAAGCCTGATGGACGCCCTTCAAGTTGACCTCCCTTCCATGAGCCCTAAAATTTAATGTACCTTCATTATTTTTTTGGAAAGCCTTGTAATTATTTGATAGTCTCTAATTGTATATGGACAATCTCTAAAAAGCTGAGTTGTAAAGTATGTAATGGAGTTTGAGTCTTGTAAAGTCGGTCGGCGCTGGCCAAGAGAGCCCTAGACATGAAGTCCATTTTGTAAAGTGGAAAAAAGGATCCTTATCATTATCAAGTTTTTGAGTTTTGAAGCGTATGACTAAGAGCGTCTACTCTCATGCGATTTGTAACCCTCATATCTCGAGCTTTGGTAATCAGATTTTGATTTTGAAGCTTGCATTGTGCTCCTTGTCCATTGCTCTTTCATTCAAGTAAATTTATTGTCGATTCTACTATGATTTGTGACCCTCAAGATGGATTGGGTCTATGACCATCTCTATTTACGGCACAAGGGGATGACGGAACATAGTTACCTACTTGGCTAGTGAAGGATGCTCATATTTGGATGTGCAAAACGTCGAAATATGAGAGACTTAGAAAGGAGGATTGCATGGTAGAGCGATCGGTAGAAGACAATTACTACATAAAGGAAGCATTTCCATAGGAGTTGTTTGAACCCTTTGTTTTGGGAAAAAATATTGGTAGCTCTTGATGTCTGCATAAATTAGGTGACCAATAAGTCATTTTACGACAAAAAGGCTTATGATATCAGACCCTTTCTATTGGTGTCCTCATTGTCTAGGAAACCAAAAAATTTCTAAAATGACTGCAATGATACAGACAAGCGATTGTAAATTGATAGTGGCCGAAGTTTCTATACTTGATCTTTCACACAATAATGAGGATGAACACAATGATTTAAGGAGCGAAGAATGAGGGAACAATGCAAAAGGAAAACTTTCTAGCATTTTTGAAAGCAAAAATACAACAAAACAAGATGAGCTGATTTTCTATGAGTTTTCTAACCAAAAGATGCGGAGACAAAAGAGATATCAAATGAGGCAAACTAAGAAACAAGAAAACAAAATTGAGAAACCAATGCCAAAATTGATGACCAAAACGCAATATCTCATGCCCGTAGGAGCAGATGATTGTGTTCGAGACAAAATTACAAGAAAACCTTTGAAGTTGACAAGCTTTCAAGCAAACTCAAAGAAACAAAGCAAAAAAAAACTGAAAGGCAAGACGAAAAAACCATCGACAATGTGGAAAACTGAATGCAAAATTGAATACCAAAAGTTAAAATGGACATTGAAGGAGGTTTGGACTACAAAAATGGAAAGTGAGGGGGACTCTAACTCATAAAAAATTGATGCACCCTCTCATTACAAGAAATACATAGTTCAAGACCGACATATTATAGTAGAGCAACCAATGCGAAGGACTAAAGAACCGGGAATATCAAATGATGGACTTGAAAATGCAAAGAAGATTGATTTGGCAGAACCAAGGGAAGAACCAAGACCAGCTTACACAGCCACATATCTTACCAAGGAAGAGGAACATTTGTTGATAGCTACCCTAAAACTATATAAAGATGTGTTTGCCTGGTCTTACAAAGATTTAAAAGGGGTGGATCCTAGTATTTTCCAACACACAATACCCCTCAAGAGTGATACTAAATCATGCCAAAAACGTCCTTACACTTACAATAAAATATTCGTGAAGAAAATCCAAGAAGATATATACAAATTGAAAGAGGTAGAGTTCATATATGATATCGGACACACAAAGTGGGTGTCACCAATTGTAGTGGTACCTAAAAAGAACGGTAAATTACGAGTGTGCATAAATCTCAAATATGTGAATGCTACTACGATTAGAGAAAACTATCCGTCACCCATCATCGATCATGTGATCGAAAGAGTTGCTAGAAAGGAACCCTACAACTTTCTTGATGGCTTTTCAGGTTATAACGAGCTCACAATCAAGTTGAGGATAAACACAAAACGATCTTTGCTACAGAATGGGGTATATTTGCATACTGGGTAATGCCATTTTTTCTAACCAATACATCGGCCACATTCCAAAGACTGATGAGTCATGCATTCAAAGAATATATAAGAAGATTCTTAGAGATTTATATGGATGAATTTTGTGTGCATTTTCTCCAAAGAAATGAACATGTTGAGCACTTAAAGAAAGTCTTTGAGAAATGCAAATTGTATTGTATTTGCCTAAACCCTAAAAAGTGCATATTCATGGTAAGACACGGCAAGATTCTGGGACATATTGTATCCAAAAATGGCATTTCTACTAACCTTGAGAAGTTACAAGTGATAGTTTCTCTTTCGAGACCAACAAGAGGTACAAGCCTTTACGGCCATTGTGGATATTATCATAGATTTATTTGCATGTACATAATTATTGCAAAACCTCTCTATGCACTCATCAAAAAGTTTGAATGAAATGAAAAATGTGAGAAAGCATTTCAACAATTGAAGCAGAGACTTATTCTTGCTCTAATTCTAAAAGCTCCTGACTGGAACAAGATTTTCCACGTCCATGTAGATGCATCAACCTACACTATTGGATGTATCTTGGCTCAACGTGGAGAAAACAACATGGATCTTCCAATCTATTACTACAATAGACATCTCAACAACACCGGATGGAAATACACAACCATAGAAAGAGAGGGCTTGGAGATGATCTATTCTGTTAAGAAATTATCTTCTTGCAAACAAGTTCATATTCTTCGCGGATCAGTCGGTTTGTTCATATACTTGGTGAAAAAACCATGCAATACAGGTCGCATCATTTGATGCTTCCTAATATTACTGGAATTTGATTTCACTATGGTGGTAAAAAAAGAAACTACACACCAGAGAGCGGACCATTTTTCATGAATGCTACATGGAGAAGCTTCTTTAGGGGTTGAAGATGATTTGCATGATTCTTATCTCTTCAACATCCAGATAGTACCAAGGTGACACAAATAGGCTATACCATTTCTCACCATTCGTTTGCTGCAAATTGAGAGACAACCATCAATCATCGAGCAATCTCACAACTTAGTGCTGATCGCAAGATGATTATATAAGCAAGGACATGATTGCATACTAAGATTATGCATCAAACCATCCTAAAAAGAGATATATATGAAACAAGCTCGTGTACAAACTACGGCGGGTATTCATAATGTAGCAACACAAACATGTTAGAGATTGATGCTACTTGGAGTGTATTGGCCTTACATGTAAATGCATACCCAACTATATTAACTCATGTGAAGTTTATGCAATCAACAAGCCAATCAAGCATGCTACACCGTTCAGGATAGCAACAACACCCAAGTGGTCAAAGTATATTGTGGAGTGATCTAGATTATGATCGATTCAACAAGAAGCAAAAAACTATGCTATCATAAAAAATCACCTTATCATAAAGGAATAGATGACAACTTATGAATTTGTGATGCAAAACATGAGTACCTACCCATTCTTGATCAAGCACACGCCGATCCAATGGCCAAAGCAAGGGGAAATTGGATGGTCATGGGAAGACTAAAAAGTTTTCCCACATCCCTAGGAAGGAGGGGGCAAGACCATATTGTAGGGAATGAGATAGAAACACACACACACTCCAAGGCTCCCCCTTTACACAAAGGGAATATTGGACACATGTCAAGCTCTTAGACCAGTTGCGCCCAACCTCCCCTCAAATCCTTTTGGATGGCCATAGAGGTGGACCAATGAGAATTAAGCTAGAGTAAATTTAGTCTAATCAATTTGAAAATGCTTGATAAAAGAACCAATAGAAATTAAGCTCCCTAGAAGACTATTGGATAGTGTACCAAGGGGTCCAATGAGCATCCAACATCCCAATGGCTTGCTTGATTCCTATTGGCCAGAAGACAAAAAGGTCCAATGAGAGTTTAGATGTACTATCTAATACCTAAAGCTCTCACAAAAGGGGAAAGGGGAACACTTGTCAAAAGGCTATCAACTATGCTTCTAATTTGTGATTGGCTAAGCTTTACATGAGCTAATGGGAGGCCAGCATGAGCATTTAGCAAGAGGGGTCGAGCAAGATGAGAGAAGGGGCTACATTTTACTCTAGTACAATGCTACACACACACACACACACACACACACACACACACACACACACACACACACACACACACACACACACACACACACACACACACACACACACACAACTCATGTGTGCAAGAAGAACTCCATCTCCTTCTCCAAGCATTGAGAAGTAGACGCATACACCAACAACTCTTGGCTATGGAATGCAAATCCAACAAAGAGCCAAGCTTCAATGGCATGCTCATCTCCTCTACCATGATAAATACTTCTTTCTCATAAGATACCTCTTCTTCCTCTCACTCTATCCTCATTCCTTGCTAGCTCTCACCATTTTTGAAGGCGTGTGAGGTATTGGGAGTGAGGCTAGGGACACTAGGTGTGTTTTTCAAGCATAATTTGGTGTATGAAGCTTCCATCTTCATTACACCAACTAGTTTTTATCAAGGAACACAAAGATTGTATTGTACAAAAGTCTCCTTTGATGGGAGAAGCTATAATACAAATCCTTTATGGAGGGGGGACTGCGGCTCCATGTAAATCCGGTCCTCAACTAAATTGTCAATTGTTCTATATTTCTCTCTTTTCAAGTATTGTCAATGCAAAATTAGCTAGGTGTAAATTGCTATGTTGATTTCTCAATTAATTACTCTCTCTATGCTCATTAGGAACTTGTTCTTAATGAAATACTCACTATGTTATCGATTTCTGTTACACAAAAGTTATTAGTGTATTTAATGTTACATTTGTATCAGAGCTGTTGGTTTCTCTTTTATTGCTCAAGAAGAGAGTTCCTCAAGCTTGCTACATATGGTTGTGTTATTAATTACAAAAAATTAGTAGAATAGGGATTTTTCATCCTTGAAGCACGCTTACTTTATGCAGTTAACGGGGACACCGTCAAGATCTATGGTCTTGATTATGGAGTCCTACGGGGCTTGCTTATGGCTTAACCATTATTGAGCTATTAGAAGCTTGACAGGAACCAGTGCTCTCTTGGCTCTGTTGAACCCTCTCTTCTACTCCTTGCAATTAATAATATTTGAGCCATGGGTATAGATGCTTGAGTACTTATCTTTGAAGGTAAAGAGGAGTAGCAACTAGGGCTTGAAGTGCCAAAGTACAAGTAAAAGTTTACACCTAAAATATGATAGTATGGTTGAAAAAGGAAAAGAGACTGAAATGAATGTTGATAACTTTGATTTTGCTATGAAAGAGCAACTAATGATGCCCCTATGCTTGTAAACTATCTTGTTTCTAGGCTACAACAAGACCTTGGTAATCCATCCCTCCAAGGTGAAGTGCTATAGCAATTGCGGACCCATGGCATTCTTCAAACCCCCCACCAAGAAAAGAGAGTACCTAGGAACACTCATAGTGAGACTTCCAAAAGAGGACTCTCTCCGATAAGGGAAGAAGAAGAGCATTCGTATGAAGGGCTCAAAAATCTACTACTCAATGACGCATGTCCTTCCCAAAGGAGAACCCAAGTTTCAACGGTAGAGCCCCCATCAAAAGAATGAGAAATAAGTGAGTTTCTTGCCACCTTGGTGGATATGGCTCCACAAAGAAAATGGGAAAAATGCTCTCCAACACCCCCTAAATAGAGAAGACCATTGCATACTTGTCTGCATCATAACTCAAAGAGTGACGAAAGAAAACAAGAGAAGAAAAAGGCAAGAAAGAGGTCACCCTCCTCTCCATCTTCTTCATCCTCTTCCTCTTCTGAAGAAAGTGATGGTGCAGATAGAGGAACAAGGGAAGAAAAAGGCGAGAAAGAGGTCACCCTCTTCTCCATCCTCCTCATACTCTTCCTCTTCTGAATAAAGTGATTGTGTAGCTCTTGAACCACCTAAAAGAAGAGGACATAGGAAATCCTATGCTGCCTGGAAGAGGTTGTCCAAGCTTAAAAAGTTCAAAGAGGGAGGAAAGAGTATCTCTTTCCTTACCTACGATGGCACTTTTGGTGCTACAGACAAAGCCTTGGCCTTTATCCAACATTTCGATGCAGCGTTTGGAGATGAGGGCTTCATGGAGTCATTTAAGCTACGCCATGTAGCTATGCATTTCCAAAAGTCTGCCAGGCAATGGTGGTCTAGCCTACGAGCAAACAATGAAGCTCCACGAATGTGAAAAGCTTTAAGAGCTTCCATCATGAAGCAGTTTTTCGCTACTGATGCCAAAGACAAATTACTCACCAAATGGTGAAGCTTGAAGCTCTCTCCCTATGAATCTATTCACAAATATGTAGACAATTTTTGGGATTTACATCTCAAAGCCATTGTCTTCAAAAAGATGGATTTTTGAGAGCAAAAACAACAATTTTGTGTGGGTTTAACTGAGGATATGGTAGAGTATGTTAACTCCCAAAGTTCACACACCATATCTGTTTTCATTCACCATACCATGGTGGCTTCACAAATCAATTTCCAACAAGGGGCTAAGAGAAATCTTAAGCCCACAAAAAACAAGGATCGTAAGGAGCCTAAGGGGAAGGACAATGTCTAAAAGTTTTCCAAAGGCAATGCCAACAATAACAAAGCTAAGAAGAAGGGAGTTTATAAAGGAAAAAATAAACTCTATCCTGAAGAGCTAGAGCGTTATCGAAAAGATAACCGTTGTTTCAAGTGCGGGGAGAAAGGGCATGCCTATCACGCTTGCCCCCACAAGAATACATGTAATGAGCCTTCTAGAGCTACCTTGGTCAAAAGTCAAGAATAGGATGCTCATCACAAAGGATCTCCTCTATGCCACGCTTGGGGAAAGGTAAGAGAACATGATTCTTTTATTCTCTTTGACCATAGTTCTACTCACACTTTCATATCCACAGAGTTGGCCACCAAGATAGGCATCCAAGCCTATGAGATGGGAGATGTTCTACCCGCCGATGGTGCTTTCAAGGGTCAAGAAGCCTCAGTCACTCCCTTAATTGGGAAATCGAGGCTCCATGTCCAAAGCTATGTGGACAAGGAGGATTTCTTTATCTCACCTCTCAAGCACAAGGATGTAATCCTAGGGGCATCATGGTTTGATCCTGGATGCAAATCTAATTTAGGTTCAGGGAAAAAGATATGTACATAGATGCTAAGGAGTTGGGTAGTACCATACCTCTTGTACATAAGCAAGCTTTCAATAAGTCAACAAAGAGCTCTATTTATGTGTACATGATTTTTGTTAGAGATTCTCAAAATGAACGTAATAAATAGGAATTAGAGTTATCCAATTTCCTCAAGGGGTTTCAAGATGTTTTTATTGATGACATCCCTTGTGAACTATCTCCCAAATGAGGCAATGATGACCATGCAATTGAGCTTCTTCCAGGAAGTTCACCGCCTAATAAACCTCCTTATAGAGTTTCCCAAACTCAACAAGAGGAGATTATGTGGCAAGTGCATGAGTTAGTTGAGAAAGGAATGGTTAGGCCTAGCTCATCTCCATTTTTTTCACCCATGTTATTAGTGCAAAAGAAAGACGGCACATATCGTATGTGTATCGACTATAGACCACTAAATAGGATCACTATCAAGTATAGGTTTCCCGTTCCACGGGTAGAAGACCTATTTGATAAGCTACAAGGGTCGACCTACTTCAGAAGGATTGACCTAAAAAGTGGCTACCATCAAATAAGGATAGTTGATCAAGACATTGTAAAGACCACATTCCGCACTACGTTTCGTCTTTACGAGTACATTGTCATGCCTTTTGGCTTGACCAATGCACTAGCCACATTTAGCCACTTGATGGAGAAGCTATTCAAGCCTGAATAAACCTTTACTGGAGTGTTCTTTGGTGATATAATCATCTACTCTAATTCATTAGACGACACAAGCAACACCTCTAGGTAAACGTCAGTTAAACCTAAAAAATCACTCATTCTTTCATTTGTGCAATTGAAGAGTTCTCTTGCTCCATCTCCATCTTCTTCTCTTTATCTCCTTGTGTGTGTGTGTATGTGTGTGTGTGTGTGTGTGTGTGTGTGTGTGTGTGTGTGTGTGTGTGTGAGAGAGAGAGAGAGAGAGAGAGAGAGAGAGAGAGAGAGAGAGAGAGAGAGAGAGAGAGAGAGAGAGAGAGAGAGAGAGAGAGAGAGAGAGAGAGAGAGAGCATTGCGACAACGGCATGGCGGCGGTATAGCGGTTGAGGGAGGCATGACGATAGCTCCTTCTTCACGGCGAGGAATCCTCCACAAAGGCGAGCATAGGGTGGTGAGTGACACACCCTTGCTCTCTTGAGCGTGCTAGATTAGTTTGGTTGTGTGCTTGTAGCCATTTTTGTGGCTTGCACACAGTATACGGCAAGTCCCTTGCATTGACAAGTGCGACAGACGGGCACATTTTTGGCGCCACTGCTAGAGAAATGCCCTACATTAAGCTCGAGTATCACTCTATGCTGCTTTGTAGTGCATTATGAAATGTAGGAAAGTTATAGAAGGAAGGTGTGTGTGCTGAGAAGGAGTTTGTTTTGCTGCAGTGTACTGTTTTTGTTAATAAGGTATTGCAATGTACTGTGTTTTCTCTGTTGATAAGGTGTTAGAATTAAGGTAGTAGATCTATAATGTTAGTTTTGTAAGGTATAGTAAGTAGATCTGTTAGCTAATGAGTTGCTCTAGTACTGTGTTAGTGTGTAACAAAAGCTGTGTTAGTTGTAAGTAGGTAGGTTAGGTGTGTGTGTGCTCGCGCATGCAGCGCAACCGCGGTGACCTTATCCCAAAAAAAAGAAATAATAAAAAATTAAAGGTAGGATCAGGATCGGGAATATTTCCCAGGCCCAAGCTCAAGCCCAGGCTCAGGCTCAGGCCTCATTCACCCTTTAAAATTATTTATTTTAGCCTCACGCCTAAGTAAAAATCGACCTTTTTGAGGACCATCAGAGCTTCAATTTTTACTTAGCCTCACGCCTAAATAAAAATCGACCTTTTTGAGAACCATCAGAGCTTCGAGTAACCAAACGTTGTGATGTAAAGCACACCACGAGCCCCTGAGTGATATGCTTGTTTCGATCTATCATACGCTTTATTCCAAAAATCGATCATTAAAAACTATTAAAAAACATAAAAAATGAGTGAAAACGGGGTGCAAAACGCCCAAAAAATCAGGCGATTAACCTTCGAGGGTATTCGCGACGCTTGTAGGGTGCCAAAGGCACATGCATCTACACTCTGGTTGTGTGCTAGAAACCGAGAAACTAGCAAGAATTTCAACTTACGCGAGTTCCCAATACCCACCTACTTTAGGTTCTGGGCCCTTAGTAGGAACCTAAGGTAGTACCACTCAGGACCCGCATATAGTGTCTAGTGACTCTTCCTTTGACTAAAACATCATGGAGAGTTACCAATGCCTAATCCTGATAGCTCAAGCCAAGACATGCGTGCTATGGGCCCACGATCCGGGTCCAGCATGCTTAGCTGCTTGAAGGAAACCTTTAGTAGAGCCACTCGCTCCGAACATGGAACTAACGATATAAATGAGGGGGGTGGGGAAGTAAATTTGCCATTCATGAACCACATAGACCTTATGCTCTTAAAGAGTGTACACCTGATTACTCCATTCACTACACCCGCTGACTCTTCAGAGCTATTCCCCTCCGAGGTTATATTACGTGATGGTAGAAGCCTTGCCGAAGTACAAGAAGTTGAGTGGTATATCATCGCGGCTAGGGAAAAGGAAATTGAGAGCTTACGCAAGGCGGAGCAATGAAGAGAGTTAAAAGAGAAAGCTCCTATGTCAACATCCTTGCTAGGAGAGCAATTGAGTGCTCCCCTATTAGCAACCACTAAGGGTCAACCCATAGAGAGCCACATTGCATCTAGTTCAAAAAAAACCCCTCGCACCTTAATCCTAGATGGAGCATTCTTAAATGAGAACTAGGAGTACGAACTACAAACCAAAACTCTAACCGACCTATACACAGGTCACACCTATCACGTGGGTTGGTTAGATGTCCTACAATCGACAACGGGTGCTACTAGTGTAGAGGATCAACAACAAAGAGTTTGTGAGGTCATCCATAGGGTTATTCAGCTAGAGAGATAGAACAAGGGGATCAACATGCATTCAAAGGGTCTCATGAGATTCTTGGATACAAGAAAAGCTAAACAATCAATCTTATCGCAAATGGAGACTCCCTTTGTAAGTTTGATGGACCCTCCATATGTTGTTTTGCCAAGGGTCTCAGTGCAATCTGAGTCCACAAGTGATAGATTTACTTTTCCAAGTCTAGCTCATCTTTCCCTTGATGACACCACGGCTACCATGCCTACCCCAATGATGGCATGCCAAGAAACACGCCATAGACCTCATTTGTTAGTAAAGCACCACTACATGGTAGCTCAATGCCTGCAATAGTACCTACAAGTGTGTACCAATCATATACACCTATAAGTCCTCGTACTTATGTAGCTCCTACCCCTCGCATTGTTTCAACAACCTATGCTCCACAACCACAACACCTAAGATCTTATTTACATGTGACCATACCGGCTAGCATTAGCATGTCTCATCCGACGTCTGCTATGCCTAGGGCCAACATATGAACTTTGGGCCACCACATGGCACAACACCGTACCAAACATGGAACACAAGGGCTTCCTATGCGCGAAGCCCAATGCCAATAACTACTCCACATGTAGTCTTTGGAGCACCTTCACCCACGGTGCCTGCTCACTTAGGTGACTTGGCAACATTTTCTCAAGCTATCGGTCCATCTATTGCTGAGAATATGCTTTACACGCCTGATAGAGAGCCTTGAAGTAAGGCAGTACAAATAGCCAAGCTCACACAAAAATTTAGTGGAGATGGGGATGTGAGAAAGCATATCGAAGTGTTTGAACAAATATGCGATTCTCTAGGAGAGCACAATAACTTGCATAAGAGTAATGCTTTAAGCCTAACCTTAAGTGGGAAGGCAGGGGATTGATATATATAGAACCCTAAGGGTGGAAGAAAAACTGATTTACCCTACTCTTAGGAGATTGTTCTTGGAAGAATACATACGAGAGGGAGTGCTTTGGTATGTAGTCTCTCAACTGCAGAAAGCTCAAGGAGAGGAAGGAGAGTCGATGAGAGAATTTATTAGTTGCTTGAAGCATTTGAATTCTTGTTGTAATACAAATGAGCGCTTCAATAATAATCAATTTCTTGATAGATTCATTAGGGGATTACGACATGAGGATATGCACAATGGCCTAGTCATTAGAGGTATCACCACTTGGGAAGTAGTCACCACCAATGCGATCCAATTGGAGGATAATTTAATGATTCAAAGAGAAAGAGTGTCTGTTGAGACTAAATCTACTAGCTCGCAAGCATCAGGGCATCAGCCAATGACCCTAAAGCCTATTGCTAATAAGGAGCCAAAGATATTTGAGATGACTTTAGCAGATCTCACCAAGGCCATTCAAGAGATTCTTAGAAGTATCCAAGAAGAGAGCAACAATGGTAGTCAGTATGCTATGGACTGCATAGTATCAGTGAATGCCCTACTTTTAGAGTAAAATTCAATGGGAATTGCAATGCCTGTGGGAGGTATGGTCATCAAGCTAAGGATTGCATAGTATTTAAACGCGCGATGGACAATAGACCAACCTTAGCATGGAAAGACACACCTCGAGTGCCTGCATTGATGCCGTCCCCACCTCTTGAACAAATGTCACAACACATGGTCCCTAGGGCCCTCAATGTTGTTCAAACAACACCCTTACCACCTCCAGTGCTAGGACCGCAACCACCACATCCGAGAATCACTTCTATGAATCAAGTGGGTTGTGAGTCATCTACTGCTTGGAAGACTGTTAGGAAGATATAGACCCTAACATTGCCTATGGGATTGATGCGCTTGAAGAAAGTCCACAATACTACATGGAGGACTATTGGGAACAAGTCAAACCTGTCTATCAAGTAGCTGCTCTTGCTGCAAGAGGCCCAAATATCAATTACACTATTAAGAGACCACCTATTCAATGCTATAGTTTGGAGGTCCACATCGTGTGGCCGAGTGTCCTATTAGGCTACAAAAGTACGCCACACTAATGCAAACCAATCAAGCGAGCACGTCTACAATGCCGATACTCATGTAATCAATGTGGCATAGATTATTTGATTGCCCAATGTCCGAATAATCCAAACGCGCCAAAGATCATGCCATTAAACTTGAATGAGGTTACCAAGGAGCCATCACAAAGTACACCTGTGGTACCAATAAACATACTCACATAATCGATGCTGTAAGGTCCCTCCCTAAACCCTAGAGCCATTCGGAACTTTTTCAGCCTGGAAAATAATTTAGAAAAAGAGAGTCATGCGGACAACGAGACTTTACTCTAGAACCAAAAGACAATAATATTTCGGATAAGAAATTATGTCATCCCTATATTTTTCCAAAAAGATTAAGATTATTTTTATACTTCTTCGTCAAAAACCGCGTGGGAACTGATCTAAATCGAGAATGGGAGAAAAGGGACTAACTTGATTGAAAGATAAAGTTAAGAGATAAGAATTAAGAAGAAAATTGGAGTCCAATAGGAATTAAGAAGAGAATTGGGGTCCAATAGCAATTGAGAAGAGAATTGGGATCCAATAGCATTTGAGAAGAGAATTGGGGTCCAATAGGAATTAAGAAGAGAATTGGGGTCCAATATGATTTGAGAAGAGAATTGGGGTCCAATAGGAATTGAGAAGAGAATTGGGGTCCAATAGGAATTGAGAAAAAAATACCCACCATTTCCTATATAAGCACCTCCTCTCCTTTGTAATTTCACACACATATTGCTAAGCTACTTGCATACTTGCCATGCTCAAGATTATGCTTAAGTAGATCAAGGTTTCCATTAAACCTTGCTCTTGCTCTCTCCCTCTCTTGAAGGCCAAACCCTTGAGGGTTTTGTGAAGAAGCTCCTCTCTCCTTCTTCTTCATCCTAAATCCCTTTCCTTCCTCCTTGAGCCTCACATCTCTTTAAGAAGGACTTAACCCCACTTCCCTCTTGTTTAGAGGAGGTAATCTTCATTTCTAGTAGGATTAACTAATCCATGTGTTTTAATACTAAGAAGGTTTATGTACATCATTTTAGGTTTAAGATTTAATGGTAACCTTGGAATTATGGTTAAGTATTTGTAAGGTTTCCAGTTTCTGAAACCTTAAAGGTTGTATAAAGCTTAATCAAACTGATATGATTATTGAAAAAGCAATGTAGAATTGTCCGACCATGGCAAATATTGGTATTTTTGGAATCTTAAGCACAACAAACCCTGGGCTAGAAATTTTCAGAATTGAATTCCGATAAAAAATGGCATAGTTATGACCCCTGGAAGTTTACACTGTGAATTGAGTAAAATAGAAAAATTGAAGGGTTACAATAATCATTTAAGCATAGACTTTATTAAAGGTCTCCCAGATATTTACAAGATATTTACCAATTAAGCAAAAATAGGTCAAATTATAGCAAAATTGACATTTTAAAAGCTGGCAGGTAATGGGAGGGTCATCACTGACATGCCAGGGACTCATTTAGTAGCAGGGGTCGTTTTTTGACTTGCTGGGGGCTGCTTGAACTTCAAGCAACTGCCTTTTTCAGCCGGTGAGAGCTTATGAGTGCCAGAAAACTATAAATAGGACCCGTAGCTTCACATTTTAGAAGAGACTTGAAGCCTTGCTACTCTCTCTCTCATCTAGAGAGAACACTACGCAGAAATCATAAGAGTTTAATCTCTAATTGATTAACCCTAACGATAATTAACCTAATCCTTCTTAATTAGCAAGGTTAGATTAAGATAAATTGTTAACAAATCAAAGATTAGGCCTATGCATGCTCCTTAAACCTCTTTAAATTAATTAATCTCTGCTGATTATTGTAATTAAGCTTAGTGATATTAAGCTAATTAATTATCCTATCATATTATGGCTGAAATTAGCCAAATTAACCATGAATTAATGATAAATATATTAATTAAGCTTAGATTAAGATGAGGTAATTATCAGAGTTGCATTAGACAGTCATTAAGCTAGGAAAATTATCCTATAATTTTTTGAGTAATTTTCCTAATTAATTAGGCAGAATTACTCTATTTTTTGAGCTATTTAAAGAGGGGAAATTAGTAAATTGATTTCAATTGCTATAATATATTTATCAGTGGTTAATTGGGTGTTAAGGAACACGTGATATTTAGAAAAAGCTCAGCTAATGAATCTAGCTAGTTAATTAGGTAGAATTACTCTGTTTTTTGACCAATTTAAATGGGAAAAATTAGTAAATTGATTTCAATTTCTGTGATATATTTATTAGTGGTTAATTAGGTATTAAAGAACCCGTGATAATTAAGAGAAGCTCAAATAATGAATCTAGCTAATTAATTAGGCAGAATTACTCTGTGTTTTGAAAAATTTCAATAGGAAAAATTAGTAAATTGATTCAATTGCTGTGATATATTTATCAGTAGTTAATTAGCTGTTAAAGAATTCTTGATAATTAGCAGAAGCTCATATATTTAATGTAGCTAATTAATTAGACAAAATTACTTTGTTTTTTGAGTAATTGAAATAAGGGAAATTAGTAAATAGATTCAAATTTAATTGAGTTAAATTTTTAGAGGTTTATTAGATGTTAGATAACGTGTGATAATTTTTCTAATCTTAGATAATTAGTTTAACTAATTATCTTAGTGGAATTACGTTATTTTTAGGGGTAAACTAAAGAGGAAAATTAGTAAATCATGCTATATTTTAGGATAATTATGTCAATGTTAGAAAAGTAGTATAGATATTTATCTAAGTCAAATTACTCTATTTTTAGCTAAAAACTAAAGAGAGAAATTAGTAAATCATGTTATATGATTACATCCCATTTATCAGAGCTATATTATAGAGTAAAGAGGCCGTGATAATTATACCAAGGTTAGAAAAGTAGTATAGATATTTATCTAAGTCAAATTACACTATTTTAAGCTAAAAACTAAAGAGGGAAATTAGTAAATCATGTTATATGATTATATGCTATTTATCAGAGATATATTATAGGGTAAAGAGGCTGTGATAATTATGACAAGGTTAAAAAATTAGTATAGATATTTATCTAAGTCAAATTACACTATTTTTAGCTAAAAGCTAAAGATGGAAATTAGTAAATCATGCTATATGATTACATGCTATTTATCAGAGCTATATTATAGGGTAAAGAGGCTGTGATAATTATGACAAGGTTAAAAAAGTAGTATAGATATTTATCTAAGTAAAATTACACTATTAGCTAAAAATTGAAGATGGAAATTAGTAAATCATTTTGTATGATTACATGCTATTTATCAGAGCTATATTATAGGGTAAAGAGGCCGTGATAATTATTTCAAGGTTAGAAAAGTAGTATAGATATTTATCTAAGTCAAATTACACTATTTTTAGCTAAAAATTGAAGATGGAAATTATATAACTAAGTTGGAAAATAATAAGATAATTACCAAAGGTCAAAAATATCCTTATCTACTTGTGGTAATTATACCATAGTTAATTAGTGAGGTTAGTAAATCATAATTGACCAAAAGTCTTATTTTGAGCAAATGATTAATTAAAATAAATAGACTTTGTGGTTAAAAGTTTTTAGAAAAATTATAGTAAGTGTAAACCTATGATATCAAGTTAAGGAAATGAAATATTTAAGAGAAATTAAATACAATAAATATTAAACCCAAAATAAGTAAATTATTAGCTTAAAAGTTGATAGGAAAATTAGGAGAGCTTAGAAAACCCTTAGGGAAGCGGTGGAAGAAGTTATCATGCTTATATAGACAAATAAGAAATTACTAGGTCAAGAATTTATCAATTAAAATTATAAATTTAACCTTACCTTGGATGGGCTATGGTTAAATACAAAGGTTAAGTCTAGATTTTGAACTATTTACCTAATAATTAGACGTCCTTTTTATAAGGATAAGAAGTTATGATACCAAAAAGGATCCGAGCAAATCCTACATCTGATGATGAGGACGTAGCTCCAACACGAACTAGAGCATCGCATGACGACGAAGCCGGGCCTAGTAGTAGGCCTACGGAGGAGAGTCCTCAGGCGCCAACGCAACAACAGATGGCCAATCAATCCTAGGTGGGTTTCCCATTATTCAATTAAGTCTTTAATTAGTTTATGTTCTTTTATAAGTTAGCATTGCATACGTAAGAAGGATAAACTGATTGAAAACGGAAGGTAACTTTCAATGTACATTTGTTTATAATATAGGAAAGAATTGTTTGGGTTAAAACTGGTTGAATTAGGAAAAATATGTTTGATCATCCTTAAGACAGCTTGTCTCAAGACACCTCCGACTCCTTGATATAAACTGATGATAATGATTGGCTTTCTAGCTACGGTTAAGTCGGTTACCCCCATGAATGATGAGTTTCTACTCCGTCTCATGTCTTGATGTTTCTACATAAGTTAGGATACCGTTTTTATCCTAGGGGAGCCGCCCGGTTGTATGGGCAACTGGTTTGGTGTATGGGCACCCGGAACCTTGGGTGGGGGTTTATTCCACTCCGGATTTGAACAAGGTATGGGTGCCGTTTTTCACCCTTAGGTGGTCTTGAGACAAGAAGAGTACTGGTCATGGTTATTATGGATAATGTTTTGATTGACAGTACCCTGTCTTAAGTTTAAAGATGTTTGTTTTCTGAAAGAATGCTTTCCATGCTGTCTTCAAGGAATTACTGTGATGGAACGTTAAAAGAAACCATTATTTTAAATGTTAAAACAATGTGATAATAAGATAAATGAATCTTGTGTAAGTGCGGGGTGGTAAGTGGGGATTGACTAAGGTTGTCAATCATGGACGGATGGACCTGATTAGTCAGGTAACTATCCATCCCTGCGCACTAAAACGTTTAGAAAACTTCTTCACTTGGAAGAGGAGTCCACCAGTGGCTGTGCCCTCACATCTGTTAGGGGAAAAAAAGCGTTGGTTGAGGATACCTTAGCCCAATTGTGACAGTTATAGGGCCGAAATAGTTTTTTGGACTTTTAATACGTTGTCCCATTTCCGCTGCGAGATAGGACTAGGTCTTCTTCTAAGGCTATAGACCCAAGCCATTGTCAATGGTAAAGGTCTATTGCTTGGATTTTTCTTGTTTAGAGACTCTGATTTTTATTAGACCTAGAGACCTGTCAAAGATCCCATCCCGATCTCGGTATAGGAGGGTTGGGGACCTTACAATATTAATGGTAGTTATGCATCATTAAGTTAAGCTTCAAAGGTAGATTTGCACTCATAAGCTAACCTTAATGGTAACTTTGCACTTAGATGTAAGCTTTAGTGACTAGCTTGTATTTTTAGGTTTAAGCTTTAGTGGAAACCTTGCAATTAGGGTTAAGTGATAAGAGTATCTATGCATCATTAAGTTAAGCTTAAAAGGTAGATTTGCACTCACAAGCTAAGCTTTAATGGTAACTTTGCACTTAGATGTAAGCTTTAGTGACTACCTTCCATTTTTAGGTTTAAGCTTTAATGAAAACCTCGCATTAGGATCAAGTGATAAGAGTATCTATGCATAATAAAGTTAAGCTTCAAAGGTAGATTTGCTTACCATTGCACTTAAACGTAAACTTTAATGACTACCTTGTATTTTAGGTTTAAGCTTTAATGAACCTCACAATTAGGGTTAAGTGCTAAGAGTATCTATGCATCATTAAGTTAAGTTTCAAAGGTAGATTTGCACTCTTAAGCTAAGCATTAATGGTAACTTTGCACTTAGGTGTAAGCTTTAGTGACTACCTTGTATTTTAGGTTTAAGCTTTAATGGAAAGCTCGAAAACGCATAAATTATAGGATGACCTTCTAGCTTCTCAAAGGGAAAGTTAGGCACCATAAGAAAAGAGTAGTTGTTTAAGCTCGATAGAAGTAATTCGATTTTTGGTATTCAAGAGTTTTTCAAAAGTTGTCAATTTCAAATTTGTTTGCAAATACAGGATGGGGGATATAGGGTATAACTTCGCGGAATTGACCTTCGTGTTGTTTTGAACCGAAAACTCTAAAATCTTTCATGGAGATGTCCCATGGATGGAAAAGGATTGCAGAAACCTAGGAATCATACAAAACGGGGATTGAACTTAAAAAGTTTTCATTTTCGAAGAGACATTAACCATCAAATGCCTATGGCAAAACTCGCTTGTATTTTCTAAATAAACTTGACTGGTAGATAATTAATGAAAGTAGGAATTAAGGTTGATAAATGAATGAACCTGGAAATTACCAACTAGCAGTAAAAAAGGATTCTTGAGAGGTGATAAGGATAGCCCATTGCAAAACATAGATTTAACTAGGAGTTGTGAAGATTGTCTGGAAATGACCGGAAACCAAGATGGATCTTCTCGGGGTCAATTTGATTGAAAGGCCGGCCCATTGAGAGGATTCTCTTGGGGAACTTGACGGGGATAGGCCCTTTTCGGCTAGGACAGCGTAACCAGCAAGTTTTTATACCTAAGTCATTCATGCCTGAGGGATAAGGGATGAATGGGTTTGTTTTATTTTTGCCCGATCGGGTGAAGTACCCGCGGTATCTTATTGAAAATCGGCCATAATCCGGGTATGTCATGATGCCAATATTTGGATGAGAAGGTCATACTCAGGGAGGATGATGTGAATTTAATTAAGGAAATTTGTTTGGCTTGGTTGCTTAAAAAGGAACTAAAAAGGCTAGGAATATAGGGGCTATCCTGTGCATCTGTCTCACCAGATGGTGCTATACCTCTCAAAATAAAATGCTTAGGAAAGAATGATTAAATTACTTGATGAGCCTTTCCCAAACACTTAATTTGGGAAATATTGTGAAGGTGTTTCCATTTTGATGGCTTGTAACCGATTATCTGGTCTGAATGGGGAGGCAAGATGATTTGGTTGAAACTAAATGTGTTGCATGATTAGTTAGGAAACTAGTTACAAGCTAATTATAGCAGATAAAGGAAAGGAAATGAATTAAAAGTTTCTAATTAAAGATCTGGTGGGAACAACCAGATGATTTTTTCTGAACAAGGGTATGAAACAGATTGCATGCTGCTTGTTGTTTGATGATGTCTGATAGACTACTGTCTTCTTGATTTTGTAGTAGTGAGGCGGTTCGGGGCGGGCAACAAGAAGAGTGGCCTCTAAGCACTTTTCTAGGCTCCCGTGCTGCTCAATTGGGTTGGGGTTGGAAAAAACAACAAACACACACACAAACTCGCAACCTAACCCTACACAAATTTGGGGCACCACCTAGTTTTGGATGCGAACTAGGACTCGTAGAGAGAGAGAGAGAGAGAGAGAGAGAGAGAGAGAGAGAGAGAGAGAGAGAGAGAGAGAGAGTGCTCAGGCTGCTTTGAAATGTTCAACAGTGATCAAGCAAACACAATTATATATGTAAGAAAAAGAGGGAAGGGGGAGGGGGTGCTTGTTGCATTAAAATCTTCTTACAAATCTATCATGACCAATCAACGTGAGATTAGTATTTGTTCAACATAGCTTGAGTAAATTACACCACAACACATCACAAGAAAAGCCACCCCAATCACTGTCTTAAGGCTAGGGGAGTCCTCTCCACCCTGTTGCCCTTTTACAATATGTGGAATTTATGGTTGAATTGATGACAACACCCAGAGACACAAGCTATCAAGAACTTAAAAAAAACACCAAGACACTTACACATCATTGTTGTCCATTACTTTACGTTGGAAGAGAGACAAAGTATCCAAGCTTAGTCCAAATCCACCCTCCTTGATTCAGCAAATTTTAGGCCTACACTAGTAAGAGAAATGATAGATTTCCTACTCTCAATTGAATGATCACTCTCTCTTACAATGGCATAGATTTCCCTTGCTAATCACCCCTAATACAACACATGCATATGCATAAGACAATGAGCTTCCACTTAAGAGCTCCTTCTAGAGAGATTGAGCTTGGATTCTCAAGCTATAGCATAGTGCTCTTGCTTATGGCTCCCCCTTTTTGTGCTAGCTACACTCTCCTTTTATAGAAATTTTAAGGGCTAGGGTTACTCCTCTAACCACGGTTGGGTTAGATTTTCAGCACTTATCTATTTTCTTTTGCTTGGAATTATCAAGAAGTTGGTGGGGATAGATGAAGAAGAGAGAGATGAGAGAAATGGAGGTGATAGGACTTCTCATAGTAGGTTAGTGTTAGTAAATTAGTAGAGTTAGTATTTTTATTGATTTACATATGGAATTGGATATTTACAATGGGAGTATCCATGTAGGATACAAATAAGGAAGAAAAAACTCTTAATAGGTAAGAAAACATGGATTTCTTACAATGTTGATGCTCCAAGTGTCTTGAGTAGAGTCAATTTTGACGCTTGTTGACGGTCCACTAGCTTTGACGGTACGTTTTTTCTCCACTCTTGACCTTCCTTGAGAGCCAAGGTGATTGAATATGAGTAATCAATCACCATGATGCTGTCTTTCAAGAGAAGAGGCTGAATTTTGTGGTTTTTTTGATAGATATGGGTAATATGGATGAGGAAAAATGAGACTAGGTGGTCAATTTTGGAATGGAAGTGTGTGTAGGAGACATGAGTTCACCATGGTTTCTCTTATTCTTCAAGGTTGAGAAGAAGGTGAGTAGGGTGCAGAGAGGAGTGGTGAGAGAGGTAGGGATGATGAGTGGAGAGGTGTGTGTGAAAGAGAAAAATGATAAAGTGGAAGAGGGAGTGTGGCTGCATAGCAGGCAAATTGGGGTCCACCAATAAAATCATAGCTCACAGCTCGTAGCTCGAAAAAATATAAAAAAATTTGAGGTAAAATTTTAGCTCACGAGCTACAACTTTTGTTTGTTTCACATTTTCAAATTCGAGGAGCATGTGATCTTTAAAAATTCAGCAAAACTGACTGTTTTTTTCCACTGCACAAAATCCTTGTGAGGTCCTTCTTTGGATGATTCTTTTGAATACCTCCAAGAGTGAGCTCCCCATGGTGCATGCATGCATGCCACATACCCTTGACCTTATATGGTCAAGGGTATTGTTGAAGATATTGTTGAGATCATGATATAAGTGAATAGTACAACTAAGAAAATCAAATATTGAGGGGTCTAAAAAAAATATGTACATGTCAAATATAAATAATATAGGTGGAAAAAATATAAAGGGGTCAAAATAAATCTCTCATTATAAGTCTACCATAAAAATATGGATATTTTTGGTGGTCTAATTTATGAGAGTAATAGAGAATGGATGTAGGAAGGAAAAAATCACAATAGTGAAAAAATATACACATAAATAGAACTAGTTTTTTTGGATGGAGTTACACCAAAAATAAGAGAATCTTGCATGAAATTATTTTTATATGGAATAAAGAGTATGCAAAATGGTAAGAAAAAATATGGTAATGTTGAGTCAATGTACATAGCATAAATAACACACCATAGGTAGAAATATTTAAATAAATACCAAAATAATTATGAAAAATCCTTTTATTTAGGCCCTATATACAATGAAATATTTACACACAAATGGTCCATAATATACTTATATTTTTTATTTTTTATATATTTTTGGCTCAACTAATTAAGGGTTTTTAAGAAGATATGAAAAAAGTCCCCTAACTCACACACACCTATATACAGTTAAATGGTAGGGATAGCCACAGTGTTTGGATGATTTTGGTAGGGTGAGGTAGCTTACTATGGCAATTATGGAAAGCCAAAAAACAGCTATCAGTAGTTAAGTAATACCTTGGGAAGGGATTTTCATGAAATGGTTCGGTGGGTGGGTGGGGTGGGTGGGCGGATCCGAAGGGTCAGATGGCCAGATGTTGATTTAAAAATTTATGTTAAACGCTAGGACTACGTGGGATAAAAATGGGTAATCAGGGATGAGAGATACCAGGTAGGATTGCAAGATCCCTCTTCTTAGGGAAAAGTGATAACTGTTGTGTATTCTTGTCAGGAAAAAGGAGTTATCACCATGAACCAAGGGAGAACAAGAAGGCAAGAGTAGATCGTCAAGTTAAAGATCAAGAGAATCAAGACTAAGGACCACGATTTTGGGTGCAGAAAGCTATCAAGGATAGATTGATTATGAGAAGTGGATAGAATCGTTGAATGAAGGGATGTACCCCCTTGGGTTGGCATTCGAGATAGACTGGAGTCGTGTCTGAATGCCGGTCCCAAGTGGGAGGGATACCTGCAGATAGATCTACGTCATTCCCTGGAACGGTCTGAAGGACTGAGGGAGGTGAGTAGGGTCGAGTCTGGGTATGGCCCTCACAAGTGGTATGAGAGCCTTATTTTGAATCTTGGACCTTGGAATTTAGGATTAATACATGGGGAAAAACAACTCAGTCTATTCTACACCCAGATTTCAATAATATATTATAAAATGGAGTCTTGATGTTTCAATAAATTATTCAAAAATTTTCAAGATGGTTTGGGATCTGTCAAATGAAATTTAGCGGATTATCTATGAGAGGATGGAAACTGCTATGCTAGAGCGAAGGCTCGCTATGATGGAACATTTTAGGGAGCTCTTATTTCCAGAAACCTATACTTATGCCTGGGATTTAAGCAAGTAGAAAGTGTGAGTAAAGTTGGAAATGAACGATATAGAAATTTGTAAAAGAATAGGTAATGCACTTGTGCGAAGACGCATGGAAGTGGCATAAATGAATGAAGACGCATGCACTTGTGCGAAGACACATGAAAGTGGCATGGATGAAATTTTTATTGAGCTTTACTTGTCATTCTCGCTTAAGCTTAGTAATAAGGAGCAAGATTGGGTAAGGTAGCTACCACATGAAGAATTAATTTTTGGAACATTTACTGGAAGATAAATTCTGAGTAATAATGAAGAAATCCAAGAAGTTCTTGTGATTAGCCATAGATAAAGCTATAAGTATATATAGCAAGACTCATTTTGAAATTACTAATGGCTTGGAATATTCGAGAAGAAGAAGTTTATAGGATATTCCTGAAAGAATGGGGATAGTTAAACCGGAGAACACGTGAGTCATGTTAAGACACCTTATCAAACTTTTCTCTCCTAAGGAAAGTGCCATTTCTACTAAGAAATGGAGAACTTGTGGATCAAATTGAGTTAAACGTTTAACCCTATGCGGACACATACAACTATTGAATAATTTTGGGATTGCAATGATGAGAGAAAGTTGGAATTGGGACCAAAGAGATATGGTATGGTCCAATCTTATTTCCAAAGTTTTAAAAACTCACAAGGAATCAAGATGGAAAAGTGCAATAGATAAACTCATAAATATTGCAGACATTTAAACTCCGAAGAAGAATAAGAAAACAAACTTATGAGTTAACCAAGAACTCAAAGTTGAAATTTTTACTCAAGGCTATCATAGACAGAAGATCCTTTGCTGAAAGCACTAAATAGAGATGTCCTTAAGAATTTAATTAAAGAGGAGAGACTGACATTTCAAGACAAGGAGGTATGGACAATACTCAAATTTTTCAAAAAAGGGTTATTTATTAAATTAAAGCCAAAAAGGATTACAAGGGAGGCAGGAAGTAATTACATAGAAAGGCAAGAAAGTTTACAACTCATGAAAATCCTCTAATATATGGTCACATAACCAAGTATCACAAGCACCGCACATGTTAGGACGCTCACCCTCTAGAATGCTTCTACGAGAAATAGCTTGAGCAATTTCTCGAGTATGAACTGAGAAAAGAAAGGGACCTCTAAGAGGAAGACTCCAGATGGTATCGAGACAAATATTGGAATGGGGGATGAACTGCACAAGCAAGAACAACCTTGTGGAGAACCTAGGATCTCGTGCCCTTTTGACGCAGTAGTATCGAGGGCCAAGTCCTAGAGCCTTTGTAACCATAGCAAGTCAGGTATTGTTGCGGAAATGGTCTCTACCCCAGAGACTCACTCTTGTGAGATGTCACCATGTCTTCCATATCATCTGGCCGACACAAGAATTTGGACGAGGAAAGAAGAGATCTTTGTATCGCTCTAAGAACTGTCTTTTAACTGGCGCATCTGCACTCTACAAGTGAGAGATGCATACAGGACGAACCAAGTCTTCTTGCTAAGATGCCATCAGATAAGAAAATGACTAAGTTACAAGAGAGTGAAGATTGCAAAAACAAGAGGATAACAAGTGCTGATAAAGAAGGGATTACCAGTAGCTTATAAAGAAAGTAGCGTATCAAAGAAGCCATAAACACAATGAATTATTCAAGAAGATAGATTATTAAGAAAGATTTTCCATGACTCCAATATTATATTAGCAGAGTTTTGGGATGAAGAAGTGTAAGAGAGAAGTCAAGTTGAAAGCGTTAACAAGAAGTTAAGTCACAAGACGTATCGAAGAAGCTTCATCAACTACGTATTTTATTTGAGTTGAGGACAGATCTTTCTTCTTTTGTTGAAGAGAGATGCTGCCTTCAATAGACTCAAAGACCTCTTGACCAGTAGTCCTGTCCTCATCAACCCTGACTAATTTCACTCCTTAGCTCTTATTTACCCGAGGAAGTTCAACAAGAAATTCAGGTAGACCCTTATTTTAGACCTCTTCTGCAAGAGATTCAAACTCAAAGCCCGAGGGAACACTTAACTAACTATACCTTAGCGGATGGTCTTCTTTACTACCTGGAAAACTTTAGTTCCTAGATATTCCTCAGATGAAGTGGGAATGTTTGAGTATGGACTTTGTCTCACTGGTCTTCCAAAGACAACCGAAAACTATGATTCTATTTTTTTCATAGTAGATAAGCTCACTAAGGTGGATCATCTAATTCCAGTCAAGCAGATAGCCACCACCATCGACATAGCCCAAGTATTTATCAAAGAGGTAGTAAGATTACATGAAATCCCTGCAAGAATCATCAGTGATCGGGATGCCAAATTTACTTCTAAGTTTTGGTAAGCTATGTTTTGATCTCTGGGTATCCAACTAAATCTCAGTTCAACATATCATCCGGAGACTGATGGTCAAACTGAGCAAGTGAATCAAGTCATTGAAGATATGCTTCGAGCATACTGCAGCCAACAGTCCCAGTAATGGATTAAGTTTCGTCCCCTAGTTGAGTTTTCTTATAACTCTTCTCGCCATCGCAGCCTCAGAATGTCACCCTTTAATGCCTTATATGGTCAGGAATGTTTAGTCCCTCTTCAATTAGCCGACCCAGTTTTTCATATTCCTACCGTTGAGTCTACCCTGAGAGAGACGAATCATCAACTTCCAGTCATTAGAGACAACCTGAAGAGAGCTAGTGATAGGCAGAAGAGCTACGCTGATCTTTACCGCTCCGCTGGAAGCTCTAGCGAAGGCAACAAGTTTTCCTCAGAATCAAATCCCAACGCATCTCCTTAAAGCCAGGGAAATTCTGTAAGCTTGCATTCAGATATTGTGGACCTTTTGGAATCAAATCAATATCTCCCTTTTTGTCCAAACCCTTGATCATATTTTTGGTTGGTTCTTTGGAACAACTTATAATTATTCTTCAAGATATCGATGGCACTTTTGATATAATTTTTATGCGGATGTAATCAATCGGCATATTTATGGAATTCAAGCATCTCTAGTCAGTCAATTCTTTTGAGATTCAAATTGTCTATGGTGTTTTATGGGTCTAATTGTTATGATACATGGAATATCTGATTACCAAGTGAAAGATGAGGCAGTAAGCTATAGACAAAAGAGAAATAAGGATGGAGAAAATAAATTGGATACACAAGGGAGGAGATATTGCAAGATTAATTGAAAGATCAGTATGAAATCCTTTAACTATCAAGAACATGGTATTAGTTGGATGATATCAATAGAGAAATGAGTCAATGCTCAAAACAAAAAAAGGTTAAAGTTTAGGTAAGAATGGTAAGTGTATTAAGGTTAGTTGGGGAGAGAAGTGAAGAAATGATCTTCAGACCTAACAAGAGAAACACAATCTCATTGTCGTGCTGTGACACGTACATAGTGGGAACGCATGCTACAAGAGTTATCTTGTAATTTTTTAATTACATAATTATCTTTCCTATAATATACATATGCATATTTAAGTATAATAATAAGCCTTCTATCTCATCCTATTATTTGTCTCAAGGGTAACCTATCCTTACTTTATCATCATAAAATACTATGGGAAAAGCTCAATAGCTCCGCCTCTTTAACTTGGGGCAAAAAGCATTGATTCTTTATTTATACTATCTCATTATCATCTCACACCCTAGCTAGATCCTATATCTAGGGTAAACTCCAATATATATATATATTCTATGTATTTTTTATACTTTTCTTATATTTCTTTTTAAATAGCTACTAGGAGGGAATCAAATCCTAGTGGGACACTAGGTGGCATGATTTCAAAGATACACTTATTTTAATGCATTATTGCAAGCATGATTACAAAAATTTGTCAAGGAGCAATGTCATGCTTTCATATGGCATGAGGTGTCCTTTGGAATTAAATGAAAGTCTAGGCTAAGGGGACCACGGGAAGACTTTTGCTGCCAGAAATGGACCCTATTTTGATGAATTTTTTACACAAGGTTCCAATCCGAATTGGAAAATGATTTTGAAATGAAAATCGTAGTTAATGAGCTGAAGTTTTTGCCCATATTTTTACTTTTTTATTTGGAGCCACGGTTGAGGAGATATGATCAAAATACTAGACCCCAGTTTGCCCACATCATGCAGGGACAGCTCATTTCCAACTTTTCCAATTCCTATTCACACTGGCTCCTCTCTTCTTGTGTAAACCCTTGGGGGTTCCCTTCACCTATAAAAGGGAACCTCTTCTTCCTTGAAAATAAACTCAAGCATTCAAGCCATTGATGAGAGGAATTCATGAGGGAGGGAGTAGTAATGCCAAATTGTACTTAGTCATTAACATAAGCCGAAGCCTACACTTTCTCCTAGAGGAAGACTAGCCATTCTTGCAGGCTATCCTTGGAAGATCAACTCTAATAAAAGAAGGTCGTAGACTTGGCGTATCAATCAAAGTGGAGTGCTCCCCTCTTCTTCTCTCTCCCATCAATAATGGTGCCGAAGGGTTTCAAGTAAGATGTGTTCTACATTGATGTTTTCTTGATTTCGTGTTGTTTTCATTTTCATCTCTAATCCAACATATATATATGTATCTAATCTCATCTCCTTAACCAAACCTATCTCTCTCATTCTTAGTAATTCATCCTCTCTAGGTTCTCTTTGCTACAGGTACATCTCTCCCCGCAGTATCCTTATTGCCTACTGGCAAGAATAGGGCTTGGGAGGGAAACTCCTCATCTCTTCACTTCTCTCATATCTACATTTCTCACATACTATCCTAGATGAATAACCCACATGATGATCATTTCTATCACTTTCACTCTGTACGATCTATTAGAATTAACGTATGGATTAGCCGTAAAATACACTTTCAACAACGTATAGTGTTTCTCTTCGGCCCTGAAAGGCTCAATGAAATACTTCTATCACCGGATCCCATCATACTACCTCTCATAGACTATAATTTTATTTTTGATGTAAGCGTAGTTATCTTGCTATGAACCAAGAGGATTTGTACACACAATTAATCCCAATCACTAGACAAAATATATATATTATGGTAAGCACAAAACTACAATTCCAAAGAACAATTCGTAGCCTATTTGGTCAGCCAAGATTGAATGCCATTAGCTCATCTATTAACCCTTTCATATTACCCATGATATGATATGACCATAGCCTTGATGTTTTCATTTTCGTATTGTTTTGACATTCTCTTTTGTGTTCTTTCTTTGTGTGTGTGAGTGCAAGAGAGAAAGAGTGAGTCTTCTTTGATTGCACTTCTTTCCAAACCCTAGTCTTCATG
The DNA here is from genome assembly GCF_014529385.1 of Adiantum capillus-veneris. NCBI lineage: Eukaryota > Viridiplantae > Streptophyta > Polypodiopsida > Polypodiales > Pteridaceae > Adiantum > Adiantum capillus-veneris. Next base: position 156,385,509 of record NC_140934.1, read on the forward strand.
GCATCTATGGTTTAACTCCTTCATATAGTTTTTGTTGAGTTCTCTCACAAACTCTCACAGCCATAAGCCCGGTGCTTTTCTGGTAAGACCGCAAATTTCTCGACATATTTTTGGTGAACCCGACGCAAAACTGCCAGGGTGAGATTTTGTGGGTAACCATGGGTGATCATGTTGAGCAACAGGGTATGCATTTTGACCCAGCAACAATGCAAATGTTTCAAGCATTTGCAATGTTCATGCAACAACAACATGCCACTGAAAGAAGGGAGATTTCAGCAACGAAGGCCATACAAGCAGTCGTCAATAGAATGGATCAGTTCAATGGCAAAGATGTAACCAAGTACTTATGCGAGTATGTGAAGGAGATGGAGCTGCATCGCGTGTCAGAAGGTGAGATGATTCAAAGCTTTGAGCTAGTTGTTGCTCCAGAAATTAGAGACCATGTTAGGGTAATTAAAGATGGGCATGGGAGAAATTGGGAAGAACTCAAAGTAGCTTTAAAGGAGGAATATTTCATGGAGGACTCTGAGAGAGTGACCAAAAGGACATTCTTAGAATGGGTAGTCAAGCCAAAGCAAGGACTATCAATAACAGAGCTACTTAGGGAATTTGAGTGGCGCTATGCACAACTCACCAGGACCGAAAGGGCCACACTAGATGCAGAGAAGACAGATCTTTTCTTACAAGATGCAGGTAAAGAGTTTCAAGAAAATTTGGAGCTTCTTCTTGAAGATAAATATGCCGAGCAAGGACTAAAGACTGACTGGAATGAGGTTGAAGGTGTTGTCTCACTGCTTGCCAAACGACAAAGAAGAAGGGACAAGATGGTAGTAAACACTACAAGTCCTTCCGCCTCAACTTCTGACAAAATGGTAAAGCCTACTTTTATCGCTCCTAAGTTTGATGAGTCCATGCTAGATGAGCTTGTGAAGGGAATGTGTGACTTGAAGGTGAAGTTTGCAAAGCTTGAAGAAAAAGGCCAACCATCAGGGCCACTTCCTAGGCAAAGACAACAGCCCAAAGAAGGGTTTGTTAATAGATGTATTTGGTGTGATAGTACAGACCATGTAAGAAGGGATTGTGATGATTTTAGTGATGCTTTGTCAAAAGATGTTGTCTTTTTTAAGGATGGTAAAATCCACTTAAGAGAGACAGGTCTACCCTTGAGAACTAACTTTGGGAAGGGGGGAATTCAAACCTTAGTTGAAGATATGGCAACTAATCATGCCACCTCTTCAGTTGAGGCAGCTACTTATGGAGTAAAAATTGAACATTTTTGTGATGAAGAGGTGAGTGACCATCATGGTCAAATTTGGCCAAATGTCATGCAATTAGCTAAAAAGGAAAATCTTACAAAAGAGATTCTACATGAAGCAGGTGATTGCATACGTCTAGAAATAGGATGGAATGATCCAATGGACTCATTGTCAGTGCATGCCTACATTACAAAATGTCAACAAAATGAGGCAATTGTAGAAGAGAAGCGTAGACGTGAGAATGCTGATGAAGGACCATCAAAAATATCTTCTAGAAGTGGGGGAAGAAGCGACTCAATGCCTTCTCAAACACCCTCAACACAAGGAGCATCTCCACCTGAAGTACTCATGGAGGAGTCTACAACAGGAAAGAAGAAAGAGCCAACAAAAGGTAAGACAAAAGGCCCAACTTATAAACTACAATCTGATATTGAGGTTGCTACAGATTTAAAGAAAGTCTTGGAGGAAAGGATCTTGAATAGCAAGATTGAGTTTACTATGGGAGAAGTTCTTGGCATTGCAAAGCGTGAATTCCATGAGGAGATCATTGACATCATCAAGAGGAAGAGGCTAACCCTTGCTGAAGTTTCTCATCCACAGGTTGAAGGGGAAACCTCAAAGACACAAGGGATGCAACTACAAAATAAGGAGAATGATGGAGCTGTGGTAGGATGCTACCAATCTAGTGGGAGAGTGAAGCAAGTGTATTTCTCAAATGATGATGAAGAAGTTGAAGATATTCCTAGGAGTTACTATTCACGAAGTCATTGGGCAAGGGCTACTACAGAAACTTTGGTCAAGGTAGGTGATCTTGAAGAGCCATTTGTTGCCTTGATTGACCATGGTTCAGAAATAAACATAATTTCAAAGAGTCTCTACAACAAGTGCAAATGGCCGATGGACATAGATCATGGCTGGATGGTAAAAGTAGTAAACAATTCATCCGGTGAATTGTATGCAGCATGTTCAGGTGTGAAGGTAACAATAGGTGATGTAAAGATTGACCAAAACTTGTTTGTACAGGATACATCTTCATATCATCTCATCCTTGGACAGCCCTACATTGTGGGAGTTCGAATGGAAACAAAGGTAATGGATGATGGTTCAGCATATGCTAGGATACGTAGAAAAGATGGTAAACGAGCTGTCCAATTTCTCCCAGTTTGTGTGAACCATGAAAGAAATCGTGACAACCTCAGAGAACATCCTCTACCAAAGGTGAGCAAAGAGTTTCATGATCATAGAGAAATGATGGGTTTTGGCCAAGTACCATTGTAAAGCGGGATTGCAGTGGTACAGAAAGAAAAAGGGTTTCGCCTGATCCAAAAATAGGTGAAGCTTTTTCAACGAGCTCCTTGGTAACAAAGAATGGATCAGTATGTTTTACAAAACTTGAATATTTGAAGAGATGTGAGAGGCAATATGTGCATAATGTACAAATAGGCATGAAAAAGAGTGGGTTGCTAGAGCCTACTGAAAATGTTTTGGGTTTGTGTGAACAAGTTTCTTTTGTAGATACTATGGGTGAGCTTGATGCTATAATGGGGTCTAGTTTGCATCTTGAAAATGAAGTTGTGGAAGTTTGCTCTATGGAAATGTATCAAGTAATAGAAGCCTTTAAAGAAAGCCAAATAGTTGGCCCAGAAGTCCATGTTGAAACTAAATACAAGAGTGTAGCAAAGAAGGTGAAACCAGTAGCTTCACCCTTACCGCCCAACAACAGGGAAAAGATTGAGCAGGATTCTTTACAACCAAGTTTGAGGAATCCTAAAAAGATTGGGCATACCTTCACAAAGGAGTCTTTCCAAGACTTGCAGATTGGTCGCGAGGAGTTTCTAACACAGGAGGAGACAAAGTGCTTCAAAGAAATTCTTTCAAAGCATGGTAAGGCTTTTGCATTTGAGCCACATGAGATAGGATGTGTTGATCCTTCTATTGTAGCTCCTATGGTAATTTTCACAATACCTCATGTGCCTTGGAATCTGCGGCCTATTCCGGTTTCAAAGGCTCATTTGCCAAAGTTAGTAGAGCTACTGAATGAGAAAATCAAAATGGGAATCTTGGAGCCTTCTTGTGCTCCATACTCAAACAGGTGGTTCACAGTTCCGAAGAAGAATGGTTCTCTACGCTTCATCCAAGATATGCAACCGGTGAACAAGGTGACAATTAGAAATGTAGGTACAGGTCCAATTGTGGATGAGTTTGCAGAGGCATTTGCAGGGAGGGAAATCTACTCAATGGGGGATCTCTACTCAGGGTATGATCAATTTCAGCTTGCAATCGAAAGCAGAGACTTGACAACCATGAGGACACCTTTGGGTTTGGTAAGGATGTGTACCTTGCCACAGGGAGCAACCAACTCGGTTGCACATATGATGAATGGGATGAATAAGGTCTTACATGACTTTATTCCTCAAATCACAATGCCTTTCATTGATGATTTGCCTATCAAAGGATGTGAAGAAAGTGACAAAGATGAAGCTTTGGATCTCAAGGGATGTCGCAGGTTTGTGGTAAATCACATAAATGATTGTGATAAAATTTTGTCTAGGTTGGAAGAAGTGAATCTTACATTGTCAGGGAAAAAGTCTATGTTTGGTGTCAATGAAGTGCTTATTGTGGGGCACATGTGCGGGCCATATGGTAGGAAACCTTGTCCAACAAAGGTAGAGGCCATCCAGAGAATGAAAGAAACGTGCACTAGCATCACTGAGGTTAGAAGGTTTCTGGGAGCATGTGTCTTCTATGTTATTTGGATTCCACATTATGCACATGTAGCTGATCCTCTTTATCAGCTGCTTAGAAAGAATCATAAGTTTAAATGGACAGAAGCACATGTAAAATCCATAAAAAAGCTAAAGGAGTTGCTCTAGTCAGCAACAACTTTGAGAAAGGTAGACTATGAGTGTCAAAGGCCAATAATTGTGACAATAGACACCAGTCCTACAGGGATTGGATGGGCAATAGGGCAAGATGACAAATAAGGACACAGGTACGTGGTAAGATTTGGAGCAAAGGTGCTAAGTGCTCGCCAAAGAAACTATCCACAGATAAAGAGAGAGTTATGGGGTATAGTTACAGCCTTGAAAAGTGGGAAAGAGTACCTAATTGGTGCATGTGTGGTTGTAGAAACAGATTGTCTACCACTTCTTGGGATGATTACAAGCTGCTCAACTCCAGACATTGCTATGTTGCGGTGGATTGCCTACATTAAGTCCTTAAATCCTGCGTTTAAGAACATTGCAGGTAAAGACAATACAGTGGCAGATATGCTATCAAGGGCAAGGTATGAAGATGAGTCACAAATGATTGACGAAGGAGATGATGTAGGCACAAAGTTCTATTCTATCTCTCATGTCAAAGGTAACAATGTCTGCATGACTAATCTACTTGAATCATTCTTGAAAGAGCTTTATGAAGGTGATTGGCTTCTTATTGGAAGCTACTTGAGTACTCTAACAAAATAGGATGATTCGTCTGAACAAGAATTCAAGAGGATACGTAGGAAAGCATATGGGTACTTTTTGAGGGATGGTTACTTGTGGAAGCATCCTAAACAAAAGGGTGCTACACCACAAAGGGTTATATGTGAAAAAGAGACTCAAGTAAAGCTCATGCAAGAGTTTCATGAGAGTCTATGGACTGGACACAGGGGTGTATGGGCAACCTTCTCCAAGTTGAAAGAAAAATACTGGTGGAAGGGTATGTATAAAGATGTATCTCATTTTGTAGAGACATGTGTAACTTGTCAAGTGTATTCAAATGTTCGACATCGTGATGGATTGCACCCTATATATCCACTAGCCATGCACTATAAATGGGTTGTGGATCTAGTCACAATTCCTCTAGGACTCTGGCAGATGAGATACTTGGTTCTTGCACGAGAGGACCTAACTAACCAGGTTGAAGGAAGAGCATTAAGAGCTAAAACCACAGAAGTTGTGTGCAAATTCCTTCTTGATGAGGTGATTTGCCGTTATGGTTGTGTGAGAAAAATCACTGCAGATAGAGGTGAACTGGAAGCCGAAAAATACACTTTCAACAACGTATAGTGTTATTATGGTAAGCACAAAACTACAATTCCAAAGAACAATTCGTAGCCTATTTGGTCAGCCAAGATTGAATGCCATTAACTCATCTATTAACCCTTTCATATTACCCATGATACGATATGACCATAGCCTTGATGTTTTCATTTTCGTATTGTTTTGACATTCTCTTTTGTGTTCTTTCTTTGTGTGTGTGAGTGCAAGAGAGAAAGCGTGAGTCTTCTTTGATTGCACTTCTTTCCAAACCCTAGTCTTCATGGCATCTATGGTTTAACTCCTTCATATAGTTTTTGTTGAGTTCTCTCACAAACTCTCACAGCCATAAGCCCGGTGCTTTCCTGGCAAGACTGCAAAATTCTCGACATCGTCACACCAAAGGAAAAATACCGAGTTGAGTAAGATCACACTCAATAATTAAAGTAACTCCGAGTCATTAAGACTTCTTTATGATTAAGACTTTTGAGTCAGCGCTAAAAAATGGAAGAGAAGTGTATTATTCAAGGTCCATACCAGCTTCACTGTCCTTTAATCTAAAAACCCTAAAGTTACTGACCATCTTCAATCATAAGTTGACCAAAGATTGAGACTGTCTACTCTCTAAAGCATGTCCCGAGCTGAGGACAGCTCTTTCTTTTTGTTGGGGAGTTTGTAAGGTCCCTCCCTAAACCCTAGAGCCATTCAGAACTTTTTCAGCCTGGAAATTTTTTTAGAAAAAGCAAGTCATGCGGACAACAAGACTTTACTCCAGAATGAAAAGACAAGGATATTTCGAATAAGAAATTACGTCATCACTATATTTTTCCAAAAAGATTAAGATTATTTTTATACTTCTTCATCAAAAACCGCGTGGGAACTGATTTAAATCTAGAATGGGAGAAAAAGGAACTAACTTGATTGAAAGATAAAGTTAAGAGATAAGAATTAAGAAGAAAATTGGGGTCCAATTAAGAAGAGAAGTGAGGTCCAGTAGTAATTGAGAAGAGAATTGGGGTCCAATAGCATTTGACAAGAGAATTGGGATCCAATAGCTGAGAAGAGAATTGGGGTCCAATAGGATTTGAGAAGAGAATTGGGGTCCAATAGGAATTGAGAAAAGAATACCCACCATTTCCTATATAAGCACCCCCTCTACTTTGTAATTTCACACACACATATTGCTAAGCTACTTGCATACTTGCTATGCTCAAGATTATGCTTAAGTAAATCAAGGTTTCCATTAAACCTTTCTCTTGCTCTCTCCCTCTCTTGAAGGCCAAACCCTTGAGGGTTTTGTGAAGAAGCTCCTCTCTCCTTCCTCTTCACCCTAAATCCCTTTCCTTCCTCCTTGAGCCTCACATCTCTTCAAGAACGACTTAACCCCACTTCCCTCTTGTTTAGAGGAGGTAATCTTCATTTCTAGTAGGATTAATTAATCCATGTGTTTTAATGCTAAGAAGGTTTATGTGCATCATTTTAGGTTTAAGCTTTAATAGTAACCTTGGAATTAGGGTTAAGTATTAATGGTAGTTATGCATCATTAAGTTAAGCTTCAAAGGTAGATTTGCACTCATAAGCTAAGCTTTAATGGTAACTTTGCACTTAGATGTAAGTTTTAGTGACTATCTTGCATTTTTAGGGTTAAGCTTTAATGGAAACCTCGCAATTAGGGTTAAGTGATAAGAGTATCTATGCATCATTAAGTTAAGCTTAAAAGGTAGATTTGCACTCATAAGCTAAGTTTTAATGGTAACTTTGCACTTAGATGTAAGCTTTAGTGACTACCTTGCATTTTTAGGCTTAAGCTTTAATGGAAACATCGCAATTAGGATCAGTGATAAGAGTATCTATGCATCATAAAGTTAAGCGTCAAAGGTAGATTTGCTCTCGTAAGCTAAGCTTTAATGGTAACTTTGCACTTAAACGTAAACTTTAGTGACTACCTTGTATTTTAGGTTTAAGTTTTAATGGAAACCTCGCAATTAGGGTTAAGTGCTAAGAGTATCTATACATCATCAAGTTAAGTTTCAAAGGTAGATTTTCACTCTTAAGCTATGCATTAATGGTAACTTTGCACTTAGGTGTAAGCTTTAGTGACTACCTTGTATTTTAGGTTTAAGCTTTAATGGAAAGCTCGAAAACTCATAAATTATAGGATGACCTTCTAGCTTCTTAAATGGAAAGCTAGGCACCAAAAGAAAAGAGTAGTTGTCTAAGCTCGATAGAAGTAATTTGATTTTTGGTATTGAAGAGTATTTCAAAAGTTGTCAATTTCAAGTTTGTTTGCAAATACGGGATGGGGGAGATAGGGGATAACTTCGCGGAATTGACCTCCGTGTTGTTTTGAACCGAAAACTCTAAAAGATTTCATGGAGATGTCCCATGGATGGCAAAGGATTGCAAAAACCTAGGAATCGTACAAAATGGGGATTGAACTTAAAAAGTTGGCATTTTCGAAGAGACATTAACCATCAAATGCCTATGGCAAATACTCACTTGCATTTTCTAAATAAACTTGGCTGATAGATAATTAATGAAAGTAGGAATTAAGGTTGATAAATGAATGAACCTAGAAATTAACAACTAGGAGTAAAAAAGGAATCTCGAGAGGTGATAGGGATAGCCCATTGTAAAACATAGATTTAACTAGGAGTTGTGAAGATTGTCTGGAAATGACCAGAAACCAAGATCGATCTTCTTGGGGTAAATTTGATTGAAAGGCCGGCCCATTGAGAGGATTCTGTTGGGGAACTTGACGGGGATTGGCCCTTTTTGGCTAGGGAATCGTAACCAGCAAGTTTCTATACCTAAGTCATTCATGCCCGAGTGATAAGGGATGAATGGGTTTGTTTAATTTTTGCCCGGCCGGGTGAAGTACCCGCGGTATCTTATTGGAAATCGGCGATAATCCGGGTATGGCCTGATGCCAATAGTTGGATGAAAAGGTCATACTCAAGAAGGATGATGTGAATTTAATTAAGGAAATTTGTTCGACTTGGTTGCTTAAAAAGGAACTCGAAAGGCTAGGAATATAGTGGCTATCCTGTGCATCTGTCACTAGATGGTGCTATACCTCTCAAAATAAAATGCTTAGGAAAGAATGATTAAATTACTTGATGAGCTTTTTCCAAACACTTAATTTGGAAAACATTGTGAAGGTGTTGCCATTTTGATGGCTTGTAACCGATTATCTTGGCCTGAATGGGGAGGCAAGATGATTTGGTTGAAACTAAATGTGTTGCATGATTAGTTAGGAAACTAGTTACAAGCTAATTATAGCAGATAAAGGAAAGAAAATGAATTAAAAGTTTCCAAATAAATATCTGGTGGGAACAACCAGATGATTTTTCCTGAACAAGGGTATGCAACAGATTGCATGCTGCTTGTTGTTTGATGATGTTTAATAGACTGCTATCTTCCTGATTTTATAGTAGTTAAGTACTACCTCGGGAAGGGATTTTCATGAAATGGTTTGGTGGGTGGGCGGATCTGGAGGGTCAGATGGCCAGATGTTGATTTAAAAATTTATGTTAAACGCTAGGACTACATGGGATAAAAATGGGTAATCGGGGACGAGCGAGACCAGGTAGGATTGCAAGATCCCTCTTCTTAGGGGAAAGTGATAACTGCCGTGCCTGCTTGTCAGGAAAAAGGAGTTATCACCATGTACCAAGGAAGAACAAGAAGGCAAGAGCAGATCCTCAAGTTAAAGATAAAGAGAATCAAGACTAAGGACCACGATTCTGGGTGCGAAAAGCTGTCAAGGACAGATTGATTATGAGAAGCGGATAGAATCGTTGAATGAAGGGATGTACCCCCTTGGGTTGGCATTCGAGATAGACCGGAATCCTGTCTGAATGCCGGTCCCAAGTGGGAGGGATACCTGTAGATAGATCTACGTCATTCCCTGGAACGGTCTGGAGGACTGAGGGAGGTGAGTAGGGTCGAGTCTGGGTATGGCCCTCATAGATGCTGCAAAAACAAAATTATTTTCTTGAGGAAAGAGACACGGCATCAATGGAAAATCTTAAGAAGAAAACACGAAGGAAGAGATCGTAAAAGCAACGATGTCAGACCCCAAAGACTAACTTAGGGACTGGTGACGACCCCGTATATATGAACGATGTTGAAGAGGATTTTGATTCAAGTGAAACCAATGAGACCAAAACAACCACTAAGATAGAAACCAACAAGGAAGATCTTCATGAGCCACCATGGCCAGGATCCAAGAAGAAGATAGGAATTTATCCAAACCCTACAGAGAAGATCGAGCGAGTCAAGCAATGAAGGAGTTTGGTAAAAGATACCCAAAGGGACCTAGAACCAACACCTAGGCAGATCCAGATTACAGACAAAATGTTCCCTACACAACAACAACCTCACCAAGTCCATAGACCCTTAGCCATACCTAGTGTCAACCAAGAATAAAGTGACTTAAAGTAGTCACTTTATTCTTGGGCGTAGTCACTTCTTGATGGAAAGAATGTTTACAGAGCAACTACCTGACCCTATTGAAGAAATGGAGATCCCATTTTCCCCACGTCAAGGGACTGAAACCCAAAAAGTGCCGTTAAATAAATTGATGGATTTCATGGCTTCAAAAGTCAGAACCACCATCATGTCCAAACTATATGGAGACCCTGAGCTATTTGCAGCTCTTCTAGCTTTCCTCAATGGAGAACTGAAGGTCGGGCTACCAAAATTTTCACAGATGGATGGAGCTAGGAAGATGCCAATAGAGGAGGAACACTTAGATCCACAACCCAACCTAGATGATAACCTTGTTGTAGAAATACCTGTTAACAAGTTGAGACAATACTTTGAGAGAGATGAACCCAATGCAACCATACCAATCTGAACCAAGGGATTAACTGTGAAGGGAATCCTTGATGGTGGTGCCGGGGATAGCATTGTGACTAAAAATTGCTGGGAAACTATGGGAAGACCTCACCTTGGAACCACAACCATAGTAGTAAAGATGGCCAATGGGTCTATTGTTAAACCTATTGGGATGCTATAAGATCTCAAGATCAAGGTCTTTGGATGTAAAATAAGAATTACCTTCATTGTTATGGATTTTTCCAAGCACACTATGGCATCTGAGATGATCTTAGGACGTCCTTTCATGATGGAAGCAAAAATGGTGCATGACTGGTCTAAAAACCATATCTAATTGCAGTTCCAAGATTTTGTCATTCGAGTGGATCTTGTAATTGGTCGAGCACATCCTCTAGGAAACAAGTTTATAATTGATCATAGATCTGACACCACAATTCACTTGGCCCCATTGCAGTATTGTTACATGTGTAAAGCGGACACTGATGTTGGGGAAGATTCTCCTTATATGGATGTTCTCCCTTGGATGACTGAGTCTCACAATGTGGATTGGGTCCACTTAGCAGCAACCATAGATCCTTGGGGAAACAGGGGCACGACCTGACTAACACCTGAGTGGGATGAAATGTCACCACTCGTACCCTTAAATATGCTAGAAGCTATGCATATATCTTCTAATGACCTACAAGATGAAGGTTTGTGGAACCAGTAGCCTCTCACAAGACTATATCCCACACAATTTGGGGTCAGAATGATTAATTGAAAATGACTATGAGGAGGAAGAATCTGAGTTAAATCTCAGTGCATGTGGGGACAAACCATTCAGGTCCCAGTGGTATCCTAGATGACAATCTATCCAAGGGAGCAGAAGACACAAGTAGTGATTCATCTAGTGACTCTTCACTAGAGATCGGCCGTAATAAAAAAATAGACAAGAAGAGTAAGAGATATAAGAGGCGGTGATATCAAGAAAATGTGTGTACTAGAATAAATGAAAAGAAATCTACCGCAGAATGGCTTAATTATATAGGGGCATGTGATGCTCATCGGAGTTGGTAGATAACTGGGGTGAATACCTTCAAAGCGTTATGTGGTGTAGTCCACAACCCATGGACATCCCACAACTAGAGGCTACAAAGAAGCCAAAGTTTGAGCCGTACCATAAGGAGACGACAAAATCAAGAGTTAGCTCAACAAAAAAAGGAATTGGAAGTGAAATCATAGTCCACATAACAACAAGACCGCACAGACTTACACCCTGCACCTGAACATTTCAAATCCTACACCACAGATGAATGTAAGGTTGTGTATACAAAGGCTCAAAAGAAAACCTATCACTAGAAGCAATGGAGTCTATGATGGTCCAATGATAGTTAAGAAAATGGAGTTAGTAGACCCAAAAGAAGAGTCCAAACCTGTCTTCATTGCCCAAGATCTGACAGAGACTGAGGAGTGTGTACTTAGAGAACTTCTCAAGAAATTCAAGGATATATTTTCTTGGACATATCATGATATGAAAGGTGTTCCACCTTCTGTGGTGCAACACACAATCCCCATGAATACCATGGCTAAACCAATTCAACAACGACCCTACCCAATGAATCCTAAATATGCAAAGATCGTTCAAGAAGAGATCAAAAATCTTGTGAAATGTGGATTCATATATCCTATTGAGCACTCAGAATGGGTGTCTCCAATAGTGATTGTGCCAAAAAAGAATGGGAAACTCAGAGTGTGTGTGGATCTCAAGAAGGTCAACGGCGCCATTAGGAGGGACCATTACCCCTTGCCATATTCAAAACATGTGCTTGAAAGAGTTGCAGGGAAGGAAGCTTATAGATTTTTAGATGGGTACTCTGGCTACAATCAAATCACAATTGCACTAGAGGACCAAGCTAAAACATCCTTTATAACCGAATTTGGACTGTTGGCATTTTGTGTTATGGATTTTGGCTCAACCAATGCCCCTGCTACCTTTCAAAGATTAATAAACACTGCTTTTAGAGAATATTTGAGCGAGTTTTGCGAAGCTTTCTTAGATACCTTTGTGTTTATTCCTCTTGGAAAGAACATCTATCATGCTTACAAGTGTTTGAGAAGTGCAGATTGTATCACATCTCCTTAAACCCTTTCAAATGCCAATTTTGGGTTAAACATGGAGTCGTTTAAGGACATATAGTGTCCAAAAGTGGGATTTCCCCGGATGAGAGCAAAATTAAAGCCATTTCTAAATTTCCACCACCTACAAACTATAAAGGAGTTCAAAGGTTCATGGGCCATGTTGGTTTTTATTGACGGTTTATTTTAAACTTTGCCGTGATAGCTTGTCTTTTGTACAAGCTTCTTATTGAGTTCCACTGGACCATGGAGTGTGACCATGCTTATGGGTCATTGAAAAAGACCTTGACTAGCACTCCTATTCTACGAGTGCCCAATTAGAATGTAATTTTTCATATGCATATTGATGCATCAAACTTTGCTATTGGGTGTGTTCTAGCTCAACCGGGAGAACATAAATTGGACTACACCATTTGCTTTGCAAGTTGTCAATTGAATGATGTCGAGAGAAACTACACCACTACAAAGCAAGAAGGTTTATGTATGATTTATGCAGTCAAGAAATTTTGCTACTACCTTCTGTCCAACAAGTTTGTTTCCTGTGTTGATCATCAAGCCTTGTTGTATCTAGTAAATAAACCTTGTTCCACGGGAAGAATTACACGATGGTTGTTGATTCTCATTGGATTTGATTTCACCATTGTGGTGAGACCTGGTAAAAGACATGTCATGGAGGATCATTTGTCTCGCATACCCAATGGTGAAGGCCCTACTGGAGTCGCTGATGAGTTGGCCAATACTTCTCTATTCCTAGTCAAAACCATACCTGAATGGAGTGAGAAGATTGTGAACTTTCTAGTTAATGGTTTTCCACCCAAAGAGCTTCGTAAGGACATAACTCGAAAACTGTTAAAAGAATGTGAACCTTACTCTCTCATTGCAAGAACTTTCTACAAGCTAGGGAAGGATGATATTCTTAGATGTTGTGCCCGTGAAGATGAGTATTTATACATACTGCAAGAAACCCACATGGGTATAGCCGGAGGACATTCCTCAGGGGAACTAACAACCAGAAAGGTGTTGCAATCAGGCTATTTGTGGCCTACCTTATTCAAGGATGCACCACTTTTTGCAAAAGGATGTGATGAATGCCAACGTTACAAGATCATACAACGAAAGGATAGGATGCCCTTAAATACTGTTAAAGTGACTCAACCATTTGAAAAGTGGGGTTTGAACTTTGTAGGCCACATTAGTCCGGCATCTCGTAGCACTCAATCTCGATATATTATCCACTAACTATGTAACAAAGTGGGTGGAAGCCAAGCCGACACGCAAGGCTGATGCAAGGTCAACTGCCAAGTTTCTCTTTGAGATCATTATTACAAGATTTGGTTGTCCCTTTGAGATTGTGAGTGACAATGGCACTCATTTTATAAATGGAGTGATAAAAGAACTCACTACCAACTTCATGATAGCTCACCATAAGTCCACACTTTATTATCCACAAGAAAATGGACAAGCTGAGAGCACCTACAAGACCTTAATCTCTATCTTGACCAAAATGGTGGAAGCTCATTGTATAGATTGGGATTTAAAGCTTACATCAACTCTATGGGCTTATCGTACTACATACAAAATTGCCATTAACTGCACACCGTTTAAGATGGTGTACGGCCAAGAAGCGGTTATGCCATGGGAGTTTGTCATAGTCTTCGAGTAGCTTCTTAAGAAGGTTGTGATGGTAACCCCTTAGTTGAGCGATTATATATCCTTGAAAGGCTAGATGAAGAGAGGCAATTAGTGGCAAAATGCACTTGTGGAGAAAGATAGAAGGAAGAAATGGTTTGATCGTCATATAAAGAACAAAGATATCAACATTGGTGATAAAAATCCTCATGTATGGAGTGTGTAACGAAAATAAAAATTTGAAATATGCGGGAAAAGTGTAGAGTGCGCAGGTGATGGAGAAGGTAGGAAAGAAGACTACACACACACACCAACACACATCGAGACACACACACACAATCATTACCCTGCAGTAGCCATTCAACGAGCTGCTCTTCTCTTCTTCTCTTTTGAACTATTATCCAAAGCATATTTACAACATAGTATAGTCAGTGTCCAGCCGCCCATAGCACAATGGACATATTCTTTAACATCATATTCTTTAACACTCCCCCTCAAGCTCAGAGTGAACTTGCATATGATGGATTCCCAATGCTTCACGAAAGTAGCAAAACTTCTCCTTTCCAAGAGCTTTTGTGAATATATCCGCAACTTGATCATTTGTCTTCACATACACCAAATCAATCTCATTTGCCAAAACTTTTTCTCTAATGAAGTGATAATGTACCTCAATGTGTTTAGTGAGAGCATGGTAGACTGGATTCTTTGCCAACATGATGCTGCTAATATTGTCACAATATATAATGACACTGTCAAGATAGTCAAAACCAAAGTCTACCATAAGTACTCTCAACCATGACTCTTCACATGCTGCCAAAGCTGCTCCACGATATTCAGCTTCTGTACTTGATAATGCTACAGTTGATTGCTTCTTGCTACTCCAACTTATCATACCATTGCCAATGGAAAATGCATAACCACTTGTAGATCTTCTATCCATAAAATCTCCTGCCCAATCTGCATCTGTGTAACCATAAAGACAAAGCTTCCCATTCTTTTCATAAAACATTCCATAACTGACAGTGGCTTTCACATATCTCATAATCCGTCTCACTGCATCAAGATGACTTTTACATGGATTTTGCATGAATTGACTCACAACACCCACTGCATAACTCAAATCTGGCCTTGTTATTGTCAAGTAAATAAGGCTTCCAACCATCTTGCGATACATAGTGACATCCTCAATGTAATGTCCATAATCAAACAACTTCACATTTTGATCAAGAGGTGTATCAACCGGTTTGCACGCTGTCATTCCATACTTCTCAAGCATATCCAACGCGTATTGTCTTTGTATCATCCAAATTCCTGATAAAGTATTGACAATTTCAATTCCCAAGAAATATCTCAACTCACCAAGGTCCTTCATGTTGAATTCTCTCAACAAACTCTTCTTGACATGCAAAATTTGCTCAGCATGACTTCCAGTGAGAATCAAGTCATCAACATAGATAACAATAACGACGATCTCTCCATCAACATGCTTCAAAAATAATGAGTGATCAGCAGTAGATTGTTTAAATCCAATCTTCTTCAAGAATCTGGTTATCTTTTCACACCAAGCTCTAGATGCTTGCTTCAAACCATACAATGCTTTCTTCAACTTACACACATAATATGGAAACTCTGGATGTTGATAACCCTCTGGCTGTATCATATAAACTTCTTCTTCCAAGTCACCATTCAAGAATGCATTATCCACATCCATTTGCCGTAACTTCCAACCGAACATACTTGCCATTGCTATCACCAATTTGACTGTTGTCATCTTTGCAACTGGACTAAATGTCTCATCATAATCAAGACCTTTTGTTTGTGCATAACCTTTAGCAACAAGCCTCGCTTTGTATCTTTCCACACTACCATATGACTTGCACTTGACAAGCGAACCAAATCCCAAGTGTCATTCTTCACAAGGGCATCCATCTCATCATCCATAGCTGACTCCCATTCTGATTTTCCAATTGCCTCTTGAAAACATGTAGGCTCTTTATGTTGCACACGTGAAACCATGTATGCATAATGTGTACACATGTAACCGTTGTATGTCAATCTATCAACTGGATAACGCACCCTCTCTGATCTTCTCAACTGTGGTGCACTCTTCTCTTCAACTCTTGCATATGGGGGTACATATTTCTTAATATGCTTACTGCCAGGTGTCCTTAAATGTGGTAAACCATGCTCTTCATCGAGGCTTTCATCTCCAGAACTCTCTTCAACCACTTTCTTCTTGCCTTTCTCGTCTTGCTTCTTATCTCGCAAACGACTGCTCCATGGGTTGACACTTCCTGTACTCTCCTCTGCCATATGTGGTCCTGAAATAGTTCTTGTTGATGGTCCTGGCTTATCAACAACATGACGCACATTCTCTTGCTCTTCATACTCATCTTCTATCATCACTGGCTTTGGTTTATACCATGGTTCATGCTCACAAAATCTGACATCTCTACTGACATAAACTTGTTTTGTCGTAGGATCATAGCACTTGTAACCTTTCTTTTCAATTGGGTAGCCCAAGAATATACACTTCACTGCCTTTGGCTCCATCTTCTTTCTTGCTTCATTTGGCACATGAACATAGCAAACACATCCAAAAACTTTCATGTCGGAATCTGTTGGCTTGATCCCATAAAGTCTCTCATAAGGTGAAATTTCATGAATGGCAGCTGTTGGTGTTCGATTCATAATGTGTACTGCTGTATGAACTGCTTCAGCCCAATATGTTAATGGCATATTCATCTCATTCATCATGGCTCTTGCAATCTCTGCTATGACTCTATTCTTTTTCTCAGCAACTCCATTTTGTTGTGGTGTGTATCTGCAAGTAATCTGTCTTCTTATGCCTTGTTCACATAAGTAATCATCAAAACTGTGTGACATGTACTCCCCCTCCATCTGTACGTAGGCATTTAATTTGACAACCACTCTCTTTCTCAACCATAACTTTGAACTCCAAAAATACTTCAAATGCCTCTGACTTTGCCTTTAGAAAGTAAACCCATGTCATTCTGTTGTAATCATCCGTAAATGTGATAAAATATCGACAACCATTTGGTGTAGCATGATCACAAGGTCCCCAATTATCTGAATGAACAATTTCCAAAGGACTTTGGCTAATTCTCCCCCTCTTTGGAAATGGTAAACGAGATTGCTTTCCAAATTGACAAGCTTCACAAACATGATCAAAATTCAATCTGCCAAACTTTGGTAATCCACGTACAATTTGATTTGATTGCATATGCTTTAATCTTCTAAAATTGACATGACCAATCCTCTTATGCCATAACTCAGCCCAATCATCTTGAGTGGCTGATTTGTTTGCATACATACCACTGTGTAAACATGGATCTCCAGCTTCCAATGAGAACAAGCGACCTTTCTTTCTTCCACGTGCTAATATCTTGCCTGGTCTGCCGTTGTGAAACTCCTCTATGAAGCAGCCATAACGATTAAAACGGACTTGCAACCCTTGATCTGTCATGTGTCCAACTGATGCTAAATTCTTTGTGATTGAAGGCACATATAGAACATCTCCCAATGTGTTGTATGTCCCGTCTTTTTCTAGCAATGGAACTGAACCAACATGTGTAATCCGATGCATAGTATCATCACCTGTAGCGACAAACTCATCCTCTTCTAATTTCTCTTTTCTGTCAAACCATTCACCATGATATGTCATATGATTTGTGGCACCACTATCTAAATACCAATCATCTGTATGATGTGGCTCCACCATGCTTCCAACAACATGCTCCATAGGAAATAAATGTCCACTCGATCTATTTTCATATATATTTTGATCATGAGGATTGTATCCAGAAAAGTTTACTCCATGTCTGCCATAACCTCGGCCTCTTCCACCACGATCACGATTTTGATTTAGCCTTGTGTAACATTCTCTTTCAAAGTGACCATAAATGCCACATCTGTTACAATATCCATCTCTTTGAGGATGTACAAATCGTCCACCTCCACGTCCACGAGTTCGGGCTCTCCCCCTGCCTCTTTGGCTATAATCATTGTAACTTTGACTTTGTTGGTTTTGCCATTGACCTCTTCCAACATTGTTTCCACGACCATAGTTTCCTCTTCCACCTCTATTGTTTCCATGACCTCTAGAGTAAAAAACCTGATCTCTGGAATTGTTATTTGATGTAGAAAGACCTGACTTGTCTAACTTCACCTCTTCTTGCAAACAAAGGTTTACTAACTCTTCAAAATCAGGCATGTGTCCTCGAACAGATATAGATGTATCCAATGACTTGTATTCCGGTCCCAAACCATTCAATGTCACTGAAACTAAGTCATCATCTGGAACTTCAACATTAATGCTCACAAGATCTTCCTGTATTTGCTTTATCTCTGTAACATAATCTGATATGGATCTATTTCCTCGCCATACACAATGTAGCCTTTGCTTCAAGTGAACTTTTCGTGGTTCTGTATTGGAGCTGTTCATTCTTGCTAGTATCTCCCATGCTTCCTTTGGAGATTGAGCCTTCTTCACATGTGGTATAAAGAAGTCACTAATGCATAGTGAAATCCAATGCATCACTTTCCTTGAATTCTTGATCCACTTCTTGTAAGCTTCTACTCCTGCTTGCCATGTTTTATGTGCTTCATCATTCTCTCTATTTGGTTCCAAACCAACCTCGGGACACTCTTGTTCACCTGTAATATAATCCCATAAACCTTTGCCCATGATAAAGTTCTCCATCCTGTAAGACCATATGCTGTAGTTCTCTCTGGTCAGCTTCTCTCCAACAATTTGTGTGACTTGAGTTGAACTTTCTGCCATCTTCACTCTCTCAATTTCTTCCAAAGGATTTTGATAAAATTTCGACAGAGTTTCGTTTGTATTTGGACAATATCTCAAGACAATCTCAACCAAAGTGCTCATAAACACTGACAGAAAATCTCTCACTGCCAAGGGAAAATCCACTGACTCACTTTGCCACAGACTGACTCAGTACTATGCATAAATACTCTAAAACAATGTCCACATGGACCTGTATGCAAATGCAATCCATACGCTGTTCTGTACCACATATCCATACATCCACCTTCTTCCCATAGTCGTAAACGACATATGAGGTCTTTCGCGGGGCCACTTGGGGGTTCGCTCCAGTACCTAATCCACTTTGCCAAGGTACCAAAGCTCCCAAGGCAAGGCTTCAAAAAACCTCACTTGACCCTCACAAAGGCTGCAGTTTTCCAAAATACATTGACCGCATATCCATACATAACCACAAAGTACTCAATCTGACAATATAACCGCCTCAACTTCTTCCCACAACCTTTCTTACATAGGCGGCTGTCCATAACAGACCCACAACAACCAAACATAATCTTCGATAACACAATATCATGATGCAAAAGCTCTATGTCGCTCTCCAAAACCTGTGTAAATGCTGAATTCTTCACCTGTAACCTGTAAATCTACTGCTGAGTGCAAAACTGGACATCTCCTATGCTGGTGTGAGCTGGTTTTTTGCTGCAGAAAATTGCAGATTTTGGCAAATCTGAGTACACCAATGCGTCCGGAATGCCCAAAAACATAAAGATAGACTCCTGGATCACTGTATTTCGAGTTCGGGTGAGGGAGTTATGACCAAAAAACCTCTCTTTTTTGCTGTTTTCCAGAGCTGCGGAAACCTGTGTATTGACTGTAGCACCTCAAACTGAGCTCTGATACCACTTTGTAGAGTGCGCAGGTGATGGAGAAGGTAGGAAAGAAGACTACACACACACACACACCAACACACATCGAGACACACACACACACAATCGTTACCCTGCAGCAGCCATTCAACGAGCTGCTCTTCTCTTCTTCTCTTTTGAACTATTATCCAAAGTATATTTACAACATAGTATAGTCAGTGTCCAGCCGCCCATAGCACAATGGACATATTCTTTAACAAAAAGGACCATATAGAATATGTGAAATCACCTCACAAGGAACCATTCGTGTTGAGACTCTAGATGGAGTTGAAACCATTGGACTCCTCAATGGGAGAAAATTTAAAAGATACTATGATCCTTTAAGACAAGAGAAACTACGTGCCATTCATAAAAAAAGGTAGCCAAGGCACAAACAGAATTGAAAAAGATACAAGCTCAAACTGAGGTGAAAGAGAGACAACAATGCATAAGATGCCAACAAGAGGTCAACCTTGGAGTTACACATGCATTCCATGTTGAAACAGAGGATGATTGGTTGGAGTTTGACACACATATAGGATACCCTATTGAGCTAAATAGTCCCGGGGCGGTCACTTTTTAGAATGTGTATGCTATCACGTGAGTTAACCGGAGAGGATTATTAAAAGATCAAAATGTATCAAAATGTATACATACAGAGGGGGGTGGGGTTTTTTTAAATAGGCACGTAGTGTAAATATAGTATGTATATTGAGGTATTATTAATAACCTCTTGAACATACGTGATATAGGAAGCTTTTGATAAGTGACTACCCCGGGTAAATAGTGCATACTATGGAAAAGTGCTATATAATGCCTTATTGGACACGGGTGCTAAGTATAATCTACTATCATATGGGGTGTGGTGTCAGTTGGAAAATCCACCTCTATCTGAGAGTATTATTCAAGTCAAGGGTGTCAACAAGAAAAAGCCATCGGTTTTTGAAATCGGGCACACTTCTGTCAGTTATGACAATGGGGTTGTAGCTCAAGACTTTTTGGTCATGCCTGCTGGAACATGGAGGGTAATATAAACCTAGGATGCAAGTTGATGATATCCACCAAATGCACTATTGATTGGGAGACTGGGGGTGTCCCAACGCAGAGAGAGAGAGAGAGAGAGAGAGAGAGAGAGAGAGAGAGAGAGAGAGAGAGAGAGAGAGAGAGAGAGAGAGAGAGAGAGAGAGAGAGAGAGAGAGAGAGAGAGAGAGAGAGAGAGCATTGTGACAACGGCACGGTCGTGGCGAAGCGGTTGAGCAGGGCACAGCGGCAGCTCCTTCTTCTTCGTGGCGAGGAATCCTCCACGAAGGCGAGCGTATGGTGGTGAGTGACACGCCTATGCTCTCTTGAGCTTGCTAGATTAGTTTGGTTGTGTGCTTGCAGCCATTTGTGGCTCGCACAGAGTGTACGGAAAGTCCCTTGCATTGACACGTGCGACAAACGTACACAATATAAGAGAAGAAACTCTTAGCAGTTCTACATGCTCTAGACTCCTGGAAGCACTATTTATTGGGGACTCCTTTCATTCTGCGGATGGATCACCAAAGCCTTAAGTACTTCATGGCGCAGACTAAGCTCTCTGACAAACAAATGAAGTGGGAAAATTTCCTTTTGCAATTTCATTTTCATATTGCTCACATTGATGGCAAGCATAATCAAGTATCCGATGCACTCTAAAGACGACCGAGAGTGAATGTGGTTTCCATAGCAACTCACAATGATCTATCTTCTATGATAGATGATCTATCTTCTATCTTCTATGATAGATGAGTACGCTATTGATCTCGATTTTAGAGATTTGATTTCAGCCCTTGCACTAGGGAAGAAAGAAGAACCATTTACCCTAAAAGATGCTTATCTTCTCCATGGCAATAGACTATGCATTACTAACTCACTATGTGAGAAAGTAATGTATGAATCTCATGCCCCTCCTTATGCGGGGCATAGAGGGATTCAATCTACCACAAAAGGGATGGAAACATATTTCCATTTTCCTGCCATGAAAGCAAACATACAAGAGTATGTTTCAAAATGTGTGGTATGCCAAAAGACAAAGTTTAATAGAGGGAAGCAGCCTGGATTGCTTCAACCCTTGCCAATCCCCAATTGACAGTGGGAGAGCATATCCATGGATTTTATCTTTGGATTGCCCAAGTCTATCCATGGAAATGTAGGAATATGGACGATAGTAGACAGGTTTAGCAAACAAGCACATTTCATACATGTCAAAAAGACTATCAAAGCCCATCAAATGGCAACCCTCTTTATATCACAAATCTTCAAGTACCATGGCTTGCCAGTGTCCGTAGTGTTGGATAGAGATCGAGAATGAGAAGTAATTTTTGGGGTCTCTTTGAGAATTTAGGTACAAAGCTAAACTTCTCTTTGGACTATCATCCCCAAACGGATGGCCAAAGTGAAATAGATATCCTAACCATTCTTGATCTACTAAAAGCTTATGTCATAGAAGTAGATCAAAGTCCCAATGGGAGAAGTACTTACCCTTAGTGGAGTATGCTTATATTAACATTGTACATGCTTCCACGGGAAAAGCACCTTTTAAGGTGATAGAGGGAAGATATAAACCCTTGCTACTCAAGGTACATGGGAAGATCTTTGTTGTAGATGAATATAGCCGAGGTCTGCAAGAATCTTTCCAAAAGATTGGATGCTATATCCACAGCAAAGGCAAAAGGTTGTTGCTGATAAGCACAGAAGAGCCCTAGCCTTTAAACAAAATGATTGGGTCTTTCTTAAGTTTCCCAAGGCTCAATTAAGGCACACAATGGGCAAGAATCCTACGGGACACTAGAAGTACTATGCTAAGTTAGCAGAAAGGTACTATGGTCCCTTCCAGATTCTTAGACCAATCAATGAGATGGCCTATCAACTCAAGTTTCCTAGCCATTGACTCATACACAATGCTTTCCATGTAAGCCTACTAAAGCCTTACAAAGGAGAGACACCTCAAGAAGCAATTGTTGAAGACCTGTCGGAGATCGAGGACCAAGAAGAGGTGTTGCAGTTTGAGTCCATTCTCTCTGACACAAAGACAAGGTATTACGAGGTGGTAAGACTATCCAACGATATCTTATCAAGTTTAAAAATTATCCTTTTGAAGATGCTAGATGGATGCAAGACATACCATTAAAGGATAACCTAAACCTTGTCAATGCTTACAATGATTCCCTAGAGTAAGCAAATGTAATTATGTATAAATGAACAAAGTTTTTGTCTCATAAGACTCTCTTAATGTTTCTTTATTGTGCACAAATTTTAATAAGTATGCATGCTTAGGATCATGTTTGTGGAGATGACGTCTCCCGAACACCAAGTAAAGCTTGTCACTCTACTATGGAAGATTGATACAAACTATTGTGCAGACATACTTGCAGCAGCTAACACTTTCAAGCACCAAATGGACTAGTCACCATTTTGGGAAGATGTCGTAGGGTAAAATAGGGGTCCTCTATCCGCTAGCAAACAGACTAATGACTAGGCTTTATCTTCTCTACCTCAGACTCGAGGATGATTATGATTTCAAGAGATAGGTAATGTCATAAAAACTAATATCTAATACTCCCAAATGATTTTCTCATGTTAAACTGATCATTTGATGTGGGGAAGTACCAGGGAGTAAAAGCTAGAATATTGGTAAGGCTGCCAGATCAGTCTCTGTTAGGGATCCGAAGGAGGGAAAATAGGGATCCAAAGGGGGACAGCCTGCAAAAGAGCAATGTCCTTCAATGGGGCTTAAAAGACAAAAGGTTCAACTCCATTAAGAATTCCATAGGCTAAGGTTCCAAAAATTAAATCTTTTATCCAATGGCCAAAGCAAGGGGAAATTGGATGGTCATGGGAAGATTAAAAAGTCTTCCCACATCCCTAGGAAGGAGGGGACGAGCCCATATTGTAGGGGATGAGAGAGAAACACTCTCTCTCTCTCTCTCTCTCTCTCTCTCTCTCTCTCTCTCTCTCTCTCTCTCTCTCTCTTCAAGGCTCCCCCTTTACACAAAGGGAATACTTGACACATATCAAGCTCCTAGACCAAATCCTCTCAAATCCTATTGGATGGCCATAGAGGTGGACCAATGAGAATTAAGCTAGAGTAAATTTAGTCTAATCAATTTGAAAATGCTTGATAAAAGAACCAATAGAAATTAAGCTCCCTAGAAGACTATTGGATAGTCTACCAATGGGTCCAATGAGCATCCAATAGCCCAATGGCTTGCCTGATTCCTATTGGCCAAAAGACAAAAAGGTCCAATGAGAGTTTAGATGAATTATTTAAATACCTAAAGACCTCACAAAAGGGGAAAGGGGGAGACTTGTCAAAAGGCTATCAGCTATGCTTCTAATTTGTGATTGGCTAAGCTTTACAGGAGCCAATGGGAGGCCAACATGAGCATTTAGCAAGAGGGGTCGAGCAAGATGAGAGAAGGGGCTATATTTTACTCTAACACAATGCTACACACACACACACACACACACACACACACACACACACACACACACACACACACACACACACACACACACACACACACATACACACAACTCATGTGTGCAAGAAGAACTCCATCTCCTTCTCCAAGCATTGAGAAGTAGAGGCCTACACCAACAACTCTTGGTTATGGAATGCAAATCCAACCAAGATCCAAGATTCAATGGCATGCTCATCTCCTCTACCATGCTAATTACTAAGCTAAGCTATGCTATTAGAGTGATTATGTGAGGAGAATACTTATTTCTAGTAAGATACCTCTTCTTCCTCTCAATCTATCCTCATTCCCCACTTTCTCAATTAAGTACTCTCTCTATGCTCATTAGGAACTTGTTCAAATGAAATGCTCACTATGTTATCAATTTTTGCTACACACAAGTTATTAGTGCATTAAATGTTACACATTTTCTCAATGACATGATTGATTATCTGTTGCATGAATTTATGGTATTCATTCTAAATCATCTCTCAACCACCCTTAGGCCAATAGACAAGCCAAGAGAACCAACAAAGTATTGTGCAGAGTGCTCACAAAGATTGTCAATGAATCTAGAACGGGCTGGGAACATAAGTTACATTCAGCCTTATGGGCATATTGTGTAGGTACAATATTTTTAAAACACCACAAAAAACAACGCCTTTCAACTTAGTGTTTGGGATAAAAACAACCAAATCTTGATGCAGTCTCCAAGAAAAGCCTCAAATAAATCACTAAAGTACAACCCAAGCATCTCTTGGCCGCACAAAGGATAATCACAAAACCAATCATTAAGGACAGGACATTACAGCTTCAACAACTTATGCTGGGTAAAAGTGCAAATGTTAAAACCTCGCCAACAAAAACCATTAAACAATTGAGTTAGTACCCACATATTGTGTTACCCAATGCAACTCTTATATAAGCATAATAGGGCCACTCACATGGCCTTGCGTAGACACGTCATTTTTGCCCCTACACGTAGCACCAACCTTCATCCACGGCAACTCAAAATGGGAAGGAGGGAGTAACAATGGCTAGAGCAGCTAGATTAAAAAAAATCAAGATACTAGGCTACAAGATGTTGAGAGATTATGTGTACAGTGTATAAAGTGTGTTTGATACTTTTTTTTTGAAAACTTTCATCATATTTTTACTCGTATCTGGAAAGTATTGAGCCATATCGACGAGTTTTGACGAAAGAGATATTTAGAGTGGGAGTATGTACATACAAGTGTGCCAAATACTTTGGCAAATTTTTTGGCCAGATAATAATAATTTTGAGTGATTTTCTTTCTTTTTTGACCTAATGATGATCAACAATTAATAAACAAAGCCATGAATTTCAAATTCAAGATCTAAAAGAACCCACAAAGCAAGAGCTTTGAGCATGAAAAATTCGGAATGATTTGGATTCAGGGCTAACTTAAAATGGTCCGGAATTGCTAAATCGGGAGAATATAACGACTAGAAGTCCAAACGACGAGCGTTTTGAGTCACAGGTGGTATGGAATGAGAAAAGTGGGCAAAGAAGGTAAGTATCTACATTGCATTCAGGGTAAGCCAGACACATATAGTCAAATTGCACAAGACAAACTCATTTGCATTCTGTTAGTTCAGAGAGAGAGATAGAGAGTTTGTGTTACCTATAGTACTTTGTAGCAGTTCTACCTACTATAGCCACACCGGACACTCACACTTCACCAGATTGGTCAGTTATGATCCTCTTCATCTCTAGAACATTTGTGAACTGCCAAAAAAACCCGACAAGTGCACCAAAAAAAGAATCAAACAGAGCAAAAACGAGATTTGTGCAAACTGTCAAAGGATGTTTGGGATGGGTAGACAGGTCCAAATTTAAAGATAAGTGCAAAGGAAATTTCCAATCACTGAGCAGCATCAAGCCATGCATTTACAATTTTCAGAGGGGGTGGGACGTGGATTGTGATCCATGTCTCCCCAACTCAATTTGCAATAAAACGGTATGCCAAATACTGCCTTGAAAAGCACTTATAACCTATAGCAATCACAAGAGAAAATGTTTTTGGACATGGATCGTGGTCCCCCAACATGCCAGAAATGGAAAATTTATGTCCACACAGTTTGAAATTGCCTTGGGAAATTAGCCCTCAAAATTTGGGGTGAAATGGACTTAAAAATCACCAAAAACCAAGCCAAATAGGAAAGTCAGTCTAAAAATGGTCATTTTGGCCCATAATGGCCGACACCTATATACTAGAAAATTTGGTGGAAGCGAGTCTCAAGAATAGTGACAAAACAAGACCTACATGATTGGTGGACCAATGTTAACAAGAATCACATACCAAGCATCGGTGATGATTGACGAGCTACCCCGAGCCAAATTGCAATTTTATTTACTACACAAGTCCAAGTTTGGTGTTAGACTAGTGGCAAGACCTTTGTAAAATCCCCAATTTTTGAGTCTCTTCTACAAATAACAAAAATAGGTTTCAATATCTATTTTGCCAAATTTTTGACTTAAGATGCTTGATTGATAGTATTGGAAGGTTCTAAAGTAAAAAGCAAGGTCATTTCCATGTTCCAGTAGGTTAAACGGACGTTTGGTTCAGCTTTGGAAAAATCCACTATTTTTAGATTTTTCATGCTTTTAGGTGCTTTTTTGCAAAAAGCAAGGTTGGATCCTTAATCTACGTATTCTAGGGAAGCTATGATTCAATTTTGTAAAATCTATTTTTGAGTGTTTTTCACTCTATTTTTTAGTTTTTCATGAAGTTTTAGTGTTTTTTTTGTGAAAAGCGAGTCCGCTTTCTCATTCCAATGGACGAGGGGAACCCGTGGTTCAATTTTAGAAAAAAATGTTTTTTTTTGCTTTTTATGCTATTTTTAGTTTTTCGTGCTTTTTGGTGTTTCTGAAAAGCAATGTGCTTTTTATGATGACCTTAACATAAAAATATTGATTTTAGTCTCCGTCGGATTTAAAAATGATCACCCGAAGCAAAAACGGGACTAGACGGATTTTTTATGGGAATTATTTTTATAAAAAACGATACCATAAATACGCCGGTGCAGTTCGAGAAATTCATAATTGTGTTGGGGTATTACGGTGCGGCATAGTCTAGCTACGGTTTCCATTAGTTGGCTAGATACTACTCAGATGGCCAATTTTGCTGAAAAAATTGAATGGTAAGTGGGGAAGTTGACCACCAAAAGCTGTGCCATGTTTTTAGAAAAGACTGAATTTTCCCAAAAGCGAGAGGCTATTCCAAGCAAAAATCTAGCGTTATCTATAGCTTGGGCATTTCTCTGAGCAGCTGTGCAGAACCTATAAATTGGCATAGAGTGCTCAGATTTTAGTGCCGTCTGTTGCATCTACTATCGCAAGGCTATACGTATCTATTAGTGGTGCAAGCTCTTCATCACCATCTCCATAAGATTTGCTCTCTCTCTCTCTCAGGACACTCTCTCTCTACTTGCTTATTATCTTCTCTCTCGTTTCACGGTGTACACGCTCTCCGAAAGCTTTCGTGGCGGATACCTCTACGTACCTCTCATCACCGCTCTCTTCCAGAAAAGAAGGAAGCCTTTCAACATCCCCTAATCGATTCTAAAGCACGGTGAGAAGTTCTAAACTCCATAGTCATCATCTCTCTCTCTCTCTCTCTATGTCATTTTTTTGAGTAGTCACCCTCTTTTGGTGATTGTTTTTTCGCATACGAGTGCATGTATGGATCAAAAGAGTATGTACGTAGTTACCCCATGATTATTTCATCATGTTTAACACACTGATTTATGCACATGATGCGTTTATGGTCACATGGGTGCATAAAAAGCGCTTTTTGTTTCACATCATAGAGGAGGTAGGAACATTTTTTTGGTCATAAATCACAAACCGCTATGAATCAGCCTGAACCCTTTATACCAAAGATAAAACACATCATTAAGAATATTTTTTCTCTTAGGTGTCATGTGAAAAACACTCATGAGCTAAGAGATATGGTAAAAAAACAGCTTGCTGCCCACTGCACAACCAAAATTTTGGACTCCACACTCCTTGCAGAACCACTATATAGATTCATTGGATGGGCAAACCCACTTAACCAATTGAAAAGCTTGATGAACCTTGATAAATGAATTTAGGTCTCCGTTATCACCTCAAAAATGCGAGTTATCAGTTACTCTATAACCGGTTTTACCTACATGCGTAGGGGTGCTACCTAGGGGGGGTACCATATGATGTCGTGAGTTGTCATAAAATCTAATATTTAATCAAACTAAATGGTTTTCCCATATTAGACTGATCATTTAATGTGGAAGAATAAATGGGAACAAGGGTTAGAATATAGACATGTGCTTATGGATCTGTCTCAACACGAGGCCAAGGTTAAAAGGGGTCCAAATGAAAGATGGTATGTTAAAGAGAAATGCTACCTAATGGAGCTCAAATACCATGGTTTAGCTTCATTGAAGACCTCCAAAAGTTAGCGTTCAAAATTCCTTTGACTTTAGGAAAGTTAGGGCTGACCTTGAGGTGGGAATCCTACCCAAGCATGAGGTGCTTATTGGTTTGCTAAGTGTTAGTGGGAACCTTATCCAAAAGCTTGAGTTGTTTCTCACATGCTTAAATGACTAAAGTCCTTGAAGTATTCAATTTCAACCAGATAACTTAATTATCATAAAAGACACACGTTCAAATGATCCTCCATATATGTGGCTCTCATGATGTGTTTGAATTCTATTGGTTAATTTTAAAGGGGTCCAATGGTAATTTAGATACAAGTTCTTTCTCTCAAAGAGGAAAAAGAAGACACAAGTCCAAATGAAATAATAAAATAATACGAGAGAGAGAGAGAGAGAGAGAGAGAGAGAGAGAGAGAGGTGGACCAAGCATGAGGGGAGGGTATACTCTCCCACACACACACACACACACACATTCTCTCATTGTGTGGAGTGCAAAGTGCAAGACCTCCATCTCCTTCTCCAAGCTTGTTGAGAAGTGGAGAGCGTACACCAACACTCTTGGCTATGAAATGCAAATCGAACCAAGAGCCATGCTCCAATGCTTACACTTGCCATCTTCTTCATCCTCATTACTATGATATTATGCTATGCTAAGAAAGAAGAGTAATGATAAGTGAGGAACTATTTCTTTCTCCTATGGATGATTCTGCTTCCTCTTGCCTACCCTCATTCCCCGCTAGCTCTCTCCACCTTCAAAGGTGTTTGAGGCCTTGGGACTGAGGCTTGGGATAGTTAATGCTTTTTGCAAATTTTATGTTAAGCTCGTGATGCATATATGAAGCTTTCCATCTAAATAGCATCATCAAGGTCACAAGTAACACAAAGATTGTATTGTAACAAGTCTCTCTTGATGGGAGAATCTATAATACAAACGCCTTTTGGAGGGGGGACCGTAAATCCGGTCCTCAACTATTGTCATGTTCTCTAATATTCTCTCTCGCTTCCAAAAGTATTGTTCATGCCAAGTTAATTAAGTACTATGTTCATGTTGCTACCATCAATTAAGTTCACTCTCTATGTTCTCAAAGTAAAAATGCTCACTCTAATTCTCTTAATTTTACTATTCCTCAAAGTTCATAGGCCATTTCCATTACATTGTTATCATAGTATTTGGTTTCTCTTTTCTTGCTTAAGAAGAGAGGTCCTTAAGTAGCCTATTAATGGTTGGTTTTGTTAATTATATTAGGGTAAGTGGGACTGGGATCTATTATCGGTTTTGTTGAGCCCACTATGTGGGATATGGTGCACACCTCGGGAGATTTGGTCTTAATAATGGGGTCTTTTTAGACTTTACCATTATTGAGCAATAAGAAGTCCAAAAGGAGCTATCCCTCGGCAATTCTGCTATGTTAGACCCACCCCACTACTCTCTATAATTAACCAATTCAAGCCATGGGTGTAGATACTTAAGTGTTTATTTTCAAAGGCTAAGAGGAGTAGCAACTAAGGTGTTGAGTTGCCAAAGAATACAATAAGTAGACACATAAGTATGATTAGCATGGATGACCATTACCAAGAGAGTAGAATGAACATTGATGAAGGTGCTAATGATGATGCCTGTATTATTGTCCTTCTCTCACTCTTTTAAACATCATCCTACTCTGACAAACACTCTGACATTCACAAAATTCCACCATTGCTACAAACTTCAGTACCGACTTACAAATAGACTTTGAAAATACTCATTGCTTCCTTTATGCATTCAGAATAAGACATTGACGAGAATACAGAACGAGAGAAAAGACAACAGTGTTGACCAAACATTTGTCATTCCCTTAATCCCACAGGAATCTGCCATTACATCTTCTTCCACATCGTAACTGAAAAACTGCTTATTGCTGAACACTTCTTGACATAAATAAAACATCCGTACACTTAAGATCCCAAAAGACTCACCCCATATTAAGGTTCATTACATAGTCACTTTTAAATTCAAAATCCTACTTCGCCGAGGTGTAGCCTTTACACTTGGCACAACCCGGTGGCTTGAGTCATAGGCTGACCTCGGACCCATGATCCCTTGATCCATGTTCAACCACTTTGACTTTCTGCATCCAGTCCCTACTTCTGCTTCACTGCAACAACTGCATCCTCTACCACAGGTAACTGTACTATTGATAGCCGTTTTTCGGCTCTCTGTGATTGCCATAGTGAGTTACCCCCCCCTATCAAATCACTCAAACACTGTGGTTACCCTCACCTTTTCACTGTATATAGGTGCGTGTGAGTTAGGGGACTTTTCCCATATCTCCTTACTGAAATAAAAAACCCTCAATTAGCTAGTCATTGGGCTAGTTGAGCCAAAAAAAATAAAAAATATAAAAAATATAAGTATATTATGGCCCATGCGTATGTAAATATTTTTTTGTATATAGGGCCTAAATAAAAGATTTTTTCATAATTATTTTGGTATTTATTTAAATATTTCTACCTAGGTGTGTGTTATTTATGCTCTGTACATTGCCTCACCATTACCACAATTTTTCTTACCATTTTGCATACTCTTTATTCCATATAAAAATAATCTCATGCAAGCTTCTCTTATTTTTGGTGTAACTCCACCCTAACAAAAATCCAAAAAAACTAGTTTTATTTATGTGTATATTTTTTCACTATTGTGATTTTTCCCTTCCTACATCTACTTTGTTTTTTTTCTAAAAAATTAGAACACCAAGAATATTTATCTTTTTATGGTAGCCTCATAATGAGAGAGATTTCTTTTGACCCCTTTATATTTTTTCCACTTATATTATTTATATTTGACATGTACATATATTTTTTAGACCCCTCAATATTTGATTTTCTTAGTTGTACTATTCACTTATATCATGCTCTCAACAATATCTTCAATTATAGACCTACCAAATAAGGTCAAGGGTAGGTGGCATGCATACATGCACTATGGAGGGCTCACACTTGGAGGTACTCAAAAGAATCATCCAAAGGACCCCACAAGGACCTTGTGCAGTGGAAAAAAACGGTCCGTTTTGCTGAATTTTTAAAGTTCACTTGCTCTCCGAATTTGAAAAGGTGATACAAAAAAAAGTTGTAGCTCGTGGGCTGAACTTTTGCCTCAAATTTTTTCATATTTTTTTGAGCTACGAGGTGTGAGCTATGATTTTATTAGTGGACCCCAGTTTTCCCATGCTATGCAGCCACACTCTCTCTTCCACTTTATCATTTTCCTCTTTCACACACACTTCTCCACTCATCATCCCCACCTCTCTCACCACTCCTCTCTGCACCCTACTCACCTTCTCCTCAACCTTGAAGAATAAGAGAAACCATGGTGAACTCATACCTCCCACACACAATTCCATTCCAAAATTGACCACCTAGTCTCATTTTTCCTCCTCCAATTTACCCATATCTATCAAAAAAACCACAAAATTCAGCCTCTTCTCTTAAAAGACAGCATCATGGTGGTTGATTACTCAGCTTCAATTACCTTGTCTCTCAAGGAAGGTCAAGAGTGGAGAAAAAATGTACCGCCAAAGCTAGTGGACCGTCAACAAGCGTCAAAAATTGGCCCTACTCAAGACACTTGGAGCATCAACCTTGTAAGAAATCCACCTTTTCTTACCTCTTAAGAGTTTTTCTTCCTTATTTGTATCCTACATGGATACTCCCATTGTAAATATCCAATTCCATTTGTAAATTAATACTAACTCTACTAACACTAACCCACTATGAAAAGTCCTATCACCTCCATTTCTCTCCTCTCTCTTTCCCCACCAACTTTTTGATAATTCCAAGCAAAAGAAATTAGATAAATTGCTGAAAATCTAACCCAACCATGGTTAGAGGAGTAACCCTAGACTTCAAAATTGCTATAAAAGGAGGGTGTAGCTAGCACAAAAGGGGAGCCATAAGCAAGAGCACTATGCTATAGCTTGAGAAGCCAAGCTCAACCTCTCTAGAAGGAGCTCTTGAGTGGAAGCTCATTGTCTTATGCATGTGCATGTGTTGTAATAGGGGATTAGCAAGGGAACTCTATGCCATTTGTAAGAGAGAGAGTGTTCATTCAATTGAGAGTAGGAAATCTATCATTTCTCCTACTAGTGTAAGCCCAACATTTGCTGAATCAAGGAGGGTGGATTTGGACTAAGCTTGGATACTTTGTCTCCCTTCCAACGTGAGGTAATGGAAAACAATGATGCGTAAGTGTCTTGGTGTTTTTTTTTGTTAAGTTCCTGA
Source organism: Adiantum capillus-veneris (assembly GCF_014529385.1). Taxonomy (NCBI): domain Eukaryota; kingdom Viridiplantae; phylum Streptophyta; class Polypodiopsida; order Polypodiales; family Pteridaceae; genus Adiantum; species Adiantum capillus-veneris. The sequence goes on from NC_140934.1 coordinate 156,418,257, forward strand.
TAGCTTGTCTCGGGTGTTGTCATCAATCTAGCCATAAATCCCACATACTGTAAGAGGGCGACAGGGTGGAGAGGACTCCCCTGGCCTTAAGACAGTGATTGGGGTGGTTTTTCTTGTGATGCGTTGTGGTGAAATTTACGCAAGCTATGTTGAACAAATACTAATCTCACTTTGATTTGTCATGACAGATTTGTAAGAAGGTATTAATGCAACAAGCACCCTCTCCCCTTTTTCTCTCTTTCTTACATATATAATTGTGTTTGCTTGATCATTGCCGATACGTTTCAAAGCAGCCAGAGCACTATCTCTCTCTCTCTCTCTCTCTCTCTCTCTCTCTCTCTCTCTCTCTCTCTCTCTCTCTCTCTCTCTCTCTCTCTCTCTCTCTCTCTCTCTCTCTCTAGGCGTCCTAGTTCGCATCCAAAACTAGGTGGTGCCCCAAATTTGTGTAGGGTTAGGTTGCGGGTTTGTGTGTGTGTTTGTTGTTTTTTCCAACCCCAACCCAATTGAGCAGCACGGGAGTCTTGAAGGGTGTCTAGAGGTTGCTCTTCTTGTTGCCCGCCCCGGACCGCCTCACTACCAACGGTTCTGCATCCACCTCAACCACTAGAAGTGAACCTTCTGCTACTGTCTCCATGCTACCCTCAGGTTGTTCCTGCTCATTTGCAGCTTGTGGTTTCTTTTCAACACTAGTTTGCTGCTCCATCAGCTACTTGTGGATTGATTCCAATTGCATTTCCAACTCAGCATTCCGCTCACGCATCACGACATTCTCCTTACGGACCTTATTCTCTCCAACAGCTTCAAACCATGACTTGTACCTATCAATCGGCTTTGCCATGTGCTCTTGAAAAACACCTGCTGCTTGGTGCCACAATTCCTTGGTGTAATCAAACACCTCTTTCCTCAAAAAATCCACATTTGCATCAGAGATCAAAACCCCTATGACACCCTGTCCATCCAAAGTGGCCCTCTCCAAATCCACCAATGGAGTTAACCTATTCATTAAGAAATTTTTATCTGCAATAAGATGTGCAATCTTATCCTCCACTTCATGTAACTGATTCTCTCTGGCCTCCTTAAGCCCATCAACCCATATATGAAACTCTTGTGCAGTTCCTGCCATCTCAGAAATCCGATTATGCATATCCGTACTGACCCGAGCTAACTCCTCCTGTAATAATGTCTTCTCCTTCAATACTTCATCCACCCGGCTCTGCAGCTAACCGACTTCACACTCCAAGCTATCAATGCGTTCCCCCTCTGCCTTTTGCATCTCTAGGGTCAGGATCATAGCCTCTTCATTACAGAAAAACCGATTCAAGTCCGATAGACTCTGAACAACATCTTGAACCGAGAACACCCCATCCACTTTAACACTTGCAGGTTTAGCAAAAGGGGTTGTTTTAAAGGCCCGTGTCAGCGGGGTCTGTTCCCTTGAACCCTCACGAGCTTTCCGCGTAAACAGAGTTATAGTACGGCTCTTGGTGTCAACCTTTTGCAATCCTGTCCTAGAAGGGAAAAGAGTGACCTTCCCTAAGGACTACACCTTTTCATCTGTGCCAGCTGCTAACTTACTTCCTTGGCCCAATGCAGCTTTAAGTCTGTATCCACTAGGCATATCACAATCCAACTTTCGACACTTTGCTTTCCCCAAACTCTGCATATCTGGACTCTTAACGAATCTTGGTGGTGCGGGTGTGAGAGGTACCTGCAGCACATAGGAGAAAATTGCCTGCAAGTAAGGAGCTACCTTGGAAACAGACGGTGACCTCCTTTTATCCCTTGGCTGTGAAAGCTGCATCCTGTCAAAAATGAAGGATGCCCAATCCACCTTCTGCCCTCGCTCTGCATGATGAATTGGAGCAAACGCCTCTTTGGACATATATGCGGTTTTTTCTAGCAAAAAAACCCTATCCAAATACCACAATAGGTGAGTACCGCAGAGTTTGCCACAATTCCGCACCATATAATAAGATCTACTGCCTTTGGGCTGCCCTAATTCGGACCTCATCATTGCATCCGTCACCTTCTTTTCCTTGTACAACGGGTTGTGAGAAACCTTGAAAACCTCGGCCACCAACATTGGGGAAATATCCTTTCCCTCCATAATACAGCCAGCATTTTCCCTAAGGTGGCAAAGCTGCGACTTTGCAAATTCATTCTTCTCCCAAAGAGCCCATGGTAAGCATGCATATTCATAAAGACCAACCCGGCGCAGCCATACCTCAGTATCACGATCATGAACATCAAACATCTCGTCGACCTCCATCTCCTCCACAACATCATCTCCACCGGATTCTGCCCCCTCAATGTCCTCCACGCCCTGAATACTTTCTCTGCGGGGACGTAACAACTCCTCCATGGCCATCTTCATTGAACATGTCTGCGTCATCTCTTCCTCACCTAGCTCCTACTGTTTAGGCGCTGCTGATTTTCTGAAGCTTTCAAAAGACATGGCATCATAGGCGATAGGAAACGCATGCATAGTGGTAAAACACCTTTTGATGACGAACGCAGAATACATGCATGCAAAATGAGTGTGGCCTTTCACTTCAAATCGGGCACTGACCACCCCATGATGGTCCTTATTCTAAAAGTGCGTGTTAATTCCCCGCACACATGTGGTGATTGGACCACTCACTTCAAGGGAATCTCTCTTAAAAACCTTCCGTGTCACAAACTGGTGACCTCCTTGATGACATAACCCCTGGACAATACCGTCCAAGGCAATTCCGCTGCGGATATTTTCCAATTCCGCACTTTTGCCAAAACAAATTCCAACAACCTTTTGCAACCTGAACCCACTGTTGGACACTGTATGGCGGTCTGTACTCCCCAAAGAGTCCGCCTTGAACTCCAACATTGGTTGTACCTATTTCACTCCAATTTCCTCAGCCTTGTTTACCATCCATCTGGGAATCTTAGGGACCTTGCCATATAATTTCTTCATCCAAAAACCATTAACCGGTTTCACAACAGGTGTACCAAAAACATCCCTCAATCTAAATGTTCCTTGGCCTAATTCTTCAACAATTTGAGAAGGCCCAAAGTATCTTAACTTCAGTTTTCCTGGGTGTGGTCCCAACTTGGAATTGTACAACATCACCCAATCACCCTTCTCAAAAATTTTGAACTTAACCTGCCTTGTCATCCAAGCTTGTCTTCGCTTTTGTCCATTATCCGCTGCATATGCACTATGAATCCGATCCTCTTCCAACTTCAACAACACCCTCTGTCTATGCAACATTAAATCCTCAGGACTTATCCTATGTTGAACTGCCAACCTCAGACTTGGAATCACATACTCCATGGGAACAACAGCCTCAATCCCATAAACCAATTTGAAAGGTGTCATCCCTTTGGCAACCTTATATGCTGTTCGAAACGACCATAAAGCTGAATCCAATTTGTCATCCCAATCCTTTCTATTTTCTGAGACAATATTTTTTAGAATTCTCACTAGCACCTGTTTGTACTCTCAGCTTGACCATTAGCTTGTGGATGATATGGGGTGACTTCTTGTGCAAAATCATATGTGTAGCTGTCAACTCTACAATTACTGAATTCAGAAAACGCACACCTTGATCTGACACCAACTCAATGGGACATCCAAATCTCGTCATAATATTTGTATACAAAAATCTAGCAACACTTGCTGCTTTATTATCCCTCAAAGATACTCCTTCCACCCATTTGGTAGCATAGTCTGTTGCAACCAAAATGTATCTTGCTCCTATTCTGCTAGCTTTCGGTGAGATTGGCCCAACAAAATCTAATCCCCACTTTTGAAATGGTTCAAGAGGTAAAACTGGGTGATCCTGCATCCTATCCATTGAAGTAGGTTGTCCAATCTTTTGACATTGCAAACATCCCCTTGAAAACTAATGTGCATCCTTAAGCAACAATGGACACCACAAGCTAACTTGCATGATCTTTCTCCCTGTTATTTCTCCAGAAAAATGCCCTCCTGTTGTCCCATAATGGGCTTCTTGTAAAACCGCCTTCTGCTCCTCATCATGCACACATCTCCTGATGATCTGATCTGCTCCCTTTCTATACAATGCTCCAACAATAATCAGAAATGGCCTACTCCTCAATGCAAACTTCTTCCTTTCATCTGATGACATATTAGAAGGCAACACTCCATCTGTCAAAAAACTGTAACATTTGGTCATACCAATTGTCAAAATACTGCCCCTGTACAGAAAACAAATCCGCATCGGGCAACTGATCTGACACTCCTGGTGTCTCCTCAAAATGCTCCAATCTGCTAAGATAATCCGCCACTGCATGCTGATTTCCTGGTGTATGCAACACTGTATAATCAAAATACTACCCCTGTATAGAAAAAAAATTTGCATCGGGCAACTGATCTGACACTCCTAGTGTCTCCTCAAAATGCTCCAATCTGCTAAGATAATCCGCCACTGCATGCTGATTTACTGGTGTGTGCAACACTGTATTATCAAACTCCTGCAAAAAAAGCATCCATCGGGCAAGTCTACCCTCCAACTTTGGCTTCTTAACCAAGAAGATAAGTGCTTGATGGTCCACATGGAAGACCAATTTATTCCCCAACAAGTAATGTCGAAATTTCTCCAAAGCAAACTGCATCCCTAAAGCCTCACGCTCCGTAATAGTATAGTTCTTCTTAGCCGGTTTCAACATCCGACTTGCATAATATACTGGTCTGAACCATTGGCTGATATTTTCTTGCATCAGCACCGCTCTGACTGCAATATTCGATGCATCAACGAACACATGGAAAGGCAACTGCCAATCTAGAGGTTGAATAATAGGTAATACCACCAACATCTTTTTCAAACACTGAAACGCCTTTTCCTGAGCATCTCCCCTGATAAAATCAACATCCTTTTTTGTCAAATGAGCCAAAGGTGCACTGAAATCTGCCAAATACTGCAAACTCCGATTATGCCACTTGATCTGTCCCATGAACTTGGAAATCTCCTTCACATTAACACGTGCTACTGCCTTCTGAATTGCATTGATCTTGTCTGAATCTATGGAAATCCCTTCTGAAGAAATGATATTACCTAACAATTTCCCTCTTTGGATTGCAATTGCACACTTATATGGATTCAAAGACATCCAAAACAAACGGCACCTTTCTAAACATTTCCTCAAATATTCAAAATGGTTAATCTTCTCACCAAATACCGAAAAATCATCCATAAAAATCCTCATGAAATTCGTCAAATAGGGTTCAAATTTTTTAAATGCTGCTTTGGAGTAAGAAGGGGGTCCATTCTTCAATCCAAAACTCATCACTTTGTATGCAAAAGCTCCCCACTAAGTAATAAAATGTTGTCTTAGCTACATCCTCATCTGCCATCCGAATCTAGTTCTACCCTAAAAATCCATCAAGAAAACTGTACATCTCATGTCCTGCTACATCATCTAAGATTGAATCCACAAATGGTAATGGGAATGGATCTGCAATGGTTACTGCATTCAGCTTCCAGTAATCCACACAAACATGGATCTTCCCTGACTTCTTGGGAACCACCACTATAGGTGACAACCATTCTGCTTGATCAATTTGAACTATAAATCCCACTTGGAGAAGCTTGTCCAACTCCTCTTTAACCTCCTTAGCATAATTGGGGTTCATTCTATATCTCTGCTAAATTACTGGAACTTCATCCTCCCTCAAATTGATTCTGTGCTTATACACAGCCGGATCCATGCCCTTGAAATCAGAATAATCCCAAGCAAAAACATCAATAAACTCTGTCAACAACTGCTTCAATTCTTCCTTAAATGAATCATCCAAATGAACACTTATTTGGACAATTTTAGGGATCCCTTGAGATCCCAAATCAAGATCCTGCAATTCATCCTCCTTGACTCTGGAAACCTTCTCCATCAATTTATCATAAAGAAACTCTGCTCTCAGGATTGCCACCTTGGGTGCAATATCCCCTTCGGAATTATCCTGATCCTTTTCTGCACTATTGTGACCAATTTGTGACTCTTTCTCTGACTTCAGATCTGCATCTGCTGCTTCTAACTTATTAATTGACCTCTTCAACTCTCCCTACTTCACATACTTCTCTACAATCTTCACAACATCCACTTCAAACATTGGAACCACTTTAGGATTAGACTCTATAAAACATGCTTCCTCATCATCTTCAACTTCCTCAGCTAAGTTTATAGTCCGAGCCAACATTGGTTTCATCGATGTCAACAACGGCTTCTTGGAACTCATCGTTGACTTTTTGCCCTTTTTCAAAATGACCTCATTATTTTCTCAATCCTATTTAAGCTTTGTTGACTTAAACCATGGTCTAGCCAACAACATAGAATAAGCATGATCAGCATCTTGCATCTTCAACACCACAAAACTGGTAGTAAAAGACAATCCATGCACTTTAAGAGTTTGACGTCTCAACATTCCAATAGGCTGCACTCTATGCTGGTCTGCCATCCGCACTTGAAATGGTGCAGGCTCCAACTTTACATTTGTCAACTTCTGAAATTCAGTTTCCGATAGAATATTCACCCCCGATCCACCATCCAACATAGCTTTTGGAAACACACGGCCATCAAACTCGAGCCACACAGTTGGGATAGTGAAATCCAATCATGTGGATTGATTTGATAACTCCCAATTGATTCCGGCAATGCTTTTGAAGTCATGGAGACTTTTTGTCATCCTGGTTGTTGCAAAATAAAACCGATCTCAAAAAATTGGTACCAACGAAAGCAACTAATCCAATGTAAAGTGCATAGAAGTATTTGACGGTTCTTCAAACAATGCTGCTGACGGTTATTCAGAATTGACCACTTTTTGCATCGGCTTTTGCACCTTTTTAGAAATTGTCTGATTAGGACCCAACTTCTGAACTTCCTCTACTGCTTCGTCTCTTACATCTCTTTGCTCCTCCCAATCCAAAGGTGGTTTAAGATGTGCTTTGGAACGTGTAACTGCCAAGCTATCCAAATCTTCCCACACATCATTTGAAGGACTACATTCAAAAGGACAATCTACCAAAACCGTATTTGCTTCGTGATCTGGAAGAACCTCAACACCAACTAAATTGCTCTGAGCCTCTTCCTTTGTTGCTACCTATTGTGCGGGTGGTGTAGGAAGCTGTGGTACTTGCGCATTCCCTATTTGCAGATTCCACCCTGGTGGATTCCAATTTTGTGGTTGTTGCCACCCCTGTGGTGGCTGCTGCCAATTTTGCTGTTGATTCCAATTTCCTCCCCGTGGCCTAAAATTCTGATATCCTCCAAACCTTGGTCAAAATCCTTGATTGGAATTTCCTCGAAATGGTTGATTCTGATTAAAAGGTGGTCTCCACCCCGAGAATGGTTGCTGATTTCTCTACCATCACATATTATTAAATACCTTTTGTTGTCCACCTGTATCCAAAAAACCTCCACTGGCTTGTGCCAAATTTTGCTGAATCTTTTGTTGAATCCTCTCTGGGATTGGTCCTTGAAAATTTGGATTATACCAGCAATATTAGGTGTAACATGACCATCTTTTCCACAAATGTCACAATGGAGCTTCCTGCTAGATGAATCCGTCTTGACCCAACTCTTTCAATTTCTTCTCTACCATCATTTCCAATGTACTACTCTTAGACTGCCCTTTGGCCTTCTTCTTACCCTTCTTCTTATGCTTCCTCTTCTTGTCCTCCTTCTCTGAACCAGTATCTGAATCTGAACTCTCATCGGAGTCTGAATTGCTACTAAAACCGAGATTGGAATCTACGTCCATATCCGTATCGGAATCTGAATTGGAATCTGACTCATCCTCACTACTGTCATCTACTGATCTCTTCTTCTTTTTACCCTTTTTTCTCCCTCTTTTTGGACTTCTTTTTAGAGGAACCTAGGTTAACAACTCCAAACCTCTTCTCTGCCCTTGTGGCCTTTGCTACCAAATTGTCCAATCCTGCTCCAACATCAACACACCTGCAACTGCATTTCGCAATTCTTTCCGCAACCCATTCATATAATATCCAGCTAACATTTCATCCGTAGGCCTCTCTGCATAGGTAAGCCTATTCAAGTACTGATTAAACCTCTAAGTATAATCCTCAACAAACATTTTCTTCTTCTTAATACCATTCACTTTATTAGGCACATCATTTGGTGTCTTCTCCTTTCAGAATCTATTCGGAAATGCATTTTGCAATGCATCATAATCCCCAAAATGCCCCACATTGAAATTACTCAACCACTGCATGGCTTTCCCCTCCAATGTCGCTTGGAATTGTCGCATTTTGGCTGCTGCATCATATACTCCATAAAATCCTCTACCCTGCCATCTTGTCTCAAATTGAGCTACGTGGCAATCAGGGTCCTGTTTGGATTTCCCTGAGAAAGTCCCGAACTTGACGCGTAAATCTGCTCTAGCCGCTATTTCCATATTCCTTTGCGAATTGGGAGATAACTGCCCTGCTGAGGATGATGATGATGATCTCGGTATTAATGGTTGCCGTGGAATGTTTCTGCCAATGCCCAGAGGGTCATATTCTAATCTTCTTCATGTTAGAAACAATTGCTGCAACACTTCACCTCCAACATACCCTGGGTCTAATGGCCTATTCTCCTCAGCTTCAATAAAAATTCCCCCATACTGCTCAATGAACTCTAAATACTCCGTACTCAGCTCTGATGCTTCCTCCTAATTGTCAACTTGGACACCTCTGTCTTCACGATTCTCCTTGCCCGCTTCACACTGTTCCTCCTGTTGCTGCAACTCCTGCTGCCTAACAGCCAACCTTGTTAAATAAGAATGTGATGACTCGGGCAAATTATCCAGAATTGATTACCCAATGGCACTTGACCTCCTCAAACCAAACTGTCACAATAACTGTCAATACTTTGCGATTCCACTTCATCCTGGCACTCCACCTTCTCACAGAAGAGAGTAACTTCGTCCATGAACATACGTCACCAACACCGTGATCGCCAGTTTATTATTGTCCTTCTCTCACTCTTTTAAACATCATCCTAATCTGGCAAAAAATCTGACAAACACTCTGACATTCACAAAATTCCTCCATTGCTACAAACTTCAGTACCGACTTACAAACAGACTCTGAAAAGGCTCACTGCTTCCTTTATGCATTCAAAAAAAGATATTGGCGAGGATACAGAACGAGAGAAAAGACAACAGTGTTGACCAAACATTTGTCATTCCCTTAATCCCATAAGAACCCGCCATTACATCTTCTTCCACATCGTAACAGAAAAACTGCCTATTGCCGAACACTTCTAGACATAAATAAAACATCCCTACACTTAAGATCCCAAAATACACACCCCATATTAAGGTTCTTTACATAGTCACGTTTAAAGTCAAAATCCTACTCCACCGAGGTGTAGCCTTAACAATGTCCCCATGTTTATCAATTATCTTGTTACTAGGTTGCATCAAGCTATGGTCAACCCTCCTTTGCAAGCCAAAGTTGCTCAACAACTTCGTGCTTATCCAAAATAAAATTCAAGTTACCCACTGAAGTAGAAGATCTAACCCTCCTACTCGTAGCTAATTCTACTGTAAGGTTTGTATCAGGGTGTTCAAGAAAAATGAGGTTTCTGATGCACTTAGAAGACATGAAAGATAGTTTACTCCTTGAATCAATAAATGAGGTAAAATGGTTACCTTGATACTCTGTCGGAGTTTAAATTACTAAAAATTGTTCATTCACTCCTTGATGTTCAATTGTAGCATGAACATACACGTTTTGGCTGATTCCCTTCACCTCTAGCCGCTTGAAATCTATTAACTGGAGGTCTTCCTTGAGGTCTTTGATTTCCTCCTCCTCCTGTGGATGAAGTTGACGATTAACATTCTTGTTGTTGTTACTGTTGACAAGTTGTCCACTTCAAACAAAAGATGGATTGCCTGTCCTAAAATTCCCTTGGTTTTGTGATTTTCTCTTGTTTCGGTTAAAGTTCTACTGATTGAAGTTCCTCTGAATTGCCGATGGTCTGGGTCGAAAATTTACAAAGTTTCGATTCATATTGAAGTTTCTATGTTCATAATTGTCCACCAATACTGTGATGTTTGAATTGTTAAATGGAAAATACTTGGATTGATGACCAGGATCAAGACAAGTGTAGCACAAATGATCTTGTCTAGCTTTCATACATAATAAGTTCTCTCTTCTTTGCTGTGGATTTCTAGATCTTTGTTCCTCCTCGGGACGAGGTCTTTTTATTTCACGAATAGGAACAGGTTATGGTTTCCTTTTACGGTAGTAGATAATTCTATTTCAATGCGTTTTTCTGAATCAAGTACATCTACGAAATTGGTAAGGCGAAGACTTTGGAGTTTAGTCTTCATAGGATTATGTAACCCTGACACAAATCGAGCTACCTTGACCTCTTGAGTCATCCCTGCTGGCATACTTCACAAGGGTTAAGAAATTTTGATAGTAAGATTCCAGATCTCTGGTTCCTTGAGTACAGTCAAGAAACTCATTCATACGATTTGAATGATAGACCTTGTTTTTATAGTTCTTCTTAAGCTGGGTCTTAAGATAATCCCAAGTTGCAGCATTAGGATCAACATTGTTTTCTATGCAATGGTCTCTCCACCAACGCTTGGTTGTTTTCTCTAGTTTGAACTTAGGGATAATAGTTTTGTTTACTGCTGGACGAACGGTCTAAGTCAAAGTAGTCATCCATGCACTCAATCCAATCTTCAAGAACTTTGCCCCACTAAAATTTCCAGGTTGAGACTTGTGAAGTATAGCATTGATGTCTCTATCGATGATGATGTATTGAGGAACAATAGGTGCACTTGCATTAGTAGGAGCTGCATTTCCTCTAGGAGGCATGGTAACTTACTGCACCATATCAACCAAGGTCACACTTAGTAAAATATTCTATTCCACTCGAAGTCCTTAAATAAAATAAAATAGACATTTAAAGATAAGATGAGAGAAAAATAGGAGAAAAAATAATAAATAAGTTAATCTAATTTCTATATCACAAAACTTTGGGTTTTTGAAATGTCTTTAAAGTGTCTTGAAAGTTTCTAATAAAGCCTAATGGCTCTAACATAATGCACTCGGTAATATCCATTATGAAATCCTTCCACCAATGGAGTATAGTTGTCCCATTCCTTGAGTATGTCTGATGGTTGATTCCAACAATCCTTTATGATCTTTGGTTGGAACATCTCTTTGTTGGCATGTGAGTCATACCATTCCTAAGTAAGAGATTTGTTGGTTACAGGTACTCCCATTTTGCTATGGATAATTGCCTTCATGTACCCAAAGTAGTCATCGAAGAAAAAAAATTCTTTTGGAAACACATGCGATGTGTCCCATCCGACTGAGTTATGTATATTTGCACAATCTCCAAGGCACTGAGGTTTGTTTTAGGCATTGTATAAAATTTTTACATTGCAAGGATTTTACATCAGTGACTTTCCGAATAAGTCAAAGAATAACTTCTTAGGTACTCGGCTAAAGGAATGTCAGTCATTGTTTTTGCACTACCTGTCCCATATATTAAACACAATAATGTCAAAGCATCCCGTAGCCATTACTAAAGGAAGCATGTTTTTGGCCATCCACGTTTCCTTTGTCGGTCTTAGGGTAAGTTCATAAGCATTTATGTATAATATTTGATTAGTGACTACAATCTCCGTCCCCAAGTTAGATTGTATCCACTCGATACTCCCAACAGGTGAGGGTTTATGCTCTAGGGGTCTAAACTCGGGGTTCCCTGTAGCATAATGATACCAAGCTTGGAAGGTATTTGGTATAATGAGATCCATAGACATCAACCTTTTCTTCTCTTCCCTGTTATGCGTGGTAGTGACAAGAATTTTTACTTCCACTCCAGTTTGGAAATGCTCCTCCACCATAAGGCGAGAGAGTATATCCGCCCATATCCCTTGAGGTAAGATGTCAATCATCTACATACACACCCCATCACTCAAGTTAGTTAGAATGATAAAACCAAGATTCAAACTAGATTATTATATCTTCAAAGCAATATGTGCTACATCAAAATCAAATTTTTATAACCGCAGAATACCAAAAAGATACATAGTGTTTCTAGGGAGATACATAAATACGAAAGGGTCCAATGAACCAATTTTGGTTCCTACAATTGAGGTTCTACCCCTATATTTGTTCACATCTCTAGTGTCAAAGTTTAGCACTTCAACTTGTGCACTAAAAGTCATGTCTTTTTTTTGTACCATTCTTAATCTCCTCAACCAGAGACAGATTGTCACAAAAGTTGTGACAACCACTTGGTCAAACAATGTCCTCATACGGAGATCACTGAAGTAAATGCCTATTGTCTTGAATGTGGCATCACTCACTTGATCCCCGATTGCCCGGAAAACCCAAACCAAATCAGGAAAATCACGACAAATGTATTAGGGATTGTTCAACTCCCTAGTAGCTCAGAAAATGAAAATGTTGTACCCGTTGAAGAAGTTACGAGAGCACAAGCTCAAAAGAAAGCTGATGAGAATCTAGAGACAAAGAACACAGAAAGTGACAGGAGTCCAAAGACAGATGATGGACCAAAGACAGACGCACCTAGTCAAAAAACCAAGCGCAAACGAAATAGGTGGAAAGATAGAAAGACTAGGATGAAAGCACGCAGGGAACGAGAGAAAAAATCCCTAGCAGAGAAGCTTACCAAAGCTGAGGAGAAGATAAAACAACATGAGGAAAAGGAGGCACCTTCTCTTACACAGATGGTTAAACCTCTAGAAGAACCATCCACGGATGAGAAACCGAGAAGTGCTAGTTCAGGAGGATCTGTGTTGGCAGAGAAGGTTAATGAGACATTAGATGCCCTCTTGAAAGCCTATGATGTGAGGCTCAAAAACAACCAAACCCAAGAACACAGGTGGATGACATATCCCTATGTGGAACTAGAAAAGCAAAGGTTTGAAATGTGCCAGAAAATGATTCAAACAGCCCAAGCTTTACTAGAACCACCAGTTGCAAAACCTGAGGATGTGATCCGTGTCATGCCTACACAAGTAATCCCACCAAACCAGGAACTAAAAGAGCCAGATTCTAGTCATGAGCACATACCAAACCTCAAAGACCCAGCATTAGAACCAAGGATAGTACTGAATATCACGGATAACTCTTCCGAGGGATTTCACCAAGCTGTACCTGAGGATTGTAAAGAGATAGATGGTCTTGACGAATTGTGGAAACAAGTCAGAGAGGCCAATGAAGCCGATGAACTAAGAAGACGAGTAGACAAGACTGGTGATGAACGAGGAGTGTTTCTACCACCAATAGAGCAATTTGAGACTGGATCTCAAACAAATCTAGACGTGCGATCGTATTGGGGCGACAAAGGATCTGTAAATTCTATGGATAGTCAACCCCATTTGCTAAGAACACTACCGTCCTACATGGGAGAGTACGAAACCAAGTCAGATGTGGTTGCAGTCCCATCACAGAGACTGTCTCCCAACAAGGCCATCGATTCAAAGGGGCTAGTAGATATTCTATCTACCCCAGTCACCTGTACAATAATGTTCGCCGAGTTGCTCAGAATAAGACCAAACATGTGGGCTAATGTGGGTAAATGTCTAGAGAAATTTGGTGTAAAAACCCCAATGAATCACATCGAGGAAGGCATCAAAGAGCTTGAAATGCCTCAACTAAATACTAGGCCAGTGCCATTAAACAAGGTAGGTGAGTATTACGAGGGTGTAATGGAATTTGCCTATTCAATTTGAGAATAGCGGAATTTAATGAGAGTACTTTCAAGAAATGATTTTGTGAGCATAGCGGGTAGACATAATTGAAGGTAGCAACATAATCATAGCAATTAGTTAACTTGGCATAGACAATACTTTTGCAAGAGAGAGAGTTTAGAGAACATGACAACAATTGAGGACCGGATTTATGTGGAGCCGGTCCCCCCCTCCAATAGGCATTTGTATTATGATTTCTCCCATAAAGAGAGACTTGTTACAATACAATCTTTGTGTTCCTTGTGACCTAGGTGATGCCATGAAGATGGAAGACTTCATGCACCACAAACATAACATAAACTTGAAGAAAGCTTTAACTATCCCAAGCCTCAGTCCCAAGACCTCAAACACCTTCGAAGGTGGAGAGAGCTAGCAGGGAATGAGGGTAGGGAAGAGGAAGAAGAAACATTTTGTAGGAGAAAGAATTAGTTCCTCACTTATCATACTCTTGTTGCTAGCATACATAATAGCATAGTAATGAAGAAGAAGGAGATGGCAAGCCTAAGTATTGAAGCATGGCTCTTGGTTGGATTTGCACTCCATAGCCAAGAGTGTTGGTGTAGGCTCTCAACCTCTACTTGCTTGGAGAGGGAGCTCTTGCACTTTGCATATCACACAATGAGAGTGCTTGTGAGTGTGTGTGGGTGAGTATACCCCCTAGGCACCCCCCTAGCTTGCTTGGGTCGACCCCCCCTTGTAGCTCATGCCTGAAGCTCATTGGACCCCTCCAGGCCTAGCCAATCACAAGCAGGAGCCATTACAAGCAACATGGGTAGCCTTGGGACAAGTGTCCCCCTTTCCCCTTTGAGAGAGAGGACTTGATAAATGCTAAAACAATTAGATAATTCATGTAATTTATCATTGGACCCCTTTGAAGCCTAGTCAATAGGCTTCAAGCAACACATGAAGGTAACATGGGTAGGGGCCTGACATGTGTCCTTGCTGTCTCTTCAAGTTGGGCTTCCCTTGTGTGTGTGAGTGGGTGTTCTCTCTCTAGCCCCTAGGAAAAGGGCTCGCCCCCCCTCTTGTAGGAATGCTTTTGACTTTTAGGTGATCAAGCACCTTACTCACCAAGAATGACAAAGCACTTGAACTAGGGGGTGTTCCCACAAGCATCTCAGGCAAGCTTCTCAAGGCACCTCAAGTACTTTAATCATGCAGCAAGTCAAGCACCTCAAGCATGGAGCCAGTCAAGCACCTCAAGCATCTTAATCAAGCACCTCAAGTATGAAAAACACCTCAAGCATGACAAGCACCTCAAGCAGGACAAGCACCTCGAGCTTGGGCCGGGTTCCCACCTCAAGCTCAGCCCTAGCTTACTTAAGGTCAAAGGACTTTTACAAACATTTATTGGAGGTCTTCAATGAAGCTAACCCTAAGGTCTTATGCTCCATTGGTTAGCCTTGCTCTTTGATAGACCATCTCCCTTTTGGGCCCCTTTACCATTGGTCCCGTGTTGAGATAGATCTATAAGCACATTCCTATATCTTAACACTTGTTCCCGTTTATTCTCCCACATTAAGTGATCAATTTAATATGAGAAAATCATTTGGGTTAGTTAGATATTAGATTTTATGACATTACCTCTCTCTTGAAATCATAGTCGTCCTCGACTATGAGGTAGGAGAGATAAAGTCTTAGTCATTAGTCAATCGTACTTAGCGGGTAAAGGATCCCTTTTTACCCTACGACATCTTTCCAAGATGGATGACTAATCCATTTGGTGCTTGGTGGACATAGCTGCCGCAAGCATGTCTGCTCTTTAGTCCATTTCATTCTCCCAAAGTAGAGTGACAAATTCTACTTGGTGTTTGAGAGACGTCGTCATCACAAACATGATTCTAAGCATGCATACTAGTTAAATTTGTGCACAATTAAAAAGAGGACTAGTCATATAATAAAAAAACATGAGTTATTTAAAAGAGATTTGTACATTTGCTTACTCTAATGTAGCATTGTAAGCATTGACAAGGTTCATACTATCCTTAAGTTGTACTCCTTGCATCCATTTAGCATCTTCAAAAGGATAATTTTTGAACTTAATAAGATACCGTCGGATAATCTTACCATGTCGTAGTACCTTGTCTTCATGCCAAAGGATAGCTTCGGGTTGTAGCACCTCTTCTTGGTCTTCAACTTCGGGAGGGTCTTCAATAATTGGTTCAATTGGTGGCTCTCCTTTGTAGGGCTTAAGTAAGCTTACATGAAAGGCATTGTGTATAAGCCAATGGTTGGGCAACTTGAGTTGATAAGCCGTCTCATTGATAGGCTTCAAGATTTGGAAAGGACCATAGTATCTTTTTGCTAGTTTAGCATAATACTTTTGATGGCCCATAGGAATTTTGCCCGTCGTTTGCCTTAATCGAGCCTTAGGAAACTTGAGTAAGACCCAATCATTTTCTTTGAACATTAAGGCTCTTCTGTGCTTATCAGCAGCAGCTTTTTGCCGTTGTTGAGAGATGGCTATAGCCTCCCTAATCTTTTGAAAAGATTCTTGTAGGTCACGGCTATACTCATCGGCGGCGAAGATCTTCCCATGTACTTTCAGTAGCAAGGGACTTTTAGGTCTTCCTTCTATGATCTCGAAAGGTGCTTTGCCCGTAGAAGTATGTACAATATTATTGTAGGCATACTCTACTAGCGGTAAATACTTTTCCCATTGTGAGCATTGATCTACTTCGGTAACACAAGTTTTGAGTAGATCGAGTATCGTAAGATTGGCTATCTCACTTTGGCCATCCGTTTGTGGGTGATAGGCCGAAGAGAAATTCAATCTTGTTCCTAGATTTTCAAAGAGACCTTTCCAGAAATTACTGGTCATTCTAGGATCTCTATCTGACATGATGGATGTGGGTAATCCATGGTGTTTGAAAATCTGAGATATGAAGAGAGTTGCCATTTGACGTGCCTTAATAGTCTTTTTGACAGGAATAAAATGTGCTTGCTTGCTAAACCTGTCAACTATTGTCCATATTCCTGTATTCCCATGGATAGACTTGGGTAATCCAAAGATGAAATCCATGGATATACTCTCCCATGGTGAATTTGGAATAGGCAATGGCTGGAGTAATCCAGGTTGCTTCCCTCTATCATACTTGGTCTTTTGGCATACTACACATTTTGAAACATACTCTTGTATGTCCACTTTCATGGTAGGCCAATAGAAATACGTCTCTACTCCTCGGAGAGTAGGTTGAATACCTCTATGCCCTGCATATGGGGGAGCATGGGATTCATACATAACCTTCTCACGAAGGGAATGGGTAGCACATAGCCTATTGCCGTGGAGAAGATAACCATCCTGCAAGGTGAATGGTTCCTCTTTCTTCCCCAAAGCAAGGGCTGACATTATGTCTCTAAAGTCAGGGTCAGTAGCATACTCATCTATCATAGAGGATAGATCATTGTGAGTAGCTATAGACACCGCATTAACTTTTGGTCGTCGTGAAAGTGCATCGGCAACTTGATTGTGCTTACCAGCTATGTGAGCAATATGGAAATTAAATTGCGAAAGAAAATTTTCCCACCTCATTTGTTTGTCGGAAAGCTTGGTTTGCGTCATGAAATACTTGAGACTTTGGTGGTCGGTTCGTAGGATAAATGGAGTCCCCAATAGGTAGTGCTTCCATGTGTCTAGGGCATGTAGAACAACTAAAAGCTCTTTCTCATAAATGCCCAAGACTCGTTCATCACCATTGAGCCTTCGGCTCTCATATGCTATGGCATGCCCTTCTTGAAGCAAAACCGCTCCAAGGCAATCACCACAAGCATCACATTGGACCTCAAATGGCTTTGAGAGATCCGGAAGCACGAGGACTGGTTGGGAAGTAAGCTTCTCTTTGAGTTTTTCAAAAGAATTTTGCTCCTTAGCAGTCCATACAAACTTAACGTTCTTCTTGGTTAAGTCGTGTAGTGGTCCTGCTACTTCAGAGAATTTTGCCATGAAGCGTCTATAGTATGCACACATACCAATAAAGCTTCTTAGCTCATGTAGATTCCTTGGGTTAGGCCATGATTTTATTACCTCTAACTTTGATGGATCCATATGAATACCATCGTGAGAGATAATATGGCCTAGATATTGAATCTCTTGAAGGAAGAATTCACTTTTCTTTTGGTTGAGAAAAAGTTTGTTCTCCCTCAAGGCTTGAAAAATCACTTGGAGATGTTGCTTATGTTCCTCCAAAGACTTGGAGTAGATGATGATATCATCGAAGAACACTCCAGTGAATTTTCGATATGGTCTAAAAATTTTCTCCATCAAGCGATTGAACGTAGCTGGTGCATTAGTCAAGCCAAAAGGCATGACTAGATATTCATAAAGACCAAATGTTGTGCAAAACACGGTCTTTAAGGTATCCTCATCCACTATCCTTATTTGATGATAGCCACTCTTAAGGTCAATCCTACTGAAGTAGGTAGAGCCTTGTAGCTTATCAAACAGATCTTCTACCCGAGGTACGGGAAATCTGTTTTTGATAGTGATATGGTTTAGTGCTCGATAGTCCACACACATACGGTATGTACCATCTTTCTTTTGCACTAAAACGACTGGAGAACAAAAGGGAGAGGAACTAGGCCTCACCATCCCTTTGTCTACCAGCTCTTCTACTTGCCTCATGATCTCCTCTTGTTGAGCTTGTGAGACTCGATAAGGAGGTTTGTTAGGCGGTGAGCTTCCTGGAAGGAGCTCAATACGATGGTCATCATCCCCTCGTTTTGGAGGTAGGTCCATAGGGATATCATCGATGAACACATCTTGGAATCCTTTTAGAAAAGTAGACAAGTCTAACTCTTCTTGATTCCTAACATTTTCATTTGATGAAACATTATTAGCTTTTAAAGACTCTTTGACATAAATCATGTACGCAGAAACTGAGCTCTTCATTGATTTATCAAAAGAAAGAGGATTTACAAGTGGAATAGTGCGACCACGCTCACTAGCATCTATATACATGTTCTTTCCCCTGTAGGTGAAGTAAATTCTCCTTTCAGGGAACTTCATGTTGGCAGCCATGCGATCAAACCATGGTGCCCCTAGGATAACATCCTGATGTTGGAGGGGAGAGATGAAGAAGTCTTCTTTGTCGACATAGCTTTGGACATGAAGCCTCAACTTCCCAATCAAGGGAGTAACGGAGGCTTGTTGTCCCTTGAAAGCTGCATCAGCTGTGACTATATCTCCCATCTCGAAAGCTTGAATGCCCAACTTGGTGGCCAACTCTATTGATATGAAGTTGAGAGTAGAGCCAGGGTCAAACAAGATGAAGGCATCATGCTCTCTTACCTTTCCCCAAGCATAGGAGAGTGATGATCCTTTGCAATGAGCATCCTCTTTTGGAGCTTCGATGGTGGAAGCCCTAGGAGTCTCATTGCGAGTATTCTTCTTGGGGCAAGAACGATAGCCATGTCCTTGCTCCCCACACTTGAAACACTTATGGTCCTTGCGAAAAGCTTCAAGCTCTTCAGGAGAGAGTTTGTTTTTACCTTTGTAAACTCCCTTCTCCTTGGACCGATTGTTGTTGTTGTTGTTGTTGGAAGTGCCTTGGGAATTACTTTGAGCATTGGATTTCCCCTTTGCATCATTTTTATCTTTGTTTTCCATGGGCTTGACATTACATCTAGCCCCTTGATGGAAATTGATGCGTGAAGCAACCATGGTGTGGTGGATTACTTCGGTAATAGTACCGGGCCGTTGAGAGTTGATATATTCGGCCATCTCTTCAGGTAATCCTGCACAGAATTGCTGTCTTTGCTCGGCAAAGTCTATCTTTTGAAAGACAGTAGCTTTGACATGTAAATCCCAAAACTTATCTACATACTTGTTGATAGACTCATGAGAGAGGAGCTTCAAGCCGCGCCATTCGGTAAGAACTTTATCTTTAGTATCACTTGGAAGAAATTGCTTCATGATGGAAACTCGTAGAGTTTTCCATGTCTTTGGGGCTTCTCCATTGCCACGAAGCCTAGCCCACCATTGACGAGCTGATTTTTGGAAGTGCATAGCTACATGGCGTAGCTTGGAGGACTCTATGAAGCCCTCGTCCCCAAAGGCCGCATCAAATTGCTGGATGAAGGCCAACACTTTGTCGGTAGCACCAAAGGTGCCATCGTAGGTGAGAAAAGAGATACTCTTTCCTCCCTCCTTGAACTTCTTTAGCTTTTGTGACCTTCGCCATGCAGGAAATGATTTGCGATGTCCTCCCCTCTTGTATTCTCTAGGAGAATAGCCATAACTTTCATCGGAAGAGAAGGAAGGTGAAGAAGAAGGAGAAGAGGGTGACCTCTTCCTAGCCCTTTTCTTCCTTTGTTTCCTCTCTTGCCTTTGAGAGTGATGAGGAGAAGGACTATGGGTTGCTCTTTTCCTCTTGGGAGGAGTAGGCGATCGTCTAGACCGCCTTCTTCGTGGAGCCACATCTTCAGAAGAACTTAGACTTTCATTGCTTTCTTTCTCTTTGGATTCCTCCTCTCGAATGGGAGAGAGTCTTCTTTTGGGGGTCTCTTCAAGAGGCCTCCTAAGCTCTCTCTCATCTTGGAGAGGAAGGGAAATTCCATAGGCACGAAGTTGTTGAGTAACTTCGGCTTGCAAGGTAGGGTTGCCCATAGCTTGTTGTAACCTAGTCACAAGATAATTCACAAACATGGGAGCATCATCATTAGCACCTTCATGTGCAAAGTCAAAGCTATCAATGTTCATTCTACTCTCTTGATTATTGTCAGCCATGTTAACAAAATTTTATGTATGTACTTAGTGTATGCTTTGGCAATTCAAAACCTTAGTTGCCACTCCTCTTAGCCTTTGAAAATCGGCTCTTAAGTATCTACACCCACGGCTCAAAGTGGTTAATTATAGAGAGTAGAGGAGTAGGTCTAACATAGCAGAGTTGCCAAGGGCTAGCTCCTTTCGGACTTCTTATGGCTCAATAATGGTAAAGCCGTAGGCAAGTCTAAAAAGACTCCATTAAGACCATATTAGGTATTTTGGTAAAAATCTCACATTATGGGAATCTCCAAATCGACCGAATTCATGTAATTTGGGAATTTTCCACTTAAAGTGGGAAAAATTGAGGTGTGTGGCTAGTAAATAAAGTGAAAATCTCATAGGATTGTGGTGTTGATAAACACCAAAAGTCAAGAGGATGTACAACACATGGATTTGAATAATAACTATAAATTACATAAAACAAAGGAAGATATAAAAAAGATTTTGTTTACAAATTGACTAGTATAGTCACAATAGAAGCTCCACATAATTCTACTCCACATTTGATACCATATCTGAACTTTGATCCAAGTGTGGCTGATGTGCACGAGTGAGGCCTTCTTTGGCTTTTAGAGCATGTCTTTCTGGAATCTTTATTCTAGAAAATGGTCCTTCTTTGTTGGGTCTCCAGGACCAAACAATTGCATCTATAGTTTCCCACACTTGTGGGTCCTTATAGTTGACAGCCCAATAACCCTTCCAACAATTACTGTAAGCTTGAGTATCTGTCATCCCACTTTTTCTCGCGCAAGGTGTCCAATATTGAATCAAGAGTTTTCTGTAGTTTGGTGATGTAGGCTCATTATCAATGTCAGATAAAGCCATTGCAAGCCACACTGGATAGATTTTTGTGTCACTCGGAACAAGCATAAGAAAGTCACCTTGGTGCACATCAGACATAGGGTCAAACTCTTCCCTTGGCCTATCTCGTTGAGGCCCACAAAAATGATCGTTCAACTCTTCAAGGCCTAGGAATCTTTCTGCTCCTTGTTGCAAATTCATTGTAGTGCTTTGTAGATGAGAATATTCTTGAGTTTTTGGCCAAAACATTTCATACAAGACTCCCTCTGATATGATTGCTTTTCCAATCTCTTCAATTACCTTACTCCAATAATCTATCACGGGTCTATAATATCGCGGAATACTTGAACCATTCCCTAAATTTTTCCAAAATTTTATATAGTTCTTTAGCCCCAAAATGACTTCTTCGTGGGCCTTGACATACTCCGCCATTTGTACTAGAGGTGGATCTCCATGTGGTAACATTGGCTTGCCTTCTGTGTCTATTTTCCAAAGGCGAATACTTCCACTCCAACTTGATACACCTACATGTGCCTTATATTGCATCATTGGTGTCTCATCCTGCATAAAGAACCTGAACTGAAGCGGTTTGGAATGTCCAACAAGTATGTCTTGTCCATCACAAAGATAGCCATCACAATATTGCTTAAAATCAGGGATCTTTGTGAGAAAAAATGGAGCTGGAGATGAAGATGAGCTGTTTCGTAATGTATCCATCAAATGTGGCAAAGTATAGGTTTGTGTAACTCTCAACTTCTCTGAAAACCTACTAAACATGGCGTCTATGTCCTCATGTGTATGCCCAACCATTAAAAATCCCAGCTGGATGGTTTTGAAAACACCCCTTGCAACAAGCATTGACAAATAGGCAAATAAGTATCGATTTTTGTTTTCCCCTGCACAATTATCCAATTGTAGCAACAAGTTCTCTGGCAATCTGCGAAATGTTGACCCCAATTCCTCTTCTGCAATTTCTGACGACTGCACAATGGGCTCTTTTCCATCACTCAAGTTATGGTAGTCCAAAGCATCCCTTGAGTTCAAAGCATGTAGTAGTGAAATATTGCTCCTTGGAAGTCCATTTGCTACTAGATCACCAAGAGGATGCTTATCTATCCTCTCGAGGTTATGTAAACAATTAGAAATTGAGCCAATTGTAAGATTTGGATCAGCTGGCCACAAACCATTCAAGACAAAGTGTCCGTAATGACCTTCTCCATGTCCATGAGTGATCATGCCAATCAATGCCACCTGCAGATTATATCCTGAATCCACACCCTTGGGAACAATGCGTAATCTAGGAATGGCAGTCTTCTTTTGATCCATCTTATCATGGATTATGCATACATATTTTTGTGGTTGAGTTTCTGAATACGTGCGCCATGCATAATATAGGCTTCTGCAACTCTTTTGTTGTGCCATGTGAACTTCTCTCTCCCTCAAGAGAAGAGCTCTCTCTTCAAGAGAAGGTTTAGCTTCTAACCTTGCCTTGATTGAGCTACAAATATTGCACTTAGAGAACTCACTCGTCTTTGTTAAAGTGACATGTGGGTACTCTTTGTTCCAAATTCTACCAAAAGAAGATTGGGATAGCTTCTTCTCATAGCCCATTTGGTCAAGTGTCGTGTTGATTTCACATAAAATATCCACTTGTTTGTATGTTGATGGAATCACCAATTGAGTCTCTCTTGAGCCATCTAGCAGTGTTCTACTTCTATGTGGCATCTTCTCAGAGTTATTTTCCACAAACTCGTTTAGTAGTGCTCTTGCTAAACTAGTATGTTGAAGTCCCCTTCTCAATGTACATGTGTTCCCATGTACATATTGGCGCACACCATTTTCAAAGTTCTCCTTGTATCGATAAAATGATGTCTTTGGTATTCCATGTAGCTCATACCATGCTCTACAACAAACAATAGAGCCATTTAGCTTGAATTGGTATCGTGACTTCTCATCTTTCTGATAACATATAGAAAGAACATCATAAACATAATTAGTGCGTGATTTTTGAGACTCTCCCCAAAATTGTTGTCGTAACCTTGTCACCATATCACGATCTGCAAATTGGCAGCATTTTTGTGCACAACAATCAATGCATGATACCCTTTGAATTGATTTGTTTGAAAGGTAAAAAGTCAAAGCTGGTGCTGCTTTTGATTTTTGAGTCCTGTTCATGAAAGTGTATCGTCTCTTCCTTGACAACTGGACAACATTACTCCCATCAAGTTTTTTTCCAACATTGCCATCGTTGGATACATCCTCATATGTAGCATGCATGCCATCAACAGGAACAAAGCGTTGTAATGGGCTCCCATTCAACATTGTTGTCTGCTTGATGGGCCACTTTAGCAAAGTGATGCTACCCACTTCAACCACATCATGAATGCTTGCATTTTCTCTTTCAATATCCACACCCACACAATCAGGACCAAGTTCCTGAAAGTTGACATAATCATGTGGAAATACATATAAGATGGTCCCTTCATTCATGGTTTGCATCATTGTGTCATCTTTTAAAAGGACCCTCTGATTTCTCCAAGACTCTCGAATCATTGCTTCAAATTCTGGGCTTGTCATAGGTATTGCATCTGTAACTAGAGGATCAGAATGATCATGTTCTTCATCACCATTGTAGCTTTCGTGTGGATCAATTAAGTTCCCATTTAATACAAAAGATTGCAAAAGAAGCTTTGACCATCGAACAACACTCCATAATGAGCCTTGGAGAGATGAAGTATCCATTGTAGGAAAAGGTAGGACCACATCCTTCAAGCATTCCTCCACTAGTATGGAGACATTTCCCAGCCCTATCTTTGTACCACCACAAGTGGAATCTGGATCTGTTCTACACACACAACCAATACCAACGATTTCATTGTCAAGTATCATATGTACTTTCTCCCCAGATTCGAAGTCCATCCTGTAAGTAAAAAGATTACATTGTTAAATCCATAGTTATAGAAAAATACTCTTCAAACCAAAAATCATGCTACAACATGAAAAAGGTTTGCATAGGTTGGACAAGTGGTGAACCTTGAGACCAAATCCTCCTTGCTATATTAATGGAAGCAAGGTTGGACAAGTGGTGGACCTTGAAACCAAAGCCTCTTTGCTATATGAGAGCATAGGTTGGACAAGTGGTGGACCTAGTTGTAATACCCACTGCCACCTATCAACTACTATAGGACTATGCTTTCCAATGTCCAAGTATCCCTTGAGTCTTTCAAGGTTGAACACGTGGTGGACCTTGAAACAAAAATCCCCTTTCTATATCAGAGCATAGCTTGGACAAGTGGTGGACCTAGTTATAATGCCCAATATCCAAGGTGAAATACCTTAGGACTTTGCTACCTTGCTTGCCAATGTTTACGTAGCCCCTCATTTCTTTAATGGAAGTAAGGTTGGACAAGTGGTGGACCTTGAAACCAAAGCCTCTTTGCTATATAAGAGCATAGGTTGGACCTAGTTTTAATACCCACTGCCACCTATCAACTA
Source organism: Adiantum capillus-veneris (assembly GCF_014529385.1). Taxonomy (NCBI): domain Eukaryota; kingdom Viridiplantae; phylum Streptophyta; class Polypodiopsida; order Polypodiales; family Pteridaceae; genus Adiantum; species Adiantum capillus-veneris. The sequence continues at coordinate 156,443,057 of NC_140934.1, forward strand.
CTATAAGACTATGCTTTCCAATGTCCAAGTATCCCTTGAGTCTTTCAAGGTTGAACACGTGGTGGACCTTGAAACCAAAATCCCCTTTCTATATTAGAAAGGTTGAACACATGGTGGACCTTGAAACGAAAATCCCCTTTCTTTATCAGAGCATAGCTTGGACAAGTGGTGGACCTAGTTATAATGCCCAAGATCCAAGGTGAAATACCTTAGGACTTTGCTACCTTGCTTGCCAATGTTTACGTAGCCCCTCATTTCTTTAATGGAAGTAAGGTTGGACAAGTGGTGGACCTTGAAACCAAAGCCTCTTTGCTATATAAGAGCATAGGTTGGACCTAGTTTTAATACCCACTGCCACCTATCAACTACTATAAGACTATGCTTTCCAATGTCCAAGTATCCCTTGAGTCTTTCAAGGTTGAACACGTGGTGGACCTTGAAACAAAAATCCCCTTTCTATATTAGAAAGGTTGAACACATGGTGGACCTTTAAACGAAAATCCCCTTTCTTTATCAGAGCATAGCTTGGACAAGTGGTGGACCTAGTTATAATGCCCAATATCCAAGGTGAAACACCTTAGAACCTTGCTACCTTGCTTGCCAATGTTTACGTAGCCCCTCATTTCTTTAATGGAAGCAAGGTTGGACAAGTGGTGGACCTTGAAAGCAAAGCCTCTTTGCTATATGAGAGCATAGGTTGGACCTAGTTGTAATACCCACTGCCACCTATCAACTACTATAGGACTATGCTTTCCAATGTCCAAGTATCCCTTGAGTCTTGCAAGGTTGAACACGTGGTGGACCTTGAAACCAAAATCCCCTTTCCATATCAGAGCATAGCTTGGACAAGTGGTGGACCTAGTTATAAAGCCCCTCCTTTCTTTAATGGAAGAAAGGTTGGAAAAGTGGTGAATCTTGAAACCCAAACCCTTTGGCTATATATAGAGGATATCTTGGACAAGTGGTGGGCTTAGTTGTAGTATCCAATGTCCAAGGTCCAAGGTGAACTATGTAAAGACCTTACTTCCAAAAACAGAGTCGTACAAGTGGTTCTCCTTGAAACCAAAACCTCCTTAGTGTATTAGAACATAGCTTGGAGAAGTGGTGGACTTAGTTGTAATGGTGAATGTCCAAAGCAAACTATTATAGGACCTTGCTTCCCAAATCAAGTTTGGACAAGTGGTGGATCTTGAAACCAAAACCCCCTTACTCTATTAGAGCATAGCTTAGATAAGTGGTGGACCTAGCTGCCATGGAAAATGTTCAATCTGAACTGCTGCAAGACCTTGCTATTAAATGTCTAAGTAGAGCTAGCTTCTTTAATGGAATCAAGGTTGGGAAAGTGGTGCATCTTGAAACCAAAAGCCCTTTATTGTATTAGAGCATAGCTTGGACAAGTGAGGGACCTAGTTTTAATGTGTGATGTCCAAAGAAAAGTATTACAAGACCTTGCTTTCCAATATTTGAATTGGTCAAGTGGTTAAAACTAAGTATAAAACTTTGACCATTTTCTTCTTGAATTGCCAAAAAGCTAGTTTTAGACACCCCTAAATGAAAATGGTTTAGGGTGGCCTTAAACAATGTTTTTTCAAAGACTTGAACAAAAGGGTTGTCGAAGAGTAATGACAATTTATTGTGGCTTGAAGTGCCTGAGTATGTGAAAACAAGCCTAGGTTTTCCACGAGGCAAAAGGTGACATAATAAGAACATTGGAAAGTTAGGATTGACCATGTGGCCTAAACTTTGGGAAGTGAAGTGGTGGCCAAGTTTTGTGGCACAGTGTGCACTTGGTCCTATATGTGTTGACCACTTGGCTAAATCTAGGACCATAAGACCAAACCTTTGGCACCTTAAATATAGTATGGGACATAATCTAGAACTGCTATAGTAAATTAGTAGTATAGCTAATATGTTAATATTTGTATTATATTTAAGTATATGCTAATATAATTTATGTTCAAAATTTCACTAATGAAGAATGTTCCCATTTAGCACTCCAGATGCGGGGTCTTAGGGCAATGCCACAATGGGGTGACAAGGCAGCGCTTCCACGTGAGGTTTGGGGGTAGCGCTCTTGATGGGGATGTGGAATATAGCGCTCTCGATGGCGGGGCTTGGGAGGTTGATTTTGGGATATTGTTCTGGGCGGGGTCCTGGGGCAGCGCCCCCGCGGGGCTAGGGGCAGCGCCCAAAGATTTTTTTTTTTTAAAGTGAATTCCTAGTATAGAGTTATGCATGTTTTTCATATTTTCAACCATGATTTCTTTAATTTTGACCGTGTGAATTGGTTAATTTTTTATATTGCTTTTGTTTTTTTTAATCCTATGATAAAACATGGACTTGTAGCATACGTGGCATTCTAATAAACCCTATCAAGATTAGGCACACAGAGAGCGCACGAGAAACGCACACAGAGAAAGCAGGCGAGCAGCAAAAACACAGAAAGCGCACACGGATCGCACACAGTTGGAGTATACGCGCGCGTAGAGGAGCAAGCTCGGCATCATACACAACACACAGGTGGAGTGCACAGGATTGAAAGTTCGCGCACAAGACAAAGAAACAGCAGCGTACACAACGCTTTCCAGAAGGGCAAGATCGGGCAGTCTTCTCAGGAGACATTGCACACCTCACGAATAGAGAAAAAACAGGTATTTCTCTCTCTCTCACTCTCTGTCTTTCTCCATATAGAGAAGATGGTTCTCTGTAACTCTTCTTGCACACACACTCTCTCGTCAAAAGACAGAGATACATAGTTTAAAAGTATCCCCGCACACATACACATATTCCCACACATCGTCTTCCTCTCTTCCACATACATAACCACAGTGAAATCTGTTATCTTGCTGTCTCTCTCTTGAAAATACATGCACATATTCCCACACATCGTCTTCCTCACTTCCACATACATAACCACAATGAAATCTGTTATCTTGTTGTCTCTCTCTTGAAAATACGTGCACATATTCCCATACATCGTCTTCCTCTCTTCCACATACATAAACACAGTGAAATCTGTTATCTTTCTCTCTCCTCTCTCTAAAAAACAGTTATTTATCTCTCTCTCTCTCTCTCTCTATCTATCTATCTCTGTATTTGCTATCTCTCTCTTGAAAATACATGCTCATGTATGTGTGCGTCTGTGTTATCTATGTGTATGTATGTATATTTGTGTTATTTCATTGTAATACTCATACATAATGCAGATACACAATTACACTTAATTACGATATGCACACATAGTATATATACATACATAAATATCACAAATAACTAACACATTGTAATACTAGTAAAATTGAATGGAAGACTTACTTGCGTGATCTGTTAAAGTCGATTCTTGTAGCGAGTTCTGGATGTATGCTGAGCTGATTTTCCTCTAATCCATTTGTAGATATGATTGTAACTTCTGTTTCTCAAAAATAGTAGTGTTGTTTAGTGATACACCTAATGGACATAAATGGTTTAAACTAGGACATGTAGACCAAAAATACGTGTATTTCTTTGGATGAATATATACACTTTTTGGTGACCCTTACCACAAGTGGTGGACCTTGAGACCAATGGACTATAAGGACCTCCAAACAATACCTTGTACACTCAATCCTTCTTGGTATCTAGGTTGGACAAGTGGTGGACCTTGTTCAAATTCTCTAACCACTCTCTCTAACATGGTGACATAATTTAGGTGTGATAAATTCATATCTATGCAAACTAATATCAGTTTAGGCTTGTTAATTTGAATTTGTTTGAATTTATGTACAATATAATGATTTGAGGTTTGCATATTTGAATTTAGGTGGTATAATGATATCTTTTTGTGGTAAACTTGAATTTAAAATCAATTTTGCGTGGAATATTTTAAATTTAAGTAGTAAAATTTAAATTTTTATAAAAAAGTTTGAATTTTAAAATTTGGGCGGGATAGTTTAAAATTTAGGCGGGATATTTAAGATTTGGGAGGGATATTTTAAATTTAGGCGGGAAGGTTTTGAATTTATAGCGAGATCTCCCTTACATAAGAGAGTATAGGTTGGACAAGTGGTGGACCTTCAAGCTAGAGCATCCATGCTACTGGACATGATAGGTAGGGAATCTAGTTGAATATTGTATGTATAATATATATGTAATAGATCTAGCTTGGACAAGTGGTGGACCTTGGAATAAAACCCCATGTAAAACATATCATGCACATTCCAAGTGGTAAAAAAAAATATCATTTAGAATATAGCCTTATAGGTTGGACAAGTGGTGGACCTTAACACCCAGATATTCTTCATATAATGACATAGAGTGGAAAACTGGTGAATCTTGAGACCAAACCATGCTACTAGCGATAATAGCTTGGACAAGTGGTGGACCTTGAAAGTAAACCCCCCATCTACGAAATATCGTGGGTTTAAGGTATTTCGATGGAGCCTAGCATCTTGGAGACATCGTGCATCTTGCTTCTCTTCATGTTTCAATGGAGCCTATCTTGGACAAATGGTGGAGCATCCTTCTCTCCATGTTTCAATGGACCCTAGCTTGGACAAGTGGTGGACCTTTACTTCTCTCTATTATTCAATAGAGTTAGCTTGGACAAGTGGTGGACCTTGGAACCAAACCCCCATTTAAAACCTATCATGGTCACTCCAAGTGGTGAGAAAGAATAACCTTTAAGATATAGCCTTATAGGTTGGACAAGTGGTGGACCTTAACACCCTAATATTCTTAATATAATGACATAGAGTGAAAAAGTGGTAATTCTTGAGACAAAACCACTCATGCTACTAGCACTAATAGGTTGGACAAGTGGTGGACCTTGAATGTAAACCCCCCATGTTTCAATAGAGTTAGCTTCGACAAATGGTGGAGCATCCTTCTCTCCATGTTTCAATGGACCCTAGCTTGGACAAGTGGTGGACCTTTGTTTCTCTCTATGTTTCAATAGAGTTAGCTTGGACAAGTGGTGGACCTTGGAAGCAAACCCCCATGTAAAACCTATCATGGTCACTCTAAGTGGTAATAAAGAATAACCTTTAAGATGTAGCCTTATAGGTTGGACAAGTGGTGGACCTTAACACGCGCATATTCTTAATTTAATGACATAGAGTGGAAAAGTGGTGAATCTTGAGACCAAACCACTCAGGCTACTAGCAATAATAGCTTGGACAAGTGGTGGACCTTGACTGTAAACCCCTCATCTACGACATATCGTGGGTTTAATGTTTTTCGATGGAGCCTAGCATCTTGGAGACATGGTGCACCTTGATTCTCCTCATGTTTCAATGGAGCCTACCTTGCACAAATGGTGGAGCATCCTTCTCTCCATGTTTCAATGGACCCTAGCTTAGACAAGGGGTGGACCTTTGCTTCTCTCTATGTTTCAATAGAGTTAGCTTGGACAAGTGGTGGACCTTGGAACCAAACCCCCATGTAAAACCTATCATGGTCACTCCAAGTAGTAAGAAAGAATAATCTTTAAGATGTAGCCTTATAGGTTGGACAAGTGGTGGACCTTAACACCCACATATTCTTAATAAAAGTGGTGAATCTTGAGACCAAACCACTCAGGCTACTAGCAATAATAGCTTGGACAAGTGGTGGACCTTGAATGTAAACCCCTCATCTACGAAATATCGTGGGTTTAATGTATTTCGATGGAGCCTAGCATCTTGGAGACATGGTGCAGCTTGCTTCTCGTCATGTTTCAATGGAGCCTATCTTGGACAAATGGTGGAGCATCCTTCTCTCCATGTTTCAATGGACCCTAGCTTGGACAAGTGGTGGACCTTTGTTTCTCTCTATGTTTCAATAGAGTTAGCTTGGACAAGTGGAGGACCTTGGAACCAAACCCCCATGTAAAACCTATCATGGTCACTCCAAGTGGTAATAAAGAATAACCTTTAAGATGTAGCCTTATAGGTTGGACAAGTGGTGGACCTTAACACGCGCATATTCTTAATATAATGACATAGAGTGGAAAAGTGGTGAATCTTGAGACCAAACCACTCAGGCTACTAGCAATTGTCCAAGCTAACTCTATGGAAACATAGAGAGAAGCAAAGGTCCACCACTTGTCCAAGCTAGGCTCCACTGAGACATTTAGAGAAGGATGATCCCCCATTGGTGGAAGATAGGCTTCATTGAAACATGAAAAGAAGCAAGTTGCACCATGTCTCCAAGATTCTAGGATCCATTGAAATACCTTAAACCCACGATATTGTTTACATGTGGGGTTTAACGTCAAGGTCAGTCACTTTTCCAAGCTATTATCCTTAGTAGCATGAGTGGTTTGGTCTCAAGATTCACCACTTTTCCACTCTATGTCATTATATAAAGAAGATCTAGGTGTTACGGTCGACCACTTGTCCAACCTATAAGCGTATATCTTAAAGGGTATTCTTTCTCACCACTTGAAATGTCCATGATATGTTTTACATAGGGGTTTGGTTCCAAGGTCCACCACTTATCCAAGCTAACTTTATTCTTCTCATAGAGAGAAGCAAAAGGTCCACCACTTGTCCAAGCTAGGCTCCATTGAAACATGGAGAGAAGGATGCTCCACCATTTGTCGAAGCTAACTCTATTGAAACATGGAAGGTTTACATTCAAGGTCCACCAGTTGTCCAACCTATTAACGCTAGTAGCATGAGGGGTTTGGTCTCAAGATTCACCACTTTTTCACTCTGTGTTATTATATTAAGAATATTTGGGTATTAAGGTCCACCACTTGTCCAACCTATAAGACTATATCTTAATGGTTATTCTTTCTTACCACTTGGAGTGACCATGAAAGGTTTTACATGGGGGTTTGGTTCCAAGGTCCACCACTTGTCCAAGCTAACTCTATTCAAACATAGAGAGAAGCAAAGGTCCAACACTTGTCTAAGCTAGGGTCTATTGAAACATGGAGAGAAGGATGCTCCACCATTTGTCCAAGATAGACTCCATTGAAACATGAAGAGAAGCAAGCTGCACCATATCTCCAAGATTCTAGCCTCCATCGAAATACCTTAAACCCACGTTATTTTGTACATGGGGAGTTTACATTCAAGATCAACAATTTGTCCAACCTATTATCGCTAGTAGCATGAGTGGTTTGCTCTCAAGATTCACCACTTTTCCACTCTCTATCATTATATTAAGAATATTTGGGTGTTAAGGTCCACCACTTGTCCAACCTATAAGACTATATCTTAATGGATATTCTTTCTCACCCCTTGAAAGACTATATCTTAATGGTTATCCCTAGCTATTATTGCTAGTAGCGTGAGTGGTTTGGTCTCAAGATTCACCACTTTTATTAAGAATATGTGGGTGTTAAGGTCCACAACTTGTCCAACCTATAAGGCTACATCTTAAAGGTTATTCTTTCTTACTACTTGGAGTGACCATGATAGGTTTTACATGGGGGTTTGGTTCCAAGGTCCACCACTTGTCCAAGCTAACTCTATTGAAACATAGAGAGAAGCAAAGGTCCACCCCTTGTCTAAGCTAGGGTCCATTGAAACATGGAGAGAAGGATGCTCCACCATTTGTCTAAGGTAGGCTCCATTGAAACATGAGGAGAATCAAGGTGCACCATGACTCCAAGATGCTAGGCTCCATCGAAAAACATTAAACCCATGATATGTCGTCGATGAGGGGTTTACATTCAAGGTCCAACACTTGTCCAAGCTATTATTGGTAGTAGCCTGAGTGGTTTGGTCTCAAGATTCACCACTTTTCCACTCTATGTCATTATATTAAGAATATGCGCGTGTTAAGGTCCACCACTTGTCCAACCTATAAGGCTACATCTTAAAGGTTATTCTTTATTACCACTTGGAGTGACCATGATAGGTTTTACATGGGGGTTTGGTTCCAAGGTCCACCACTTGTCCAAGCTAACTCTATTGAAACATAGAGAAAAACAAAGGTCCACCACTTGTCCAAGCTAGGGTCCATTTAAACATGGAGAGAAGGATGCTCCACCATTTGTCCAAGATAGGCTCCATTGAAACATGACGAGAAGCAAGCTGCACCATGTCTCCAAGATGCTAGGCTCCATCGAAATACATTAAACCCACGATATTTCGTAGATGAGGGGTTTACATTCAAGGTCCACCACTTGTCCAAGCTATTATTGCTAGTAGCCTGAGTGATTTGGTCTCAAGATTCACCACTTTTATTAATAATATGTGGGTGTTAAGGTCCACCACTTGTCCAACCTATAAGGCTACATCTTAAAGGTTATTCTTTCTTACTACTTGGAGTGACCATGATAGGTTTTACATGGGGGTTTGGTTCCAAGGTCCACCACTTGTCCAAGCTAACTCTATTGAATCTTCAGACCAAACCACTCATGCTACTAGAGATAATAGGTTGGACAAGTGGTGGACCTTGAATGTAAACTCCCCATGTACAAAATATCATGGGTTTAAGGTATTTCAATGGATCTTAGCATCTTGGAGACATGGTGCAGCTTGCTTCTCTTCATGTTTCAATGGAGCCTATCTTGGACAAATGGTGGAGCATCCTTCTCTCCATGTTTCAATGGACCCTAGCTTAGACAAGTGGTGGACCTTTGCTTCTCTCTATGTTTCAATAGAGTTAGCTTGGACAAGTGGTGGAACTTGGAACCAAACCCCAATGTAAAACCTATCATGGTCATTCCAAGTGGTGAGAAAGAATACCCTTTAAGATATAGCCTTATAGGTTGGACAAGTGGTGGACCTTAACACCCAGATCTTCTTAATATAATGACATAGAGTAGAAAAGTGGTGAATCTTGACATCAAACCACTCATGCTACTAGTGATAATAGGTTGGACAAGTGGTGGACCTTGAATGTAAACCCCCCATGTACGAAATATCATGGGTTTAAGATATTTCAATGGAGCCTAGCATTTTGGAGACATGGTGCAGCTTGCTTCTCTTCATGTTTCAATCAAACCTGGCTTGGACAAATGGTGGAGCATCCTTCTCTCCATGTTTCAATGGAGCCTAGCTTGGACAAGTGGTGGACCTTTGATTCTCTCTATGTTTCAATAGAGTTAGCTTGGACAAGTGGTGGACCTTGGAACCGTACCCCTATGTAAAACCCATCATGTGCATTCCAAGTGGTGGTGAATAATACCATTTAAGATATAGCCTTATAGGTTGGACAAGTGGTGGACCTTAACACCCAGATCTTCTTAATATAATGACATAGAGTGGAAAAGTGGTGAATCTTGAGACCAAACCACTCATGCTACTAGGGATAATAGGTTGGACAAGTGGTGGACCTTGAATTTAAACCCCACATATACAAAATATCATGGGTTTAAGGTATTTCAATGGAGCCTAGCATCTCAAAGACATGGTGCATCTTGCTTCTCTTCATGTTTCAATGGAGCCTATTTTGGACAAATGGTGGAGCATCCTTCTCTCCATGTTTCAATGGACCCTAGATTGGACAAGTGGTGGACCTTTGCTTCTCTCTATGTTTCAATATAGTTAGCCTATATTAGACAATTAGTAGACCTCCAATCTCTCCATGTTGTCTAGAGCTAAGCTTGGACAAGTGGTGGACCTTACTTCTCCCTTCCCTTAGTTTACTAGCTTAAATGATCACTATGTATACTTGCTTAGATCTAGCTTGAACAAGTGGTGGAACTTGTATTCACACAAACTTAATCCATTACAAAAAAGTATATGTTAAAATAACATTTGGTTTTTTTTGTTTCAGGAAAGATGGCTCCAAAAAAACAGGTTGCAAGGGTTGCTGTCTCAGTTGACTATACTTGCAATGATCTTAGGAAATGGTATTTGGACATACATGGTATAGAGGGTGCACAATTTCATAAGGTGCATCTATTTATTGCCAAAAAGGATAATGACAGCTTGTTTGAAGATGTTGGACAAGTTGTGGAAGCATCTGTCTCTGTAGTTGATAGTCATCCAGAGGTGGAATGCATTGACATTCTAGTTCCAATGAATCTAGAATTTCAACTATCTCCAGGAGCATATGCATTGGAGCGCATGTCTAGAAACAAAGAAGAGACAATGTTTTCTCGAGGATGGAAGTTTGCAGAATCAAATCCAAATATCACAGCAGATCAACTTCAAAGCTCCATCATTGCCACACTACAACGAAAAAAGGTGAAAGCTTCACGACCACCATCCACAAAGAAGCAAGCAAAAGTGCAGAAAGTAGAAGCTAAGCGAACTAGCTCCATTTTGGATGTAGACAAGGCATCTTTGGCATCCTCATCAACAGAGGGTTCAATGTCAAAGATGAGAATTGTGGATCCAGATGTTTTAGAAGCTGAGGCCATGAAAGGACAAGAAAAAGATACAGGTGGAATGAATAAGTACATAAATTATTTTCCTTTCCAATATAGGGAATTTGATATCCCTATTCAAAATTGTTGGCTTGCTCCTGATCACTATAATGCACGTATTATGGATAAAAAACACGCTGAAAGTGTGTTATTTGGATTTTCACGGAGTACGACCAAGCCTGCAGCATGTGCATATTTGATGCCTGTTCGAAATGCAAAATCAAAGAAGGGGACTCCTTTGGCAGTAGAAGAGGTAGAGGAGCAAAAAATTAAAGATTATCATTATTGGATTCTTGATGGGCAGCATTCAATCTATGCTGCAAAAGTTTTGCTTCACAATGAACAAAACAACAAAGAGATCTTTGAAAGACTGATTAGCGTGTATAAATTTAGAAAGGCTCGCATTGTTGTGAATGCTCCTCCATTTGTTGCAACTGCTATATCTGCCATTGCAAATGAGGAGGCTCAGGCATTGTATGTCAAGCAACCTTACAGCCAAATATTGAGACATTTACGGAGTCAATGGATCTTCTCAGGACGACCACCAAAGGCAGCAAGTGGAATTGCAGAGGGACATGCATCTCGTGCCGGATGGGATGTAAGTTATTTTCTTTGTCTTTTTGATAGTGTTTAATTAACAAATCTTGCTCAATAGTTTAATTATTTCTCTATTTCTTTTCAGGGTTTTCTTCGATTGGCAAGAATGAGTGCAGCAGCAAGTTGGATTGCTAAACAGGCACACATGGTCACCTACTCTGATTTAGTTTATGATTGCTGGATAGAAATCATTGAAAATCTAGAAGAGGAGAATAAGAAACCCCCAACAACTGTATTTAGATATCTTTGTGGCCTTGAGGAATCAGAGGTAAAGACTATTCAAGAAGAGATTAGAGATGAGAAGATTTTACTGTCAAAGAGTGCAAAGGATGGTGATGCAACTGACATGTATGATCGAATCAAGCAGTTGAAGCAAGACAAATTGATTCAAGATGCACTTCTTGAAGGCTTCAACAATTTGAATGAGTCTTCACCATGTAAAGACTGGGAGGAGGTGGTCAAAATGTATAACATCAATGATGTTGTTTATAAAACAATTTTAATGCTATGCGAGGAATGGATCAGATCTAGTTTGACGCGTGGAACAAAGAAAATGGCTTTTCCAGATGGAGCAATAAAATACATGCAATGGGCAATTCACCTTCAAAAGGAGAAAACTGAGCCTAGAGATTTGCCATGGTCAATCTATGTGGTGAGCCTACAAATGGAAGGCAATCTCTACTTGATGCGCCACTTCAATAATAAAGTGCCTATTGGCTTATGTGTTTTAGATATGACAAAAAACGTTGGAGGCAATTTGAAGTGGAGTGAGGAGACATTTAACAATGCTTTGGATGGGATCTTGGCTATTGCTGGAGGGTCAACAGATCCTGGATTTGTCTTTCTTGCATTTGTGGATTTCACTAACTTCACAAAATTGCAATGTGCCTTTCACGCCATGGGAGATAATCTGAGCTACCATTGTTGTGGTGCATTGCATCACTTTCCATCAGCTCCTTGCAAAGGAGCAATTCAATTCCTAACAGTTATTGCCTTCTTGGGACAAGGCAATGCATTTGAAGACCTGAGAAGAAGATCAGAGGAACATCCCATGCCAATTGATTGTTCTCTTCTTCAAGTAGCAGATAACGATATGTCAGATTTGCAATATTTGGAGGCCAAAAAAAGAGCTTTGGTCAAGCACTACATTCGTACATATTGTTTTGAAGACCGCAAGCTTGTTGATGTTTTTGGTGATGGCTCCTTGGTTGCACAAGAAGGAATACAACAGAAAAAAGAAGTCATCTGCTTAATTGATAGTGTGGAGGAGGCAAAAAGCATGGAGACCATGCTGCTAGACTTTGTTAAGTCTCATGAAGATATAGAAAAATGGGCTGGACTTCAACAATCCACTTCGCAATCAGGCGACATTGTGCCTGTTACAGAGGAGTGCTCTCCACAAAGAGAAGAAGAACAACAACAACACCATCCTCTGTCAATGGAGGACTTTTTGGAAATGGAGACACGTATGTTTTGAGTTTCTTGTGCATGTTAGTGTTTCTTGTTACTGATTTGATACTCTTAATGTTAGATTTTGCTTTATATAGTATTGATTGAGCTTGTATTTTTTATCTCAAGCATTCAAGGTTTGAATGTAAATAGTAAATTACTTGAGTTTTTGAATGGTGGATCTGTAGACTAAAACTAAAACATTTAATACTCACAAAGACTTAATTACTTAAGAGCTTGAACTCAATAAGTTTTGGACCTTTTATCAATACCCCCTTGATATGATACATTAGATCGTAGCATGGTTAAATGGTGATGCTTCATAAATTGAACCTAGCTTAGACAGGTGCTGGAGCCTAAATTTAAACTAACCTTGCTAGAAGGGAGCTTATGTTTGGACTTTGAGAGAAATAGCATAAGTAATCAATTAGAGCATAGATTAGACATGTGGTGGTGGCCGGCCTTAGAGACCAAAATCTTAATGAGCTTGGAAAGGTATTTAAGTACTGCAATTTACTTAGTTTTAGTACTCATTAAATGCATAGCTTGACAAAAGGTGGACCTTACATGGATCCTAATTTCAAGAGGTGTGGTAGACCTTCAAAACAAGCTCATATAGCTTGGACATGTGGTAGACCTTGCATGAAGACTAGTTTAGACAAGTGTGGTACACCTTGTAACCAACACCCATTTGTTATATTAGCTTGGACAAGTGGTGGACCTTGCTTTTATGTTTCAATGGAGCATATTTTGGACAGGTGGTAGACCTTGTTTCTCTCCATGCTTCAATGGAGAGAAACTTTAGCTTGGACAAGTGGTGGACCTTGTTTTTATGTTTTAAAGGAGCATATTTCGGACAAGTGGTAGACATAGTTTCTCTCCATGGTTCAATGGAACCCACCTCAGACAAGTGAAGTACCTTGAAACCAAACCCCCATAATACAACCTACTAAATAGGTTGGAAAATTGGTGGGATATGAAACCATCCATGATAGAGCATAGTATAGGTGAAAACGTAGTGGTCCTTATATCAATTACCCATGCATAGCTTGGACAAGTGGTGGACCTTGATTCTCTCTATGTTTCAATGGATCCTATCTTGGACTAGAGATATATCTTACTTAGTTCCATGCTTCAATGGATTGTAGCTTGGATAAGGAGTGGAACTTCAAACAAAACTCCACAGCATAGCATATATTAACAATTCATGGGTTTTATAGAGATTGTCTGCCTATTTTGGAGAGTTGGTACACCTTTATTCTCCATTCTTCAATGGATCTGAGGTTGGACAAGCGGAGCTGGAGAAGTGGTCAACCTTAAAATGAAACCTCCCATGCTACAACCCATCATAGATCGTATATGTAGTGGACCTTGAAACTCTTTTATGTCCCTAGCTTAGAGAAGCATTGCACTCTTGATTATCTCCATACATGAAGGCAAGGTTGGACAAGTGGTGGACCTTCAAACCAGAATCTCTATGCAATAATAGGCAAGTGGTGGAGCTTGTTTTCTCCTTGTTCCAATGGAGCCTAGCTTAGACAAACAATGGAGCTTGCTTCTCTCCATGTTTCAATGGATCCTAGCTTAGAAAAGTGGTGGAGCTTTGCTTCTCTCCATGTTCCAATGGACCATAGCTTAGACAAGTGGTAGACCTTGAAAAACACCCCTCGTATACAACATATTATGGGGTTTTCATGTTTCAATGGCTCCTAGCTTGGACAAATGGTAGAGCTTGCTTCTCTTTATGTTTCAATGGATCCAATCTTAGCCAAGGGGTGGACCTTGAAACAAGAATCCCCCCCCCCATGTACAACGTATTATGGGTTTTGAAAGCACTGGGAGAAAATAATAGCTTTGATAAGTGGTGGACCTTGCTTCTCTCCATGCTTCAATGGAGCCGAGGTTGGACACATGTTGGAGAGAAGATGGTTGCCCATGAAATAAGACCATGCATGCTATAATCAATCATATGTTGTACACATGGTGGACCTTGCAATTGTTTTATATGCCTAACTTGGACAAGTGGAGGACCCTTGATTACCTCCAGATATCAACAACAAGCCAAGTTTGGACAAGTGTAGTACCACCAAACCAGAATCTATATGCTACAATAGAGTATAGGTAGGACACGCGATGAACCTTGATATCAAACCATCCATGCTACTAGAGATGATAGGTTTCACATGTGGTGGAACCTTGTATCAATGTTCTATGTGTAGTTTTTGACTAGTGATAGACCTTGAAACTAATCCCTCTAGGCTACAAGAAAAAAGAGATGGATGAGGAGGCTAGACTACTTTTGTTGCATCAATGCATCCCATGTTACCACATATACTATAGGGTTCTTGGATAAGTGTTGGATCTTGTGTCAATGCTCCATGTCTAGCTTGGACAAGTGGTGGACCTTGGTTCTCTCTATGCTTCAAATGGGCAATAGATTGGAGACACAGTGGCCTTTTTTTTCCAATGATTTTATTTTTTGGAAACCTTGGAGGCACCATGTAAGAGGCACTCTAAGTCTTCCATACAATGGACCTATTGGACTATAAAATAATGATATCTTTCTTTGATATTGTCATTATTTTATGCATAATATTTTCTTCTTTTTGCAGACACAAAGGAGTTAAGTGATATAAAATCTAGATGTATTTCACACTATGATTGGCATGAAGATCCTTTTGGGACACCAACTTTTCCTATTCCCAAAGATGTAATTTTCCATATTAACGGTGTGGATTTTGAAGTGCGACTTTCATGTATTGAAGGAGCTGGTTATGGGCTATTTGTGCATACTACCCTGGAAAGTGGTTTGACTATTCTAAACTATGGAGGGCATAAGTATAGATTTCAAGACTGGAAAAAGATATGCAAAATATTTCCAAGAGCTTATAAATATTCTCTTCTAGAGGATCCAAACATAGAAGAAGAGGAAGATCAATCATACATTATTGGTTGTGTAGAAGAAGGAAACGTGTCGGGCTATATAAATAGTTCTCACAGTACAAATGTCTGTCCCAACGTACGCTATACATTTGATCCAAATTTGCCACCTTGGCATAAATGCACCTCTTCACACATCAAGTCAGAAGAATATGGCCATGTATGCATTGAGACTATTTGTCAAGTTGAAGCAGGAGAAGAGTTGTTTGCTGACTATAACTTTACTTGACATTGTAAAGTATTGTACATGGATGGAAATCTCAAGTACATGCATCATTTTCATTTTTCATGGATGAAATCTCAAGTGAATATAACATTTGATTATTGTTTAGTTTATGCTCAACGAGAATCTAGAGTGCTCTTATGCTTTGTGTGTTGTCTAACATATTTGACTACCTTGGCCATAGAATCTTGATTCTACTCTAGATTTGTGATAAATCTTACCAAAATTTAATCAATGTCTAGGTTGGACAAGTGGTGGGGCTTCAAACATTACTGTCTTAAACAAGTGGAGTTATCTTACTTGAATAAGTGGTGGCCTTTGAATCCAAATCTAAGCCAAATCTCTAATTATTTTCTTGTAGTCTAGGTTGGACATTTGGTGGACCTTGTATCCATGTTTCCTCAACAAGGGTGGCTTTTAGTTTTCACTTTAAGTACTCATCTTTAATAAAGTGTAGGATGGAAAATGTTGAGTTAGTAGATTGTATTTTAGACAAGTGGTGTTTGGTGTACGAATGCTGAAAATGGTTGCAAGGATTCTAACAACGACTTTACCTTAAATAAATTTCTTACTAGGAGTTCTACATATAAATATGGTGAATAAAATTCTAGTGGTTTTGAGATACCATTTGTGTGTGTGTTTTCTTAGATTCACAAACTGGGATGGATAACGCTCCTATGGTTCAGTCAACAACTATAGAATCCATAGATTCTATGGTTTCTAAAGTGCCCAAGATGGATGATATTTCTATACTAGAGTCTAGTGTTGTGCAACTTGAGCAAGCTTCCAATAATGAGAACCAAGAAATCGATGCTTCAAAAATGCAACATACATCAAAAGAGACTGAAAAGTCCACTCACGAGCTATTGCCAATTGGTACTACGTCATGTAGCGTAGATGTTGAGAAATCCATGCTTACAATTATATTGGATTTAAATGGTCTATTGTTGAAACGTTCCCCTCAACCATCCTCACACCACAACTCAGTGCAAATGGATTCAAAAAGATATATTATACTCAGGCCAGGTTGCATCCAATTCTTGAAGACTATTTTACAAAGGTTTAATGTTGCAATTTGGTCGACAGCTACTAGGAATAATGTGTATCAAATCCTTGCAGCACTAAACAACTTAGCTGAGGATACATTGCCTTTCTTTGCAATTTGGTCGCAAGATGTTTGCTACACCGCTCAAACTCAAAAATTGTTTAGACCCGACAATCCAAACGTTGAGGCAATGTTCAAGCCTCTAGCCAAAATTGCCATGGGGTTTGAATGTGATCCACAAAGAACAGTGCTTATTGATGACTCTCCTTACAAGGGATGTATTTCACCAGCAAACAATTGCATTTTTCCACCACAATTTGATGCTGAGAAGATGGTTGACAATATGCTCTTGGAGGAGCTACTGCCATACTTGATTCAGCTTGATGAGAGAAGGGATGTGCGTGATTTAATTGCTTCTAATCGTTATGGACAACCTATAGTGACAAATGATAGTGAATACAAACAAATCATGGAGTATTGGAAGCAGAAAAATGATGTTTGGTCAGCTAAGGTGTTCTTTACAAGAAGAATACCACCTGCAAAAGGTGACAGAGATGAAACTATCATTGAAGATGCAAGTGACACAAGCCACCGCAATGAAATGAGAAGAGCCCAAATACAAGAGATCTTGGCAAAGGAGCGTACACCCATTGAAAGCATGAAGGCGTCACAATTGACCACTTTAGCTAGGCAATTGGGTTGTAACACAAAAGGAGTTTTGAAGGCAACCACAGCAAAGGCTTATATAAATAAGGTGAAAGCTGAGAACAATCTTCTAAGGCTGGATAGAAAGCAACCCTAAGGTACTAGTGACATGTCATATATTCTTGATACACATGCTTGAACACTCATGTGCATGGTATCTAACAAATCTTTCTTTTTATTCCTTCTTGCAGGATCTTACAAAGGATACTACTAGATGGAGCTCAATCAATAGAGATTTTGATATTTTTGCTCAAAATAATGAAGCAGTCACCTACATTTTTTGTTTATCAATTTCTTGAGAGACTTTATTTTAGTTTGTAATCATCAAATGAAATGAAAAGTATCCTTCTTATTAAGATTGTTGATCTTTTTCTTGTTCAAACCTTTCAATTGTGATTTATAGTTTTGTTAGCATGAGATTGTGCTTTTTTAGTTTGAAAAAAACTGTCAAAGATCCAAGTCTTTTTGGCTTTACTTAAGTTATTAATTGTGAAAGATCCAAGTTTTTTTTCTTTACTTAAGTTATTGATTGCCTATGTAATAGTCCTTAAAACAATATCGGATGGCTTTCTTGCTCCCATGTCTCACATTGGTCTTTAGGTAAGACAAGTGGTGACCTTGAAAGTATGGTCTCATATCTCGATCAAGTGAAGAGACATGAAGCTTAAATATCACTACTATGTATCTAGTGTTAAACTCCATCGAGACAAAGACTAGATAGCCAAATTGCAGTCGAGTTTAAGTGAAAAATCCATTTGAGCTAAGGTAAAACTTATAGTGCCTCATTTTTCTAGGATTCTACCCCATCAAGGAAGTTATAATCTAGCACAAACCAATTAAGACTCTTTTGGAGCCTAGATAGGACAATTCGTGGAACTTATGAAACTTATTATTGAGTTAGAGTCTAGTTTAGATAAGCAAAAGATCTTCAAACCAGCACTTGGTCTTACTATTCAATATTCAAAGTCCCTTGAGGCTAACAAATTACATACCCACTTGTAACCTAACTAATGAGTAATTATATAGATCTAAGCAAGTATATATAATGAGTCTTCAAACTAATAATCCAAGGGAAGAGAGTAGCAAGGTCCACTACTTGTCCAAGCTCAGCTCTAGACAACATAGAAAGATGCTAGTTCTACTAATTGTCTAATTATAGGCATGGAGAAATGATAGAAGGTTGACCACTTGTCCAACCTATCATCTCTAGTAAGATGGGAGGTTTGGCCTTAAGATTCACCATGTAACCAACCTATACATCATTGTATTATGAAGAGTAAAAAAGCAAAGCTCCACCACTTGTCCAAGCTAGTTCTAAAATCCACATGGAGATAAGCAAGCTCCACCATTTGTCGAATCTCTCTTCCATTAAAACATGAAAAAACTCATCTATGTTGTACAGGGGGACTTTTTTCCAAGGTCCACCACTTGTCCAAGCTAGGATCCCTAGTAGCACGAGTGGTTTGGTCTCAAGATACACCACTTGTACACTCTATGTCATTATATTAAGAAGAACTATGTATTAAGGTCCACCACTTGTCCAACCTATAAGGTTATATCTTAAATGGTATCCTTTCTCACCACTTGAAATGCCCATGATATGTTTTACACGGGGGTTTCATTCCAAGGTCCACCACTTGTCCAAGCTAACTCTATTCAAACATAGAGAGAAGCAAAGGTCCACCACTTGTCCAAGCTAACTCTATTCAAACATAGAGAGAAGCAAAGGTTCACCACTTGTCAAAGCTAGGCTCCGTTGAAGTATGGAGAGAAGTAACCTCCATCATTTTTCCAAGATAGGTGCCATTCAAACATGGAAAGAATCAAGATCTACCATGTCTCCGAGATTCTAGGCTCCATTGAAACACCCTAAAACCATGATATTTTGTACATGGGGTGTTTACATTCAAGGTCTACCACTTCTCTAACGTATTATACCTAGTAGCATGAGTGATTTGGTCTTAAGATTCACCACTTATCCACTCTATGTCATTATATTAAGAATAACTGGGTGTTAAGGTCCACCACTTGTCCAACCTATAAGGGTATATCTTAAATGGTATCCTTCACCACTTATCAAGGTCCATCACCACTTTTCCAACCTATAAGGTTATATCTTGAATGATATTTTTCCTCATCACTTGTAATGTCCATGCTATGTTTTACAAAGGGGTTTTGTTCCAAGACCCACCACTTGTCCAAGCTAACTCCATTAAAACATAGAGAGAAGCAAAGGTCCACCACTTGTCCAAGATAGGCTCCATTGAAACATGGAGAGAAGGATGATCCACCATTTCTCCAAGATAGGTTCCATTGAAACATTGAGAGAAGCAATCTCCACCATGTCTCCAAGCTAGGCTCCATTGAAATACCCTAAACCCATAATTTTGTACATGAGGGGTTTACATTCAAGGTCCACCACTTGTCCAACCTATTATCCCTAGTAGCAAGAGTGGTTTGGTCTCAAGATTCACCACTTGTACACTCTATGTCATTATATTAAGAAGAAATATGTGTTAAAGTCCACCACTTGTCCAGCCTATAAGGTTATATTTTAAATAGTATCCTTTCTCACCACTTGAAATGCCCATGATATGTTTTACATGGGGGTTTCATTCCAAGGTCCACCACTTGTCCAAGCTAACTCTATTAAAACATATAGAGAAAGAAAGGTCCACCACTTGTCCAAGCTAGGCTCATTGAAACATGGAGAGAAGGAACCTCCACTGTTTCTCCTAGATAGGCTCCATTGAAACATGGAGAGAAATAAGCTCCACCATGTCTCCAAGTTGCTAGGCTCCATTGAAATACCCAATACCCATAATTTTTTGTACATGGGGGGTTTACATTCAAGGTTCACCACTTGTCCAACCTATTATCCCTAGTAGGTTTGGTCTCATGATTCACCACTTGTCCACTCTATGTCATTATATTAAGAGGAATTAGGTGTTAAGGTCCACCACTTGTCCAACCTATAATGTTATAGCTTGAATGGTATTTTTTCTCACCACTTGTAATGCCCATGACATGATTTACATGGGGGTTTTGTTCCAAGGTACACCACTTATCCAAGATAAATCTATTGAAACATAGAGAGAAACAAAGGTCCACCACTTTTCCAAGCTAGGCTGCATTGAAACATGGACCTTAATACCAAATTATTTCTAGTAGCATGAGTGATATTTTGTACATGGGGCGTTTACATTCAAGGTCCACCACTTGTCCAACCTATTTCCCTAGTAGGTTTGGTCCCAATTTCACCACTTATCCACTCTATGTCATTATATTAAGAATAATTGGGTGTTAAGGTCCACCACTTGTCCAACCTATAAGGTTATATATTGAATGGTATTTTTTCTCACCACTTGTAATGCCCATGATATGTTTTACATGGGGTTTTTGTTCCAAGGTCCACCACTTTTCCAAGATAACTCTATTTAAACATAGAGAGAAACAAAGGTCCACCACTTGTCCAAGCTAGGCTCCATTGAAACATGGAGAGAATGATGCTGCACCATTTATCCAAGATAGGCTGCATTGAAACATGGAGAGAAGCAAGCTTTACCATGTTTCCAAGCTAGGATCCATTGAAACACTCTAGGGGGTTTTATTTCAAGGCCCACCACTTGTTTAACCTATTATCCCTAGTAGCATGAGTGGTTTGGTTTCAAGATTCACCACTTGTACACTCTATGTCATTATATTGTGTTAAAGTCCACCACTTGTCCAACCTATAAGGTTATATCTTAAATGGTATCCTTTCTCGCCACTTGAAATGCCCATGATATGTTTTACATGGGAGTTTCATTCCAAGATCCACCACTTGTCCAAGCTAACCATATTCAAACATAGAGAGAAACAAAGGTCCACGACTTGTCCAAGCTAGGCTCCATTGAAACATGGAGAGAAGGAACCTCCACCATTTCTCCTAGATAGGCTCCATTAAAACATGGAGAGAAGTAAGTTCCACCATGTCTCCAAGATGCTAGGCTCCATTGAAATACGCAAAACCCATGATATTTTGTACATGGGTGATTTACATTCAAGGTCAACCATTTCTCCAACCTATTATCCCTAGTAGGTTTGGTCTCACAATTCACCACTTTTCCACTATATGTCATTATAATAAGAGGAATTGGGTGCTAAGGTCCACCACTTGTCCAGCCTATAAGGTTATACCTTGAATGGTATTTTTTCTCACCACTTGTAATGCCCATGACATGCTTTACATGGGGGTTTTGTTCCAAGGTTCACCACTTGTCCAAGAAAATTCTATTGAAACATAGAGAGAAACAAAGGTCCACCACTTTTCCAAGCTAGGCTCCATTGAAACATGGACCTTAATACCAAATTATTCCTAGTAGCATGAGTAATATTTTGTACATGGGGGTTTGCATTCAAGGTCCACCACTTGTCCAACGTACTTTTCCTAGTAGGTTTGGTCGCAAGATTCACCACTTGTCCACTCTATGTCATTATATTAATAATAATTGGGTGTTAAGGTCCACCACTTTTCCAACCTATAAGGTTATATATTGAATGGTATTTTTTCTCACCACTTGTAATGTCCATGATATGTTTTACATGGGGATTTTGTTCCAAGGTCCACCACTTGTCCAAGCTAGATCTGTTCAAACATAGAGAGAAACAAACATGCACCACTTGTCCAAGGTAGGCTCCATTGAAACATGGAGAGAATGATGCTCCACCATTTATCCAAGATAGACTCCATTGAAACATGGAGAGAAGTAAGCTCCACCATGTTTCCAAGATGCTAGAGTCCATTGAAATACCCAAAACCCCTGATACTTTGTACATGGGGGGTTTACATTCAAGGTCCACCACTTGTCCAACCTATTATCCCTAGTAGCATGAGTGGCTTGGTCTCAGGATTCACCACTTGTCCACTCTATATCATTATATTAAGAAAAATTGGGTTTCCATATCTAAATGGATCTTTGCTTGGATAAGTGGTAGACCTTGAGACCTAAATACCCATTCTACACTAGAGCATTGGTTAAGCCTTATACACTTCAAGCATACCTTTAACAACAAGTAGTAGTTATTAGTTGACTTAAGTCTAGTTGAACTCCATGGTATTGAGACTAAGAGAGAGTGTAGCATAAAAAAGAGTCAGGATTTTAATTTGACTTTCTTTCTATTAATGAGTAGATCATAGATGGATTTTGGTATCTAATAAAACCTTAGGGTAGACAATGTAAAAATCATGTCTATTGTTGTGTTTGCATTAAGTGTTCTTGTTCTTTAATTTCAGAACCATTACAGAAAAATGGATTGGCTATATGCTGGCATAAATTGAAGAAAACTATTGAATTACCCATCCAACCTCCTCCAAGACCTTGTCCAAGGAATGAATCACCTCCTTATCACCTACCACTTGCTTTCAAGGACATCAAAAGAGTACTTATCTTGGATCTAGAGGGGTTACTTCTCAAGACAGTTGAAATGAAACATGGAGATTCTATGCCATCTTGGGCTCAACACATGCGACTTGTGGAGGACAAAGATGAAGTTTATCATGTGGTGCGACCAGACGCACAAAGTTTTTTGGATTTTTGTGCTGAATACTTTGAGCTATGGATATGGAGTTGCTATAACTTAACAAGGGTGCAACGCATCACACAAAAGTGTTTTCCTGAGCAGTATACCAAGTTCAAGGTGTTTATGAGTAACAAAAATTGCCAAAATCCAAATATCATGTTAGGATTTACAAGGGTTTATCACAAAAATCTGAGTGATATTTGGAAGATATTTGAGGATTTGGATGCAAACAATACCTTAATTTTTGATGACACTCCATATAGGGTGATGTGGAACATGCCAGGGACATATCTTATATTTCCAAAGATGTGGAGGCAAACTTCCGAGCAACTTCAAAACTTCTTGCAGAGAACCATAATTCCATGGTTGGTAGGATGGTTGTATGCAAGAGATAAGAGAGTCTATACATATAACACAATTGTAAATCAGTATAGTGATTCTGAGACAAATTATGTCCTTGGTGTGTACTTGTCAACACGAAAGCATTGAATAAATATGGCTATAAGATGCTTTTTCTATTCTAGTGTGTATCTTTCAACATTTGTATAATTTGATATAGTCTTTTTTTTTTTTATAAAAGGTGTGTCAATTTTATGAACACTTGAATGGAGTGCACCCTACTCTAAGGGGACTTCAATGTACTATTGGAGTACATCCTATTGTAAGGGGACTCTGATGTATTGCTAGAGTGCACCCAAATTTTTGGGGACTCATTTTTTATTTGATTGGGGCCTATGTTGGGTCATATAGTAAAAGAAATTCATTTTTTGTCAATTCATATCGAGGGATTTATTTGGAACTATGAAAGAATTGATGTTTGATGTCAAAATAAAACTTGTAAGTGTGGATCAGAGAATTCATGGACTTTAAATATGTGAGAGGGATCTTTTTCTTGGGCACAAATGTTTGCTTCAAGAATTTTGTCATTACATAATTTATGTGAAAGAGTTTTAGAACCTAAAAGACTTTGAAAACAAAACTATGGAATCTAAGTGCATGTATTCTTGAATGGCTTGAAAGTTGATGTATACATGCATGTCGCCTTGATGAAGATTTAGATCTGACAAGATGGAAAGATATAATTCTTGGACGTTACCTTTGTCAATTTGGTAATAACATATTTAACTTTCTTTTAATATGGGTGGAAAATATATTATTATGTGCATTTGGAAAATATATTATTATGTGCATATTTAACTTTCTTTTAATATGGGTGGAAAATATATTATTATGTGCATTTGGAACCTAATTGCTTGACCTTCAAACCAATATTCCTATGTTATTTTTTCATATACTTTTTTATACTGAATTAAGATTGTGGATGCAAGGTCCACCACTTGTTCAAGCTAGATCTAAGAAAGTATATATACTGAGTCTTCAAACTAGTAAACCAAGGGGAGAGAGAAGCAGGGTCCATCACTTGTCCAAGCTCATCTCTAGACAACATAGAGAGATGTTATGTCTACTAATTGTCCAATATAGTCATGGAGAAATGATAGAAGGTTGATCCACTTGTCCAACCTATCATCTCTAGTAAAATGGGAGGTTTGGCCTTAAGATTCACCATGTAACCAACATATACTTCATTGTATTATGAAGAGTAGAAAAGAAAAGCTCCACCACTTGTCTAAGGTAGTTCCAAAATCAACATGGAGAGAAGAAAGCTTCACCATTTGTCCAAGATAGGTTCCATTAAAACATGAAAAACCTCATATATGTTGTACATGGAAGCTTTTTTCCAAGGTCCACCACTTGTCCAAGCTAGGATCCATTAAAACATGGATAGAAACAAGGCTCCACAACTCGTCCAACCTTTATAGCTGCGAAGTGTACCGGTTGTCTAAACTAAGCATGGGAAAATAATAGAAGGTCCACCACTTATCCAATATATTATCTCTAATAGCATGGGAGGTTTGGTCTCAAGATTTAGGAATTGGCTGACCTGTATTTCATTGTATTATGATGAATTTGGTTTTAAAGTCAACTACTTATCCAAGCTATAAGTTTATATCTTGAATGGTATTCCTTCCCATCACTTAGAAAACCAATGATATGTTGTACATGGGAGGGTTTGTTACAAGGTCCACCACTTGTCCAAGCTAGTTTCATTGAAACATGGATGAAGACAAGCTCCACCATTTGTTAAAGCTAGACTCCATTGAAATCTAGAAAATCCATTCTATGTTGTACATGGGGTTTTTGTTTTAAGGTCCAACACTTGTCCAAGCTAAGATCCATTGAAACATGGAGTAGAGAAACACTCCACCACTTGTCCAAGCTAGGCAACATTGATAGTAGTTGGTTTATTTTGAAGATCCACCATGTGTCTAAGCTAACTCTATTGAAACATAGAGAGAAGCAAAGGTCCACCAACTGTTCAAGCTAGGCTCCATTGAAACATGGACAGAAGCAAGCTCCACCATTTCTCCAAGATAGACTCCATTGAAACATGGAGAGAATCAAAGGTCCACCATTTCTCCAAGCCAAGATCTAGTTGTCCAACCTATAAGGTTATATCTTAAATGGTAATCTTTCTAATCACTTGGAATACCCATGATATGTTTTACATGGGGGTTTTGTTCCAAGATCACCACTTGTCCAAGCTAACTCTATTGAAACATAGAGAGAAGCAAAGGTCCACCACTTGTCCAAGCTAGTCTCCATTGAAACAATGAGAGAAGCAAGCTCCATCATTTCTCCAAGATAGGCTAGCATGGATAAGTGCACCTTGAAACCAACCTTCCTATGAGGCAATAGAGCATATGCTACATATTTTATGTATGCCCCATGCCTCAAATTAAGAAGTTATAGATTAGAAGTGGACCTTGCTTAAATGTCACATGCAATAAATTAAGGAAAAATAGCCAAGTGGATTGTATTCCTCAATGGATCCTTGCTTTCACAAGTTGTGAACCTTGAGTCACTTTTACATTAACTTGGACAAGTGGTGGACCTAGAAACCAAGATCTCCATGTTGAGATAAGTTGTAGGTAGGACATTAGAACATAGACAACGATAATGGATGCAATATACTCCTCTCCTAATAATCCAATTGATTGAAACCATGATATTTTAGTTGTTTTCATTGTGTATTGTATGTGCATAAAGTGGAATGAGACCTTAAGAAAACTCAAATTTTTGACAAAATCTCTATATTTTATACATGATATATTGAAAGTTGTCCAACCTGGGAATTGGGATTTTCCCACTTTACCTAATATGGTCTTCATTATTAAGTCCAAATCTCCCGAGGTGTGCACCATCCCCCACATAGTGGGCTTAACAAAACCGGTATTAGATCCCAGTTCCACTTACTCTATTATAATTAACAACATCAACCATTTATAGGCTACTTAAGGACCTCTCTTCTTAAGCAAGAAAAGAGAAACCAAATGCTCTGATACCAATGTAATGGAATTTGCCTATTCAATTTGAGAATAGCGGAATTTAATGAGAGTACTTTCAAGAAATGATTTTGTGAGCATAGCGGGTAGACATAATTGAAGGTAGCAACATAATCATAGCAATTAGTTAACTTGGCATAGACAATACTTTTGCAAGAGAGAGAGTTTAGAGAACATGACAACAATTGAGGACCGGATTTATGTGGAGCCAGTCCCCCCCTCCAATAGGCATTTGTATTATGATTTCTCCCATAAAGAGAGACTTGTTACAATACAGTCTTTGTGTTCCTTGTGACCTAGGTGATGCCATGAATATGGAAGGCTTCATGCACCACAAACATAACATAAACTTGAAGAAAGCTTTAACTATCCCAAGCCTCAGTCCCAAGACCTCAAACACCTTCGAAGGTGGAGAGAGCTAGCAGGGAATGAGGGTAGGGAAGAGGAAGAAGAAACATTTCGTAGGAGAAAGAATTAGTTCCTCACTTATCATACTCTTGTTGCTAGCATACATAATAGCATAGTAATGAAGAAGAAGGAGATGGCAAGCCTAAGTATTGAAGCATGGCTCTTGGTTGGATTTGCACTCCATAGCCAAGAGTGTTGGTGTAGGCTCTCAACCTCTACTTGCTTGGAGAGGGAGCTCTTGCACTTTGCATATCACACAATGAGAGTGCTTGTGAGTGTGTGTGGGTGAGTATACCCCCTAGGCACCCCCCTAGCTTGCTTGGGTCGACCCCCCCTTGTAGCTCATGCCTGAAGCTCATTGGACCCCTCCAGGCCTAGCCAATCACAAGCAGGAGCCATTACAAGCAACATGGGTAGCCTTGGGACAAGTGTCCCCCTTTCCCCTTTGAGAGAGAGGACTTGATAAATGCTAAAACAATTAGATAATTCATGTAATTTATCATTGGACCCCTTTGAAGCCTAGCCAATAGGCTTCAAGCAACACATGAAGGTAACATGGGTAGGGGCCTGACATGTGTCCTTGCTGCCTCTTCAAGTTGGGCTTCCCTTGTGTGTGTGAGTGGGTGTTCTCTCTCTAGCCCCTAGGAAAAGGGCTCGCCCCCCCTCTTGTAGGAATGCTTTTGACTTTTAGGTGATCAAGCACCTTACTCACCAAGCATGACAAAGCACTTGAACTAGGGGGTGTTCCCACAAGCATCTCAGGCAAGCTTCTCAAGGCACCTCAAGTACTTTAATCATGCAGCAAGTCAAGCACCTCAAGCATGGAGCCAGCCAAGCACCTCAAGCATCTTAATCAAGCACCTCAAGTATGAAAAACACCTCAAGCATGACAAGCACCTCAAGCAGGACAAGCACCTCGAGCTTGGGCCGGGTTCCCACCTCAAGCTCAGCCCTAGCTTACTTAAGGTCAAAGGACTTTTACAAACATTTATTGGAGGTCTTCAATGAAGCTAACCCTAAGGTCTTATGCTCCATTGGTTAGCCTTGCTCTTTGATAGACCATCTCCCTTTTGGGCCCCTTTATCATTGGTCCCGTGTTGAGATAGATCTATAAGCACATTCCTATATCTTAACACTTGTTCCCGTTTATTCTCCCACATTAAGTGATCAATTTAATATGAGAAAATCATTTGGGTTAGTTAGATATTAGATTTTATGACAAGGGAGAAGATGGAAACACCACCCTTCCTGTGGAATTCAATAATGTAAAAACCATGGCAATCCTTGACAGTGGAGCTGGTGTGGCCATTGCAACCAAAGAGGTTTTAAAAAAATGGGGAAAACCTGCCTTGATATCCACACGAATGACCCTGCAACTTGTAGACGGACACAAGGAAAAGCCCCTAGGACTGCTAGAAAAAGTACTTGTTACTTCTTGTGGCATTGAATATGAACACACTTTTTCTGTTGTTGACTTTGGCAAGAAGAAAAACTATGACATCATTCTAGGAAGACCATTCATGCGACAATTGAAAATGGTCCAAGATTGGGGTTATGACCATATATACCTGAGACATATGGAAACCATAACAAAGATATACTTGAGGGACCATAGCTATAGGGATGTGATGAGAACACCGGTTGAGGAGTTTGATTCCGCCACAGTAGCAGGATCAGAACTTCCAGCTTGGTTAGGTAAGCCTAAAGAACTGTGGATGTGTGGAGCTTCACGATGTGGTAGCTTGAAACATGAGGAATGTATCCTAGAGCGGGTTATAGAGGATAGGGACTATATCCTAGAACCATTTCCTGAAGAAGAGTTAGAGCCTTTTGGATGGGAACACATCTTGGCTACTCTGGACATGTGCGCCGTGGAGGATGCTCCCACAACAATGTTTTGTGATGAAAATGTCTATGATGTCATTACTTATTTTGCAGTGAGTGTAATCCAGGAAAACGAAGACAACGAGACATCAACAAGCTCTTGACATAAGGAGCAAACAAAGAAATGTGGAGAATCAAAAGATGAAGAAGACGACGAGTTCTATGACTCTGTAGAACACTTCGAGCTTCAAGAAGATCAACGACCCGGGAATCAATGTCATCGCTACACGAATAAAGTGCATCGAAAGTGGATTCCAAAGTCCTCGGTGAAGACACAGCCACCACAAGAATCCTCATACATGGCTTCTAATAAGGATGCAAAGACTCAGCTACTAGGAGGAATACGACCAGAGCAACAAGCTAACAATGCTCTAATCAATGGGCTAGAAAAGTCCTCCAAGAAACTACCACCCACGACCAAACAGATAGTAACTTTCCACTACCAGCCAAAAAATCAAGGGAAAGTACAAGAAGTCAACCTTGCTGAGGATAGTAGCAATAGTGATGAATATTACGACATCCCCTATCATCAACTCAGGCCATCACTATCACCAACCCCTTCAGCAAAAACCATGACAGGTCAAAAGAACAGGACAACAAGCCAAAGCCAAAAAGCTCGACAAATCTGGATACTAAAAAGCCAGATCGGCCAAAAATAGATATGGATCAAGAATACAAAGATCTCTAATGACGAATCACAAGATCCAACACCAAAACAAAAACAAGGAAAGCGTGCAAGAACGGGTAAGAATATCACAAAATTGCAAGCTTTCACAACTCAGGTTTGGGCTCCAACGAAGTTGATTCAAGCACGAAAAAGTCAGGAATTCATTTGGATCCCAAAGAAGTCTCTTCAAACACAAACGAAGCACGAGCAAGTATGGGTTCCCAAACGAGAGCCAACAACAACAAAACAGCCAATAATCGCAAAGAAATGGGTCCCAAAGAAGAACAACAAAACTGCTGTCAGTGCGTCGCCGCTTGAATTTTTACAATTCTTCCTACGATTACAGTACAGTTAGAAGAGAGCAAGTCGCTTCAATCAAGCAATGATACAGAAGCTTCAAAGACCATTACATTGCTTAGAATAGGAAGCCTCGCCAACAAATGCCAATAAGCAAATTGCTTATACCCACATCTTGCACAACATAAATCTTTTCCATGCATTGACTGTGTATGCATAATAGGGCTACATTACAAGGCCTGCATAGGCACAACTTTTAATTGCCCAAGTACAACACATACCCTTTGCGATACCCTGTCGTAAAGGATGACTCCAAATAGGAAGGGGGGAGGCATTCTGAATGCGGACCTAACATTATGACTATTAGAGGGCAATGTTTTGTGAGATGCATTGAATTTTTGCGTTTTATTGTGATAATTTTTTGATGAAATTTAGAGTATATGCCTCATAGTAGTGTTACAGAGGAGTATGGGGACAAAATCCATATATGAGCCCCTAGGGACATGTGTATAGTGTACATAGCATTTAGATTTCTATTTGAATGATTTTTCTTTTGTTAAGTTTTTTTAAAGATTTTCTTTTTTGATTATTAAGAAAAAAATAAAAAATCCATAATCCACATGAAGAAAAGACTGACGAGAGGCCTGAGCACTACAAAGAGAAGAAGGTACAGGGAAACGATGAAACTTCACGAAGTATGTCTCAGCAGCGACCACTACAACAGCCGAAGAGCTTGTCACAAAGCAGTGTCAAAACAGGCAACCGACAAGTCATACAAGTCAGAGTCGAGTAGCTAAGCCACAAAATGAGTGAGGTGTTAGTCCCAAAGCTTCAAGTAATATTCTATGTGGTCTAAGCGTCTTAGCTATTCTAGGTACTGCTCAAGCTGGAAGAGTTGAGCATATTTACGTTGTGTCGCTCATGCTGGTATAGGTGAGCAAAAGAGTCGAAGTCTAAGTACTTAAGTCTGGTGAAGTGAAGGAGAAGGTCCAAAAGACACTCACGTACTGAGCACAGTGAGATACGAGTGGAGAAACTTCTACATCGACAACCCTTCTTGGAAAGGTGGAAGCTATTGAGACATCTTTTGATGTCACATGTGCTACATTTATTCCTCGAAACACCCATCATCTCCTTCTTTCACATTGCATGCTTTTTTTGACAAATTTCTCATATGCATATAGAGTGTCCCATAATTGGCACTTGCATCAGGCACTCTTTCCGTGTTTCACCCAAGCACTCACCTTTCATGAACATGTACTTCACGTTCAACTGCTCAAATCCAATAAGAGCATATACCAAAGGCATTTGTTTCCCACCGGGTTTTTTCCCTTTGGTCATCCAGGTTTCAGACCCTAATCTAAAGACACCTATCACCACCCTCTTGTACATATTCCTTCTACATCAACAATAAGGAAATGCTACTCAAATCAATTGACAAATGAATTGGAGCACCAATTTCAGATCATAGCATACTTCTCCTCAATGGCAAGTCGAAGAATGGCCTACAATGACAAAGCGGCAGACAACACTAACAACATGATTGCACACGAACCAAGAAGTCCCCAATGAAGAAGAGTAGACATAAAAGTAATTAGAGGATCTCAAAATATGAATGGTTATGATGATAGATGTCCGCTCTAATGGATCATAGTTCTTGTTGTGGTTCGACAAAGCTACAAGTAGTGCAATAGATGAAGCCAAAACGACAGCAAAGACCACATCGCCAATGAAAATCAGGTCATGTCAGGGACGACATGAACGCGGAAGGGGGGAGTGTTGACCGCTGGGTCAAAAACACAACATAACTCAAGTTTCGTACCAAAGTCTTATCTTTTGCGAGTTATGAAATGCTGTGGATTATGGCGATAAACGTCATTTGTAATGAGTAGTTATTCTAGTTTCAGAAGCCGGGGTGCAATGGCACTTCGAGATTGTAAATACAAAGCCATTTGACCCTTTCAACCCCATTTTTTGTTAAACCTAAGGTAGCCTTAGTATATAAGGTACCTAGGTCATTTTGTAAAGGAGACTTTAATCATAATCTAAACTTGAGCGCTGCCGTCTATTGTGTATGAGAGAGAAAGAGAGTGAGCGTGAGATTTATCCTCTCGCTACGCCCGGCTCGCTCAACACATTGGAGATCCGACTGCACCATTGCTGTAGGCTCGAGGAGAGCTACTCGACAATGCCAAGCATTCCACGCGAGACGAAGCGCACACGCCGGCGCATCTACGAGCTATTTGTGGCCTTAAGTGTATCAAACAATGTCTGTTTTCTATGTGCTAGTAGCGTATAGAATCGTGGCGACATAAGCTACGCATAGGTACTCATAAATTTTAGTTTTGGGCACTTTCAAAATTTTTCTTTGTCATCCTACGCGTTTTCCGCAATGGGTTTAGAGTGAGGGTTTTGAGTGTAGAAGCTTAGGGATAGGTGTATCCTAGTGAGGGGATGGTGTTCCTTAAGTTTCGTATGAATCTGGCATGATTAGGTGAGTTACCTTCCGTATGTGTGTATGTGGCTAGGTGGTGTAGTTGAGAGCAGTGAGGTTCTTGATTGTGGTATAGTTGGCCTTCCAGAGTGTTGTATGTGTAGGATGGTCTCAGCCTGACAAGATAAAGAGATTTCCTCTGTGTGCCTATCGTGTCATCTGTGTCCTCGATTGACATTATGTTGACCTAGGTAGTGTTTGCATGCACTTCACGGGTGTGTGAGTCGCTCCTCCAACACTCTGGCTCAAGAATCTACTGAGCAAGCTGCAAACAAAGAGACTGACAAGCAGGAGGAAGAAGTAATCAAAGAAACTGCCAAGGAGTCCACCCACAGTTGAGGAAACCACAAAGATGAAAGACCAAGAAAAGAAGGAGTTGGCCCCACCAAAAATAAGTTAAAAAGAACAAGAAAAGATCAAGGATGAAACACAAGACGGAAATGAAGAAGTGGGCACCTCCAATAGACCGCACACATCAGATAAGAAACCGATGTCATCCCAGTCACAAGCATTAATAGAAGATGGTACATTCATCTGACATTGATGAGCACCTTGAGCATATCAATTGCAATTTCAGTGTTAAAGGGATCTCAAAAACCTCAGATAGTTGGATTTAGAAGAAACCAAAGTAGAAGCAGCAAAGTACAAAGAAGAAAACCAAGAGCTAAAAGAAAAAAATGAAGAACTTCAAAGCATGCAATTGGAGTTACAAGATGAGCTTCAAAAGGAAAAAAACAAATGCAGCCCATTACTATAAAGAAGATCAAGACTTTAATGAGGCAAACACCAATTACAATTCAAGGAACATGGGCTAGAAGAGGAGCTTGAAAAAGAACGAAAAAGGAACGTTAAGTTAGTGGAGTCATACGGGTTGTCAAGAAAACACTCACTCAGCTTCTGACGATGCAAGACATCCCTGCCCCTGCCTCTACTTCATTAGCTTCTACCTCAATATTTCAAGAGCTCAAAGATCTTAAGGAGACTCTAGCTCTAGGTCAAGGCAAGTATTGACCGACAAATCATGATTGTAGGGCATAAAGCAATTCAAATTCAAAAGGATGATGAGATCAAGACGCTAAAAGAGCAATTGTCTAAAGAAAAAGGAGAATTGGCGGTCTAGAGTGCAACACATACCCTTGAATTACAACAAAAAGATATGGCAATTAGTGACATAAGGGCTCAGACTTTAGTAGTAGGAGTCCTACTGAAAACTGGCAAAGAGAAATTGAGCATAGACCTTCCCTTGTGGAACTACCAAGCATGTCTACATAGGTAGGGCTACATGATTTTGATGACACAGAAGAGAGGACATATGCCATGGATCTCAGAAATGCGCGACCCATCACATAAATAATATATGCAATATGATACTTGAGTTGGTGGCACTTTTGAGGATCACCCCGTATGAAGTTGTCAAAAACCATGGGCATGAAATGATATTCCTTCCATTGATGAAGCAAGAAGCAGTTTTATGGAAGAGAATGATGTTGTCGACAATAGAGCCAAATCACCAAGGGGCTTACAGGGGTGTACCTATAACAACAAAACACGCATTATCTATTCTTGAAAATCAACCCCTATGGAGAAAAAAGTGGTTTGAAAAGCACCCAACATATGAAACATACTACATAAAAAATCCACGACATCTCTGGATTCACCTGACTTTTTTCCCTATCAATATAGAGAAATCTTGGGATAATTTCTATACTTGGAGAAACAAAATATCATCAGTTCTCACAAAGCCAGTGGGTAGCTTCCCTCATCATAAAGGTACATGGTCAACAATTTACAAGGAGTCATTAACCAAATGAAAGATGTTTTGGATTTGACATGCCGAATGCTGGTGAAGATTGCCAAAATTCTTATTAGATACATTACCACATTTGAGGATATATAAGCAGTCAAACACCCATGGCAAGTATTGATCAAAGGCACCCGAGGATTGTGCTGGAATCTAGAGATATAGATCCCAAGCAAAGAATGTGATCATGGGGTTGTATCCCGAGTCATAAATTTGCCCATGCAAACATTCATAGAGGCATTCATGGCAGGTCTCTTTGAACTCAATTCTTCCATCTTTAACCCATGACCAAGAATTTGCATGCCCGACATATAGCTTATCAAAGAACATTAAGCAACAATCTCTTTAGAGAACTGGCAACAAAGGTGGAGATGGAAGCAAGAGAAAAAAAGTTTACTATGCTAACTTGGATACTCAAGAGCGCACACTAGATTCCTGAAGAAGGATACATTCAGCTCAGTCTAGCAGTTGCAAAGCAAAGTAGAAACAACAAGATGACATTGCAAAGAAGAACCATACATTTTGCACGAGGGTGTGCAAAGACTAGGAAGGGGGGAATGTTTGTAGTCAATCTAGACGGACACCCTTTGAATCGACCCCTTCTTCCTTGAGCCCTAAAATTTTGATGTACCTTCATTATTTTTATGGAAAGCCTTGTAATAATTGATAGTCTCTAATTGTAGATTGGCAATCTCTAAAAAATTGAGTTCTGAAGTCTATAATGGAGTTTGAGTCTTGTAAAGTTCACCACTGGCCAAGAGAGCCCTAGCTATAAAGTCCATTTTGTACAGTGAGAAAAAGGACCCTTATCATTATCAAGTTTTTGAGTTTTGAAGCATACGACTGAGAGTGGTTGTAATCCTCCTATCTTGAGCTCTAGTAATCCCATTTCAATTTTGAAGCTTGCATTGTGTTCCTTGTCCATTGCTCTTTCATTAAAGTATATTCATTGTCAATTCTATTGTGATTTGTGACTATAGGTTAGGAGGCTAAATCTGTTGTTTTGAGTGCATTAATGACTATTTTTTGACATTCCGACCATAGGAGAGTATTCTTAGGCCCTAGGGTAACCTTTTTGGTATGTTTTGTTGTAGTTTCCAGGACATTGATCATGATGGATAGTGATTTTGATACCTCCTTGGATTGCGACCAAAATTGGTACATTAGTGTCCCTAAGTGTCTTATACATCCTCCTAAATTTTGTAGCGTTTGGAGTTTGTTCATCGAGTGCCAAAATGGGCTGGCTGAGTGCAGTGACATAGGACATAGGCAGGTTACCAGATTCAATAGTGATAGATTTGCATATGCTACATATCTTTTCATTCTGGAAGTTCACTTCTTGATTTTGATATCCTCATAGAGTCCTTGTACCCCATCCAAGTCGATTTCTTGAGTATTGAAATTATTTTAGTACAAGAAAGCTATGTTATAGACGTCCGTCGCGGTGACCTGCTAACACCATCTGAGTCGATTCCCTGACTATTAACATTAATTTAGTACCAGAAAGCTATGCTATAGATGTGCATCATGGAGATCTGCTAACACCATGTGACAACATGTGCCAAAGAAAACCCTACAAATAGATCCATAACTGCATAATGCAAAAATGTATTTGGGAAACTATGGCCCATGTCTCTGAAAAGCAAAATGGATGAAAGAATTCAAGCTTAGTCATCCGACTGGAAAAATTCAAGCAAAGCGTATTCAAAAAGGGAATAAAACCAAATCATATGCATACTTGGAGGTTGAACATAAAGTTCACTTACCTGTAACACACACTTTACAAACCTGAAAGAAGCAATTGGTAACCCTGGGTGTTGCCTTTGCAAACCAAACCCCGTAGTGAGCTTGGTGTTTAAAAAGGTTTGGAATCAATTGTGAAGGTAGAATTTTTCCATTCCGGAATTCTTTCCTTGAAAGTACAACTATGCTTAGCTCAAATCATGACTTGCAACACCTATGTGTATATTAGTTGGGTCATACCCTTGAAAATATCACCCCTAGAGACATAATCACTGCTGCAACTAAGCACCAAATCTTCTATAGTAGGAATCTTCTTCACAAATAATTTATGAGAGAATCTTCTTCTTTCATGAATAGAGGAGATATATGTGAAATACTCCCAAAGAAAATAGTCATATTAGACTTTCTCAGGTGTCTACACAAGAGGTTATTGTTTGAAGGCTCTCTTTATGTATTCATGTCTTCCCATGAATTAGTTTCTTGATAGATAGTCCATTCCTACTTACTACTAATAAAACCATCATTGGGATTGGTCGCACCTTCATAGAGCCAATGGTGTAAAGTGCTCACTGATGTATACATGTACAATGATTGAAAGCCCATCTACCAGCCTCAAATCTTCTTGGATAGAGTAGCTGATGTTATTGTAGAAGCATAAAAAATGATGGAGTGGATGTACTGCCATATTATTTTCATGCCATGCATGCATTCCATAAAAATAGATTGATAAACCCTTTGATTCAATGACAGTCTCAACCTTGTAAGCTACTGCTAAAATGGCCTTGCACGATTACACGTGCATGGATACATCACAGTGCCAAACTTAAATTGTAAGCTTATATCCACTTATTGGTGTCAACTATGTGTGTCATTATCCTTGATCTCAAGTCAATGTATAGTACCTCGGTACAGATAGAAGCCTTGCTTTGCATGAAGGCTGGCAAAGCACTTTGCTTTGCACATTGGATAAATATTTTTCAAATAAAAACAAGTACTAGCCTTGTTGCCTCTCTGAGAGTGGTTTTCTTTGCATGAAGCTGGCACATGGCCTTGTATATTGAGAAATTTAGAGCTATCGGATGTACCCTACAACCCATCCTGGATTGGGTCATACCGACCTCCAATAGAAAATCAGATAGACATGGTGCCAAGTTTCACAAAGTCCGTATGCTAATAGCATACTCTAAACTTTGGAAACATCTATGAAAGATGCCATGAAGTGAAGCCCTCCTTCGCATAAGTTCATAAAAAAGATGAGACATAATGAAGCATGAGTGGTCATAGCTAATAGGTGCTCCTAGTGACACACATATGTCAAAGAAAAAAAGAGTCAACCTCGTCAACCTTTCGTAAGAAAATCGGCCTTGCCAAAGCATATATCTTTTTGAGAAACCTTAGATTGCCCAATCTTGAAATAGATGACTTAAGAAGATTAGCTATCAAATTTTCTCTTACTGCAAATCTCTACTCGATTGAAGCAAAATTTTCTTCTTCGTACATTGGCAAGCTATAATGTCTTTGAAGTGATTATGCATCCAATGCATACATACGGAGCCTTGCTTCTAAAAGCCTTGCCTTTTCCCTTCAAAACAGATAATGTTCAACCAAATCTATGGCCACTAAAATTACAAGCCTTTCTCTTTAATCGGGATATAATGACATGCCTTACATGTATCAGAACCTAATTCATAAAGTGTTTCTGAAAAATGAACTCTTAATTAGATTAGCATAAAAATAAACCAAAACATTCTTGACCTTTTTCTAGCTTGTTGGTCTACACGAGAGGTCTACACAAGCCGTGCTTGTGGGTAGCTTCATGTGGAATTGTACTCCAAAATCATCATGATAAGCCTCATACAAAGTTGTAATCCATAGTCAAAACATGATCAATGTACCTTGGTCATATACAGCCTTATTCCCAATTGATGATCCATGGATTATTGAGACACCCATATGTTACCTTGTGTTCAGACTCAATGTAACATTAAATGGCCTAATAACTTATGTGTAGCGGAAATTAGCATGAACATAGTGGGCATTTCATTAGAATAGATTCCTAATGAGAATTACAAGAGTGCTTGGGTGGAGAGAGCAACAAAAAGCATAACACCTAGTTAGATAGAATCAACAATACTTTCAAAAGAAAGAGAAATTAAGCTATTGACAACAGTTGTGGACCGGATTTGCATGGAGCCGGTCCCCCCTCCAAAAGGCTTTGTATTATGGTTTCTCCCATCAAGAGAGACATTGTACAATACAATTATTTGTGTTCCTTCAAGACTAGCTAGTGCAATGAAGATGGAAGCTTCATGCACTAAGCAAAACACTTAATCAAACACAACTTGAATTATCCCCGTTCTCAGACCCAAGACCTCACACACCTTCGAAGATGGTGAGAGCTAGCAGGGTATGAGAGTAGATTGAGAGGAAGAAGGAGTATCTTACGAGCAACATGTACATCTCCTCACATAATCACTCATATTAGCATAGCTTAGCTTAGTAATTAGCTTGGTAGAGAAGATGAGCATGCATTGAAGCTTGGCTCTTGGTTGGATTTGCATCCACATGCCAAGAGAGTGTTGATGTTGGCTTCTATCTCACAAGCTTGGAGTAGGTGATGAGCTCTCCATTAAAGCTTGGGAGGAGATAGAGTATTCTTTCTTCACACATGGTCAAGTGTGAGTGTGTGTGTGTGTCAATGCCAAGCAAAAATCATCCCCCTCTCTCTCTTGGGCGAGCCCTTCCTGTTAAATTGGTCTGGCTTTTGCCTCATTGGACCTCCCCAAGTCAAGCCAATGGGTGTTAAGCAGCATAAGTGATAGCCTTCTAACATGTGTCCCCCTTTCCCCTTTTGTGAGAGCCTTAGGTAATTAAATAATTAAACTAAACTCTCATTGGACCCATTTGCCTCCTGGCCAATAGGAATCAGGCAAGCCATTGGGCTCCTGAATGCTCATTGGACCCCTTGGGAGACTGCCCAATAGTCTTCTAGGAGACTTAATTCTCATTGGTTTCTTTTATTAAATGTTTTTAAATTAATTAAACTAAATTTACTCTAGCTTAATTCTCATTGGTCCACTTCAAGGGTCTTCCAATAGGAATTGGGCACACCTTGTGGGAATCTGGCCTAGGGAGCTGACATGTGTCCCTAATTCCCTTTGTGTAAAGGGAGCCTGTGTGTGTGTGTGTGTGGCTTTCTCTCTCATCCCCTACTAAATGGGCTCACCCCCTCCTTTGTAGGCTTTGAAGAAGACTTTTGTACACACACTAAGCATCCAATTTTCCCTAGGGTTGACCTTTGGACACAACCTTTGAATTTTGGAACCTTAGCATTTTGGAAGTCTTAATGGGCTGAACCTTAGGGTCTTTTTAGCCCATTGTTGCACATGGATCTTTTGCAGATGGCCCCCCCTTTTTGATCCCTATTTTCCCTCCTTTGGATCCCTACTGTGGTCGGTCTGCTAGCTTGACCAATATTCTAGCTTTTTCTCCCCTGGTACCTCCCCACATTAAATGATCAGTTTAATATGAGAAAATCATTTAGGAGAATTAGATATTGATTATTATGACACTCAAAGTCGAGACAGAGTTACCCCGTAAATGCTTGACCTTGTTGAGTAGGGTATTGTATGCAAAGCATAAAAATATCTATAATAATTACACTAAAAAGTCATACCTGTGTTATCCAATATCCATTGCAAAGTTTCAGTATTTGCTCATGGCAAGTGCTATGTTTTTTGCGTTTAGCATTCTCAAAGTGTCAAATACAGGAATTATGGCCATGGCCAAAGTTTTGGATATCAAATGAAGTTGTGAACTTATTGTAACTCAAGCATTGCCAAAAATTCCTAAGAAATGAATCAAATTATTAGAGAGCCTAGGAGGGCACAAACAAACTCCAGATGCAAAGAAAACCAACAAACAGCTAGGAGTGGGGCTCTTCTTCAACTCGAAAGATTCTGATGGTCAAAATGCAACCAAATTGATCTTAATCAAGGATCTAAAGTGCCACCCAAAGCCACATATGGAAAAGTCGTACCAAATCAGACCATAACTTGGAAAACTGGGGAAACTAGAGATAAACTTGCCCGAATTTGGAAATAACTTTACCAATGTGTTAGGATAGACTATGGAAACAAGCCTCCAAAGTTTTACCCCAAAAGGCTATTCAACATGGATTGTGATCCATGACCCTTTGTAAGCTGTCAAAGCAAAAACCATATCACATGATCCCAAATATCAAGGGTAACATAATCCTAGAGTTTCAAGTCATCTAGATTACATAATCTTTGCCAAAACGCCAAAAATCTCTAAGTCTGAGAAAAATTCCAAAATTTAGCATGAGATCCCAACCAATGATCTAAATTCAAAAAGAACTAAACGATAGAATCCCCAACTCAGGCTTAATCAGATGGTATCACCACAAGGTCAAAATTTTGCCCAACATAGTTCAGGGTCCATGACCCCCTAAGCCAGAATTGACTTGGAGCCTTCTGACCTAGTGCCTGCAGCTATCCTAGATGCACTAGTTAATTTTGGACAAATTTGGACTTGTTTTGATCAAATTATACTCATTTTTCTCTTTATGGTCAAAGTTTGCGTTTTTTAAACTTTTCTCAAAAAATTGTTGGCCAAATTCTAAATCTAATATATGGAATGTGTGATCAAAGAATTCCTCAAAGATGACCAAAAAAGAAATGGGAAGCACCACCCTACCTAGTGGTGAAAACATCATCGAATGAGAAAGATCATGTATGAGAGGAGGAGCTTGCACAAATCCTAACAAATATTTTCATTCGTAGATTTGAAGCAGCCGACGTCACAAAAGTAAAGACCACAATTTTCCCTAGGGAACTCTGGAATCCACATTAACAATAAAAAGTGACCGAGGGAACAAGGTTTATTCAAATGGACACATTTTTTTGACTAGAGCCATGGGGAACATACTTCCAGAGAGCACATGAATTGATGTTGCCAATTCAATACAACGGAGAAGCTACTCTTATAGAGATAAGGATAGTGAAATTGTGAAAGTTTGAATCACTATAGATATGATCACTTAGGACTTACACTTTGATGTTAAAGCCCAAAGTTGTAGACAATGATAAATATTTTGTCAAGCTGCAAGGGCATAAGTTTACATAGAAGGATCTGGTGTACTCTGAGACAATTTTTTTTGATGCATCTCATCTCCCAACATCTGAAGGTCTAGAATCCACCTAGATACATTCAGCCTATTCTTCATATTGTTGTAGTGATGGCCATCAAACTATCAGAGAAAAGGACAGTTAGATGTGATCTTGGCACCTATATACTAGAAAATTTTTGGTGGAAGCGAATCTCAAGAACACTGACAAAAACAAGACCTACATGAATGGTGCACCATGTTTAACAAGATTCGGATACCAAGCATTGGTAATGATTAATGAGCTACCCCCAACCAAATTTCAATTTGATTTACTACACAAGTCCAAGAATGATGTTAGACCAGTGGCAAGGCCTTAGTCGTACAACCCCCCAAGAAAGTAGTTGGAGAGAGCTCCAAAAGGAAAAACATTGATAGTGAGGATATGAAATCCGCCATAAAGCTCAGTGGAGAAATCAAGCCAAGGAACATGGACACTCCATTGGAATACCAGACCTCTAAAGAGGTAGAGGATGACAAAGAAAAGGAGGAATACACACTCCACCAAGAGCACCTAAAAAGGAGATCTGTTGAGCATAGAATTAAATACCGTTCTCTCAAACACAAAGGTCAATGGAATTCGCACAAGCACAAAGAGAGGAACTTTGTAGGAAGATAGCAAAGGAGAAAAAGTCAAGGGGAGATGAGACAGACGACAAAGGAGAAGATCGTAAAGATAAACAACTGGAGCAGCAAAAAGCAGAAAGGTTAGAACAAATCAAGCAATATAAGAGAAGAACTACCAAAGATGACT
The DNA here is from genome assembly GCF_014529385.1 of Adiantum capillus-veneris. Lineage (NCBI taxonomy): Eukaryota > Viridiplantae > Streptophyta > Polypodiopsida > Polypodiales > Pteridaceae > Adiantum > Adiantum capillus-veneris. The sequence goes on from NC_140934.1 coordinate 156,484,503, forward strand.
TAGAAATTTCCAGAAAATGTGGCAACAAATTCAAAGGGAGCTCAAGTTGAAAGCTACCCAAAGAGAACAACAAGAGTCTTGAAGAGAATGAGTCGCTCACCTCAAATCGTCTGACGTATCCTCAAAATCTCAGAAAGAGGACAAGAACCAAGGGGAAGAGGAAAGGATTGGAGAGGGGGGTGGTGTGGAGCCCTTGAAAATACATGTTGATATTACTCCACCCCTCTTAAACCAACCAACCACTCCTCCTTTGGCTCAAGAATCTACTGAACAAGCTGCAAAAAAAGAGGCTGAAAAGCAGGAGGAAGAATTAATCAAAGCAAGTGCCAAGGAGTCCACCACAATTGAGGAAACGACAAAGATGAAGGACCAGGAAAAGAAGGAGTTGGACCCACCAAAAATAAAATAAAAAGCACAAGAAAAGATCAAGCAAAAAAACACAACAGGGAAATGAAGAAGTGGGCACCTCCAATAGACCGCACACATCAAATAAGAAACCGATGTCATCCCACTCACAAGAATTAATAGAAGATGGTACATTCATTTGACATTGATGAGAACCTTGAGCACATCAATTGCAATTTCAGTGTCAAAGGGCTCTCAATTACCTCAGAGAGTTGAATTTAGAAGAAACCAAAGTAGAACCTGCAAAGTACAAAGAAGAAAACCAAGAGCCACAAGGAAAGGTTGAAGAACCTCAAAGCATGCAATTGGAGCTACAAGATGAGCTTCAAAAGGAAAAAACAAATGCGGCCCATTACTATAAAGAAGATCAAGACTTTAATGAGGCAACACCAAATTACAAGTCGAGCAACATGGGCTAGAAAAGGAGCTTGAAAAAGAATGAAAAAGGAACGTCAACCTAGTGGAGTCATACGGGGTTGTCAAGAAAACACTCACTAAGATTTTGGCAATGCAAGACATCCCCACCCCTGCCTCTACTTCATCATCTTCTGCCTTGACATTGCAAGAGCTCAAAGATCTTAAGGAGACTCTAGCTCAAGACAAGTATTGACCAACAAATCATGATTGTAGGGCATAAAGTAATTCAAATTCAAAAGGATGATGAGATTAAGATGCTAAAAGAGCAATTGGCTAAAGGAAAAGAAGAATTGGTGGTCTAGAGTGCAACACATACCCTTCAATTACAAAAAAGTTCCCATGAGCTTGTACATACCTTGGACAATAGAATAGCTTAGGGAAAAGTGGTATTTGGACCCTTTGTACCGCATGTATGTCCTTGCCCTTGGTCTACCTCGTCTTACCCTAGGCCTGACATTGTAGATTCTATAAAGTCCATATTCTTTTGCTCACTAGTATGAGTTTTCTATAGAGTATACCTCATACATTTGAACTCCATGCATTCTAAAAAAATGGCAAAACTCATTGGAGAAGCATTCTCCCCCTTTGTCTAATCTCAAACATTTTTCACACACTTTTCTCTCTAATTTGGCCAAACCTTGAAATTCTAAATGTGTGAGTGATCACCTCAATTTTATCCTTCTAAAACACACCCATATCTTCCATGTATGGTCATGAATGAAGGTGACAAAAATCTACATTTGACCTTAGACGCTTCACATGATTCCATGGGCATTAGAATGCATTACCTCCAACAAGTTTTAACTTGCATGCTTGTCATGAGAAAAAGAATCCTTTTCTTGATTCCCAAATCGGCAAGGCCCATAAAATTTATGCATTTCATTCATCTTAAATGTTGAAAACTTGTAGCAAGCTCTTTTCTTTGTGTAATTAGCATGTCCAATATACTTATTCCAAGTGTCAGTGTCTATAAAAAGTCTTGAACCTTGTGCAAACATGAAAGCTTTCATCTCAGCCACATCTACAACAAAAGTAACATTTTGTCAACCTTCTTACCTTGTGTAATAAAACTTCCATTCTTTTTGTATTCTTCCATAAATAGACCCTCAAAATAACTTGAAGTGAAAACTTCACCCAATTATTTACCCAAAGGCCCCTAAGTTCGATAGGATACAATGTATCATCCCTAGTGTCAGCATAATCAATACTATCCAAAGTATGCAAATCCTTAAGCCATTTGCCAAGACTTGTCATTTGATTTGATGCATCAAAATCCACATATCATACATTATCACCACATATCATACGCTATCACCACATTTTGAGATCATCTTCACCCTTGCTATAGGTGCATACTTGTTTTGGCTTCCATCTTTGTCGACAATCATGCTCAAAATCATATTGCTTGCCACATCTTCAATATCCACTATCATTGTTATTTGAATTATTCATGAAAGCGATCATACTTCAAGTACCACTGTCTTGATGCTTTCTTTAAACCATACAAGCTCTTCTTTAATCATCATTAGTAGTGACACTAATAGATATAAGGACAATATTCTTATTTAGCTTCTCAATGAAAATTTGATAGATTCCAACATTATTGGATATATTCATAGAAACATAAATGTGTCCATGAAATCAATATTGGACAAAACATAGCACATATATGTCACAACTTATCACCACAATCTGCATAAATACACCCAATACACTGTTTTGTACTACTATCTAATAGCTGTGAAAATTGAATCACTAAGAGAGCTTATTGCAACACTAAAATAGAAGAGTGCAAAATTTTGAATCTAAGTTTTTCTACACGCAAACACATTCTAACTCTAAAATTAAGGCAAAAACATGCCCAAAACAAAACTTTGGCTATAAATTTGTAGTTAAATAACTATAGCTACACGCTCTCCCACCAAAAGAATGTCGATATCAAACCATCATTTCCTATACTTCTCTACCTAAGGATGGATGTACCAACATAGGAGGAAGGGAATGAAGAAACCCTTGCCCTCCGTTGCCTCTTCCACTACTCCTGCTGCTTATTGCTTGCAACTCAGCCACAATCACACTCTGATACCATGTAAAGAGGTTGAGCTCTTGCAACCACATATGCACATAAGCAAGAGATCACCCTCAGCACACAATGGAGATGGATATTGAAAGATGCTTCTTCTGCTTCTTCTTTGCTACTCAAAATGCTAAGACAGTATACAATACATAAAGTGAAAAACACAACATAATATCTAGAGTTACTATGTACAACGACCATGTGAATTGAGATTGATACCATGACACTTAGTAGCAATTGGATGAAGCATCTACATGTGAATGATCAAAGTTTATCACCTTAGAGATATACTGCAAGCTTAGGTATGTATTCCTAACTTAAGATGGTTATATGGCTAAATTTAAAATGATGGGGGTATGAATAATTAATTTAGTGTTATTTTTATCCGTCAATGGAATAAAATAATAAAAATTGGTCAAAGCTTGAAGATATACTCAAAAAACATGCATGACGATAAACAAGAAATTAGTTGGTGAGAATACTCACCTCTAGCTGAGGTTATACACTAAGAATGCATTTCAAAAATTATATGTGAGCTATTATACAAAGATCATTGCACAAGACATTCATTGAAAATCACACTTCTAGATCAATCTTCTTTTGCTTTAAACCTGGATGAAAGGTGTCTTACCACTACAAAAGTCTCCTCAAGCTACTAAAACATGTTACATTTAGCCAAGAGAAACTTCTTATAGAAGATAAATAAAGATACTTCTTTTCTTTGGAAAAACTCACAATTTGTGAGTGGATTGTATTAATCAATGAAGATACTTTTCTTAATCCACATAAAGGGACAACCTAGGTGCAACCCTCTTGCATTAGTGATGAACAAGATAATAATAAACAAAATCTATGAGGGAGGAACTTATCTACCTCTAGGAAAACTGATACTGTAGAGTCACCTTGTTGAGGGCCATGGGGAGTTCATACAGCTATTTCCTAAAGCTAAGGAGAAATGGTTGTGCTATAGGACTACTAGTTTGTAAAAGGACGGATGACCACTAAATTGATTCAAATGGAATTTCTTTCTAAGAGGAGACAACACCATTCCATTAAGAGCCATCCTTGCATACGAGCCGACGAGTGCGAGAAAACTTGAACGATGGATGTGAATCATCGATGACTATGAAAAGACTTGTGACTTACACCAGCACCCAAAAACATAAAGAAAAGGAAATTCCAACATGAAAGGAATGAAGTGTGTGTATGTATATCATATGTAAGGGAACCAACTACCTATAGAAGTATTAAGGGGGAGCAAAATCAAAATTTGAAGGGAGATTGTGATTTGATGAAGTTTTGGGTAAGATGCAACATTTGAAGTTTCCAAAGGATGCTTCAGTTAGGGACACATGCAGGTTGTGGTTTGCGCATAGCAATGTTTGTGGGCCCATGCAAACTCCACCTTTGGCCAATTACCTTTACTTCTTGACTTTCATTCATAATTACTCCAGGCATGCATGGGTGTATCCTCTTAAAGTGAAGTCTGAAGTATTTATGTGCTTCAAACAATTTCTGCCTATGGTTGAAAATGTCTCAAAATGTACTATGGGCACCCTCTGTTCGGATCGAGGAGGGGAGTATATGTCTCATGAATTTAATGCATTTATGGAAAGTCGTGGGATAAAACATCAATGTACAATTCCTTTTACACCTCAGCAAAATGTTGTTGTTGAGAGGAAAAATGGGTCACTTACAAAAAAGGCACGATGTATGGTCAAAAGTCAACCTTTTCGTATTAATTTTGGCTTGAGCCCCATCATGTGTGCCACTTATGTACTTAGCAGGTGTCCTACAAAAGCTTTGCAGTCTATGACTCCATATGAAGCATGGCATGATGGAAAGACTTCTATTGAGCAAATGCAAGTTTTTGTTGTTTGGCATATGCTTTGGTTCCACAAACGCAGCGCAAAAAACTAGATGATAAGGCTGTCAAATGTTTTTTTTTTTTTTTGGTTATAGTGCTGAAAGCAAAGGTTACAAAAGTTGTATCATCCACAAACAAAGCGTATCTTGGTCTCATGGGATGTTGTGTTTGTGGAAGATTCTATTCAACCCTTGTTGTCATGTACTAGAGACAATAATGTAGGCTCACAAGATATTTATGACACTTAGTTGCCTCTTTTCAGTGGTGGAAATTCGAATGTAAATTCCAATAAGACAATGTACAGCCTATGGGGGTTTCTGTAGATCAGCCTATTACTGATGCAAATGTACATGATGTACTTGAGGAGCCTCTGTCTTTTGATGAAGCACATAATTCATAAAATATATTGACTGCCATCCAATCCAATTTTAATATGATGCACTTATAGAAAAAGACACATGGACTCTATGTGATTTTCCTCTTGGAAAAAAGGCCATTGGTATGAAGTGAGTTTACAAGTTGAAATGCAAGCCAGATGGTGAGATTGATTGATATAAGGCTAGACTTGTTGCAAAGGGTTATGCATAGGATACTTTTTCTCCCACTTGTCGTATGACTACTGTGTGTTTTCAATGTGCATTGGCAACTCATTTTGGTTGGGATGTACATCAGTCAGACATTCAATACAGCTTTCTTGAATGGTGACATATTTGATGAAGTTTATGTAACGCACTCTTGGTTGAAGCAATCTCCTTGTTCTTGGTATGAGAAGGCTGCCACTCATTTGGTCAAACGAGGCTTTTGTAACAGTCCAAAAGAAAGCACATTGTATGTAAAGTGTGAGGGTGATGTACTTCTCATTCTCATTCTCTATGTGGATGATTTGTTGATCACTGGACCAAATGAGAGACATATTGTTGAATTGAAGGCTGATTTGAATACTACTTTCAAGATGAAAGATTTGAGGATGTTGCATCATTACTTGGGTATACAATTTAAGCAGTGTGATGGTGGTATTTCCTTGTGTCAAACAAGTTACATAGAGATAAACAATTACAAAAGTGATTGAGACAAGCATCTTATGGTTGCATTTTGGGCTTATCGCACTTCATTTTGCACATCCCTTGGGTTCACATCATATCACTTGGTGTATGGTAAGGAGGCCATTCTACCCATTGAAGTACAATTGGCTAGTCTCAGGGTGCTAGCTAGGCAGATGGAAGGCCCTAATGCTCATCTTCACAACCACATTCTTGATCTAGAGAGGCTTCAACTAGACAAGACAGATGCTATCAACTATTATGCAGCACATGCAGAGCAATGTTGACTTACCTTCAATAAGGGACTTACAAAAAAATTTCTCATAAAATGTATGTTGGTCCTAAGGTATGATAATAGGTTTGACACTAGGAAGGATAATTTTTTTCTACCTAGATCGGAGGGGCCATTTGTCATTAGAAAGCACTACAAAAATGGCAATTATCGATTAATGGATGCAGATGGTAGGCTCCACAAAACACGTGTCAATGGATGGAGACTAAAGAAATACTTTTTGAGGTTTGACTAAGCACCTAAGATGCAAAACCCTGAAGAGGGAGACTCCTCCACCTCAATTGAAGAAGAATCAAGTACAAAGCTAGAGACATAAATGCCTCTAGATTTAGGGGGAGGGCTAATGAGGGCCGCTTTTCAAATTTTAGACCACCTCTCTCTTGGTATGCACTTGATGGCAAGGAGGAGGAGGGACTTGATGCATGAAAATCACAAAAAATCTATGTATATTTTGTACATAGATATGGTTTTGACACATTTGGATCTCAGAAATAAGGAGAGGTAGGAACAAACCCTATGAAAACAGAAAACATCAATGGATGTTGATTCTACCTCTAACGGTCACTACTGACAATCACTACATGTGAAGAATAATCAATAGTGAAAGGGAGAAGAATCTTATGAATTATTAAGTTGGAGCCAACAAAATGTTATCAAATTCAAGCATAATTCACTAGTGGACACAAGGCTTGCACATTGACTCAAGAGGAGACCATCTGGAAGACGTTTGGACATGAAAAGTCGGACACATATTTTTGTGGGATTTTTCTCTATTTTTTCCATTCCAAATTGGAAAACGTTTTCATAAAAAAGTAGTAGGCATTAAGCTGGACTTTTTGCCCCTATTTTTTATATTTTTTTTGTAGCTACGGTTTGGAAGATATGGCCAAAATGGTGGAGCCTATCTAACCACATAGAAAAAGGTCATGATTATCCAACTCCACACACATTTCTCACCATTATTGCTTTTTTTTCTCTTATTTTTTCAAGGTTCTCTCAAATATTATAAGGAAGCTCTTGGACTCAAGCTATGGAAGGTGGCATGGAGACAAAGCTCGCCATGTTGAAGGCGATTAGGAGGAAATTGGTCAATAAGCAAGGCACACAGAGCTCTCTCATTGGGGGAATGCCTATAATTGAGGTTACTTTGTAATGACTCCTTTTGCTCATAATGTCTTCCCTAATCACTCTCTTGGCCTATAAATGGAGGCCTCCTCTTTTGTAAACCTATGGTACACACACACACACACACACACACACACACACACACACACACACACACACACACACACACACACACACGCACACACTACCCGATATGCACACTATCCCATACCCACACACCTACACATACAAACCCTTGTGCTACATGCTAGTAGCATGAACCCTAATCACATAATCACAACACCATCACCATGACAATGCACAAAATGAGCACCATATCTCCACACACTTGTAATGAAGGAGTGAAGGCACAATTTCAAGAAGAAGAATGATGGCTACACTCATAATATTCCTCACCATTAGCTCACATCCATCCATTATGAATCCTACGGTCTTGCCCCCTTCTCATATTCTTGCCCTATGCTACCTATTGTATTCATCTTTTGCAAGCAATCAACACACTCCATCTCGGTGCCATACCTTGTGTTGTTTGGAATACACTTCATTGTTGTGAGTATGGTTTATGCATGTTCTTTCCATTTTTCTTATGTTGAGGTGTGTGGATTTTCCACTATACACACACACTCTCTCTCTCCTCTCATATTCCTATCATCTTGCTACTTGCACCTTAAGGTGTGCAGATTTGCCACCTCTGATATGAGAAGTGAGCATGCTTGCATGTTTCCCTTACCTCATTCTCTTCTGTACTACATGCACGAGTAGCTACCCCATTCTCACTCACTCACCATTCCTCTCATCTTGTTTTTTGACCACCCCATCCCACACTTGGGCGTGGATCTTGAAATTGTTCTCCATGGCATGTTTGATTGTGTATATGTATGTGTCCTAGCCGCATATCTTGCTAGGTGGTGCCCCTATTGTGTACCTCCGATGACGAGACCATCGTGCATAGTCTTGGTGTAGAGGCCACCCAATCTGTTTTGCACTTCCACCTCTCAGAGGTAATAAAAGGATGGCCTTATCCAAGGAATCTACATGAGCTATGAAGATTTATTGCTATGTGCGCATACTATAGATGCTTCATAGAACATTTTTCACAAATACGAGGACCATTACATGACTTAACAAAAAAGAATGTTAAGTATACATGGATTTAAAAAGAGAAAAATGATTTTGAGATGCTCAAAGTGAAGCTTACCTATCAACCTATGCTTACACTACCGGATCTCTCAAAACCATTTGAGGTCCAATGAGATGCTTGTGGAGATTGTGCTGGAGCAGACTTGCTTCAAGAAGGGCATGCCATAGAATACAAGAGTCGAAGACTCAATTCCAATGAGCAAGTGCTGGGCATATACAAAAATGAGCTACTAAACATTCTACATGTCCTTGACACATGGACGCATTACCTTTTGGAGACTCCATTCATCCTACAAATGTATCACCAAAGTCTTAAGTACTCCATAATGCAAACCAAGCTTTCCAACAAACCAATAAGGTGGACAAATTTTATTTTTCAATTTAATTTTCATATTGCTCATATTGTTGGTAAGCATAATCAAGTGGCCAATGCATTATCACAATGACCAAGAGTAAATGCAGTGTCTATAGCAACTCACAACAATGACCTATCTTCTATGATAGATGAGTATGCTACTGATCTTGATTTAAAGGATATAATTTCAACCCTTTCCTTAGGAAAGGGTTGAAAGAAGGACCGTTCACCTTCCAGGATGGTTATCTTCTCCATTGAAATAGGCTATGTGTTACTAGCTCCCTTTGTCAGAAAGTAATGTATGAATACTGTGATCCTCCCTATGTGGGGCATAGAGCGACTCAACCTACTCTTCGAGGAGTAGAGACATATCTCTATTGGCCTACCATGAAAGTATACAAGAGTATGTTTCAAAATTTGTGGTATGCCAAAAGACAAAGTATGATAGAGGGAAGAAACTTGGATTACTCAAGCCATTGCCAATTCCTAATTCACCATGAGAGAGTATATCCATGGATTTTTGCTTTGGATTATCCAAGTCTATCCATGGGAATGCGGGAATATGGACAATAGTTGATAGGTTTAGCAAACAAGCACATTTTATACCTATCAAAAAGACTATTAAGACACATCAAATGGAAACTCTTTTCATATCTTAGATTTTCAAGTACCATGGAATGCCAACATCCATAGTGTCAGACAGAGATCCTAGAATGACTAGTAATTTTTGAAAAGGTCTCTTTGAAAATCTAGGAACAAGGTTAAATTTTTCTTCGGCCTATCATCACAAATGGATGGCCAAAGAGAAACAACTAACCTTACGATTGTAGATCTACTCAAGATCTATGTTACAGAAGTAGATCAATGCTCACAATGAGAGAAGTACCTACCCCTTGTAGAGTATGTGTACAATAACACTGTCCATACTACTATAGGGAAGGCGCCTTTTGAGATCATCAAGGGAAGAACTAAAAGCCCTTTGCTACTTAAGATACATGGGAAGATCTTCGCTGTTGTTGCTGATGAGTATAGCAGAGAACTACAAGAATCTTTTCAAAAGATTAAGGAGGCTGTATCCATCTCACAACAAAGAAAAAAGGCTGCTGCTAAAAAGCACAAAAGGGCCTTAACTTTCAAGGAAAATGATTGGGTCCTATTCAAGCTTCCCAAGGCTCGATTGAGGCAAACTACAGACAAAAATATTACTGGCCACCAAAAGTAGTTTGCTACGTTAGCAAAAAGATACTATGACCCTTTTTGAATCTTAAAACCAATCAAAAAGATGGACTATCACCTAAATTTGCCCAACCATTGGCTCATATACAATGCTTTTCATGTGAGCCTACTTAAGCCTTACAAAGGAGAGCCACCAAGTGAACCAATAATTGAGGACCCACTTGAGATCAAAGATGAAGAAGAGGTGCTTCAACCTAAATCCATCCTGTGACATGAAGACAAGGTACTAAGACATAATAAGATTATCCAACGGTATCTTATTAAGTTAAAAAATTATCCTTTTGAAGATGCTAGATGGATGCAAGGAACACACCTTAAGGATAGTATGAACCTTGTCAATGCTTACAATGCTACACTAAAGTAAGCAAATGTAAATTCTTTTTAAATGAACAAGGTTTTTGTCTTATAAGAGTAGTTCTCTTTTTATTGTGCAAGGAACACAACTTAAAGATAGTATGAACGTTGTCAATGCTTACAATGCTACATTAGAGTAAGCAAATGTAAATTCTTTTTAAATGAACATTTTTTTTGTCTTATAAGACTAGTTCTCTTTTTATTGTGCACAAATTTAAGTAGTACCCATGCTTAGATTCATGTTTCTGATGACGACGTTTCCCAAACACCAAAAAGAATTTGTCACTCTACTTTGGGAGTATGATATGGACTAAAGAGCCGACATGCTTGCGGTAGCTAAGTCTCCCAAGCACCAAATGGACTAGTTATCCATTCTAGAATGATGTCGTAGGGTAAAAAGGGATCCCCTACACAGTAAGAAACACAGACTAATGACTAAGGCTTTATCTTCTTTACCTTATAGTCAAGAATGACTATGGTTTCAAGAGAGAGGTAATGCCATGAAATCTAATATCTGCCTATCCCAAATGATTTTCTCAAATTGAAATAATCAAATGTGGGAAAATGAAAGGAAACAATATTTAGAGTATAGATATGTGCTTTTAGATCTATCTCAACACGGGACCCAAAGGAGAGAAGGCTATATCTCATTAAGGGTCCAAAAGAGAGATGGTCTACCAAAGAGAAATGAACAGGTAATGGAACTTAAAAGACCTTAGAGTTAGCTTCATTAAATACCTCCAAAGGTTAGTGTTAAAAGTCCTTAGATCTAGGACCTTTAGGTACTTTAGACCTTGGGCAATCTAGGCTTGTGCTTGAGGTACTTGTCGTGCTTGAGATGACTAAAATTATTGAGGTGCTTGTCATGCTTGAGCTGATTAAGGTGGTTGAGGTGCTTGTCATGCTTGATGACTAAGGTGCTTCTTGTGCTTAATGACCAAGGTGCTTGAGGTGCTTGTCCTGCTTGATGATCAAGGTGCTTGTGGTGTGCAAGTCAAAGATGATCCCTACAAAGGAGGGGGTGAGCCCTAAAGGTAGGGGCATGAGAGAGAACACACACACACACACACACACACACACACTCAAGGCAAGCCAAGACTCAAGAGACATTAAAGACACAAGTCAAACACCTATCCATGTTTCCCTCATGTTGTGCCTAAAGCCTATTGGATGGCCTTTAGGGAGTTTTAATGAGAATTTATATGCATGTGATTAATTATTTAATCTCTCTCTCTTAAAGTGGGAAAGAAGATCACTTGTCCAAATGCTACCCCTATTGCTTGAAATGACCATAGCTTGTGATTGGTTAGGTTTGGTAAAGGCCAATACGGATCAAGCTAGAGTAAAGAGAGAGAGGGGTTGACCTAGGCAAGGAAGAGACCTCCTTTTTGCACATTTGACACACTCTCACACATTCTCTCATTGTGTTGAGCAAGAACTTCATCTCCTTCTCCAATATTGAGAAGTAGAAAGTCTACACCAACACCTCTTGTCTATGGAATGCAAATCCAACCAAGAGTTAAGCTACAATGGCATGCTCATCTTCTCTACCATCTATATTACTATGCTAAGCTAAGCTCCAAGAGTAATCTATGGTGAGAAAAGTGCTTCTTTCTTGTGTGTTACTTCTTCTTTCTCTTTCCTTCCCTCACTCCCTACTAGCTCTCTCCACCTTTGACTCGGTGTGTGGTAAGGCACTCTCCCAGGATCAAACTTGAAGTGGTTCATCAGGTGATTCTTGAACACTGGGAGGTGTGGATTCCTTTGTAGCTTTATGGAGGTCCATTATTGTAGGTGGAGACTATGGAGAAGCTTTTACGTCTATGGATGCATTACACGAGGAGCTAGAAGCTTCATGAAACTCCCCCCTTCCTGAGCTAGGTGGAACAAATTGTTCTTTCTTCGGTACCCAAACTAGATCTGGAGCGGGTGTGTAGCATTCTATGATTTTTTTCTTTCTAGTATCGTCAATTCATTTTGGAGCTACTAGATTGGGCGCACATGGGTCAGGTGACAGGTAAGACACAATCTACGTTTTGGCACCCAGATTTGATCATTTCCTTCATAGTAGCCTTGGGCTTCCAATAGTTTTTTAGGAATCCAACCCCACGTTTCCTTACATTTTTTGGGGCGAGTGGGAAATTTCTAGATATGGTCGCTAAAGAAGATTTAGGGACCCAGTTGTATGTTTTCTTTGTTATATTAGGATGAGTCTTGTCAGAAGCTATATGCATTGATTCTAGTATATTTAAGGGTACGAGTGGTGGCATTTCATCCCCCTCAGGTGTTACCCAGTCTCTCCCCCTGTTTTCCCAAGTGTTTATGGTTGCTGCTAGGTGGACCCAATCCACATTGTCCGACTCAGTCATCCTAGGTAGTATGTCCATATAAGGAGAATCTTCCCCAACATCAGTGTTCGCTTTACACGTGTAACAATACTGCAATGGGGCCGATTGAACTGTGGTGTCAAATCTATGATCAATTACAAACCTATTTCCTAGGGGATGTGCTCAACCAGTTACAAGGTCCATTCGAATGACAGAAACTTGGAATTGCAGGTAGACATGGTTTTTAGACCAGTCATGCACCATTTTTGCTCCCTCATAAAAGCACGTCCTAAGATCATCTCCGATGCCATAGTGTGCTTGCAAAAATCCATAATAATGAAGGTAATTCTTATTTTATGTCCAAAGACCTTGATCTTGAGATCTTCTAGCATCCCAATAGGCTTAACAATAGACCCATTGGCCATCTCCACTACTATGGTTGTGGTCGCAAGGTGAGGTCTTCCCATAGTTTCCCATCAATTTTTAGTCACAATGCTAACCCTAGCGCCACCATCAAGGATTACCTTCACAGTTTATTCCTTAGTAGTGATGGTATGGTCGCATTGGATTCATCACCCTCAAAGTATTGTCCCAACTTGTTAGCATGTATTTCTACCACAAGGTTCTCATCTAGGTTGGGTTGTGGATCTAAGTGTTCCTCCTCTACTGGCATCTCCCCAACTCCATCCATCTGTGCAAATTGTGGTAGCCCAAACTTTAGTTCCCCATTGAGGAAAGCTCGAAGAGCTGAGACTAGCTCAGGGTCTTTATATAGTCTGGACATGATGGTGGTTCTAACTTCTAAAGACATGAAATCCATCAATTTGGCAATGTTTAGCGACACCTTTGGGGCTTCAGTCCCTTGACGTGGGGAAGATGGGAAATCCATTTCTTTGATAGGATCATGTAATCCCTCTGTAAATATCCTTTCCATCAAGAAGTGAGTATGCCTACTTTCCCATGACTTTAAGTCACTTTCTTCTGGGATGACACTAGGTATAGCTAAGGGTGTATGGACTTGGTGAGGTTGTTGTTGCGTAGGGAACATTGTGTTTGTAATTTGGATCTGTCTAGGGGCTGGTTCTAGATCCCTTTGGGTATCTTCTACCAAAATCCTTAATTGCTTGACTCGCCCGATCTCCTCTATAGGGTTTGGATAATTTGCTATCTTCTTCTTGGATCCTGTCCATTGTGGCTCATCAAGATCTTCCTTGTTGGTTTCTATCTTAGTGGTCGTTTTGGTCTTTATGGTTTCACCTGAATCAGAATCCTCTTCAACGTCGTTCATACATACGGAGTCGTCACCAGTCCCTATGTTGGTCTTTGAACTGGGGTCTGACTTCGTTGCTTTTTGCGATCTCTTACTTCGTGTTTTCTTCTTTTGCTGAGATTGGGCAATTGATGTTGTGTCTCTTTCCTCAAGAGTATAATTTTGTTTTTGGAACATCGATCGTGTGAGTACGTTTAGTGGTACCACATGTGTACTTTGTGATGGCTCCTCAGTAACCTCAATCAAGTTTAATGGTGTGATCTTCGGTGCATTTGGATTATTTGGACATTGGGCAATCAAATGATCTATGCCACATCGATTACACATGAGTATCGACATTGTAGATGTGCTCGCTTGATTGGTTTGCATTAGTGTAGCGTTCTTTTGTAGCCTAATAGGACACTCAACCACACGATGTGGACCTCCACACTCATATCATTGAAGAGGTGGTCTCTTAGCAGTGTAATTGATATTTTGGCCTCTTGCAGCAAGAGCAGCTACTTGATAGGCAGGTTTGACTTGTCCCCAATAGTCCTCCATGTAGTATTGTGGACTTTCTTCAAGCGCATCCATCCCATAGGCAATATTAGGATCTATATCTTCCTCACAGCCTTCCAAACAAGCAATGGATGACTCACAACCCACTTGATTCACTGAAGTGATTCTCGGATGTGGTGTTTGTGGTCCTAGCACTGGAGGTGGTAAGGGTGTTGTTTGAACAACATTCGGGGCCCTAGGGACCATGTGTTGCCATGTTTGTTCAAGAGTTGGTGCCGGCATCAATGCAGGCACTCGAGGTGTGTCTGTCAATGCTAAGGTTGGTCTATTGGCCATCGCACGCTTAAATACTATGCAATCCTTAGCTTGATGACCATACCTCCCATAAGCATTGCAATTCCCATTGAATTTTACTCTAAAAGTGGGACATTCACTGGTACTATGCAGCCCGTCGGCCATAGGATACTGAGCACCATTGTTTCTCCCTTCTTGGATACATATGATTGCTTTGCGGGCATGATTGTCTCTAAGACTCTCTTGAATGGCCTTGGTGAGATCTGTTAAAGTCATTTCATATATCTTTGGCTCCTTAGCAATAGGCTTTAGGGTCATTGGCTGATGCCCCGATGCTTGCAAGCTAATAGAGTTAGGATCAACAGAGACTCTTTCTCCTTGAATCATTAAATTATCCTCCAATTGGATTGCATTGGTGGTTACAGCTTCCCAAGTGGTGATACCTCTAATGACTAGGCCATTGTAGATATCCTCATGTCGTAATCCCCTAATGAATCTATCAAGCAATTGATTATTATTGAAGCGCTCATTTGAATTACAACAAGAATTCAAATGCTTCAAGCGACTAATAAAGTCTCTCAGCGACTCTCCTTCCTCTCAGTGGCATGGGCCTTCTGGAGCTCAGAGGCCACACCCCAAAGCACTCCTGTACCCAGACTCGACCCTACTCACCTCCCTCAGTCCTCTAGACCGTTCCAGGGAGTGACGTAGATCTATCTGCAGGTATCTCTCCCAATTGGGACCGACATTCAGACAGGACTCCGGCTTATCTCAAATGCCAACCCAAGGGGGTACATCCCTTCATTCCATGATTCTATCCGCTTCTCATAATCAATCTGTCCTTGATAGCTTTCCGCACCCAAAATTGTGGTCCTTAGTCTTGATTCTCTTGATCTTTAACTTGAGGATCTACTCTTGCTTTCTTGTTCTCCCTTGGTTCATGGTGATAACCCCTTTTTCCTGACAAGTAGGCACGGTAGTTATCACTTTCCCCTAAGAAGAGGGATCTTGCAATCCTACCTGGTCTCACGCGTCCTAGATTACCCATTTTTATCCCACGTAGTCCTAGCGTTTAACATAAAAATTTTAAATCAACATCCGGCCATCTGACCCTCTAGATCCGCCCACCCACCGAACCATTTCATTAAAATCCCTTCCCGAGGTAGTACTTAACTAACTACGAAATCAGAAAGACAACAGTCTATTAGACATCATCAAACAACAAGCAGCATGCACTCTGTTGCATACCCTCGTTCATGGAAATTCATTTGGTTGTTCCCACCAGATCTCTATTTAGAACTTTTAATTCATTTTCTTTCCTTTATCTGCTATAATTAGCTTGTAACTAGTTTTATCACTAATCATGCAACACATTTAGTTTCAACCAATTCATCTTGCCTCCCCATTCAAGCCAAGATAATCGGTTACAAGCCATCAAA
The DNA here is from genome assembly GCF_014529385.1 of Adiantum capillus-veneris. Taxonomy (NCBI): domain Eukaryota; kingdom Viridiplantae; phylum Streptophyta; class Polypodiopsida; order Polypodiales; family Pteridaceae; genus Adiantum; species Adiantum capillus-veneris. Next base: position 156,500,639 of record NC_140934.1, read on the forward strand.
ATGGCAACACCTTCACAATATTTCCCAGAATTAAGTGTTTAGGAAATGCTGGCTCATCAAGTAATTTAATCATTCCTTCCTAAGCATTTTATTTCGAGAGGTATAGCACTATCTGGTGACAGATGCATAGGATATCCCCTATATTCCTAGCCTTTCCAATTCCTTTTTAAGCAACTAAGTCGAACAAATTTCCTTAATTAAATTCACATCATCCTACCTAAGTATAACCTTCTCATCCAACTATTGGCATCAGGCCATACCCGGATTTATGGCCAATTTTCAATAAGATACCGTGGGTACTTCACCCAGGCAGGTAAAAATAAAACAAACCCATTCATCCCTTATCCCTCGGGCATGAATGACCTAGGTATAACAACTTGCTGGTTACACTGCCCTAGCTGAAAAGGGCCAATCTCTGACAAGTTCCCCAAAAGAATCCTCTCAATGGGCTAGCCTTTCAATCAAATTGACCCCAAGAAGATCCATCTTTGTTCCCGGTCATTTCCAGACAATCTTCAAAACTCCTCGTTAAATCTATGTTTTGCAATGGCTATCCCTATCACCTCTTGAGATTCCTTTTTAACTCATAGTTGGTAATTTCCAAGTTCAGCCATTTATCAGCCTTAATTCCTACTTTCATTTATTATCTACCATCCAAGTTTATTTAGAAAATGCAAGCGAGTTTTTGCCATAGGCATTTGATGGTTAATGTCTCTTCGAAAATGCCAACTTTTTTTTTAAGTTCAATCCTCGTTTTGTCGATTCCTAAGTTTTTGCAATCCTTTGCTATCCATGGGGCATCTCCATGGAAGCTTGTAGAGTTTTTGGTTCAAACAACATGGAGCTCAATTCCGGGAAGTTATCCCCTATCTCCCCCATCCCGTATTTGTAAACAAACTTGAAATTGAAAACTTTAGAAATACTCTTTAATACCAAAAATTGAACTACTTCTATTGAGCTTAGACAACTACTCTTTTATTATGGTACCTAGCTTTCCATTTTAGGAAGCTAGAAGGTCATCCTTTAATTTATGAATTTTCGAACTTTCCATTAAAGCTTTAACCTAAAATACAAGGTAGTCACTAAAGCTTACACCTAAGTGCAAAGTTACCATTAATGCTTAGCTTAAGAGTGAAAATCTACCTTTGAAACTTAACTTAATGATGTATAGATACTCTTATCACTTGACCCTAATTGCAAGGTTTCCATTAAAGCTTGAAACCTAAAAATGCAAGGTAGTCACTAAAGCTTACACCGAAGTGCAAAGTTACCATTAAAGCTTAGCTTATGAGAGTAAATCTACCTTTGAAGCTTAACTTTATGATGCATAGATACTCTTATCACTTGACCCTAATTGCAAGGTTTCCATTAAAGCTTAAAACCTAAAAATACAAGGTGGTCACTAAAGCTTACACTTAAGTGCAAAGTTACCATTAAAGCTTAGCTTACGAGAGTAAATCTACCTATGAAGCTTAACTTTATGATGCATAGATACTCTTATCACTTGACCCTAATTGCAAGGTTTCCATTAAAGCTTAAAACCTAAAAATACAAGGTAGTCACTAAAGGTTACATCTAAGTGAAAAGTTACCCCATTAAAGCTTAGCTTATGAGAGTAAATCTACCTTTGAAGCTTAACCTATGATGCATAGATACTCTTATTACTTAGCCCTAATTGTGAGGTTTCCATTAAAGCTTAAACCTAAAATGCAAGGTAATCACTAGAGCTTACACCTAAGTGCAAGTTACCATTAAAGCTTAGCTTACGAGAGAAAATCTACCTTTGAAGCTTATCTTTATGATGCGTAGCTGCTCTTATCACTTGACCCTAATTGCAAGGTTTCCATTAAAGCTTAAACCTAAAAGTACAAGGTAGTCACTAAAGCTTACATCTAAGTGAAAAGTTACCACTAAAGCTTAGCTTATGAGTGCAAATCTACCTTTGAAGTTTAATTTAATGATTCATAACTACCATTAATACTTAACCGTAGTTCAAGGTTACCATTAGAGCTTAAACCTAAAATGATGCACATAAACCTTCCTAATATTAAAACACATGGATTAATTAATCCTACTAGAAATGAAGATTACCTCCTCTAAACAAGAGGGAAGTGTGGTTGAAGTCCTTCTTGAAGAGATGTGAGGCTCAAGGAAGAAGGAAAGGGATTTAGGATGAAGAGGAAGGAGAGAGGAGTATCTTCACAAAAACCTCAAGGGTTTGGTCTTCAAGAGAGGGAAAGAGCAAGAGCAAGGTTTAATGGAAACCTTGAGTTACTTAAGCATAGTCTTGAGCATGGCAAGTACGCAAGTAGCTTAGCAATATGTTTGTAAAATCACAAAGGAGAGGGGGTGCTTATATAGAAAATGGTGGGTGGAATTCTTTTTTCAATTCCTATTGGACCCTAATTCTCTTCTCAATTCCTATTGGATCTCAAATTCTCTTCTCAAATGCTATTGGACCCTATTTCTCTTCTCAAATGCTATTGGACCCCAATTCTCTTCTTAATTCCTATTGGACCCCAATTTTCTTCTTAGTTCTTATCTCTTAACTTTATCTTTCAATCAAGTTAGTCCCTTTTTCTCCCAGTTCCCGATCTAGATCAGTTCCCATGCGGCTTTTGACGAAGAAGTATAAAAATAATCTTAATCTTTTTGGAAAAATATAGGGATGACGTAATTTCTTATCTGAAATATCCTTGTCTTTTCATTCTGGAGTAAAGTCTCGTTGTCCGCATGACTGCTTTGTCGGTCTTGCTTTTTCTAAATTATTTTATAGGTTGAATGGCTCTAGGGTTTAGGGAGGGACCTTACAAACTCCCCAACAAAAAGAAAGAGTTGTCCTCAACTCGGGACATGCTTTAGAGAGTAGTCAGACTGAATCTTCGGTCAACTTATGATTGAAGATGGTCAGTAACTTTAGGGTATTTAGATTAAAGGACAATGAAGCTGGTATGGACCTTGAATAATACATTTCTCTTCCATTTTTAGCGCTGACTCAAAAGTCTTAATCATAAATAATTCTTAATGACTCGAGGTTACTTTAATTACTGAGTATGATTCTACTCAACAAGGTATTTTTCCTTTGGTGTGACCGGATCGTGTTTCTCTTGTTAGGTCTGAAGATCATTTCTTTACTTCTCTCTCTATCTAGCCTTAATACGCTTTGTAAAAATCTTACCATTCTTACCTAAACTTTAACTTTTTTCTATTTTGTGCGTTGACTCATTTCTCTATTGATATCATCCAACTTATACCATGTTCTTGATAGTTAAGGATTTCATACTAATCTTGCAATATCTCCTCCCTTGTGTACCCAATTTATTTCCTCCATCCTTATTCCTCTTATGTCTATAGCATACTACCTCGTCTCTCACTTGCTAATCAGATATTTCACGTATCATGACAACTAGACTTGTAAAACACCATAGACGATTTGAATCTCAAAAGAATTGACTGACTAGAGATGCTTGAATTCCATAAATATGATGATACATTTGCATACACATTACATCAAAAGTTCCATTGATATCTTGAAGAATAATTTTAAGTTGTTCTGAAGAACCAACCAAAAATATGATCAAGGGTTTGGATAAAAAGGAGATATTGATTTGATTCCAAAAGGTCCACAATATCTAAATGCAAGCTTACGGAATTTCCCTAGCTTTAAGGAGTTGTGTTTGGGTTTGACTTTGAGGAAAACTTGTTCGTCTTTGCTAAAGCTTCTAGCGAAGAGGTGAAGATTAGTGTAGCTCTTTTGCCTATCACTAGCTCTCTTCAGGTTGTCTCTAATGACTAGAAGTTGATGATCCATCTCTTCCATGATAGACTTAGCGATAGGATCATGAAGAGCTGGGTCGGATAATCGAAGAGGGACTAAACATTCATGACCATACAGGGCTTTAACACTAGAATGGTAACATGACACTTTTATGTCCTTGGACACTTTTGTGTCCTGTTAAGTGACCATTTTGCTTGAATTATTTAAAGAGTATGAAAATGAATTTCTAGGTGCTATATATCCACAAATTTTCCTTATGAGCTGAAAAAAACTTAGCATTTTTTTTTGAGTATCGATCTCACCATTAACCTTACTCTTGCACAACATTTTTGAACCTAAACTGTGTGAAAAAACGGTCCTGTTTTTGGCTTTTTTTCAAATTTTGGCAACTATACCACTCTAAACTTCATGTTTGTGAGGTTTAGATGACTAGAGGTTAGGACTTCATAGTTCTCAACATGTTTTGATGCTTGTAGGGAGAGATAAGTGTTCAAATTGAAAGTTATGACCAATTTACAAGAATTGCATAATCCTGTTTTTCTGGCCAAAATTAGCACTTTTATGATTTTTTTGGTGGCTTTCTTGATATCCAAATTCAATTTTGATTGTGTAAGTGTAATGTATAACATAAAGCTAATCTTCCTTGAGTTTTGGGGGACCTAATATGCTATATAGCATAGTATATGATGATGGTTGAGTTTTTTGATTGCTGAAGAATACGATACATTTTAGAGTAGCAAGTATAACTTTCTCAATATTGCTAGTTTCTTAGGCCAATTGTGTGTATTTTGTAGGTAGTGACCATATCTAATCATAGACTACAAAATTGGCTAGATATTGAGTAGTTTCTATGGGTTTCTAGAGGTCATAATGCTAGACCCAGTTTTTTCATGTTTGCTATATTTAGCACTTTATCATTGCCCCCAAGGTTCCAATTGTAAGAGATCCATTATCCTTTTTACATGCTCCATAGCTCCTTTTAAATCCAGAGGCCCAAAGGGAACTAAGAAAACATGTATATAGTATCTGTATTGAGCGTGACTATAGAAACTTTGATGACAGGTCCGTAGAATGGCAAAAATGTAACTTTTTTGTACCTATTTTTTTTGCCCAAAAAAAATTAGTGAGGTAAAAGCAGCCATATGTTTTGGTCACCAACCCATTGAAGTTAACGGGGCATTTTATCTCATGTCCTACAAAACTCTCCACTCTTATTTATATGCAATCAACCGTAAGAAACTGTTGTTTTGGGCAAAATGCACTGGTCCATCAACTTTGGAGGCTTGTAGTGACCAAGGGATGAGAAAAATTACAATTTTCTCATTTTTTCCATATGTAGTAGTTATTGAACTATAAGCTCATGAAAGGATTTTTCAAAATGAGTGGATCTACTATGGTTTTGGAAATTTTTCCCAAAACCCTGAAAGGACACTTTTATGTCCTGTTAGGTTACCATTCTAGTGTTAAAGGGTGACATTCCGAGGCTACGATGGTGAGAAGAGTTATAAGAAAACTCAACTAGGGGAAGAAACTTGATCCATTGCTGGGGCTGTTGGTTGAATTATGCTCGAAGCATATCTTCAATGACTTGATTCACTCGCTCAGTTTGACCATCAGTCTCCATATGATATTCTCAGCTCAGGTTCAGTTGGGTACCCAAAGATCAAAACATGGCTTGCCAAAACTTTAGAAGTAAAATTTGGCATCCCGATCACTGATGATTCTTGCAAGGATTCCATGTAATCTTACTACCTCTTTGACTTGGGCTATGTTGATAGCGGTGGTTGTTTGCTTGACTGGAATTAGATGATCCATCTTAGTGAGCTTATCTACTACGACAAAAATAGAATCATAATTTCCAGTTGTCTTTGGAAGACCATGAAAAAGTCCATACTCAGACATTCCCACTTCATCTGAGGAATATCTAGGGACTGAAGCTTTCCAGATAGTAAACAAGACCATCTGTTAAGGTATAATCAGTTAAGTGTTCCCTTGGGTTTTGAGCTTGAATATCTTGAAGAAGAGGTCTAAAATAGGGGTCTACCTTAATTTCTTGTTGAACTTCCTCGGGTAAGAAGAGCTAAGGATTGAATTAGTCAGAGTTGCTGAGGACACGAATGATGGTCAAGGGGTCTTGAGTCTATTGAAGGCACCATCTCTCCCCAACAAAAAGAAGAAAGAGTTGTCCTCAACTTGAATAAAATACGTAATCGATGAAACTTCTTGGATACATCTTGCAACTTAACTTCTTGTTAACGCTTTCAACTTAACTTCTCTCTTACGCTTCTTCATCCCCAAAAATCTGCTAGTATAATATTGGAGTCATGAGAAATCTTTCTTAATAAGCTATCTTCTTGAATAAGTCATCACGTTTATGGCTTCTTTGATACGCTACTTCCTCTTTATAGGCTATTGGTAATCCCTTCTTTATCAACACTTGTTATCCTCTTATTTTTGCGATCTTCACTCTCTTGTAACTTAGTAATTTTCTTATCTGATGGCGTCTTGGCAAGAAGACTTGATTCTTCCTGTATGCATCTCTCAATTGCCGAGTGCAAATGAGGCAATTAAAAGACAATTCTTAGAGCGATACAAAGATCTCCTCTTCCCTCAGCCAAATTCTTGTGTCGACTAGACGATATGGAAGACATGGCGACATCTCACAAGAGTGACTCTCTGGGGTAGAGACCATTTCCAGCATAGTGAGCCTTCACTCTAGAATCGCAATTTCCATCCTCTCATCGATAATCCGCTAACTTTCTTCTAGCAGATCCCAAGACATCTTGAAAAATTTTGAATAATTATTGGAAACATCAAGACTTCATTTTGTAATATAATTGAAATTTGGGTGCTAGACAGAGTTTTTTTTCTCTCATGCATTAATCTTAAATCCAAAATTCCAAATTCCAAGGTCCAAGATTCAAAGTTCGGCTCTGATACCACTTGTGAGGGCCATGCCCAGACTCGACCCTACTCACCTCCCTCAGCCCTCCAGACCGTTCCAGGGAGTGACGTAGATCTATCTGTGCAGGTATCCCTCCCACTTGGGACCGACATTCAAAAAGGACTCCGGCCTATCTCGAATGCCAAGCCAAGGGGGTACATCCCTTCATTCCATGATATCCACTTCTCATAATCAATCTGTCCTTGATAGCTTTCCGCGCCCAAAATCGTGGTCCTTAGTCTTGATTCTCTTGATCTTTAACTTGAGGATCTGCTCTTTCTTTCTTGTTCTCCCTTGGTTCATGGCGATAACTCCTTTTTCCTGACAAGCAGGCACGACAGTTATCACTTTCCCCGAAGAAGAGGGATCTTGCAATCCTACTTGGTCTCGCTCGTCCCCAATTACCAATTTTTATCCCACATAGTCCTAGCGTTTAACATAAAGATTTTAAATCAACATCCGACCATCTGACCCTCTGGATCCGCCCATGCACCGAACCATTTCATGAAAACCTTCCCGAGGTAGTACTTAACTACTACGAAATTAGGAAGACAGCAGTCTATCAGACATCATCAAACAACAAGAAGCATGCAATCTGTTGTATACCCTCGTTCAGGGAAATTCATTTGGTTGTTCCCACCAGATCTTTATTTAGAAACTTTTAATTCATTTTCTTTTTTTTATCTGCTATAATTAGCTTGTAACTACTTTTATCACTAATCATGCAACACAATTAGTTTCAACCAATTCATCTTGCCTCCCCATTCAGGCCAAGATAATCGGTTACAAGCCATCAAAATGGCAACACCTTCATAATATTTCCCAGAATTAAGTGTTTGGGAAAGGCTCATCAAGTAATTTAATTATTCCTTCCTAAGCATTTTATTTCGAAAGGTATAGCACCATCTGGTGACGGATGCACAGGATAGCCCCTATATTCCTAGCCTTTCCAGTTCCTTTTTAAGCAACCAAGTCGAACAAATTTCCTTACTTAAATTCACATCATCCTCCCTGAGTATAACCTTATCATCCAACTATTGGCATCAGGCCATACCCGGATTTATGGCCAATTCCCAATAAGATACCACGGGTACTTCACCTAGCCGGGCAAAAATAAGATAAAGCGGGTACTTCACCGAGCCGGGCAAAAATAAAACAAACCCATTCATCCCTTATTCCTCGGGCATGAATGACCTAGGTATAACAACTTTTCGGTTACGCTGCCCTAGCTGAAAAGGGCCAATTTTCGATAAGTTTCCCAAGAGAATCCTCTCAATGGGCCGACCTTTCAATCAAATTGGCCCCAAGAAGATCCATCCTTGTTCTCGGTCATTTCTAGAAAATCTTCAAAACTCCTAGTTAAATCTATGTTTTGCAATGGGCTATCCCTATCACCTCTCGAGATTCCTTTTTAACTCCTAGTTGGTAATTTCCAGGTTAAACATTTATCAACCTTAATTCTTACTTTCATTAATTATCTACCATCCAAGTTTATTTAGAAAATACAAGAGAGTTTTTACCATATGCATTTGATGGTTAATGTCTCTTCGGAAATGCCAACTATTTTTTAAGTTCAATCCCCGTTTTGAGGATTCCCAGGTTTTTGCAATCCTTTGTTATCCATGGGGCATCTCCATGGAACTTGTAGAGTTTTTGGTTTAAACAACACGGAGATCAATTCCGCGAAGTTATCCCCTATCTCCCCCATCCCGTATTTGCAAACAAACTTGAATTGAAAAATTTAGAAATACTCTTCAATACCAAAAATTGAACTACTTCTATTGAGCCTAGACAACTACTCTTTTCTTATTGTACCTAGCTTTCCATTTTAGTAAGCTAGAAGGTCATCCTATAATTTATGAGGCTTCGAGCTTTCCATTAAAGCTTAAACCTAAAATACAAGGTAGTCACTAAAGCTTACACCTAGGTGCAAAGTTACCATTAATGCTTAGCTTAAGAGTGCAAATCTACCTTTGAAACTTAGCTTAATGATATATAGATACTCTTATCACTTGACCCTAATTGCAAGGTTTCCATTAACGCTTGAAACCAAAAAATACAAGGTAGTCACTAAATCTTACACCTAAGTGCAAAGTTACCATTAAATCTTAGCTTACAAGAGTAAATCTACCTTTGAAGCTTAACTTTATGATGCATAGATACTCTTATCACTTGACCCTAATTGCAAGGTTTCCATTCAAGCTTAAAATCTTAAAATACAAGGTGGTTACTAAAGCTTACACCTAAGTGTAAAGTTACCATTAAAGATTAGCTTACGAGAGTAAATCTACCTTTGAAGCTTAACTTTATGATGCATAGATACTCTTATCACTTGACTCTAATTACAAGGTTTTCATTAAAGCTTAAAACCTAAAAAAACAAGGTAGTCACTAAGTCTTACACTTAAGTGCAAAGTTACCATTAAAGCTTAGCTTACGAGAGTAAATCTATCGTTGAAGCTTAACTTTATGATGCATAGATACTCTTATCATGACTTGACCCTAATTGCAAGGTTTCCATTAAAGCTTAAAACCTAAAAATATTGGGTAGTCACTAAATCTTACATCTAAGTGCAAAGTTACCATTAAAACTTAGCTTATGAGTGCAAATCTACCTTTGAAGCTTAACTTATGATGCATAGATACTCTTATTACTTAGCCCTAATTGTGAGGTTTCCATTAAAGCTTAAACCTAAAATGCAAGGTAATCACTAGAGCTTACACCTAAGTGCAAGTTACCATTAAAGCTTAGCTTATGAGAGAAAATCTACCTTTGAAGCTTATCTTTATGATGCGTAGCTGCTCTTATCACTTGACCCTAATTGCAAGGTTTCCATTAAAGCTTAAACCTAAAAGTACAAGGTAGTCACTAAAGCTTACATCTAAGTGAAAAGTTACCACTAAAGCTTAGCTTATGAGTGCAAATCTACCTTTGAAGTTTAATTTAATGATTCATAACTACCATTAATACTTAACCGTAGTTCAAGGTTACCATTAAAGCTTAAACCTAAAATGATGCACATAAACCTTCCTAATATTAAAACACATGGATTAATTAATCCTACTAGAAATGAAGATTACCTCCTCTAAACAAGAGGGAAGTGTGGTTGAAGTCCTTCTTGAAGAGATGTGAGGCTCAAGGAAGAACGAAAGGGATTTAGGATGAAGAGGAACGAGAGAGGAGTTTCTTTACAAAACCCTCAAGGGTTTGGCCTTCAAGAGAGGGAAAGAGCAAGAGCAAGGTTTAATGGAAACCTTGAGCTACTTAAGCATAGTCTTGAGCATGGCAAGTATGCAAGTAGCTTAGCAATATGTGTGTAAAATTACAAAGTAGAGGGGGTGCTTATATAGGAAATGGTGGGTGAAATTCTCTTCTCAATTCCTATTGGACCCCAAATTTTCTTCTCAAATGCTATTGGACCCTATTTCTCTTCTCAAATGCTATTGGATCTAAATTCTCTTCTTAATTCCTATTGGACCCTAATTTTCTTCTTAGTTCTTATCTCTTAACTTTATCTCTCAATCAAGTTAGCCTCTTTTTCTCCCAGTTCCTGATCTAGATCAGTTCTCACGTGGCTTTTGACGAAGAAGTATAAAAATAATCTTAATCTTTTTGAAAAAATATAGGGATGAAGTAATTTCTTATCCGAAATATCCTTGTCTTTTCTTTATGGAGTAAAGTCTCGTTGTCTGTATGACTGCTTTGTCGGTCTTGCTTTTTCTAAATTATTTTCTAGGTTGAATGTCTCTAGGATATAGGGAGGGACCTTACAACTCCCTCTCATATGTATTCTTTTAAGGGTAGTCTCCTAAGAGTAGGGTAAATCGTTTTTTTTTCCGCCCTTAGGGTTCTATACCAATCCCCAACCTTCCCACTTAAGGTTAGGCTTCAAGCATTACTCTTATGCAGGTCATTGTGTTCTCCTAGAGAATCGCATATTTATTCAAACACTTCGATATGATTTCTCACATCCCCGTCTCCACTAAATTTTAGTGTGATCTTGGCTATTTGTACTGTCTTACTTCTAGGTTCTCTATCAGGCGTGTTACACATATTCTCAACAATAGATCGACCGATTTCTTGAGAAAATGTTGCCAAGTCACCTAAGTGAGCAGGAACCCTAGGTGGATGTGCTCCAGAGACTACATGTGGAGTAGGTATTGGCATTGGGCTTGGCGCATAGGAAGCCCTTGGGTTCCACGTTTGGTACGGTGTTGTGCCATGTGGCGGCCCAATGTTCATATGTGTGGCCCTAGGCATAGCAGACGTCGGATGTGACATGCTAATGCTAGCCAGTATGGTCCCATGGAAATAAGAGCTTGGGTATTGTGGTTGTGGAGTATAGGTTGTTGAAGAAATGGGAGGGGTAGGGGCTACATGAATGAGAGGACCTATAGGTATATACGATTGGTACACACTTGTAGGTATTGTTGTAGGCATTGAGCTACCATGTAGCGGTGCTTTGCTAACAAATGAGGTCCATTGCGTGTTTCTTGGCATGCCCATCATTGGGGTAGGCATGTTAGCCGTGGTGTCATCAAGGAAAAGATGAGCTATACTTGGAAAAGTAAAGCTATCACTTGTGGCCTCAGATTGCATTGAGACCCCTGGCGATACAACATATGGGGGATCCATCGGACTTACCGAGGGAGTCTCCATTTGCGATAAGGTTGGTTGTTTAGCCTTCTCTGTATCCAAGAATCTCATGAGACTCGTTGAAGGCATATGGATCCCCTTGTTCTGTCTCTCTAGCTCAATAACCCTATGGATGACCTCACAAACTCTTTGTTGTTGATCCTCCACACTAGTAGCACCTGTTGTGGATTGTAGGACATCTAACCAACCCACGTGATAGATGTGACTTGTGTATAGGTTGGTTAGAGTTTCTGTTTGCAATTTGTACTATGAGTTCTCATTTAGGAACGCTCCATCTAGGATTGAGGTGCTAGGGGTGTCTTTTGAACTAGATACAATGTGGCTCTCTATGGGTTGACCCTTAGTGGTCGCTAATTCAGGATCACTCAATTGCTCTCCTAGCAAAGATATTGACATAGGGAATTTCACTTTTAACTCTCTTCGTTGCTCTACCTTGCGTAAGCTCTCAATTTCCTTTTTCCTAGCCACGATGATATACCGCTCAACTTCTTGTACTTGCACAAGGCTTCTACTATTAGGTAATATAACCTGGAAGGGGAATAGCTCTGAAGAGTCAGGGGGTGCAGTAAATGGAGTATTCACATGCACAATCTCTAAGAGCATAGAGTCTTCGTTGGATATGAATGGCGAATTTACTTCCCCACCCCTATTATTTACATGATTAGCTCCATGTTCGGAGCGAGTGGCTCTACTAAAGGTTTCTTTCAAGCGGCTAAGCACGCTTGGCCCGGACCGTGGACCCATGGAATGCATGTCTTGGCTTGAGGTATCGAGATTAGGCATTGGGAAACCCTCCATGACGTCGTAGTCAAAAGACGAGTCACTAGCTGCTATGTTTGGGTCTTGGTTTGTACTACCTTGCAGGGTCCCCGCCGAGGGTGCGAAACCTAAGGTAGGTGGATATTGGGAACTCGCGTAAGTCAAAATGCTCTCTAGTTGCTCGGCCTCTAGCACACAACCAGAGTGCAGATGCATGTGCCTTGGGCACCCTACAAGCATCGGCAAATAACCTAGAAGGTTAACCAATTACTTTTTTAGGCGTCCGTTTTCACTTGTTTTTTTATGTTTTTTAATGATCGATTTTTGAATTAGAGTGTGTGATAGCTCGAAACAAGCGTATCGCTCAGGGGGTCATGGCGTGCTTTACAGCACAGTGTTCGGTTACCCGAATCTCCATAATTGGTCCTTAAAAAGGTCAATGTTTACCTACGTGTGAGACTAAAATACGTAATTTTAAAGGGGAACTGAAGCTTGAGCCTAAGTGTGAGCTTGGGCTTGGGTTTGAGGGATATTCCCGATCTTGGTCCTACCTTTATTATTTAATTTTGTTTGTTTTTTTTTGGGATAAGTTCGCCGCGGCCTCGCTGTGCGTGCGAGCACACACACACCTAACCTACCTACTTACAACTAATACAACTAATGTTATACACTAACACACTACTACAGTAACTCACTAGCTAGCATATCTACTTACTGTACTTTACACAAAACTAACATTATGGATCTACTCCCTTAATTCTAACTCCTTATCACAGAGAAAACACAATATCTTTCAACACCTTATTTAACAAAAACAACACAGTACCTTTCAACACCTTATTAACAAAACAATACACAGCCGCAAAACAAACTCCTTCTCAACACACACACCTTCCTTCTCTACCTTTCCTACATTTGAAATTTCACCACAACATAGCATAGAGTGCTACTCAAGCTTAGTGTAAGGAATCTCGCTAGCAGCACCAAAATGGTGCGCGTCTGTTGCACGTGTCAATGCAAGGGACTTGCCGATGCACTGTGTGCGAGCCACAAATGGTTGCAAGCACACAAACAGACTAATCTAGCAAGCTCAAGAGAGCAAGGGTGTGTCACTCACCGCCCTACGCTCGCCTTCGTGGAGGATTCCTTGTCGTGAAGAAGAAGGAACTACCACCGTGCCGCACTCAACCGTCTCGCCGCTGCCATGTCGTCGTTTGAAATGCTCGATCGCACACACTCCCTATCTCTCTCTTACTCACGCACGCACACACACCCACAAGGAGATGAAGAAGAAGAAGATGGATATGGAGAAAGATCACTCTTATATTGCACAAATAAGAGAATGAATGATTTTTAGGTTTAGGTGACTTTTATATGAGCTCGCCCCATTCACACTTGGGCACCCATACTTAGCCAACTAACCCTTGAATGTTCCTGTTAGAGTGCACCTCTCATTGGCGATCACTATTACCCTTTTTTCTATTGGACCGACAAGCCCGGTACCTGACTCTACCAAATAAATAATACAACGTCTTCATAGGTGATAGGAATGTGCATGAGGGTTAACACAATTTTAAAGGCGTATGACGCAAAACTAGACAACCACCAGACTATGGAGCATCAATGGATGACTTATCCTAATGCAGAGATAGAAAACTTGAGGTTGGAGATGTGCAAAAAGTTGATTGAGATGGATCAAGCCCTCATGGAACCTCCACAAGCTATGCATGTCCAAGCTAAGTCAACCACTTGAAGATTCTAAACAAATAAATGATAGAAAAGAAGAGAGCTTGAATGACAACAGAGTAATGAGATTTTAGTTGAAGGTAGGGATTGTTAGGAAACTTCAAATGAGAGAGGTGAGAAAAATAGTGAAATGGAGATACAACATCCTCAAGGGAAGGAAAATACAGTCACATGCCAAAAAGGGTTGACAAATCAAGTGATAGAGAACACAACGGACGACTCCATGTACCTAATATCTCCTACTATGCCAGAGGTCTGCATCAAATGGATGTAAATAATTCCTTCTTGAATGGTGAGTTGCAAGAGGAAGTGTATATGGATCAACCACCTGGTTATGTCGATCCAGGTTACCCAGATTATGTATGCAGCCTAAAGAACTTTGGGATGTAGTTAGGAAAGCTAGAGATGGAAACGAATCATGGGAATTGGAACCTATTGTAGAAGTTGTTCTTAACAAGGGTATGAGGGACTTCAAGATGCAATCCACGTATGGTGACCAAGGAACAAAAAGATCAAAGGATAGTAGGGAGGAAACCCTGGAACCATACCAGTAGTCCTTTCCTTTCGAAAAGGGGCCGATGTAAGGTGAGTATTTTTGACATCCTACTTAGGACCTTATGAGGAAAGATATGATGTTATGCTTTTACCATCTCAGAGAAGATCTCTTAAGCCAACCATAGATTCTCAAGGATTGAAAGGATTTATTTCAACATAGATGAGATGCACATTGATGATAGCTGAGATATTAAAAGTCAAACCTCAGATGTGGAAAGATGTCGGTAGATGTCTTGAGAAAATGGGAATCAAAAATCCTGTTGGGAAAATAGGTCAAGAGGTGGAGGATTGGAACAAACCCAAAAAGGATGCTAAACCAGTCCCCATAAACAAAGTGGGTGATTATTAAGAAGGGTAAGATGGAGACACCACATTGTCTATAGAGTATCAAGGAACAAAAATTATAGCTATTCTAGAAAGTGGTGGAGGTGTTTCCTTAGCCACTAAATGTATTTGAGAACAATGGGAAAAACCTGCTCTTAGACAAACATGAATGAAATTACACTTATCTGTCACTCATATTGAGAAACCTATAGGAGAGCATGTAGTGATGACTTCTTGTGAAATTGAGTATGAACATACATTTTCCATAATAGATTTTAATACCAAGAATAACTATGATGCTGCTCTAAAAAGACTGTTCATGCGCCAGTTGAAAATGGTTCAAGAGTGGGGCTATGATCATATATACTTGCACCACATGGAGACCATTACGTGGATCACCTTGAGGGACCATAGCTACAGAGATGTATGTAAGACTCCGGTAGAAGAATTCAATTTAGCTACAACTACAAAATCTAAAATACTAGCATGATTGAATTCTAAAGCTCACATATGGATGTATGGAGATTTTGAATGTGAAATCCTTGTAAAAGAGGAGTGTAAAGGAGATAAGTCATTTGAAGATTCTGATTACATACATGAACCTTTCTCAAAAGTCAATTCAACTACAACTACAAAATTTGAAATACCAGCATGGTTGAATTCTAAAGCTCACATATGGATGTATGGAGCTTCTAAATGTGAAATCCTTGTAAAAGAGGAGTGTAATGGAGATAGGTCATTTGAAGATTCTGATTACATACATGAACCTTTCGCAAAAGAAAGAATGGAACCCCTAGAGTGGACTCAGCAAAACTGATTTGGATTTGATTCCATTTTGCATGATAAATGGAATTCAAGAACAAGACGATCATGAAGAGAAAACGGATGTTGATGTAGCATGAGAGCTAGAGACTAATGTGTAGTGTTTACATATCCAGGATGAGATTTCTTTTTAATTGGAACAAATGAAAGAGTTCTCATGACAAGCATGAAAATCTAAAGGCTTTGCACTAAGAGACTATGTGCTTGTTTGTACTCTTAAACAAAAGACAATAAGCTAAAAAGGCAAGGTATGGAACCATTTGTGATTCATTCTATCACCAAGTAAGGCCATAATCTTGCTACATTGGATGGATAGGAAATGCCCATTTGGATTAATGATTGTAGATTACAAAAATGTCACTTTCCATTGACTCAAGAAATGCTTGAAAGGGCACATGCAACTAAGAACATGAACGACAAGCATGACAAAGTCATTTAGCAGGCACAACAAGAAGCCACCAAAGAACAAGCTGTGAAGAGGGAAAAAATGGAGGACAACTTCAAAAATCAAAAAGCTATTCGGATCTACCAGTTAACAAGCATTGAGGAAGATAGAGAAAGTTTGAATCCATACATTTGTACATAGCTAGAAGCCAACATGCTACCTATTCATACACTCGTAGTTTCTAGTGCACATTTGGGATCTATATTAGAAAATACTAGAGTTGTTCCTACAACCATTTAAAAGGACATTCACTAGATTTAACGAGACTAAGCGTACTATCCTAGGTTATGTGGAGCTCATGATACACATCCAAGGATTATCATGTTCCCATAACTTCTTCGTACTACATCTAAACGCCCTTGATAATCAGCTAATACTCGTGCACCATGGCAATGCAAATACAAGGCATATATACATTGGCAAGAAAACCAAGTGTATTTCACAGCAGAACATTGAGTAATAAATATCATATTTTCTTCCATGGAAGATACGGGGTATCTCTTCAATGATGAAGAAAGCCCCAAAGAGTCAGTCAATAACTTCAACGCAACAAAACATTACAACTGTCATGCCAAAAATGACACCCACAACATCTATTGACAACCATAACGGTGCATCTGTGTTTGAAGAATTGGGAATTGAAAACTCAAGGACATCAAGAAAGATCACTCAAATCAACCACCTTAAACAAATTTGGGTAGCAAAGAAGAGACAGGCCAAGGTCACACCAACACAATACCAAACACCCTCAAGGAGACGAATATGGATACCAAAGAATACCCCAAATATTGATGCACGCTTCATTGGGTGCCAAAGGCCCAACTACAAAGTTCATCTCGGAAAGGTCTAAGTCATCCATGATATTCACCCACTTCTAGAAAGGAAATAAGAGCAACCAAGCGTGATCCACCACCAATCATCTATACTGCAATGGTCAAGAAAACACAAGTAGTCAAATACAGATAGATATGGATGCCTAAGAAATTGTTTATCACTGAAAAATTGACACATAGGCTGTAGATTTCAAAACAAAAAAGGCCAATTCATCCCATGGTGTCCACAATACATGAAATTGCTTTAAGGACACCACAAAAATTGTCAAAGTCAGAACTCAAGATACTAATATGGCGTCATAAACCTTTGATACAAACTCAAGCCAAGAAGAAGTTTCAACATTCACATCAATTCAAAAGGGCATTGTAGAATTACAATGCTTACTACATGGTATATGCTTTCTAACATGGGATTTGGTAAACCTCATCATCAAATGTCCTCAAACACTTTGCTTAAGACCCACCTCTTGCAGAGAGTCTTACCATAAACCGAGCAAATGGTAAAACCGAGCGAAATCCACCACAAAATTTGAACACTCAAAGCAATTGAACTAGCAAGCCATCCCTCTTCTTGATTTTTTGTGGAGCCACCATGATTAGAATAGTGGAAAACATCACACACATTCCCTATCTGTCCTCCAAGGCTCAACTGCCTAACGCAACCATCCCACATCTTTACAAATAGTCAAAAGGCACTCTATCCCATATGAAAACTATTTGCAACTTGTTTAGGTCTCATTACCATTGTTTTTAACTAGAGATTTTTGAAAAATTAATCTTTAAGATCTTACCACTAGCTTAAAACTCAAAACTAGAATTTGTACAATTTTTGTTTCACTAATTGCCCTAGTAGGTGTCTCCAAATTTTTTAAATTCCCCATAAGGATGTACTCCACCATCTTTAGTCTAGGTCTCAAAGACATCCTTCATGTTGACCTTGAGATGTCGATTGCAAGGAAACAACCAGGGCTCTCTCTCTCTCTCTCTCTCTCTCTCTCTCTCTCTCTCTCTCTCTCTCTCTCTCTCTCTCTCTCTCTCTCTCACACACACAGACACACACACACACACACACACACATTCATGAAGCCCCCCATTTCCTCTTTTGTCTTTAAGTTTTGGATCGGTGCGGCATCGTTGCCTACCACTCTCCCCCCCCCCCCCCCCCCCCCCCCCCCTCTCTCTCTCTCTCTCTCTCACACACACACACACACACCCACACACACATAGCCTTCACATAAGTTCATGAATTTTTGGTCGCAAGAATGAAGTCCAATAAGATTTCTTTTAAGGAATCTTGTGAAATTGGAAATTTTGGATGTTAGCCTAGCAACTTCCTTAGAAAGGAATCTCATCATTAATAAAGATTTTTAGTAGAGAAAGGAATATCCAATTTTTTAGTAGAAAAAAAAGGAGTATCTATTGTTGTTGTTTTTTTGTAGAAAAGAGTTGAATTAAAAGGAAAGTGAGGAAAATGCAACTGCCTTGTTAGGAGGGAAAGGGGTTATCCCGTCTGTAAGAAATTAGACCACAAAGGAGCGAAGTGAAATACGTCATAGGAAAAGAAAGCAATCCTTGAGGATTCATACAGGGAAAAATATGTTGCCTCCATCTTTGCCACCTTATGATCTTCTGCATTTATTTTACTTCAATGCTTGAAGCTTCTTTTACCATGCCAAGACAATTCTTCATGATACCTCTGAAATTGATGGCCAAGGGAATAAAAGATGAAGAGTGATTTACCCCATGAGTTGCTTTATTTCTCTTGGTCCAAATCTGCCACAAAAATGAACCTCTCAGGGAAGTTCAAAGTGGAACATCCATGGTCCCCTAGGATCGAGAAGGCATTTCCAATTGAGTGTTGATGTTTTTGCAATTCAGTTCTAAAAGGAAGATTACATTGGGTACTGGACTCTTCATGACATTTGCACTTGGGAAAGATCCCATTTGAAATCTCTAACTTATTTGATTGGGCTCATGTTCTTATTTGGATCAACAAAATAAGGCAACTATGTTTGATGCCCAAATACACTTGAGCCTGTACTCCCATTGTTTGGCTTGCCACTAGAAGACCCCATTTACTATTTAGCTTTTTCACTACCTTTGAATCCATCTTCAGAGAGACAATATTGTGAAGGTACACATGAAGACAAATTTGTGAAAGGGAAAGATGATTACTCTTAGAATATTGTTGTGAGAAAACCTAATACCCTTCAGTAATCATTGTTGCACAGCCTTTCATTTAGCAAGAATCTTGATCGATTCTCTCTCTCTCTCTCTCTCTCTCTCTCTCTCTCTCTCTCTCTCTCTCTCTCTCTCTCAATAGAGGTTATAATGATCCTCTCTCACTGTGAATGCATGTGCTTTTTTTAAAATAGGTATCTAATTTCAGTTGGTGCAAGGCTTATTCATTTATCAAGAATCTTGATCGATTCTCTCTCTCTCTCTCTCTCTCTCTCTCTCTCTCTCTCTCTCTCTCTCTCTCTCTCTCTCTCTCTCTCTCTCTCTCAATAGAGGTTATAATGATCCTCTCTCACTGTGAATGCATGCGATTTTTTGAAAATAGGTATCTGATTTCAGTTGGTGCAAGGGTTATTCATTTATCAAGAATCTTAATCAATGAGCTCTCTCTCTCTCTCTCTCTCTCTCTCTCTCTCTCTAAAATAGAGGTATGTCTCCCACTGTGAATGCATGTGCTTTTTTCAAAATAGGCCTCTGCCTTGGCAGCACTGCGTAAGAAAACCAATCATGAGTAAAGAGGGTACTCGTCGCTCGATCTAGGAAATTCAAAGCATTTGTGAAACAAAACTCCAAATGATGCATAGTTTCTATATTAAAGGAAGATTCTTGTGCCATGCACCGTGCATGCCACTCATGACTCCCAACTTGCGAGTCGCGACTCGCTTTGTTTAAAGTGATGTAGTCTGCAGATGAAAGGGGACATTCACCATGCATGTGCATTGAAGGCGACACACTGGAGACAGTGACCTATGGCCACGTTTTTCCATGCAGCGACCTGAATTGATTTTTGAGGAGTATAGTGTTTTTGCCATGATTTACAATCATTTGAAAACTCCTCAAAAAAGTTCGCGGTGCCGCGGGCTGTTTTAGGGAGCTTTTAAACCTCTTTTAAAGATGCACGCCGTGTGTGAGAGAGAGAGAGATAGGCCCGATACGGGAATCATCCAAGCAAGATCGGCTGCCACACTTTTGTCATTGCATGGTGGTGCATTCGAAGTCACAATGCGCTTGAGGGAGCGGGAGAATTAATTAGAGCGTCGCTGGGCTAGCCCAATATGCTCCCTCATGCAATAAAATATGGAGCTGTGGACTGCTAGCCGATGCTCGAGTTCTTCGTGCTAGGCCATGTCTGCCAAGCTTCACCCCTTGGTCGTCCACAAGACCAGGCATTAGGTCATGAGGGCAGTTGACATTAAGATCTCAAACCTACGCTTAGGCTGCTCATGGAGGGTGTACACTCTCTTTCAAAGGACTGGGCACAGTATGTCTGCTAGGGAACATCCTTGCTAGGGCACTCTACCTCAGCACTATTGAGGTGACAAGAACCTGCATGGCCATGCGCACTGCTCGTCATCACCTTGGGCTTTCTAAATCTGCCACGGTCATATCTGCAAATGCACTTAGCGGCCTTACCACTTCCATGGCTTCTCAGCTCATTCGAGCCTCCGTACAGGTCATCAGCTAGACCCTCGTGCTGCAAAGCAACTCTTTTCACCCTGGCCCCTCCATTTGGAATCGCGGGAGTTTTGCTGATTGTGCATCTTTTGCTGCTTGCCATGATTTAAAATCATTTAAAAACTCCCACAACAGTCCACGGCGCCGCGGATTGTTTTTGGGAGTTTTTGGACCTGTTTCAGGAGAGAGAGAGAGAGAGAGAGAGAGAGAGAGAGAGAGAGAGAGAGAGAGAGAGAGAGAGAGAGAGAGAGAGAGAGAGAGAGAGAGAGAGAGAGAGAGAGTCAGGTCAAGGACCCCAACCATAAGCACGGAGGGAGACACAATCCCTTCAGCGAGATAGAGATAGGGTGCTGATGCCGCCTTGATTGTCAGGTCCTTGCGTTGACGTCCCCTTCAATTATGAAGGCCATCATCGCCCCTCAGTATCGTCGCCTTTTTTTTAAATTTCAGCTTGGTCATCAGAATCTGTTCAAGATTCGCCACCAACCAAAAAGCCTACTCGGTGAGTACATGAGTGTGCGCGAGCCTGTTAAGCCCCTTAAACACGGGGAAATTTCTCCTGTACCAAATGTAGCCATGTCTTGTCAGCTGAGGTGGTTTCATACTCGGTTTTGCGAGTCGGCACCAAATTCACGTTTCTGTGTAACAAAATGGGGCACCAAAATTAGTAGACCCACCAAGGGGGAATTTAAACTCGTCGCTTTCAACAAGGCTTAACACTAGGTTGGTAACCTAACAAGACATAAAACTGTCCTTTCAGGGTTTTGAAAAAAACCTCCAAAACCATAGTAGATCCACTCATTTTGTAAAATCCTTTCATGAGGTTATAGTTCAAGGCCTACTACACATGGAAGAAATAAGAAACTTGTAAAATTTCTCATCTTTTGGTCACAGCAAGCCTCCAAAGTTGATGGACCAGTGCATTTTCATCAAAACAGTCATTTCTTACGTTTTGTTGCATAAAAATAAGATTAGGGATTTTTGTAGGACGTGAGATAAATTCCCTAGTTAACTTCAATGAGTTGGTGATCAGAACATATGATTGCTTCTCACTCGCTATTTTTTGTTTTGCCAAAATAAATAGGTACAAAAAAGTTGAATTTTTACCATTCTGCAAACCTACATCAAAGTTTCTATAGCCACGCTCAATAAAAATAATATATGCATGTTTTCTTAGTTCTCTATTGTCCTTTATGTTCATAAGGAGCCATGGAGCATGTCAAAAGAATAATACATCTCTTACCAAGGG
Source organism: Adiantum capillus-veneris (assembly GCF_014529385.1). Lineage (NCBI taxonomy): Eukaryota > Viridiplantae > Streptophyta > Polypodiopsida > Polypodiales > Pteridaceae > Adiantum > Adiantum capillus-veneris. The sequence goes on from NC_140934.1 coordinate 156,522,443, forward strand.
GAATCTTGGGGACAAAGATGAAGTGCTAAATACAGCAAACATGAAAAAACTGGGTTCAACATTATGAGTTGTAGAATCCCATGGAAACTATTCAATATCTCCCCAAATTTGATCCTTATGACTAGATATGGTTACTACCTACAAAATGCATGTAGTTGTCACAAGAAACTAACAATATTGAAAAAGCTATACTTGATATACTAAAATGTTTCGTTTTCTTTTATAATTGAAAAAATCAACCATCGTTGTGTACTATGCAAAATAGGGTATTAGGTGCCCCAAAACTCAAGGAGTATTAGATTTATGTTACAATATGCGACATAGAAAATAAAAAATGCATTTGGATATCATGAATTGTACATGAATAGGACGACATTCGATGTGACCAAGCTGACCTTCGTGCAAGTGATGGCCATCTGGAAGATAACGATGGTGGCCTTGATAAATTGTCTTTCGAAGCGAGGCAGAATAGCACACATCCAAAGACGACCCGCAAATTGGCCATGCATTGTATCTCGAAGTTGTAAGCCCTGCATATATTACAGCATGATGCAGTACTACACAAAGTGCTTGCAAATAGCGAGAATTTTGTAAATCATCCATCATTACCAAAAGCTTCATCGTATCCTGACCAATTGTGCATAGTCCACATAAGAAGTCCATGGATCCTTGCATGCTTTTGTCCAATTTCTGTAAGCCCTCCTCTGCTTGGCTGGAAGAAGGCATCCATCATCTCCTCCATGCCGTCGTCTTGTGTCTATAAGCCCTCCCCTGCTTCCATCCTTGGCTAAAAGAGCTAAAATTGGTTAAAAAATAGGATTTGTCAATTTTTGTAATTTGGTCATAACTTACAACTTTAATATTTATTTCTCCCTAGAAGCATCAGGACATGTTGAGGACTACTAAATATAGTTCTCTAGCATTATAGACCTCACAAAAATAAATTCTAGAGTGGTATAGTTACAAAAAGTTGAAAAAAGCCAAAAACAGGACCCGTTTTTTCACATAGTTTAGGTTGTGAAATGTTGTGCAAGGACAAGGTTAAAGATGGAACTAATATTCCAAAAAAATGTCGAGTTTTTTTCAGCTCACAAGACAACTTTCTAGATAGATAGCACCTCAAAATCCATTTTGAAACTCTTGACATAATTCAAGGAAAATGGTCACTTAACAGGACATAAAAGTGTCCCAGGACATAAAAGTGTCCCATTACCAACCTAGTGTTAAGAATCCATTACAACTCCTCTGACCAAGGAAGTACTCATGTCGTGTTGTTCCTAATTTTGTGTATATTAGCATACTCTACTGGGGATCAATGGGTCCTTAAAGAGGGCCCCGTCTTTTAACGGATACCTTTACTCTAGGAGACACAGTCTCTATCAATGACATTACTGTTAGAAAAAAACCAGGGTCCATTCTATTGGTTCTTTGATGCGCTTAATCCAAAAATCGAGTTGTTCCCATTTTAAATCTTGACCAAATGAATGCCAATTAGACTATTGAAATTTCCTATCACTTCATAGACTCTTCGTGTAAGAGAATATGGCTAATAACATTGATTGTAGCGGAATTAAAGTACACATAAGTGAGCATTTATTTAAGAGAATTCTTAAAGAGCATAAGGAGAGTACTTGATTAAAGGTAGCAAAATGAACATTTTTCCTAGTTATCTTAGCATGAACAATACTCATAAAAGAGAGAGAGAATTAGAGAAATTGACAACAATTGAGGACCAGATTTACTTGGAGTTGGTCCCCCCTCCAAAAGTCTTATGTATTATAGATTCTCCCTTGAAGAGAGACTTGGTACAAAACATATTTTGTGTTCCTTGAGGCCTTGTTGATTCCATGAAGATAGTAAGATTCATGCACAAATATTATTCTCAAAACTAAATTGCAAAAGCATTAGTATGTCCCCGGCCTCAATCCCAAGACCTCAAACACCTTCAAAGGTGGAGAGAGCTAGTAGGGAGTGAGGGAAGGGAAGAAGAAGAAGACGTAACATACAAGAAAGAATTACTTTCCTCACCATAGATTACTCTTGGAGCTTAGTTTAGCATAGTAATATAGATGGTAGAGAAGATGAGCATGCCATCGAAGCTTGACTGTTGGTTGGGTTTGCATTCAATAGACAAGAGGTGTTGGTGTAGGCTCTCTACTTCTCAAGCTTGGAGAAGGAGACGGAGTTCTTCCTCAACACAATGGGAGAATGTGTGAGTGTGAAATTGAGACAAACTGAGAGCCCTAGCCTTCTCTCTCTCTCTCTCTCTCTCTCTCTCTCTCTCTCTCTCTCTCTCTCCTCTACCTTGATTCCTATTGGCCCTTGCCAGGCTTGACCAATCACAAACTATGGTCATTTCAAGCAATAAGGGTAGCATTTGGGCAAGTGTCCTTCTTTCCTCCTTTGAGAGAGAGAGAGAGAGAGAGAGAGAGAGAGAGAGAGAGAGAGAGAGATTAATTAACTAATTACATGCATCCAAGTTCTCATTGGACCTCCCTTAAGGCCATCCAATAGGATTCAGGCACACCATGAGGGCAGCACGGGTAGGGGCCTCACATGTAACCTTATTATCTCTTGAGTCTAGGCTTTCCTTAAGTGTGTGTGTTTGTGTTTGTGTGTTTGTGTGTGTGTTCTCTCATGCTCCTACCTTTAGGGCTCGCCCCCTCCTTTGTAGGACACATCTTTGACTTGAACAACTTAAGCACCTTGGTCATCAAGCATGAAAAGCACATCAAGAACCTTACTCATCAAGCACGACAAGCGCCTCAAGCACCTTAGTCAGCTCAAGAACCTCAAGCACAGGCCTATCTTGTCTAAGGTCTAGAGTACCTAAAGGTCCTAGGTTTAAGGACTTTTAACACTAACCTTTGGAGGTCTTTAATGAAGCTAACCATAAGGTCTCTTAAGCTCCATTACCTGCTCATTCCTCTCAGAATATAGATCTCTGCTTTTGGACCATCTCCCCTTTGGAACCTTCATGAGACATAGCCTTCTCTCCCTTTGGTCTGTTCTGAGATAGGTCCAAAAGCACAGATCTATATTCTAACTCTTTTTCCCATTCATTTTCCCACATATGAGAAAATAATTTGGGATAGTTAGATATTAGATTTTAAGACACTTCGTGCTTGTATATCTTGTTTTTCTTGTAACTTTTTTTGCTTTTTTTTGTTTCTTCCTTTTTTAAAAGAAATAGGATATAAAAAATGCAATAGACAATAGAGAAACATTGCAAAAAATAAGCAAAAGAAAGTAGAGTATGTATATAAGTAATGACACCTAAGGACTCATATCTAACGTTTGTCCCTTACTTGTGGTATATCTCATCTTTTCATGGCATAAAATCAAAATTTTGTAAAAAAGGCAAAATGAAACACAAGGTATAACCCCAAATCAATAAAATAATGTCCTTTTTCTCATTTGATCAATAGGCATGCATTCAGAATGCCTCCCCCCCTCCTAGTTGGAGTTTGCTTAAACCACAATGAGTCATCAGGTTTGTGTTTTGCATGGGCAACAAAGCAGTGTCTTATGCAAGGCCTTGTAATGTGGCCCTATCTATGCATACTCTGCAAGGGGAAATTCCGAAGAGCGAGCGAGATTTTATGAGAAAATACAAAATCGAGCAAACTAATCAGTGTAAAGCTCAAGGAGCTTATGTAGCCCTATCACCTCTAATAGCATTTTGGACTTGATTAAACATCACAATCTCTCAGAGAAATCCTAAGAACACCCATATAGAAGCAATCTAAAATGAAGTTTGAGTAAGAAGGAATGCACAAATCAACATGTTTGGCACAACCAATATAGAAATCTCACTCAATTCTACAAACATGGTCCACACTATGTAGTATTTTTTTTATCAACTCTCCATATTCTATATGATGCCTCTAGTGAGCTTAAGTGCTAGTGCATTATGGTTAGGAACGTAAGCACAACTAGAAGAAACATGTAAGCTGCCAACAAAGGGAGCAAAAGAATGCTATCTTGGCACTAGGATGACACCTTCATTCTCTCTCTCTCTCTCTATCTCTCTCTCTCTCTCTCTCTCTCTCTCTCTCTCTCTCTCTCTCTCTCTCTCTCTCTCTCGGAATAAAACCAGGCAACAATGAATAAATTTTATATCTGAAGTGTACAAACAATTAAACCATTGCAATTCAACCATCTTTGGTATATATGATGGTGGATTATAACAACCACAAGAATGGTGCCACTCCAAAGCAACATTGAGGTTTGAATTTAGCACCGTTTAACTTTTAAACCTGTCAAAAGCGCTCCTTTGAGAGAATCATCCTCACACTTGTTGTAATTTACATGTCCATCACCATCAACATATGCCTCTCAAATCATTTTGTCAACCTATTCTTTTGTCAATTTCTCTCGCAGATTCGTCATTACATGGCAAAGCTCTACAACAGAAATAAACCCATGCTAGTCCTTATCAAAAACCTTGAATGCTTCTTTCAACTCCTTCTCAGAGTCAGTATCCTTCATCTTGGAAGCCAAATTCAAAAACTCGAGAAGCCATTTGCATCCACTTCATTGATCATATCCTTTATCTCTGCTTCATGGAGTTTCTTTAAAGCAATATATGCCTATACATTTCTAGGTGTTGAAAAGTTCTTTAGGCAAACACTACCTAGGAAATGAACAAGGATTATTCCTCCATTCTTAGGTGTCAAGGAGGTTAGGATATGAACGAGTTAATGATGACAATAATTTCACTGAAAGACATTGGAACCTTGAAAATCCAAGGAAACATTTGATAGCACATGTTATGTAGAGAGAAGTTTACACACTCATACACTTTTCATATCTCAATCTTTTATTTTTTCTACAATACTCACAATTGTGAGTGGGGGGCCCATATCTCAATCTACTTAATAAACAAGCCCAACTCTATGTTTATTGAATTGAAGAAATGAGGGAAAGGTGGACTTGTCAAGGAAGCAGAGAACCACCTTGAAACCACTTGAAGATTTAAGGCCCATCTTTCCTTCTTATGGTGATGGTGATGAACCCTTCATATAACAAATCAATATAAGAATACTTTTGTCTTTGGAATGGTTTGTAGAGACAAGACACTAAAAAAGGCCATTTAGGTGCCATAATCTACTTAGGGGAAAGGTGACAAGGAAAGGCAAACAGCCTATCAGGTAGAAAGGGAACTTACAATTATGTCTACCCTCCGATGATACAGGGTTAGAAGAATACATTTTTTATATACCATGAAAATAACGAAAAACTGAAATTCTCTCGGATTTTAGGTCAAAATTTGAAGCTTTTGTCAGTAATAACACTAAAACTTGTGTAGATCTCCCGATTATTTTAAAGGTAAACTCAAAATCTAACCGAGATTTTACCAGGAAGTCTACATGCAAAGTGATACAAGCAAAGAGGCTCTTAGACACTGTTGGGAAACAAGCAAACTGAAACACCTCTATAGAGATGTCACTCAAGAGCGTTGAAAGAGCACAAAAAGAACACAAAAATATTTGGAAAACTCATTTGAAACATCACTAATCCAACAAGAGTAGTCCCCTTGGGAATTTATTGGTCGTTGCCTACCCAAGAGACTATGTCACAAAGAAGGAAGAAACCTGTTTAGGCATGGAATTACAGACATCGCCTACCAATGCTCTTGAAAACAAAGATTTTTCCTTCATCAAAAAACACTTTAAAAATTCCCCCTTCAAAGAAAACATCACCCACAAGACGTATGGGATTCCACAACTCAACCTACATAGTTTTTCCCCATAGCTGCCATACATTGTAGGTTGTAGAGAACAGACCATAACTCCAAAACACCAACTCCAAAATACATGATTAAAAACTTCAAAAAATATTTGCAAACTTTGAAACAAAAGTTCTGAAATCCTTCAGATAGAACCCACGCACAAGTATGTGCAAAATCAACGAGAACAGGACGCTGTAGCAGGAAGACTAGGTGTAGAGAGAGCTAGTCGAGGGCAAAAAACTACATCCAAAGGCATCAAGAAGCCAAAACGAGCTCAAACCTGAAAAATTATGAGATTTGGATGAAATTTTTTAAGTTTTTACATGAGTTTAAGTTATATACAAGTGTCACTTCAAAAAACTCACTCAAGGGCACTTACAGTAGCCCGACAGTTGTCACTAGACTAGCGACTTGCAGTGCATGTACATATGCTTGCTAAAGCAAGCTAAAAACTCCACAAAATAAAGCCCACACACAGAGGACATCAGGTGTCATGTCTGCATGTACAAATTTATGAAAAACGGGGTGTTAGAAATGCGCCCAACATAGTTTGCCACCTCGCAGTCTGCTAGAGCATTCATGCTTAGCAGTAGCATAAGCATATTGTCCACCCAGATCAAAGGACCATACAACATAATCACAAAATGCATGAAGAAACACCAGCCATATCAATTGTGAAGGCATAAATTACTCTCAACAGATACCACACAGAGAAATCCTTTCACAACTACAACATCCAAAGAAGCCTTTAACATCTCCTCCAAAAGGTCGTCAAACTTTAACTCAGCTATTTTCATATCCTCATGCATATTCATATCATTACCCCCACTCTTCATTAAGCATCCATCCAATTAAACCATACCATGTTTGATAGGTAAGCCACCCTTCATACATAACTTAGACTTCTTAATAAGAGGATCAAGAAAGGTAGCATTAGCGATATTCACGTGAGGTATAAAAAGAGCATCTCCATCATTTTTCACATCATCTAGTCTCTCAATATTCTCTAAAGGCACGGCTACCCACATCATCATACAAATCATCAAGTTTCTCATTGATAGGCTCTTCATCAACAACACAAGTAGTATACCTAATTGCTTCATCATCAATCAACAAAAGAATATACTTGAGAGCCCTCATCATACACATCACCCTCTTTGTCATTTTTATCTTCATTGACCTCCATCCAGTGATCCTTGACTACCTCATCTACAAGAGAACTCACAGCTATAACATTCGTATCAGAAGCATACTCATCCTCATTGTAACATATATGAGAAGCATTAGCCATCTGACTTGGATATTCAAAATGATCATCTCCTTGCATTTCAGACTCATTCATGACCATGGTAGCCTTCTTGCCTACATCCACCTTACTAGCATCATCATCTTTGACATGAAGGTTGACATCATCGCTTAAACAACAAAGATGGCATACATTGAGCATTCTTCTCGATCTCATTATGTATATGACATTCTTCTTTTACATGATCAAGAGAATGAGAAACATGGAAGTCTTCATTGCATACATTGTCCATATTTATTTCTAAAACATAAGATACATTTGGCTTCACATCTTATTGGAATCCAAGCTGCCTCACTCTCTCTAGCTTCCATTCCTTATGCTTTGCAACCTTTACTGCATCATCAAATGTAGGTGGCCTTTTAAGCTCAACATTTAACTTCAAATCAACCCTCAAAATTTTCATAAACATACACTTTTGAAGCATAAGAGGAGGAGCATCACTGCCCAAAGAAACACACCATCTCTTCCACAAGGCATTGAACTCTTTGACAAAGGCATCTACACTTTGATCATCACATTGCACAAGTCCTTCAATGGAGTGCCATACATTTGTTGGGTCCTCTACCTTCTTGAAATTCTCAAGGAAACCCTTCTTTAATGCATCATAAGTCATCATCAATGGAGGTTGAGATGATTTCAACCAAAACTCATACCATATCCTTGCATCCTCTTTCAAGCAAAAGAACCCAATCTGGAGCATAATCATTGGATCTTCCTTATTTGCCATCAAACAAGAAAACTCCATCTTTTCAATGAATTCATCAGCATCCTCACCTACATAGACATAGAACCTTGGAAACTCTGTCATCATAGCCATCAAATTTGTCAATTGAAGGTCACTTGAAGAAGATCCTCGGTGGCAGGCACCAAAACACTGTTGGGAAACAAGCAAACTGAAACACCTCTATAACGATGTCACCCAAGAGCATTGAATTAGCACAAAAAGAACACAAAAAGCTTTGGAAAACTCATTTTACACACCACTAATCCAACAAGAGTAGTCCCCTTGAGAATTTACTGGTAGTCGCCCACCCAAGAGACTATGTCACAAAGAAGGAAGAAACCTGTTTAGGTAAGGATTTACGGATGTTTCCTACCAATGCTCTTGAAAACAAAGATTTCTCCTTCATAAAAAAACACTTTAAAAGTCTCCCTTCAAAGCATACATCACCCACAAGATGTATGGGTTTCCACAACTCAACCTACATAGTTTTGTCCCAAAGCTGCCATACACTATAGGCTGCAGAGAACAGACCATAACTCCAAAACCCCAACTCCAAAATACATGATTTCAAACTTCAAAAAATATCTGAAAAATATGCAAAAGAAGTGATAAAATCCTTCAAATTTAACCCATGCACAACTATGTGCAAAATCAACGCGAACAGGATGCTATAGCAGGAAGACTAGGTATAGAGAGAGCTAGTTGAGGGTAAAAAACTGCAACCAAAGGCATCAACAAGCCAGAACGAGCTCAAACCTACAAAATTCTGAATTTTTTCTGAACGTTTTTAAGTTTGTACATGAGTTTAAGTTATATACAAGTCTCACTTCAAAAAACTCACTCACGAGCACTTACACTAGCCCGATAGCTGTCATCACTAGACTAGCGACTTGCAATGCATGTACATATGATTGCTAAAGCAAGCTAAAAACCCCACAAAAAGAAAGCCCACACACACTTTTGAAATCTAATGTGATGTACATATGTACAAAATTACAAAAGACGGGGTGTCAAAAATGCGCCCAACAACGCCAAAAGCATCAAATTTGCTAAAAGTAATCCAAATGACTTTAAAATGGATCCACAGTTCATTACACAACTTCTACATGGATACTACATCATGTCTCATGTCATACATAGTGTCAGGCTTTAGCCTACAATCCAAGACAATAGTCAGAGCTTCATTCATACAATAAATGCTAACAACAGCAATATAGTGGCATCTGATAGATGAAGTGACACATCAAATGTGTTACAATGGACTATATGCATAAAATCTAATATCTCCCTATGCCAAATGATTTTCTCATATTGAATTGATGATTTAATGTGGGAAAATGAATGGGAACAAGAGTTAGAAAATAGATATGTGCTTTAAGTTATATCTCAGCACGGGACCAAAAGGAGAGAAGACTACATTTCATTAAGGGTCAAAAAGGGAGATCTATGGTCTACAAAAGAGTAATGAGTAGGTAATGGAGCTTACAATACATTAGGGTTAGCTTCATTAAATACTTCCAAAGGTTAGTGTTAAAAATCCTTAGACCTAAGACCTTTAGACCTTGGGTAAGCTAGGCATGTGCTTGAGATTCTTGTCATGCTTGAGTTGACTAAGGTGCTTGAGGTGCTTCTCGTGCTTCAGCTGACTAAGGTGGTTGAGATGCTTGTTTTTCTTGAGGACTAGGGTGCTTGAGGTGCTTGGCGTGCTTGATGACCAAGGTGATCGAGGTGCTTGTCATGCTTGATAATCAAGGTGCTTGTGGTGTGCAAGTCAAAGATGATCCCTACAAAGGAGGGGACAAGCCCTAAAGGTAGGGGCATGAGAGAGAACACACACACACACACACACACACACACACACACACACACACACACACTTAAGGCAAGACAAAACTCAAGAGGCATTAAGGACACATGTCAAGCACCTACCCATTTTGCCTTCAAGCCATGCCCAAAGGATATTGGATAGTCTTAGGGAGGTCCAATGAGAATTTAGATGCATGTAAATAATCAATTAAGCTCTCTCTCTCTCTCTCTCAAAGAGGGAAATAAGGACACCTGTCCAAATGCTACCCCTATTGCTTGAAATGACCATAGCTTGTGATTGGCTAGGCTTTTCAAGGGACAATAGGCATCAAGCTAGAGTAAATGGAGAGAGGGGTTGACATAGGCAAGGAAGAGACCTCCTTTTTGCACATTCTACACACTCTCACACATTCTCTCATTGTGTTGAGCAAGAACTTCATTTCCTTCTCCAAGCTTGAGAAGTAGAGGGCCTACACCAACACCTCTTGGCTATGGAATGCAAATCCAACCAAGAGTCAAGCTTCAAGGGAATTCTCACCTTCTCTACTATCTATATTACTATGCTAAGCTAACTCCAAGAGTAATCGATGGTAAAGAAATTACCTCTTTCTCGCTTGTTACTTCTTCCTCTTCCCTTCTCTCACTCCGTGCTAGCTCTCTCCATGTTTGAAGGTGTTTGAGATCTTGGGATTGAGGCCGAGGACAAGTTAATGATTTTTCAAGTTAGTTACTGGTATAATATTGGTGCATGAAGCTTAATATTTTCATGGCATTGACAAGGTTTCTAGGAACACAAAGTATGTATTGTACCAAGCCTCTCTTCAAGGGAGAATCTATATTACAAGAGCCTTTTGGAGGGGAAACGTGCTCCAAGTCCTCAATTGTGGTCAATTTCTCTAATTCTATCTTTTTTTACAAGTATTATTCATGCCAAGCTAGCTAGGTATAATGTTCATTTTGCTACCTTTAATCAAGTACTCTCCTTATGCTTTTAAGAATTCTCTTAAGAAAATTCTCACTATTGTTACTTTAATTCCGCTACAATTAATGTTGTTAGCCATATTACATTACATTGGTGTCAGAGTTATTGGTTTCTCTTTTCCTGCTTAAGAAGAAAGGTCTTAACTTGTCCATGAAAGGTTGGAGTTTTTTGTTGCATGAGTGTACGTGGGACATGGATTTATTATCCCAATAGAAACGAATTAAGTTCAAGGTATGTTCCAATTTCAAGAAAAATAATCAAAGTCTCTAAGAGAAGAGGAGATAGTGATCTAGAAGAAGTTGAGAAGGAGGAAGATAAAACCACAGGTGAAGAGCAATGTGAAGATGAAGTGTTGGAAGCTATCAATAAACTTTTGATGATTTTTTTACACAAGGTTCTAGTCCGAATTGGAAAAAGTATATAAAATGGGGATCGTAGCTTATGAGCTGAATGTTTTGTCCCTAGGTTTATATTTTTACTTGGAGCCATGGTTGAGGAGATATGATCAAAATACTTGACCCCAGTCTTCCCACATCATGCAGGGATAGCTCATTTCAAACTTTGCCAGTTCCTGTTCACACTGACTCTTCTCTTTCTTGTGTAACCCTTGGGGGTTTCCTTCACCTATAAAAGGTGACCTCTTCTTCTTTGAAATTCATTCAAGGGGGAGTGAGAGGATTCATGCCAAATTATCCTTTAGCACTAAACTTGCCCCTGAGGAAGGCTAGTTAAACTTGAAAGCATCCTTTTAAACATCAACTCCAATCAATCAAAGCCGAAGTATTCTATCTCTTGCCATCTTCATCAAATTGGAATTTTTTTTTGAAGGGGTTGATAAGTAAGGTGTTTTTTTTTTGCTTTTTAATTTTGTTACTTTTGTTTTTCATCTCCAAGCGCAACCTATACATCCACGTCTTCTACTACTTCTACCTCTACTCCTATCTCCATCTCTCTTGTGTCCTAATTGTTTCTCTTGAAGGCATTCAAGAAACAATGCTCTATCAACAAACTTCTTGTGAACAAATACTAGTGCACAAGGTACATCTCTTCCACTACATGTATATCTCTCCCCGAAGTATCCTTATTGTCTACGGACAAGAATAGGGCTTGGGAGGGAAACTTATCTTCTATTTACTTCTCTCATATCTATATTTTTCACATACTAGAGTTCTCCTAGATGAATAATCCCCATGATGTGAATTTCTATTGCTTCCACTATGTGTAATCTATTGCAAATAATGTATGGATTAGCCGCCATAAAGTACACTTTTAACAACGTATATTGTTTCTCTTTGGCCCAAAAAGAGAAATCAATGAAATACCTCTATCATCGAATCTCATCATACTACCCCTTATAGACTATAAATTTTCTTTTCACATAAGTGTAGTTATCTTCTATGAATCAAGAGAATTTGTACACACAATTAATCCCAATCACTAGACAAAACATATATATTATGGTAAGCACAAAATTACAATTCCAAAGAATAATTTGTAGCCTGTTTGGTCAGCAAAGATTGAATGCCATTAACTCATCTGTTAACCCTTTTATACTACCCATGATACGATACGACCATAGCCTTGATGTTTTCATCTTTGTGTTGTTTTTATATTCTTTTTTGTGTTCTTTCTTTGTGTGTGTGAGTGCAAGAGAGAAAGAGTGGGGATTCTTTGATTGGACTTCCTTCGAAACCCTAGACTTCACGGCATCTATGGTATAACTCCTTCATATAGTTTTTGGAGAGCTCTCACAATCTCTCACAGCCAAAATCCCGGTCCTTTCCTGGCAATACTGCAAACTTCTCAATATATTCTTGGTGAGAGTGATGCGAATCTGCCAGGGTGAGATTTTGTGGGTAACCATGAGTGATCATGTGGAACAACATGGTATGCATTTCAACCTAGCAACAATGCAAATGTTTCAAGCATTTGCAATGTTCATGTAACAACAACATGCCACTGAAAGAAGGGAGATTTCAGCAACCTAATCCATACAAGTGGTCGTAACAGAATGGATCAGTTTAATGGAAAATATGTAACCAAGTACTTGCGCAAGTATGTGAAGGAGGTGGAGCTGCATCGCGTGTCAGAAGGTGAGATGATTCAAAGCTTTGAGCTAGTTGTTGCTCCAGAAATTAGGGAACATGTTAGGAAAATTAAAGATAGGCATGGGAGAAACTGGGAAGAACTCAAGGTAGCTTTGAAGGAGGAATATTTCATGGAGGACTTCGAGAGAGTGACCAAAATAACATTCTTAGAAAGGGTAGTCAAGCCAAAGAAATGACTATCGATAACAAAGCTACTTAGGGAATTTGAGCGGTGCTATATGCATAACTCACCAGGACAAAAAAGGCCACACTAGATGCAGAGAAGCCAAATATTTTCTTACAAGCTACATATAAGAGCTTCAAGAGAATTTGGAGCTTCTTCTTGAAGTTAAAGATGCTGAGCAAGGACTAAAGATTGAATGGAATGAGGTTGAAGGTGATGTCTCCCTGCTTGCCAAACAACAAAAAAGAAGGGACAAGATGGAGGTAAATACTATAAGTCCTTCCACCTCAACTTCTGACAAAATGGTAAAGCCTACTTTTATAGCTCCTAAGTTTGATGAGTCCATGCTATATGAGTTTGTGAAGGGAATTCGTAACTTGAAGGTGAAGCTTGCAAAGCTTCAAGAAAAACGACAACCGTCACGGCCACTTCTTAGGAAAAGACAATAGCCCAAAGAAGGTTTTGCTAATAGATGGATTTGGTGTGATAGTACAGACCATGTAAGAAGGGACTATGATAGTTTTACTGATGCTTTGACAAAAGCATCACTAAAAATGTTTTCTTTTTTAAGGATGGTATAATGCACTTAAGTAAGATAGGTCTACCCTTGAGAACTATCTTTGGGAAGGGGGAAATGAAAATCTTAATTGAAGATATGGTAACTAACCATGCCACCTCTTCAATTGAGGTAGACTTATGGAGTTCAAATTGAGCATCTTTGTGATGAAGAGGTGATTGATCATCATGGTTGACTTTGGTAGCCAAATGTCATAGAATTAGCTAAAAAGGGAAATCTTACAAAAGAGATTCTACATGAAGCAGGTGATTGCATACATGTAGAAACACGGAGCAGTGATCTTGTAGGGATGCGTTGTAGCACGACCTAATCGCAACCCACAAAATTGTCAAATCGTGGATCGGCAACCCGGCTAGGGCATGGAAGCACAAGCCTAAAATGTATAGACATAGAGGATTCAAGGGATCTTTCTATTCATCATAGAAAGAAGCCATGGAAAGGACTTCCTCTAATCAACAACACATTCCTACTTACTAATCACTCGCACACAATCACGGGGTTGAAATTAATCTCTCACATCAATCACTCTTATTCACAACTCTTAATCACATAACTACACAAGCATGCAATTAACATACCTACTCTGCATTAGTGTGTCCATTCAGACATAACCCCTCAATACGACTACGTATGCACACACACTAACCGCACCTTGTAGAGAGAGATGAAGACAAGGAAGGCATAGCCCTCACACACCATGGCCAATGGTGTGGATATAATAGATTAACTAAAAAAAGGGATTAGGAGATCTACCATCACACTAATACAATCTCACTCCACATAATGAAAACAAAGAAGACTAATAAGAAAGAAAGTGTAATTGATTATTAGAAATCAAGAGCTACATGGGCATGGAAAGCCCATGAACCTCATGACCATCCATTCTACAAAGAGGAGAACTCACCCAAGAATGATTACTCATTAATCATAGGGCTCTTTTATAGCTTTGGGCCTCAAATCCTTCAACTATGGGATAAAGTTGAGCTCTCTAGCTTAGACTCATACAACTTTGGAACTCCTAAATGAGCCCAAGCCCTATACAATGAAAAGGAGATATTATGCAATATAGCACATCCACAGCTTGGTGCATAATTGGTTTTGTGTTAGCCGCTGCTAACATTTCCCCCTTCCTAATTTGGTGCACGTCCTCGTGTGCCGGTGAAGCAAGACACGGTGACATGGTAGAAAGTAAGTCCATGGAAGAAATGTTGATCTACAAAACATAAGAACAAGTAATGAGCATCAAAGGCCACCAAGAATGAATACAACATGAAGCCCAAATGAACAATCATGCAAAGTGATTTTTTCTTCTAAAAGATGGGTCAATCATAGTAAAAAACTAGGTAACATAAAGCAAAAAAACACCTAAACTATTGTGAACATTAAACCACTTGAAATTTCAATTTTATGTATGAAACTCAAGCAATCAATTATGACCCTAGGCTAATGAAAGTTCATAAACCTACTAGCCTAAAAACTATGTGAATAATCTTAATGAGTCATTCAAGTCTATCATGTCTATGGGCTATTAAAAAACTCCTAATCTATTAGTACATTGTCAAAGCTTTTTGAAGCTCATGGAAGTTTTGTTTTTGTCATTCATTGAAAAAAATAATGCACAATCACAAGGCTACCACCCCAAGGCAGGTCTAGGTGCGACTCTCGGTTCCTTGACTCCTCAAGAAGGTGTTTCAAAATCCTACTAGCCTACCAAGGCGACGGCTAACCCCTATCAGCTCAAGGTATCGGTTTAGGGCCTCGACCAAGCGAGCCAAGGTGATTTCCCTGGCCTGCCAAGTGCCAATAAGGCGTTAGGCCTCACATAGACACAACATAACATAGAAATTTTCTTTTCATGTGTCTAGAAGCATTTTTGCTACTTTTTCTTGACACTTTTTTGCTTCTTTGATTCATTTTTTAGTACTTTTTTAGTTCTTTCAATATGAGATGTTTATGGCAATTGGACTAAAAGAATAAATCCTAATTATAGCCCTAGGTCATGTAAAAAATGAATGGAGTATTAAGACTATCACTAAGAGTCTATGACTAATGAGAAATGAACTTATATTAACCTAAGGTCAAGGCCAATTACCTATGATTAGCACACATAAAACCTAATTTTTTGATGAGTTAATATTCACAAAGAAAAGTGTTGAAACTTTAGGATGCCTAGCTTTTGAACATGAAAGAAAACATAGATTAGAAGCAAAATTTTACTAAAGCCAAGCAAGAGAATGCAGAGATGAACAAAATCATGGAAGGATTACACCTATTCATGGTCTTTGAGCATCGTTGAGCAATCATCCCCTTTGTGTAGAGAAGCCTCTTGATCTTTTTATTTGCAAAGGAAGCCTTTTTGAAGCTAAGTGTGAACACAAGCCCCAAAGCCAATTATTGAAATCCAAAAGCACACAAAGAAAACAAAAACCTAAAGCTAGGGTCTTGCATATCCAAATTTGTCAAAGGGAAAAAACCCAAGGGAAAAAAGTGCCTTTGGTTATGCACATGATGCTCTTTGTAGCAAATTTATGCATACATATCAACAATGAGAGAGGTAAAATGCTTTTAAATAAGCAAATTTTATAATTTTTACCATCTCTCATGCATGATTCACAAGTTGATTAATTTCTAACTCGATGAGATATGGAATTTAAAACAAGCTGAGAGCTGAGAATAATGCAATTTTTGAATGAAATGAAGTGGCTCTTGAAAGCCGAATTTCACAATTTAAAACATTTCAGAATTTTTACATGAATTTTTACATTTTTAGTGCAATTTATGAGCTAGAGATGACTGCAACTTGATGAAATGAGAATGAATGGCTCTCAATAGACAAATTTTGTACTTGAAAGCTCTTAAAAAGTTAAAAAAACACTAGCTCAAATGAAAACATTTGCAATTTAGACCAAGCTATGAGCTAGCATATATATACAACTTTTAATCCAAACAATTAGAAAGGCTATGACTAGCCATATTCTGCAATATATTGCAATGATGACCCCTCCTTGGATCAATGAAATCACACACCTGCCACAACCTTTCAAAACAACTCAATCATTAGTACTTTTAGGCATTTGGAATTTCAACACAAGTACTAAAAATGCACTATCAACCACAACTCCAACAGTTTAATGCTCACTCTTGGAACTCTTGGCCATTAAAACAAGCTAAATGTTAGTTCTTTGCAGTGGTTTTTGAATTTAAATAAAGCACTTAGAACTCTTCAAGAAATATGAAGTTTAAAATTTAATGCACACTTTTCACCAATTATATATGCATCATCAATGTGGCTCACAAATGAAGCAATGTGAAAACCAATCAAGTTAAGCACTAAAGATGATCAAGAATTATCCAAAATACAAAGTTTAATGCAATCCATTCAATAAAAAATCGATTTCATCCACAATGGATGCATAAGTCCAATGCACGTCCTCAATCATCAAGTGGACACATACCAATTAAAAGAGAGAAAATGCTCTCTTGCAAAAGCCCATTCTTGAGTGTATGGAAATAGCTTCATCCAACCCAAGCATAAAAACAGTTCATGAGTCTCCATTTTTTAATTTCATTAATGCAATATTGTTCCTACAACCCATGAATGTCGTCACAAAGGAACACTTCAATTTGAAACAAGCTCTCGAAGCTACCTATGAGCTTAAGGTGAGAGTGGGAGTGGGAACACCTTATTCTTTTAATTTTAATTTTTTTTAAAAAAAACATTTCCTGAAAATAAGCTCAGTGTGAGCGATGGCTGCAGCTACGTGGGGTCGACAAGGAGAGTGTGGGAGAGAGGAGTGTGTGTGTGTGTGTGTGTGTGTGTGTGTGAGTGAGAGAGAGAGAGAGAGAGAGAGAGAGAGAGAGAGAGAGAGAGAGAGAGAGAGAGAGAGAGAGACTTGCTAGCTCAGACAGGATGCCACTCTTGGTGACTACATGGCACACGCTACGACAAGCACATTGCAACATTTTCAGGAGCCAGAGGCACGGCCCTTGTGTGTGTGTGTGTGTGTGTGTGTGTGTGTTTGTCTTCTGAGAGCCACAACTGGCAACTAGGTGGGGTCACAACTCCGGGTTAGCAGGGTATCACAGTGTGTGTGTGTATTACGCTATCAAAGCCAGGTGAGTTCACGGTTGTATGCCACAGTCCCATGTGAGAGAATAATGCGTGCAACGCCATAATCGACCCAGGCCAGCTGCAGTGTGTGTGTGGACGACGCCAACGCGAATCAAGGGAGCGATGGCATGTGGGGTGTGTGTAGAGCCCGGTAGGTAGTCTGTGGACAACGCGAATCCAAGGTAGGAGCAACAAGCTGAGCGTGCAAGCAAGGAAGTGAGAAGGCGGGGCCAGCCGAGTCGAGCCAATGATTGTGAGTTAGGGTGTGTGTGTCGTGTAGCGGTAATCCAAGTGAGAGTGTGTGTGTGCTTCGCTACAAGCCGCCAAGCAAGTGGGTGAGAAAAGAGAGGGAGGGTGTTGACGAGTAGCACAAATAAAGCCAAGCCAGGTCAATCCAAAAGTGGCGCACTGGCAGCAGGGAAAAAGGGACATTTTATGTGTGTGTGTGATGAAAAAAATACCTTTTAGGGGCTTGTTCCCACAATAGACAAGAATACAAGGGAAAACAAGTGGTGTAACACAAGTATCTCCTTAAAGCAATTGAATCTACAAATCTTCAAGCATACATCTTTTGACCAAAAAGATTCAATAATTTTTCCTCATTTACTTTAAGTTCGTATTTTTTCACCATGATCCCCATCATTTATGCAAATAACCCAAATTTTTATCGTCAAAATGGATTTGATTTATGCTCAATTGGGCATCAATCGTAATCAATTTTCCAAAATCAACGGTTTGTGCATATACATATAAGGTCATTCTTTAAAAGAAGAAAAATCAATGCACAATCCTTCAAGATTTGATGAACGGAGCACACACATTGAAATGGCTCGGAATTCGTGCATAGATGATCGGTTTCTTCCCTCAAAATTTACCCTTTCGATATCATTGCAACAAAATTTGCTCATTTTCATCCACAAAACAGTCAAACCTAATTAGGCTTGTCAGTTGGGCTTGGATTGCTATACGTTTGTGATTATGACACTAGGAATTGCACAAATCATTCAAATTTTTACCATATCCAATTGGCATTCACATCAATGGTAATAAATCATCCTCGATTGTATACAATTGATTCATACCAAGTCATTTGATCATACACACCAACTTTTTAGGCCTTTGAATCATCATAATTGATAATTGATTCATCCCTAATTTGGATAGCCAATGCCATTGAGTAGGCACACAAACCCAAATTTAGGCCAAAATTCTATGCAAAAATCACATCAATTCCACGTTGGAATGCACAAATTGCAAACTCAATCAAGCATAAATGAATGCATGCATGCTTAATTTCTAAAATTTTAGCACCATTTTTGCCCAATCAAGCAATGCACACACTCAAAAATTAAGCACAAAATGATCAAATTTGGCTCAATTGGCATTGAGTTTAGGCCTACACCTAATGATTGCACACACTTTTCATAATCAAAAATCATTTACGTGCCCTAATGATCATCAATCATAAAAAATCAAGTGGTCTTGGATAAGGCACACACACTTAATTTTTGCCCAGATTTTTGGAAATTAGGCTTATCCAATGATTGAACTAGCCTAACATACACATCATTTACATGATTGTATACTCATGTATCATCAATTCCATCAATATTTATGTATGCGCACATTCGAGCTTAGGTGCACACACATTTGAAATTTTTGACAGGTTTTCTCCTCTTTGGTGTGTGCACACACACAATGGTTTTTATGCACACACATGAATTCTTGATGAGAATTAAGCATTATTTGGATACACACAAAGTTCATTAGTCACAATTCAAAGTGTATCAAATTAGGTGCAAAGTGTAGGTCAATTTGTGTTACAGACCTAATTTTAGAAAATAATTAGCAAATGGAATCACATTGATCAATCAAAAATTGACATAACAAGTGAGTGCACTTACATCGTAATTACACTCCAATAACAAAAATTAGCAAATGGAATCACATTGATCAATAAAAAATTCACATAACAAGTGAGTGCACTTACATCCTAATTACACTCCAAGTTATTCCTTTGCTTGATGCGAAGTCGCATCATTGCACACACCCACCATCAAATCGGCTCCAAAATTGACCATTTGTAGGTCAAAACCAAACACTCAAATCATCTAATTAGGCATAAATTGGTACAATTAACTTGATTAGAGTGACGATTCCTCCTCTTGCAAGGGGATTTCACATACTTTACATTTCAAATGTTAGTGGTTAGGTTAGGAAGGTTAGTCAAAATTAGTAGAAATTAGAATGAAATTAGTAAAATTAGCATGGAAAGAAGAAAATTTAGCAAGGGTTAGCATGAAATTAGTGAAATTGGGGGTGGAATTCGGGTTTTGGGGTATTCATAACTGAACATTAGCATCAATTTCTTGCACAATCATCATCAAATCACACCAAAATTAAGTTACACAAACTCAAAACACATTCCTACTTACTAATCACTTGCACACAATCAGGGGGTTGAAATTAACCTCTCACTTCAATCACTCTTATTCACAACTCTTTATCACATAACTACACAAGCATGCAATTAACATACCTACTCCGCATTAGTGTGTCCATTCCGGCAAAACCCCTCAATGCGACTACGTATGCACACACACTAACCGCACACCTTGTAGAGAGAGATGAAGAGAAGGAAGGCATATCCCTCACACACCATGGAAAATGGTGTGGATAGAATAGAAAGGGATTAGGAGATCTACCATCACACTAATACAATTTCACTCCACATAATCAAACAAAGAATACTAAAAAGAAAGAAAGTGTAATTGATTATTAGAAATCAAGAGCTACATGGACATGGAGAGCTCATGAGCCTCATGACCATCCACTCTACAAAGAGGAGAACTCACCCAAGAATCACTACTCATTAATCATAGGGCTCTTTTGTAGCTTTGGACCTCAAACCCTTCAGCTATGGGATAAAGTTGAGCTCTCTAGCCTAGAGTCATACAACTTTGGAACTCCTAAATGAGCCCAAGCCCTATACAATGAAAAGGAAATATTGTGCACTATAGCACATCCACAGCTTGGTGCATAATTGGTGTAGCCTGTGTTAGCCGTTGCTAACAGATCCATTGGATTCAATGTCTATGCATGCCTACATTACAAATTGCCAAAGCCATGAATCCATTGTAGAAGAAAAGCGTAGGCATGAAAATGGTGATGAAGGGCCTTCAAAAAGAGCTACAAGAAGTGGAGGGAGGAATGATGTAGAACCTTTGCAAGTACCACCAACACAGGAGACACCTTCACCACAGTCAACCATGGAGGAATCTACAACATAGAAGAGAAAGAAGTCGATAAAAAGTAAGCCAAAAGGACCGGCTTTTAAACTACAATCTGACATTGAGCCTGCTACAGACTTGAAGAAATTTCTAGAGGAGAGGATTTTGAATAGCAAGGTTGAGTTTAATTTGGGGGAGGTGCTTGGCAAAGCCAAGTGTTAATTCCATGAAGAAATTAATCGACATCATCAAGAGAAAGAAGAAAACACTTGGAGAGTCTATTTGCCCACAAGCTGAAGGCAATATTGTGAAGACACAAGGAGTACAGGTGCATGCTAAAGAAGGTGATGAAGATGTGGTGGGATGCTACCAATCTTTTTAGAATGTAAGGAAAGTGAAATTTGCTGATGATGGGGAAGAATCTCAAATTATTCCTAGGAGCCACTATTCTAGAAGCCATTTGGCACGGGCTACTACAGAGACATTGGTCCAGGTAGGTGATCTTAAAGAACCATTTTTTCTCTTAATTGACCATGGTTATGAAATAAATATAATGTCAAAAAGTCTTTATAACAAATGTAAATGGCCAATGGACACAGAATATGGTTGGATGGTCAGAGTGGCAAACAGTTCATCAGGTGGTATGCAGCATGTCCAAGTGTAAAGGTGACAATAGGTTATGTAAAGGTCAAACAAAAATTCTTTATACAGGACACATGTTCATATCATGTTGTCCTTGGACAGCCCTACATTGTGGGAGTTCAAATGGAAACAAAGGTAATGGATGATGTTCAACCTATGCCAAGATATGAAGCAAAGATGGTAAACGTGTTGTTCAATTTCTCATAGTTTGTGTAAACCATGAAAGAAATTGTGATAACCTTAGAGATCATCCTCTTCCAAAGGTGAGCAAAGAGTTCATGATCATGGGGAAATGTTGGGTTTTGTCAAAGTACCATTGTAAAGCGGGATTGCAGTGGTACAAGAAGAAAAAGGGTCTCACCTGATTAAAAAATACGTGAAACGGTTTTCAACGGGCTCCTTGGTAACAAGGAATGGATCATTATGGTTTACAAAACTTGAAGATTTGAAGAGATGTGAGAGGAAATATGTACATAATGTACAATTAGGCATGAAAGAGAGTGGGTTGTTAGAGCCCACTGAAAATGTTTTGGGTTTGTGTGAACAAGTTTCTTTTGTAGATACTATGGGTGAGCTTGATGCTATAATGGAATCTAGTTTGCATCTTGAAAATGAATTTGTGGAAGTATTCTCTATGGAAATGTATAAAGTAATAGAAGCCTTTAAATAAAAACAAATAGCTGGCCTAGAAGTCCATGTTGAAACTAATTACAAGAGTGTATCAAAGAAGGTGAAACCAATAGCTTCACCCTTATCACCCAACAACAGGGAAAAGATTGAGTAGGATTCTTTGCAACCAAGTTTGAGGAATCCTAAAAATATTAGGCATACCTTCATAAAGGAGTCTTTTCAAGAGTTGCAGATTGGTTGCAAGGAGTTTCTAACACAGGAGGAGGAAAAGTTCTTCAAAGAATGGAATCTACAGCCTATTTTAGTTCCAAAGGCTCATTTGCCCAAGTTAGTAAAGCTATTGAAGGAAAAGATCAAAATGGGGATTTTGGAGACTTCTTGTGCTCCATATTCAAACATGTTGTTCATAGGTCCAAAGAAGAATGGTGCTCTCCGCTTCATCCAAGATATGCAACCAGTGACAAGGTGACAATTAGAAATGTAGGTACATGTCCAATTGTGGATGAGTTTGTTGAGGAGTTTGTAGGGAGGGCAATCTACTCAATGGGGGATATCTACTCAAGGTATGATCAATTTTAGCTTGCAATTGAAAGTAGAGACTTGACAACCATGAGGATATCTTTGGGTTTGGTAAGGATGTGTACCTTATCGGAGGGAACAACCAACTTGGTTGCACATATGATGAATGGAATGAATAAGGTCCTACATGACTTTATTCCTCAAATCAAAATGCCTTTCATTGATGATTTTCCTATCAAAGGATGTTGAGAAGGTGAGAAAGATGAAGCTTTGGATATCAAGGGGTACCATAGGTTTGTGAAAACTCACATAAACGATTGTGATAAAATTCTATCTAGGTTGGAGGAAGTGAATCTTACTTTGTCAGGGAAAAAGTCTATGTTTGGTGTCAGTGAAGTGCGCATTGTGGAGCACATGTGCGGGCCATATGGTAGGAAACCTTGTCCAACAAAGGTAGATGCCATCCAAAAAATTAAAGAAACATACACTAGCATCA
Organism: Adiantum capillus-veneris; assembly: GCF_014529385.1. Classification (NCBI taxonomy): domain Eukaryota; kingdom Viridiplantae; phylum Streptophyta; class Polypodiopsida; order Polypodiales; family Pteridaceae; genus Adiantum; species Adiantum capillus-veneris. The sequence continues at coordinate 156,545,471 of NC_140934.1, forward strand.
CTGAAGCTAGAAGGTTTCTAGGAGCATGTGTCTTTTATGGTAGGAAACCTTATCCAACAAAGGTAGATGCCATCCAAAGAATGAAAGAAACATGTACTAGCATCACTGAGGCTATAAGTTTTCTGAGAGCATGTGTCTTTAATGTTATTTGCATTCCATATTATGTACATGTAGCTGATTCTCTTTATGAATTGATTAGAAAGAATCAAAAGGTTAAATGGTATGAGTGTTAACGGCCAATAATTGTGACAGTAGACACCAGTCCTACAAAAATTGGATGGACAATAGGACAAGATAAAAAAGAAGGACACATGTATGTGGTGAGATTTGGATCAAAGGTACTAAGTACTCGCCAAAGAAACTATCCATAGATAAAGAGAGACTTATGGGGTATGGTTATAACCTTGAAAAATGAGAAAGAGTACCTAATTGGTGCATGTGTGGTTGTAGAAACAAATTGTCTACCACTTCTTGGGATGATTACAAGCTGCTCAACGCCAGACATTGCTATGTTGCGGTGGATTGCCTACATTAAGTCCTTAAATCTTGAGTTTAAGCACATTGCAGGTAAAGATAATACAGTGGAAGGTATGCTATCAAAGACAAGCTATGAAGATGAGTCACAGATGATTGACGAGGGAGATGATGTGTGCATTGTAAAGAAAGAGGATGCAAGAGAGCTACACAAGACAAGCACACACCACACAGAGATGGAAAGCTTCTTCTTCTTCTCACAGAAAAGAAGGTACAAAATGACTAAGTGCTAAAACTGAAAAGTAGCACATATGTACATGCGGTCACTAAGTGTGAACTCGCTAGAAGCGTACTAGGCTGGCACTATAAGTGTAGTCCAACTGTAGAATCACTGGCAGAGATCCTCCGTGTCGGGCACCTAACGCGCCAGTGAGTAAATGCTGTAAGCGGCCAAGACCCATAGTGGATGACAGCTCAAGATGTAGAGCTTGACATCTCAACACTCCCCCTCAAGCTCTGCATGTCGCAGAGTCCAAGCATAGTCCGGAAATGTTGAATCTTCTCAGCTCCGAGGGCCTTGGTAAAGATATCCGCTATTGGCTCCTCTGTGCTGACGTAGACCAAGTCGATGTCGCCCGCCAACACTCGCTCTCGAACGTAGTGGTAATGGACCTCTATGTGCTTGGTCCTAGCATGGAACACTGGGTTCCTAGCCAACTGCATGCTGCTGAGGTTGTCACAATGGATGACAATCTGCTGGTCCACCTGCAGTCCCAATTCCTCAAGTAATGTGCGTAGCCAAGCTACCTCGCATGCCGCAACTGCTGGGTACTCGGCCTCTGTGCTCGATAAAGCAACCGTAGGCTGCTTTTTGCTGCTCCAAGTAACAACAGCACTCCCAAAAGAGAATATGAAGCCACTCGTAGATCTCCTATCAAAAATGCTACCTGCCCAATCTGCATCTGTATACCCATACAATGCTAATGGCACATCTGCTGCATAGAACAATGCATAGCCAAGAGTCCCTTGCACATACAGAAGTGTGTGTCGTAGTCCATCCAAATGTGGCTTCCTCGGAAGCTGCATGAACTGACTCTCCAAGCCTACTATGTAGCTCAAGTCTGGCCTTGTGATAGTCAAGTACCCTCCAATAGGCATTTGTATTATGATTTCTCCCATCAAGAGAGACTTGTTACAATACAATCTTTCTGTTCCTTGTGATCTAGGTGATTCTATGAAGATGGAAAGCTTCATGCATCACAAGCATAACAAAAAACTTGTGGAAAGCATTAACTATCCCAAGTCTCAGTCCCAAGACCTCAAACACCTTCGAAGGTGGAGAGAGCTAGTAGGGAATGAGGGTAGAGAAGAGGAATAAGTAACATTCCATAGGAGAAAGAACTAGTTTCTCACTTATCATCACTCTTCTCGCTAGTATACATAATAGCATAGTAATGAATATGGAGAAGATGGAAAGCTTAAGCATTGAAGCATGGCTCTTGGTTGGAATTGCATTCCATAGCCAAGAGTGTTGGTGTAGGATCTCAACCTCTCTACTTTCTTGGAGAAGGAGAGGGAGCTCTTGCACTTTGCATTTCACCGAATGAGAGTATGTGTGAGTGTGTGTGGGAGAGTATACCCCCCAAGCATGCCCCTAGATTCCTTGGTTGACCCACCTTGTAGCTCATGCTTGAAGCTCATTGGACCCCTCCAGGCCTAGCCAATCACAAGCAGGAGATAAATCAAGTAGCAAGGGTAGCCTTGGGACAAGTGTCCCCCTTTCCCCTTTGAGAGAGAGGACTTGATAAATGTTAAAAAAATTAATTAAATCTTCTAAATTATTATTGGACCCCTTGGGTGGCCAACCAATAGGATTTAGGCACACCATGAGGGCAACATGAGAAGGAACTTGACAAGTGTCCCTTTTTCTTTCTTTGTACCAAGCTTGCCTTGAGTAAGTGTATGGGTGTTCTCTCTCATCCCCCCTCTTGTAGGGCTCGCCCCCTCCTTGTAGGGATTAGTGTTGACTTTTGCACACCTCAAGTCACTCAACTTTGGACTCGATTCCCACCACAAGCTTGAACCTTAAACCCCTCAAGCTTGGGCCGGTTTCTAACTCAAGTACAACCCTAGCATCTCAAGCAAGAAAACTACCTCAAGCATCTCAGTCATCAAGCACCTCAAGCACCTTAAGCTTGGGCCATGTTCCCACCTCAAGCTCAGCTCTAGATTACCTAAGGTCAAAGGAATTTTACACTAACTATTGGAGGTCTTCAATGAAGCTAACCTAAGGTCTTCATGCTTTGATAGATCATCTCTCATTTGGGCCCAACCATTGGACCCGTGTTGAGATAGATCTATAAGCAGATGTCTATATCCGAACCCTTGTTCCCGTTTATTCTCCCACATTAAATGATTAATTTAATATGAGAAAATCATTTGGTTTGGTTATATATTATATTTTATGACACAAGATTTCTCTTACTACAACTTACAACCTTGAAAGCAATGGAAAGAGTGAAAGAGGGAATCCTCCTATCATCAAAGCTTTGGGCCAAGGCTTGCGAAGGAAGCGTTGGTGAGTGGACAAAACTATTGCCATATGCTTGATGGGATAATCATACACACAACACATAGCAAAGTAACTGGCTATATGCCTGCGGAGCTGATGTATGGTCAAAAGCTAGTAATACTTATTGAAGATATAATTCCCACATGGAATGTACTACCTTGGCAAGAGGGGCTTAGCAGGGAACATCTCCTTGCATTGTGCATAAGGAAACTAGAGTGAAGACCTAGAGACATTGAGGCTACAAAAGAACGACTCAAAAATGCAAGGTTTAAAAACAAGGACTACTTTGATAACCGACATCAGCTCAGGGCAAAGCAATCAAGACCGTATGTTGTAAAGCATGTGCATGAAAATGCTACTTACAACTTGTCTGAACTAGATGGTACAGAAGTAAAGGTTTTAATTGCAAGAAAAAGGATCAAAGTGTTTAAGAGAAGAGGAGACAGTGATCCAGAAGATGTTGAGGAGGAGGAAGAGCACACCACAGGTGAAGATCAAAGTGAAGATGAAGCGTTGGAAGCTATCAATAAAGATGAAATCATGGAAGATATACAAGGGATTTGAAACTCCTAAAAAAATCATATGTGGCACATACCAGAGGATGTGCAAGTTTAGAGAGGGTGGATGTCGTGTTGTGACACGTACATAGTGGGAATATGCTACAAGATCTATCTTACAACTTTTCAGATACACAAGTATATTTTCTATAATGTATATATGCATATCTAAGTATAATAATAAGCTTTCTATCTCATCCTATTATTTATTTCAAGGGTAACATATTCTTACTTTATCGTTAGAAAGTGCTCTGGAAAAAATTGTCAATAGCTCCGCCTCTTTAACTTGGGGCAAAAAGCATTGGTTCTTTCTTTTTACTATGTCATTATCATCTCATACCCTAGCTAGATCCTATATCTAGGATAACTTCCAATATCTATATACTCTATGTAATTTTTATATATTTCCTATATTTCTTTTTAATAGCTACTAGGAAGGAATCAAATCCTAGTGGGACATTAGCTTGCATGATTTTCAAAGATTTTAATGCATTATTGCAAGGATGATTACAAACATCTGTCAAGGAGTAATTTCATGATTTCATATTGCATGAAGTGTCCATTGGAATAAAATGAAAGTCTAAGCTAAGGGGACCACAAGAAAACTTTTGCTGCCAGAAATGTACCCTATTTTGATGAAGTTTTTACACAAGGTTCCAGTTCGAATTGGAAAAAATATATTAAATGGGGGTCGTAGCTTATGAGCTGAATGTTTTGCCCCTATGTTTATATTTTTATTTGGAGCCACAATGATCAAAATAGTGGACCCCAGTCTACCCACATCATGCACAGACAACTCATTTCCAACTTTGCCAGTTCCTGTTCACATTGACTAGCTCTTCTCTTTCTTGTGTAATCCTTGGGGGTTTCCTTCACCTATAAAAGGTGACCTCTTATTCCTTGAAATTCATTCAAGAGGGAGTGAGAGTATTCATGCTAAATTAGCCTTTAGCCCCACACTTGCCTTTGAGGAAGGCTAGCTAAACTTGAAAGCATCCTTGTACACATCAACTCCAATCAATCAAGGCCAAAGTATTGTATCTCTTGCCATGTTCATCAAATTGGCAAACTTTCTTGAAGCGGTTGATAAGTGAGGTGGTTTTTTTTTTCTTTGTTATTTTGTTAATTTTTTTTACATCTTCAAACTCAATCTTTACATCTACATCTTCTACTATTTCTACCTTTACTCCTATCTCCATCTCTCTTGTGTCCTAATTGTTTCTCTTGAAGGCATTCAAGAAACAACGCTCTATCAACAACCTTCTTGTGAAGAAATACTAGTGCACAAGGTACATATCTTCTCGCTACAGGTACATCTTGTAAAGAATGAGGATGCAAGAGAGCTACACAAGGCAAGCACAAAGCACACAGAGATGGAAAGCTTCTTCTTCTTCTTCACAGAAAAGAGAGTACAAAATGACTAAGTGCTAAAGCTGAAAAGTAGCACATATGTACCTGCGGTCACTAAGTGTGAACTCGCTAGAAGCGTACTAGGCTGGCACTATAAGTGTAGTCCAACTGTAGAATCACTGGCAGAGATCCTCCGTGTCGGTTACCTAACGCGCCAGTGAGTAAATGTCGTAAGTGGCCAAGACCCATAGTGGATGCCAGCTCAAGGTGTAGAGCTCAACATCTCAACACTCCCCCTCGAGCTCTGCATGTCGCAGAGTCCAAGCATAGTCCGGAAACGTCGAAGCTTCTCAGCTCCGAGGGCCTTGGTAAAGATATCCTCTATCTGCTCCTCTGTGCTGACGTAGACCAAGTCGATGTCACCCGCCAACACTCACTCTCGAACGTAGTGGTAAAGGACCTCTATGTGTTTGGTCCTGGCATGGAACACTGGGTTCCTAGCCAACTACATGCTGCTGAGGTTGTCACAATGGATGAAAATCTGCTGGTCCAACTGCACTCCCAAGTCCTCAAGTAATGTGAGTAGCCAAGCTACCTCGCACGCCGCAAGTGTTGCACCTCTGTACTCGGACTCTGTGCTCTATAAAGCAACCGTAGGATGCTTTTTGCTACTCCAAGTAACACCAGCACTCCCAAAAGAGAACATGAAGCCACTCGTAGATCTCCTATCAACAATTCTACCTGCCCAATCTACATCTGTATACCCATACAATGCTAATGGTGCATCTGGTGCATAGAACAATGCGTAGTCAAGAGTACCTTGCACATACCTAAGTGTGAAGTCGTACTCCATCCAAATGTGGCTTCCTCGGAAGTTGCATGAACTGACTCTCCAAGCCTACTGTGTAGCTCAAGTCTGGCCTTGTGATAGTCAAGTAGATTAGACTACCCACAATCTTCCTGTACATCTTGACATCCTCAACAACATCACCCTTCTCTGCACTCAGCTTTGCATTAACATCCAAGGGAATAGAAATTGGCTTACAATCAGCCATACCATACTTTGACAACATGTACAAAGCATAATGTCTCTATGATAGCGATACACCCTTTGGAGTCCCGATCACCTCAATGCCAAGAAAGTAGCGCAACTGGCCTAAATCTTTCATTTCAAACTCCTGTTTGAGCAGACCCTTCACATGGTCAATCTCCATAGCATTGTCACCAACAATAATAAGGTCATCTACATATATGGTAATGACCACAATCCCCACATCACTCTCACGTACATAGAGTGAATGATCAGCATGAGCTCTCCTAAAACCAATACTGACAAGATACTTGGCAATCCTGTCATACCATGCTCTAGAGCCCTGCTTCAAACCATACAAAGCTTTGAGAAGTCTGCATACGTAATCTGGGTAACCTGGATCGACATAACTAGGTGGTTGATCCATATACACTTCCTCTTGCAACTCACCATTCAAGAAGGCATTCTTTACATCCATTTTATGCATAATCCATCCTCTAGATGTAGCCACTGCTATGACAGCTCTCACAGTCGTCATCTGTGCCACTGGAGCAAAGGTCTCCTCATAGTCTATGCCATACGTCTGTGCATAACCCTTTGCGACCAGCCTTGCCTTGTGACGCTCAATGTTACCATCAGCCTTATGCTTGGTTTTATACACCCATTTACAGCCAATAGCTTTCTTGCCACTTGGCAATGGCACCAACTCCAATGTGTCGTTTGCTTCCAATGCAGCCATCTCTTCATTCATTGCATCATCCCAATGCACATTTCCAAATGCATCCTCAAAACATGTGGGCTCCACATCCTGTATCACCTTAGCCATGTAGGCTTGGTGATGCGTTAGATACCCATCATAAGTCAATTTTTGAACTGGATTTCTAACTCTATTAGATCTGCGCGGTCTTGGGTCACTCCTTTGCCCTCTAGCATCTTCTTGTACTTTCCTTACACCAGGTGTCCTGACAGCCGGAATTCCAAATTCCTCATCAAGACTTTGTTCAGAACCATCTGAATCCATGTCTACATGTGAAAATCCTGATGATGCATCAGCCATAAAGGGAGGTTCATCAACCTTTTCCTTTCCTTTTCGTGATACATTCCTTGTACCTGTTGGTGGAGTAACCTGCATACGTAGTCTACCATTCCATGGTTTCTCAACAGAGCCACGAGAAGAGGACTCTTGTGGTCCACTCAAAACCTATGACTGCGGCCTCACATTTTGTACAACCACATCATCTTTTACATCAGCCCCAATAGTGCCATGTGCATTACTGTACTAGCTGCTCATATCATCAAAGACTACATCTCTGCTCACTCGTAATTCTCGTGTAGTAGGATTGTAGCACCTGTACCCCTTTTTTTCAAGAGAATATCCCACAAGAATACATTTCTCTGCTTTAGGATCCAATTTCCTACGCAACTCATTTGGTACATGCACGTAAGCTATGCAGCCAAACACTTTCAAGTGTGCCAAATCAGGCTTTGTACTTGTAAACTTTTCCTCAGGTGTTACATCATGCACCGCAGCTGTAGGTGTCTTGTTCATAATGTACACAGCTGTATTTACGGCTTCAGCCCAGAAATGATGAGGCATGTTCTTCTCATTCATCAATGCACGTGCAACCTCTGCAATGTGCCTGTTTTTCCTTTCTGCAACCCCATTCTGTTGTGGAGTATATCTGCATGTAAACTGCCTGCGTATACCATGCATTCGCAGAAAATCTGAAAAATCATTGGAGAAGTACTCTCCCCCTCCATGTGACCTCAATGTCTTGATTTGCATATCTGTCTCCTTCTCAATCATGACTTTGAAGTCTTAAAAGTGACCAAACACTTCACTTTTGTTATGCATGAAGTAGACCCATACTTTCCTTGTATGGTCATCAATGAAAGAGACATAATACCTGCAACCATGTATACTTGCAGTATCGATTGGACCCCAAACATCTGTGTGCACCACCTCAAGTGGCTTTTGCATACATTGCGCTCATGTGGAAATGAGCCCTTTGACTATTTTCCAAACTGGCATGCTGCACACACTTTATGCATGCCATCCACCTTGAATTTGGGCAAACCTTTAACAATCTGTTTTGATTGCATGCTGCACAATCTCTGCTCATTGACATGGCCAATGTGTTTGTGCCAAATGTCAACATCAGCCACAACACCTGTGCCCTGTGCAAATAATGCAGCTTTTACCTCAGGCATGTCTACATTCAGCGTAAACATTCTGCCCACACATTTTCCCTCTGTGATCAGCTTACAACCATTCTGGAAATCTTCTACATAACAGCCATTTGGATTGAAGCGAACCTGCAAACCCTGCTCAACCATTTTTCCAACAGAAACAAGATTCTTTGTAATGTTTAGGACATGAAGTACATCCGCTAAGTACTTTGATTTCCCACTCTTCGTATTTAGAGGTATGTCCGCTACATGAGCAATGGGGTGAGCTGTGTCATCTCCTGTCTGCACATAGCCTGACACATCTGGTTTGCACATATCTCTAAACCACTCTCCACGAGACGTCATGTGATTAGAGGCACCTGAATCCACATACCAAACATCATTTTGGGTGGAATTCTCTGCAGTCATTGTATTCATTACATGCTGTATAACAAACATGCGCTCGTTTTTGCTCTCATCTGCATCTCTGCTAGTAGATGCATAGTTGCCCTGTTCTCTCCTTCCACTTGCTTTTCCCTTTGGACAGTCACGTGACATGTGACCTCTTTCACCACAAGTCCAACATTCTCTGCTATCTGGAGTATGTTGTTGCCTGCTTGATCCTGCACCACAACCTCTTTGACTCCCCCTGCCTTGAGACTGGTTTCCCCTGCCACCTGTATTGTTTTGATTTGATTGACCTTCCAGAAATTGGCCCCTGCAACCCCTTGGTCCTCGACCACGACCTCTACCTCTACCTCTGTTGGAGTTAGAATAGAAGGCCTGTTCAGAATTATTTCTACCATGAGAAGAAGATGTGTCAAGGTTCTTCTCCTCAAGAATAAGCATAGAAATCAAATCTTGGAACACGGGGATGTCGTCTCTGGTATTCATGGAAGACCTAAAATGTACATACTCCTCTCCTAGACCATCCAAGCATGCACAGACAATGTCATCATCTTCCACTGAGACTTTAATAGATCCAAGAGCCTCAATGATACTCATGATCTTCAAGGCATAATCATTGATTGAGAGGTTGTTCCTCTTAACCTGATTTAGCTCCGACTTTAGTTGAAGCTTCCTGGCCTTGGTGCTCACCTCGAACACTCTGCCTAAGTTTCTCCATGCAATGGCGGGGGTTTCAGCATCTTGTGGATAGCCCATCATGCCATCTGTGATACTCATAGAAAGCGAATACATCACTTTGCCCCGGCCTTGTTGCCAGTCCCTCAAAGCTTTCCTTTGTTCTACTGTAGCATTTGCCTCGGGAATCTCTAGTTCCTTTTCATTGTCTCCTTCTCCATAGTCCCAATAACCTTTTCCTTTTAGGAAATTAGTTATTCTGAACTTCCACGCAGGGTAGTTATTTTTCTCAAGCTTCTTAGTAACAATCTGTCTGAAACCGTCAGACATCTTGAAGCACTAAGACAAAATAGCTGCAATCTGCAAAAACCTGCAAATCTGTTGAGCTTGCTATCGTGGTACCTGTAACGCTTTCTACACTCAACGAGTGTCCACAATCAAGCGTACATACAACCACTGTACTTGTACAATAAATCTCTGTATACTGCACTTTGGAGACCTGTTCAGAAACTTGTGCGAAAAACCCCTAAAAAAAATTTCGCTACGCGAGGCGCCTTCGGTATCTGGTCGTGGATTGCGAACGAAGGGATTGTGATGCTCTTGCTCTCTTAGCCTCTCTTGCCTGCACCAAGATCTGATACCATGTAAAGAATGAGGATGCAAGAGAGCTACACAAGACAAGCACAAAGCACACAGAGATGGAAAGCTTCTTCTTCTTCTTCACAGAAAAGAGAGTACAAAATGACTAAGTGCTAAAGCTGAAAAGTAGCACATATGTACATGCGGTCACTAAGTGTGAACTCGCTTGAAGCGTACTAGGCTGGCACTATAAGTGTAGTCCAGCTGTAGAATCACTAGCAGAGATCCTCCGTGTCGCTCACCTAACGCGCCAGTGAGTAAATGCCGTACGCGGCCAAGACCCGTAGTGGATGCCAACTCAAGGTGTAGAGCTCAACATCTTAACACTCCCCCTCCACGAAGTATTGTCTACGTGCAAGAATAGGTCTTGGGAGGGAAACTTATCTTCTCTTCACTTCTCTCATATCTACATATTGCACATACTAGAGTTATCCTAGATGAATAATCCACATGATGTGAATTTCTATTGCTTCCACTCCGTGCAATCTATTGCAATTAACGTATGGATTAGCCACCATAAAATACACTTTTAACAATGTATAGTGCTTCTCTTTGGCCCAGAAAGGCTCAATGAAATAATTCTATCACCAGATCTCATCATACTACCCCTTATAGACTATAACTTCTCTTTTGACATAAGTGTAGTTATCTTGCTATGAATCAAGAGGATTTGTACACACAATCAAATCCAATCACTAGACAAAACATATATATTATGGTAAGCACAAAATTACAATTCCAAAGAACAATTCGTAGCCTATTTGGTCGGCAAATATTGAATGCTATTAGCTCATCTATTAACCCTTTTATATTACCCTTGGTACGATACGACCATAGCCTTGATGTTTTCATCTTTGTGTTGTTTTGATATTCTATTTCTTGTTCTTTCTTTGTGTGTGTGAGTGCAAAAGAGAAAGAGTGGGGCTTCTTTGATTGCACTTCCTTTCAAACCCTAGACTTCATGGCATCTATCGTATAACTCCTTCATATAGTTTTTGGCGTTCTCTCACAAACTCTCACAGCCAAAAGCCTAGTGCTTTCCTGGCAAGACCATAAACTTCTTGACACCGTACCATGGGTAGAAGATCTATTTGATAAGCTACAAGGCTCTACCTACTTTAGTAGGATTGAACTTAAAAGTGGCTATTATCAAAAAATGATAGTGAATAAAGATATTATAAAGATCGCTTTTTGCACAATGTTTGGTCTTTATGAATATCGTGTCATGCCTTTGGCCTTGGCAAACGCTCCAGCCACATTCAACCGCTTAATGGAGAAAATTTTTATACCCCCACTACAAGTTTACTGGAGTGTTCTTTGATGATATTATCATCTACTCCAATTCTCTCAAGGAGCATAAGCAACATATCCAGATAATCTTTCAAGCTTTGAGGTGTTGGCGGATACACTGTGAGCGGACGCTAGCATAGCGAGAGCAGAACCAACAACTCTATGTTGGCTAATGATGAAGCTTAACCCGTAGGCGTGTGGAAACAAGAATATGGGTGGCAAGCACCTTCTTGACCTTCTAAGACAATCTCTAATTGAGGAAATAAAATCTAAGCGTTCTTATGCACTAGTGAAAGCAATCCAACCTACAATGATCATGCTATCCAAAACTAGGCCAAATGCATTCCAAATGTCACAAAAATAACAGGATATACTCTCCTTATCACAAGATCAATACCCTATGGACTATGCCTTGGCATCTGACCCTTTTGCGACAATCGCGTATAAAGATAGGCATCAAAATATAGCCATCCTGTCATCGAAATCACAAACTCTTGGCGTTGGATGGAAGCCCTCGCTATTTCTATTACGTTGGTAGTGTCGCTTTTGAAATGGACCTTCTGTAGAGTGTGTAGGGAACAAAAGGAATCACACTCTCTCTCTCAGACACAGCACAGTGAAACACCAAATTGATTAATTCAAAAGTTAGGCTTAGGGTTCCAAATTTAGCTTATATATAATTCCTCCCTAGAGGCTTGTTCCCACAAAGTCTAATGGCTGCTCAAATATTACAAAAAAAATCATTAAATATCATTACGATTCAAAAATAATAATATAAAAATTTGGGAAAACTTCTTTTGTGTTCCGTCGTCAACACTCCCCCCTTTCGCGTCCATGTTGTCCCTGACATGACGGGTCTTGATCTTTTGCTTATAGTGAAATTTGTCCTGCTATCAATGGAGTCATTGTGGCTTTATCAACTCTAGGTACAATCCGTACCTTATATTCCCTAAAGTGACTGTGGGGCCAAATATTTTGCTATTGTATGTAAAGAATCTAGTGTATAAGGCTTCCTCAAAAGACAGCATGTGATACATGGGCAAAAACATGATTCTTTGATATACTAGATGTAAGACCTCTGGAGATGGCTGTTGTGACAAATCATATTTCATTGTGGTGACAATGTCGCCCGTTGACAGGAGTGTTGAGTCTGTAGCTTTGGAGGGTGTGAACACTTCAATGCAAGCCAACAAGGTTTTGCAAATTTTTTTTATCATTACACACGTCAAGTCAGGAGAGCTAGTGAAAATATTAATGGTGACGTTCAGGGTTTTCACCATATAAGAGACACTTATTCTCTCTCCTTCCTTGGGTGGTGGTAGAGATGGGTAATAAGGCCAGTTTGGATGTCTCTTTACAATTTTGAAATGGTTTGCCCATGTGTGGACATGAGGGACTGGGCAAAATAGGAGGTCATGCTTGATGATTTTTGGGGCCTCCACCAAGTATTTCAAAAATCTTGGGTACTTTAGGAGCCAGGCTTTTCTCCATCTTGATTGGGAGTCCACTATTTTTGCTGCAGTCTCTGTACTCTTGACATCTCCATCATATACTGGCTCTGTAGCTTCTGCTTCAACTCTCTTCTTGATCACTATTACTTCATACTTTAGGAGAGGATATGGGAGTGTGGGTTGCATCCATTCCTCCCTAAGAACATTTGTGACCAGCCCTTGCTTCTATAAAATGTAACTTTCTTGTTTCCCATTCCAAGGCTGCCTTGTGGTCTTCTATTGTGTCTTTTTCTATCAAACTATGGAGGCGTGTCTCCTCCTATGTGATCAATGATTGTCCTTCTTCTGCTTGTGTCTCCAATTGTTCTTCTTGGTGCTGCATATCTTCTGCATCCTCAGGAATTTCCATTGGCTCATCTCTGGCATTTGTACCTATTTCACTTGGTGATGGTTCCATTTCTTGTGCCCTTGCTTTGGATATATCTCTAACCCTAATTCTGTTATCTAGCCAGTGTATCTCTTTTAGTATCTTCTTGTGCTTGGTCAGCCAACATTTCTTGTAGTGTAGCCAATCTGCCATATGCATTTGTTGTCTTTGCTCCAGCCGTAATTACTTTTGCAGGGTGGTGATTTGTGCTTTCAAGGCTTGCATAACTTGATTATCTGCCCCTACACTTGCTCGCACAACCCTTGGTATTTCCCTTAATCTTTTGATGGTCAAGTCCTTAAGCTCTAATTTTTCTTTCAGCTCCGGCATTTCATCTTTTGCTAGCTTTAGCTCGTCTTCTACCTTTTCTTTTTCCTCCTAGAGAGTCTTGACTTCTCTCAATACCTCTACCATTTCTAGTGTTAAAGTGTCTCATTCGATCCTCTCAGCCTCCCTTAGTGTTGTAGTGAGAGTTGCAAGCTCCTTTTTTTCTTCTTCAACTTTCAAGTGGGTAGCTTGTACCAAACTTCGAAACGTTATCATGTTCCATTTGTATATTATCATTGCTGGTATGCAGCATACTATTTTCTTCAGCAATGGTTAGAGACCATGTTCTGACTCTGTCCAATATCTAATATGCGGCTCGTATGTCATCTTCATTTGCTGCTACCAAGTTTCTAGTTGCTGGCCTATTGATAGGGCCAACAAATGGAACCTGGTGTCCCATACTTATCATCATCCCTGCTAGTGGTACTCACCACGGATTGGCCAATGGTCTCCATTAAGGCGCTTGAGGGATGTGAACCAACCCTGAAACTCCAAATTGTGGAGAGTATCTTTTTGGAGCTCATCTTTGCAATTCTTGATCTGTCTTTGGTTCTTTAGATCTATTAGGCATTTCCTGGCCCATAGAGAACTCTTCTCTTCCTGGTTCCTCCGTTGCAGCCCATGGCGGAATAGAAGCTTCGTAAACTACTCTCAAAGACTCTACGATTGTGTACTCGGCTTGAATGAGGTCTTCATAAGTGTCTCTTTATTCTTTCTCCTTATCCCCAAGTGCAGATGTGATATCTTGTATTTCTTTTGGTGATGATTGTGGTTTGGCTATAGAGGGTTTTGGACTTGGAGGAGGGGTGGAAGAGCTTGGTGGTGAAGGTGGTGGTGTTTCAACTTTCGTCCGATCGCCCTCCTGATCCTTCTTCACTGGAGGTTCTGGTGTTTCCTTCATCTTCTTCTTGATGTCTTGAACTTCCTCTATCGTAAAGGGCTCTAAGTTCTGCTATTCAAGTACCCTTTCCGTCTCCTTATACGCCCGTATGTAGTGATCAAACTGGTCCTCTAGAGGTCTAGAGGAGCTTCCTATGACTTTTGACGGGTATGGCACCCAATACTCTTCAAAATCCCCCCTCAATGCTCTTTCTACCTTGAATTACTCAATTAGCCTCTCAATCCGAGTAGCTTTTTGGCTGTGTGTTTCCTTGGGTCTTGTTTCTCTAGTCATTGCTATTTTTCCTTTATTCTTCGATGGTTCCACAGGCTCTTCTTCAGGCACTATTTCTAGCCCTCTTCATAGTGTTCTGGTGAGATTGGTGGAGCCACTACACTTATTGGCTCATCTTTTGTATCTGGCTTTAGCTTGAACCACTCATTCTGTGTTGGTGGCTCTGGCCACTGTCCTCTAGCACCGATGGCTTCATATGAAATCTTTGTCAAGGTTTCCCCACCTCCAATGTACTTTGGCTTTTCCATGCCCATGCCGACCACTTGCTCATGCAGGTATTGGGCATAGCTCACTTCTTTGGGCATGATGCTTTTCAATGCCTAGCTTATGGTCATTGACATTGCATGGGAAGGAGTTGTGTATTTTTGGGGCCTCTTGCTACAAACATGGAAGTATTGGTTGTATAAATTGCAGATCTTTGAAGCTCTCGAGTCCACCAGGTCTTTGAATGTTTGATTAGGCTTCTTTTGGGCCTAGACCTTTACTTTGTCTCTCCTTTCCCAAACTGGGCTTCCCTTATAGTGGAGCTCTAGTGCATCTACTATGGTTTGAGGAGTGATAAAAGTTTCTGTCTTCTGTCCATCCAAGGCCATGATCACTGCCTTTCCATCTTTTTGAATTGAGTTGACTAGCTCATAGACCCTCTGAATATCCACACATGCTGGTGGTGCTGTGAAGAATTTGTAGAGGTTTGCTCTTTCCAGATGGTTGAGGGTTTCTTCCTAGTTTGCAAATTCTAACATCTCTCATGGATTCATGGGGATATCCACCGTGTTGCCTTGTGGGTCTCTAGAGGTGCCTTGGTATACTGCCAATCCTTCCTTTTCTAGTGCGGCCTTGTCTACCCAGGCCTTAGATAGCTTGAGTGTCTCCTCTAGTAGTGTGTAGGGATCACTCACTTCAATGATGTCCTTCATGGACATTCTTTTCTTCTTTGCTGGTGATTTACTGGCCTCCATAGATCCTGCGGGCACTTCAAGTGTGAAAATTAGCTAATCTTGCATTTTCTTAGATTCTATCTATCCAAATGACTTCAAAATTGAAACACGGGCTAATTAGGTCCTAAGGGTGTAGTGCACATGGTGATGATTTATTTTTGGGTGTAGATTTATGTTGTGAGATAATATACGCATATATTGTGTAAGTGCTCAAAATAGACTGATATTTCACATGTGCACAACTCTTATCATGTACTTTATGAGTATATGCCCGGATTTCTATTTGGATGTTATTTGGGCAAGCTGTGATCACTAGAACCCCCTGTAGGCTTGAAGCTAGATTCTGGCTTAGTTTTGAGTATATGAGGCTCAAATGGGATGAAATGAGCTAGATGCTCTCATAATCATGTTGTGAAGGCTTAGAGGGGTTAAAGTTAGTCTCCAGGCTCATTTTAATCTAGTGAGACATCATATGCGTATGATGTCTACTTTGTCAAAAATGGCTCAAACCTGAAGTGTAAGTGGGAATTGGCATGGCATATTCTCCTGTGTCATAAGAATTTTCTTTGGGCTTCTCCTCCTATGCTTGGAGCCAAATATCAATCATAGAGCTTTGGATTTTGATATTGGGGTTAAGATGGGTATAGAGCCACAAAACTTGATGGGACTTGAGCTTTGGGTTAATATTAATGGAGTAAAGACTTTGTAAGTGAAAATTTTTCCCAAAAAATATCATTTGTCTATAGGGAGACATTATATGCGTATAAAGTCTCCATTGAGCTTTTTTGGCTTAGACTTCCTCTACGTGATTGGGATTCCATTCATCATTTCTGATTTTTATTTGGAGATGGGTCATGTGGTTGGGGACCTAGAATGCTTCCTTTGCCGAGATTTTCTGTTTTTGTGCTCCAAGTGGTCATCACCTTTGTCCAAATTGAAGACATGATTTGTATACAACATGGTTCACAAGCTTGTGTTGAAAATTGTGGGATTTGGCCTTTGTATATTAGTTTAGACATTATACGCGTATAAAGTTTATTGATGCAAAACAACTTGAGATTCCATAGGCAGGTTGTGTATGGCTTGTGCAAGGTGCCCATGATCTCTGATGTAAATTTGAAGGTCAAGGTGCCCATGATCTCTGATATGAATTTGAACTTGTGAATTGTGTCAAAGGGCTTCAAGAGGTCTCATCACACATGATTCCGCTCTTTTGGGTGTTGAAGCTCATAACACATCCATTTGTGATTAAAGTGTGCTAGGAGCTCATGATGATGTTCAAAGAGTTAGAGTTTCCAAAACCATTACAACCTATCAATTCAGGGCTAATAGACATTATACACGTATAAAGTCTATTTTGAAATTTTTGGCCCAGACTTGTTGTAGAGGTAGTCCATGATGTTTATATGGCTTTGATGGTGCACACATAAAATTGGACCGGTCATCTTGAGCTCAAGGTCATAAAAATAGGTTATGACACTTTGATTTTGGAACTGATGTGAGTAGTGATCAAAACATTCCCATTTCTATCCAGATTTGGTGCAGAGGCTAAGTGTGATATGCTTTATAAGATTGGAAGATCAAAATGTTGGCAGCACTCCTCTGTGGACTTTATACGCGTATAATGTCTATTTTTAGAAATGCATTTTTGAGCATAGGCATGTGATATATAGGCTATGTTTATGATGTGTATAAAATCTCACATGATTTGAAGCCCTTTTGATAAGTCCACAGCCAAAAAATGAAATTAGGCTGAGAATTTGCGTTTTATGGGTCTTGAGTACCCTAATTGGCTTCAAATATGATGAAATCTTATGTGCTCCATGTTTAGGGTATGCAAAATGGTTTGGTGAAGTCATGTGAGTGCTTTTTGTGCCAAATTTGATTGTGAGACATCATATGTGTATAATGTCTTCAGTGATAAAAAATGGTTTTGATGCCTTCAGGTATTTTATGATTGTGCCCTAAGCCCTACTAGCTGGTTTTCACTTTTAAAAGTCAATTGTTCAGCTTAGAAACTCCTTGTATCGCATTTCAGTCTCCGAAAGAGATTTCTTCATTTGAGGACGTGTTCCTGCAGAGATTCTTCTTAATCTTTAATTTCCTTGCATGTGGATGTTGTGAGGCACCCTCCAGTGGCTTTGATGAATCATTTGAACTCACAAATACCCTTTTTGGTGATTTGTCGCTAAAATAGCATCTTTTGTTGAGGAGATGGTCAGCGAGACAACTTTTCTTGAAGTTTGTTCATTTATGTTGGTTGTTGATGATATGTCCATGACGATTGTGAAGTTTGGTGGCTAACGGACGCCTAGCTTGGCCATGAGGCCCGAATGACGCTTTGCAATTGGTCTGTTTTTTGATGATCGATTTGGGAGGAGGCTAACTTGGCTTATATACATGCTTGAGACATAACTTCTCATGAAGTTTCGTGTCATTTCAATCGATCAGTCTCTGTTGTGCCTAAAGAGGTTAGGGTTTTGCTGGTTGACCTAAACCTACATTAGAGGTCATAGAGGTGTTCTTTTAGGTTAGGGTTAACCCCCTGTCAAGTCTTGTAGCTACCAATTGGGTGGTTGATGTGTTATGGCCCCATTTCATTCTTTTCCCTACGAAACCACATTGCCATTTTTTGAAGTTTTTTTGCGATAAAGAGAGTGTAGAACAAGAAAAGATCATGGTAACGAGTCTACCTCTCATATCTGGCACCAGTTGGTGTCTCGTGTGCATCGTACGGAGTCGTAGAAGATTCCATCTCTCTAGGTCTCTCAAGCTCTCTCTCACTAGTGAAAATGAGCTACTAAGTGGGCCCAAAGAAACTTATATCGGGGTTCCCTGGACCACTTTTTACCAAATTTGACATGTGCCCTTATCTTGTTGTGAAATGTACTTTAGGTTCAAAAAATTCTTCATCTGGACTCCAGCTGCTCTGTTTTCAAAAAACTTGTCATTTAGTTCAAAAACCGACCAAATTGTCTTTTCGCAACTTTTCTCATATTTACACCTCGTCTTCACCATAAGCTGTCATTCACTTATTGATCACTCCCATATTTTTCTTTTGTCCCCATGTCACCATTTCACTTGCTTTTTCTATTTCTCTTTGTTGTTTTGGAAAATTAATCAAAAATAAAGAAAAATATCTAACTTGACCCAAAAATTATCCAAAAATCAAGATAATTAGATAATAGTAATATAAACCACTATATACATCTCTCCGTAGTATTTTTGGCCGGATTGCTCTATTTTCTCACTTTTTCTGCATGAAAAGTGTGTTTTTTACATATACACACACACACCCCCCTAAAGGCTCATCTTGGTGTTTGTCCTTTGTCATCTGCTATCAAACAATAATTAAGGGCATATCTACTCGAGTTTAACAAAATAGTCACAACCAAATGCAAAAACCCGTAAAATCATGGAAAATAATGCCTCTTTTTTTATACTTGTAGCATGTTGGTTCCGCATTGAGATGCCAATGCCTCCTCCTTTCCTAGTCGAAGTCCTCCTGGACGACAGTGTATCGCCCAAGGGTATGTTCCGTGTATGGGACTTAAGAAGGTGCTAATGCTGGCCAGGTAATGCAACCCTATATTCATACTCAAGCAATGCATGGAAAAATCATTGTTGTGCAAGAGGAAGATATAAGCATGATGCTTATTGGCATTCGATGTTGAAGCTTCATAGGGAAGTATTATCCTAGTGAGGACGGTGAAACAATAAACTTTCAAGTATCCTTGCTCCTTCTTTGATAGTCAATAGAGTTTTTGAAGCTAGGCCGCACATTGTCTTTGTACCTGTGAACTGTTCTTTGTTTAGGTTTTCAAATTTGAACTTTGAGTATTAATTGGCTGAGACATGTCTTTGTTTTTTGGTTGAAGCTGTGTACTGGTAGTTCCCGAGGTTGTTGCTTTCGAATCCAGATTCTTGTATGTTGGCTTTGATCCCTGAGTAACTTCTTTGGTACCCATATCTATCTTAGGCAAGAGTTCGGTTTCAACTTTTTGTTCGTAGTAGATGTCGTTGGAGAGCAATCTGCAATATCTTGTTGCTCATCCTTGGAAACTTGATCCTTCCTGATCCAAATCTGCTTGGTAGCTTTGTTGTATGGAATATATGGGTTTTGTTGGGGTGCACTTTTGTGACTTTTGTCCTTTGGCTTATGATTCATTAAACTTCCATTGTGGACAAGAGTATTTGCCCTAATGACTTGCTCTTCTTACCCTTGTATGTCTCTTTGGAATCCATTGTTGGAGAATGTGTGCCTGTAAGGTCTGCTTTCCTTTGTCTGCCAGTTGCAGTACTGATTATTTGTTTGTAGCTTTTGTAGCGAAAGGAACTTGTTGTTTTTCTCAATCAGATTGTATACTCATAGTGTTCTGACTTCAGTCAAGTTGTACATTATATCTTCTCTGCCAAGGTTTCCCTAGCAATAAGGCATATTGTGTGTGCGTATCTTCTACCACATAAAATTTATGCGGATAGACATGCTGGTTGACCTGTAATATGAGCACCGTCCATCCCAGTACCTTAATCGAGTGTTCTGAATAACTATGGATTTTTTGTTTTGTTTCCTATAATTGATTGTTAAGTTGAAGTTTCTTGTAAAGGCAGTAGGAGATCAAGTAGCCTTGAGCTCCCGAATCAAGCATTGATGTGGCCTTCACTTGATTGTGTCCTATTTTGAATCGATGTCGGGCTCTTGTATGGTCTCTATGTCAAAGCCTGTTACTTGAGTGGCATTAATATTCATAGGTGGTCTATGTTGTTGGCGCTATCAAAGAAGATTCCTTTTTTTCTATCCATTCCTTGACCTCTGCTTGAGCTTCTACAACAATCTTCTATTTCTCTTGCGTCCGTTTCTTGGCGTGATGGATTTATTGGAGTATATTTGGGGTTCGTGGTAGATGAAATCGTCTTAGTCGACAACCACTAATCCAGTTAGGCATTTCTTCCCCATCCAATGTAGCAAGTTTGCGGCCCCACTTGGTGATAAAGTCTTTGATCACAAAGGGTCCCATCCCTCTCTTTTTAAGTTTCTTAGCATGTTGTTTTAACGTATAATCAAGACATAAATTGAATTTTTTGGATCGTACACGCTTATCAAAAAATTCTTTTTGCCTTCATTTTTGTGCATAGATGGAAGCTACTTCTTTCAAGTGAAGCTCATCTAGCCTTTCAAGGTCATCTATTTGTGAAGACATTTCATGACCTGTCCACTCTAGAAATTTTTCTACTCTTAGTGTTGGGATTAAGAATTCCATAAGCATTATAGCATTAAGCCCAAACACCATGTTGTACGGTGTTGTTTCTATCGAGGTTTTGTAAGAAATTCTATATGCCCATAATGTTGAATGTAGCTTTTGATCCCAATCCGTTCTAGATTCTAATTCTATCTTAGTTAAGATTGTACATAGAGTCTTATTTGTAGCTTCTGCTTGGCCATTAGCCTATGGGTGGTATGGAGTTGACTTTTTATGAACTATCATGAAGTCTTCAAGAAGATTTTTGATTATCTCATTTATGAAATGTGTGCCTCGATCATTGACAATTTATATAGGTAGACCATATTTAACAAAGACATTTTCATATAGAAATTGTGTATTAGTCCGAGCATTAGCTTTTTGTGTAGCTTTAGATTTGACCCATTTGGTGAGGTAATATGTGGCCATGATGATATACTGGGCATGTGTTTTGTAAGCAGGGGGTGAGATTGGTCCTACAAAGTCTAGTCCCCACTTGGCAAAAGCTCTAGCTCCCATCATTGGTCCTAAGGGCATCTCATCCCGCTTTATTGGTACGTTGGTTTGTTGACTCAAATCATTTTGTATATTTGTTCGCGTCCATGTGTATTGTTGGCCACCATATTCCAGAGGTGAGGACAATTTTTGCTGTCTTTTCCTCTAAAAAATTGCCTCCACTAATCCCTTCATGTGCTTGTTCAAGGAATGGAATGTACATGTTCTTTGTTTGCAGACAGCCTAAGCTGGTTATCCTTTACTCTTTTATAGAGCTGATTTTCAATTAGTGTGAAATCATGAGCTTCTACTTCTATCGTTCTCTACCGTGCTTTGGTGATATTTTCCAAAAATGTCTATTTCTCCAAGAAGTCAACAATGTATTGACTCCATTATGGCATAAGTGTTATTTGAAACAATGTCTCATGTTTGATGGGTGGGCTTGATCTGCATTTGGCGCAACTAGTTACCTAATCATGAACATCAACACACATAGTCGGCCAACACACTTTTAATTGTCGCAGGTATTGGAAAGTTTTTGTGGGTGAACAATGAAACGTTAAAGCCCGATTATGCGCTTCCAGCAAATTGGTTTCGTATTCCTTAGGGTTTTTGCACATTCTTAGGATACCATTGGAGCCTAAATTATATAAACATCCTCCAATCAACTGCAAGTTCTTAGCTTGGAAAATTGTTCTTCGTTTAAGGTCTAGGTCCATTTTGGCGAATTTCCCACCTTGTTATAGTAGCTTTACAATCTCTTGGGACCACTTATTGAAGAGAAATGCATAAGGGAGATCATCATCTACACCCTCTGGAGCTTCTCCATTTGGTAATCGAGAAAGGTGGTCTGCTCTAAGATGCATCTTCCCCTTTTTAACCACTATCATAAAGTCAAACTCAGCAATATGACGAACCATCTTACAATTCACCCGGTGTTGCATGATTTGTTGACAAGGTATAAGAGGGCTTGATGGTCTGCAAAAAACACAAATTTATTTACGAGGAGATAATGCCAAAATTTCTTAACGACATAAATCATTCCAAGCCCCTCTCTCTCAGTGGTTGTGTAATTCTTTTCAGCAATATTTAGTTGCTGGTTGGAATAGCTGACTAGGAAATCCATGGTTCCCTCTCCTGGTTGAGCTAGAATACATCCTATAGAAAATACATATGCATCTATATGAATGTGGAAGATTTTTTCCCTGTCAGGTGTCTATAGCACCAGCGCTGATACAAGGGCATCTTTTATTTTTTTAAATGATTCCTTACAATCATCTGTCCATTCAAAGATCACTATTAGTCTATATAGGGGTTGGGTGATAATTGCATACATATGTATGAACCTCCTGTAATAACCACAATGTCCCATGAAGCATTGCACTTGATTTGCATTGATTGGCTTAGGTATTTTGATAATCACCTTAATATTATCCAAATGTGTGGATATGCCATTCTCCAAGACAATATGCCTCAAGATTCGTCCTCGTCTTACCATGAAAACACATTTTTCTAGATTAAGGCAAATCCTTTATGTCTTGCATTTGTCTAGTACCTTTTTGAGGGGTTTGATATGTTCCTCTATTTGAAGAGAGTGTACACATAGGTCATCCATATAGATTTCCAAGAAAATCCTCAAGTATTCCTTGAAGGCATGGGCCATCAATCTTTGAGATGTTGTAGGTACATTTGTCAACCCAAATGGCATCACCCGATATGCAAATATGTCCTATGCTGACATATTGTTGGATCCACTCCCTTTGAATCCTTATAAGACCATGCAAACACATCCTTATATTCCTGAAGAATGCTAAGAAGCTCCTCTTCCCCTTCTTGGCTTAGATCTGTGGCTATATAGACGGGTTGCAATTTCTCTTCAGCTCTTGCTAGGTCTACTTTCTTTGCATCTTCCGGCCCATTGTAAGACTCCTTGTCCCGTCGTTCTCTTCTGGGCTGTGTTAGCACTATCTTCCGGTCTTGAATAGTGAACTTTCTATAATGGGATGGTATACTCATATGGTTTTGCTATTGTCTTTCTCATCTTCTCCATTGTCAATTTCGGTTGTCCATACTTCCCTCAGAGTCTTCTTGAGCTCTTGGTACCTTTTCTTATGTTCAAATTTCATCAATTTTGGTTCTTCCATTTTTTTAGATTCTATTTCCATTCTTTTGTATTTAGTCTCCGTGCTCAATTTCTGAGTTTTTTTTTTTTTACATCCCTAGGACTGTCTTTTGTCTAAGAGTTTCAATCTCAAGAGAATTGGCCTGATATTTTGTTTTTAATGCAGTCTTCAACCTTTATTCGAGATAAAAATTTCATTTCGTTTTTTATTTTTGGCATTAGGTTATCTCTTGCCTTATGTGCCCTCATCTATTTTTTGTAATGTGTTTGACGTCTAGGTTTTTGATTTGGGCAATCGTAAAACCTTCATCAGGTATCATTTCCTCTAGCTCCCTGGGGTTGTCAGAATATTCATTATCTGCATCATCATCTCGTTCAAGATGATCTGTAGAATTGTGGAACAGCTCCCCATCTACTTCTTGCTTATTTTCAAGTTTTCTTAATTGTCCCGAGATTTGGTAATCTTCATCTTCTATTAACTCAACCATGTAGTATGGAACCACATCATAACCATCCTGGTCACAAAACTTAGTCGTTGATTCCTCCGCAATAGTGCACACATCTAAGGTTACTAGAATATGTCTCCATGTAGAGGAGGTTCTAAGGACTCTTCTCGAAAAGGTTCCAGAATGTATTCTGTTTCCTCAGTAGCTCTGTCTAGAATACATTCTTCTCATTTTAGGCTACCACAATTGGATGCCCCACACATCCATAACTCCTTTGGTTTACCTAGCCAAGCTAGGAGTTCGGGCCCGACTAATGTAGCTGAATCCGAAACTCCTCTACTGAGGTTCGATCCACATCTTTGTAGCTATGGTCTTTGAGGTTTATTCTCGTAGTAGCCTCAATGTGTCTGAAGTATATGTGATTGTAGCCCCAATCTTGGACCATCTTTAATTGTCGCATGAAGGGTCGTCCAAGTATTATATCATAGTTATTTTTCTTACCAAAATCCATGATTGCAAAGGTATGCTCGTGCTCAATTTTGCAAGATGTAACAACTACCTTTTCTAGGAGTCCTATGGGTTTCTCCATATAACTGTCACCCAGTAGATTCAGCCTGGTGGTTTTCAAAGCTGGTTTTTCCCATTTCTCCCCTGTCGTGATGGACACACCAGCTCCACTGACAAGAATTGCCATGGTGATGACACCTTCTAATTCAACTGGGAGCGTGGTATTGCCATCTTCCCCTTCACAATATTCTCCTACCGTATTTAAGGGTACAGGTTGCATGTTTAATTGAGGTTTCTCTAATTCCTTGATTCCTTCCTGCATTTGTGAATTTGGATCCCTTATTCCAAATTTTTTGAGACATTTTTCTACCGTATTCCACATATTAGGTCTTATTCTAAGAAGCTCGACTAGAGTAATGGTACAAGTCATTGGACTTGATAAGATGGTTATCAACCCTTGGGAGTCCATGCCCTTCCTTCTAGAGAGTTGATGTTCCGACTTTGCTTCATACTCTCCCATATAAGGCAAAGTTCTTAGAGATATAGGTTGACTATCCCAAGATTTCACGGATCCCTTGTCTCCCCAATACGAGTGCATCTCTAGATATGCTTGAGGTCCTGCCTCAAATTCTTCTGATGTTCGGTCTGTTGTGTTCAGTACTATCCGAGATTTTTCAATTGAATGTTCAGGTTCCAAGTCAATTTCCGGGCTAACGGTTATTCTTTTAGATCCGTGTGCTGGAGGGTTCCTCGATATTGATACTGGAAGTTCTACCTCCTCCACTTGTTTCTTTGCAGTTGGCTTTAGTAAGGTTTGTGTTGTTTGGATCATCTTTTGACACATTTCCAGTGTCCTTTTTTCTAACTTAGCATAGGGAGTATGTCATCCATTTTTGTTCCTGAGTTTGGTCGATTTTAAGCCTTGATTCATATGCTTTCAAGAGTGTGTCTAGATGTTTGTTTACTTTCTCTACTAGCACAGATCCATGTGATCTCGCACTTTTGGATTCCCCTTTCTTCTCAAGCTCTATGTCTGTTGGTGTTTCTGGTTTTTGAACTATTTGTCTTTCAAGTTTTTCCAGTCTGTCTTTGGTTCGTTGTAATTCTTTTGTTAGGAAATTTTTTTGTTTTTGTTTCCTAACTTCAACACATGCTTTTCTAGCCTTCCATGTGTTTCGTTGGCTTTTTCATTCAATGCCAGGTGCTTTCAGTCCCGGTTCTTCATTTACAGGTCCTTCTTTGTGTTTTTCAGCTTGAGCTCGTGTGATAACCTATAGGTATTACTGTTTTATTTTATGAACCATTGCTTGAAGGGATCGCCTCCACAATGTTTAAAATTGTTTTAACCACTTTGTTTGGATTTTTTGGACAATCGGCGATCAAATGATTGATGCTACAGTCTGGACAATACGCATTGACTCGGACAATTTCTGTATGAGGACAGTCTTTCATAAGAAGGTCACCCCCACATTTATAGCATGGTCCCAACGGTTGTTGTGAGCTCCTTGAGCACCCCTCTATTGGTAAGCAGGTCTTGGTCCATTGAAGCTTCCATTGGCTATGAGCAACAATGTTCTCTCGTCCAAACTATATCTACTTTCTCTTGCAGCATGTGCCGCTGTTGGTGGTCCAACATTGCCGATCATGCTCCATGGTTCCGGCACTCTCAGCTCTTTTGGTGGATAGTATGTTGGATAAGCCATTGTTCCACTTGGCTCTTTGTAATAGACAAGTACATGCACTAAAACATGTTCCTCTGATTCTTTCACAATGGGTGTATATCTCACCTCTATTGGTCTTCACCCTGGGAGTGGTGGTTGTTGTCCCAAAACTAGTTGTGGTCATTCAACCCCAACTGGTCTTGGAAAATTCTCTACATTATATCTAGGTATTGGTGGTACTTGAGGCGGTGCTACTTGCAGTTGGGGAACATACTGTTGTTTTCGTACATAGCCCTTATTGTAGTAGCATTCCTCAGTCACATGATTTGTCCATTTCTTCTCGATGGTGAACCACTTTAATTGCTTAGCGTGTGGCCTGGCAAATGGGCTAAAACTCTTCAACACCTCCTCTATGAGTCACTCTTGATTTACTTCTGGTTCATTTTGTTGTACTGACTACCCAAAATTCGTTCCACTTTGTTGAGATGATGAATCATCATCTCTATCTCTTTGATCTCCATCTCTATAGATCGCACAATTATCTACTAGGAATAAAGCCTCTTTGGTTAACTCATTCAGAGTGGGGCTTTTCTCAAGCCGTGGATAAATATCAACATGAGTCTAGATTGAGTAGGTAATTCTTTCATTGGGAAGAATTTTACGTATCGTTTTGACCGTAGGGATGCCTTCCTGATAGATTCCCCCTCTTTTTACTTAAACTTGTGGATTTGAGAAACAATATTGTGGGCTATCCCTCTTTGAGAGACTCCCTCCACAAACTCGTCAAAAACTTTTGGATGGTCTCAAAATCCCGCCTTTCAGCAGCATTCAAACCAAGTGGCAGTGTCTTCCTCTAAGATGAGTTCAAATCCCGCAAATTGTGTATCGAAGTCTTTAACCTCTTTTGCTCGGATCACTCTCTAGAACGTTTCCATGTGGTCTCTAGGGTCTCCTTCTCCTGAATACCTCTTGTGGACCCATTTCTAGACCTGAGAAGGTCTAACACTTTTATGTTCTACCATTCTAATTGTGGAATCTCCTCATCCTTCTCCCCTCACAGGGTCTCGTTCATGTCTCAATCTTTTGTGAATTGCTCCCTCCATTCCATATCCTGTATAGGACCTTTCAACAGGTGGTTCCGTTGTCAGGAGTTTTTTGGAGCAAGGAATTGTGCATATGTACATATCCATGCATGGTGCATCAAATAAAGAGTTGCCCATTCTCCAGAGCCAGGTGGTTACGTGGGGCCCACATGTGTACAGGTAGGACAAGAAGTACATAGTGCATCGATTTTCACTATTACCAGTACCACTGTGTTTTTTCTACAATAAGGAGGAGTTATAGCACGTAAAACTTCTCGAGGAATCTATCCACAGGCCGACGACATGAGGTAAGCAGGTGCGTCAGATGGCATCTAGTGGCGTCAGGAGGGCGAACGAGGTCAATATTTGCACGCGGATGAGGACGGACACAACGTGGGTGTTTTCTGGTGAGAGTCATGCAGAAAGGTCATCATTAGGACCACTTTTTGGGGCCACTTCACGTGGTGGTGAGATGCATTATTGGAAAAAAGCTGAGTGCCAGGTGTGCGAATGATGCAAAAAGGTGACAACTATGCACTGCGAGGTCAGTTTTTGGCCTGTTCGGGGTCCGTTTGAGGTCATCTAAAAGGCCAAGGGTACCAAACTAAAAAGGCTAAGTGTGGGAACTGATAAACAAGAGAGAAGACCAGAAAAAACGTGGAGAAGAGAGGAGGAATAGCCGCAAGTGTGTTTTTTGGGTTTTTGGCGCCTGTTTTGGCCGTAAACTGCTCATCCGAGGTCGGATTTGAGCACTTTGACATTGTAGACTGGGGTTTTGGGCCGTTCCGGACGCGATGGCGCTGTCCATTTTGCCAAATTACTCATTCTTTTCCTGCTGTTTTTCTGTGTAAGTTTCTCTTATGAGCGAAGTTTCTGCTCCAGTTTGTGATTGTATCTGGTATCTTTTACGTATATTGTGTGAGTTGTTTGCCCCATTGGTGTTGGCCCAAGCTCATTTGTATCTAAAAATCAGAAATTCTCCTCTTTTGAGCTGAGTTTTTTGGGTGTGTGTGTCTGCGTGGAGTGGGCACGTGGATAGTCTCTCTCCTCTCACTCCAGAGGTGTGTTCCCTGTCTCGGCCAGGTGTGTTGTCTAAGCCGAGTGGTGCCCCATAGTGTGTGTGTGTGTGTATCATTCCAAGAGTGTGTGTCGGGTCGTTATAGAGGCGCTGTGTGTGTTTTCATCCCGCTCACATTCTTTTGGCGCCCCCACGGAGGATCTTCTTCGAGTACCTTCTGCTTCGAGCTTCGAGCTTCAAGCTTCGAGGTTCGGGATTACAGATTACAGGTTAAAGGTTACAGGGATAGGTTCAGGTACAAGTGATTCACACAGGTACAGGTAGCTGGAGTACAGTGATATACTAGCAGTGATGTCACTTGCAGTTGTTGTGGGAATGCATCACTTGGCGCCTATTTGAGCGCATTGTCTGCTGGATTGTACGTTACTTGTGGAAACCCCCATTGTACGCATTTGTGGAGCCATACTTGGTTGTATTTGGCAGTCCCAGCCATTTCTGAGACTTGGTCTGGAAGATAGTCATTTCTGAGACTTGACTATACGCGATTTGCATTAGCCTTCGTGTGAGGGTCGATAGCGTGAGGTTTTATTGAGCTGGGGGATTCTCAAATGTGGAGATCCTTTCGGTGATACAGGTAGCTGGAGCACCCTTTTCGTGACCTCGCCATAGGCTATGTACTAGTGATTGCTACTTGATGCTCGAGCTCTATTGTTGGCAGTCTATGCTTACACATACAGTGTATATTTTGGGTTCTTACTGCTCTAATTATGGGGAAACTCTGTCGAAATTTTCCCAAGTTATGATGGCTGGTTTTTTGGTCTTTTGAGCCATTTATGTTGTTATGCTGCTGAAATTTTGGCAAAATCAGAGGTTAAGTCAGGTGTGCCTTCTTGGGAGCTTCATGGTTGGCTTTAATGGATGATCAAAATGGCCCTCATTTCACTCCTTTTCATTTAACTCAAAGGATTCAGATTAATGTTCATGTGTCCAGGAAGATCTTTTTCCAGCAGCGCATAGTCTTTATGTTTGGGCCAAGAAGATTGAGAGAGATCCTGGAATGTCCTTTGCCTGTTGTCATTCCGATGATCAACTATGAAAACTCATTTGATGTGCATGTGTTTGTCCTTATCTAAAGACAAGCTCCATTGAAGTTTCAAGGGATTGAGTAGCGAAAAGTTTTGGGTTCTTGCACGTGTGTTCAAAGAGGTTCTTAAAGCATTTAAACTTGGGTAGCCATGGCTTTCTCTTATCCGGAATTTCATGGAAGAAGTGGTGAAGATGCGGAAGACTTTCTGGAGCAAGTCGAGGTGGCATGCATAAGCAACAATATGTGTGATGAGGACAAGATTTTGAGGCTATTTGGATTGCTTTTGAAAGATGAGGCCCGTGTTTGGTTCATGGATTTGGAAGCTAAAGAAGCAGTGGCTTCTTCTTATGGTTTGAGTCTTGACAAGTTTATAGAAGCTTTTTTAGAGCGTTTCCAGGTTGTGGAAGATGCAAATGCAGTATGGAATGAGCTCAATGCTCTTAAGCAAGGTTCTTGTCAAGGTGTTGATGCCTATATACAAGTTTTTACAGATTTATGGACTCGTTGGTGTGTTGCTCTTAAGGATGAGACCCCCCCTTGTTCATTGAAGAAAAGTTCTTTTGTTGATGGTTTGTCACCTTGGTTGCGGTTTGAGGTTGAGTTGAAGAGGCCCGAGTCTTTTGAAGATGCAATATGCATTGCAAAGCACAAGGAATGGAAGTTTAAGCGTCTTGAGGAACATGGTATCAGTACAGGTATGCATGTGCAAGATGGATTTGGCATGGAAGATGAAGTTAAGCCTAAGCAGGTGAAAAGTAGCCTATCTTATGATGTTTCTCGTTTCTTCCCAAGGTCTATTGTGAAGCGTAAAGAGGTCTTGCAGGTTGACAGGTTTATGGAAGAGCCTAAAGAGGTGAGTAATGCTTTGGATACAGGATTGAAAAATCTTGAAGAGGATGCATTGGCTACTTGTGTACCTTGTGATTCTGGGTGTGAGTGTGAGGTTGAGGTTATTGATAATGAGCACGTATCTTTGGATACTAGTTCCTCGGAAATTAGGGAAGAGGGCAAGGTTGAGAGCCATTTTGTGGATTTGTTGGATGTAGAGCCTGTTTTGAAGCCATATTTTGATGTATGTGCAGTGATTGAACCGATTTGTGAGCATGATTGTGGTTTAGAGCAGGGATTTGTATTCTTGGAGACTGATAAACCCATGCTAGAAGCTATGGATAGTGGTGCTAGCCATGATTATGATGTGGATAAAGTTATGTGTGATGATGAGTATGCTTATGATGAGGAGAAGGGGTTTGGCATATATGAGTCCAATCTCAGCTATGTGGATGCCTATGCTAGGGATATGTGTGCTGCGGGGATACTTTTGTGCTTTGGATATCAACAACTTTACCTTCACACAATGCTTTTAGCTACTTGGGTGCATGATTTGCAAGTTGTTGCTATGGCTGGTGAAGCCAAGATGCCAGGTGATGAGTCACTTGAGTTGTCTCTATCGGTTGGGTTGAATGTGGCATGCAATATGTATGCTTTTGGAACTCCAGACAGGGCGGATGTGTTAGTTGGATATGCCTATGGTGCATTTTGGTTGATTGTTGACAAATGTAGGTGTGGTGTTATGATGCTTCTTGTGAATCAGGCGATATGCCTTTGGCCTTTTGATCCGGGTGGAATGAGCATCTACTAGTGCTGCTGCTGAGCATGAATGCTCTAGCAGGCTAGGGGGTGGGCAAATTATGTCAGGAGTTTTTTGGAGCAAGGAATTTTGCATATGTACATATCCATGCATGGTGCATCAAATAAAGAGTTGCCCATTCTCCAGAGCCAGGTGGTTACGTGGGGCCCACATGTGTACAGGTAGGACAGGAAGTACATAGTGCATCGATTTTCACTATTACCAGTACCACTGTGTTTTTTCTACAATAAGGAGGAGTTATAGCACGTAAAACTTCTCGAGGAAGCTATCCACGGGCCGACGACATGAGGTAAGCAGGTGCGTCAGATGGCATCAAGTGGCGTCAGGAGGGCGAACGAGGTCAATATTTGCACGCGGATGAGGACGGACACAACGTGGGTGTTTTCTGGTGAGAGTCATGCAGAAAGATCATCATTAGGACCACTTTTTGGGGCCACTTCATGTGGTGGCGAGATGCATTATTGGAAAAAAGCTGAGTGCCAGGTGTGCGAATGATGCAAAAAGGTGACAACTATGCACTGCAAAGTCAGTTTTTGGCCTGTTCGGGGTCCGTTTGAGGTCATCTAAAAGGCCAAGGGTACCAAACTAAAAAGGCTAAGTGTGGCAACTGAAAAAAAAGAGAGAAGACCAGAAAAAACGTGGAGAAGAGAGGAGGAACAGCCGCAAGTGTGTTTTTTGGGTTTTTGGCGCCTGTTTTGGCCGTAAACTGCTCATCCGAGGTCGGATTTGAGCACTTTGACATTGTAGACTGGGGTTTTGGGCCGTTCCGGACGCGATGGCGCTATCCATTTTGCCAAATTCCTCGTTCTTTTCCTGCTGTTTTTCTGTGTAAGTTTCTCCTATGAGCGAAGTTTCTGCTCCAGTTTGTGATTGTATCTGGTATCTTTTACGTATATTGTGTGAGCTGTTTGCCCCAGTGGTGTTGGCCCAAGCTCATTTGTATCTAAAAATCATAAATTCTCCTCTTTTGAGCTGAGTTTTTTGGGTGTGTGTGTGTGTGTGTGTCTGCGTGGAGTGGGCACGTGGATAGTCTCTCTCCTCTCACTCCAGAGGTGTGTTCCCTGTCTCGGCCAGGTGTGTTGTCTAAGCCGAGTGGTGCCCCATAGTGTGTGTGTGTGTATATCCTTCCAAGAGTGTGTGTCGGGTCGTTATAGAGGCGCTGTGTGTGTTTTCATCCCGCTCACACCGTAAAAAACCCTCTTTCTGTTTTGATTCTCTCCGTATAGGGGAATCCTACTGTGGTCGTCCTTGGGATAAGAATAAGAGTAAGTGGGCACGGGTGAGACTATAGGGGTCACATATGATCTGTTTGTAATGGGGACTTCTCCTCTATAGAACTCATGTTCCCTTGTCACTGTGGGTCGCAACCATGATTGCAATGTTTTAGGATTTGGGTTGAGATACGAAGAAAAATTTGGCTTTTCTATCGATCCACCTTGCCTAGTTGGAACTCTGGTCGTATCCTCTATTTCCTCAAAGCCTAAAGGGATTGGTAGATTTACTAGGGGAAGGGTTTAGTCCTTGAGTGGCGTGCAAGGTTTGTTGGAATTACTCTAGTTTCTCTCAATCTTGCTACCACTGCTTTCTCTATCAGCATATACTCTCGTCCGTATTTGTCAACATATATTATAAGACTCCCTTCACCTGTTTTAAATGAGAACAAGTACAAAGTCTTTTCTATGCCTAGCTCAAAGGAAAATGGTGCTAGAAATCGGAAATATGTCTTGACTCTCCCATTCGAGTATTCATAGATTCCTACCGTTCCTTGGTTATTTACCACTTTAGTCACCTTCTTGTTAAACATTAGGGTGGCGTTAGGAAGGTCTATTAGAGGAGGTATTTCGGTGACTTCAGAAAACCATCTTCCCTTTTACCACATTATACCCGTATTTGTTGTAGTTTTGTGGATCCTTAACGATAAGGTAATGTGTTCCCTCATCATCACAGAATCTATCCCAATCATCGTAAGCTAGAAGGGCATCCACTCCTTTTGTTAGTTTTTCCTCAATACATATGCTTTTTCATCCTCTTTCATTAGCATATACCAAATCCCCATGGGCATTTTGTCCTTCTAAGTGTTAGGTAAAGGCGGTGTGCCTCACCGTGCTTTGCCTGTGTCCACCGGCTAGTGTCCGGCTGCCCACATTTATCTCCTTAGTCTTTATACATAAGGAGCTCTCACTCACACTCTCACATGGTGATCACACAGTGAGATTTGGGAGCTCCACCCCACATCCTGTGTCCTTCTCTCTGTCTCCCTCTCTCTCCTTCTCACTCTCCACACACGCACCGCATCCGATCACTCACAATTGGTATTAGAGCTATGGTGACCGCGGAGAGCACGATGGCTTTGAGAGCTTTGAGGCTATAGCTCGCTCGCTCTCTGTAGTGGAGAGATAAAGAAAGCTTTGAAGCTTTGTGAGAATGCGTTGGGAACTTGTGAGCTCAGTTGAGAGTGATGTATGATCTTGTGGAAGCTCAGAAAGGAGTGTGGAAGATTGTGTGTAAGTGAAGGTGCTTCCCTAAATATTGTGTGCGCAGCAGCACTGTTCTCAGATTCATTTTTCTCCTTGTAGAATGCAGATCTGAGAATTATGTCCCACCATGGCCATCTGTTTTGACGTGGTCTACAACTTTGCAGAAGAAATGTTTTGCAAATTCCTCACCGTTTTGCTAATATTCAGCTCAGACTGGTTGTATACAGAAGTTGCAGGTTTTTTGTTTTCACATAGTGTGCGAGTTATGCACTTTTGGAAGCACGCCAAGTGCTCAAAGTTAAGTGCATAAATTCTGATCTGAAGATGCAATTTCAGCTTGTGCAGAGCTTTTGGTTTGAGGGTTTTTTAGTAGATTTGGGCAACGAAGTAGAGAGGCATTTACACACCACCAAAGCGGTCTCTTGAGAGACACGTTTTTTGGAGCACACAGGTGGAGCTTCTTTCACTGGTTTTCATAGGATACTTTGGCAGTGATTTTGTGCTTGGATTCATGGTCTTTGTGAATGGTTTGCATATGGTTATGGTGCATAGTTGATGCCCATTATATATGCATTTTGGCGAGCACTTTCAAGTGCCGGTGAGCTCTCTTGAGAGCATTGTTTTCACATTGATCAAGTTTTCGGATTGCAAATCTTTTGGCGCTTGCTTATGCGCGGTCACTTCGTTGATGTAAGTTGAGTGCGGATTGCCATTGTATGTGAAAATGTGGAGCCATTTTGGCATTTCTACTCATTGGCATTGAGTAGTGTTATGGTTTATGGTAGAGATTGTACTTGAGTTTTTGCTCAGTTTTCAGGGGAAATTCTGCCGGATTTTTCCCATATTCTCTCCATACTTTGTGATCGAGTGTTTACTCTCACTTTGACAGGTTTTGTCAGTTTGGACACAGTTTTGTGTTTTTGTATCCACTCTCGCAAGAGTGAGGAGTTGTGTATCCTTCTTTGCTTGAGACAGTGGTTTGCTCTCGGGTGGGAGAGTCTTGTGATCTCGAGCATTGCTTGCCATAGTTTTGGTATGGAGAAGCTTCAGGTTAGAGGTGGTTCTCGTTCACGATCGCGATTGACATGTTGACACTGCGGCCATGATGGGCATATTAGGCGTCATTGCTTCAGGCGTATGAGGCAACGGAAGAGGCACATGCATGGTGATACTATGAGGACACATGCTAGAGAGTATGCATGTGACGGGCATGTCACTTTTGAGTCTAGCTTGCCTTCAGACTGCTTTGTGTCTTGGGATAGCACATTGTCTACACGTTTTCTACTAGACGAGCATGCAATTTTTCACATGACTTCACATCATTATTTGTTTTGCTCTTTCTCTAGTGGGAGACTTGGTTGTGTGCAGTTTGCTGATGGTTCAGCATATGACATAGAGGGTGCTGGAGATGTATGCATGTCTTTACCTAGCGGTTTCTTACGCTACGAGATATACGTTATGTACCAGCACTCAACCAGAGTCTCATTTTAGTGCGTCAGTTTTGCAGAGTAGTGGACATTGTGTACTACTTGGAGAGCGGTCATTTCATATGCATAGGGGATCACTAGTGATAGCCAGAGGTGCTAGGAGTGGTCTGATATACCCTTTGCATATTTTTGACACATGAGGCAGTGTAGTCTCTATGTACTTGCAGCCATGTTTGGAGCGAGAGACGAGGCATGTCTCTTTTGCGGATGTGCTCCATGGAGAGAAAGTTGTGCATTTGTCCTGTGGTGACATTCACAAAGACAGTGGTATCTCTGGGAATGCACAGCTTTGTTAGTCATCAGTTGAGGTGACATCAATTGAGCCAGAGATCGATGCATTGTTCTATGATGCGTCTGATACGTTTGAGGGTGATAGTGTCCTTCAGATAGCTGTGTGTGATTGCAATGGTGCTGATTTTTTAGTTTTGCAATCATTCTCAGCAGATATGCCTTTGCCAGAGGATGCTGACATAGTGATGCATAGTCAGGTGGTTCCTGATGAGGATGCATATGGCACTGAGGTTGCTGACAGGGATAGGTTGGCACACATAGTGCATGTTTCATCGTCTTTTGGGTCTCTCATGTCTGATATTTTGGTCTCGAGACCTAATCTTGCTTATGCGGTTGGTGCATTTGCAGTGGGAGTTGTCAGTCGTGCAATGACTGACACTATCATTGTGCATTGTGGAGCCATGTAGGTCGTCACTCAATACCTGCATCATGAGTTTCATCGTAGCTATAGCCTTAGTGGTATGCATGTTGCATCTACACTAGATCATGTTTGGAGTGAGCCAGTGGGCATAGGTTTTGTAAGAGAAGGAAGTACACAGTACACAGGCACAGAACACCTCTTGCTTCATTCATGTATATTCCAGACTCAGAGTTACAACAGTAGATGCCATGAATATCATAGAGATTGGTTAAGTTACATCAAAAGACAGGTATGCCCCTCCATATACAACCGCTGCTCCAGCGTAGATCGGGAACGGTGCACACACTCCTGTCCCATGATATCCCATGAAGAACTGCCGCTACTGCCACCACATACCGCATGACTCCTGATCCGCAGTGTCCAGACCTCCGCAGGACTACATGTGCGGCTAATGCCGTAACATCTCGCACGCACGGTGGATTGCGCGAACCCACACTCAGCGCCTCCGGTTGGAAGGTTCCGGTGGTTGCTCTACACCCTGCTCCGGTGAAGAGGAAATATCAATATAGCCAAAGCCTCTAAAATCTGCAGTATGTGCCCGATAGACCTCATCCAGAAGATGTGGATCTATCTCAATTTGTTCCGGCCAGGCAGCCCGAGGAATGAACTACGTTGGCAAAGAGATAGATTGAGGTGGCTGTGGCAGAGGAGCAAGAGGTGTATGTAATGGATAATAGCGAGAAAGGTATCTATTAAGAGAAGATCAAAATGGAGGGCAAGGTGGTAGACTGAGAGAAAAAGAATGAGCTAAGGTCTCCACCCAAAAACAGACCCTGCGTCGCTCCTTACGAAATCAACAAATTATTTTCTGCAAATGAGATACATGAGCCTAGGCTTCAGCACAATCCTCTGTAGCTTGTGCCCAATCAGCAACATCAAAACCCTCGGGAACAACACTCTTACCTCTGTCAGTGTTGGATGACTCGGGTTGGTGCACCACAACCTGCTGAGTGGGTGGTTGTGCTCTCACCTCAGCAGTCAAGCGTGTGCTCCACCTTTGTAATTGATTATCTAAAAAAATTCGGAGATCTTCTTGCATCTCCATTGCGAATGCGTCCAAATCAGTCATGTTGATCATTACATCGCCAGGATGCGAGGCTAAGTAGGAGGCTAGGCTATGCTGTGTTCTCAACTGAAGAAGTTCCCATTGGATAGAGGCCACAAACTCAGCATTAGCCTCTCTTAACATTTGTATTTCCGCCCCTTGCTGGCGAGTTGTGGCAGTCAGCTCTTCATTCTGGTTGGTTAACTCGGCAATGAGAGTCTGCGAAGCCGCTACCTGCACTTCCAACTCATTGACTCGTCCCTCTGTGGCTGGGGTTGATTAGGCCGCACGAATAGACTCTGCAAGTCTGCTCAAAAATGTGCCGCATGCCTGTAATTGGTCAACAGGGGTCGCTGCTGCTGTAGCCTCCCAGGGTAGCGCTGCGGGGAGAGTACCTCCCGTCGAGGCAGCCGCATTAGTAGTACCCGAAGTTTCTGGTTGAGCGGGGACATCCACAGCCGGAGAAGAGCTCGTCCGCAAAAGAGTAGCATTACTCACTCTCTCCTGCATTCGGCGACGCCAGTGAGCCACCGCAGAATCTTCCGAAACAAGAGATGCATTTGCCGGAGGTGGTGTCGAAAATTGCTATTCCTCCCTGCCGTGCTTGCTGATCCTGCACCTGCAGTGGCCATCTCTTGGGCTCCAAAAGATACCACTGTTGTCGATGGAGAAGGCAAATCCCCAACGCCCACCTGCTGCTGCAGTGTTTCCCTCTCATCCGTCACTGCCAAGCTTTGTGTTTGCAACAGCGGAGCATTAGTGCCTTGGACCATCAAGTGATCATCTTCAAAGTGGCAGAGAGGACGCAGGGCGAGAGGAAAAACTTCTCTCAACGAAAAAATCAATGTGAGCAGTTGGCCCACCTTTGTATTGGTTGGGGTATTCCTCCCCAACTGTGCCATTACTCGTTGGCATTCCGCCAGCAGTCGTTCTCTGACCACCGCTGTCCAAGCTACTGGCCCAAAGTTGGCCGAATGCAACACATTTCTTGCTCGGGTCAAAATGGTATATGTTTTGGCCCGCAGTCAAATGGCCTCGAGAAACCACATATATGCATCCCTAGTTGCTACATCTGACAACCCTGACAGTTTATACTCCCCTTTGACCTTCAAACCAAATTATTGTTCTACATCTGCGGCAGGGATCACATGAGAGGCGCGCACCACGCCATCGTTGGGCAAACAACAACACCTTGAAATCCTTTCTGCTGTCAACTGAATCTGCTGATTATTCAGCACCACCATATTGCCAGCAGTGAGTTTCTCAATCAAACCTGCTGCCTGCGACTGAACTAGGATCCCTTGCCAATCCAGGTTGGCGAACACACACAGCCGCAAGTCTTGCAGCCATGCGTCCACTCGTCAAAGCGCGAGATGCTGCACGGGAGTGAAAGGGACACATTGGAGAAGGGAAGCTGTCATGGTGGCGATGAGATGAAGGAGCAGAGAGTGGTCCTGCTGTCTTCACTGATGGTGCGGATTGTGGCAACCAGGACACAGTATTTTTCCACACTTCTTCCTGAACCGTCCAATCCGGAATTTTCACATCGAGAGTTGGAACCACACTTTTACCCGATCGAGTGATTAATGAAACCACTGGGTCAGACTCCTCCAGTCCTTCAATCTGAACCATAGCCACACTAGGCTGTTTCTCTGCAGTGCATTCCTACTTTTTCCGATCGTATTCCATAGCTTCATTACACTCAGATCGCCAATGTCCATCCCCCAAATAGAAAAGGCATGTCTTGGGGCGATTAGGATCTCGGCCACCTCTTCCGCGACCTCGTCCTCCCCCTTGACCCCGTCCTCCTGCTTGACCTTGCACAGGCGTCTCTGATGTATGAGCATGAGCCATCGCCACAGAAGTCTCTTGTCCTTGCCCTATCTGTGGTTGTTGCCAGGTAGAAGAGTCCCCTCTACTCCGACGACCCCGGCCATTGAAATAACATTCCATTGTATTATGAGTATTGGTCGTGCAAATCGCACACCACTTCTGATTCATTGCACATTCCTGAGCAGCATGGCCCGGATTCCGACATTGGGTACACCATATTTCCTTCAGACTTTTATCCACTGCAGCCGATTCCGTCGATCCGGATGATACAACTTTCCCGTGACGCTGGGATTTTTTCTGCGGTGTCTCCTCCGATTCTTTCCCCGAATCGCTATTGCCGGAGTCCGAGGAATCAGATACTGCGGATTCCGACTCCGAACTATCACTGCCACTGTCCTGTGACTTCCGATGAGATTTCTTCCTATCTTTCTTCTTTGACTTCTTCAAATATTACGTATCCTCTAAAGCCTCTCCTACTACTACAACCCTAGCAATTACAGTATCTAGTGGAGTAGTTACCTTATCCACTGTTTCCATAGCCGTTCTAAGATCCTTGTTGAGCCCCCACAAAAAATAATCATTCAGCACTTCGGCTGCCGGCCTTTGTGCCTGAGGTACCCTCTGCAAAAGCATCCGAAATTTTGCAGCGTAATCCTCCATTGGCAATGACTTCTGCCGGAGCGTTCGAAGCTT
Source organism: Adiantum capillus-veneris (assembly GCF_014529385.1). Classification (NCBI taxonomy): domain Eukaryota; kingdom Viridiplantae; phylum Streptophyta; class Polypodiopsida; order Polypodiales; family Pteridaceae; genus Adiantum; species Adiantum capillus-veneris. The sequence continues at coordinate 156,584,505 of NC_140934.1, forward strand.
CTCCAAATGTTGAGGGACTGTCTTTTCCGTTCAAAACCTTCGTAGAAACACTATGGATCCGTCAGCATACGTCTGGAAATGGTCATCAGGGTATTCCGACAACCATTTCGCAGCTTTCCCTGAGAGTGTAGATTCAAACACTGATTGTTGATGGAGAGGAATCACCACCCCAGGATGATTCAATCCATAAGATTTATTGAATTGGCGCAAATGTGCATCAGGGTCTTCACTCGAAGGACCTCAAAACCGACTATACTTAATCTGAGGATGAGCCATCACCCCTTGCCCAACTGTTCCTCCTCCTCCCGGGAAAAGCTGACGAGCACTAGGAGGTGGAGACAGTGGCGGAGATACCCCCGGACTGCTTACCGAAGACGGTGGTGGAGCAACCTGTGTGGGTGAGGGTGAACGTACGATAGGAGTACATGACTGACTGCGCGGAGTACCTCTCGCTCGCCGCAACCACCTACCACGCACCGGGCTTGGTGATGGAGATACAGATTCCTCAATCTGCGGTGAATTAGATGCATCCTGATTCTAGCTCAATTTTTGTTCTTTGGCACTTACTGGCCCAAATATGTTCCAAAATGAATGCAATATTAGCTATTGGCTTCTAAGGTCCCTTAGAATGCTACGATATGCCCAAGTTTAGATTTTGAAGTCAATAGGGTCAAAAAGACATCATACGCTTATAAAGTCTATCTAACCACAATGATGAGGTTTTTGCAGGTTTCTGCTTATAATAGTATGCTCATACCCCTTGTGTAGTCTGAAGTTCCAAAAATGTTCAATATCATCAAAAACACATTATATGCGTATAATGCCTTTTTGACCCAATTGAAATGAATCTTGCTCCAGAGGTAGTCCAACACCTAGGGACTTCACAGATATTCTCAAACTTGAGTTTGGAATCAAGTTTGTTCAAGTTGTGGCCGAAATGGGTGTGTAGAATGTTTGGATTGTTTCCTAGTCTTTTCAAGCTTTGGTCCAAATGCAATAAAATTTAAGCTATGGACTCCCTCAATGCTCTAGGACACTTGGGAATACACATTTATTCAATTTGAGTCTAATCTGGGCCAAAACACATCATACACGTATAATGTCTTTTTGACCAGTTTTAACTTAAATTTCTACCCAAGGTTCTCCTTTATGTGTACACAAAGCATATGTGCTCAAAATTAGGTTTTGATGCCAACGTTTCACCAATTCACCACTTTCCTTTGTTTTTTGCTAGAATTTGCAAAATTCTCTCCAAATGTCAGGTTGGCTCGCCAAATGGTGTGAAATCTTGCAATCAAGCTTATAGCTACCTTCCAAGTGCTTTAGTGATAACAAACATGCAGGTTACTGACCAAATCTAAGCTAGAGACATTATGCGCGTATAAAGTCTTTCATCTCAAATTTCATCTGTTTCTATCCTAAGTTCCCCTATTTATCAGAACATGTACATGTGTTTACAACAAAATTTAAATCTCAAAAGTGCTCACAAACACAAAAGTTTTCTTTTTTCCATCACAACCACTCCGTCTGTTGGCTTTTGGTCCCCAAATATATGCCAAAATTTCCCACTCAAGGTGTTCCTAGGGTATAAAGACTCTTTCGAGCATTCTGGTACAGTCTGTCTCCAGAGTTTTGGTCTCTTTTTAGCCCTGGAGACTTTATACACATATAAAGTCTATCTTGCAAAATTTAGATTTTTATGTGTAGAGCCCTCTCAAATGTCTTCTTAAGCTTTCTGCAACCCTTAGTCATGTAGAGCATTTTTGTGAACTTTGTTTTTGCACTATTTCAACTAAGCATCATTCTCTTTTCAAGGTTTCAATGCCAACAATCAACGCAAGAAAATCTTCATTGATGGACAGCTCTAGATCAAGATCAAATCATCTACCTAAAGCTACTCCTAAACATAAAAAATGGGATTTTGCAATTGTGAGTAGATAAGCACTTAACTCACACACACACACACACACACTAGCTAGTGCCTTTATCACCTCATCAACCACTCAAACTCCAAAACCAATACAATTCTAAACTAAAACCATCAACACGGGTGACCCAGGCAAGACACATGCTCTTGGCATTGGATGGAAGCCCTCGCTGTTGCTAACAAGTTGGCGGTGTTGATTTTGCAATGGACCTTCCGTAGAGCGCATAGGGAAGAAAATAAATCTCTCTCTCTCTCTCTCTCTCTCTCTCTCTCAGACACAACGCACAGTGAAACACAAAATTGATTAATTCAAAAGTTACGCTTAGGGTTACAAAATTTATCTTATATACAATTCCTCCCTAGAGGTTTGTTCCCACAAAGTCTAATGGCTACTCAAATATTACAAAAAATATCATTTCGCTTCAAAAATAATGATACAACAAATTAGGGAAACTTCTTCTATGTTCCATCATCAACAGAGGGAGAATAAACTTTTCATTAATCAAAAGAAGAGTGAAATTTTCCTTCAAGAGATTCAATATTTAGGTTATGTTATCTCTCAAGATGGTATCCGTATGGATCCAACAAAGTTAGAGGTGAGGGCCGCTTTTCAAATTTTGGACCATCTCTCTCTTAGTATGCACCTGATGGCAAGGCTTCAAGGCTTCACATAGGAGGAGGAACCTGATGCATGAAAAGAACAAAAAAATCTATGTATGTTTTGTACATAGCTATGGTTTTAATGGATTTGGATCTCAACAATAAGGAGAGATAGGAACAAACCCTATGAAAACAAAAAAATCAGTGTATGATGGATTCTACCTGACAATCACTACTTGAGGGTCACTACAGATGAAGAATAAGTGTCAATAGTGAAAGGGAGGAGAATCTTATGAATTATTGAGTTAGATTCAACAAAATGTTATCATATTTAAGCATAATTCACTTGTGGACACAAGGCTTGCACCTAGAGTCAGGAGGGGACCACCTGGAAGACTTTTGGAAGGAAAAAGATGGACACATATTTTTGTGGGAATTTTCACATTTTTTTGCATTCCAAATTGGAAAATGTATTCAACAACAAAGTTGTAGACGTTGAGCTGGTCTTTGTGACCCTATTTTTATATAATTTTTGCAGCTATGATTTGGGAGATATGACTAAAATGGTGGAGCCTATTTGTCCACATGGGAAGAAGTCATGATTATCCAACTCCACACACACAATTTCTTATAGGTCTCTCACCATTATTTCTCTATTTTCTCTTATTTCATCAAGATTCTCTCTAATATTATAAGGAAACTCTTGGACTCAAGCTATGGAAGGTGGCCTGGAGACAAAGCTTGCCATGATGAAGGCGATTAGGAGAAAATTGGTCAATAATTAGGGCACACGGAGCTCTCTCATTGGGGGAATGCCTCTAACTGAGTTTACTTTGTGAAAACTCCTCTTGCTCATAATCTCTTTCCTAATCACTCTCTTGGACTATAAAAAGAGGTCTCCTCTTTTATAAACAACACACACACACTACCCATATGCACACTAGGCCATACCCACATACCCCCACACCTACACATACACACCCTTGTGCTATATGCTAGTAGCATGAACCATAATCACCCTTGTAATGAAGGATTGAAGACACCATTTCAAGAAGAAGAATAATGGGTACACTCATGATATTCCTCGCCATAAACTCCCATCCCTCCATTAGGTATCCTACGGTCTTGTTCCCTTCTCATATTCTTTCCCTATGCTACCTATTGTATTCATCTTTTGCAAGCAATCAAAATGCTCTATCTTGGTGCCATACCTTGTGTTGTTTAAGATACACTTCTTGTGAGTATGATTTATGTTTTACTTATGTTAAGATTTGCAGATTCACCACCATACTCTCTCTCTCTCTCTCTCTCTCTCTCTCTCTCTCTCTCTCTCATATTCCTATCATCTTTCTACTTGCACCTTAAGGTGTGCAGGTTCCCATCGTTGGTATGAGAAGTGACCTCATTATCTTCCTTACTACATGCACAAGTAGCAAGCCCATTCTCACTCACTCACAATTCTTCTCATCTTGTTTTTCGACCCACTCCACTTGGGAGTGAATCTTGAAATTGTTTTCCATGGCATGTTTGATTGGGTATATGTATGCATCTTAGCCGCATATCTTGCTAGTGATAGCCATTTTTCGGCTCTCCGTAATTGCTATAGTAAGTTACCTCACCCTACCAAAATCACCCAAACACTGTGGCTATCCCTACCATTTCACTGCACATAGGCGTGTGTGAGCCAGGGAATTTTTCCCATATCTCCTTAAAATCCTCAGCTAGCTAGTAATTTGGGCTAGTTGAGTCAAAAAAATAAAATATATTATGGCCTGTTAACCCTCACGGCTCACGGACACCCATCACCTACGATGGACGTGTATTATGTATTTGATAGAGTCAGGTACCGGGCTTGTCGGTCCAATAGGGAAAGGTAGAGTGATCGCCGATGAGAGGCGCACTTTAACTTGGACATTCAAGGGATTAGTTGGTTAAGCATGGGCGCCCAAGTGTGAATGGGGTGAGCTCCTATAAAAGCCAACTAAACCTAATTTTTACTCATTCTCTCATTTGTGCAATTGAAGAGTGCTCTTGCTCCATCTCCATCTTCTTCTTCTTCACCTCCTTGTGTGTGTGTGAGAGAGAGAGAGAGAGAGGGAGAGTGTGTGTGCGATCGAGCATTACGAAGGCACGACGGCGGCGAAGCGGTTGAGCGCGGCACGACTGCAGCTTCTTCTTCATCGCGGCGAGGAATCCACCACGAAGGCGAGCGTAGAGCGGTGAGTGACACACCCTTTGTTTTCTTGAGCTTGCTAGTTTAGGCTTGTTGTGTGCTTGGAGCCGTTTGTGGCTCGCATACGGTGTATTGGCAAGTCCCTTGCTTCGACAGTGCGGCAAGGAGCGCACATTTTTGGCGCCGTTGCCGGGGATATGCCCTACACTAAGCTCGGTTACCACTTTACGCTTCCTTGTGGTGCAATTTGTATCATAGGAAAGGCAAGGAAGGAGTGTGTGGAAGATTTCTGTTTTTTGCATTTTCTGCAATTGCTGTCAAGTTTCAATTTCTGCTATTGTCTGCGTTTTTTCAATTTCTGCAATTTCTGCGTTTTCAAGTTCGGCGTTTTCAATTTCTGCAATTTTCTGCAATTTCTGCGTTTTTTCTGCAGCTTCTGCAATTTTTCTGCATTTTTTGCAATTAAAAACGCGAGCGAGCGGGCGGCGAAATTTTTCGAAAATAAAAAACGTGACTCTTAAAACGGACGGGTTGGTTTGCATAAAAGATAGATCGGGATCGGTTTCCCAAGCCCAAGCCCAAGCCCAAGCCCAGGCCCAGGCCTCGGTCCTCAGTCTTATGATATATACTAGACTCACTCTTATATATATACCCTACTCCCTCAAGAGAGAATGAGAGCATGTGGGACAAGTCCTCCACTCTCCTCCTTTCTCTTCCCACTTGCACCCTTAGACTTTCTAGTTTGGGCCTAGTTCCCTACTGGAAATTGACAGTTTTAGGGATTCCGAGGGCATAGAGTGACCAAACGGAGGGCTGTAAAGCACGGCATGACCCTCTGACCGATACGCTCGTTTCGAGCTATCACACGGCCCATTCCACGACACGCTCTAAAAAATCTAGCAAAAAAACAAACAAAAAACACGCTAAAAACTAGTCACAAGGCCTCCTAGAGCAGCTTTTTGACACCTTAGGGTATCAGAAGCACATGCACTTACGCTCTGGGCGGGTGCTAGAACACGAGCATATTGAGAGTGCCTCTGTTCATACGGACACCCATTACCCATCCACGATAAGCTCTAGACCCTCAGCGGGGACACAAGGTAGCACCACCCAAGACCCTAAAATAGCCGCTAGTGATTCCTCCTCCGACTCAGAAATCATGGAAGCATACCCTACCCAAAACACTGAGAGAGAAGGCCATGCACCTCCCGAAGCTCCACAGCCTAGTACTAGTATGTTTAGCCGTTTCATGGAAACATTAGGTAGAGCTACTCGCTCGGAACCTGATGCAAATGAAGCACACGAAGGGGGTAGGGAAGTGGAATCTCCTTTCACATCGCACGTGGACCCCACACCCCCAAAGAGTGTCCATGTGGATATCCTACCAACTTCTTACCAAGAAGGCCCTGTTGAGCTACCTCCTTCAGAAGTTCCCTCTAGAGTACCGTTGGTGACAAGTAAAACCACGGGGAGCAACATTGCTTCTACCTCACAAGAAACCATTAACACGTCGACTCTAGAAGGATTGTTCATTAATGATCATTGGACATATGACCTCCACACTGAGGTGTTGACGGATCTACACTCTGGCCACGCCTACCATGTAGGATGGATAGAGATTGTACAATCCACCTCTAGTGCCACGAGCATCGAAGATCAACAGAAAATGATCTGTAATGTTATCCATGGCATTATTCAATCCGAAAGGCAAAACCGAGGGGTAAATATACTTTCAACTGGCCCCATGAGATTTCTGGATACGAGCAAGGCTCAACAGCCTACTCTATCACAAATGGAGACTCCTCTAATGAGCCCCATGGACCCATCTTATGTCGTTTCACCTGGGGTCTCTATGCAATCTTAGCCTCCGAGCGACAACTTTAGCTTCCCTAACTTGGCTCAACCCTCTATCAAGGAAAACACAGTGCTCACTCCAGGGATAAGCCTAACAGAGAATGTACCGATGACATCTATGGTTAGCGCAGTGCCACTACCTAGTGTTGTAGTACCTAATATGGGGCCTCGACCATATGTGCCTCTAGCCCCTTATGCACACATGGCCCCCACACCTCCAATAGTACCACTTGCTTATGCTCCTCGAGTGCCGCTCCCTAGCTCTTATCCGAGTGGACCTATGCCCGGTTATGTTCCATATCCTGCATCATCCACACATATGCCAAGACCGGTACCCGTTCCTCTCCCACATATGATTCCAAGAGTACCTCCACCGGCCCTGCCTCCTCACATAGGTGACTTGGCAGCGTTTGCTCAAACCATAGGTCGATCTATCGCGGAAAATAGAGAGCCTAGAAGTAAGGCAGTACAAATTGCCAAACTCACGCAAAAATTCAATGGGGATGAAGATGCTAGGAAACACATTGAAGTGTTTGAACAAGTATGTGATTCCTTAGGGGAACGCAACGAACTACATAAGTGCAATGCCTTAAGCTTGACATTAAGTGGGAAGGCTGGAGACTGGTATAGGACCCTAAGGGTGGACGAGAAAACAATCTACCCTACCCTTCGAAGGTTGTTTCTAAAGGAGTACATACGAGAAGGTGTGCTTTGGGGTGTAGCATCTCAGCTACAGAAGGCCGAACGTAAGGAAGGAGAGTCAGTAAGGGACTTCATTAGTCGTCTAAAGCACTTAAACTCTCGCTGCCCTGTAAATGAGCGCTTCAACAATAACCAACTGCTTGATCGATTCATTCGAGGGTTGAGGAATGAAGGAATCTATAATGGACTAGTGATTAGAGGTATCACAACCTCGGAAGATGTCACTGCCAATGCAATCCAATTAGAGGACAACTTGATGATAGCAGGCATGAGGGTGTCTACTGACACGAGATCCACTAGCTCACAAGCCATTGAGTATGAACCCATGACTGCAAAGCCCATTGCCAATGAGCCAAAGGTATTTGAGACATTCTTGACAGACCTCACCAAGGCAATCCAAGAGTCTCTTAAGGATAATCGACCCCCTCAAAATAGTCACATGTATCCAAGAAGGGAGCAACAATGGTGTTCCATTTGCTTAGGTCCACATAGCACTAGTGAGTGCCCTACGTTTAGAGTAAAATTTAATGGAACTTGCAACGCATGTGGTAGGTATGGTCACCAAGCTAAGGATTGTTTAATGATCAAACGTATGATGGCAAATAGACCACCTGTAGCCTGGACGGATGCGCCTCGAGCTCCTGTATTGATGCCTACTCCACCTGTTGAGCAACTACCGCAACACATGGTCCCTAGACCTCAAAATGTTGTACAAGCTACACCGTTACCACCTCCTGTGCTAGGACCGCAGCCCCCGCATCCAAGAGTCGCCCCTATGAACCAAGTGGGTTGCGAGCCATCAAATGCTTATGCAGATGGCTGTGAGGAGGAAATAGACACTAGTATTGCCTACGGACTTGATACATTGGAAGAGTGTCCTATTTACTACATGGAAGATTGTTGGGGACAAGTCAAGCCGGTTTATCAAGCTGCTGCTCTCGCATCCAGAGGTCAAAATATCAACACCCAGGCTAGGAGGCCACCTCTTCAATGCTACGAGTGTGGTGGACCACATCGAGTAGCGGAGTGCCCTATTAGGCTGCAAAAGAATGCTGCACAGATGCAAATGAATCAAGGGAGCACGTCTGCAATGCCAATACTCACATGTAATCGTTGTGGCATAGATCACTTGATTGCCCAATGCCCCTATAACCCAAATGCGCCTAAAATCACACCCTTGAATTTGGTCGAAATTGCTAGTGTGACATCGCCAATGCCACCCGTCGCACCCGCTTATGTGATTACACGGTCCATGCTTCAAGGGCCAGGACATATCCTCGAAGAGAGAGATACCGCGTCAGTTATCCAAGCAAAGAAAAAGAAGACACGAAGGAAGAAGTCGCAGAATACGGAAAATTCAAAGCCAAGTTCCAAAACAAACATAGGAACAGGAGATGACCCCGTGTATATGAATGACCTCGAGGATGATTCAGATTCAGTCGACACAATGGAGACTAGAACCAATACCACAAAGGGAAAGACCGACAAAGAAAACCGTAACATGGAACCAAATGAAAACCGAATAAGAGAAAACCATAAAGAGCCTCTGAAAACACCACAAGTGTTTCCAAATCCAATCCAAGACCCCCAAGAAAAACCACAGGGGAAAAAAGGGAAAAATCGTAAAAAGAAGATTGGGACGTACCCAAACCCTGTAGACGAGATTAAGCAGGTGAAACATCTAAGAGGTTTAGTGGAGGAGACTCAAAGGAAACTAGAACCAGAACCCATGCAGGTCAAAATTCATGACATAGTGTTTCCCACGCAAGTTCATCCACCCCACATGAACCATAGACCGTTAGCCATATCTAGTATCATCCAAGAAGGGAGTGAGGACAGGACATCAGAAAGTGAGCATACACCCTTCTTGGTAGAAAGGATGTTTAACGAAGGAATACCTGATCCCATTGAGGAATATGAGATTCCATCCTCACCAGTTCCTAGTCAAGGACCTACACCCTGCAAGACGCCAATGAATGTTGCCAAACTAGTGGACTTCATGTCTTCTGAGGTCCGAACCACGATCATAGCAAAGCTGTATGGAGATCCTGAGTTATTCCTTGCACTTCGAGCATTCCTTAACGGAGAGCTACGAACGGGATTACCGCAGTTTGCGCAACCAAATAGGCCTGACTCGATTATGATTGATGAGGAAAATCATGTGCAATCACTTGACTTAGATGGACACGAGTCTGTGATCGAGGTACCCATTAACGAATTAGGGCAGTATTTTGAAGGCGACGAGTCTAATGCGACCCTACCCATCACTACCAAGGGATTAACTATAAAGGGAATTCTTGATGGTGGTGCGGGAGTTAGCATCGTTACGAAAGATTGTTGGGAATCCATGGGAAAACCCCGCCTCAGTGTTACTAACATTGTGGTAAAGATGGCAAATGGTACCATAGCCAAACCTATGGGGATGCTCAAGGATCTTAAGATCAAAGTTCTAGGACACAAGGTACGACATACGTTCATTGTAATGGATTTCTCTAAACACCTTATGTCATATGAAATGATTTTAGGACGACCATTCATGAGGGAAGCACAAATGGTTCACGATTGGTCTAAAAATCATGTCTATTTGCAATTCCAAGACTCTGTCCTTAGAGTGGATTTGGTGACTGGTAAGGTACACCCCTTAGGGAGTAAAACCATTATTGATCATCGCTCTGACACCACAGTTCACTCGGCCCCACTACAATATTGTTACACTTGTAAGAAGGATACAGACATTGGCCAAGATTCTCCTTATATGGATGTGTTACCGGGTATGACGGAATCAGACAATGTGGATTGGGTCCACCTAGCATCAACCATAGACACTTGGGGAAATAGGGGGACGACCTGGGCAACACCTGAGGGGGATGAAATTCCTGTACCCTTAAATATGCTACAAGCAATTCATATCGCTTCTGACAAGACTCATCCTAAGGTAACGAAGAAAACATACAAGTGGGTCCCTAAAGCTTCTTTAGTGACCATAGCTAGTGCTAAAAAACAGAAGCCTTGTAAGAAACGTACCACTCGCTCCAAGAAAAGTAAGAAAATGTTGCGATGGATTCCTAAACGACTATTGGAAGCCCAAGGATACTATGAAGGAAATGATCAAATCTGGGTTCCAAAATGTAGATTGTGCTCTTACCTATCACCTGACCCAAGTGAGCCCAATCCCGTAGCTCCAAAACGAATCAATGATCGTGGAAAGAAAAAAATCACAGAATGCTACATACCCGCTCTCGAGCTAGTTTGGGTACCAAAGAAAGAACGATTTGTTCCACCTAGCTCAGGAAGGGGGGAGTCCCATGAAGATTCTAGCTCCTCATGTAATACATCCATAGAGGTAAAAGCTTCTACACAGTCTCCATCTATAGTAGTGGACCCCCATGAAGCTACAAAAGAATCCACACCTCCCAGTGTTCAAGAATCACCTAATGAACCACTTCAAGTTCAATCCTGGGAGAGTACCTTACCACCGTTGCAACTTGACAAGGCACCTAGGGTAATAGAAAACTACTGGCAAAAATCCTCACCTATTACCAATTGGAACAATTGGTTTCAAAGGGTGACAAGCACATTTCATACGGTATGATCTACCCAAGGAAGGGGGGAGTGTTTGCTGACAGTCATCATTCATTTGTTTCCCTCTCAACCTTTTTCCCTGACCTCTCAATTCCGATCTTAGGGAATGTACATATAAAGCTTTATACTCTCAAAAAAAAAAAAAAGGAGCAAGAGCAATTAGCAAACGAGTATGCACATTAAAGTCAAAACATTGACTCAGACCTACACATGTCACATCTGGTACAGTGAAATAGAAACCTATGCCATAAAACACCTTTGATCCTCATCACTTGAATGATGGAGGGTAGGTAAGATTAGTACGATAGGAGTGTTTCTGTTTTAGAGTTGAGTGATTAGCAAAGTTCTCTTTTCCCACTGATGTGCCTCCTGGAGGTATTCCTTTTGTTTCCTAGTGTGTACAGGAGCGTGTTGCTATTGATAGGGTTGGGACCTTCATGGAACCTTTCTCTCGTTCACACTTCAAATCAAGCGCGACCATCAACACAAACAGGTGTTTCTTGTCCATTAGCATTGCCCTTATCTTTTTGCATCTATGTTTGTCTGCTTTGATTGTGATTGGTAGCGTACTATTCAGCGCATTGGCTTGGTATCCAACATTTAATTCAATGTAATGTTTTGTCATAATCACTTGTCTAGGTTTAAAAATCAAGCAGTCCGACTAAGCTACTTTGACCAAGCTAGGTGTTAGAGATCTTCTCTTAATACCATGGGGAATGCCTTCCTAATAAGCAATGGTTACTTAGGTTCTTAATCCGATTTAGGCAGCATTGTATGAAATGTACTAGGACTTTCTAGTGGGCTTAACCCTAGTGACCTTTAGCTTAAGTATTATAAAGGGAGTTTACTAATGTGATGAGCCTGGGGAATGTAACAGTGTTATATGACCCCCCAAAGTTACAAAATTAAATGCTGAAAATGAACAAACAAAAAATCAAAGTGCCACAATGTAAAATTTTAAGCTGGAAAAGAAATCTCGGCTTGATTTGGTACTTCACTCACATGTATCGCCTATGGTACTAGAGCCCTAGAGGTTCCCAGTGTGGGCGCTTTTCCTTGAAAAGCAAAAAACCCAAGGCATACAAAATAAGCACACACATCATAATTGAATCAATGTGAAAAGACTTTGGGGGGTCAAAGAAAAAGTAATCAGTCAGGCGATGATTTCATGAGAAATTCCTTTTATGGTAGCTTAACTACAAGGTTTTCTAGATATAGCCTCTAGTCAGCCCTTGAACATGAATACTTGGCTCTCGCGATTAAACAACTTAATTGACCACAAAAAATTAAGAAGCTTACCCATGGTATTAGTATTCGATCTCTAGTGCTTTTCGACCGTCAAAATAGCGACCCCAGACTTGTTTAATTTTTTGCCTTTACATCTGTTTATGCATTTGATTACATTGCAATTTAATGTTCATTGCTAACAAATTGTTTGAAATTCTTTGACCAATCAATTTTTCTACCTAAAACTGCATATGCTTTTTAAGAGAATGCAATTACTGTGCCAATGTTGTTTGATTTTGCAGTGACTGAAGAAGGCTAAGGACATTCATCTCAAATGCTCTTCCACCTCGACGAACCAGCTTCAACTCAATAGCTTCCGAGGATGGAATCTACATCAGGAAGGGGGGCATGTTAACCCTCACGGCTCACGCACACCCATCACCTACGATGGACGTGTATTATGTATTCGATAGAGTCAGGTACCGGGCTTGTCGGTCCAATTGGGAAAGGTAGAGTGATCGCCGATGAGAGGCGCACTTTAACTTGGACATTCAAGGGATTAGTTGGTTAAGCATGGGCACCCAAGTGTGAATGGGGTGAGCTCCTATAAAAGCCAACTAAACCTAATTTTTACTCATTCTCTCATTTGTGCAATTGAAGAGTGCTCTTGCTCCATCTCCATCTTCTTCTTCTTCACCTCCTTGTGTGTGTGTGTGTGAGAGAGAGAGAGAGAGAGGGAGAGTGTGTGTGCGATCGAGCATTACGAAGGCACGACGGCGGCGAAGCGGTTGAGCGGGGCACGACTGCAGCTTCTTCTTCATCGCGGCGAGGAATCCACCACGAAGGCGAGCGTAGAGCGGTGAGTGACACACCCTTTGTTTTCTTGAGCTTGCTAGTTTAGGCTTGTTGTGTGCTTGGAGCCGTTTGTGGCTCGCATACGGTGTATTGGCAAGTCCCTTGCTTCGACAGTGCGGCAAGGAGCGCACATGGCCTATTCGTGTGTAAATATTTCATTGTATATATGGCCTAAATATAGAATTTTTTATAATTATTTTGATCTTTTATTTAAATATTTATACTTAGGTGTGTGTTTTACTAAACCTGTGTATGCCTTCTTTCATCCTCTTACACAATAAGTATATATTTGCCAATGTGTACATACTCTAACCTCATATTTTTCTTTTATACAAATCACCCCTACATTTTCACCTTCATCTTCGTGAAAACAAAAATGGATTTCTACTCTCTTAGTCACATTTATTATGTTATTTACTTGCATACCTTTTCCTCTTTGACCCAAAATAATACAAAGAGGGACCATATCATATGATTCCAATATCTTTTCATATCCATAATTTCTCCATATTTTTTTATTATTTTTATTCATTATTTTAACACCATGTGCTCATTGAGCTAAAATCCATGAATAGTCCATACACTAGTCCCACAATGTATATATTTCTTTATTCACCAATAATCCTCCTCCATGCATGTGTAAAGGGCAACTTGGATGCTTTGTATTATGATATGACAAAAGAGGGGCTCACTCTTGGATGCATTGTACAAATTCAACAAAGGAGGGGACCACTAAAAGACTTTTGCAGGCATAAAAAACAGGCTTTTTGGTGAGATTTTTGGCACCCATCTCCACTCAGAATTTGCAGCGGTGATCCAAAGAAAAAATGTGAAACAAAAGCTAAATAATCACCTCAAACATTTTGGTGATTTTTGGAGAAACCACCGGTGAGCTATGATTTTTTGAGTGGACCCAAATCTACCCACTTTTCTCACAAAGTAACCCATAGTCTTCTCTCACCTCCTTTCCCACTTCCACACACATACACTCATTCCTCTCCATCCCTCACTCAAACCTGCAACTTTCATGGCTTACTTCATCTTCTTCACCATTTCCATCTCTCCTTACTCCATAGCTCAAAAGATTATCATCTCTACACACATATAGCTCAATTTCTCTCTCTAGAATCAAATTCATACTACCATAACCTCTTCATCTTTCATAAAAAGAGAAAAATCAGCAAATAGCCAATCTCAAGCCCTGGAAAAGGAGGAGTTTGATGATGAAGAATTCAACTTCCCCATGGTCACAAAAACTGCACCGACAAAGTTATACAACCGCTTCATTCATTGGAGGAGAAGGTGGAAAATTTCATTTACATCTTGTGGTTTCTACCAAATTGTGTATATTCTCATCCTTCTTTTAATTTTTATCATTGTATAAATCATATAATGCACCTTGAATGCATATGCCACGTAAGTTTACCCCGTCCTGCTAACTCTACCGTGGAGTAGGCAACCTCACACAAAAAATCACTCACCTCTCTAGAATCTTCTCTATTTCACCTCAATAATTCTCTCCTCTTGAGCCCACATCCATGTGACTCAAGAGACAAGAGAGCCCCACTCTCATAAGAACATATAAAAAATTTCATAAACATGATTTTCTATGAAAATGTTGATTAGGTATAATCCTAATTAGGGCTCTCCTCACCTATAAATAGAGCCTTTCTCCCTTTGTAAATAGAAGGATCCCTACACTATTGCTCACTACTTTGAGCGTGCCATTCACCATCTTAGTTTTAGGGAGTGAGAGAAAGCTCTCTATGCACCATTACATGTGGTGTATAGGAAAACTTCTTTGAGCTAGTTGTAACATTGCAAGGCAGTGAGTGATTCATAACTTCCAATCAAAGTTATACCTACTCTTGTGAATCAATTTAATCAATAAGTTGGGTGCAAATCGCGGGTCGAAACTCTCTTGAGTCTCTCAAATTCACGCTTGGCAACCTCATCTCGTTTGGTTTAAGGTGACGCGTTTTCATTTTGAGATTCTGTTGTAGTATCTACTTGTATGTGACTCAAGAGCTCTTCTGTTTGTTTTTGTTGCTTGGGAAAACATTATAAGAGGTTTTTATGGTGAGAGGTCTCCCATAACCCTAAGATAATGTTTAGATTGCAACATCATCAAACTTAATCGTGTCTCTTGACTCTCCTCCAAGCTGTTCATACACCCACGTCAATCATTAAAATTGAAGCTAAATTCTTGCACAAAGATCTCTCTCTTTCTTTTGTGTGTGTGTGTGTGTGTTTGGTGTGTGTATTTGTAGCATTTAAATTAGTGATAGTGTACCCTTCCTTCTCGCTTGTATGGCTAAGGGATTCTCCTCTTTTGTGTCCTAGTTCGCTCTCTAGCTATGTGGTGCCCCTATCTTGTTTGGGTTTGGCTGTGGGTTGGTTGTTGTGTTGTGCTTGTGGTTGCCCCAGCCCCAATTGAGCAACACGGGAGCCTTGAGGGGTGTTTAGAGGTCGCCTCTCTTGTTGCCCGCCTCGGATCGCCTCAATTTTGGTGCCCCGACGGAGAATGACTTTGTGCTTATTGTTGTTGTATTGCATGACTGCTTGAACTAATCTTTGTATTGTTGTATTGTAGTTAGTTGATGTTATGAGAGAAAATATTTGTTTGAACCTAATATTTGTGTGGTTCTAGCAATGAAAGACTATGGCACGCTATACCTTTGAGGATATCCCAATCTTCTTTGGAAATTTAGAAGAAGATGTTCATTATTTTCTTGCTTATTTTAGAATGGTTTGCCATATCCTTGGTAAAAGGGATGACATTGAAAAAGGAGATTTTCTGTTGCTATGACTTAGAGGCAATGCTGAGCAATGGTTTTGGAGTATGTCGTCTCAGATTGAAGATAGTTATACCCAAATTTCCAAATCTTTGAAGACTAGATTCTCTAAAGTTCCAACAACGGAGAAAGCATGGGCTTTATTAGGGATACTTCAACAACATGGTGAAGACTACTATGCTTATGAGGATATTTTTTCTCGTCAATAGGGAGGATGTGGATTTAGTTCTACATTTCCAGATTATGTAAAAATGGAGCAATTTATTTCGGGTTTGTCTCCTTTCCTAAAGACTAAGGTTACTTGTAGTGGACCCTCTACCTTTGAAGAAGCGGTCACTATTGCCCGAAGGAAGTTTCACAAGTACTTCTACATCAAAAATGGTTTCCATCATGCTGAAAGAACCAACCATCATGAAAGTGTTTCTATCAAGGAGTCATCTCCTTTGCCATACTTGTCTCCTTCTACTCCAACAAATGTTGAAGAAGTTACTTACATGCCAACTGATTATTCAAATGCTAAAGTGTGTGGCCAAGATTCAAATGTGGAATCTCTTTCTTCTACCTTTATCACAAGCATGCAAAAATCGACACAAGATATCTCAAATGGCATTGATGATTCAATAATGGATACATCCAACCTTTTGGAGGAGGATCAATTTCTAGTCCGAGCAGACGAAGCTTTTGTGCAACATGACTCTATGGAGAATGAAGACCTTGAAGGTAACCTTGATCTTATGGAATGTTCTGAGAGTGTATCTTGTCTAAAAGAAGAGAGTGAAGAAGAAGATGAAATCATAGGTGTGGAGATCATAGACTACATTGATCATAAAGAGATGATTGTGTACATGGAATGCCAACTCCAAAACAAAGTAGAAGAGTGTGAGTTGAATCCATGTGAGGATAATCTTCAAGAAGT
Source organism: Adiantum capillus-veneris (assembly GCF_014529385.1). Taxonomy (NCBI): domain Eukaryota; kingdom Viridiplantae; phylum Streptophyta; class Polypodiopsida; order Polypodiales; family Pteridaceae; genus Adiantum; species Adiantum capillus-veneris. The sequence continues at coordinate 156,601,136 of NC_140934.1, forward strand.
GTTTGAGGATGTTGAAAAGCATTGGTATGACCAATGTATATTAAGCATGGAGGAACCTATCATGCAAGAAGTCAAAGTTTTCACAAAATCAAACAGTAATCCATCAACCTTTGAGGTGGTACAATGTAAGGAGTTACAACCTTGCCAAAGGGAGGGCTTAGAAGGGGATGAATAACATGGGAGAGTAGTAAAAAATAAAATCATAAAAGGAAACTGTCAGAAGGGTATCATTCTCTCCAATGGTGTTTTAGTGGGTGGCTCTTCATTCATGGGACAATCTCTTAGCAAGAAAATCCAAACTTTTGAAGCCCCAATCATCTTCACATTGGATTTCACCTCTTCAAAGTCAACTTCTCCTTTCTTCACATATACCTTTCATCGGGGGCACCATACCTTCTTAAGTGGAAGAGGACATGAATACTTGGTGATGAACGGATGTTTCCAAACCTTCTTCATTTGGTTTTTTGGTTTATGGAGGTCGCACATTGTGATGCTTGTGGTCTTCATCATAGATGAAAAACGTGTTGATTGCTACATGTGGATATTTCATCAATCAGTACCAAAATCTATTCTCTTCCAATGTGTTGGAAGCAATAGAAACCTTTGTCTATTATCTACTTATGTAGTAAACTATTTGCAATATCTTCCAATAGCAGTTGGAAGCATGGATCAAGCTTTCCTAAATCATGAAGGTCATAGAATTTTTGACTTGATGAGCCTACCTAGGTTGAATGAATTTTATGAGCTACAGTTCAGGAATTTGCTCATACAAGCTCTTGAAGATTGTAGCAGATACATCAACTTTACATAGGAGGAAGAGCAGCCAATCTTTTATATCAAATTCATAGTGATAGATGCAATGATGGAAAACAATAAAATCTATAAGTTTCTTCAACCAAAATCAGTAACTGATTCCATACCATACATCTCTCTTCGGGAAAGATATTTCAAGATCTTTGATCGTGGGGGGTGCTTATGGAAACTTTCTCAATGGAGAAGGTTTACTCAGTCACTTCATTACATCCTGCTATTGACTCTGAGAACCTTTCATATCACACAAGTTTTTTTAATCATACAACAAAGGTTCTTCAAACATGAGAGCAAACAAAGACAGACGTTACACAATCTACATGTTGTATGCTCGGATAAATGGTACATGAATGTATCAATATCTAAGGGGGGGGCTAATGATAGCCGTTTTTCGGCTCTCCGTAATTTCTATAGTAAGCTACCTCACCCTACCAAAATCATCCAAACAATATGGCTATCCCTACCATTTCACTGTACATAGGCGTGTGTGAGTCAGGAAATTTTCTCCATATCTCCTTAAAATCCTCAGCTAGCTAGTAATTTGGGCTAGTCGAGTCAAAAAAATAAAATATATTATGGCCTATTTGTGTGTAAATATTTCATTGTATATATGGACTAAATATAGGATTTTTTATAATTATTTTGATCTTTTATTTAAATATTTATACTTAGGTGTGTGTTTTACTAAACCTGTGTATGCCTTCTTTCATCCTCTTACACCATAAGTATATATTTGCCAATGTGTACATACTCTAACCTCATATTTTTCTTTTATACAAATCACCCCTACATTTTCACCCTCATCCTCGTGAAAACAAAAATTGATTTCTACTCTCTTAGTCACGTTTATTATATTATTTACTTGCATACCTTTTCCTCTTTCACCAAAAAAAATACAAAGAGGGACCATATCATATGATTCCAATATCTTTCCATATCCATAATTTCTCCATATTTTTTTATTATTTTTATTCATTATTTTAACACCATGTGCTCATTGAGCTAAAATCCATGAATAGTCCATACACTACTCCCACCATGTCATAAAATCTAATATCTAACTAACCCAAATGATTTTCTCATATTAAATTGATCACTTAATGTGGGAGAATAAACGGGAACAAGTGTTAAGATATAGGAATGTGCTTATAGATCTATCTCAACACGGGACCAATGGTAAAGGGGCCCAAAAGGGAGATGGTCTATCAAAGAGCAAGGCTAACCAATGGAGCATAAGACCTTAGGGTTAGCTTCATTGAAGACCTCCAATAAATGTGTGTAAAAGTCCTTTGACCTTAAGTAAGCTAGGGCTGAGCTTGAGGTGGGAACCCGGCCCAAGCTCGAGGTGTTTGTCCTGTTTGAGGTGCTTGTCATGCTTGAGGTGTTTTTCATACTTGAGGTGCTTGATTAAGATGCTTGAGGTGCTTGACTGGCTCCATGCTTGAGGTGCTTGACTTGCTGCATGATTAAAGTACTTGAGGTGCCTTGAGAAGCTTGCCTGAGATGCTTGTGGGAACACCCCCTAGTTCAAGTGCTTTGTCATGCTTGGTGAGTAAGGTGCTTGATCACCTAAAAGTCAAAATCATTCCTACAAGAGGGGGGGCGAGCCCTTTTCCTAGGGGCTAGAGAGAGAACACCCACTCACACACACAAGGGAAGCCCAACTTGAAGAGGCAGCAAGGACACATGTCAGGCCCCTACCCATGTTACCTTCATGTGTTGCTTGAAGCCTATTGGCTAGGCTTCAAAGGGGTCCAATGATAAATTACATGAATTATCTAATTGTTTTAGCATTTATCAAGTCCTCTCTCTCAAAGGGGAAAGGGGGACACTTGTCCCAAGGCTACCCATGTTGCTTGTAATGGCTCCTGCTTGTGATTGGATAGGCCTGGAGGGGTCCAATGAGCTTCAGGCATGAGCTACAAGGGGGGGTCGACCCAAGAAAGCTAGGGGGGTGCCTAGGGGGTATACTCACCCACACACACTCACAAGCACTCTCATTGTGTGATATGCAAAGTGCAAGAGCTCCCTCTCCAAGCAAGTAGAGGTTGAGAGCCTACACCAACACTCTTGGCTATGGAGTGCAAATCCAACCAAGAGCCATGCTTCAATACTTAAGCTTGCCATCTCCTTCTTCTTCATTACTATGCTATTATGTATGCTAGCAACAAGAGTATGATAAGTGAGGAACTAATTCTTTCTCCTACGAAATGTTTCTTCTTCCTCTTCCCTACCCTCATTCCCTGCTAGCTCTCTCCACCTTCGAAGGTGTTTGAGGTCTTGGGACTGAGGCTTGGGATAGTTAAAGCTTTCTTCAAGTTTATGTTATGTTTGTGGTGCATGAAGCCTTCCATCTCCATGGCATCACCTAGGTCACAAGGAACACAAAGACTGTATTGTAACAAGTCTCTCTTTATGGGAGAAATCATAATACAAATGCCTATTGGAGGGGGGGACCGGCTCCACATAAATCCGGTCCTCAATTGTTGTCATGTTCTCTAAACTCTCTCTCTTGCAAAAGTATTGTCTATGCCAAGTTAACTAATTGCTATGATTATGTTGCTACCTTCAATTATGTCTACCCGCTATGCTCACAAAATCATTTCTTGAAAGTACTCTCATTAAATTCCGCTATTCTCAAATTGAATAGGCAAATTCCATTACATTGGTATCAGAGCATTTGGTTTCTCTTTTCTTGCTTAAGAAGAGAGGTCCTTAAGTAGCCTATAAATGGTTGATGTTGTTAATTATAATAGAGTAAAAGGAACTGGGATCTAATACCGGTTTTGTTAAGCCCACTATGTGGGGGATGGTGCACACCTCAGGAGCTTTGGACTTAATAATGGAGTCTTTTTAGACTTGCCTACGGCTTTACCATTATTGAGCCATAAGAAGTCCGAAAGGAGCTAGCCCTTGGCAACTCTGCTATGTTAGACCTACTCCTCTACTCTCTATAATTAACCACTTTGAGCCGTGGGTGTAGATACTTAAGAGCCAATTTTCAAAGGCTAAGAGGAGTGGCAACTAAGGTTTTGAATTGCCAAAGCATACACTAAGTACATACATAAAATTTTGTTAACATGGCTGACAATAATCAAGAGAGTCGAATGAACATTGATAGCTTTGACTTTGCACATGAAGGTGCTAATGATGATGCTCCCATGTTTGTGAATTATCTTGTGACTAGGTTGCAACAAGCTATGGGCAACCCTACCTTGCAAGCCGAAGTTACTCAACAACTTCGTGCCTATGGAATTTCCCTTCCTCTCCAAGAGGAGAGAGAGCTTAGGAGGCCTCTTGAAGAGACCCCCAAAAGAAGACTCTCTCCCATTCGAGAGGAGGAATCCAAAGAGAAAGAAAGCAATGAAAGTCTAAGTTCTTATGAAGATGTGGCTCCACGAAGAAGGCGGTCTAGACGATCGCCTACTCCTCCCAAGAGGAAAAGAGCAACCCATAGTCCTTCTCCTCATCACTCTCAAAGGCAAGAGAGGAAACAAAGGAAGAAAAGGGCTAGGAAGAGGTCACCCTCTTCTCCTTCTTCTTCACCTTCCTTCTCTTGCGATGAAAGTTATGGCTATTCTCCTAGAGAATACAAGAGGGGAGGACATCGCAAATCATTTCCTGCATGGCGAAGGTCACAAAAGCTAAAGAAGTTCAAGGAGGGAGGAAAGAGTATCTCTTTTCTCACCTACGATGGCACCTTTGGTGCTACCGACAAAGTGTTGGCCTTCATCCAGCAATTTGATGCGGCCTTTGGGGACGAGGGCTTCATAGAGTCCTCCAAGCTACGCCATGTAGCTATGCACTTCCAAAAATCAGCTCGTCAATGGTGGGCTAGCCTTCGTGGCAATGGAGAAGCCCCAAAGACATGGAAAACTCTACGAGTTTCCATCATGAAGCAATTTCTTCCAAGTGATACTAAAGATAAAGTTCTTACCGAATGGCGCGGCTTGAAGCTCCTCTCTCATGAGTCTATCAACAAGTATGTAGATAAGTTTTGGGATTTACATCTCAAAGCTACTGTCTTTCACAAGATAGACTTTGCCGAGCAAAGACAGCAATTCTGTGCGGGATTACGTGAAGAGATGGCCAAATATATCAACTCTCAACGGCCCGGTACTATTACCGAAGTAATCCACCACACCATGGTTGCTTCACGCATCAATTTCCATCAAGGGGCTAGACGTAATGTCAAGCCCATGGAAAACAAAGATAAAAATGATGCAAAGGGGAAATCCAATGCTCAAAATAATTCCCAAGGCACTTCCAACAACAACAACAACAATCGGTCCAAGGAGAAGGGAGTTTACAAAGGTAAAAACAAACTCTCTCCTGAAGAGCTTGAAGCTTTTCGCAAGGACCATAAGTGTTTCAAGTGTGGGGAGCAAGGACATGGCTATCATTCTTGCCCCAAGAAGAATACTCGCAATGAGACTCCTAGGGCTTCCACCATCGAAGCTCCAAAATAGGATGCTCATTGCAAAGGATCATCACTCGCCTATGCTTGGGGAAAGGTAAGAGAGCATGATGCCTTCATCTTGTTTGACCCTGGCTCTACTCTCAACTTCATATCAATAGAGTTGGCCACCAAGTTGGGCATTCAAGGTTTCGAGATGGGAGATATAGTAACAGCTGATGCAGCTTTCAAGGGACAACAAGCCTCCGTTACTCCCTTGATTGGGAAGTTGAGGCTTCATGTCCAAAGCTATGTCGACAAAGAAGACTTCTTCATCTCTCCCCTCCAACATCAGGATGTTATCCTAGGGGCACCATGGTTTGATCGCATGGCTTCCAACATGAAGTTCCCTGAAAGGAGAATTTACTTCACCTACAGGGGAAAGAACATGTATATAGATGCTAGTGAGCGTGGTCGCACTATTCCACTTGTAAATCCTCTTTCTTTTGATAAATCAATGAAGAGCTCAGTTTCTGCGTACAGGATTTATGTCAAAGAGTCTCTAAAAGCTAATAATGTTTCATCAAATGAAAATGATAGGAATCAAGAAGAGTTAGACTTGTCTACTTTTCTAAAAGGATTCCAAGATGTGTTCATCGATGATATCCCTATGGACCTACCTCCAAAATGAGGGGATGATGACCATCGTATTGAGCTCCTTCCAGGAAGCTCACCGCCTAACAAACCTCCTTATCGAGTCTCACAAGCTCAACAAGAGGAGATCATGAGGCAAGTACAAGAGCTGGTAGACAAAGGGATGGTGAGGCCTAGTTCCTCTCCCTTTTGTTCTCCAGTCCTTTTAGTGCAAAAGAAAGATGGTACATACCGTATGTGTGTGGACTATCGAGCACTAAACCATATCACTATCAAAAACATATTTCCCGTACCTCGGGTAGAAGATCTGTTTGATAAGCTACAAGGCTCTACCTACTTCAGTAGGATTGACCTTAAGAGTGGCTATCATCAAATAAGGATAGTGGATGAGGATACCTTAAAGACCGCGTTTCGCACAACATTTGGTCTTTATGAATATCTAGTCATGCCTTTTGGCTTGACTAATGCACCAGCTACGTTCAATCGTTTCATGGAGAAAATTTTTAGACCATATCGAAAATTCACTGGAGTGTTCTTCGATGATATCATCATCTACTCCAAGTCTTTGGAGGAACATAAGCAACATCTCCAAGTGATTTTTCAAGCCTTGAGGGAGAACAAACTTTTTCTCAACCAAAAGAAAAGTGAATTCTTCCTTCAAGAGATTCAATATCTAGGCCATATTATCTCTCACGATGGTATTCATATGGATCCATCAAAGTTAGAGGTAGTAAAATCATGGCCTAACCCAAGGAATCTACATGAGCTAAGAAGCTTTATTGGTATGTGTGCATACTATAGACGCTTCATAGCAAAATTCTCTGAAGTAGCAGGACCACTACACGACTTAACCAAGAAGAACGTTAAGTTTGTATGGACTGCTAAGGAGCAAAATGCTTTTGAAAAACTCAAAGAGAAGCTTACTTCCCAACCAGTTCTCGTGCTTCCGGATCTCTCAAAGCCATTTGAGGTCCAATGTGATGCTTGTGGTGATTGCCTTGGAGCGGTTTTGCTTCAAGAAGGGCATGCCATAGCATATGAGAGCCGAAGGCTCAATGGTGATGAACGAGTCTTGGGCATTTATGAGAAAGAGCTTTTAGTTGTTCTACATGCCCTAGACACATGGAAGCACTACCTATTGGGGACTCCATTTATCCTACGAACCGACCACCAAAGTCTCAAGTATTTCATGACGCAAACCAAGCTTTCCGACAAACAAATGAGGTGGGCAAATTTTCTTTCGCAATTTAATTTCCATATTGCTCACATAGCTGGTAAGCACAATCAAGTTGCCGATGCACTTTCACGAAGACCAAAAGTTAATGCGGTGTCTATAGCTACTCACAATGATCTATCCTCTATGATAGATGAGTATGCTACTGACCCTGACTTTAGAGACATAATGTCAGCCCTTGCTTTGGGGAAGAAAGAGGAACCATTCACCTTGCAGGATGGTTATCTTCTCCACGGCAATAGGCTATGTGTTACCCATTCCCTTCGTGAGAAGGTTATGTATGAATCCCATGCTCCCCCATATGCAGGGCATAGAGGTATTCAACCTACTCTCCGAGGAGTAGAGACGTATTTCTATTAGCCTACCAGGAAAGTGGACATACAAGAGTATGTTTCAAAATGTGTAGTATGCCAAAAGACCAAGTATGATAGAGGGAAGCAACCTGGATTACTCCAGCCATTGCCTATTCCAAATTCACCATGGGAGAGTATATCCATGGATTTCATCTTTGGATTACCCAAGTCTATCCATGGGAATACAGGAATATGGACAATAGTCAACAGGTTTAGCAAGCAAGCACATTTTATTCCTGTCAAAAAGACTATTAAGGCATATCAAATGGCAACTCTCTTCATATCTCAGATTTTCAAACACCATGGATTACCCACATCCATCGTGTTAGATAGAGATCCTAGAATGACCAGTAATTTCTGGAAAGGTCTCTTTGAAAATCTAGGAACAAGATTGAATTTCTCTTCGGCCTATCACCCACAAACGGATGGCCAAAGTGAGATAGCCAATCTTACGATACTCGATCTACTCAAGACTTATGTTACCGAAGTAGATCAACGCTCACAATGGGAAAAGTATTTACCGCTAGTAGAGTATGCCTACAATAATACTGTACATACTTCTACGGGCAAAGCACCTTTCGAGATCATAGAAGGAAGACCTAAAAGTCCCTTGCTACTGAAAGTACATGGGAAGATCTTCGCCGCCGATGAGTATAGCCGTGACCTACAAGAATCTTTTCAAAAGATTAGGGAGGCTATAGCCATCTCTCAACAACGGCAAAAAGCTGCTGCTGATAAGCACAGAAGAGCCTTAATGTTCAAAGAAAATGATTGGGTCTTACTCAAGTTTCCTAAGGCTCGATTAAGGCAAACGACGGGCAAAATTCCTATGGGCCATCAAAAGTATTATGCTAAACTAGCAAAAAGATACTATGGTCCTTTCCAAATCTTGAAGCCTATCAATGAGACGGCTTATCAACTCAAGTTGCCCAACCATTGGCTTATACACAATGCCTTTCATGTAAGCTTACTTAAGCCCTACAAAGGAGAGCCACCAATTGAACCAATTATTGAATACCCTCCCGAAGTTGAAGACCAAGAAGAGGTGCTACAACCCGAAGCTATCCTTCGGCATGAAGACAAGGTACTACGACATGGTAAGATTATCCGACGGTATCTTATTAAGTTCAAAAATTATCCTTTTGAAGATGCTAAATGGATGCAAGGAGTACAACTTAAGGATAGTATGAACCTTGTCAATGCTTACAATGCTACATTAGAGTAAGCAAATGTACAAATTTCTTTTAAATAACTCATGTTTTTGTCTTATATGACTAGTCCTCTTTTTAATTGTGCACAAATTTAACTAGTATGCATGCTTAGAATCATGTTTGTGATGACGACGTCTCTCAAACACCAAGTAGAATTTGTCACTCTACTTTGGGAGAATGAAATGGACTAAAGAGCAGACATGCTTGCGGCAGCTATGTCTCCCAAGCACCAAATGGATTAGTCATCCATCTTGGAAAGATGTCGTAGGGTAAAAAGGGATCCTTTACCCGCTAAGTACGATTGACTAATGACTAAGGCTTTATCTCTCCTACCTCATAGTCGAGGACGACTATGATTTCAAGAGAGAGGTAATGTCATAAAATCTAATATCTAACTAACCCAAATTACTTTCTCATATTAAATTGATCACTTAATGTGGGAGAATAAACGGGAACAAGTGTTAAGATATAGGAATGTGCTTATAGATCTATCTCAACACGGGACCAATGGTAAAGGGGCCCAAAAGGGAGATGGTCTATCAAAGAGCAAGGCTAACCAATGGAGCATAAGACCTTAGGGTTAGCTTCATTGAAGACCTCCAATAAATGTGTGTAAAAGTCCTTTGACCTTAAGTAAGCTAGGGCTGAGCTTGAGGTGGGAACCCGGCCCAAGCTCGAGGTGCTTGTCCTGCTTGAGGTGCTTGTCATGCTTGAGGTGTTTTTCATACTTGAGGTGCTTGATTAAGATGCTTGAGGTGCTTGACTGGCTCCATGCTTGAGGTGCTTGACTTGCTGCATGATTAAAGTACTTGAGGTGCCTTGAGAAGCTTGCCTGAGATGCTTGTGGGAACACCCCCTAGTTCAAGTGCTTTGTCATGCTTGGTGAGTAAGGTGCTTGATCACCTAAAAGTCAAAAGCATTCCTACAAGAGGGGGGGCGAGCCCTTTTCCTAGGGGCTAGAGAGAGAACACCCACTCACACACACAAGGGAAGCCCAACTTGAAGAGGCAGCAAGGACACATGTCAGGCCCCTACCCATGTTACCTTCATGTGTTGCTTGAAGCCTATTGGCTAGGCTTCAAAGGGGTCCAATGATAAATTACATGAATTATCTAATTGTTTTAGCATTTATCAAGTCCTCTCTCTCAAAGGGGAAAGGGGGACACTTGTCCCAAGGCTACCCATGTTGCTTGTAATGGCTCCTGCTTGTGATTGGATAGGCCTGGAGGGGTCCAATGAGCTTCAGGCATGAGCTACAAGGGGGGGTCGACCCAAGAAAGCTAGGGGGGTGCCTAGGGGGTATACTCACCCACACACACTCACAAGCACTCTCATTGTGTGACATGCAAAGTGCAAGAGCTCCCTCTCCAAGCAAGTAGAGGTTGAGAGCCTACACCAACACTCTTGGCTATGGAGTGCAAATCCAACCAAGAGCCATGCTTCAATACTTAAGCTTGCCATCTCCTTCTTCTTCATTACTATGCTATTATGTATGCTAGCAACAAGAGTATGATAAGTGAGGAACTAATTCTTTCTCCTACGAAATGTTTCTTCTTCCTCTTCCCTACCCGCATTCCCTGCTAGCTCTCTCCACCTTCGAAGGTGTTTGAGGTCTTGGGACTGAGGCTTGGGATAGTTAAAGCTTTCTTCAAGTTTATGTTATGTTTGTGGTGCATGAAGCCTTCCATCTTCATGGCATCACCTAGGTCACAAGGAACACAAAGACTGTATTGTAACAAGTCTCTCTTTATGGGAGAAATCATAATACAAATGCCTATTGGAGGGGGGGACCGGCTCCACATAAATCCGGTCCTCAATTGTTGTCATGTTCTCTAAACTCTCTCTCTTGCAAAAGTATTGTCTATGCCAAGTTAACTAATTGCTATGATTATGTTGCTACCTTCAATTATGTCTACCCGCTATGCTCACAAAATCATTTCTTGAAAGTACTCTCATTAAATTCCGCTATTCTCAAATTGAATAGGCAAATTCCATTACACACCATGTATATATTTCTTTATTCACCAATAATCCTCCTCCATGCATGTGTAAAGGGCAACCTGAATGCTTTGTATTAGGATATGACAAAGGAGGGGCTCACTCTTGGATGCATTGTACAAATTCAACAAAGGAGGGGGCCACTAAAAGACTTTTGTAGGCATAAAAAACAAGCTTTTTGGTGAGATTTTTGGCACCCATCTCCACTCCGAATTTGGAGCGGTGGTCAAAACAAAAAATGTGAAACAAAATCTGAATAATCACCTCTAACATTTTGGTGAGCTATGATTTTTCGAGTGGACCCCAGTCTGCCCACTTTTCTCACAAAGTAACCCATAGTCTTCTCTCACCTCCTTTCCCACTTCCACACACATACACTCATTCCTCTCCATCCCTCACTCAAACCTGCAACTTTCATGGCTTACTTCATCTTCTTCACCATTTCCATCTCTCCTTACTCCATAGCTCAAAAGATTATCATCTCTACACACATATAGCTCAATTTCTCTCTCTAGAATCAAATTCATACTACCATAACCTCTTCATCTTTCATAAAAAGAGAAAAATCAGCAAATACCCAAGCTCAAGCCCTGCAAAAGGAGGAGTTTGATCATGGAGAATTCAACTTCTCCATGGGCACAAGAACTGCACCGACAAAGTTCTACAACCGCTTCATTCACTGGAGGAGAAGGTGGGAAATTTCATTTACATCTTGTGGTTTCCACCAAATTGTGTATATTCTCATCCTTCTTTTACTTTTTATCATTGTATAAATCATATAATACACCTTGAATGCATATGCCATGTAAGTTTACCCCATCCTACTAACTTCAAACTACTAACACTAACTACTAACCCTTTTTTTGTAAATTGCACCCACTCTACTCTACCTTGGAGTAGGCAACCTCACACAAAAAATCACTCACCTCTCTAGAATCTTCTCTATTTCACCTCAATAATTCTCTCCTCTTGAGCCCACATCCATGTGACTCAAGAGACAAGAGAGCCCCACTCTCATAGGAACATATAAAAAATTTCATAAACATGATTTTCTATGAAAATGTTGATTAGGTATAATCCTAATTAGGGCTCTCGTCACCTATAAATAGATCCCTTCTCCCTTTGTAAATAGAAGGATCCCTACACTATTGCTCACTACTTTGAGCGTGCCATTCACCATCTTAGTTTTAGGGAGTGGGAGTGAGCTCTCTATGCACCATTACATGTGGTGTATAGGAAAGATTCTTTGAGCTAGTTGTAACATTGCAAGGGAGTGAGTGATTTATAACTTCCACTCAAAGTTGTACCTACTCTTGTGCATCAATTTAATCAATAAGTTGGGTCCAAATCGTGGGTCAAGACTCTCTTGAGTCTCTCAAATTCACGCTTGGCAACCTCATCTCGTTTGTTTTAAGGTGACACGTTTTCATTTTGAGATTATTTTGTAGTATCTGCTTGTATGTGACTCAAGAGCTCTTGTGTTTGTTTTTGTTGCTTGGGAAAACATTATAAGAGGTTTGTATGGTGAGAGATCTCCCATAACCCTAGGATAATGTGTAAATTGCAACATCATCAAACGTAATCGTGTCTCTTGACTCTCTTGCAAGATGTTCATACACCCATGTCAATCATTAAAATTGAAGCTAAATTCTTGCACAAAGATCTCTCTCTTTCTTGTGTGTGTGTTTGTGTGTGTGTGTGTGTGTGTGTGTGTGTGTGTGTGTGTGTGTGTGTGTGTTTGGTGTGTCTATTTGTAGCATTTAAATTAGTGATAGTGTACCCTTCCTTCTCGCTTGTATGGCTAAGGGATTCTCCTCTTTTGCGTCCTAGTTCACTCTCTAACTAGGTGGTGCCCCTATCTTATTTGGGTTTGGCTGTGGGTTGGTTTTTGTGTTGTGCTTGTGGTTGCCCCTGCCCCAATTGAGCAGCACGGGTGCCTTGAGGGGTGTTTAGAGGTCGCCTCTCTTGTTGCCCGCCCCGGACCGCCTCACTAGGTGGTGGCCCTATTGTGTACCTCTCATGATGAGGCCATTGTGCATAGTCTTGGTGTAGAGGCCACCCGGTCTGTTTTGCACTGCCACCTCTCATTTGGTGCACCCTCTGAGAAGGGCTTTGCAAAGACCTTCAACCAACAAAGAGTAGCAATGCATACCATCAATCATGGACAAGTGGCTACAAAATTTTTCAAATTGGAGGACTAAAAAGGAGGAAATTGTAGAAGCACCCAAGGCCTTCATCGAAGTGCTACTACTAGGTTGTAGCGTCATTGATATTGAAGAGGTAAGCTCCCCATATCACAATTCTCGTGCTAATCGTAAATCAAGAGCATAAAGAGAGAGGGCTACAAAATGTCATCACTGCTGTCAAATAAAGAATTTTGTTAATGAGTACAGATAGAGGAGGTGAATAAAAAACCATGAGTTTTGCTCTTGGGAACCGCATTATCACTCTCACATCACTCAGATTTTGTGTAGCACCAAGTGTTTTCTCTCCAACGGTCAGAGAAGAGTTTTCAACTACATCAACCACAAAGTCCAAGCCACAAAGCCTAAATCATTTGGTGGAAGCAAGTGGGCCTACGCGCTCTCTAGGCCTAGAGAGTTTAAGTCAAGTATGACCACCCAAGCATTGCCGCCGTATGTAGAATGGAAAGACGATTGAAGTAGACTCTTCTCGCCCAGTCTGTTTTGAATTCAATGTGGAGGATTATGTGTACTTCAACAAGAGGTAGAGGCTTGTGGTGAAGGTCGCACCTTGTCAAAACTTAAGATGTGCAACTTTAGTGGTTAAAGCCTTGTCCTACACCTAACATAGATAATAACAAATAGGCTAGAAGTCTTTCCTTTTTGTTTCTTGCAACACATGCATGTAAACGTGTACATTAATAGGAAGATATTCTACCATCAAAAGATTACTTTCCTATTTTGATTAGAGATGCTTGATGAAATCCTTACATCCCCACATCCCATCATCTTGCCCATTCCTGATTACTACCACTCTCTTGATGTAAGCATCTTTATTCTATTCTAGCCTTGTGCTCTTCTTAGCTCCTAATCAAGTTTTTCACCCATGTATAAACCTTTATGAATCACTAACATTCCAAAATAAAAATAAATTTGTGAATTGTCTGCTCATTGATTTACTACCATGGAAAGTGTCTCTTTTCTCCCATTCAATGGCAAGAAGGGAGAACACATCATTGCTGATTTTCTAGATAGCTTTGACATCACTTGTGTGGTTTCCAACAAGGATGATGACACCTTACGACTATGAATCTTTCCTCTACTAATAAAAGCAAAGGTACAATGCTTTTCCCCAAGCTACCAAGGATGCATGGGACTTACTACTTGGTGCCTTTGTGAAGAGATTTGGTGAAGGCACAACCTCAGAAAAGTTATGGCAGCTGCTAAGACAGAGTTAAAGCAGGGAGGTCTGCTAGAGTATGCCACTTATGGATCCAAGTTTGTGGATCTGTGGGACTGATGGGTTCCCTCACTGGAGTAACATGAAGGAGCACCTAATTTCTTGAAGAAAGAATGTTTCATTGTTGGCCTGTGGTCACCGCTTAAAGAGAAGGTGAAGGGCAGATTCCTTACAACATTGGAGAGGGGGAATGGGGACCACACCCGACACACATGCAACTGCCCCTATATAGCTTAGGGTATTCACAGCACCCATGTCCTCTCGAAAACACTTCAAAAAAGCAACTCACACTAGCAAGGCCTCACTTGCACTTCCCCCAATGCACACACAACCAGCACAGTTGCCAGATAGCAATCACACCGGTCTTGCCTGCTTCGAGCTCTTCCACAAATTCGACACCTCTCTCTCTTTCTCTCTCACACACACAGTGGGCTCACGGGACGCACGCACTCACACACACCGGCACCACACACCCTAGAGACGAGCAATGAAGAAAGGGGGGAAGGGGGGAAAGACGATGCCAAAATAGGCAATCATAGCTTCTCCTTCAAAACAAAAACACATGTACAGGATCCATATGGTCTACTCATGGCCACACTATAGCCATCATGGCTTCATACAGAGGGACACAGACCTCCCTCAAAGTTCGACTTCGTCGGCACACGCCTCGACAGAAAATCTAACTCTCCCTTCGCTTCGACAACAACTTTTCGTTTTGATAGCCTTCACTAGCTACCTCTCGTGCAAGCCTTTCGCTCTTTCGAACCGCTTCCCGGACAACACCTTGCGTGCCAACTTCGACTGTTGAACACACGAAAAAAAACCCTTTTTCTTTTTTTCCATATCCCTCCTCTTCCCCTTACTTGCCAAAAGAAAGGCCCTCCTCGAAAAAAACACGTCGCCCCTCTTTTCCCTTTTTCCTTCCCTCCTTGGTTTTTCCAAGGCAATGAAGAAAACTTCTTTTTTTGGCAATGGCGTCGGGGGCGCCACTGCCTTTGGCCTTTTTTTTCCTTGTACAGAAGCTTACATTTTTAAACTTAGCCTTCAACTTCATTTTTCTTCTTTCCCCCTTGAGTCCATCCACCCTTTGCTTTTACCTTTACAAAACAAAAAGAGCTCAAGCATGTGATTCACGTGCCGTCAGTGCTACGTGTTCGCCCAATAAGTTCTTCGGTCATGCCACATGGGAGGTCCATCTTTTGGCTCCGCATCATGACACCTTGATAGCCTCAAATGGCGTGTCCCAAACATATAAAAGAGCATCCATGTCCCCTACGAACTGCCGACCTCGGCCAAGCATATCTCCATGCTCCAGACTCCAATTCAGGTGCCATCAACTCCGACTAGCATCACATGCTACAAACTATCCACCAGACACCTGGCGAGCTCGAGAAAACACCAAATGGCACGTTTCCTAATGTGGCTCCCAACCGCCTCGAAACTGGCCCCTATCAAAACTTGACTGTCCATAACTTTCCACCTAGAAGCACGATTCTCAATCCGAAAAGACCGGCATGCTCCACAACTCAAGCACTTCCCGTGTATGATTTCACACGCGCCGTGACCAACCACATGTGCGCGCCCAATCTGGTAAGGATCTGCAAACGTATCCCACTTTAACTTGCCATATCTTGCACATCCGGGCTCCGTTTGACGAGCCGCCTGGACCTGCTCGAAAAACACATCAAGCACCACATTTTGGCACACAAAACCATCACTTCGAACCCATGAGGCCACCATCCAATTTAGCGCCTGGCAGCAAACCATCGGCCTAAAAAGCCACATCAAACCTACATTTCCACATCCACCTCAATGCAGCCACACTTCATAGCCGCATTATCACCATACCATGCACCAGCTTGCATATATATCATTGCATGGGCCATCTTCTATCGTTGACAGGATTTGGTTGTACCATCATTGCCCACCCCCTTGTTGAAAATTTATGTTCAACCGGAAACAGGCTTATTGCACTAAAAAAACTGCCACACCAAAAAAAACTCTCTGCACATCACAAAATCACCTAACATATGTACAAAACCTGGCATCTGCTACCCGCTTCCTTTGTTCATGCGGTTGCCCAACCCCTTGCTTTACGTGCCATCATCCACCTGGATCAAACACCTCGCATTGATCCCCTCCATCCACCTTCCACAACCTCCCATAGTGTTGCATCCCAACGCATAGCCAATCATCCACATAATTTACCCTTGGCATG
Organism: Adiantum capillus-veneris; assembly: GCF_014529385.1. Lineage (NCBI taxonomy): Eukaryota > Viridiplantae > Streptophyta > Polypodiopsida > Polypodiales > Pteridaceae > Adiantum > Adiantum capillus-veneris. Next base: position 156,617,433 of record NC_140934.1, read on the forward strand.
CTTCCATCTCTCCAAGCATCCATAGGCATACTATTCACTTCCAAAAAAACACCATCAAAAGCATCACCGCTTCCATTAGACATATCATCATTGACACGAAACATACCATGCCCTCCCTCCCAACCATATAGCGCAAGATCCTCCTCAAGAAAATCTTGTACCTGCTCTCGACAGCCCACTGCACAGCCGCTTTTATCAGCATCCCTTTCAACTACCATTCACAAATCCCTTTAGAAAGCTCGGACACAATCTGGGAATCCGTATTCTCTGCCACCATAGAGTGCACTTGCTGCATAGGAAGCACCTCTATCTTTGGCTCAATGCTTGCTTTCTCATCTGCATTGCACTCAATCCCAACATCATCAAGATTTCCCTCATCAATTCGCCCTTCAAGGTCGATAAGCACCACTTGCTTGTCGGCTTCCATCCCTTGCTCTTCAAGCATCTCTTCTACTGCTGCATCATGCTCCATCAAGGAGGAGAGAAATTTGTCCTGTATCGCCTCATTTCTCCCATAGGCGAGGTTGCTCCATCTCTTTTGGCAAAGTTTTGCACCTGTTGTACCACTATGGCACAGTTCACTACCACTTTCATCAACATGGCCATTAACATGGCAACGCACATCACCTTCACCTGCATATCACGACCTGTAGGCTCGAGATCGTCCACTTGGTCTCCATTGAACATATCGGTTTTCATTTCACCCTGCTCTTCACACACATCCCTCGTATCTCTACTCACGTGCAAGAGATAGAACTCATAATACCTTGACTAAGAGGACTCGGTCTCCCAACTCGTGTTAGCGTTCATAGAGCTACTATCACTCGACCCAATCTCTTCCTCTGTCTCAAGCTCATGAATCTCCCTTAGCTTCATTGCTTCAATGTCATTTGCAAACCGCACTCTTTGACCTTTACCACACTTCAATGGAGCTTCTAAAACCACACTTGAACTTGGCAGCACATCCTTTGCCCGATCTAGAACCTCCTGTACATCCTCTACAATTGGAGTTGCTCTAGACAACATCTTCGGCATAGGAACCACCCTGTCTCTCTGTATCCACAAGTGGTTCTTCTCGCACATGTACTTCTCTTTGCACGGCTACCACCGCATCACATTGTCTTGGCATCACAGCGCCTTGCAAAGCCTACCTAGCCTCGCGCTTCTTCAATATTTTTTTGGTCCGCCATTTCGCTAGAGCTACTGCCTCCTCATATGAAACCGGGCTATCTATCTCCACTGTATCTCGCACTTCTTCATCCAAGAGTTTACTCAATTTCAAAAAACTGGCATTTTATGCAGCAATTACCTTTATCAACTTTCCCCAAAGTACCTCAAACTCCCATAGGAACGCTTGAAAATCCGCTTCCAAGCCTTGCTTCAAATTGTCCAGCCTTCTCTTTACTTCATCCAACTGTGCATCTGCTACATATTTGCTTCCAAAGCCGCTTCCAGTGCTTCATGATCCATCTTTTCGTCATTAGGCAGGCCATCGAACCATAGCCTCGCTTTACCACAAACTAGGAGAGGAAACATCTGTACCGCACCTTCTTCACTCGACAAACCGCTTTCCAGCATGAACAACGCATAGTCTTGGAGCCAGGTTCCTACATCTCCGACCCCAGTGAAAATGGGAAATCCCGTCCAAGCTATTACTTCTCTAGTAGCAAAAACTGGTCTTCAAAGTCCGCACCTTTGGCATCACCAAAATCATCGATTTGTCTTCAAACAGGAGCATCAGTGCGCTCCTCAGTGGGGGCACCAGAAGATAGAGAGGGGGAATGGAACACACCCGACACACACGCAGCTGCCCCTATATAGCTCAGGATATTCACAGCACCCCTGTCCTCTCGAAAACACCTTCATAAAAGCAACTCACACTAGCAAGGCCTCGCTTGCACTTCGCCCAATGCACACACAACCTGCACAGTCGCTAGACAGCAATCACACCGGTCTTGTCCGCTTCCAGCTCTTCCACGAATCGACACCTCTCTCTCTTTCTCTCTCACACACACTGGGGGCCCGGGGGACGCATGCGCTCACATACACTGGCACCACACACCCTAGAGACACACAAAGAAGAAAGGGAGGAAGGGAGGAAAGACGACGCCAAAATCGACAATCATAGCTTCTCCTTCAAAACAAAAACACATGTCCAAGATCCATATGGTCTACTCATGGCCGTACTATAGCCATCACGGCTCCATATAGAGGGGCACAGACCTCCCTCAAAGTTTGACTTCATCGGCACACACCTCGATAGAGAATCTAACTCTCCCTTTGCTTTGACAACAACTTTTCGTTTTGATAGCCTTCACTAGCTACCTCTCTTGCAAGCCCTTTGCTCTTTCAAGGCGCTTCCCGGACAACACCTTGCGTGCCGGCTTCGACTGTTGAGCACACAAAAAAAAACCCTTCTTCTTTTTTTCCATATCCCTCCTCTTCCCCTCCCTTGCCAAAAGAAAGGCCATCCTCGAAAAAAAACTCGTCGCCCCTCTTTCCCCTTTTTCCTTCCCCAAGGCAATGAAGAAAACTTCTTTTTTTGGCAATGGCGCCCGGGCTACTACCTTTGGCTTTTTTTTCCTTACTCAAGCTAACATTTTTAAACTTAGCCTTAAACTTCATTTTTCTTCTTTCCCCCTTGAGTCCAGCCACCCTTTGCTTTTACCTTTACAAAACAAAAAGAGCTCAAGCATGTGATTCACGTGCCGTCAGTGCTACGTGTTGGGCGTCAGTGCTACGTGTTTGCCCAATAAGTTCTTCAGTCATGCCACATGGGAGATCCACCTTTCAACTCCACATCATGACGCTTCGATAGCCTCAAACGACGTGTCCCAAACATAGGAAAAAGCATCCGATCATCCACGTTCCCTACGAACTGCCGACCTCGGCCAAACATATCTCCATGCTCTAGACTCTGATTCAGGTGTTGTCGACTCGCACTAGCATCACATGCTTCATACTACCCACCAGACACCTGGCGAGCTCGAGAAAACACCAAATGGCGCATTTCCCAATGCGGCTCTCAACCGCCTCGAAACTGGCCCCTGTCAAAACTTGAATGTCCATAACTTTCCACCTAGACGCCCGATTCTCAATCCAAAAAGACCGGCGTGCTCCACAACTCAAGCACTTCCCGTGTATGATTTCACACCCGCCTTGACCAACCACCTGTGCCCGCCCAATCTAGCGAGGATCTACAAACGCATCCCACTTCAACTTGCAATATCTTGCACATCCGGGCTCCGTTTGACGAGCTGCCTGGACCTGCTCGAAAAACACATCAAGCCCCACATTTCGGCACACAAAACCATCACTTCGGACAGATGAGGCCACCATCAAATTTAGCGCCTGGCAGCATACCATCGGCGTAAAAAGACACATCAAACCTATATTTCCACATCCACCTCAATGCAGCCACACTTCATAGCCTCACTATCACCAGACCATGCACCAGCTCGCATATATATCACTGCATGGGCCATCTTCTACTGTCGACAGCATTTGTCTGTATGAACGTATGAGTTGACAGTGGAAGTAGCCCGCCTTAAAGAAAAGAATCTGTGCATGCAAGCAAGAGTCAACAAGTCAAAGGAATCAATCTCAGTCCGACTAACCCCAATAACTGCAACAACTTCTCAGAGAACCCAACAACAAGAGGCATCAGAAGAGCAACAAGACCTATTGAGTAGCATCACTACTTAGCTTGAGAATTTATCTGTGCTTTTAATGCAATAAGGGCATGCACACAATCTCAATCAAGAGAAAGGGAGAGGACAATGAAGGTAAAACCAAGAATACCACTGCTATAATTCTGGGGAAGATGGCCATGGAATTTATTACTGCCCACACCCAAGGAGGCATAATTTTAACAGAGGAGCCATACAAAATCTGATTTCACCACCAAGAGTAAGACCACCACCACCAAAGGCACCACAACAAGCACCACCTGTGAAAATTGTACAACCACCCGTTCAACCACATCCACCACCACCACCACAACCTCTCATTCCACCCTTACCTCCACCACTAGATGGCAACCAGGCAATAAGTGTCATCAGTCTTGAAGGTAAGGGAAAGGAGAAAGTGGAGGAGGATATGAAGGGAGTTGAAAAAGGTAAGACCAAGTTTCAAGGAGTAGATGCCATGGGGGTAGAGTGCGCTAGGCATGGTGAATCTTCCCAAAAGGAAGAAAAGATGAAAAATAAAGGGGAATCTAGCAAAAAGACGTCCAAGTCACGACCTAAAATTGATATAGTAGATTTCTCTTTGGGTGAATGTTTTAAACCATATGATTTGGTTCAAGATATTTTTGTGCAGGGCCCAAAAATCACATGGCCCTAGTTACCCCACCTAGCACCTGGGGTGAGGAGATAATGGACAAAGATGGTTAGCACGAGATGACCAAAGCCAAAGATAGCTGGGGCTATCTTTGGGAGAATCTAGATGACATACTACCAGTGATGGATGCTCACATCAAAGGGCAACACATCTCCAATATCTACATCGATGGTGGCACACAAATATGCATCATGAGTGAAAAAATGATGCACCATCTGGGTTTAGAGGAGAGTAGGCCAGCACCATGCCGAGCCAAAATGACAAATAATGTAAACGTTCAATGTGTTGGTGTTATAAGTGCGGTTAGGATAAAGGTGTTCAGCACCAAGTTAGAGGTGGACGTCTTTGTCATGCCACACAAAGGGGAGGGCTATCCTATCATTCTAGGGAGGACTTGGCTTATGGCTATGAGAGCTAAGCAGGACTGGGACACCAGCATAATCCAGATGAAGGATGCCAAAGGGAAGCCAATACTTTATGACATGAAGATAGTTCAGCAACACGACATGGATCTAGAAACCTCTATGGATGAGTTTTCTAGTAGTGACTCTTCAACCACTTCAGAGGAGGAGTCAACAGTAATTGAAGAAAGCGACAGTAGCATTGAGGTGATGGGGGTCATTCTCAAAGACCCTATGAGGATGGAGCAACCTTATGCATCATCATCGAACCAAGGGGAGACACTAGGTATACAACCTCTGGTAGAAGCAAGTAAGCTACATTGAATGCTCTCTAGTGAGTTGTGTGGGAAGGAGCGTGAAGATTATATTTTGATGCTAAGTAATTTTACCACATTGTTCATTAAAAATATGATAAAATCACTGGCATCACAGTAGTTCAACATCACATTAGGCTTAAGAAGTGAAGTAAACCCCTATAATGCAAAAGCTCAAACGATTAGGAGTAATTTAACAAGACACCTTGATCAAAGAGATAAGGAGAATCCTAGAACCAGGTTTCATCTATCCTATAGAAGACTCAGAGTGGGTCTCTCCAGTGGTACTCACACCAAATAAGAATGGTAAGTGGAGGGTTTGTGTTGATTACAAGCCCCTTAATGTAGCCACAAAGAGGGACCATTTTCCTCTTCCTTTTCAAGATGAAAGTTCTTAATGAAGTAGCAGAACGTGAGCGATACACAGTATCAGGCTACTTTCAAATTAGCACTGCTGAAGAAGATCAAAAGAAGACAACCTTCATCACACCATGGGGATGTTTTTCTTACAGAGTTATGGCTTTTGGTCTCACCAATGCTCCAGCCACTTTTCACTACTATGTGACATTTGTTTTTTAGCCATTCTTTGGAAAATCAATCCGTGTTTTTATTGATGAATTTTGTATTTATAGCTCCCACTCTCTTTATCTCGAGAAAGCTTATGAAGGTCTAGCTAGGCTGCAAGCTTTGGGTGGCCAACTCAATGTGGAGAAGTGCCACATTGGTGAAAGCAAGGCTACTATTCTTGGTCATGTGATCTCTGCCAATGGCATTGAAGATGACCGAAGCAAGGTTCAAGCCTTGGTGGCTTTGCCCTCTCCCACCACAACAAAGGAGTTGGTCTCTTTTCATCAAAAGGTGAGGTATTCGAGTAGGTTCATTCACCTTATCTCTCAAGTGGTTCTCCCTTTACAACAAGTTACCCATCAAGAGATCTTCACTTGGAGTGAAGAAAATGAGGTAAAACAAATTCTAGCATCACTTCCCACCATTGCACCTCCAAAGTGGGACAAGCCATTTTATGTAAACCCTAGTGTGGGCAATGACACACTTGGGGAGGTATTGATGCAAAAGGATCCTCAAACTTCTTTTAGGAATACTATCTACTTCTCTAGTTGCATGATGACTCCATCAAAAAAGGAATACACGACAGTGGAGCACATGGTGCTTGCATTAATGTTTGCTACCACAAACGTTCACTCTTATTTATTGTCTAGAACATTCATAATCTTAACAATGCAAGAAGTATTTCCTTATGTAATGCATCACATGGATGTTTCTTCTAGGATTTCCAAATGGCTCAAGAGGTTGCAAGAGTTTGACTACACAATGTGTAACATTTAATGCACTAGTAACTTGTGTGTAGCGGAAATTGGTAACATAGTGAGCATTTCATTAAGAACAAGTTCCTAATGAGAAAAGATAGAGTACTGAAATTGAGAAATCAACATAGAAATTTACGCCTAGCTAATTTGGCATTGCCAATACTTGAAAAGAGAGAGAAATAGAACAATTGACAACAATTGAATACTGGATTTACATGGAGCAGGTCTCCCCTCCATAAAGGCTTTGTATTATAGCTTCGCCCATCAAAAAGACTTTTGTACAATACAATCTTTCTATTCCTTGATAAAACTAGTTGGTATAATGAAGATGGAAGCGTCATACACCAAATTATGCTTGAAAAACACACCTAGTGTCCCTATCCTTAGCCCCAAGACCTCACACACCTTCAAAAATGTTGAGAGCTAGCAGGGAATGAGGATAGATTGAGAGGAAGAAGAGGTATCTTACAAGAAAGAAGTATTCTCCTCACATAATCACTCTAATAGCATAACTTAGGTTAGTAATTAGAATGATAGAGGAGATGAGCATGCCATTGAAGCTTGGATCTTGGTTGGATTTGCATTCCATAGCCAAGAGTTGTTGGTGTAGGCCTCTACTTCTCAATGCTTGGAGAAGGAGATGGAGTTCTTGCTCAACACATAACATGTGTGCGTGTGTAGCAAAGTGCATAAATCTAAAAATGCCAAGCTCTCTCTCTCTCTCTCTCTCTCTCTCTCTCTCTCTCTCTCTCTCTCTCTCTCTCTCTCTTGGTCGACCCCTCTTGATTTTTACTCATGTTGGCCTGTCATTGGCACTTGCAAAGCTTGGCCAGTCACAAATTATTTGCATAATTGATAGCCTTGTGACATGTGCCCCCCTTTCCCATTTTGTAAGAGCTTTAGGTAATTAAATAATTCAACTAAACTGTCATTGGACCTCTTAGTCTTCAGGCCAATAGGAATCAGGCAAGCAAATGGGCTGGTGAATGCTCATTGGACCCCTTGGTAGACTGTCCAATAGTTTTCTTAGGAGCTTTATGTCTATTGGTTCTTTAATCAAGAATTTTTAAAATGATTATACTAATTTTACTCTAGCCTAATTCTCATCGGTCCACCTCTATGGCCATCCAATAGGATTTGAGGGGAGGTTGGGGGCAAGTGGCCTAGGAGCCCGACATGTGTCCATTATTCCCTTTGTGTAAAGAGGAAGCATTGGAGTGTGTGTGTGTGTGTGTGTGTGTGTTTCTATCTCAAATTCTATTCTCATGGCTCGCCCCCTCCTTGATAGGGATGTGGGAAGACTTTTTAGTCTTCCCATGACCATCCAATTTTTCCCTATATTGGCCTTTGGACAATTGAATAAATAAATTAGAAACCTTAGCTTATGGAAGTATTAATGGAGCTAAACCTTAGGTATTTTAGGCCCTATTGAAGTATATTTCTCTTTTACACATTGTCCCCCCTTTGGATCCCTATTTTCTCTCCTTTGGATCCCTGTAGAGACTAGTCTGGTAGCCTTACCAATATTCTAGCTTTTACTCGCTTGGTACTTCCCCATATTAAATGATCAGTTTAACATGAGAAAATCATTTGGGAGTTCTGGATATTAGTTTTTATGGCATTACCTCTGTCTTGAAATCATAGTCTTCCTTGACTAATGAGCTAGAGAAGATAAAGCCTAATTATTAGTCCATTTGCTAGCGAGTAGAGGATCCCTGTTTTACCCTATGACACCGTTCCAAAATGGATGGCTAGTCCATTTGGTGCTTGAGAGCCTTAGCTGCCGCAAGCGTGTTTGCACATTAGTCTATGTCAATCTTCCATCATAGAGTGACAAGCTCTACTTGGTATTTGGGAGACGTCGTCTCCACAAACATGATCCTAAGCATGCATACTAATCAACATGTGCACACAATAAAGAAAAGGAGAGTCTTATAAGACAAAAAAATTGTTCATTTATACATATTTACATTTGCTTACTGTAGGGAGTCATTGTAAGCATTGACAAGGTTTAGATTATCCTTTAATTGTATGCCTTGCATCCATCTAGCATCTTCAAAAGTATAATTTTTAAACTCGATATCATCGGATAGTCTTACCACCTTGTAATACCTTGTCTTCGTGTCCGAGATTGTACTTGGGTTGCAACACCTCTTCTTCGTCCTCGATCTCCGGTGGGTCTTCAATGATTGCTTGTTGAGGTGGCTCTCCTTTGTAAGGCTTTAATAGGCTCACGTGGAAAGCATTGTGCATGAGCCAATGGTTGGATAACTTGATTTGATAGGTCATCTCATTGTTTGGCCTAAGAATCTGAAAGGGACCATAGTACCTTTTTGCTAACTTAGCATAGTACTTTTGGTGTCCTGTAGGATTCTTATCCGTTGTGTGCCTTAATCGAGCCTTGGGAAAACTTGAGCAAGACCCAATCATTTTGTTCAAAGGCTAGGGATTTTTTGTGCTTATCAGCAAACAACCTTTTTCTTTTGCTATTATATGGATATAGCATCCTTAATCTTTTGAAAATATTCTTGCAGGTCTTGGCTATATTCATCTACAGCAACGATCTTCCCATGTACCTTGAGTAGAGGGACTTTTTGATCTTATCTATATCACCTCAAAAGGTGGTTTTCCCATGGAAGTATGTATAGTGTTATTGTAAGCATACTCCACTTAGGGTAAGTACTTCTCCCATTGGGACTTTTGATCTACTTCTGTGACATAAGCTTTTAGTAGATCAAGAATTGTTAGGTTAGCTTTTTCACTTTGGCCATCCGTTTGGGGATGATAGGCCAAAGAGAAGTTTAGCCTTGTACCTAAATTCTTGAAGAGATCCTTCCAAAAATTACTGGTCATTCTAGGATCTCTATCCGACATTCTAGACATTGGCAAGCCATGGTATTTGAAGATTTGTGATATAAAGAGGGTTGCCATTTGATGGGCTTTAATAGTCTTTTTGACAGGTATGAAATGTGCTTGTTTGCTAAATCTGTCTACTACCGTCCATATTCCTGTATTCCCATGGATAGACTTGGGCACTCCAAAGATAAAATCCATGGATATGCTCTCCCCTGGAGAATTAAGGATTGGCAAAGGTTGAAGCAATCTAGGTTGCTTCCCTCTATAAAACTTTGTCTTTTGGCATACCATACATTTTGAGCCAAACTCTTGTATGTTTTCTTTCATAGAAAAACAATAGAGATATGTTTCTATCCCTTTTAGGGTAGACTGAATCCCTCTATGCCCCCCACATAAGCAGGAGAATGAGATTCATACATGACAAAGTGAGTTAGTAATGCATAGTCTATTGCCATAGAGAAGATAACCATCTTGTAGGGTAAATGGTTCTTCATTCTTCCCTAGTGCAAGGGCTGAAATCACATCTCTACAATCGGGATGGATAGCGTAAGCATCTATCATAGAAGATATACCATTGTGAGTTGCTATGGATACCGCATTCACTCTCGGCCATCTTGAGAGTGCATCGGCTACTTGATTATGGTTTCCAGCAATGTGAGCAATATGAAAATGGAATTTCAAAAGAAAATTTTCCCACCTCATTTGTTTGTAGGAGAGCCTGGTCTGCGCCATGAAGTACTTAAGGCTTTGGTGATCCGTTCACAGAATGAAAGGAGTCCCCAGTAGATAGTGCTTCCATAAATCTAGAGCATGTAGAACTACTAAGAGTTCTTTCTCATATATGCCTAGAGATTTCTCAACAGGGTCGAGCCTTCGACTTTCATAGGCTATGGCATGCCCTATTGGAGCAAAACATCTCTAAGGCAATCACCACAAGTGTCACATTGGAACACAAATGGCTTTGAGAGATCCGGGAGTGTAGGCACAGGTTGAGAGATAAGCTTCTCTTTAAGCTTTTTGAAAGCATTGTTCTCCTTGGTGGACCATATATACCTAGCATTTTTCTTTTTCAGGTCATGTAATGGTCCCACAATTTGTGAGAATTTTTCTATGAAGCGTGCACACATATCTATAAAGCTTCTTAGTTCGTGTAGATTCCTTGGATTAGGCCATCCTTTTATTACCTCTAGCTTTGTGGATCCATTTGAATGCCATCTTGAGAGATAATGTGACCTAAATACTGAATCTCTTGTAAGTAAAATTTACTTTTCTTTTGGTTAATATGAAGTTTAGTCTCTCGTAAAACTTGAAATATTACCTGGAGGTGTTGCTTGTGTTCATGAAATAGAGTAGATGATTATATCATCAAAGAACACTCCTCTATAGGTTTGATGAGGCCTGAGTAGCTTCTCCATAAAGCGGTTAAATGTGGCTGGTGCATTGGTCAAGCCAAAAGGCATGACAATGCACTCATAAAGACCAGACATAGTGTGAAATGCGGTCTTTACAATGTCTTGATCAACTATCCTTATTTGATGGTAGCCACTTTTTAGGTCAATCCTACTGAAGTAGGTCGACCCCTAGGGGATTCACCATGGAAAACTTATTTTACCACATAGGTGTAAGGGACGGGTTTTTTTTACAAGTTACATAAGTGTATAAGTTAGGGACAGGTCCCCAATCATTTATCTCTTAAGCTTAAAAATAAGGGAGGGGTATCATATTTAGGGGGGGGGGGGGGGGGGGGGGGGGCGGGCGGAGGGGGACTTGACTCGAATCGATTACTTATAACGATTGGTCACCGGTGTGCACTAGAACTTGGATGAGTTTTTGGGAGGTTTTTTATCAAGCCACACATCAAATTTTGCTCAAGCCGGTCATAAATAAGGACTGATATGGAGCAGGTCAAGCGTTGATTTACACCAACTTTGATGCGTCAAAATTGAGTAGCCAGAGTATAAGCTGATTGGGCACATAGATTGAAAGTCAAACTAAGACACATTGAGTGTACATTTAGTTATCAATAGAAGTGGTTCCTTAGCACTAGGTTGGTAATGGGACACTTTTATGTCCTGTTAAGTGACCATTTTCCTTGAATTATGTCAAGAGTTTCAAAATGTATTTTGAGGTGCTATCTATCTAGAAAATTGTCTCATGAGCTGAAAAAAACTCGACATTTTTTTGGAATATCAATTCCATCTTTAACATTGTCCTTGCACAACATTTCACAACCTAAACTGTGTGAAAAAACGGGTCCTGTTTTTGGCATTTTTCAACTTTTTGCAACTATACCACTCTAGAATTCATGTTTGTGAGGTCTATAATGCTAGAGAACTATATTTAGTAGTCCTCAACATGTCCTGATTCTTCTAGGGAGAAATAAATATTAAAGTTGTAAGTTATGACCAAATTACAAAAATTGTCAAATCTTGTTTTTTAGCCAATTTTAGCTCTTCTATTATTTTTTTGGTGGATTTCATGATATGCGAATGCATTTTTGATTTTCTATATCGCATATTGTAACATAAAGCTAACATTCCTTGAGTTTTGGGGCACCCAATACCCTATTTTGCATAGTACACAACGATGGTTGATTTTTTCAATTATAGAAGAAAAAGAAACATTCTAGTATATCAAGTATAGCTTCTTCAATATTGTTAGTTTCTCGTGACAACTACATGAATTTTGTAGGTAGTAACCATATCTAGTCATAAAGATCAAATTTGGCTAGATATTGAATAGTTTCTATGGGATTCTACAACTCATAATGTTGAACCCATTTTTTTCATGTTTGGCTGTATTTAACACTTCATCTTTGTCCCCAAGATTCCCCTTGGTAAGAGATGTATTATTCTTTTGACATGCTCCATGGCTCCTTATGAACATAAAGGACAATAGGGAACTAAGAAAACATGCATATATTATTTGTATTGAGCGTTGCTATAGAAACTTTGATGATAGATTTGCAGAATGGTAAAAATTCAACTTTTTTGTACCTATTTATTTTGGCAAAACAAAAAATAGTGAGTGAGAAGCAATCATATGTTCTGATCACCAACCCATTGAAGTTAACTAGGGAAATTATCTCAAGTCCTACAAAAATCCCTAATCTTATTTTTATGCAACAAAACATAAGAAATGACTGTTTTGATGAAAATTCACTGGTCCATCAACTTTGGAGGCTTGGTGTGACCAAAAGATGAGAAATTTTACAAGTTTCTTATTTTTTCCATGTTTAGTAGGACTTGAACTATAACCTCATGAAAGGATTTTACAAAATGAGTGGATCTACTATGGTTTTGGAGGTTTTTTTCAAAACTCTGAAAGGACACTTTTATGTCCTATTAGGTTACCAACCTAGTGTTAGTACATTGCCAATCACTACGCTACACACTCTTTGACTAGTTTTACTCAATTAGATCATGTGAGACCTAACTTTTATATGTAAGATAGGGGTATGATAGTTTTCTTCATTGATTGTTGTATAAGCATAGAAAGGGGAGTCATATTCCCTAATATGAGTCATATACAGGGGTTTTATCAAAGTTATCCGCTCGCAGGTGGCGTCCCATTTTGTATATAGAGTGAATCCCCCGGAGGTCAACCCTTGTAGCTTATCAAATAGGCCTTCTATCCATGGAACGGTAAATGTACTCTTGATAGTGATCCTATTTAGTGCTCTATTGTCGACACACATACGATATGTTCCGTCTTTCTTTTGCACCAATAACACTGGTGAAAAAAATGGAGATGATCTAGGCCTAAGCATGCCCTTCTCAACTAGCTCATGCACTTGCCACATAATCTCCTCTTGTTGAGCTTGGGAAACTCCATAAGGAGGTTTATTAGGCGGTGAACTTCCTGGAAGAAGTTCAATTGCATGGTTGCCATTGCCTCGTTTGGGAGGTATTTTACAAGGGATATCGTCAAAAAAAACATCTTGGAACCCCGTGAGGAAATTGGATAACTCTAATTCCTTTTGATTGTTTATATTTTCTTTTGCTAAAGCACTAGGTTCATTTTGAGAATCTTTAACAAAAATCATGTACACAGAAATAGAGCTCTTTATTGACTTATTGAACGCTTGCTTATGTACAAGAGGTATGGTACTACCCAACTCCTTAGCATCTATGTACATATCTTTTTCCCTGAACCTAAAGTAGATTTGACTTTCAGGGAATTTAACATTGGCAGCCATGCAATCAAACCATGGGGCCCCTAGGATTACATCCTCGTGCTTGAGAGGAGAGATAAAGAAATCATCCTTGTCCACATAGCTTTGGATAGGGAGCCTCAATCTCCCAATTAAGGGAGTGACTGAGGCTTCTTGCCCCTTGAAAGCACCATCGACAAGTAGAAAATCTCCCATCTCATAGGCTTGGATTCCTAGCTTGGTGGCCAACTATGTGGATCTGAAATTGTGAGTAGAACTAACGTCAAAGAAAATAAAAGAATCATGTTCTCTTACCTTTCCCCAAGCATGACATAGAGGAGATCCTTTGTGATGAGCATCCTCTTTTTGAATTTCAACCAAGGTAGCTCTAGGAGGATCATTACATGTATTCTTGTGGAGGCAAGCATGATAGGCATGCACTTGCTCCCCGCACTTGAAACAACGGTTATATTTTTTATAACACTCTAGTTCTTCAGGAGAGAGTTTATTTTTGCCTTTATAAAATCCCTTCTCCTTAGCTTTATGGTCGTTGGCATTGTTTTTGGGAGACTTTTGGACGTTGTCCTTCCTCTAAGGCTCATTATGTTTCTTGTTTTCTGTGGGCTTAAGATTTCTCATAGCCCCTTGTTGGAAGTTGATTTCTGAAGCCTCCATGGTATGGTGTATGACTACAAATATGGTGTGTGGCCTTTGGGAGCTAACATACTCCACCATATCCTCTATTAAACCCGCACAAAATTGTTGTTTTTTCTCTCCAAAATCCATCTTTTTGAAGACAGTGGCTTTGAGATGTAAATCCAAAACTTGTCTTCATATTTGTGAATAGATTTGTAGGGAGAGAGCTTAAAGCTTCGCCATTTAGTGAGTACTTTGTCTTTGGCATCGGTAGCCAAAAACTACTTCATAATGGAAGCTCTTATAGCTTTGAAGTTCCATGTTTGTGGAGCTTCAATGTTTTCTTGTAGGCTAGACCACCATTGCCTGGCGGACTTTTGAAAATGCATAGCTACATGGAATAGCTAAGAGGACTCCATGAATCCCTCATCATAAAACAACGCATCGAAATATTGGATAAAGGCCAAGACTTTGTCTGTAGCACCAAAGGTGCCATCATAGGTAAGGAAACAGATGTTCTTTCCTCCCTCTTTGAAATATTTGAGCTTGCACGACCTCTTCTAGGTGGCATAGGATTTCATTTTAGGTGCTTCAAGATGTGCACCATCACTTAATTCATGAGAGGAAGAGTATGAGGAGGATGGAGACTCTTTCTTGCCTTTTTCTTCCCTTATTGCTCCTTGTTTGCACCATCACTTTCTTCAAAAGAGGAAGAGGATGAAGAAAATGGAGAAGAGGGTGATGTCTATTTTGCCTTTTTCTTCTCTTGTTTTCTCTCGTCCCTCTTTGAATTATGGTGTAGAGAAGTATGCGATGGTCGTCTCCGTTTAAAGGTGCTGGAGAGCGTTTTGCCCGCCGTCTTCGTGGAGCCATCTCCACCGAGGTGGCTGGAGACTCACTTCTCTCTCGTTCTTTTGGTGGAGGATTATTGTTGAAACTTGGGTTCTCCTTTGGGAAGGAGATGCATGATTGAATAGTGGATTTTTGAGCCGTTCGTATGGATTCTTGTCTTCTTCCCTTATCAGAGAGAGTCCTCTTTTGGAAGTCTCACTAGGAGGCTTCCTAGGTACTCTCTCTTCTTCGTGGGGAGTTTGGACAATACCATGGGTGTGCAATTGCTATAGCACTTCACCTTGGAGGGGATGGGTTTCTCAGGGCTTGTTGAAGCCTAGAAACAAGATAGTTTACAAGCATAGGGACATCATTAGTTGCTCTTTCATTAGCAAAATCAAAGCTATCAACATTCATTTCAATCTCTTTTCTTTTGTAAGCCATACTAGAAAATTTTAGGTGTAAACTTTTACTTGTACTTTGGCACTTCAATCCCTAGTTGCTACTCTTGTTTACCTTCAAAGGTAAGCACGCAAGCATCTGTACCCGTGGCTTGAATATTATGAATTGCAGGGAATAGAAGATAGGGTTCAATAGAGCCAAGATAGCACCAATTCTAGTCAAGCTTCTAATAGCTCAATAATGGTTAAGCCATAAGAAAGCCCCGTAGGACTGCATTATTAAGACCATATCTCTCGTCGGTGTCCGCGTAAACTGCATAAAACAGGCGTGCTTCAAGGATGAAATATCTCTATTCTACTTACTCTTTTGCAATTAATAACACTAACCATTTGTAGCAAGCTTGAGGACCTCTCTTCTTGAGCAAGAAACGAGAAACCAATAGCTCTGCCCCAGGGAGGTCAACTAATAAAAATGTAACCTATTACGTGAGTTCAACACAAGGGTATTTAACACTAGGTTGGTAACCTAACAGGACATAAAAGTGTCCTTTCAGGTTTTTGAAAAAAACCTCCAAAACCATAGTAGATCCACTCATTTTGTAAAATCCTTTCATGAGGTTATAGTTCAAGGCCTACTACAAATGGAAAAAACAAGAAACTTGTAAAATTTCTCATCTTTTGGTCACACCAAGCCTCCAAAGTTGATGGACCAGTACAGTTTCATCAAAACAGTCATTTCTTACGTTTTGTTGCATAAAAATAAGATTAGGGATTTTTGTAGAAATTGAGATAAATTCCCTAGTTAACTTCAATGGGTTGGTGATCAGAATATATGATTGCTTCTCACTCATTATTTTTTGTTTTTCCAAAAGAAATAGGTACAAAAAGTTGAATTTTTACCATTCTGCAAACCTATCGTCAAAGTTTCTATAGCCACGCTCAATACAAATAATATATGCATGTTTTCTTAGTTCCCTATTGTCCTTTAGGTTCATAAGGAGTCATGGAGCATGTCAAAATAATAATACATCTCTTACCAAGGGGAATCTTGGGGACAAAGATGAAGTGCTAAATACAACAAACATGAAAAAATTGGGTTCAACATATGAGTTGTAGAATCCCATAGAAACTATTCAATATCTAGCCAAATTTGATCCTTATGACTAGATATGGTTACTACCTACAAAATGCATGTAGTTGTCACAAGAAACTAACTATATTGAAAAAGCTATACTTGATATACTAAAATGTTCCGTTTTCTTCTATAATTGAAAAAATCAACCATCATCGTCTACTATGAAAAATAGGGTATTAGGTGCCCAAAAACTCAAGGAATATTAGCTTTATGTAACAATATGCGACATAGAAAATCAAAACTGCATTTGGATATCATGAAAGCCACCAAAAAAATAATAGAAGAGCTAAAATTGGCTAAGAAGCAGGATTTGACAATTTTTGTAATTTGGTCATAACTTACAACTTTAACATTTATTTCTCCCTAGAAGCATCAGGACATGTTGAGGACTACTAAAGATAGTTCTCTAGCATTATAGACCTCACAAACATGAATTGTAGAGTGGTATAGTTGCAAAAAGTTGAAAAAAAACTAAAAACAGGACCCGTTTTTTCACACAGTTTAGGTTGTGAAATGTTGTGCAAGGACAAGGTTAAAGATGGAATTGATATTCCAAAAAAATGTCGAGTTTTTTTCAGCTCATGAGACAACTTTCTAGACAGATAGCACCTCAAAATCCATTTTGAAACTCTTGACATAATTCAAGGAAAATGGTCACTTAACAGGACATAACAGTGTCCCAGGACATAAAAGTGTCCCATTACCAACCTAGTGTTAAAGTTCTTGAAACTTATAGAAATATATGTACAGAAGGGCATTATTTTTTCAAATTTGAAAAAAACTTACAGATTTTAAAAGAAAAGGCTACATTATATTCTTAACAAAATTCACAGATAATGGGTTTTACAAACATGTCTTGAACGCACGTGATATGGTAGTTTTAACATAGTGAACCCCACGAGAGCTCTGCTACCAATGTAACATTTAATGCACTTGTAACTTGTGTGTAGCGGAAATTGATAACATAGTGAGCATTTCATTAAGAACAAGTTCCTAATGAGCATAGATAGAGTATTTAATTTGAGAAAGACGCATAGCAATTTACACCTAGCTAATTTGGCATAGACAATACTTGAAAAGAGAGAGAAAAAGAACAACTGACAACTGTTGAGGACCCAATTTACATGGAGCCGGTCGCCCCTCCATAAAGACTCTGTATTATAGCTTCTCCCATCAAAGGAGACTTTTTTACAATACAATATTTTTGTTCCTTGATAAAACTAGTTGGTGTAGTGGAGATGGAAGTACTCTATCCACCATTTAGAGTAGTGGTTGCATGCTATAAATTGAAAATACCCTGTACCAATAAGTGCAAGCCAAGAGACGCTATCCTCCACTTTTCACCTTGTGAAAGCAACAGGGTCAAAATCTTGAACTGGAAGATCTCTTTAAGAAAGTGTGCAAAGACACACTTTGCATACACAATGGCCATCATGTTGCCTATCTAGGTGTCCTCAAATTAACCCTTTATTGTAGGGATAGGTGAGAGAATCCCCCCCTTTGAATTTGCAAAATAATTATGAGCCCAATCCTACCCCTATTAGGCAGACATTGCAATCCTTGGTTCCAAGAAACCACATTTTAAACAAAAGACCTCATCAAAACCCTTTTGTGCTTTCAAAGTATGCCATATTTGTGCCTTGAAATATATGGCGGCCATAGAATTCCAATAACTTTTGGCGTACAATATCAATTCGCTTGTTGTGGGTTAGGTCAACACATGAACATCATGCACAACAAGAATGACAATCTACTCCACCATGCTTCATCAACAACAATTCAGACACAGTAAACATAACTACTCAAAGAATATCAGAGTAAGCAGAGACAATACACTGAATAGTTACTACACTGCACCATCATCATCACATTCATATCAGAGAACAGATACATCGTGCGCAGATACATTCCCCACTTATATAGATAAATCCGACTTAACTACCCAGTCACAAGACATTTAGCAGACTGCAACTGAAAGACAGTTACATCCGACTTGGCAAAATACAGCTCAGTAAATATCCGATAAGTCAAAATCCGACTTAGCTATTCAGAGTCAGTTTCTAACATGTGCCTCTCAACACATGGCACGTCTCGGTGGTAGATTTCGCAAAAATCTGACCCGGATCCACAGATCCCTTGATCAGGAATCCACTCTCTGCTGCACAGCTTCTTCCTTACTCTGGTCCTCAACATTCACTTTATGATCCACCAGCTCTGCTTCCTTTACTGCATCTGACTCTGCTGCATCAGCTTTTCCCATTTCCACCTCTTGTGCTATATCTGCAATCACAGTATCAATCTGCTCTTCTGCAACTTTCTCCTCAGCTACATCCTGCATCAAAAAACTATTAGTAAAATTCTCCTCTTTCTTTTCTGCCTCTGCAAGCTGCTGTCTCTGATTCTCTTCCATCTGCTGAACTTGCTGCTTCAAACAGTCTCTCTCCTTTTGCAATTCCTCCACTTCCTTCAACAATTGTGCTTCTACCTCATGCACTAACCCTGCCTTTATCACCTCATATGGATACTTAATGACAAAGCTCATTCTCTCCTTGGTCTTTTGCCACATCTCCTGTGCAACCAAAGCTAACTACTGCTTGAGGATAGACACTTCTCCTTCTTTCATTAATACTGCACTCAAGCTAATTTCCTCCTGTGCCAACATCTGTTGCTCTAGTACCTGCAAAGGTTCCAATCTCAACCTCTGCATCTCCACAGTGACCTGTAACTCTGCATTCCTCTTTGCCATGTCTTCCAACTCCAAAGCAACAGCTGCCTCCACTTTCTCACTCCATTGCTTAAACTCCCCCAATGATCTCTTCACTTTTGCTAACTCCATCTTCTGTTTCCCCACTGTTTCCTCCATATCCTGCCCATACTTTACTTTCATCATAGCTATCTGCTCTTCAAACTCTTTCACCTGTGACACCTGTCCTTTAAACTCCATCAACTTTTCTGCATTCCTTTCAGCTTGCATACTCTGAACCTTCAGCATATTATTCTGCTGCCTCACAAATTCCTGCACCTGCTGCAGCATCTGAACTACTTTATCACTGTCCAATTTCCCAGTATCTACTGATACTCCAGAGACTTCCTCAGCACTGAAATCTAATCTAGAAAACACTCTACTGACTGGTTCAGACTTCTTCCTCTTGTTGGATAGTGTGAAAGCCTTACCAAGCTTTATTGGTGTTTCCTCTGCTTTTACCTGCATTGGTGAATCAACATCCATGGTGCCAAAATCTACAAACTGCATTTTTGCTGTGATTTCTTCAAAGGCCTCTCCTGGAGTATATTTGGCTTTCACCAAATCCTCATAAGCCTCCATATGCTTGGCATTAATCTTCACAAATCCTAACTTTTCAGAATGCACCATGATAGGCTGCTCAATCTGAACTGGCTGCTGCTTCTCCTGCACCAGTTTTTCTGCTTTCACAGGCCACCTTGCTTCACCACTCTGTACTCTCTGTGCAAAAAAAAACAATGCTGACAAGTAACCACATAACCTACTATTTGCCTGTGTCTTCCATTTGTCTGAGGAATGAATCTCTGCTGCCAACTTTTCATACGCCCAGTGGGCCCAACTCACTTCTCCTCCTTGCTCTGCATAGCTCAATGGAGCAAAGTTTTGTTTTGACATATAGTCAAACTTCACAATAAAGCATAGCCTCTCCAAGTACCACTTAAGCTACTCTCTCCTAGCATATGCCACATTCTTTAACATGTAATACTGCCTGCCTCCTTCTCTTGGACCAAAATCCTTTTTCAGTGCTTCCTCTGAACACTTTGGAATAGGTGTATTGGGATACAAAGGCAGCTTGAACACCTCAGACACCAACTCCACACTGAGTATCACATGCGGTGACACTCTCCCCTTAGTCTTCCTAAGTATTTCCAACTGAGACTTTGCATACACATTGTTTCTACATTCTTCCCAAGGCAGAATCGCAAACTCATACAATCCTACCTGATGCAACCATATGGCATTGCGCTCTGCCTGACAATCTATGTCAACTTTGAAGTCCATAAAAGGGTCCATTAATGCTTGCATCACCTTACCTTCTGACACAGGAGTCGGCGTTGGCGTTTCCTCTTCTGCAGAGTCACTGTTTTCGTCTGCACTGCTTACGTCAAGCCGCATTGGCAAAGCTTTGCTTCTCAAACGTCGCCCCGAACCTTTGGGCTGCTCCTCATCAGGCTGTGGTTGCATGGCCACCAATTGCTTTGCTTTCGGCATGGCAGTACTGAATAAGGCTTCTTCAAGCGAAAACCCGAATCCTCTGCGCTGCTGCATGTGAACTGGACGTACTGAACTTTTGTTGCATGTATGATTATACTCGCTGCACCATGCACACATATCTCCACCCGGTATCCTTGAAGTGCTACGAAACTTCTTTTCAGCACGCTCCCCGAGGCTATTAATTGGGCCTAATAATTTCTTATTAAAAATTCCGACTTGGTCAGTTCCGACACAGGTACTCTTCCAACATCTGCAATGTTGAATCGGATGTGCACTTTGGAACTGCCTGCTTCCTCCAACCTGTGAATTATATGGGATACTATGAAAAGACCTCCTAAAATCCATGCAAGCCAGCATTTTGCCTTTTGCTTTTGTTGATTCTGAATCTCCTGACGGTAGGGGTATTACAGTCATACAGGCTACACTTGGCCAGTCCAAATGAGGTGGCTTTCCCTGAAATTTCTTCAGCCTGAAACCATTAATTGCCTTTTCCACTCTTGTATCAAACACATCAACTATGATGAATGTCCCTTGTCCTTTATCCTGCACAATCTGATATGGTCCTTGATATCTCAATGACAATTTACCAGGATGTGGTCCCAGCTTAGAGTTGTACAACATTACCCAATCTCCAACCTGAAAGATCTTGAACTTCACATTCTTGGTCACCCATGCTTGTCTTCTTCTTTGTATGACTTCAGTAATGTAAGAGCTTACCAACCTATCCTCCTCCAGCTGCATCAGATATTTGTTCCTGTGTAGTACTGACAACTTTGGAGACTGCTTCTCTGCTGAGACTCTTAAACTTGGTACCACAAACTCCATAGGCACCACAGCTTCCAGCCCATACACCAGCTTGAATGGTGTCATACCAGTAGTGACTTTGAAAGCTGTTCTAAAGGACCATAAGGCAGAATCCAACTTATCATCCCAATCCTTCTGATTCTCTGTCACAATTTTTTTCAAAATCCTTATCAGTGTTTTGTTGGAGCTCTCAGCCTGACCATTAGCCTATGGATGATATGCTGTAGACTTCTTGTGCATAATCATATGTGTCCTTGTTAGCTCTGAAATTACTTCATTCAGAAAATGAGTTCCTCTGTCACTTACCAGCTCCACTGGACACCCAAACCTGGTCATAATGTTATGATAAAGAAATCTGGCCACACTTGAAGCTTTATTATCCTTCAATGCTACTGCTTCTACCCACTTAGTGCAATAGTCTGTAGCCACTAAAATGTATCTGCATCCCCTCTTGGAAGTTGGTTTAACAGGTCCTACAAAGTCCAAACCCCACTTTTGAAAAGGTTCCAAAGGCAAAATAGGATGATCCCCCATCCTATCCCTGTTTGAATCAGGTTGACCTGTTTTCTGACAAATTACACATCTTTTGGCATAATCATGTGCATCCTTCAAAACTGTGGGCCACCATAATCCAGTCTGCAAAATCTTCTTCCCTGTAATATCTCCAGAGAAATGCCCTCCTGCTGTGCCTGAATGTGCTTCCTGCAAGACTGCACTTTGCTCAAATTCTGGCACACATCTTCTTATCACTTGATCAATTCCTTTCTTATATAGTGCCCCTGCAATAACTAAATAGGGTCTGGTTTTCAGTGCAAATTTTCTTCTCTGATCAGCATTGAACTCCCTTGGTATAGTTCCATCAGTCAAAAACATCAGCAATTGATCATACCAAGAATCAGTCACAGCAGTCTGCACATCAAATAGCTGAGCATCAGGAAGTGCATCATCTACCCCAGTAGGTGCTTCACCTGTTTCAATCCTGCTTAGATAATCCGCAATTACATGCTCCTTCCCAGGAGTATGCTCAATTTGAAAGTCAAACTCCTGCAACAACAACATCCATCTTGCAAGCCTTCCAGTAAGAAGTGGCTTCTTGATCAAATACAACAAGGCCTGATGATCAACATGAAAAACTATCTTGTTCCCCAACAAGTAATGCCTGAACTTATTCAATGCATATACCATCCCTAAAGCTTCTCTTTCTGTCATAGGATAGTTTCTTTCTGCACCTGTGAGAACCCTGCTTGCATAATACACAGGTCTGAACCATCCCTTCTCCTTCTCCTGCATCAGTACAGCTCCTATTGCTATATCCGAGGCATCAACAAACACATGAAAAGGCAATGACCAATCAGGTGGCTGCAAAATTGGTGCTACTGATATCATTTTCTTCAACATCTGAAATGATTTCTGCTGAGGCTCATCCCATACAAATGCCACATCCTTCTTTGTTAATTGAGTTAATGGCAAGCATACATTAGACAAATACCTCAAATATCTGGAGTGCCACTTTGTCTGTCCAACAAACCTCATTAATTCTTTAACATTGGTAGGAACTGGTGCTGCTTGAATGGCTTCTATTTTCTTGACATCTATGGCCATTCCTGCTTCTGACACCACATGTCCTAAAAGTATTCCACTCCTCACAGCAATTACACTTTTATAAGGGTTCAGAGCCATCCTGAATTGTCTGCATCTTTCAAAACAGAGCTTCAAATGTAGCATATGTTTATCCTTCTTTCCAAACACTGAGAAATCATCCACAAAGACTCTCATAAAGTCCTGTAAGTAAGGTTCAAACACCTTATGAGCAACAAAATTAAATGAAGGTGGTCCATTGGTTAACCCAAAACTCATCACTGTGTAGGCAAAGGCTCCCCATTTAGTTATAAAAGCTGTTTTATGCTGATCCGACTCAGCAACACTAATCTGATTATAACCAGAAAAACCATCGAGAAAGCTGTGCATTTCATGACCAGCTACTGCATCCAACACAGCATCACAAAATGGCATAGGAAAGGGATCAGTAATGGTTGCTGCATTCAATTTTCTATAATCCACACATACTCTTAAGGCTCCATTTTTCTTTGGCACAACCAGTATGGGAGACAACCATGATACTTCATGTACAGGTTTAATGAACCCTACTGCCAGGAGCTTATCAAGCTCCTCCTTCACCTGTTTGGCTAAGTTAGGATTCATTCTATATCTTTGCTGCACAATTGGTTTTGCACCCTCTTTCAAATTAATCCTATGCTGATGTAGTGCTGGGTCAATGCCTCTCACCTGAGAATAATCCCAAGCAAACACATCCTTATAATCAACCAATAATTGCAACAGCTATGCCAGAAATTCCCCTTGAATGTGTGCACTCACTTTGACCATTCTTGGTTCTGCCTCTGTTCCTAAATTCAGCTCCTGAAGTTCATCCTTTTCTACCCTGCTAGATGTCCCAAACTTCTTTTCATAAATTTTCTCAGCCATATCCCTGGCCTCCTTTTCTTCCTGCTGAATCTGTTCCTTATCAGTCATAGCATATTTCTGGTCCACCAACTGTAACAGTTCCTTACCCTGCACTGTCTGTCCTTGTGCTAAACCTTTATCTGGCTCATCCTGTTCCCTACCTTGCTGTAACATGCTTTCCACATCTACTTCAAACACAGGTACAACAGTTGGATTGGCCTTCAAGAACTCTTCCTCTTGGTCATCTGTGACCTCATCAGCAAAATTAATAGTCTGAGCAAACAGTGGTTTCTCACTTAATGGAACCATCTTCCTTCCCCTCATAGGTATGGTTACTTTCTTTTTCCCTTTTTTTCAATATGACAACATTTTCTCCCCAGTCCTGTCTTACTTTAGCCAATTTGAACCAAGGCCTTCCTAACAGCATTTCATATGCAGCTACTGAGTCTGACATTCTGAGTACCACAAAATTAACAAAAAAGGATAATCCTGACACCTGAATTTCCTGTGCTTTGAGAATTCCCAAAGGTTGTACCCTAGATTGGTCTGCCATTTTCACATGAAAAGGTGCTTGAGCCAGAGCTCCCAACTCCATTCTTTTGTACACTGCCTCTGGTAAAATATTCACCCCAGAGCCTCCATCCAATAACACATCATCAAAATTTTCTCCAAGAAAGTGTACTTTAATAACTGGTACCACAAAGTCCACATCTGCTGGATCAATTCTATTTGTTGCTGCTGGAGAAAACTGTATGTCCATTGTGCCAAGTCCATTCAGGTTCTGCAGCTTTCTGAACAATCTTTCTTTGAAAGCTGGAACCAATTGCAACAACTGATCCAAAGATAATTGAAGAGGTGAGCTAATAAGTATTTCAAACCAATCCTTATCCTGTTTATTCTCCACCTCCTTGCTCCCATTATTCTGCTCTTCCTTCTCTTTTGGGTCATCCTCAATATCCACCTGCTTTTCCTGGTGTTTGGCAATCCTTTTTGTAACCTGGTCTCTTACCCCTTTTTGCTCCTTCCAATCCAAA
Organism: Adiantum capillus-veneris; assembly: GCF_014529385.1. NCBI lineage: Eukaryota > Viridiplantae > Streptophyta > Polypodiopsida > Polypodiales > Pteridaceae > Adiantum > Adiantum capillus-veneris. The sequence goes on from NC_140934.1 coordinate 156,642,364, forward strand.
GGTGCTTTATCCTTAGACCTAGTCACTGCTAGAACTTCAACATGATCCTCCTGCACACATTGGTTGCAGTCACAAGCCCATTGATGTTCCTCTTCATTCCCTTGTTGCTCCTGTTCTTGGTCAGTATCTTGAATCTGCTCATCCTGAGAAAACACATCAAACAAGATTACATTTGCCTGAGTAGCTGGCTGGTTTTGCTGTTGTTGATTTCCAGGTTGATTGGGCTGATTGTATCTTACAATGGGCATTCCCCTTTCTTCCCTATGCTTCACCCATAAAGCACAATTGGGACCTACCCAGTGATCTGGTGCACCACAGTACACACAGGGTCTCCTATTATTATTGTTCTCCTGCTCTCTCCAAGGAGGTCTAGGAGGTCTTGCCCTCTGAAATGGTGGTCTTCCCCTAAATGGTACTGCTTGATTTGCTCCAATTTCTGGTCTTCCTCTTCCTATGTTAGGTGCTGTCTGCCCTCTATTCTTTGGATTATACCAACAGCTAGCAGTGCTATGTCCATACCTTTCACAAATGTGACAATACACTTTTTCTTTAGGTGCTACAACAGAATAACCAAACTTTTTAAGTTTGCCTACCAAATCTTGCTCAATGCTCTGCTTTTGCTTGACTTTCTTCTTCTTACTGCTCTGTTTCTTCTTTCTTTTTTCTGTTTCCTCATCACTGTCTGATGGTGAGCTTGAATCTGAGTTCCCACTGGAATCTGTGTCTTCAGATGCTTCATCTGAATCTGAGTCACTGTCTTCTTTTCCTTTTGCCTTGGTCATGCCAAGTCTCTTCTCCACCCTTGCAGCAGCAGTAACAAGGTCATCCAGACCTCTAGCAATATCAATGCTAGCTACTGCTCCCTTTAAGCTGCTTCTCAATCCTTTCAAAAAGTAACCTGCTAACATTTCATTAGTGGGTCTTTCATTCCCCTGCAATCTTTCTACTAAAATTCTGAACTTCTGTGCATAGTCTTCAACCAGCATCTTATTTTGCTTAATGTCTCTGAGTTTTCTCAGGACATCAGTCGGAGTCTTCTCCTTTCTAAATCTCTGCAGAAATGTCTACTTCAAAGCATTATAAGTAGCAAAATGTGCAATGCCATATTGGCTGAACCAACTCATGGCCTTTCCTTCCAATGTGGCAGCAAACTGTTCCATCTTAACTCCATCAGCATACATCACCTGATAGCCACTTGCCTGCCTTTTAGTTTCAAACTGTGCCACATGACAGTCAGCATCTTCCTTACTCCCTGCTCTAAACTTGGCTGCCTTGACCTTTGGGTTGGGTGGTGGTTGAGCCATTGGAATGGGTTGTGGTGGTCTCCTAGGTCTTTGCCTGGTAGCCCCCTGAAGTGGGTCAAACTGGATCCTTCTCCTGGTGGTTCTTCCTGCCAGGAATAAAGCTCCAATAAATTGCCTCACTCTCCCTTGTCCTGCTGCTCCCGATCCTACCTCTCCTTGGTCTACAGGTTGCTGCCCCTGAGCATCGGGTGATTGCTGATTGTCATGATCATAGTTAAATGGATCAATGTTTCCAGCCTGTGCTTGAGCCCTTGTGTAGTACACTCTTCCTACTCTCCTGTCTCCCTCTGACATGCATCATTACTTGAAAATAAACGTTAACCCAGCGGGATCGCCAAATGTGTTGTGGGTTAGGTCAACACATGAACATCATGCACAACAAGAATGAAAATCTACTCCACCATGCTTCATCAACAACAATTCAGACACAGTAAACATAACTACTCAAAGAATATCAGAGTAAGCAGAGACAATACACTGAATAGTTACTGCATTGCACCATCATCATCACATTCATATCAGAGAACAGATACATCGTGCGCAGATACATTCCCCACTTATATAGATAAATCCGACTTAACTACCCAGCCACAAGACATTCAGCAGACTGCAACTGAAAGACAATTACATCCGACTTGGCGAAATACAGCTCAGTAAATATCCGATAAGTCAAAATCTGACTTAGCTATTCAGAGTCAGTTTCTAACATGTGCCTCTCAACATCGCTGCATGGTTAACCTCTTGGAGAATTCCCCCTCTAACACTAGTCTTGTAACGGGCCACATTCACCTCATGGTGAACCTCTTGGATAATGCCCCCTCCCTTAAAGATGCAAGGAGAGGTGAGAGAAGCCCCATGATCAACCTCTTGGGTAATGCCCCCAAGGAGAGGTGAGACAAGCCCCCATTCCTTATTCATTGAAAATAGCCCAATAGTTACAAAAGAAATATATATTAAGACCAATGCATGTCCCTAAAGGGTTGGTCTAATGATAAGGCTTTGGCCTCTCAACCTACGAGTTGTGGGTTCAAGTCCCCTGTTGGGTCACACTCTAGAGTGACACCTTGTGCTCACCTGGTGTTGACGTTGCTAGAGCTCTTTTCCTTGGACACTCAAGTGCATCCTCCTCCTAGGGTGGTCACCCAAGGAAGAGGTTCCTAGCTGTTTACTACAATTTCTCTCCGTCGTTCCCAACATGTGGTGCATCAATTAGGTGGCCACAGTGATGCCTACGTGTGGCTCTTGCTTGATGGTACATGTCCCTTGCCCGACCATGTAGCATGGCTAATAGCTGGAAGGGATAAGTACCTCCCCCTATGGGCCCTCTGGTGTGTCGGGGAAAAAAAAAGGACCAATGCATTTCCTTTAAGTCCTTATCACTATTGGGAGCTTTAGAGCTTCTTTCCAAACATAAAAACAGGATTCTTTCTAGAAGATGAAAAATCAAAACAAAAAATCTCAGTATGCAAATATTTGCCTATGTCAACTTCTTACAAAATTTCGCACAAAACTGAATTGCAAGCATAGGTTATTTCATTTTGGAGTCTTGACATACATCTCAACCAAAGCATTGCAAGACCCTCTGAGTACAATAACTGAAGGGGTCCTTGATCATGCTCAAGGCACTCACAACTCCACCAATGGCATAGCATGTCCTTTGGAAGCTCCATCCTCCTCTTGTTGGGACCTTCATCCTCTTGCAAGAAGGAGAGGTCAAACATTTGTTGTGTCTATGGTGAGTTGTCTCTACAATATCTCCATAGATTTGAGATAATGGAAGCTTGTGATATCAAGATACCTTTGCTTGCTTTTAATATAATATTGTATATTAGATCAAAACTTTATGCAATGCATTTTTTTTCCATCTAGTGTTCCGTTAATGTTTCCTATAAAAAAAAGAAGCAAGTGTTTTCCCAAGCAACTTGCTTGCTCTCAACTGACCAATTACAATGATGACTATGGTCTACATGGTATTGGCTAAACTCATTGCTGAAAGAATGTCCCCAGTGTTGGCAGATGCTATCTCTCCTCATCACCATGGTTTTATTAAAGGAAGATTGATTTATGACAACAGCTTAGCGGTCATGATTGGTATGGAATTTGTCATGTTCAAGCAACATGAATGTGTCATGTTCCAATATAACAACCATCCCAATCTTAGTCCAAAAAAACATGTATTATGGCATCAATGATTCCCCCTTAGGATAAAACAACCCAAGATGTAAAGTGCCACTCAAAGTAGCAAAAGCTCCTTTTGATAGCCTGCCAATGCTTATTAACCCTGGACTATGCATAAATTTGTTGACCTATGAGACTGCAAAGTGAATATCAAGCCTTGTATTACATTCATAAATAAGGCATCCATTAGCAGGATCACCATCATCATGAAGAGTTGATTTTAAATTTATTTCCATGGGAGTAGCAATATGTTTGCAATCCTCAAGTCCAAACCTACATAGCAATGTCTCTATGTAGCATGTTTGACACAACAAAATATGGAATCACATTCCTTAAAGTATATTCCCAAGTAATGATGCGACATTCAAAATCAACCTTAAATTCAGTGTCATAAAATCTAATATCTAACTAATCCAAATGATTTTCTCATATTAAATTGATCACTTAATGTGGGAGAATAAACGGGAACAAGTGTTAAGATATAGGTATGTGCTTATAGATCTATCTCAACACGGGGCCAATGGTAAAGGGGCCCAAAAGGGAGATGGTCTATCAAAGAGCAAGGCTAACCAATGGAGCATAAGACCTTAGGGTTAGCTTCATTGAAGACCTCCAATAAATGTGTGTAAAAGTCCTTTGACCTTAAGTAAGCTAGGGTTGAGCTTGAGGTGGGAACCCGGCCCAAGCTCGAGGTGCTTGTCCTGCTTGAGGTGCTTGTCATGCTTGAGGTGTTTTTCATGCTTGAGGTGCTTGATTAAGATGCTTGAGGTGCTTGACTGGCTCCATGCTTGAGGTGCTTGACTTGCTGCATGATTAAAGTACTTGAGGTGCCTTGAGAAGCTTACCTGAGATGCTTGTGGGAACACCCCCTAGTTCAAGTGCTTTGTCATGCTTGGTGAGTAAGGTGCTTAATCACCTAAAAGTCAAAAGCATTCCTTCAAGAGGGGGGGCGAGCCCTTTTCCTAGGAGCTAGAGAGAGAACACACACACACACACACACACACACTAGGGAAGCCCAACCTGAAGAGGCAGCAAGGACACATGTCAGGCCCCTACCCATGTTACCTTCATGTGTTGCTTGAAGCCTATTGGCTAGGCTTCAAAGGGGTCCAATGATAAATTACATGAATTATCTAATTGTTTTAGCATTTATCAAGTCCTCTCTCTCAAAGGGGAAAGGGGGACACTTGTCCCAAGGCTACCCATGTTGCTTGTAATGGCTCCTGCTTGTGATTGGCTAGGCCTGGAGGGGTCCAATGAGCTTCAGGCATGAGCTACAAGGGGGGGTCGACCCAAGCAAGCTAGGGGGGTGCCTAGGGGGTATACTCACCCACACACACTCACAAGCACTCTCATTGTGTGATATGCAAAGTGCAAGAGCTCCCTCTCCAAGCAAGTAGAGGTTGAGAGCCTACACCGACACTCTTGGCTATGGAGTGCAAATCCAACCAAGAGCCATGCTTCAATGCTTAAGCTTTCCATCTCCTTCTTCTTCATTACTATGCTATTATGTATGCTAGCAACAAGAGTATGATAAGTGAGGAACTAATTCTTTCTCCTACGAAATGTTTCTTCTTCCTCTTCCCTACCCTCATTCCCTACTAGCTCTCTCCACCTTCGAAGGTGTTTGAGGTCTTGGGACTGAGTCTTGGGATAGTTAAAGCTTTCTTCAAGTTTATGTTATGATTGTGGTGCATGAAGCCTTCCATCTTCATGGCATCACCTAGGTCACAAGGAACACAAAGACTGTGTTGTAACAAGTCTCTCTTTATGGGAGAAATCATAATACAAATGCCTATTGGAGGGGGGACCGGCTCCACATAAATCCGGTCCTCAATTGTTGTCATGTTCTCTAAACTCTCTCTCTTGCAAAAGTATTGTCTATGCCAAGTTAACTAATTGCTATGATTATGTTGCTATCTTCAATTATGTCTACCCGCTATGCTCACAAAATCATTTCTTGAAAGTACTCTCATTAAATTCCTCTATTCTCAAATTGAATAGGCAAATAGCATTACATTGGTATCAGAGCATTTGGTTTCTCTTTTCTTGCTTAAGAAGAGAGGTCCTTAAGTAGCCTATAAATGGTTGATGTTGTTAATTATAATAGAGTAAGTGGAACTGGGATCTAATACCGGTTTTGTTAAGCCCACTATGTGGGGGATGGTGCACACCTCGGGAGCTTTGGACTTAATAATGGAGTCTTTTTAGACTTGCCTACGGCTTTACCATTATTGAGCCATAAGAAGTCCGAAAGGAGCTAGCCCTTGGAAACTCTGCTATGTTAGACCTACTCCTCTACTCTCTATAATTAACCACTTTGAGCCGTGGGTGTAGATACTTAAGAGCCGATTTTCAAAGGCTAAGAGGAGTGGCAACTAAGGTTTTGAATTGCCAAAGCATACACTAAGTACATACATAAAATTTTGTTAACATGGTTGACAATAATCAAGAGAGTAGAATGAACATTGATAGCTTTGACTTTGCACATGAAGGTGCTAATGATGATGCTCCCATGTTTGTGAATTATCTTGTGACTAGGTTGCAACAAGCTATGGGCAACCCTACCTTGCAAGCCGAAGTTACTCAACAACTTCGTGCCTATGGAATTTCCCTTCCTCTCCAAGAGGAGAGAGAGCTTAGGAGGCCTCTTGAAGAGACTCCCAAAAGAAGACTCTCTCCCATTCGAGAGGAGAAATCCAAAGAGAAAGAAAGCAATGAAAGTCTAAGTTCTTCTGAAGATGTGGCTCCACGAAGAAGGCGGTCTAGACGATCGCCTACTCCTCCCAAGAGGAAAAGAACAACCCATAGTCCTTCTCCTCATCACTCTCAAAGGCAAGAAAGGAAACAAAGGAAGAAAAGGGCTAGGAAGAGGTCACCCTCTTCTCCTTCTTCTTCACCTTACTTCTCTTCCGATGAAAGTTATGGCTATTCTCCAAGAGAATACAAGAGGGGAGGACATCGCAAATCATTTCCTGCATGGCGAAGGTCACAAAAGCTAAAGAAGTTCAAGGAGGGAGGAAAGAGTATCTCTTTTCTCACCTACGATGGAACCTTTGGTGCTACCGACAAAGTGTTGGCCTTCATCCAGCAATTTGATGCGGCCTTTGGGGACGAGGGCTTCACAGAGTCTTCCAAGCTACTCCATGTAGCTATGCACTTCCAAAAATCAGCTCGTCAATGGTGGGCTAGCCTTCGTGGCAATGGAGAAGCCCCAAAGACATGGAAAACTCTACGAGTTTCCATCATGAAGCAATTTCTTCCAAGCGATACTAAAGATAAAGTTCTTACCGAATGGCGCGGCTTGAAGCTCCTCTCTCATGAGTCTATCAACAAGTATGTAGATAAGTTTTGGGATTTACATCTCAAAGCTACTGTCTTTCAAAAGATAGACTTTGCCGAGCAAAGACAACAATTCTGTGCGGGATTACCTGAAGAGATGGCCGAATATATCAACTCTCAACGGCCCGGTACTATTACCCAAGTAATCCACCACACCATGGTTGCTTCACGCATCAATTTCCATCAAGGGGCTAGACGTAATGTCAAGCCCATGGAAAACAAAGATAAAAATGATGCAAAGGGGAAATCCAATGCTCAAAATAATTCCCAAGGCACTTCCAACAACAACAACAACAACAATCGGTCCAAGGAGAAGGGAGTTTACAAAGGTAAAAACAAACTCTCTCCTGAAGAGCTTGAAGCTTTTTGCAAGGACCATAAGTGTTTCAAGTGTGGGGAGCAAGGACATGGCTATCGTTCTTGCCCCAAGAAGAATACTCGCAATGAGACTCCTAGGGCTTCCACCATCGAAGCTCCAAAAGAGGATGCTCATTGCAAAGGATCATCACTCTCCTATGCTTGGGGAAAGGTAAGAGAGCATGATGCCTTCATCTTGTTTGACCCTGGCTCTACTCTCAACTTCATATCAATAGAGTTGGCCACCAAGTTGGGCATTCAAGCTTTTGAGATGGGAGATATAGTAACAGCTGATGCAGCTTTCAAGGGACAACAAGCCTCCGTTACTCCCTTGATTGGGAAGTTGAGGCTTCATGTCCAAAGCTATGTCGACAAAGAAGACTTCTTCATCTCTCCCCTCCAACATCAGGATGTTATCCTAGGGGCACCATGGTTTGATCGCATGGCTGCCAACATGAAGTTCCCTGAAAGGAGAATTTACTTCACCTACAGGGGAAAGAACATGTATATCGATGCTAGTGAGCGTGGTCGCACTATTCCACTTGTAAATCCTCTTTCTTTTGATAAATCAATGAAGAGCTCAGTTTCTGCGTACATGATTTATGTCAAAGAGTCTCTAAAAGCTAATAATGTTTCATCAAATGAAAATGATAGGAATCAAGAAGAGTTAGACTTGTCTACTTTTCTAAAAGGATTCTAAGATGTGTTCATCGATGATATCCCTATGGACCTACCTCCAAAACGAGGGGATGATGACCATCGTATTGAGCTCCTTCCAGGAAGCTCACCGCCTAACAAACCTCCTTATCGAGTCTCACAAGCTCAACAAGCGGAGATCATGAGGCAAGTACAAGAGCTGGTAGACAAAGGGATAGTGAGGCCTAGTTCCTCTCCCTTTTGTTCTCCAGTCCTTTTAGTGCAAAAGAAAGATGGTACATACCGTATGTGTGTGGACTATCGAGCACTAAACCATATCACTATCAAAAACAGATTTCCCGTACCTCGGGTAGAAGATCTGTTTGATAAGCTACAAGGCTCTACCTACTTCAGTAGGATTGACCTTAAGAGTGGCTATCATCAAATAAGGATAGTGGATGAGGATATCTTAAAGACCGCGTTTCGCACAACATTTGGTCTTTATGAAGATCTAGTCATGCCTTTTGGCTTGACTAATGCACCAGCTACGTTCAATCATTTGATGGAAAAAAAAATTAGACCATATCGAAAATTCACTGGAGTGTTCTTTGATGATATCATCATCTACTCCAAGTCTTTGGAGGAACATAAGCAACATCTCCAAGTGATTTTTCAAGCCTTGAGGGAGAACAAACTTTTTCTCAACCAAAAGAAAAGTGAATTCTTCCTTCAAGAGATTCAATATCTAGGTCATATTATCTCTCACGATGGTATTCGTATGGATCCATCAAAGTTAGAGGTAATAAAATCATGGCCTAACCCAAGGAATCTACATGAGCTAAGAAGCTTTATTGGTATGTGTGCATACTATAGACGCTTCATAGCAAAATTCTCTGAAGTAGCAGGACCACTACACGACTTAACCAAAAAGAACGTTAAGTTTGTATGGACTGCTAAGGAGCAAAATGCTTTTGAAAAACTCAAAGAGAAGCTTACTTCCCAACCAGTCCTCGTGCTTCCGGATCTCTCAAAGCCATTTGAGGTCCAATGTGATGCTTGTGGTGATTGCCTTGGAGAGGTTTTGCTTCAAGAAGGACATGCCATAGCATATGAGAGCCGAAGGCTCAATGGTGATGAACGAGTCTTGGGCATTTATGAGAAAGAGCTTTTAGCTGTTCTACATGCCCTAGAACATGCCCTAGACACATGGAAGCACTACCTATTGGGGACTCCATTTATCCTACGAACCGACCACCAAAGTCTCAAGTATTTCATGACGCAAACCAAGCTTTCCAACAAACAAATGAGGTGGGCAAATTTTCTTTCGCAATTTAATTTTCATATTGCTCACATAGCTGGTAAGCACAATCAAGTTGCCGATGCACTTTCACGACGACCAAAAGTTAATGCGGTGTCTATAGCTACTCACAATGATCTATCCTCTATGATAGATGAGTATGCTACTGACCCTGACTTTAGAGACATAATGTCAGCCCTTGCTTTGGGGAAGAAAGAGGAACCATTCACCTTGCAGGATGGTTATCTTCTCCACGGAAATAGGCTATGTGTTACCCATTCCCTTCGTGAAAAGGTTATGTATGAATCCCATGCTCCCCCATATGCAGGGCATAGAGGTATTCAACCTACTCTCCGAGGAGTAGAGACGTATTTCTATTGGCCTACCATGAAAGTGGACATACAAGAGTATGTTTCAAAATGTGTAGTATGCCAAAAGACCAAGTATGATAGAGGGAAGCAACCTGGATTACTCTAGCCATTGCCTATTCCAAATTCACCATGGGAGAGTATATCCATGGATTTCATCTTTGGATTACCCAAGTCTATCCATGGGAATACAGGAATATGGACAATAGTCGACAGGTTTAGCAAGCAAGCACATTTTATTCCTGTCAAAAAGACTATTAAGGCACATCAAATGGCAAATCTCTTCATATCTCAGATTTTCAAACACCATGGATTACCCACATCCATCGTGTCAGATAGAGATCCTAGAATGACCAGTAATTTCTGGAAAGGTCTCTTTGAAAATCTAGGAACAAGATTGAATTTCTCTTCGGCCTATCACCCACAAACTGATGGCCAAAGTGAGATAGCCAATCTTACGATACTTGATCTACTCAAGACTTATGTTACCGAAGTAGATCAACGCTCACAATGGGAAAAGTATTTACCGCTAGTAGAGTATGCCTACAATAATACTGTACATACTTCTACGGGCAAAGCACCTTTCGAGATCATAGAAGGAAGACCTAAAAGTCCCTTGCTACTGAAAGTACATGGGAAGATCTTCGCCGCCGATGAGTATAGCCGTGACCTACAAGAATCTTTTCAAAAGATTAGGGAGGCTATAGCCATCTCTCAACAAAGGCAAAAAGCTGCTGCTGATAAGCACAGAAGAGCCTTAATGTTCAAAGAAAATGATTGGGTCTTACTCAAGTTTCCTAAGGCTCGATTAAGGCAAACGACGGGCAAAAATCCTACGGGCCATCAAAAGTATTATGCTAAACTAGCAAAAAGATACTATGGTCCTTTCCAAATCTTGAAGCCTATCAATGAGACGGCTTATCAACTCAAGTTGCCCAACCATTGTCTTATACACAATGCCTTTCATGTAAGCTTACTTAAGCCCTACAAAGGAGAGCCACCAATTGAACCAATTATTGAAGACCCTCCCGAAGTTGAAGACCAAGAAGAGGTGCTACAACCCGAAGCTATCCTTTGGCATGAAGACAAGGTTCTACGACATGGTAAGATTATCCGACGGTATCTTATTAAGTTCAAAAATTATCCTTTTGAAGATGCTAAATGGATGCAAGGAGTACAACTTAAGGATAGTATGAACCTTGTCAATGCTTACAATGCTACATTAGAGTAAGCAAATGTACAAATTTCTTTTAAATAACTCATGTTTTTGTCTTATATGACTAGTCCTCTTTTTAATTGTGCACAAATTTAACTAGTATGCATGTTTGGGATGACGACGTCTCTCAAACACCAAGTAGAATTTGTCACTCTACTTTGGGAGAATGCAATAGACTAAAGAGCAGACATGCTTGCGGCAGCTATGTCTCCCAAGCACCAAATGGATTAGTCATCCATCTTGGAAAGATGTCGTAGGGTAAAAAGGGATCCTTTACCCGCTAAGTACGATTGACTAATGACTAAGACTTTATCTCTTCTACCTCATAGTCGAGGATGACTATGATTTCAAGAAAGAGGTAATGTCATAAAATCTAATATCTAACTAATCCAAATTATTTTCTCATATTAAATTGATCACTTAATGTGGGAGAATAAACGGGAACAAGTGTTAAGATATAGGAATGTGCTTATAGATCTATCTCAACACGGGGCCAATGGTAAAGGGGCCCAAAAGGGAGATGGTCTATCAAAGAGCAAGGCTAACCAATGGAGCATAAGACCTTAGGGTTAGCTTCATTGAAGACCTCCAATAAATGTGTGTAAAAGTCCTTTGACCTTAAGTAAGCTAGGGCTGAGCTTGAGGTGGGAACCCGGCCCAAGCTCGAGGTGCTTGTCCTGCTTGAGGTGCTTGTCATGCTTGAGGTGTTTTTCATGCTTGAGGTGCTTGATTAAGATGCTTGAGGTGCTTGACTGGCTCCATGCTTGAGGTGCTTGACTTGCTGCATGAGTAAAGTACTTGAGGTGCCTTGAGAAGCTTGCCTGAGATGCTTGCCTGAGATGCTTGTGGGAGCACCCCCTAGTTCAAGTGCTTTGTCATGCTTGGTGAGTAAGGTGCTTAATCACCTAAAAGTCAAAAGCATTCCTTCAAGAGGGGGGGCGAGCCCTTTTCCTAGGGGCTAGAGAGAGAACACACACACACACACACACACACACACACTAGGGAAGCCCAACTTGAAGAGGCAGCAAGGACACATGTCAGGCCCCTACCCATGTTACCTTCATGTGTTGCTTGAAGCCTATTGGCTAGGCTTCAAAGGGGTCCAATGATAAATTACATGAATTATCTAATTGTTTTAGCATTTATCAAGTCCTCTCTCTCAAAGGGGAAAGGGGGACACTTGTCCCAAGGCTACCCATGTTGCTTGTAATGGCTCCTGCTTGTGATTGGCTAGGCCTGGAGGGGTCCAATGAGCTTCAGGCATGAGCTACAAGGGGGGGTCGACCCAAGCAAGCTAGGGGGGTGCCTAGGGGGTATACTCACCCACACACACTCACAAGCACTCTCATTGTGTGATATGCAAAGTGCAAGAGCTCCCTCTCCAAGCAAGTAGAGGTTGAGAGCCTACACCAACACTCTTGGCTATGGAGTGCAAATCCAACCAAGAGCCATGCTTCAATTCTTAAGCTTTCCATCTCCTTCTTCTTCATTACTATGCTATTATGTATGCTAGCAACAAGAGTATGATAAGTGAGGAACTAATTCTTTCTCCTACGAAATGTTTCTTCTTCCTCTTCCCTACCCTCATTCCCTGCTAGCTCTCTCCACCTTCGAAGGTGTTTGAGGTCTTGGGACTGAGGCTTGGGATAGTTAAAGCTTTCTTCAAGTTTATGTTATGATTGTGGTGCATGAAGCCTTCCATCTTCATGGCATCACCTAGGTCACAAGGAACACAAAGACTGTGTTGTAACAAGTCTCTCTTTATGGGAGAAATCATAATACAAATGCCTATTGGAGGGGGGACCGGCTCCACATAAATCCGGTCCTCAATTGTTGTCATGTTCTCTAAACTCTCTCTCTTGCAAAAGTATTGTCTATGCCAAGTTAACTAATTGCTATGATTATGTTGCTATCTTCAATTATGTCTACCCGCTATGCTCACAAAATCATTTCTTGAAAGTACTCTCATTAAATTCCGCTATTCTCAAATTGAATAGGCAAATAGCATTACATTCAGTAATATGTGTCTCATTTGGTTCAGTGATTAGCAAATCATCAACATAAAGAATGATGATGAGAAATACATCACCCTCACACTTTACATACAAAGTGCTTAGGATGTTGGACTGTCAAAAGCCTTGTTTAACCAAATGAGTGTCAGCTTTCTCATAGCAAGCACGAGGGCTTCAACCCATACAAATCCTTCTTACATTTTCACACTTTATCTTCTTGTAATATCTTACTAAAAGACATGAGGCTGCGTTACATAAACTTCCTCAAATATATCACCATTCAAGAAAGCAATATCAATATGTGATTGATGTGCATCCCATCCAAAATGAGTTGCCAACTCACATAGAAAATGAACAATAATTGTATGACAAGTGGGAGAAAATGTGTCTTCATAATCTATGCCTTTTTGTTGTGCATAACCTTCTACAAATAAGTCGAGCCTTATAGCAATCAATCTCACCATCTGGCTTACGTTTTAACTCGTAAACCCACTTTTTACCAATGGTATTTTTTCCAAAAGGCAAATCGCATAAATTCCATGTGTCATTTTCTATAATTGCAGCATATTTTTGATTGCATGGCAACCATCCAATTTTTTGCATTCTATGCTTCATCAAAAGATAGAGATTCCTCCACGTCACATAAACTAGAAACAGCCAAAGCATAACAATCTGACGCATAAGATGCATGGCAAGACCTTGAACGTGTATGACTAGATGAAGGTGCATCCAATTTATTATCGCGCAAAGTATGCACCAGTCATTTTGGCATACCTCTAGCCTCCTCATTATCAGTCCTTTTCACATCAAGTGCATCTGCATCGGTAATACGCTAATCCATAATATTTTCAAAAACCACCATAGGCTATACATTTGCCTCATTGGAAGTTACATTCAAGTTTCCACCAATTAAAAAGAGGCAATAAATTGTCATAAATGTCATGTAAGCTTACATTACTATTTCTAGTAAATGACAGCAAAGGTTAAACAAAATCTTCCACAAACACAACATCTTGAGAAACCAAGATACATTTTATTTGCGGATGGTAACCAATAACCTTTGCTTTCAGCACTGTAACAAAAAAAAATGCATTTAACAGCATTATCGTCCAATTTTTTGTGTTGCATTTGTGCCACCAAAGCATACGCTAAACAACCAAAAATGCGCATGTGATTAATAGATGACTTCTTATCATGCCATGCTTCATAGGAAGTCACAAACTGCAAATCTTTTGTAGGACACTTGTTAAGTACATAAGTAGCACACATGTTGGTCTCAAGCCAAAACGAATGTGGAAAATCTTGACTCTTGACCATATATCATGCCATCTCCATAAGAGACTTGTTTTTCCTTTCAACAACACCATTTTTATGAGGTGTATATGGAATTTTACATTGGTGTGTTATCCCACAACTAGCCAAAAATGTGTTATACTCATGAGATTTATACTCCCCCCCCCAATCTGAACGAAGGGTGCCCATAGTACATCTAGAGACATTTTCACCCATAGCCAAAAATTTCTTGAAGCACATGAACACGTTGGACTTAGCTTTAAGAATATATTTGCATGCATGCCTAGAGTAATCATCAATAAAAGTCACAAAGTATAGGTAATTGTCTAAGGACGAAATTTGCATAGGCCCACAAACATCACTATACACAAGTTGTAATCTCCATGTAGCCCTAACTAAATCATTCTTCAAAAAGTCCAAATGCTACATCTTACCCAAAATACAGCCGAGTCACGGACATGCTTCAAAGGTGCTTCAAGAGGCGGCAAAGAAGCAATCATATCAGATTTTTGCAAACACGGCAAACTAGCAAAATTCAGTGCCCAAAGCATGCATACCAAAGATTTTTATTCGTAATAGCCTTTGAATCAACAACTGCATTTGCAAAATTTTTCCCACGCTTGTAAAACAAAGTGAGCTCATGCAACTCACGGCACAAAATGCCAGATGCCACAATTTCATCACCAAAACTGAGATCATGAGCTGTATATTTGTCATCCAAATTTTCACAACAAGACCAATTCTAGCAAGTGCAAATACAGAAAAAAGGTTCTTTTTTTTCCCAAGTACATAAATTGCATCAAGAAGTGTGACATAACTACCATTTGTAGCAATCAGCACAATTTGTTTGACTCCATGGACTGGATAAGAGGCATTACTGGCACAAGTGATTGTATTCCCATGAGAGAGAGACTCATGAGAGGTAAACAAGCCACGATGTGAAATAATGTGCTTTATAGCACCAATATCAAAGTATCAGACATGTGAATCTCCAACAACTGATATACATGCATCATAAACATAAGGTCATGTAAGCCCACATTGGGTAAATGTCCTCGTCTAGTTTATCCTTGATAGAGAACATCTTGAATACATCCCTGTGTTGTCAGCCATGGTGAGTGGTTACACCTAATATGAAAACTATTCTAAAAGAGGAGAAACAAAGTGGGACTAACACGTGCAATATAGAACAACCCTAAGAAGACTGTAAGAAACTTGTTATGCAAAAAATGGCACTAACAAAAAAATTGCACAAAAGGACTAAATTGCATGTACATTACTACTATCTATAGTGGAAACGTAGGCCAAAATGAGTCCGAATAGAAATGTTGAGCAGACTAAGCTCTATGAGATTATCCAAAGTATTTTTTGACCTACTTAAGCTCACTCAAGATCACCCAAATCAAAAAATGTGAGCTCGTGGGTGGTGCTGGTGATGCTGATGACTATGCCCACGAGGATACAACCTGCTCTGATACCAAAATGAATGGAAATAGGGCTACAAGGAAACACATATACCTTGGATAAGATGAAGAATATCAAGGCACATAACAAAGAGTATATTGCTTACTGCACAATGGAAAGATAAGTTATCCCTAGATTTACAATGCTTATGGAAAAAATCTCCTAGTGAGGGAAACAATGCCCTGATGGTCCTAAGTGTGTTCACACATATCACTACCTCATATATATGCTATCATCCTATATGTATGACTCATGTGCACACTCATATGATTGATATGCTCATATCATGTTGATATCTTTCTTTTGTTGAAAAGCTCACAACGATGAGTAAATTATATCAACAAAAATAAAAATTGCTGATTTTGGTCATGCTTGTTTCGATCCATGACATCTCCAGCTACCAGACATACATCGGCAAACATGGGAGCCCCTCGTGTCACTAAGAAGGATCCCAAGGAGAAACTTTGCTAAACATGGTGGTGCTAACCAAACAAAACGTCAACAATTGCTCTAATCCATGGTGGGATAAGCCTTACCTTACACTAATAGTGAGAGCACTCCCAAACATCCAAACATGCACCATTTAAGTGCATAGTCACATTTTTCCTATGGAACCTATAAAGGCTCGCACCTGCTTATCACTCCCTAAACACATGCTACACACTTGATAGCCACATGCTACTTGTGGTAGCTCACATTACCCTTGCAATTTCCACTTGTGGTGCATATCCATCCAATCATTGATTGCACATTGAGCCTATAAATGGCCAATATCCAAAGCTTGTAAACTCTCTCTCTCTCTCTCTCTCTCTCTCTCTCTCTCTCTCTCTCTCTCTCTCTCTCTCTCTCTCTCTCATTCTAAACAAGCAAGCAAGCTCTTTTCATTCTATATTGTGCATTGATCTCACTCTCTAATCTACTACTTATTATCTATTGGTTATGGTACAATCATGAATGCATCATTGGTCTATTTACCATAATCTTTACATGTGGTATCAGAGCTAATGTGTAAGTAGCATGCCCTAATTACAATAGTTTAGATCTTTATGCTAGATTTAGTGCTCTCTCTTCAAGCACTAAATCAATTCATAACTCTTTAGGAGTATGACAATTAAGTTTGATCCTAATTATCTCTCTCTTTGGATTTGGCTACGTCTATTATGGCCACTTCCCTAACCAATTGATTAGAGTTAATTGGGATCGATCTTTAAGTTTAAGTTTTTTCCATTTTTTTTTGTTTTCTATTTTGCTTGATTGTATGTGCTTTGTTGCTTGCTCTTCCCATCCTTTTTTTTTTGAGACGCACTTGAAAGTGTTAATTGAATATCGCAATGCATAGAGTTTTTCTCACAAGTTTTCAAATGCATTAATCTACACTCTGTTTGGCCAAGCACTAAGCAATAACACATTGATAAATTATTCGTGTTTTGTGATTGTTAATCCCATAAATTCTTGCTAATTTCCATTTGATAAGTATGAGTGAGTAGAGGCCCAACAACCTACAAGTGCAACTACAGGTTCCAACAGTAGAAAGTGGATGAGACTCCTCCTCGGTCTGAGGTTGCATGTCTGTAGAATAGGTTTTTGAGCTCCATACCATCATGGTTTAAAGCCTGCCTATTCCACCTTTCTCTTCTGATGTGCCCTTTTACCCTTTCCCCTTAGGTGGAGGGGCAATGGCTCTCCAAGATGCCCTCATCAATGGGGTTGTTCCATTGTACCCTCAAAGTACTTCTGGTCTCTCCCACTTTCCTTTTGTTCCTCTTCCCGGAGTGGCAATGGGAATGCAGAGCTCTCACCAAACTATGGAGTGATATTCCCCGACAAGACAACAATAGATCAGTCAAGGCTTACTGGGTAACTCATCGAGAGAGGGGAAGATGTACCAGCTCAACTACATCACATGTATCTGCAAAATTAGATCCCCTCTTACAATGACATTACTAAATCATTTCAGAATCAGAGCTCCTTCCATCCTTTGTTCAGGGCAACAGCTGAGCATCGACAAGGTATGACTCTCCCCTTAAATACCATGTATAAATTCTTTTGGTCGGTCTTAGTAAAGGGGGTGAACAATCCGAGGGAGGAATTTCCCTCCACCCTCAAGTTCAACCTGATAACCTCTCCCCTAAACTGACTGAGCCTGTTCAAGGATCCCCTAAATCTCCAAATCATGTCTTTCGAGAAGCTGCTTTCTATAATTCCTTAGCTATGGAAGTTGAGGATCCAAACCAAAATACTAAGTTACCCCTCAAAAGGATAAGTTGGTGATTGATTCTCAAGAGCTTGAGAAGTGGTTTGACCAACTTAGTGATAAAGTGCTAATTGGATTGTGTCATGACGCGAGGCTGACTCTTGATGCTCTAAAAAAGTGGATCTCTACTAATTGGGTGAACAAAAATGTCAACCTCTATCACATTCAGTACCTTCCTAACAATTACTACCTCTTCTTTTTTGAGGATTCCAATAGTGCCTTACAGGTCCTATCTGAAGAAGGGCACTGGCTCATCAAGATCACTCCTCTCTTTGTCTTCAAATGGTACAAGGGTTTCAATCCTAAGGGGGACAAACCCTCTTGTGTCCCCATGTGGGTGTACTTTCCTGATCTTCCCATTGAATACTACCCTTGGCTGAGAAACATTGGGAATTTACTCGGGAAAGCACTTGGGAAAAAATCAAGAGGAGGGATCAATCCTAAGTGGGATCCACAGTTGTTGACTGAAGTTGATATCATTATGCCTTTGAAACAATCTATCCCTATTAAATACAACAATGGTATTCTACTCCACTCTCAAAAGATTTTGTGTAGGAATTTACCTAGTTCTTGCTTCCACTATCATGCTCAAGGCCATTTCATTAAAGATTTCCCTATTGTCAACAAAGACAAGGGTCCTGCCTCAGGCACATAAGAGAAATGTTGGTAAGCAGAACAAAACCCCTAATCCTTCTCTTCCAAAAAATAATAACAGGTTTGATGTGCTTCTAGAAGATGTCTTTGATCTTCTGAAAGAACTAGCTGAGGAAGCTTACTCAAGAAAATCATAGGAGGTTAAAATCCCTACAGATAATTCTCAAGACCCTATTCATCAAGACAAAGAATCAGAGGTACAAGAGCCCAACATGCCAATGCACCCTCCTATTAGCCCCTCTATTCAAGCTAGAGGGTTTTCAATTGATAGCAATGATACAGACAGTGACAATGAAGTAATAAACAATACTTAGTTTACTACTAATGCTATGAAAGAATATCAAGAAGACTTTTTAAAAGAGTTAGAACAGATGGATACCACTTCTAAAATTATACTTGTTGCCTCTCTTGAACCCTTGGCTGACATCAGCATGACCCAAGCAAAGGAGGAGTCACTTCCTATGCAGAATCAAAGTAAGAGTAGGAGGAAAAAAGAAATGATTTTTGATCCCACAAGAGCTTTTGTTTCATTCGCCAAGCCCTTTAAATCTAGTAAGAAATGAATGTTCTAAGCATTAAAGGCATCTCTCTAAACTGCAGAGGCTTGACTGACCCTGCCAGAGCCCTTGGTATCGAGAAACGGCTTTTTAACTCTAGTCTTACTCCTGACTACATTTGTTTATAGGAGGTTAAGGTTGCAAACAAGATTTTAGACATTAACATGAAAATATTATCCTCTAATCATGTGTGGTTCACCATTAACCACCTTGCAAGGAAAGGAGGTGTTGCAATTGGATTGGTACAAAAGTCCTCAGACTACATTTTTGAGGTTAAATCATCTAACAAAGGTAGGTGGATTTTAGTTTCTCTCAAAGCTCCATTTAACTACACTATCTTGAATGTTTATGTCTCAAACTCCACCTCTGATTGGTGCTCAAGTTGGTTAGACAGATCATGGTGGAATCAATATGACAGAGATGGATGCACAAGGGGCAATGTTCGTATGAAAAGGATAAAGAAATCTGGGAAGATTTCATTATCAAACTTGATACGTTAGATGTTTTGGAGAACGGTGGTTGCACGTGGACTAATAGACAATCTGGGACAAGCTTCAAAGATGCTAGATTGGACATAGTATTTATGTAAGTAATTCTACTACATGATCACTAGTCAGTTGAGAGTAAAGCTTATTCTTCTCTTTTGTTGTTAAAAGAAACGTTAAAGATATTTTTTGTTCAGAGTTTGAGTCCTCTCAATCCCCTTGTATTGCATGGGAAAAAGTAGTGAGAAAGATTCAACTGCTTCTACTTTCTTAAAAAAGGCCTGCTAAAGAGATTAGGGCTAACAGAAGAATGATGATAGTTGTCCAAATTCTTCAGATTGAAGAAAGTGTAGGTTTCTCAGATCCTCCTAATGCTGATTTGATTGCCTTCAGAGATAAGCTCAGACATGAATAGCTCTTCTAAAAAGCTAGTGGAGCCCTTGTCTATACTAGAGAGTTTTGGGCTGGGAAGTAGGATAGGCCTACAAATAACATGTTTGAACTCCTAAAAAAGAAAAAGTCCAAGGAATTTATTCATTTTCTTAAAAATGAAACTGGCACTATTGCCACCACACATCAAGAGAATTTGGACATTTCTCATTAAAAAAATTTCAATATCTTCTCTGACCACCCTAAGAGAACAAGGGCTATCAAGGAAGCAAGAGCTCAAATTTCTCTAAAGAGAAAGAGAGATATTTCCACACAAAGTTCTAAGCTCCCGGATCATCCCATCTCTAAGGGGGAGATTAGAGAAGCTATTTCTAAGCTCAAGACTGGAAAATCTCTTGAGATACATGGCTTACCTAATGAGTTCTTCTTGGAATATAAAGACTTTCTAGTCCCCTACCTCTCTAGTATTTGGTAAGAATCCACTAAAAGAGGAGCTCTTCCTGCTAGTATCAACACAGGAGTTGTTAAACTCATCCATAAAAAAGGCAGCAAGGAGGATATGAGCAACTGGAGGCCCATAACTTTTCTGACAACCCTCTATAAAATCTTTTCCTTTTGTATGGATAGAAGAATTATTCATTTGATGGATCATTTTGTTCTTAAAGAGAAAAAATGTTTAATCAGAGGTAGATACATACTGGATTCCATAATCACTCTGTGGGAAGGGATGGAATATGATTTTGCCATTGATCAAGATCATTATTCTTTTAAAGTAGATTTTGATAAGGCATATAAAAAAATGGAGTGGGATTTTATACTTCAATTCCTGCATGACATTGACTTTGGGAAGATGTTCATTAAATTTATGCATGTTCTTTCTGGTAATGCTTATGCAAGAACTGTTATAAATGGTGATCTCTCAGATGCAATTCACCCCATGAGGTCCATCAGATAGGGATGTCCACTTGCTCCTCTTCTATTTGCAACTGCTTCAAATGCTCTTGGGTGGCTGATCAAGGATAGAATAAATGAAGTTCTCATAAAATACATAAACATCCAAGGGGCCCCCTCTACCCTCTGTCTCCCCAATAGTTTGCCAATTATACAAATGCTCTTATGCATGTTGAAAATAGCTCTGTTGAAGGTTTTTTGGACTATCTTAACCTATTTTGTCTGGCTAGTGGATCTGTAAATAACCATTCTAAGACAGGGTTCAATTCCTCCGGTGGGGATGTACCAGTTTTAGTAAGGAATGCAGGTTGTCAGACAATCCCAGATGGGAAAATCTTTAGGCTACTAGGTATACCTATGGGGTTCAGGATTTCTATGCAACAGAGATGGAAGTGGGTGCGAGACAAATTCAGAAGGAAATTTTACCAATGGAATAATTTGCAGCCTACTCTCTCCTCTAGGGTCTTTGTACTGAACCACTACCTTTTTCCTTCCTTAATATATTGTTACCATATACATGTAGTAGTGATGTGCGTGAACACACTTAGGAGCACCGGGGCATTTTTTCCCTCTTTAGGAGGTTTTTTCCCTCGTGCATTGTATATACGCCCATTCATTCTAGGGCTATCTATCTTTCCATTGCACACTAAGTAACACACTCTCTGTTGTGTTCATTGAGCTTCCTTTGTCTTCTCCAACTTGTGTGTGTTTTCCTGCAACCCTAGTTCCAATAATTGGTATCAGAGCAAGTTGCATCCTACCGGGCTTAGTCTCTAGTAGCTCCACGCCTGCTCACTTTCTCCGTTTTCAGTGAGCTTTGGCAAGCATTTTGCAGGTCAACAAAAATTTGGGCATGCTAGTTTTCACATCAGGTGCAACATTTACCATGGCTGACAACAACACAGATGTGCTCAAGATGTTTTTTGTTGAGGATAGATTGGATGGGGACAAATACTTTATGTGGGCTTACATGATGTAACATGTTATTGTGTCAAGGGCGTCTAGAATATTGTGCAGGGCATTGATGTACGTCCTGGTTCTGAGGATGTAGGCGATGTTGAGGATGTTGTAGGTCTTGCTGTTGTTAGAGTTGTTTTGCCTACAATAGAACAAGCTCATTGGGATGTAAAGGCTGCAAAGGCTCATGCGTTGTCTATGAAGTGCACCATTTCTCCTCACATTCATTCAGCAAAATCTGCAAAACAGGCGTGGGATATTTGAGCTGGTCTTTATGCAAGCCACAATGAGGCAAAAATTGCATTGTTGCGTAAAGAGCTGGAGTTGAAGATTATGCATGAGGAAGATGATATGGGCACTTTCCTTGCTAGTGTCAAGGATATCATGAGGAAGATGATATGGACACTTTCCTTGCTAGTGTCAAGGATATCATGAGGAAGATGATATGGAAACTTTCCTTCCTGGTGTCAAGGATATCAATGAGCAACTTATTTCTGCAAATGAAGTCATTTCAAACAATTCCCTTGTGCAAACTGTTCTTGATGCCTTACCAGATTCTTACCAGACTTTTGCTAGTACTTGGAGACTTATGACCCAAGGAAATCTTGAAGTTGTCAAGTTTGATGCATTATGCACATTGTTGTTGCAAGAGTCACTTTCCAAAAATAACAAGACTAGACAACAACGTGGAGTTGAACTCGCTTTTATTGCTGCTCAAAGAAAGAGTGGTAACAGCAATGCAGCCACTTCTTATGGTTCTTCTACGAGTGAAAAATCTCATGTTCCTAATGCTTCTGCTGGAAACAATTCGTCTGGAAATTCTGGTGATAAGGGCAAAAAGAAGATGCTTGGTCATTATTGTAAAGCTAAGGATCACTTGATCAAGCAGTGTCCTAAGGTGAAGGCCAAAGAGGAAAAGAAGAAAGAGGGTGGCTCCACTGCAAATGCTTGTTCCACTACAAATGTAGCTATTGTTGAGTCTTATGTGAAAGGAGACTGTGATGTTGATGTTGATGCAGAATGGGCTTTTAGTGCAGAGTGTACCTATAATCTTTTTGTTCATGATGCATGCATGTTAGTTGCTACAATTTCACATGTGTGGTATTTTTTCAGTGGTTCTACGAAGCATCGTTTACCTCACATCGTGATTTGTTCACCTCTCTTGAGTCTGCCGCTCATGGGAATTTTGTTACTTGTTCCAACAATGACTCTTATTTGATTCAAGGAATTGGAAAGATTGTGCTTACTGCTAAAAATGGTAGTTCTTTCACACTGTTAATGCACTTTATGTATCTGGGATGAAGAAAAATCTTTTGTCTGTATCTTCACTTGCTAGACTTGGTCTTATAGTCAAATTTGTGGATAACAGATATACAATACATGATCTCCGTTTCGTTGATGAAATTTTTGCATCTGGCATTTTATGTCGTGGGTTGTATAAGCTCACTTTGTATGAAAAATGTGGGCAAAACTTTGCAAATGCAGTTTTGGATTCAAATGCTATTTCATATGCAAAACTCTGGCATGCACGTTTTGGTTATCTAAATTTTGCCAATTTGTTGCGTTTGTAGAAATTTGATATGGTTGCTTCTTTGCTGCCTCTTGAAGCACCTGTCAAACATGATTGTGAAGGCTATATTTTAGGTAAGATGCAGCATTCCAAGTGTCCAAAGGATGGTTCAGCTAGGGCCATATGAAAGTTGCAGCTTGTGCATAGTGATGTTTGTGGGTCCATGCAAACTCCGTCCTTGGGAAATTACGTTTACTTTGTGACTTTCATTGATGATTACTCCACGCGTGCATGGGTATTTCTTCTTAAACCAAAGCCTGAAGTTTCTACGTGCTTCAAAAAAATTCTGGCTATGGATGAAAATGTCTCCATATGTACTATGGGCACCCTCCGTTCCGATCGAGGGAGGTAGTATATGTCTGATGAATTTAATGCATTTTTGGCTAGTCCTGGGATAAAACACCAACGTACACTGCCTTATACACCTCAACAAAATGGTGTTATTGAGAGGAAAAATAGCTCACTTATAGAAATGGCACGATGTATGGTCAAAAGTCAAGCTTTGCCGCATTCTTTTTGGGCTGTGGCCATCATGTGTGCCAATTATATACTAAACAGGTGTCCTACAAAAGCTTTGTAGTTTATTACTCCATATGAAGTATGGCATGATAGAAAGCCTTCTATTGAGCACGTGCATGTTTTTGGTTGTGTGGAATATGCTTCGGTGCCACAAACACGCGCACAAAATTGGATGATAAGGCCGTTAAATGTATTTTTGTTGGTTATAGTGCTAAAAGAAAAGGTTACAAGTTGTATCATCCACAAAAAAAGTGTATTTTGTTTTCACGGGATGTGTTTAGCGCTTGCTGTCATGTACTAGAGACACTAATGTAAGCTCATAGGAATTTTATGACACTTGGTTTCCTCTTTTCAGTCGTGGAAGTACGAAATAAATTTTGATGAGGAAATTGTACAGCCTATGGGGGTTTCAGAAAATGTTACATATCAGCCTATTACTGATGTAGATGTACATGATGTACTTGATGAGAAAAGGGTTGAAAATGAGCAGGTTACAGGTATGCCAAAATGGCTGGTGCATACATTGCGTGATAGTAAATTGGATGCACCTTTGTCTAGTCGTATTCGTTCAAGTTCTTGCCATGCATCTTATGCATGCAATTGTTATGCTTTGGCTATGTCTAGCCTACATGATGTTGAGGAACCTCTATCTTTTGATGAAGCACAAAATTCAAAAAATTGGATGGCTGCCATGCAATCTAAATATGATGCACTTATAGAAAATGACACATGGACTTTATGTGATTTGACTCTTGGAAAAAAGTCCATTGGTATGAAGTGGGTTTACAAGTTGAAACGCAAGCTGGATGGTGAGATTGATTGCTATAAGGCTTGACTTGTTGCAAAGAGTTATGCACAACAAAAAGGCATAGATTATGAAGAGACTTTTGCTCCCATTTTTCGTATGACTACTGTGCGTTTTTTATGTGCATTGGCAGCTCATTTTGGTTGGGATGTACATCAGCTAGACATTGTTACTGCTTTCTTGAATGGTGACATATTTGAGAAATTTTATGTAACACAGCCTCGCAGTTTTGTCAAAAAAGGACAAGAGGATAAGGTGTGCAAATGTAGCAAAGCTTTGTATGGGTTGAAGAAATCTCCTTGTGCTTGGCATGGAAAGGCTGACACTCATTTGGTCAAACAAGGCTTTTGTAACAGTCCAACAAAAAGCACATTGTATGTAAAGTGTGAGGGTGATGTACTTCTCATTGTGGTTCTTTATGTAGATGATTTGCTGATCACTCGACCAAATGAGAGACATATTGTTGAATTTAAGACTCATTTGAATGCTACTTTCAAGATGAAAGATTTGGGGTTGTTGCATCATTATTTGGGTATACAATTTAAGCAGTGTAATGGTGGTATTGCCTTGTGTCAGAAAAGTTACATAGAGACATTGCTATGTAAGTTTGGACTTGAGGATTGCAAACATATTGCCACTCCCATGAAAAAAAGTTTGAAATTGAGTCTTCATGATGTTGGTGATCTTGCAGATGTCACTCTTTACCAAACTGCTATTGGATGCCTCATTTATGTATGTAACACGAGGCCGAATATTCAATTTACAGTCTCATAGGAGCAAATTTATGCATAGCTCAGGGTCTAAGCATTGGTAGGCTGTCAAGAGTATTTTCCACTATTTGAGTGGCACTTTACATCCTGGCTTGTTTTATCCCAAGGGGGGATCATTTCCACTAGACTTACATGCTTTTTCAGACTCAGATTGTGCTAGTTGATTTGACACGCGAGTATCCACAAGTGGTTTTTGTTCATGCTTGGCAGTTCATGTATATCATGGTTGAGCAAGAAGTAACCTACTATGGACACTTCTAGTTGTGAGGCTGAGTACAGGGCAATCTTCGCAGCTACGGTTGAGTGTGTATGGCTCAAACGCCTTATGGTTGATTTGGCTATTGGACAGGACACAACCAACACTATCTACACTAATAGTCGGAGCGCATTGGTAGTTGCGAGGAACCCAAATTTTCATGCTCTCACAAAGAACATTGAGGTGCATTACCACTATGTCAGTGAGAGGCTCCCAGCAGGAAAGATCATCTTGGCTTATGTGCCAACACAGGACAAACTTGAAGATCTCTTCACAAAGGCATTGTCTCCTGAGAATTTTGAAGCTTTTCGCAAAGCTTTGGGCTTACTCCTCTTTGTGGGCTGATCATGTCCTTAGGGCATGGCACTTCCCTTTACTCATGTGCCAGCTCTCATTCACCGCATCACTCCAGGGGGAATTTTTTACCGTATACATGTGGTAGTGATGTGTGTGAACACACTTAGGACCATCGGGGCATTTTTCCCCGCTTTAGGAGGTTTTTTCCCTCGTGCATTGTATATACACCCATTCATTCTAGGGATATCTATCTTTCCATTGCATAGTAAGTAACACACTCTCTATTGTGTGCCTTGAGCTTCCTTTGTCTTTTCCAAGCTGTGTGTGTTTTCTTGCAACCCTAATTCCAACATATACTACATCTCATGGTGGAAACCCTCCAAGCTGCAATTGAATCAAGCCATAGAATTAGCCAAGAGATACCTTTGGGGTGGTAATGATCTGGGTGCTAAAGTACCTAAAGTTGCTTGGATCACTTGCCGTATGCATAGAACCACATGAGGATTGGGTGTACTTGATCTTGACAGGCTAGCCATGAAGTTAGCAGCTAAATGGATTCATTGAGTAATACATTCTACTAATTATTGGGCTTGTCTTCTCAGGTTCACTGCATCTAAATGTTACCTTAATAACTACAAGGTCTAGACAAAACTTTCCATTTGGGACATCATAACAGCTCTAGTTGAGATCAAATGCCCGACTCAATCCATAGCAACCAGATTTTGGAATGCTTGGATTGACAATAAAAAACTTTGTCACTGTCCTAATGGCCTTATTACTAACCATGATTTCTATATGTAGTATTGAGTCTGGCTAGGGCAGATAACTCATAAGAAAGGTTATTTCCTTAACATAAGAGCTCACAAATGTTTCAAAAAAGGGGTAAAGACTTGGGGGGACATCCACCATCAAGATAGACTGCTCTCAACTATTGAAATTTGTAAAAAAGTTTAGTTGTCTTTTAGCTGTCTTGCAGAATTAAGGAGCAGGCTTCCTCATCTTCAGGATTTGAAACGCTACAATAGCCCTTTTGCTTGCAAGGGTCACACATTACAATTTGTTGCATGCTTGATGTTTAAGCAGATAGGCTTCACTCCGTGTTTTGACTTAGATCTAAAAGCCAAGCTTAACCAAACATGGAATGTCTCATGGAGAAGCAAGAAATGGATCTTTTGATTCAAATCTCTCTGGAGCTTCCCCATCCCTATCAAGCACTCTTTCCTCAGTTGGCTTGTTCTACACCAAGGCATCTGGACAGGCAGTAGGGCTATGAAATCATGCCTTGGTAATGGTTCTTATCCTAGATGTGGACAACCATAAGATGTGTTTATGTTACACCCTAAGCTTAAGCCTCTTCTTCATCTCAGCTCACTAAAGCTTGTGCAAATACTTCACCCCCAACCTACTTGGAGCTTTTGCTGGGAGAATGTCACCAATTGGATATCCCTCTCTGGAATATATGGAGGAATTCTTTCATTTGGTATGCTTGGATCCAAAGGCTAGATGCTTTATTCAATGTTTCTGAGTCAAAGACTACCTTTGTCTTTCTTTATGAAATGAAAAGTCTTGCCAAATTATCCCTTTAGTCAATTAAGGATGTCCCTACAGATCCCTAGTACACTATTCAAAGAAGTCTTCCTTGTAACAAATGGAGAGATGGTTTGTTGTTGATTTACTTATGAGAGTGAGCCTTAATGGCTGATGCCTGTAGTCTTCAGTAATATCTCTTGATGGGACTACCTCTTTCCCTGCCTTTGAGGCCTTGTATCTTCTCTTTCCTCCTTTTTCAGTACAATTTCTAGTATTTTCATTGGGAAGTGAATGGGGTATAGGAGGGCCTCTTTATTTGGTAGTTTAAGGGAATGCTTAAAGCTTAAGACAAGTTTGACCAAGTCTAAAAGAGAGGGCAAAAAGGCCTATGCTGAGACTTTTTTTAAAAGCCATTTTTGTATTTTGAATTTGAAAATAGTTTATTTAGTAACCCAAAAGAGAGGGGGGTAAATGAATTTTCAAATGTCCTTTTTCCACCTCTCTTCTCTCTCTAACATATAAAACACTCTCTCTCACTTAGAACTCCTTAAAGGGAGGCACTTTTTAGTCCCCCTGCCAGAAAAGTAAATTTTTCACATTCTCTCACTGCCTTCTCTCTGTTGGACGGATACGCCTCGACGGACGTCAGCACAGCGAGAACTCACCTAACATATAATGTCAGCTAAGGACGAAGCTCGACCCACAGGCGTGTGGAAGCAAGCATAAGGTGTCAACCTACACTCGACCGACTCCTAACTAATTCCTACAGAGGCCTCTACCAATTGTCTAAGTCACAGCCTTCAAAAGTGCATAAGAGGAAACTTCCTACAACGCTTTCTAGAGCCGAACACCCATCAAACAATCTCGAAACACCATAGAACTTGAAGGAAACCCTACTAATACCAATAGGTCGCTCTCCCTAAGGTCCGTGAATCAAAACCCCAACCCAAAACACCCGGTGAAAAATCACGTAGGATGTCTGGCCGAAATTTGCAGGTCTTCGTTTCCAAAATCTAAAGTTCCTAATGTGTAGTTCTACTCAATGTGAACGCGTGTATATGCTCCAATGAAAAATCGAACAACGTATGCTCACCCAATCACCAGATGAAGCTCGTACAAGGAGCTCGCAAAACCAGACCGTACGCGCGCAATGTAGGTATTGGCACGTAGCTCTCGTCGGGGGCAACACGCTGCACTTCTTCGCACTTGATTCCCACCATCGGTGCACACATAGCGTCAAGATGAAGCTCACACTCTCTCTCGTACACAGTATGCTCACTCACAGACTTCAAAACTTGTTTTTAAAAATGACAAAAGGTTTTTTCATTAAGGTAAAAAAGTGGTATATATAGCTTACAATTCTCAAACCCTAAAGTTCCAAAATCAACCAACTACTCCATCTATCTATCAAAACTGGGATACAATCTGGAAACTTCTGTAAGTCCCAATATTTACAAGGTGAAAAACCATGTTTCCTCAATAAATGAATAATTACAAAAAATGATAATCCTCCGAGTAGTTAGTTTTCGTGGGTGTGTCCAACTTCTAACACTCCCCCCCTCCTTGCTCATGTCGTCCCCGGCATGGCCGCTGATCCGCTTCTTCATCGTATGGTCTCATGAATCTTGATTAGTGATTCGTATCTTAATGCATGTAGGTTCGTCATTGTTGGCCCAAAAATGTCAGTGTTTATTGTGAAGAAGCCTGTGTAAAACGCTTCTTCAAAGGCCTGGAGGTGATAGGATGGTAGAAACATTATCCTTTGATACAACACATGTATCACCTCCTTGGAAGGCTGACCAGATAGATCATAAGCACATCTGTAAGTATCCTGGAAGAAAAAGATGATGTCTATCACCTGGCCTGGCTTGAAAGTCTCAACCACTGCTAAAATTGTTTTGCAGATTTTCTTCATCATGATGCATGTGAGGTCAGGTGAGCCAGTGAACAATTTGATGGCTCCCGTTAGGGTTTTTACCATGTATTGGACACTTATTCTCTCACCTGCCTTCAAGCCCGACAGCTTAGGGTAATTCAGCCAAGTGGGTTGGCTCCTTTGCAAGATCTCCTGCACTTTCCACGTCCTAATCCTTGAAAGCTGAGGTTGTCTCTGATGTTTTTCGGTGCCTCTACCAAGTGGATTAGGTATTGTGGGTACTTTGTGAGCCAGGCCTTCCTCCATTTTGGATGAGAGTCAAAAATTAGCCTGACCCCTTCTGGTTGTAAGGTATCTGCGGTGTAAAGTGGTACGGTCGGCTCTTCTCTTATCCGCTTGTTGATGGTGGCTCCTTCATATTTCAGCAATGGATATGGGAGAAAGGGTTGAAGCCATTCACGCCTGAGGTTGCTGGCGTCGATCTTTTGAATGTTCATGGACTTGAAAACCCTCTGCTCCCACTCCAAGGCTTCCTTTGTTGTCTCTGTGATCTCCACCTCTATTGCTTTATGCAACTTTTGTTCCTCTTCTTGTGTTAGATCCTGTGGCTCTTGATAGGATCCTTCTAGGATTTCCTCTTGCACAGGCGTGTCCACCGGATCTGCCACATTCTCTAAATCTCTCTCTGCTTTATTTTTTCTTTCTCTCTCTTGGCTCTCTTGCTCATCTAGCAGTTTCTGTCGTATTTGCTCCACTTCCTCCTCTGTGAAAGGGACATGCGGTATATTCTCTGATGCGGCATCAAGAATCTCAAAATTCTTGATATAATCCTCTAATCTGTCCCTTTGCACTCTTCGGGATGATCCTGACATAGCTTCTAGAGAAGGCTTCCAGAGTTCACTTAAATTACCTTTAAGGGCTCTCTCTGCTCTGAAGCTCTCCATCAGTCTCTCTAATCTTGTCGCTTTTTGTGACTTTTTTTTTTCACCGGCACTTGGGCAAACTCTTTCTTCCCCTTCTTTTTCTCAGGTTGCTCTTCTAGGACCGGCTCTAGCCGTCTTTTCAGTCTTGTGGCAACCCTTGGTGCTCTTTGTGGCTCATCCTCTTTGTGTTCTTTTAGCCTCAGCCAGTCATTCTGAGACGGGGGTTCGGCCACCTTCCTTTTGCGTGTAGTGCCCCATAAATCACCTTAGTGATAAGCTCTCCTGGCACAATATATGTTGCCTTCTTGTTACCCATCTTTCCTAGGTTTTCATGTATATACGCCGCATAATTGATTATCTTTGGGGTGCCTTTCGTCATTGCCCAAGTGAATGTCATGGCAATTGCACCTGGCGGCATTCTGTACTTCTGTGGCCTCTTCGTACACATGTGGAAATATTGGTTGTACAACTGGCTCATGATTGCCACCCTTGGGTTTGCAATATCTTCAAAGGTGTAGTTTCCTTTCTTCTCATTGTACACCTTGACCTCATCCCTTCTTTTAGTTACACTATCCCCCTTATTGGAGAGGTCTAGTGCATCTACTACAACCTGCTCAGTGATGATTATTTCTGTTTCTGGCCTGCCTTGTAGATCTGTTACTTTGGCCACTCCATCTTCTTTGATGATTGTCACGAATTCCCAGACTCTCTTTATGTCCACCCCTGCCGGTACTGCTTCAAAGTAGTTGTGGAGATCAATCTTCTCCAAGTACCTGGACATCTTGGTTCTTAGGAACTCATTGAGTTCTCGCGGTAGCATTGGTAGCTCGATCACATTGCCTTCAGTGTCTTTGAATACTCCTTGGTAGATCTTTAGGTTGTTGGACTCTAACATATCTTCTTGGATCCACGTGCTGGTGGGCTTTAGTGTTCCTTCTGGTATGGCGAAGGGCTCCACTTCTTCTAGGTAATCATTGATGGTCATTCTTTTCTTCTTTGCCGGTGACTTCGCGGCTACCATAGATCCTGTTGCACTCAGTAGTCCGAAGTTAGCATTTTTTCTATATTAGCTGAGAAATTGAGTTTTAATTATCCAAAAGACTTGAAAATTGAAAATAAAGCTTCAAAGGAACTTGTGAAGCTGTGCATGTGCTCACAGTGCAATTCTGGCCAAAATTTTCCATTTAGACATCCTGCGCGTAGGATGTCTTTTTCATCAGAATTAGTTGATACTTGACATCCTGGTAGTGCATGGCTCATGGAACATGGCTATCTGCTTGGATTTGGATTTGGATATCAAAAAGTGGATATTTGGGCTGATTCAGGCTTTAGGTCACAAATTTTGTAGAAAGTCCATCATAGGTAGCAATTGATGTCAAAATGGGTTGAAAATTGGTATATGGGCTCATTACACCATGATATTGGCTCTCATGATGTCACTTTTTGCACAGAAGGCCTAAATTATGCTGGAGACATCCTACGCGTAGGATGCCTATTTTATCAAAATGACATGAGATTTGTTTTGTGGGTAGTCCTTGGCCTATGGAACATGGCTATGCTCTTGGATTTGGATTTGGACAAGGATTGATGCTTGTAAGAGCCTATGTGGTGTTTTTGGGCTACAAAAGTGTATCTTGAAGGTGTTGGGCATCAAAAGTGATTAGAATGGCTTCAAACTTGATATATGAGCTCTTGATGATGAGGTGATTGGATCTGGAACGAACAAACATCCTCTGCATGCCAAAAAAGTCAAATAGACATCCTACGCGTAGGATGTCTACTTCACTAATTTTTGCTTATGACCACACAGATTGGTTGGTGATGTGTTGGTCAATGTGTTGTGCAAGTTTCATGTGATTTGGACAAGATTTGGTAGGTCTATGGCCCATTATTGCCTCTATGCCCTAACTTCACGTTTTTCCATGCATGTGAGGTCAATTTTGGTCCAAATGTGATGAGACTTGGTGGGTAGCATGTAAAGGTCATTCAAAAAATGTGTATGATGAAAAATGTTGGAGTCTGTGCCCAGAAGTGCCCTTGAGACATCCTACACGTAGGATGTCTCCTGATGATTTTTTCATGGATTGTGCTCCTAGTGCCTGCCCTTGGCCCCCCTGAGTCCCTTTTAAGCCTAATTTCAACAAAAAAGTCAAATGGATAGAGAATAACTCCCTATGTGGACTTCAGAGCCTCCGATCCGTTTTCTGCCTTATGGAGTGCTTTTTGGCGATGAAATTTCTTGATGTTGGTCTCCATAGCTTCCCGATCCCCTAGGGATCCTTGCATTTACATACCTTCGATGATTTGTGGTGGTCTACCACCATAGGACTTGGTTGTTGATGGTCTAGGAAAGCCGCTCGTGAAGTTTGGTGGCAAACGGGCATGCGGTTTGGCCGCCAGAGCAATTTGACGCTTTGTGTGTCTGATGCCGTTTCTAAAGTTTTAGTGCCGCTTTGGGTCGCTTTTTGGTAATGCGGGTCACATAGACTTGTCGAGCATGTTGAGATGCTCCTACCCATAAATTTTGGTAGCATTTGGTCGCCTTTTCGCCGATTTCCCATTTGGTGGCCTCTTGCGGGATTCTAGGAATTAGGGTTTTTCCCGATGGTTTCTACTGCCTTTGGACATCGAGGACTGGTCTCCTATTCTAGGGTAAGCTGTCGATGAAGTCTCGTTGCTTTTGGGTTAGCCGTTAGGTCGTCGTCTCTACTTGTAGGTCTCTACCGCCCGCTTTGTGTGTGAACCCTACGCTAGCTTTCGCGACAAAATGACAAACATGCGCGAAAAGCTCTAGGTGGTGAGCCTACCTCTCATGTCTGGAGCTGGTCGGGTAGTCGTGCGCGTCGTAGAAGCTGCTGGAAGGTTCGTCCGCTCTAGGTGGCAGAAGCTCTCTCCACAAAGTCAATTGTGAAAATGAGGTGAAAATTTCTTATAATGGATGTCCCCGAACCACTTTTCATGAAATTTGAAATGTTCTCCTATCTTCTTGCGAGATGCAATTTAGGCTCAAAAATTTCTTGATTTGGACTCCATTTGCTCTGTTTACCAGAAATTTGGCATTTCTGTCAAAACTTGGCCAAAACACGCTTTCTGCTCCAGTCTCATAACTACACCCCCACTGTACCATAGGTTGTCCTATAGTCACTGATCATACCCATATTTTTTGTTTTTCATTACGACCGTTTTTCACTTGCTTTTTGTATTTTTGAATTTTTTCTGCCAAAAATTAACAAAATTAAAAGGAAAATAGCAAATCAAACCCAAAAAATCCCCAAAAATCATAATAAATCACAAACATCACCGCAAAACATTATATACACTCACATGCAATTTTTATGGCCGAATTTCTCCGTTTTACCAATATTTTTCCCGAAAAATGGCTATTTCTACTTATATACACACACCTAGGGGCTTGATTTGGCGTTTGGCCCCATATATCTATAGATGCATGCTGTATAAGGTCATCTATCCTTGGGTTAGTCCAAAAAAATTTGCAATCAAACAACAACCCTTAAAATAGTCAAAAATCATGTCCTTTTTTTGCTCTTTCTGCTATTGGTTCCGCATTTGAGAATGCCTCCCTCCCTCCTAGCCGGAGTCCTCCCGGACGACAAGGTATCGCCTCGGAGTATGTGCCGTGCATAGGTTGAAAAATTTGTGCTAATGCTTGGCCGATTAATGTGGCCCTATTTTATGCATACTCGGTCAATGCATAGAAAAATTAATGTTGTGCAAGAGAAGGGAATAAGCAAGATTCTTATTGGCATTCGCCGTCGAGGTTTCCTATTTTCTTTGCAAGTAACAGATGTAACTCTACTGCTCTCTGTTTAATTGTCTTGTTTGCAAAAGGCAATCGCTTTGCCGCTTCTGTTGATATAGCCGTAGCTGTTTCTATGGAGATGATTGGTTTGGCCGAAATGGCCGTGGGCCGTATTGTCTTTGCTTTCCATTGGTATTTTGCTTTTGCCGGTTTTTGTAGATATTTGGCTACTTCCTTTGTTTCCACTATTTGGTTGCTAATTGACATCCACATAAGTCGGCTGTCCTTTTTCAAATGCAGCTGTCTGCCTTCCATTGTTGCTTGTACTGAAGGGAGTTCTTTTTGCTTTTGTTTTGGTATCCAAATGCGAGTGACATTTGGGTTATGTCTGAACATTTTCTTTGGGATCCATATCTGTTTTATGCCCTTGGTTTTTGGTTGAACTATCTACTTCGTTGGAATTCTTTTGTTGCATTGTTGTTTGTCTGCCATGTCATTTCTATCCTTCCGCATCCATAGTTGTTTCCCTTGTTTTGGTAACCTAGATCTTTGCATTGCGGCCAGTGACTTCGTATGTCTGTAATTAGCATGGTTGGCTTGTACCTATCTATTGGTCTCGGGTATCATGTTCTTTGGTGGCATTCTTGCTTTTGGCTCTTTTTCCAGTGATTGCATGGCTTGCAGCAGATGATTCCGGTATTGCTGAGCAAAGGCTATCATCTGTTGTTCATGTGCATGTTGAATTTTAACTGCCTTTGCATTCCAATCTATCTGCACATTGTACTCTTTTGCCAAGGTTGTCCCAACATCATTGGGTGTTGTGTGCTTTCATCCTCCACACATAGAATTTGTATGGGTAAATATATTGATGTATTTGTACATGCAATATAGTCCATCCCAATGTTTTCAACGGGTGTGATGTTCTACTTTGCAGGACTTGACGAGTAGAATGAAGTTGACCTGTGGATTTGAGCTATTGGTATAATCCATAAGAGATCAAATTTGCTTGAGCTCCAGAATCAAGCAATGCCGTTGATTCAACTTGATTGCTGCCCACTTTGACTGCAATTATTGGCTCCATTGTGTCTTCATCCAACTGCGTCAGTCGAATGGCATTGATTCGCAATGGTGCTCCACTTTGTTGTTGTTGTCGCAGAAGTCTTGTTTTTGCTATGCGTTCTTGTGCTTCTGCTTGAGCTTCCTCTCGTACTCTTTGTTTTTCCTTCATTTGTTGTTTTCCTTGATGTATTTGTTGAAGCATATCCTGTGTGAGTGGTAGATGATATTTTTTTAGACGACATCCGCTAATCCACTTCAGCATTTCATCACCTACTAATGTAGCAAGCTTGACAACTCCACTTTGTGATAGATCACTAATCACAAAGGATCCCATCCCTCGCTTTTTAAGTTTCTTGGCATGTTGCTTCAAAGTATAAACAAGTACATAATCACCTGTTTTGAACTCTTTAGTGCGCACATGTTTGTCAAAAAACTCTTTTTGTCTTCTCTTTTTAGCATAGATTGAAGCTACAGCTCTCAAGCGGAGTTCATCTAGCTTTTCAAGATCATCTATTCTTGAAGAGAGCTCATGCCCTATCCATTCTAAGTGTTTTGCTACTCGTAGAGTTGGAATTATAAACTCTATGGGTAGTATAGCATTTAGGCCAAACACCATGTTGTACGGTGTTGTTCCTATTGATGTTTTTTAAGCTACCCTGTCGCCCATAGTGTTGAGTGTAGCTGTTGATCCCAATCTGTTCTTGATTCTGACACTATTTTAGCGAGAACCGTGCATAGTGTTTTATTTGTGGCCTCTGCTTGTCCATTTTCCTATGGATGGTATGGAGCAGATTTCCTATGTATAACCATAAATTCCTCTAGCAGATATTCAATGACTTCGTTGAGAAAATGTGTCCCACGGTCACTGACAATTTCTATAGGTAACCCGTGACGTACAAAAACATTCTCATACAAAAATTGTGCAGTGGTGCGTGCATCTACTTTTTGCGTTGCCTTGGCTTCCGCCCATTTTGTGAGATAGTCCGTAGCCACAATGATATAGGAAGGAGTACAAGCGGAAGTGCGATGCGAGAGAGAGTGCGAGAAGAAGAGCATGACGATATGGTGAACTCGCTCTACTGTAATGTGTAGAGCATAGTGAGTTCTTATTAGGTTTTTACAAAAGAATATGTGTGCATACTTGGCGGCCCGCCCACTTACCTGGGCGACCACATTGGGCTTTA
This sequence comes from Adiantum capillus-veneris, assembly GCF_014529385.1. Lineage (NCBI taxonomy): Eukaryota > Viridiplantae > Streptophyta > Polypodiopsida > Polypodiales > Pteridaceae > Adiantum > Adiantum capillus-veneris. Next base: position 156,678,628 of record NC_140934.1, read on the forward strand.
TACCCCAACAACCTCCCACTTAAAGTCCAATGTGGTACTTTGAGTGTGAGAGAAGCTACTATACAAGCTAATATACAAGAGATGTAGAGAAGTGATGTACTGCCCTACACCTAACTACTTGCGAAAATGCGCAAAGCTCTCTGAGGGAAGTCCTTTTGTAAGTAGATCAGCAGGATTTTCTATGGTGTGAACTTTGACAAGCTGAAGTTGCTTATCCTAGAGCATTTCCCTGATGAAATGATACTTCACATCCACATGCTTTGTCTTTGAGTGATAAATTGGATTGCGAGCCAATTGTATAGCACTTTGACTATCACAATATAACACATGCATCTCTTCTTTAATTCCCAAATCTGTTACTATCCGATTAAGCCAAATTGATTCTTTGCATGCCTCTGATGCTGCAACATATTCAGCCTCTGTAGTAGACTGAGTAACACAATCTTGTAATCTAGAACACCATGATACTGCTCCACCAGCCAATGTAAAGACATACCCTGACGTAGACCTTCGGTTGTCTAAGTCACCTGCATAATCTCAGTCTCTAAAACCCTTTACACTTAGCTCCTGACTCCCATAGCATATACGCATACTCTTTGTAGCTTTCAGGTATCTCAATATTCCTTTCACTACCTCCCAATGTTTCTTGCGTGGGTTTGACATGTATCGACTTACTACTCCCACTGCAAATGCAATGTCTGGGCGAGTAGAAATCATTGCATACATCAAACTACCCACTGTAGACGCATATGGAATCTTATCCATTTCAGCCTGTTCTTCCTCAGACACAGGACAATCTTTTTTGCTAAGTTTCACATATGGTGGCAATGGAACACTCAGTGCCTTTCCCTTCTCCATATTGAAACATTGCAAAACCTTGTCAATATACTCTATTTGAGATAACCAAATCAACTGCTTTGATCTGTCTCTCTCAATGCGCATACCAAGTATATGACTTGCCTCACCCATGTCTTTCATGTCAAACGATTTTGCCATCTTTGACTTCAAATCTGAAATTTCTTCCAAGTGCTTGCCAGCAATCAACATGTCATCCACATACAAAATAAGGATCAACCAACTACCATCCTTAGACTACTTTGTATATAGACAGTGATCGAACTCACTACGTTTGTAGCCTTGAGAAAGCATAAACTTGTGGAATTTATGGTACCATGCCCTCGGTGATTGTTTTAAGCCATAAAGACTCTTTAACAACTAGCATACCCAATCTTCCTTGCCTTTCTCAACAAACCCTTCTGGCTGCTGCATGTAAATTTCCACATCTAAATCACCATGCAAGAACGCTGTCTTGACATCCATTTGGTGCAACACCAAATCTAATATGGCAAACAATGCAAGAAAGCATCTCAATGTAGTCATCTTGACCACCGGAGAGAAGACTTCCTCAAAGTCAATGCCTTGTTATTGCTTAAAGCCCTTGGCAACAAACCTTGCTTTGTACTTTGGCTGACTATCATGAGCGGTGATCTTATACCTGTAAACCCATTTACAAGGTAGAGCCTTTTTTCCCTATGGTAATTTAACTAGCTTCCATGTCTTGTTTTTATGCAGAGCTGTCATCTCTGACTGCATGGCCAATTGCCAATTCCCGGAATCCTTCATTTGCACTGCTTCCTTGTAACATGAAGGCTCATTGCAATCAGTCAACATGACATAGTTCATAGGTGGAACAAACCTATCAAGAGGTCGCGTGACACGTCTAGATCTACGCACAATAGGTGGCTCAGGCTCAGGCACAACCTGTGGTTCCACTCTATCATGTCCTTGCTCCTCTTGAGCCCTGACATTTTGTCTTGCACGTGCAGGTCCATCTTCTTGGAAGACAACTCTTCTAATCTCCTCAACCCTCTCTGGTTTAGAATGATATTTGGATTCATTAAAGTGAACATCATTGTTGTGGACAACCTTTCTGGATTCGGGATCCCAAAGTCTGTACCCCATCTCACCAGAATTACCATAGCCTAGAAAGATGCACTTTCTACTCTTTGGCTCAAGTTTGTTCCTAAATTCCTTTGGAACGTGAGTATATTCCTCACAGCCAAAGACTCTGAGATGCTTGTATGAGGGCATTTTGCCTGACCATACCATCTCTGGCACTGAATCCTTCTGCAAAACCTTGCTAGGAGATCTATTTACAAGATGAACAGCTGTTGATACAGCTTCAGCCCAAAACCCATTTGGCAACTGTGCATTAGACAACATACTTCTGACATTCTCTTGTATGGTCCTATTCATCCTCTCAGCAACACCATTTTGAGGAGGATTGTAAGGAGCAGTAAGTTCACGTTTTATACCTTTTGACTCACAAAAGTCCTGAAAGGCCTTTGAAACATACTCTCCACCATTGTTAGTGCGTAAGCATTTAAGCTTCTTCCCACTCTGATTCTCCACAAGTGTCACAAACGTTTTGAAAACACTAAACGCTTCATCCTTGTGCTTGAGAAAGTAAACCCATACTTTCCTCGAGTAATCATCTATAAATGTCATAAAGTAAGAATCTCCCCCTAGAGATAGGTTAGACATAGGTCCACACAAATCACTATGAACAAGTGCCAACTGTGTATCTCTTCTACTGCTTCTATGCTTATGTGGCTACTGTGTTTGCTTACCATACAAACAATGTTCACAGAATTCAAAATCATTAAATGAAAAGCCAGGCAAATAACCAGAACGAGACAATATTTCCATTCCCTTCTTGGACATATGTCCTAACCGGCAATGCCACAAAGAAACGTTCGGTTGCTCGGTTACATTGACTACATTTTTAGAGACATTTGATACATAAATCATGTAAAGTCCTCCAGAATTTACTCCATGTGCTACTGTCATAGAACCCTTGGATATCTTCCACATGTTCTGTCCAAAAGTGGTGACGTAGCTAGCATCATCAAGTAAACCTGTGCTGATCAAGCTCTTTGTAGTTGCAGGAACATGTCTCACATTCTTCAGCGTGAAAGAAGAGCCATTCTGAAACTTCAATTGAACATCTCCAACACCTAATATCTCACATGTCTGCCCATTGCCTAGCCGAACATGATCTTTAGTGGTCACATTAGAAGTAAACCACTCCTTGTTTGGAGACACATGAAGTGATGCCCCTGAGTCTATAATCCAGTCACTCAATGCATTTCCATCAGATGCTGTAAGAAGATCTGAGTCCATTGTATTCTTCAAGAAGTAGATGTCTCTTGACACTAGACTGTCATCCTCTGCAACAGTGTTTGTCACATTTATTTCTTGAATCTTCACTGAGGACTTGTTCTTCTCACCATGGTCTTCAGCTTTCTCTTTGCCTTTTTCTGTTTTCCATTCTCTGCAGTCTCTTTTCATGTGACCCTTCTTGCCACAATGGTAGCATTCTATGTCACTCTTGCCTTTAGCACTGCGGGACTTGCTACGAGACTGATTCCTCTTTCCACCTTTGTACTTTTCTTTGGTCCTTCCCCTGACAACTAAGGCTGTTCCTTTGCCTTTGTCCATTGTCTTTCTATTGGTTTCTTCAGTAAGCAGACTTCCTTCTACACCTGCTATGTTCAAACCATCTAAAGGTGCAGAATTACTCAAAGCTGTGCGAAAAGAACCCTAAACTTTCCGGCAATGTGATCAACAGGAACATAGCTCTAACAGGTTCATCAAACTTGACACCTTGAGCTGAAAACTGACTATAGATTGTGTTGAATTCATTCAGATGATTGGACATAGGTGTCCCTTCTTTCATCTTCAAGTCAACAAGCTTCTTAAGCCAGTATACCTGTGAAGTTGCACTCTGCTTCTCATAAAGATCACTTAGCTTTAAGCATGCTTGATAAGCCGACATCTCGTCTGCTACATTGAAGTAAACGCTTTCTGCCAAAGTCAGCATAATGGTAGAAAGTGCCAATTCATCCATTTCGCTCCATTCATCTTCGTCCATATCTTCTGGTTTTATCCCCTTGAGCTTTATAGGTTTTATCTGCTTCTTTTGTACCAACACGTGCCAAATCTGCTGCTTCCACAATGGAAAATTGGTTCCATCCAGCTTCTTGATATTGTAAAGAGTAGTGTCCTGTGATCCAGCCATATCTACGCTTCACAGTAGTTTACTTTCCTGGAAAAAATTCGGCAGAGTTTCCCCTGTAAACTCACCTTTGAACCAATATCAACCTGTCAAATGAACCAAGAAAGCTTCAGATTCTGCATAAATTTCGGCAGAGTCTCCTTTGTAAAATGACTCTATTGTACTAAAAAATAGACCAAAAAACAACTCAAAAAACACTGTAAGTTGCGGGTAAACCTGTCTTGCACTTGTACTGTCTCTGACTGTCCCGTCACTATCCTGTAAGCGTAGACTACGAAAATGCCTCAACGGCAGTAAAGAAAAGATGCAATCCCAATTGTCTAACTCACAGTCAATACATCCTAGCTGCCTATCTAAGGGTGCTCGAGGGATCGCTCCAAGACCTGTATCACCGAAAGGATCTCAACATTCGAGAATCCCCTAGCTCAATAAAACCTCACTCAACCCTCAACAAAGGCTGGAGTAAATCTGACAGTACATAGACTTCCCACAAAGTCATACATCCACAAATTTCCCACTGTATGTTGTAACCGCTGCGGCGGTTGTTTGCTGCGTGACTCACAGCCAGCAAACCCTCAACAGACATACATCATCTATGACAATACATCCCATGTGGAGGTACCTACAATGTCAGGATGAAATCTGGAATATCAAGCAGCAAACACAAGCTACCTGATGAACTAGTGGATGTCGCCTACAGTCTGTGTGTAGATGCGCCCGTGTCGTATGTGACACGCCTCCAAGAACTGTGAGCCGTCCTTCGATGTGTAGACAACCACAAATCAGCACTCTGGGAGTGTCGATATCCTCAGCACCTGCAGTTGTAGGCCGAAAACCCCAAATTTGCAGAGTCGGATCTGCACCCGTCAAGACCACATAGTCGAAAATGGCTTGCATAGACCTTTGTCGAAGCCGAACAGTGGCCGAGATGACCTCAAAATGAAATTCTGACAACACAAGATTTGGGGCCGTGTCTTCGCCTGTCGAATTTCACTCCAATCTGAGTTGGTGACTCTAGCCTCCTGCAGTGCTGCCCCGAGCCTCGATCTGAGCTCAAATACCAGTTGAAGGAGTATGAGCAGAAGTGCGATGCGAGAGAGAGTGCGAGAAGAAGAGCACGATGATATGGTGAACTCGCTCTACTGTAATGTGTAGAGCATAGTGAGTTCTTATTAGGTTTTTACAAAAGAATATGTGTACATACCTGGCGGCCCGCCCACTTACCTGGGCGACCACATTGGGCTTTATACCCCAACAATATATTGGGTATGGATGCGATATGCAGGGGGTGAGATAGGTCCCACAAAATCAATGCCCCATTTTGAAAATGCTCTTGCTCCCATCATTGGCCGTAGTGGCATCTCATCTCTCTTTATCAGCACCTTGGTGCGTTGACACGCATCACAACGCTCTACAAACTCTTCAGCATCCATGTGCAATGTAGGCCACCATATACCTGCGGTTAAGACTATTTTTGTCGTCTTATCTCGCCAGAAAAATGGCCTCCACTTATTCCGCTATGTGCATGTTCTAGAATCAGCAGGTATTCGCTTTCATTTGCATAGATTCTAAGTTGATTGTCCTTTCCTCGCTTATAGATTTGGTTCCCAATTAATTGAAAGTCACGAGCTTCCAGCTCTATAGCTTTTTTCCGTGCTCTTGTGATGTTATCAGGAAACGTCCTGGTGGTTAAGAAATCAATGATATATTGACTCCATGCAAGTGCAATGTTTACCTGAAACAATGTCGCGTGATCTACAGGTCGTTTGGCACTACATATAGTACAATTGGTAACATAAGAATGTGTGTCCGCATACATAGTTGGCCAATAAACCCCTAACTGTTTCAGTCTCTAGTATGATTTCATTGTTGAACAATGGAAGGCACAATCCTAGACATGTGCTTCTTCAAGGTAGAACTCGAATTCTTCCGGATTTATACATAATAGTAGGATTTGGTCCGATCCTCGATGATACAGCCGTCCTGCTATCAACTGGAAGTTTTTTGTTTGTCGAATTGTTTGTTGTTTGTAACTGTATTCCATATTATCAAACCCACTTCCAAAGGAAAGAATGCTAACAATTTTGAAAAGTTAAGCATCTGGTATGTCATCATCTACTCTTTTAGGAGCTTCCCCGTTGTGTATCCTTGAAAGATGATCCGCTCATAGATGGGTTTTACCCTTTTTGAACACTACTGTGAAGTCAAACTCTAGCAATATAATAAACCAGCATACAATTCTCCCTGTATTGCATGGTTTATTTACCAGATACAACAGAGCTTGATGATCTACGAAGAACACAAATTTGTTTGCGAGCAAATAATGCCGAAATTTCTTTACAACATAAATCATTCCTAACCCTTTCCTTTCGGTGGTTGTGTAGTTCTTTTTTGCATTGTTTAACTGTCGGCTTGCATAACATACTGGAAAATCCATTGTTCCATCTCCAGGTTGAGCCAGAATACTTCCAATGGCATATGCAGAAGCATCAATGTGAACATGGAATATCTTTTCCCAATCTGGTGCCTTTAGTATAGGTGCTGATATAAGGTTTTCCTTCAGCTTTTGGAATGAAGTTTCAAACTCCTCAGTCCAATCGAAATTGACTAGCAAACGATACAGAGGTTGTGCGATAACCGCATACATGTATATGAATCTTCAATAATATATGCAGTGTCCCATGAAGGATTGCACTTGTTTGGCATTAGTAGGCCTGGGTAGGTCTACAATGACTTTGACTTTGTCTAGGTCAGTGGTTATGCCATTTCTTGAGACAATGTGTCCTAAGATGCGGCCTTGCTTAACCATGAATATACACTTTTCCGGGTTAAAACAGATTCAATATGTCCTGCATTTTTCAAAGACCTTTTGCAAATGGTCAATATGTTCCTCTCGTAGAAGAGAGTGTACACAAAGATCATCCATGTAAATTTCTAAGAATATTCTTAGGTATTCCTTAAATGCGTTTGTCATTAACCTTTGGAAGGTAGCTGGGGCATTAGTTAAGCCAAAATGCATAACTCGATACGTATAAATTCCCCATTCTGTGGCAAACGCTGTTTTGTGTTGATCCTCCCTTGCTATTGCCAGTTGGTTGTATCTTGAAAACCCATCTAGAAAGGAATAAGCCCGTTTCCCGGCCACTCGCTCAAGTACATGTTCTGTGATTGGCAAGGGATAATTATCCCTTCTGTGATTGGCAAGGGATAATTATCCCTTATGGTGGCTGCATTTACCTTCTTGAGGTTTACACACACTCGCAGTTTTCCATTCTTTTTGGGAACAACCACAATGGGTGACACCCAATCTGTATGTTCGATTTCATAGATGAATTCAGCTTCCATCAGTTTATCAATCTCTTCTTTGATTCGTTTAGCAAATGTGTCATTATATGTATAGGGAAGTTGTTTGCTAGGTTTCGCATCTGATTTCAAAGGAATTGTATGTTGGCATATCGATGGATCAATTCCTTTGAGGTCTTTATAAGACCATGCAAACACATCTTTATACTTATTGAGAAGTTGTGTTAGCCATTATTCTTCTTCAGGCTCTAAATCGTTGGCTATATAGACCAGCTGAGGCTTTTCACGTGGTTTTACAAGGTCTATCCTTTTTGCATTTTCTGGCCCATCGTAAGATTCTTGGTTGGCTCTTTCCCTTACTGGTGGTGTCATGATGATTTTTTTGTCCTGGATGGTAGATTTTCGATAGTGTGATGGTACTGATAGCCGTTTTTCGGCTCTCTGTAATTGCCATAGTCAGTTAACCCAACCTACCAAAATCATCCAAACATTTTGGTTATCTCTACCATTTCACTGTACATAAGTGTGTATGAGTTAGGGGACTTTTTCCATATCTTCTTAAAAACCCTTAATTAGCTAGTCACTGAGCTAGTTGAGCAAAAAATAAGTAAAAAATATAAGTATATTATGGCCCATTTGTGTGTAAATATTTCATTGTATATAGAGCCTAAATAAAAGGATTTTTCATAATTATTTTGGTATTTATTTAAATATTTCTACCTATGGTGTGTTATTTATGCTATGTACATTGACTCACCATTACCATATTTTTCTTACCATTTTGCATACTCTTTATTCCATATAAAAATAATTTCATGCAAGCTTCTCTTATTTCTGGTGTAACTCCATCCCAACAAAAATCCAAAAAAACTAGTTCTATTTATGTGTATAGTTTTTCACTATTGTGATATTTTCCTTCCTACATCTATTCTCTATTACTCTCATAAATTAGACCACCAAAAATATTCATCTTTTTATGGTAGACTAATAATGAGAGAGATTTATTTTGACCCCTTTATATTTTTTCCACCTATATTATTGATATTTGACATATACATATTTTATTAGTCCCTTCAATATCTGATTTTCTTAGTTGTACTATTCACTTATATCATGATCTCAACAATATCTTCAATGATAGACCTACCAAATAAGGTCAAGGGTATGTGGCATGCATACATGCACCATGGGGAGCTCACTCTTGGAGGTATTCAAAAGAATCATCCAAAGAAGGACCTCACAAGGACTTTGTGCATTGGAAAAATTAGTCTGTTTTGCTGAATTTTTAAAGATCACATGCTCCCCGAATTTGAAAAGGTGATACAAACAAAAGTTGTAGCTCATGGACTGAACTTATACCTCAATTTTTTTCATACTTTTTTGAGCTACAAGCTGTGAGCTATGATTTTATTGGTGGACCCCAGTTTGCCCATGCTATGCAACCACACTCCCTCTTCCACTTTATCATTTTCCTCTTTCACACACACCTCTCCACTCATCATCCCCACCTCTCTCACCACTCCTCTCTGCACCCTACTCACCTTCTTCACAACCTTGAAGAATAAGAGAAACCATGGTAAACTCATGTCTCCTACACACACTTCCATTCCAAAATTGACCACCTAGTCTCATTTTTCGTCATCCATATTACCCATATCTATCAATAAAAACCACAAAATTCAGCCTCTTCTCTTGAAAGACAACATCATGGTGATTGATTACTCATATTCAATCACCTTGGCTCTCAAGGAAGGTCAAGAGTGGAGAAAAAACGTACCGTCAAAGCTAGTGGACCATCAACAAGCGTCAAAATTGACCCTACTCAAGACACTTGGAGCATCAACATTGTAAGAAATCCATATTTTCTTACCTATTAAGAGTTTTTTCTTCCTTATTTGTATTCTATATGGATACTCCCATTGTAAATATCCAATTCCATTTGTAAATCAATAAAAATACTAACTCTACTAATTTACTAACACTAACCTAGTATGAAAAGTCCTATCACCTCCACTTCTCTCCTCTCTCTTTTCTTCATCTATCCCCACCAACTTCTTGATAATTCCAAGCAAAAGAAATTAGATAAGTGCTGAAAATTTAACCCAACCATGGTTAGAGGAGTAACCCTAGTCCTCAAAATTGCTATAAAAGGAGGGTGTAGCTAGCACAAAAAGCGAGGAGCCATAAGAAAGAGCACTATGCTATAGCTTGAGAAGCCAAGCTCAACCTCTCTAGAAGGATCTCTTGAGTGGAAGCTCATTGTCTTATGCATATGCATGTGTTGTATTAGGGGTGATTAGCAAGGGAACTCTATGCCATTGTAAGAGAGAGTGATCATTCAATTGAGAGTAGGAAATCTATCATTTCTCCTACTAGTGTAAGTCCAACATTTGCTGAATCAAGGAGGGTGGATTTGGACTAAGCTTGGATACTTTGTCTCTCTTCCAACGTGAAGTAATGTACAACAATGATGTGTAAGTGTCTTGGTGTTTTTTTAAGTTCTTGATAGCTTGTTTCTGGGTGTTGTCATCAATTTAGCCATAAATTCCACATACTGTAAGAGGGCAACAGGGTGGAGAGGACTCCCCTGGCCTTAAGACAGTGATTGGGGTGGCTTTTCTTGTGATCTGGTTTGGTGTAATTTACTCAAGCTATGTTGAACAAATACTAATCTCACTTTGATTGGTCGTGACAGATTTGTAAGAAGATATTAATGCAACAAGCATCCCCTCCCCCTTTCTCTCTCTTTCTTACACAGATAATCGTGTTTGCTTGATCACTGTCGATACATTTCAAAGCAGCCCGAGCATTATCTCTCTCTCTCTCTCTCTCTCTCTCTCTCTCTCTCTCTCTCTCTCTCTCTCTCTCTCTCTCTCTCTCTCTCTCTCTCTCTCTCTCTCTCTCTCTCTTTACGCGTCCTAGTTCGCATCCAAAACTAAGTGGTGCCCCAAATTTGTGTAGGGTTAGGTTACGGGTTTGTGTGTGTGTTTGTTGTTTTTTCCAACTCGAACCCAATTGAGTAGCACGGGATCCTAGAAGGCTATTTAGAGGCCACTCTTCTTGTTGCCCGCCCCGGCCTGCCTCAAATTGGTGCCCCCACGGAGGACGGCTTGTGTATGTTTTGTGTAGGCTCAACCTTTAGCATAATCAAGTATCTTGCATGAATCACGAGAATTTCTATGATCCCTTCATTCCCATTGCAAGGCAAAAGGTACACATAATTGTTAGTACTAAGTTACAATTTCAACGTGTAATTCGTAGAATTCTAGGTCCTCTTAGGTTGGCAGAGATAAATGCATCAGTAAATCCTTTTATTTTGCCTCTCATTAGGTACAACCTTAGTTTGGACGTCTATATTTTTGTTTTGTTTTAAGAATTAGGTCATTCATAGACCATGGATAATGGCCCAAGAATAGAGATTTTCCCCTTTCATTTCACTCCACACATTAGAATAAACATTGCAATTAGTAGAAAAATCCATTTTCAACAACGTATGGTGTTCATATTTGGTGCCCAAAGAGTAGGAGAAATTCTGGCGTCACCAAACCCTGTCATCCTTCCTCTTATTGATTATCATAGGTCATTTGATGTGAATATTTTTATTTTGTTGTAGAATAGATTGCAATTTAAAAAATATTATTGTGTAAATCTTTTAAAGAAAGAAAAAACAAAAACGCGTCACTGTGAAATCAATTCAATGGAGAGTCAACGCCAAATGTCTGGATATCCTCTTTTCTTTGGAGAGCCTGGAGAGGATGCAGAATTATTTTTAGCGAATTTCAAGATGTCTTGTCGTATCAAGAGGATAGTAACTGATCAAGAATGTGTAGAAATGTTTGAGGTGGTCCTTAGGAAAGATGTTAGCAATTGGTTTGACTCTTTGCCTGAGGAAGTTAAAGGAAATTACATAGAAGTTTTGAATCGTTTCAAGAAATACTTCTTTGATCCCCAAAACACTCAAAAACTATGGCAAGACATTGTTTCTCATAAGCAAAAAGACCTAGATGACTACTACTTGTACAAGCAAGAGTTTCTACGTCTTTGGGCTGTATGGGTGAGAAATGTTGCTAACCCTGGTGATGGTGCAGAGTTCCTAAAGAAGGAGAGGTTTATAGCCGGACTCTTTCCTGACCTTAAGATAAAAGTTGAGGCGGGTGCACCTGCTACCTTTGATGCAGCTGAAACTAGGGCTGCTAAGAAATATTGGAAACTCAATTGCTTAAGGGGGGAGGTTCCAATAGAAGGTCTTAGACCCAAAGGTAAGTCACAAGAATCAACATCTAGGGATCTTCCTGAGGTAACGGCGGAAGTGATTAAGAAGTTAAATGAATCTTTAAGCAGCTTGTCAATTCATCTTGCACAAGCTGTAGGTCCAAAGGGACAAGCAAGGAAGTCTGAAGAGCGAGATCCACGACCTAGGAGAGTCTTGCAATGTTGGAATTGCGGTGAGTCTGGACATGGGATGTATAATTGTCCTTGGCCTCGTGGGGAGCCAGGGAGACCTAACTTGAATTACTCAGTGATGTATGCAGGTGAAGGAACTAGTCAGCAACCACGGCTTCTACAAAGGCCAAATGGACCAAGACCACCTCCACAAGGGGTAGAAGGAGTTCCACCTTTGCCAGACCCAAATGTGCATGTGGTAGAGGTGAAAAACTCAAAAGAGGTTGACATGGAAGCAAATGGCATTAAGCGTTGCCGAGGAAAAGGTAAAGAGAAAGAAGGTGTCACATCACACAGTGACCATGGACGAGGCAAGAAGGAAAAGGAGACCAAGGAAGCTAAGAGGACTCGACGTCGTATCAATCTCCAAGACTTCCCTCTTGGACATGGTATGGCTCCATACAACCTATTGGAAGACATGAGAGGTAAGGGTCGTGATATCTCATGGCCTCAGTTTCTTGCATTATGCCCACCAGTTAGGAGGGATTTAACGAAGGCAGTTAGCACTAGGAGAAAGATAAAAGAGAGTGTTCCTGTTGTAAAAATTGCACATGCTGAAATGAATGAGGATATTACACCTGTGCTAGATTGTTACATCAAAGGAAGATTGGTTAGGAAAGGTCTAGTGGATGGGGGTGCACAAATTTGCAAATGACAGCAGGACTCATGCAAAGACTAGGCATGCACATCCATGAGACACCTGAAATTAAAGTCAAAATGGAAAACAATAGCAAGGCTAGGTACGTAGGCATTTGTAAAAATGTCTTTGTGGAGACCTTTGGCATTAAGAAGGTAGTGGATTTCTATGTCATGTCTACCAAAGGAAATGGTTACCCATTTATCCTAGGAAGACCATGGCTAATGAAAATGCGAGCTTTGCAGGATTGGGAGAGTGGAAAGTTAATTTGCAGGAATGACAATGATAAGAAGGTTGTCTTTGACATGAAGGAGCAACGCCAAGAGGAGCCCCATGAAGAATCATCTCAAAGTGAGACGGAGGAAGGTTGGACCGATAGCACTTCAGAAGGAGAAAGTAGCGATAGCATTAATGAAGAGGAGTCTTCCATCCAAGTCATGGGGGTAAGGTTTAATCCAAACAACCAAGAGACCTCTTGCCCAGGTTTGGAAGAGGTAGGTTCCCAAGAGAACCAAAATGTGCAAGATGAAGGAATGTTAGAAGGTATGTTGTCTACAACACTTACAAAGGACGAAAGAGAGGAGTTCCAATGTGTGCTAAGGAAATTTCCTAGGCTTTTTGCTAAAGACTACACCGATGTGCGTGCAGTAGATGCTGTTCAACACAAAATTGAGTTGAAGCCAGAGGCCACACCTAAGGCTCAGAAGCTACGAAGGCTAGGAGTCATCTAGGAGCAGGCTTTACTCAAGGAGGTAAGAAAGCTTCTAGCAACAGGTTTCATTTATCCATTGGAGAATTCAGATTGGGTCTCTCCCGTTGTACTAAATGAGGTAGCTGGTCATGAGAAGTACATTGTGTGTGATGGCTACTCAGGTTACTTTCAAATAGGTATCGCATTGGAAGATCAGTTAAAAACAACCTTCATCACTCCTTGGGGTTGTTATGCTTTTAGAATTATGCCATTTGGCCTGACAAATGCTCCTGCAACTTTCCAACGTTTCATGAACATGGTGTTTCAAACATTCTTTGGAAAGTCAATCAGGGTGTTCATTCATGATTTCTGCATTTATAACTCAAAATCATTGCATCTACAAAGGGTAGAAGAAGGTTTAAAGAAGCTCTACGACATGGGAGGTCAACTCAACCCCGACAAGTGTCACATAGGTGAGGATGAAGTGATCTTGCTTGGTCACAAGGTTTCCTATAAAGGCATTGAGGTGGATCTTCAAAGGCAAAGGCTCTTCAAAGAGGTCATCTCATTCATTCAAAAGGTGAAGTATATGTCACGCTTCATTCACTTAGCCTTGAAGTTACTTCACCCTTTGCAAAAGTTGACACAACAAGTAGAATTTGCATGGTCTGATGATCTTGAAGAGCATTTTTGTAATATTAAAGTCATTTTGTCAGAGCTACCAACACTCATGCCTCCTTGTTGGGAGTACACATTCTTTGTTAGCTCTAGTGTTGGGAAGGAAACAATTGGTGCAGTTTTATTACAACAAGATCCCCACAGTACCAAGATGCGACCCATCTACTTTGCTAGTAGGGTCATGAATGCTTTGGAGAGAGGCTACACAGAGGCAGAACTCATGATGCTTTCTCTCATGTTTGCGGTGAGAAAGTTTAGATCCTGCTTGCTACCAAAACCTTTTGTAATTCTCACTGCAAAAAATTTGTTTCCTTGGGTGTCATCTCAAATGAATCTTAGCACTAGGATCTCAAAGTGGATTATGGAATTGCAAGAGTTCCAATACTCTTTCAAGGTAGAAGATAGTGTGCGTGCACAATTGGCAGGGATCCTTGCTTATAGGGTACATGAGAAGGAGATTAAGGTGCCTGAAGTAAAGACCCTACCATTGCCACCACCTAAAAGTATTCCTAATGCTTTTACCTTGTTCTTTGATGGAGCTTTTCGACGAGTCATAGGAAAAGCAGGGGGAGGGCTAATATTGCTCAACCCAAGTGGAGAGGTGGTCATGAAAGAGAAGGTCAATCTACCAGGTTCAACTAGCAACAATCAAGCAGAATATGACACACTACTTCATGGTTTAAAGATATGCATTGGCCAAGGTATACAACGTCTCATAGTAAAAGGGGATGCACTTCTCATTGTGAAGAAAATTTTAGGCATTTGGGCATGCAAGAATGAAAGCTTAAGGACAAAAGTTCATGCCATTTGTAGGATGTTTAATCAGTTTGAAGAAGTGCAACTATATCATATTCCTAGGAGACATAATGAAGATGCCAATTTACTTGAACAACGAGCAGTTACATGTGTTGAGAAAGAAGTGCAGGTCATCATGGTGGTAGCAACTATCAAGCAACCGAGATACCAGGGATTGGAGTCATTGACTCCCATTATTAGCTACATTTTGGAGGGTGAGTTTCCACAAGACTTCACGAAGGCTCAGAAGAGGAGACTCATGAAGAAGGCAAGCACGTATCTCTTCCTAGAAGGATCCCTCTACCAAAGAGGGAAGGATCAAGTGTGCAGAAGAGTACCAACTATTGAGGAAATCCCAGCCATTCTAAAAGTTTTGCATGAGGAAGCGTGTGGTGGTCATTTTGCACAAGAAATCACTGCAAAAAAGATTTTGCTTGCCGGATATGTTTGGCCAAGCTTGCACATTGATGTTCAACATTGGTGTAAAAGCTGTCACAATTGTCAGATTAATGGAAACAAGCGTCTGTTACATGGTCCACGTCAGTTAGTCCTTGCAAATGGTCCATTTGAAAAATGGGGCATTGATGCTATGGGTCCATTGCCTAGGACTAAAAATGGGAAATTGTATATCTTGGTGGCCATAGACTACATGACGAGGTGGATAGAAGCTCAAAGTGTGGCAAGAGTAAATGAGAGGACAGTTAGCTAGTTTGTGAACACTCACATTTGTTACACATTTGGCACACCTTTGGAGATTGTTTCTGATAATGGTCCAGGGTTTAGAAAGGGCTTGATCATGGAATTTTATGATGAGCTTCATATTCTACATCGGCATAGCACACCCTACTACCCTCAGTCAAATGGTTTGGTAGAGAAGGCTAATGGCATCATTGCAGGAATCATCGGAAAGATGGTGAAAAACAAGACAAAGTTGTGGGATGACTTCTTGGATGGTGCCTTGTGGGCGTATCAAACCACATATAGGGAAGCCACGGAGCTCACACCATTTCACTTGGTCTATGGTCAAGAGGCTTTACAACCAATTGAGCTCAACATTCCAACAATGCGACTTCATGGCAAAGCAGCACAAGATGATCAAGAAGCATGGATTACTTACCTTAGCTGAGCTTGAGTGGAAAAGAGAAGCAGCATACGAGTGCTACAAGAGGAAAGCTACGCAGGCGAAGGAGAAGCTCGATAAGAAACTAAAGGACAAAGGCATCAATGAAGGAGATCTTGTGCTAAGGTATGACAATCGACTCGATAATCGTTTTGATGCCAAATTTGAAACTAGATGGCAGGGGCCATACATAGTTAAGAAGGCTTTCAATTCAAGTTACTATCAACTTATGGACTTGAATGGGAAAGAGCACTCTAGGAAGGTAAATGGTTATTGCTTGACGCCCTATTTGAGTCGCCTTCTACCAAAGGATCTACCAAAGATCTGTCAAAGGACAGCTATCTCATGTAAGTACTATTCCATGAAGCATGAGTGTGACTCGAGCCAAAATGCCGAGGGGCCAAACAATGAAGATCTTGTCAAGGACTCTGAAGTACTCTCTTTGGAAAAGATGCTTTATGATGCTACATGAATATACCATCATCCTAGGGGAGGGCTAATGATAGCCGTTTTTCGGCTCTCCGTAATTGCCATAGTGAGTTAACCCACCCTACCAAAATCATCCAAACATTTTGGTTATCCCTACCCTTTCACTGTACATAGGTGTGTGTGAGTTAGGGGACTTTTTGCATATCTTTTTAAAAACCCTTAATTAGCTTGTCACTGGGCTAGTTGAGCCAAAAATAAATAAAAAATATAAGTATATTATGGCCCATTTGTGTGTAAATATTTCATTGTATAAAGGGCCTAAATAAAAGGATTTTTCATAATTATTTTGGTATTTATTTAAATATTTCTACCTATGGTGTGTTATTTATGCTATGTACATTGACTCACCATTACCATATTTTTTCTTACCATTTTGCATACTCTTTATTCCATATAAAAATAATTTCATGCAAGCTTCTCTTATTTTTGGTGTAACTCCATCCCAACAAAAATCCAAAAAAACTAGTTCTATTTATGTGTATATTTTTTCACTATTGTGTTTTTTTCCTTTCTACATGTATTCTCTATTACTCTCATAAATTAGACCACCAAAAATATTCATCTTTTTATGGTAGAATTATAATGAGAGAGATTTATTTTGACCCCTTTATATTTTTTCCACCTATATTATTGATATTTGACATATACATATTTTTTTAGACTCCTCAATATTTGATTTTCTTAGTTGTACTAACTTATATTATGATCTCAACAATATCTTCAATGATAGACCTACCAAAAAAGGTCAAGGGTATGTGGCATGCATGCATGCACCATAGGGAGCTCACTCTTGGAGGTATTCAAAAGAATCATCCAAAGAAGGACCTCACAAGGACTTTGTGCAGTGGAAAAAACAGTCGGTTTTGCTAAATTTTTAAAGATCACATGCTCCCCGAATTTAAAAAGGTGATACAAACAAAAGTTGTAGCTCGTGGACTGAACTTTTATCTCAATTTTTTTCATATTTTTTTGAGCTACGAAATGTGAGCTATGATTTTATTGGTGGACCCCAGTTTGCCCATGCTATGCAGCCACACACCTCTCCACTCATCATCCCCACCTCTCTCACCACTCCTCTATGCACCCTACTCACCTTCTTCTTAACCTTTAAGAATAAGAGAAACCATGGTGAACTCATGTCTCCTATACACACTTCCATTCCAAAATTGACCACCTAGTCTCATTTTTCCTCATCCATATTACCCATATCTATCAATAAAAACCACAAAATTCAGCCTCTTCCCTTGAAAGACAACATCATGGTGATTGATTACTCATATTCAATCACCTTGGCTCTCAAGGAAGGTCAAGAGTGGAGAAAAAATGTACCGTCAAAGCTAGTGGACCATCAACAAGCGTCAAAATTGACCCTACTCAAGATACTTGGAGCATCAACATTGTAAGAAATTATCCATATTTTCTTACCTATTAAGAGTTTTTTCTTCCTTATTTGTATCCTATATGGATACTCCCATTGTAAATATCCAATTCCATTTGTAAATCAATAAAAATACTAACTCTACTAATTTACTGACACTAACCTAGTATGAAAAGTACTATCACCTCCACTTTTGTCCTCTCTCTTTTCTTCATCTATTCCCACCAACTTCTTGATAATTCCAAGCAAAAGAAATTAGATAAGTGCTGAAAATCTAACCCAACCATGGTTAGAGGAGTAACCCTAGCCCTCAAAATTGCTATAAAAGGAGGGTGTAGCTAGCACAAAAAGCGGGGAGCCATAAGCAAGAGCACTATGCTATAGCTTGAGAAGCCAAGCTCAACCTCTCTAGAAGGAGCTCTTGAGTGGAAGCTCATTGTCTTATGCATATGCATGTGTTGTATTAGGGGTGATTAGCAAGGGAACTCTATGCCATTGTAAGAGAGAGTGATCATTCAATTGAGAGTAGGAAATCTATCATTTCTCCTACTCGTGTAAGCCCAACATTTGTTGAATCAAGGAGGGTGGATTTGGACTAAGCTTGGATACTTTGTCTCTCTTCCAACGTGAAGTAATGGACAACAATGATGTGTAAGTGTCTTGGTGTTTTTTTAAGTTCTTGATAACTTGTTTCTAGGTGTTTTCATCAATTTAGCCATAAATTCCACATACTGTAAGAGGGCAACAGGGTGGAGAGGACTCCCCTGGCCTTAAGACAGTGATTGGGGTGGCTTTTCTTGTGATCTGGTCTGGTGTAATTTACTCAAGCTATGTTCAAAAACTACTAATCTCACTTTGATTGGTCGTGACAGATTTGTAAGAAGATATTAATGCAACAAGCATCCCCTCCCCCTTTCTCTCTCTTTCTTACACAGATAATCGTGTTTGCTTGATCACTATCGATACATTTCAAAGTAGCCCGAGCATTATCTCTCTCTCTCTCTCTCTCTCTCTCTCTCTCTCTCTCTCTCTCTCTCTCTCTCTCTCTCTCTCTCTCTCTCTCTCTCTCTCTTTACGCGTCCTAGTTCGCATCCAAAACTAGGTGGTGCCCCCAATTTGTGTAGGGTTAGGTTGCGGGTTTGTGTGTGTGTGTTTGTTGTTTTTTCCAACCCCAACCCAATTGAGCAGCACGGGAGCCTAGATGGGTACTTAGCGGCCACTCTTCTTGTTGCCCGCCCCGGACCGCCTCAAAGTACATTCATGTTCCCCTTTTCTGACTCCCCTTTACCATCACTATCTTCTTCAGTAGTCCATATCTCACGTAAAGACCGTTTCAGTTCTTGGTATTTCTGTTTACGCTTCAGTTTGGTCCACTCTTGGTCTTTTGTTGTTTCCTTTTTTTATTTTTGAGATTTTGTTTCTGCTTTAGCTTTTTGTTCCTGTTTTATTTCCTCTCGCGTTCTTTCCCTTCGATCTTTTGAGAATCTCCCTGTTATTTGATCTTTTACACAATCCTCTGCTTTTACAAGCATCAAATAGTGAGTTTTACCTTTTATCCTGGGCATCAGGTTCTCTCTCGCTTTGTCTCCTGCTCATTTTCTCCTATAGCGTTCCTAGCGTCTAGGGTTTTGATTAGCAAAATCATAAAACTTGATATTCTCGGTTACCCTTCCACGCTCACTTGAGGTGTCTGAACACTCATTATCTACATCATCATTTACTTCCAAATGTTCGGAGGAGTTATAATAATCTTCTTATTCTGGTGGTATATGTCTGAGGTATATGTGGTCGTAACCCCAGTCTTGGACCATCTTTAATTGTCGCATGAATGGTCTTTCCAATACGATCTCATAATTGTTCTTTTTGTCGAGATCGACTGTCACAAATGTATGCTCATACTCGATTCCGCACGAAGTGACAATCACTTTTTCTAATAGTCCTAGAGGCTTCACCATGAACCCATTTGCCAATTGCAATTTCAATCTTGTAGCTCTCAAAGCTGGTTTTCCCCATTTTTTCCAGATTTCTTGGTAGCAATAGCAACTCCCGCTCCACTGTCAAGAATAGCTTTGGACACTACTCCTTGGAATTCTATTGGTAGCGTGGTGTTTCCATCTTCTCCCTCACAATACTCTCCAACCTTGTTTAATGGTACTGGCCTAGTGTTTAATTGAGGTCTATCCAACTCTTTGATCCCTTCCTGTAGCCTTAAGGTGGGGTCTTTCACTCCAAATTTTTCTAGTCATTTACCTACTGTGGTCCACATGTTTGACTGTAACCTTAGGAGTTCTGCTAATGTGATTGTGCATGCCATTGGGGTGGATAATAACTCAATCAATCCTTGTGAATCCATCACTTTGTTAGAATAAAGTCTTTGAGATGGGATTGCTCTCACTTCTGACTTGGCTTAATACTCTCCTAGGTAAGAGGGTAAAGTTCTCAGCGAGTCTAGTTGGCTGTGCCCCGAACTAATTGATCCCTGGTCTCCCCCTTGTGAATGTATCTCAAAGTTTATTTGTGACCTTGTCTCAAATTCTTCAATAGGAGGTAAGGTTACATTCTTTTCTTTTCTCATGCTATTCATGTGGTTACTCATCCTATTAGCCTCGTTGGACTCACAGATTTGCTTCCACAGATCGTCTAGACCGTTACAGTCCTTACCCATTTCTGCCAATGTTTTAGGCTGGACCCCGTCACTTTCCTCATCTGTTGTATTTGGCACTATGATAGGCTCTCCTCTGGACTCCTAGGCATTAGTGAGTCTTTCTTTTGTTTCCACATGTTTCTCTAAATTGGTTGGATAGGGGTTGGAGCCGGTGCCTCATGCCAATTTGCAGGTTTACCCAGTGGGTCTTCCATCAATGATTGAGCTATTTCGATCATCTTTTTACACATTTCCAACCTCTCTTTTTCTATTTCCGCATATAGATAAGTCATCCACCTTTGCTCCTGGGTTTGGTACTTTTTGAGTCTGGCTTCATAAGCCTTTAGAAGCGTATTCAACTACTCATTTACCTTGTCTGCCAGTACAGATCCTCCTGATCTTTCACTTTTGGGCTCTGCCATTTCCTTGGGTGCTATGGTTGCCGTGGTGTGTGAGCTTAAGCCAGCTAGATCCTCTAACCTCTCTAATCTATCCTTTGTATGTTTCCAACTCCTCGGATATAGCTATTCGCTCTCGTTCCTTCCTGGATTTCATACGCACCTTTCTAACTTTCCAATTGCTTCTCTGATTTTTCATTTCTGAACTTTGGGCATCGGTTTTGGATCTTCAACTATGGGTTGGTTCGTCATTCTTTGAGCTTGGGCTTGTGTTACCGCCTGAATAGGTATGATTGTTTCATTTTCCGACCCTCCACTGGAAGGTACTGTTTCTAGCATGTTCAAGGTGGTTTTTGCTCCTTTGCTCGGGTTTTTAGGGCAATCGGGAATCAAATGAGTAACTCCACACTCAGTGCAGTACGCGTTGACTATAATGATTTCATCATGAGGAGAGTCTCTTAGCCAATGGTCTCCACCACACTTGTAGCAGGGTCCCTTGGGTTGTTGAGGTTCTCCTTGAGCTCCTCTTTGTTGGTATGCATGTCTCTGTCCGCCCATGCCTCCATTGGCTATGAACAACAATGTTCGTTCATCTAAGCTATATCTTCCTTCTCCTGCTGCCTGTGCAATAGTTGGGGGTCCTGTATTTCCTATCATGCTCCATGGTTCTGGTGTCGAGGGTTCTTCTAGTGGATAATAGACAGATTTTTCCGCATATCCATTGGGATCTTCATAATATGCATGCATAGGCACCAAAGCCTTATCCTCTGATTCGGTTACGGTTGGTGTATATCTTATACTGACCGGTCGTAATCCTGGTAGGGGTAGTTGTTGCCCCAACACCGGTTGTGGTCTTTCTACACCTATAGGTCCTGGTAGGTTGCCTGCTTGATATCTAGGCATTGGTGGCACTTGAGGAGAAGCTACCTGAGCTTGGGGAGCGTAAGGTCTCTCTCTCACATACCCCTTGTTATAATAACATTCCTCTGTCCCATGGTTTGTCCATTCTTGTTCAATAGCACACCACTTGGGCTGTTTAGCCTGGGGTTTGGTGTACAAGTTAATATTTTTTAACACTTCATCTACAAGCTACTCTTGGTTTATAGCTACTTCTTCTCTCGGTGCTGTCTTAGAAGACTTGCTTCCACTTTGTTGTCAAGATGAATCGTCATCAAGGTCCTTGAACTCCCCCTCTTTGTAGACCGCACAATTGTCCACAAGGTAAAGAGACTCCTTGGTCAACTCATTCAACTTCGTGCTCCTCATCATATGTAAGTCTTTCTGGAGATCCGCATTCCTTAGTCCTTGGATGAATATCAGCATGAGTCTAGACTGAGTTGGTAGTTCTTCCACCGAAAGAACTTAACGTATCTTTTTAGTCTTAGGGATGCCTTTCATACAGATTCTCCATCTTTCTGTTTGAATTTATGGATTTGTGAGATGGTATTATGAGCTATCCCCCTTTGTGAGAATTCCTCAATAAATTCGTCAAACACTTCCTCCTCATATATTCAAAGTCTCTACACTCTACAGAGTCAAACCAAGTGGCAGCATCATCCTCTAGGGTTAGTCCAAACACTGCAAATTGGGTAGGGAAGTCTAACACCTCTTCGGCTCTAATTACATGCACAAAGGCTGCTACATGATCTCTTGGTTCTCTGCTTCCTGTGTATTTCTTGTTTACCCATTTTTGCACTTGAGAAGGTCTAATTCTCTGATGGTCTACAAAACTCGTCATTGGATCTCCACGTCCTAATCGATATACCTCCTCAGGTCTTCTGAAATAGGCTGGTTCCTCTCCCAGTGGTGCTCCTAAGCCAATTTCTAACGGTTCTCACTGGAGGTGGTTCATCTCTTCAAGCTCATTCTAAGGGTGGCCCTCCAGGTTCTGTTGACCCTTGAGTCTTTGGCTTACTCTCTCCTTGATACTTCAAATAGAGTGATGGTTCTTGAAAATCCCTTAGCCCTCGTGCGGCCTGATAACCATCTCGGTTTCGGTCTTGCTCCATTGTTGCACTCTGTCTAAGCCATGCCTGCAATGATGGATGGTTTGCTGGTTGGTCTTGGTTGTTGAATGCTTGCGGGGTTGGGTGGAATGTGAGGTAGCATCATAATATTTTGAAAAATGATTCGTTGACTTACTTGGGGTATAGGTGGCTCTTGGCACTTCTTCAGGGGCATATGTTGATGCTCCTAGACCTGTTGCCCTTTCTACCTGCTCTAGGAGAATACGTTGGTATTCTCGCCCGTATCTATCAAAAAACACTATACCCTTTCCCATAGCAGTTTCATAAGAGAATAAGTAAAGAACCTTGTCTTTGCTTAATTTGTTTACGTATGGTTCTTTGCTACAAAAGTAAGCGACTATACCCTCACTCTCATGCTTGTAGATTCCCACATTCTGGTTATAAGTTGGAACCCTGGTTGTTTTCTTATCATACATAGAAATAGCTCCGGGCCGATCAATGTTTGGTGGCGGTTCTTGAGCTTCTGAAACCATTTTCCCTTTCGCCACGTTATCTCCATATCTATTGTAATCTTCAGGGTTACTAACTATCAGATAGTGGTTCCCCCTTTCGTCTCGTAATCTATCTCCATCATCATAGACTCGGATTATCTCCAATCTTTGAGCTAGACTCTCTTCAATACAAATGCACTTGCGCCCTCGATAGTCAGAATAGACTAGGGCTCCCCTCGAGTTTGTTCCGTCTAAGAAGATCACAGTGAGCTTGGAATCATTCAAAGGATTTTGGGAGGTGCTTCCTCCTGGCATTGGTCCGTCATAGGTGAAACCTCCTGGCTGTTGACTACCCATCGTGAAGAAAGATTTGTCTGACGAAGTGTCAGTATCACTACCTTCCTCAATAATCGGTGCTAGCGGATCTAGCCCTGCCAGAGTTACACTCTCTTCAGTGGACACTAAGCTACCTTGGTCACCTGCCACCTTCTGGTCTCTAATAATGTATCTTCCTGATCTTAAATTCATCAAACTTATCAATGCAATTTATCACAAATCCAACCACTCACCTGGCTAAGGATCAGTCTCGGCATAATTTTTTGCTTTGTTTTTGAATATACTTGTACACAAGCGTTTAATTTCGACAATTGAATCAAAGCATTTATCTGCTAGAGGTTATCTTAGTAATGATTTGTATAACTGGAGAGTTAATCTCAACCACTACTATATTTTATACATTGCTGATGTTCTGGATTAGGTCTGCCAATCTGAAACTGCACTTCCCTTGTATGTTGGTCAATTTACACAAAAAGTCTGAATTCAGTCTTTGCTCTGTCAAATGGACAAACAAGGTCCAAATTTACTTCTGAAAGAAGTTCTGGAATCCTTAAGCCAAATGGAATTTCACTGTCTAAGCCCAGTCAAATTTTCTCTTCAGTAAACCCAAATAGACATCCTACGCATAGGATGTCTCCTGCTTTGTTTTGCCTGGATTTTTGCACTATGGTTTCCCCTTGATGTGTTGAGTCTACAGCTATTTTTACTTTTTGATTTGGACACCTATAAGATGTTCAATGGGTCGAAAATCTATTCCGATAGCCTATTGCTGATCTTGATCAGTCTAACCAACTCCAATTTGGACCAAAATTGACTAGGAGGCTTGCCTTAGGCTATACAGCACCTTGCTATGCCCATTGTCAATGTCTGGCTTCAATTTCTTGCTTTAGACATCCTACGTCTAGGATGTCTTTTCATCATAATGGCTTTAAACTCAAAGCACAGGCTCCCCTTGAGTTGCTGATCACTTTGGTATACTCAAAATTTGGTTTGGAGTCCAAAATCACACAGAAGACATCCTACACGTAGGATGTCTTTTTAGCCTATTTGACCCCAGATTTGACCCACAGCTTCCCCTTGATGTCAACACCCCAGTGGTATGCTTAGATTTTGGTTTAGATTTCAAAAGTCCCCAATTTTAGTTGTTCTTGCCTTTTTCAGTCAAAAGTGCTAAAGTCTGCTTTGAACCCAATTTTCTTACCCAAATGAGATGAAACCCCTTTCAGTCACTCAATATATCATGCAAGACATGCTCATGCATCCATCTTATTGTTTTGGTCTTAAAATAATGTTTTGGCACAATTTGGGTAGGAAGTCTGGTAATTTCAGTCTATCTGGCCTTATCCTGTCAAGATATGGTCAGATTTCCACTTTCCAGATGACATTAGGGTAAACCCCACCTTTTGAGCACACTGGTCAACTCAAAATCCCAAAATTCCCACCAGATTAGCCTATAGACATCCTACGCGTAGGATGTCTCCTGGCTTGAAATTAATTTTTTTCCTGACAGAAATGCTTCTGATGCTCTGTAGCTCTATCAGAAACACTCACAGTAACTTTTGGACTTCTCTTAGGCTTTCAAACACACTTTTGCGTCTTTTACAAACTTGTGATGAATTCACCAAGCAAGTATACATGCATGAAGTGCTCTAGATCCTGAATCATGATGTCCTACTTATCATGTGAAATGGTGATAATGGTGTTTTGGTTGCTTTCTGGCCTCTCTGAACTCTCAAGCTCTCCTCTCACCGCTTCTACCACTCCAACTCGTACTCAAGAACTCGACTACTACATGAAACTATCTTGGTCTACCTAATCTACCTAAGTCGAAGGATTTAGGCCAGACACACGCTTCCTAGACTCCCTCTAAGACCTAGAGAGTCCTCCACCCTCTGATCCTATCTAAATGTAAAACAAGACTTTTGGTAAGCCAAAAATCCCTATCCTCAAGGATTAGTCGCGGTCACCTACCTAAGGTTTTTGTCCCCGGCAGCGGCGCCAATGTTGGACGGATACGCCGCGATGGACGTCAGCACAGCAAGAACTCACCTAGCATATAATGTCAGCTAAGGACGAAGCTCGACCCGCAGGCGCGTGGAAGCAAGCATAAGGTGTCAACCTACACTCGACCGACTCCTAACTAATTCCTACAAAGGCCTCTACCAATTGTCTAAGTCACAACCTTAAGTGCATAAGAGGAAACTTCCTACAACTCTTTCTAGAGCCGAACACCCATCAAACATTCTCGAAACACCATAGAACTTGAAGGAGACCCTACTAATACCAATAGGTCGCTCTCCCTAAGGTCTGTGAACCAAAACCCTAACCCAAAACACCCAGTGCAAAATCACGTAGGATGTCTGGCCGAAATTTGCAGGTCTTCGTTTCCAAAATCTAAAGTGCCTAATGTGTAGTTCTACTCAATGTGAACACGTGGATATGCTTCAATGCAAAAGCGGACAACGTATGCTCACCCAATCACCAGATGAAGCTCATAGAAGGAGCTCGCAAAACCGGACCGTACGCACGCAATGTAGGTATTGGCCCGTAGCTCTCGTCGGGGGCAACACGGTGCACTTCGCCACACTCGATTCCGACCACCGGTGCACACATAGCGTCAAGATGAAGCTCACACTCTCTCTCGTACACAGTACGCTCACTCACAGACTTCAAAACTTGTTTTTAAAAATGACAAAAGGTTTTTTCATTAAGGTCAAAAAGTGGTATATATACCTTACAATTCTCAAACCCTAAAGTTCCAAAATCAACCAGCTACTCCATCTATCTATCAAAACTGGAATACAATCTGGAAACTTCTGTAAGTCCCAATATTTACAAGGTGAAAAATCAGGTTTCCTCAATAAATGAATAATTACAAAAAATGATAATCCTCTGAGTAGCTAGTTTCTGTGGGTGTGTCCACCTTCTAACACTCTTGCTAAAACATGAGCCAACTCTCTCTCTTTCTTTCCCCCCTTTTCTCTCAAGTCACTTCCTCTTCCAATCATTAAGGAACATTCTTGGCTTCCTCTTTCTGAAAAAATGCAGATCCTCCAAGGTTGCAGATATGTCCTCTCTTCCACTCTCTCTTCCTTTATTGTCTTTCTATCCCCCACTCTCTCTCTCTCTCTCTCTCTCTCTCTCTCTCTCTCTCTCTCTCTCTCTCATGCTTCTCCTACTCCAACTATAGCTGAGTGCAATGGAAAGCTCCATTACCTCTGTGTGCTACAACATTTCTCTCTTTACAGTCATGATCAACACTTCTAATTCAAAAGAGATCGAGCTGCACTCGCTCTCTTTCTTCCCTCCACAACATAATCCTTTTCTCCTAACTCTGAGTACTCTCCACTTCTTTCCTCCGTAGCCACCTTCACCTGCTTGTAGCAGTCACCATTACACATTCTCACTAATTTTCTTGATTAACTAACATAAATGTCATTCAATCCCCTACCATTGCAAGACATTACTAACAAATCAAAACGATATCGATTAAACACTAATTTAGAGCAGGAGTATGCAACTGTGCAACTTGGTAGATCTATTTCCAATGCTAGAGGCCAGCTACGAAACAATGGATGCAAGGAAATCAACTATGGGTTTATGGCCATATTTACCGTGGCAGTCCAATGACCAATGCATCACTACCTTTTCGTAATGTCACTGAGTTACTGCGTTTTATTGGAAATGGGAGAGACAGACTATTTGACTGTTGCTAGAGATTACATTCAGTTTTTTTCAATGAAAGGGAAGCAAGAAAATATCTCTGTGCTGCCTATTCATCATTGCAAGAGAAATACGTGAAAGACATTCAGCAAGTCAGAGAGGAAGCCAATGAGAAGACAAAGTAGCTAAATGACAAGATTTCAAAGCTTATTAAAAAGGCAGATCATCAAAAAATGGAGCAAGAGCGTCGTCTAGACAATTAGGTTCAGCTACAACACACTATACATAATATGCACCGGTGAATCGATCATCTCACACACATTCCATTGGGCTATCACATTCGCAAGCGCAAGAGACATGCAATGTCTATGCTATCTTCAAGTGGTGGAGCTCAAAAGAAACGTATCCATCAAACTCGGTAAAAATACAAATGCAAGCTTCTAATTTCATACATTTTTTGTAGGTTGCTGTAATATTATTTCAGTATGTAGAAACTTGGCTGGAGCAATGATGGGAATCTAGTCCAATGCTGAAACAATCGGGCATACTCTGTTGTAGCATATCATCAAACCAAAGGAGTTGGTGGAGCTATTAGATAATCCATCCAATGCTGGTATTGCTAAAGTTTTATGCCAAAAGTATTTCAGTGAGCTAAAGAGCATTGTTTCACCTCAGGAGATGATGGAGGTGTGTGACAACACAAGAATAAGTTTCAAGGCCTACGAAGCTTTGTATAGACTTGTCACACTAGGTCACAGAACAAAAGGTTTTTTTAGGTTGCTGCCAACGCCTTATAGTGTTAGCATCACAAAAAGGTGTGCCAATAATGATGTTGCAAGCTTTTTGGGTGGATTCCAATATGTGGAGGATGTCCTGCCATTAGAAGAGAACAAATATTTTCATTACAATGAGCTCAATAATGTTTATGTTGACTTGTTGAGGCTCCAGGAGTCAGTAATTAGATTTTATGAGTTGACACAGGAAGAGTGTGATGGCAAAGTTATATTTGTGATGAAGCTTGATGAGTGCCGCATTGTCAAAGGTCAACGGCTCGAAAGGGTAAGCGTTACTCTTATAAACATAGCCTTGGTGGGCGTTGATGTTGAGCTAAATGCTAGCGAGAAGAGAAACACCTATTTAGGTGTTCAACACGAGAAGAATATTTGGTGGTTGGTAACTTTTCATCTCCACTAAGGGATTTTACAATTTCCTCTGGGTTTGTCAACTCTTGACATAGGCTCAAGGCGTAGTGGGAAACGACCGAGCCCGGGTGTTTTCCTGTAAAGGCATACAATGCTACCTCTCAATCCACCAATATACATTTGTGAGTGTTTAAGGTGAGAGAATCTTCAGCAAGTATGCCACTTAATGCTTTACACTTTAGCAACTTTGTAGAACCATTCTTGGAGAGCTCTGTGTGAGAAATTCTAAGAATCGATGGACCCAGATGGCTCAGGTAGTTCCAAAGAGAGCATCCTTACTCGTGGTAGAATTTTCTTACTGGTAGTGCCAAAGAGAGCATCCTTACTAGAGCATCCTTACCTTAGTTTCTTCATCCCTCTCTTCAAGATTTTTCTTTGTAAGATCGATGCTAGATCGATCATCTCTACCAATCACAATCGGTGGTTTAAGTGGATGAAATGCGCTCTCCGGTACGCTTTCGCAGAAAGAGGCACATGATTTTGTTTTCACTAGTGTACTTGCTACTATTTGCAACAATTGTTCATTTTCAATGGGGAGGAAAGAGAGGTTTGTTGGGAGATCTTGGTCTTTGAAATCAATTTGAAAATTGACTTTCTCTTCCTTTCCACTGGGATCCTTCATGCCCGCATAGATAGGAAGCACTACAAACGACTCATCTTCTCTGAGTCCTAACATTTTGGCAATGTTGTCAAGGAATAGAAACTGACGATCATCCACCACCACTGGATGAAAAGTGAGAATTTGGAGGTCCGGGACCTCTTCCAGCACCTCATCTCCCTCTATCATTTGATCTTCCTCCTCAGTGGCACTGGGATCTTGCAAGAGTATGAGTTCCATAGATGCTTCCGCTTGCTCATCTATCTCTTCGATAACTTCATTTGATTCCTCCACAATGGTCACAGGAGGTCTTTGGTTGACCTTTTCCTTTGATTTTTCCTTTTCCATGTCCTCGAGCACAAGTAGTGCTAGAACCATGTCCCATGAAATAAATTGGGTGCCTATGCACCCCATGCCCAAATCCATGAGATCATCCTCATCCTCTATCTTGAATTCCCATTCCGTGAGGCCTTTAATAAAACCGGAAGTCTCTGTCAATCGCATAGAGATGCTTCAATAAATCCATGGCAACCACACCGTGTCAGATCCCTTAAAGATTATGGCATATTCCTCCATGTGTTGCGCCATATGTAGTCAAGAAAGCTTCTAAATGCCTCTGCATGAAGGTTGGCACTATCATGCATGTCAATTGTCCCCTTGAACACACTGAGTAGTTCATGTGCTCAATTTGCAAACACATTGTAGTTCATGAACACTCTGAAGTCGAAACATAAACACAAACACATGAAGAGACATAAACCATGTTACTGTGGATTTATGGGAACCATAGGTGCACTTCATTGCTGCTTGCACATCCACCTCGATTCTCATTTTGGTTGTTGCGATCAAGGCACTGTCTGGCTTAGGCCATTCCAAACTCTCCAAGGTTGGTGAGTGAACCAAAGATAGATTACCATATCCATTTCGTCTAGGTGTGACATAACTATGATCATTAAAAAAAAATTCACATGAGGCAAGATCAGAGGACTGACAACCAGCATAGAGCAATTTTCCAAGCTCAGTGTGGATGGCCTTAAAAGTTCCTGTGAAGGACTCTATTGGTTCCCACTCTACAAAATCGAATGGAAAAACATACGTAAACATGAATAAAAAGCAATGGAAATCTTACAGTCATCAAAAGCAACACACAATGTAGAAATACTAAATAGATAACCAAAAAACTTGCATGAGGAGTAAAAATTACAATTTGAAGGAAACCTCGATGGAGCCACTGCTGTCTCTAGCTTCAGTTGTGAAGCAACATACACATGTTTCACCTTTGTAAGACTCTTGTCGTCTTGTGTTTGCTTGAACTCCATGATTCTTCCCTTCCAATGGTGTGCTCAAGAAGCCATGTGTCTCCTTGAGACCTTGTGTGCACCTCTTGAACTGGGCTACATTGTGCACGTCTATCGCATGTGTCAATGCAAGGGACTTGCCGTACACTGTGTACGAGCCACAAATGGTTGCAAGCACACAACCAGACTAATCTAGAAAGCTCAAGAGATCAAGGTGTGTCACTCACCGCCCTACGCTCGCCTTCTTGGACGATTCCTCTCCAAGAAGAAGAAGGAGCTACCACCGTGCCACGCTCAACCGCCGTGCCGCCACCGTGCCGTCTTTGCAATGCTCAATTGCACTCTCTCTCTCTCTCTCTCTCTCTCTCTCTCTCTCTCTCTCTCTCTCTCTCTCTCTCTCTCTCTCTCTCTCTCTCTCTCTCTCTCTCTCACTCTCGCATACACACACACAAGGAGATGAATCAGAAGAAGATGGAGACAGACCAAGAGCACTCTTCAATTGCACAAATGAGAGAATGAGTGATTTTTAGGTTTAGGTGACTTTTATATGAGCTCACTCATTCACACTTGGGCACCCATGCTTAGCCAACTAACCTTTGAATGTTTTAGTTAGAGTGCGCCTCTCATCGGCGATCACTCTTACCCTTTACCTATTGGACCGACGAGCCCGGCCTATGACTACTAGAAGTGGATGCCGATGGTTAGCATGCTCCCCTTCCTAATGTAGATTCCATCCTTGGAATATAACAGTGCAGCATCGAGATCCACGATAGGAGTACCTGTGTCAGAAGAAAAGAAACATTGCAAAATCTCAAAGGCAGCATGTGTAGGCGTGCAATAAGTGAGATGCATACATGATATTCTAGGAAATGCAAAAAAAATAATCATGAATTGTAACATTGCCAACTAGAACAAGCGTAGTACCTGAATGAAATGCAATTGAGTTAAGCTCTATTAGATTGACTCTAAGAGAAGTATACAAAAGCTAGGGCTAAAGTAAGTACTAGATTGTACATTAATTAAAAAATATCGATTAAAGAGTAGTTAACCCTAGAAATGTTTGTCAGGGTCTAAAGACTAGTGATCTTGTCACTTATACTACTTAAGTGTGATCAACATAAAATACAAGGAAGTTTGTGCTATTTGCTTTTTCTTTTTCTTTTTTTGTTTTCTTTTTTTAGCGTTGCCATAGTTGCTACAAGTAGCTGAGAGACTCGAGATCTCAAATACCAGCTTGAGCATAAACTAGCGGGAGGCTCGAGGTCTCAAATACTAGCTTAACACATGGACTTTCACAACACAATTCACACTTAGGTGGAATAATCTAGAGAGAACTATATTCGTATAGCTTAAAACATTACTAAAGTTACTACAAATAATAGACTATTTAGAAATCAAAGTTAGCAATTAAGTGGCCTAGTTTAACCTAAGGTCTGATACCTACTTAAAGCCAACTAATAGACCAAACTCAAAGAGAAGAACAAGGTACTAGAAGTTTGAAAAACTTATAGCATCTAAATTGGCAATGTCACAACTTCATAAATTTTATGCATTGTTAGAAACTTAAGTGACAAGATGCAAACATGTAACTGTGGAAAGCATAGATAAAAGAAAGTAGTACACCTGATATAATGGAGAACATCCACTGTAACATGTAAACATCCATTGTCATTGTCCTTTGAAGGCATCCTTATGTAGTCACAAACTGCACAATAGTCACCACCAAACATCCACCTTCCAGAGATACATCAGTGGGAAAAGGTACCAGTACTTATTGAACACAATTAAAAAGCTTAAGGAACCTTAACCTAATTATTTTCACTCCCCCTAGAGAGTCAAGGGAATAGGATATTGTAGAGATTGGGGGGGAACCCTAAGGCTAAACCCTCTATCCTTGTCGCTCGTCGAGAAAAACAAAGTCATCATCCGTGAGACCATATGTGCCATTCGTGTAATCATGTAAATCTTCTTCATCACATCAGAGGCACCAATGTTTACTAAGAAGGTCACTAGATTCCTATAGTCATCTTGGTCAAAAGGGTAGGCTTGTGAAATGGGAGAGACAATGTCTACTAAGTATGGATCAGTCGTGGTCAAGAGACATATCAGCCATTCTAACTCCTCAAAATTCCTCTCACATGCTAGCATACCTACCAAATCCCATTCACAGGCAAGCACCGGAACGACCATGTGAAACACTTGTGAAAAGTAACGAGGGTACCTCTCACACAAGGTAGGAGTGGATGACTCTAGCGTACTAGCTATATCTGTACACATAGATAGATGATGGTTAGAGTGCAAATATTACAAGGGTTTTGTTCTTGTTCATAGTGTGTTTTTATGATTTTGTGTTATGTATAGAACTTGTAAGTCTCCACATTATTGTTTGGTGGCTCTTGCTCTTTTACTTTTTTATCTTGTGTTTGTGAGTATAAGGCTTTATATATACATTCCCTAGGATTGGAGATTGAGAGGTCAGGGAGGAAGGTTTAGAGGTAAGCAAGTGAATGATGGATGTCAGCAAACACTCCCCCCTTCCTTGGGTAAATCATACCTTTTGGAATGATGTCGTCACCTTTTGAAACCAATTTCTCCAAGTTATTATGGGTGAAGGCTTTAACCAATAGTTTTTGATCACCCTATGTGTTTCATCTAGTTGCAAGGGTGGTAAGGTACTCTCCCATTATTTTATTTGCAACGTGGTTGTAGGTGGTGAACTTACAATGGGAGGTGCAAACTCTTTTTTGTTGTATGGATATGTACAATGGTAGGTGGAGGTTCTGTTGAAGCTTCTATTACCGTATAGGAACTACAAGAAGAGCAAGAAGCTTCATTTGACTTTCCTATTCCTGAGCTAGGTGGAACAAATCATTCTTTCTTCGGTACCCAAACTAGCTCTGGAGCGGATGTGTAGCATTCTGTGATTTTTTCCTTTCCGTGATCTTCAATTTGTTTTGGAGCCACAGGATTGGGCTCACATGGGCCAGGTGACAAGTAAGAGCACAATTTACGTTTTGGTACTTAGATTTGAACATTTCCTTCATAGTAGCCTTGGGCTTCCAATAGTTTTTTAGGAATCCAACGCAACGTTTCTTTACATTTCTTGGGACAAGTGGGACGTCTCTTACCAGGCTCCTGTCTTTTAGCACTAACTATGGTTGCTAAAGAAGTTTTAGGGACCCACTTTTATGTTTTCTTTGTTATATTGGGATGGGTCTTGTGTGTCTCAAGCTTTATTTCAACCACATCAGTTGAAGCTCTAGAGAGTTGGGCTATGGGGACATATGGTTCAACCTCTTGGACATGAAATGTTTTGGGTTTTATTTCCTTAAGAGGCAATATCTCAGGGACTATGGCTTGAGTGGCAGGGCTAAGAGTTGTTTTCTGTGTTGTGACACCCCCTGTCCCCTAATCAATAGTGCATTTGGTGGCTATCATCCACGTGCATCCTAGGTTTATATTACCCTCCGTAGTTCCTCCATGCATGACCAAAAAGTCTTGAGCTACAACCCCATTTTCATAACTGACAGAAGTGTGCCAGATTCCAAAACTCGCAGTTTTTTCCTTGTTGACACCCTTGACTTGGATAATACTCTCAGATAGAGGTGTCTTTCCTACCTGACACCACACCCCATATGATAATAGATTATACTTAGCACCCGTGTCCAATAAGGTGTTATTTAGCACTTTTTCATAGGCGCTATTTAGCTCAATAGGATATTGTAGACATGTGTTAGAGTCCAACCAATTATCCTCTGTTTCAACGTGGAATACATGTGTAACTCCAAGGTTGGCCTCTCGTCGGCATCTTATGCGTTGTCGCTCTTTAGCCTCAACTTGAGCTTGTATCTTCTTCAATTCTGTTTGTGCCTTGGCTGCCTTGTTTTTATGGATGGCACATAGTTACTCTTGGCTTAAAGGATCATAATATCTTTTAAATATGCTACCATTGAGGAATTTGATGGTTTTGACTCCATCAAGAGTCTCCACACGAATGGTTCCTTGTGGGGTGATTTCACATACTATATATGGTACTTTGTCCACATATTTCAACTTTCTCTTTTCGTTACGCACTCCATACATAAGGACTTTATCACCAACATTGATATCCTTGTTCTTTAGATGACGGTCAAACCATTTCGTCCTCCTAACTTTCTCCACAAGTGCGTTTTGCACAACCAATTGCCTTTCTTCATCTAGCCTTTCAAGGATAGATAATTACTCAACTAAGGGGTTACCATCCAACCTTCTTGAGAAGCTACTCAAAGACTAGGAATGACAAACTCCCATAGCATAACCGCTTCTTGGACATACACCATCTTAAACGGTGTGCAGTTAATGCCAACTTTGTACACAGTATGATAAGCCCATAGAGATTATGTAAGCTTTAAATCCCAATCTATACGATGAGCTTCCATCGTCTTTGTCAAAATGGACTTGGTGCTCTTAGCTTTTGGCCATTTGCTTGTGGATAATAAGGTGTGGAGTTATGGTGAGCTATCATGAAGTTGGTAGTGAGTTCTTTTATCACTCCATTTATATAATGAGTGCCATTGTCACTCACAATCTCAAAGGGACAACCAAATCTTGTAAAAATGTTCTCAAAGAGAAACTTGGTAGTCGACCTTGCATCATCCTTGCGTGTTGCCCTAGCTTCTGCCCACTTTGTTACATAGTCAATGGCAACGATAATATATCGAGATTGAGTGCTACGAGCTACCGGAATAATTGCGCCTACAAAGTCCAAGCCCCACTTTTCAAATGGTTGAGTCACTTTAACAGAATGTAAGAGCATCTTGTCCTTTCGTTGTGTGATCTTGTAACGTTGGCATTCATCACATCCTTTTGAAAAAAGTGATGCATCCTTGAATAAGGTAGGCCACCAATAGTCTCATTGCAACACCTTTCTAGCTATCAGTTCCCCCAAGAAATGTCCTCCGGCTATACCCATGTGGGATTCTTGGAGTATGTATAAATACTCATCCTCACGGGCACACTTCTCAGTTGTATAAAGAGTAAGAATCTTGATGGTACACAAAGGTGAGGGATATCACTTATAGCTATACTGCTCCACTGCTTGTTGGCTTAATGTGGAAAATTCTCCACCTGCTTGTTGGTTTAATGTGGAAGATAATGTTGCAAAGCTTGAGAGGGAAGTAGATCTTCTCTAGAGAGCTTAATGGAGAAGGAGCAAGAAACCTCTTAAGGAGAGAAAGAGGGATGATGTAGCAGAAGGATATGTTGTATACTTCACCTTTAGCTATAGGTGTTTAGTGAAGCCCATGGAGTAATGGAGAACTTCAGCTTGAGGAGAATGCAGTAAGCTTGAGGAGGGAAAGGAGGTTCAAACTTCTAGTGCAGAGCTTTTGGGAGGGAAAACTGAAAGGAAGGAAAGAGAAACAAGGTGCAATGAAGAGAAGTGAGAGATGGTACAGTAGAGAGAGAGGGAAGAAATGATCAAGACATTTTTGGAGGGACCCCCTTTTAGGAGAGAGGGGGGGAGAAACTAGCAGCCAGTAGAGAGAGAAAGGATTGGTTTGTACTCAACTATTTAGAGAAAAATTCGTTTTTTAAATGTATAAGAGAGTTTCTCTTTGTATTTTATAAAAGAGTACAAGTTTGACCACTTACTTCTAGGCCCTGCCATACCCACCATTTCAGTCCACATGGCATCCACCCATTTGCCTCTTCCATAATCTCCTTTTTAATCCCGTGGCAAATAAAGAGGCCCCCTTAGACCTCATTCCCTTCCTATTAAAAAAAAACCAAGTGAAAGGGTCACGGTGGCTTTCTAAAACATTAAGAACGTGATAAAATCATTAGGTTGAGTTTAAATAGTATCAGTGTTCGTGAAAGGATTGCCTTAAATTAGCCTTGAGCTGGTTGAAAATCGAGACTAGCTGGTTACAAACCATGGTAAAGGGAAGAAAAATTGATGAAATATATGAGAAAATAGTTGAAAAATCCTCCAAAACTTCAAAATTTTGCTAGTATTTCCGGGTTGCTTCTTTGCATGGAGGAATCTTGGCCGCCAGTGTTCAAGATAGGTGTGTCTCAACTTAGCCTTGAGCCAATTGAAAATCGAGATTAGCCAATTACAAGCAAGGATAAGGAAAAAAATTGGTAAAATATACAAGAAAATAGTTCAAAATCCTACATGTTTGAAAATTTCTACTAGTAGTTCCTATTTGCATCTTTATATGCAAGATACTCGACCGCTTAGGAAAAAAGACTTTCTCGAACACTGTCGATTGCTAAATATGTGTGTGTGTGTGTGTGTGTGTGTGTGTGTGTGTGTGTGTAGGTGTAGAATATACTAGAATTATGCAAGGAAGCTTCACTTTGACATTCTAAAACAATAGAATGCAAGAAAAGTCAAGACATGTCAAGGATGTGAAATGAAAGGTGAAATAAAAATATCCATTCAATATTTTAAAATCAGATTAACATTTAAGGTAAGTCTCAATCATCAATGAAAACATTGAAAGTATGCCTAACTGAGTGTGTGTGTTTCCCCTTTGGAAATTCCAGAGTGTATGTGTGTGTGTGGCCTAGAGGCAGTGTTCGGGAAAAATGTGTCTCAGCTTAATATGATGCCATTTTCAATTTCAAAAATGATGGTTGAAAGGCAAGGGGAAAAGGAGAAATTCCACCCAAAAGTAGAGAAAATTAGTGTAAAAACCCAAAAAATAGACCTAATTCTCTAAAATTTCCTCTTGGAAAACTCAAGAAAGGGAATTTTGTGTGCTTGGAAAAATGATTTTTCTTGAACATTGCCTAGAGGCCAAAGAGTCTTCAATGCATCTTGAAAACGGTTGCGACTATGGTAGGTACCAGTGACCACTTCAAACAAAAAGCTTTAAGAAAACAAAATGAATGAGATCTCCTCTATTCTACCCCGTTCTGCACTAGCACTAATTGTCTCGCCATCATTTGTTGGGTCCTCATCAAGGTGATCTCATTGTCATGATGTTGTTAGGTTGCCTTGCCTCCTCACTATCTCACACGGGCATGGGTTGGATGGGATCGGGTGCTATATGAGCCATCCGATGCAACTTGTGTAAATTCAGGCAAACTGGTAAATTCAACCCATGCCCGTGTGAGATAGTGTTGAGGGTTGCCTTGCTGCTCGCTTTTGCTTTCCACTCTTTGCCTTTCTCCACTTCCCTTGCAGTTTTTATTACCACTCACCACCACACATTTGTTGTGACTCATCATCACCTAGTTCCCAATTGGTTGTCCCATACTCACTCTCATTTGCCATCGGCCCCTCGGCCTTGCCACACACTGCTACATAGTGCACACTGCACACCACGCTCCTATCAGTTCAACTTGCAGCTTGTCAAGCCTGTTGCTCTAGCCTCTCCACAGGACTAAAGAACACGGGGTCTTTAATGAAGACCCCGTCATGGGATCGACGGCAGAGGTGACACGTGTGCATCTCAAGGGAGATCGATGGCCAACAAAAATGCGGGGTCAACGCCCGACCGACGACTCGAACCCACAACCTGGGCCATCGCAGCGAGATGATCTAACCACGCAAGCGAGTGCATTTCGTTGCCACCAAGGTGCAAAATGAACCCTATATGGTAAACTCACGCAGGCAAAAGTAAACTCGGACAGAAAAAGTAAACTCAGACACATCCATTTAAAATCGAACGGCCGAGCTTATCTCTGCTTTTGTGCGCACACTCCCTTGCCATGGATCCCATGACGGGGTCTTCATTGAATATCCCGTGTTAATTAGTCCTGAGGTTTAGCCTCTACTCTGCTGCCATTGATGAACTATGACGGTGGCATCTCCCGCAACCTCATCATCAACTACTGCCTCACCTGCGAACTTTATTTTCCTCTCTTAATGCAAGCGGCCATTCTCACAAAACGGAACTAACTCCCTTGTCCTTGTTTCCCACGCTCACGTTGGAGCTATTTATAAGCTCTAAGGAATCTCATACAAATTCCTCAAGGGTCCTCTTAGATAAACCCCTAGTGTCAGTTATTAAATAGATAT
This sequence comes from Adiantum capillus-veneris, assembly GCF_014529385.1. Taxonomy (NCBI): domain Eukaryota; kingdom Viridiplantae; phylum Streptophyta; class Polypodiopsida; order Polypodiales; family Pteridaceae; genus Adiantum; species Adiantum capillus-veneris. Next base: position 156,716,848 of record NC_140934.1, read on the forward strand.
ATTCAATGTAGGAATCAAATGCTCAAGGGAGTTTATCACTTGCACTATTTTTGCATCAAGGCCCCATTCGCATAGCAAGGCAAAATGGGTGCCTCTCAAAGGACCATGCAAGGCATCAAGCTATAATTTTTTCAAGGCAATCAAAAGACCACCCAAAGCACATATAAAGTAGTAGAGAGACCTTAACTTTTCAAGGCATTCACGCAAGCGCATCTGCAACACTTCAAACCATTTAAGCTTTTGGATAGAACTGTAATGTATGCAAAGTTTGACTCATCAAAATCCTACAGGAAAGTGCAACCATTTATGCTATGCATGCCACACCTAATATCTCGATTGTAAGGGGTTATAGACACTACCAATATCTATTGGTACAACCACCCCATACCCGAAGCACCAACATTATCATGCATTTACACAAAACGTTCTTCTATGATGTATATGCACCTAACACGGGTCCCATGTGCACCCCATATGTGCACCAATATGAATCCTCCAAATTCCCAAAGCAAGGAAACCAATACATTAAAGATGAGGCTCTAACAAAGTTCCCAAAAGAAAACGATAACTTGCAACTGTAAATGTTTAGACACTGCCCCAAACCATATAGTTTGGAAGTAAGACATACACTATTTCTCTGCATCAAATCCTATCTTTATGAGGCCACATGTCGTCGAACCAATGAGGGATATCCTCACTAGAGTTGTCGGGGGATATGTGTTCAAAACTTGAGCCAGGCCAGAACTGGGCTTCTGACTGTGAGAAGTGTGAAGAGAGAGAATAGCAGACATTGAAAGATGTGGTAATCACCGTGATCATCAATTAATTGAATAATGCTTTGAGTACAAATTAATCCTTAGCCAAGGCGGGCTGTTAACAACACCGTCACTTGGATCATCTGCTAACTAGGAGTTTAAGCTCCCTGTTTACAAGATTAATCGGGTTGTTAACGACACCGAGCTTAACATAATGATTAATCAATCTCTAGCTGATGACGGTAATGGAAATATTCTCCATGAAGCACTCTTCCTACTTCAATTGCCTTCAAGATTTTGCACTACTCATGTTCCTTGCTTCAAGGTCCTGAGAGAGACTCTTTGAGGCCTCTGGCTTTCCCTCATTAAAAATCTCCTCTTGTCTTGTTTATGGCCGAGAGCTAGATTGATATCCTCATTTTGCTTTGTTCCAGAGAGCGAGAGAGAAAAAGCCTCCTCTTGCTTTGCTAACCGAGGACGAGAGAGAGAGAGAGAGAGAGAGAGAGAGAGATCCAGCCTTCCTTTGCTTTGTTTGTTAGAGCCCTCTCTCGAGAGCCTTGCTTCAAGACTTTTCTCTTAGAGCTCTGCGGTGGCTGTGGTGGCAGTTGTTCACAAGATATCATGGGACAGGAGGAGTGTGTGCACCATTCCCGATCTGCGCTAGAGCAGCGGTATATGGGGGGCATACCTGTCTTTTGTTGTAACCCAACCTTTATGTTATACATTACATCTGCTCTTGTAACTATGTGTCGGGAGTACATATGAATGAAGCAGGAGGTGTTTTGTGCCGGTGTACTGTGTACTGTCTTCTATCCTATTTCGATGTGTTTGATGTTCACATAATGTAGTTTGCGGGTAATCATTCCCGTAATGCCTATTGCTCCTTTGCGGGCAATAGCCATTACATTTGGCGACCACGATGCATGATGGACGACTTGCGATGAATATGCATGCGCACTAGATCGCAGGGTCTGCCTGACCTTGTGGTTCCAATTGTAGGAAGACGTCGAAGGAGAGGCAGTTCGGATGAATTTGTTTTTTCTTCACCGCAAGTTGAGGAATATGTATCTCCATCATCAAGCTCGGTGCGTGGTAGGTGGTTGCGTCGGGCGAGGCGTACTCCACACAGTCAGTTATGTCCTCCTGTCGTACGTTCACTCTCACCCACACAGGTTGCTCCACCACCGTCTCCGGTAAGCAGTTCGGGGGTGTCTCCGCCACTGTCCCCACCTCCTAGTGCTCGACAGCTTTTTCTAGGAGGAGGTACAGTTGGGCAAGGGATGATGGCATATCCTCAGATTAAGTATAGCCGGTTTTGAGGTCTTTCGAGAGAAGACCTTGATGCACATTTGCACCAATTCAATAAAGCTTATGGATTGAATCATCCTGGGGTGGTGATTCCTCTCCATCAACAATCAGTGTTTGAATCTACACTCTCGGGGAAAGCTGCGAAATGGTTGTCCGAATACCCTGATGATCATTTTCAGACATATGTCGAAGGATCCAGAGCGTTCCTATGAAGGTTTAGAATGGAAAAGACAGTCCCTCAACATTTGGAAAAGCTTCGAACGCTGCGGCAGAAGTCATTGCTAGTGGAGGATTACACTGCAAAATTTCAGATGCTTTTGCAGAGGGTACCTCAGGCACAAAGGCCGACAATAGAAGTGCTGAATGATTATTTTTTGCGGGGGCTCAACAAGGATCTCAGAATTGCTATGGCAATAGTGGATAAGGTAACTACTCCACTGGATAATGTAATTGCTAGGACTGTAGTAGCAGGAGAAGCTTTAAAGGATACGAAATCCCCAAAGAAATCAAAGGAAAAAGACAGGAAAAATCTCATCGGAAGGCGCAAGACTACGGCAGTGATAGTTCGGAGTCGGAGTCCGCAGTATTAGACTCTTCAGACTCAGGCAGCAGCGATTCGGGGAAAGAGTCGGAAGAGACACCTCGGAAAAAATCACAGTGTCACGGGAAAGGTGTTTTATCCAGATCGTCGGAATCGGCTACGGTGGCTAAAAGTCTGAAGGAACTATGGTGTACCCGGTGTCCGAATCGGGGCCATGCTGCTTAGGAGTGCGCAATGAATCAGAAGTGGTGTGCGATTTGCATGACCAATACTCATAATACAGTGGAATGTTATTTTAATGGTGGGGGTCGTCGGAGTCAAGGAGACTCTTCTACATGGTAACAACCACAAATAGAGTAGGGACAAGAGCCTGCTGTGGCGATGGCTCATGCTCATACATCAGAGACGCCTTTGCAAGGTTAAGCAGGAGGACAGGGTCAAGGGGGAGGACGAGGTCACGGAAGAGGTGGCCGAGATCCTAATCACCCCAAGACATGCCTTTTCTGTTTGGGGGATGGGCACTGGCGATCCGAGTGTACTGAAGCTATGGAATATGACCGGAAGAAGCAGGAACGCGCTGCAGGGAAACAGCCTAGTGTGGCTATGGTTCAGATTGAAGGATTGAAGGAGTCTGATCAGTGGTTTTATTAATCACGCGATCAGGTAAAAATGTGGTTCCAACACACGATGTAAAGATTCTGGATTGGACGGCTCAGGAAGAAGTGTGGAAAAAGACTCTGTCCTGGTTGCCACAATCCGCACCACCATTGAAGCCATCAGGACCATCGACTGTGGGCCTGGAAATAAAGGAAGGAAAATCTGGAAATAAGGATGATATTAGAGAAGAGGAGGATTGGAATTTAGTTTGGAAAGAGGTCCTCACGTCGCCAATACAAGTACCTCTGCGTTCATTGCTGAAATTGGTCCCGAATTTTCATAATGCCTTGCTGCGACAAACGTCCACAGAGCTGAGAGAAGTCGCCATCGGGAACGTTGAAAGCGAGGAGGATGATTCATCCCCGTTGCCAGCAAATAGGATCACGGATACCCGCATTCCGGAGCTTTCAGTTAGATACCATGGAACATATATTGACAAGGTACTATTGGATGGAGGAGCGGAAGTAAACATTATTACTCAAGCAGCTTGTGAGCATTTTGGACTCAGTGATTGGGAGCCTGCACCCTTTGTAGTCCGCATGGCAGATCAAAGAAGAGTGCAACCAGTGGGGTTACTTTGGGGCATTGTCTTGGATGTGGAGGGCTAATCTTTTTCCGTTTCCTTAGTAGTCTTGAATATTGAGGATCATAATCAAGATTATCAGATTATCTTGGGGAGACCCTGGTTACGACAAGCAAGGGTAAAGCATAATTGGGAAGCAAATATGCTTACAGTAAAGAAGGGTAGAAGGAAAGTACGGGTGATGTTGGGAACATGCAGACAACTAGTTCAGGCAGCATGGCCGGTGATAGCAGAAACAGTAAATATGGTGGAAGGATTATAAGAGGATGAAGAGGAGCAATTTCTGAAAGCTAATCCAGATTTGGTTTCTTTATATCTGGCGGATATTTCTCTGGTCCCAAAGGGAAACTCGGTGGGGGCTTCAGGAACTCCAGCAGGAATAAGGGAGCAACAACAAGTGTTTCCAAGTCCTAAATCATTGGAGGACGTTATTTAGCAAGAACGTGCGTTTGAGGCGCAGATGGAGAAAATTACAAGGGTTAAAGAAGATGAATTAGAGAAGGTCTTTCTTGGGGAGCAAGCGGAGTCGCAGCCCATCTACATTAAGAAGCAGCTTGAGGCAAGTTTCAGAGGTGATTTGATTAAGTTACTGACAAAATTTAAGGATCTTTTCGCATGGGAATATGCGGATATGCAGGGATTGGATCCTAAGTTTTATCAGCATACGATAAATCTGAAACCGGGTGTGGTGCCAGTAAAGTAGCACTCATATAGGATGAATCCGAATGTGGCAAAGCAAGTTAAGATGGAAATTGATCGTCTTTTGGAGGTGGGTTTTACCCCTATTGATAATCTGGAGTGGATTTCTCCAATTGTGGTTGTACCAAAGAAAAACAAGAAAATCTGAATTTGTGTGGATTATCGAAAATTGAATTACGCTACTGTTCCAGATCCTTTTCCTCTTCCATTCTTGGATTCCATTTTGGATGACGTAGCAAGACATGGGATGTATACTTTTTTGGATGGGTTTAGTGGATATAACCAAATACGAATGGCATTGCGGAATCAGCCAAAAATAGCTTTTATTACCGCATGGGGTGTGTTTGCCTTCACAGTGATGTGGTTTGGATTGTGGAATGCGCCTTCAACTTTTCAAAGGGATATGTTTCAAATTTTTGGTCCTTATTTGACGGATTTTATGAGAATTTTTCTGGATGATCTCAGTGTTTTTGGAGCGCAATTAGAGCACTTGAAGCAATTATGGTTATGCTTTATGAAATGCAGAGAGGTAAAATTCAATTTGAAAGGCTTTAAAGTGTGCATTTGTTGTTTGCAGTGGCAGGCTATTGGGGCATATAATTTCTGAAGATGGTATTTCTGTGGATCTGGATAAAATAGCCGCAATTATGGAAGCACCTCCACCGTGGAACCAGAAATAGTGTCAGGTTTTCCTGGGTCAAGCCCGTTGGCATGGAGGCATTTGCAGTTTGTCGCGCATTTGTCAATCCCGATTACTCAGGCAACGCATGCTATAGATTTTGAATGGACGTAGGTTTCTACTCTGGCTTTTCGGAGATTAAAACTTCAGCTATCCAAAGCTCCAATTATGCTTCCTCCGAATTGGGGTCAGGATTTTCATGTGTTTGTGGATGCTTCGGATCAAGCTATTGGCAGTGTGCTGATTCAGGAACAAAGTCAAGGATGGTTCTGACCTGTCTATTATGCCAGCAGACGATTATCATCCACAGAAAGGAATTATTCAGCAACCGGAACCTTCCAACTGGAGAGGCTGAGTGTGGGTTCGCGCAATCCACCGTGCGTGCCAGGGGTTACGGCATGAGTCCCACATGCGGTCCTGCAGAGGTGTGGACATTGCGGATCAGGAGTCATGCGGTATGCGGTGGCCGTGGCGGCAGTTCTTCACAAGATATCATGGGACAGGAGGAGTGTGTGCACCGTTCCCGATCTGTGCTGGAGCAATGATTGTATATGGGGGGCATATGTGCGCGTATGTCGCATGTGTCAATACAAGGAACTTGCCGATACACCGTGTGCGAGCCACAAATGGCTCCAAGCACACAACAAGCCTAAACTAGTAAGCTCAAAGAAGGCGATGGTGTGTCACTCACCGCTCTACGCTTGCTTCGTGGAGGATTCCTCGCCGTGAAGAAGAAGGAGACGCTGCTACGCCGCGCTCAACCGCTTCACCGCCGTTGTGCCTTCGTAATGCTCGATCGTCCACACACTCCCTCTCTCTCCCTCTCTCACTCTCTCTCTCTCTCACACACACACAAAGAGATGAAGAACAACAAGAAGAAGGAGATGGAGCAAGAGCACTCTTCAATTGCACAAATGAAAGAATGAGTGAATTTTAGGTTTAGTTGACTTTTATATGAGCTCGCCCCATTCACACTTGGGCGCCCATGCTTAGCCAACTAATCTCTTGAATGTTCCAGTTAGAGTGCGCCTCTCATCGGCGATCACTCTTACCCTTTTCCTATTGGACCGACAAGCCTCGTACCTGAGTCTACCAAATAAATAATACAATGTCCGCCGTAGGTTACAACGTCCGTCGTAGGTAATAGGGTGTCCGTGAGCCGTGAGGGTTAACATGCCCCCCTTCCTGATGTAGATTCCGTCCTCGGAAGCTTTTGAGTTGAAGCTTGTTATGTCCATGTTGTAGAGCATCTGGATTTGAATCTGCAAGGCAAAGTCACTGTTTCAGCAAGCGGAATTATATTTCCATAAATCATGAGGGGAATGTAAGGTACATGTGGAAATGAGTAAATGCAAGATTTATGAAATGTTAGACTGCCATTAAGGACAAATAAATTTCACTTTGAGTAAATTAATTAATCAAGAGTTTTGGGCTTATGGGTGAGTTTATCAATTAGTTAGCTATGACTAAGGTTAAAACAACTACTCTAGTACTAGCTAAGCTAAGAGGATTATCTGAATGCAAGATTCCCAAATTGTGCTTTTCAGCTTTGATTATCCAACTAGCTCTCCCAACTGCAAACAAAAGCTTGAAATGTTAACTGTAAACTCGATGGAAGTCTTTTAAATGTCATTCATTTTTTTCTTTTTCTCTTTTTTTCTTTTGTTCACAATCATTTGACGTGTGTGCTTATTTTGTATGTCCGACGCTTTTTTCTTCTCAAGGAAAAGCGCCCACACTGGGAACCTCTAGGGCTCTAGTACCATAGACAATACATGTGAGTGAAGTACCAAATCAAGCCAGGATTTCTCTTCCAGCATTAGATTTTTCATTTGTGGCACCTATGTTTTTTGCTTCCATTTCCTTTGTATTCTCACTAGTGTTTTTGTTGTTTAAGTGAGCAAGCTTCTCTATGCCTTAAACATTCCTAAGGTTTCAAATACTCAGATAATTTTATCAGCTAGACCTAGTGGTCAAGTAAATGAGTTAACCTAAAGTCACGGTCTTCTAATCTCAAGGCTCATCCATAAGATTAAACTCTAGCTCCATCAACTTAAGCAAAGACAAATTTATACATCTATAATGGTAGATAACAAACATAACTATTGTACTCAAATAAACCATGAAAAATCATTATTAGCAATTATACATATCCACCAATATGAATCATGGAAAGTAGTACACCTGGAGGTATGGAGTTGCTCATTTCGTCGAAGTAGATGTCCTCAGCCATGTGGATGGAGATCCATATAAGTCCTACCTAACACATCCAAAAAACAAGCACTATACCTCTAGGAGGCATGTCAGTGTGAAAAAATTAAAACTCCTAGAAAACAAACTCAAAACACAATCCAGACCCCTAACCTACCTATATGTCATCCCTTTTAGAATCAAGGAAAGAGGATATTATATAAACCGGGTGGCCACCCTAAGGCTAGGCCTCTATCCTCATCATCTAGATAAACGAAATCATTCTCTGTGAGGCCATAGTCTTCCTCGGTCTCTATTATTTCTACTTCATCATCCTCTTGTGCAAGCATGTTAATCAAGAACCTAGCGATGCGTGGATACTCATCCTGTGCAAAAGAATAAGCATGTGCCACCGGAGAAACATTCGCTACTGGGTAGGGATCACTAGTTATCCATAGACGTATCAGCCATTCTAACTCCTCAAAATTTCGCTCATGTGCAAGTCTCTCTACCAAATCCCATTCGCAAGAAAGTACAGGGTAGCAGAAGTGAAACACTTGAGAAAAATAAAAAGGGTACCTTTCATCAAAAATAGAAGCGCATGCCTCTGGTGAACTAGCCATCTCTGAGAATACAAATAGATTTGGTTAGTTCTTTAAAACATGAGTTGTTTTTGTGTGTTGCTTGATGTGACATGGTGAATTTAGACTTATGTGTAGGATCTTATAGGGTGCTCTCTCGTTGCTAGTCTCTCTTGCTCTTTTACTTTTTTATCTTGTTTTTGTGAGTATAAGACTTTATATATACATTCCTTAAGATTGGAGATTAAGAGGTCAAGGAGAAAGGTTGAGAGGGAATCAAGTGAATGATGGATGTCAACAAACACTCCCCCCTTCCTTGGGTAGATCATACCGTTTGAAATGATGTCGTCACCCTTTGAAACCAGTTGTTCCAAGTTGTTATAGGTGAAGGCTTTAACCAATAGTTTTCGACCGCTCTATGCGTTTCATCTAGTTGCAAGGGTGGTAAGGTACTCTCGCATGATTTTATTTGCAACATCGTTGTAGGTGGTGAACTTACAATGGGAGGTGTAAACTCTTTCTTGCTTGTACGGATATGTACAATGGTAGGTGGAGGTTGTATCGAAGCTTCTATTTTTGTATAGGAACTACATGAAGAGCAAGAAGCTTCATTTGCTTTCCCTGTTCCTGAGCTAGGTGGAACAAATCGTTCTTTCTTTGGTACCCAAACTAGCTCTGGAGCAGGTGTGTCGCATTCTATGATTTTTTCCTTTCCACGATCTTCACTTTGTTTTGGAGCCACAGGATTGAGCTCACATGGGCCCGGTGATAGGTAAGAGTACAATTTATGTTTGGGCACCCAGATTTTGATCATTTCCTTCATAGTATCCTTGGGCTTCCAATAGTCGTTTAGGAATCCAACGCAATGTTTCACGTTTCTTGGAGTGAGGGGGACGTTTCTTATGAGGCTTCCGGCTTTTAGCATCAGCCATGGTTACTAAAGAAGCTTTAGGGACCCACTTGTATGTTTTCTTTGTTATATTAGGTTGGTTCTTGTGTGTCTCAAGCTTTCTTTCAACTACATCAGTTGAAGCTCTAGAGAGTTGGGCTATGGGGACATATGGTTCAACCTCTTGGACATGCAATGTCTTGGGTTTTATTTCCAAGGCAATATCTCAGGGACTATGGCTTGAGTGGTAGGGATAAGAGTTGGTTTTTGCATTGTGACACCTCCAGTCCCCCAATCAATAGTGCATTTGGTGGCTATCATTCACGTGTGTCCTAGGTTTATATTACCCTCCATAGTTCCAACAGGCATGACCAAAAATTCTTGAGCTACAACCCCATTTTCATAACTGACAGAAGTGTGCCAGATTCCAAAAACCGTAGTTTTTTTCTTGTTGACACCCTTGACTTGGATAATACTCTCAGATAGAGGTGGCTTCCCTAACTAACACCACACCCCATATGATAGCAGATTATATTTAGCACCCGTTTCCATTAAGGCGTTATATAGCACTTTTCCATAGGTGCTATTTAGCTCAATAGGGTATCGTAGAGGTGTGTCAGAGTCCAACCAATCCTCGTCGATTTCAACGTGGAATGCATGTGTGACTCCAAGATTAGCCTCTCGTTTTCGTCTTATACGTTGTTGTCGCTCCTTAGCCTCAGCTTGAGCTTAAATCTTCTTCAATTCTATTTGTGCCTTGGCTGCCTTTTTTGTATGGATGGCACGCAACTCCTCTTGGTTTAAAGGATCATAGTATCTTTTAAATTTTCTCCCATTGAGGAATCCAATGGTTTCAACTCCATCAAGAGTCTCCACACGAATGGTTCCTTGTGGGGTGATCTCACATACTCTATATGGTCCTTTTCCCGCATATTTCAACTTTTTCTTTTCGTTACGCACTCCATACATAAGGACTTTATCACCAACATTGATATATTTGTTCTTTAGATGACCGTCAAACCATTTCTTCCTCCTATCTTTCTCCACAAGTGCATTTTGCACAGCTAATTGCCTCTCTTCATCTAGCCTTTCAAGGATATATAATCGCTCAACTAAGGGGTTACCATCCCAACCTTCTTGAGAAGATACTCGAAGACTAGGAACGACAAACTCCCATGTCATAACCGCTTCTTGGCCATACACCATCTTGAATGGTGTGCAGTTAATGGTAACTTTATACGCAGTACGATAAGCCCATAGAGCTGATGTAAGCTTTAAATCCCAATCTGTGCGATGAGCTTCCACCATTTTGGTTAAGATAGAGATTAAGGTCTTATTGGTGCTCTCAGCTTGGCCATTTGCTTGTGGATAATAAGGTGTGTATTGATGGTGAGCTATCATAAATTTGGTAGTGAGTTCTTTTATTACTCCATTTATAAAATGAGTACCATTGTCACTCACAATCTCAAAGGGACAACCAAATCTTGTAACAATGTTCTCAAAGAGAAACTTGGCAATTGACCTAGCATCGGCCTTACGTGTCGCCCTGGCTTCCGCCCACTTTGTCACATAGTTAGTGGCAACGATAATATATCGAGATTGAGTGCTACGAGCTGCCGGACTAATTAGGCCTACAAAGTCCAAACCCTATTTTTCAAATGGTTGAGTCACTTTAACCGGATGTAAGGGCATCCTATCCTTTTGTTGTGTGATCTTGTAATGTTGGCATTCATCACATCCTTCTGCAAAAAGTGATGCATCCTTAAATAAGGTTGGCTGTTAGTTCCCCTGAGAAATGTCCTCCGGCTATACCCATGTGGGCTTCTTGCAGTATGTATAAATACTCATCCTCACGATCACAACGTCTAAGAATATCATCCTTCCCTAGCCTGTAGAGAGTTCCTGCAATGAGAGAGTAAGGTTCACATTCTTTTAACAGTTTTCGAGCTATGTCCTTACGAAGCTCTTTGGGTGGAAAACCATTAACTGGAAAGTTCACAATATTCTCACTCCATTCAGGTATGGTTTCGACTAGGAATAGAGAAGTATCAGGCAATTCATCATCGACTCCAGTAGGGGCTTCACCATTGGGTATGCGAGACAAATGATCAGCCATGACATGTCTTTTACCAGGTCTCACCACAATGGTAAAATCAAACTCAAGGAGAATTAACAACCATCTTGTAATTCTTCCCGTGGAACAAGGTTTATTTACTAGATACAACAAGGCTTGATGATCAACATAGAACACAAACTTGTTGGCCAGAAGGTAGTAGCAAAATTTCTTCATTGCATAAATCATACCTAAACCTTCTCGCTCTGTAGTGGTGTAGTTTCTTTCGGCATCATTCAACTGACAACTTGCAAAGCTAATGGGGTAGTCCAGTTTATGTTCTCCTGGTTGAGCTAGAACACACCCAATAGCAAAGTTCGATGCTTCAATATGTACATGAAAAATTACATTCCAATCGGGCACTCGTAGAATAGGAGCTCTAGTCAAGGTCTTTTTCAATGACTCATAAGCATGGTCACACTCCGTAGTCCATTGGAACTCAATCAGAAGCTTGTACAAAGGACGAGCTATCTCGGCAAAGTTTAAAATAAACCGTCGGTAATAACGAACATGGCCCATGAACCTTTGAACTCCTTTATAGTTTGTAGGTGGTGGAAATTCTGCAATGGCTTTAATTTTGCTCTCATCTGTGGAAATCCCATTTTTGGACACTATATGCCCTAGAATGACTCCATGCTTAACCCAAAATTGGCATTTGAAAGGGTTCAATGAGATGCGATAAAATCTGCACCTTTCAAATATTTTTCGTAGATATAACAAATGCTTCTCCCAAGAAGAATAAACACAAAGGTCATCTAGTAAAGCTTCACAAAACTCCCTTAGAAATTCTTTAAACGCAGTGTTTATTAATCGTTGGAATGTAGCAGGGGCATTTGTTAAGCCAAAAGCCATAACATGAAATGCAAACACTCCAAACTCTGTGATAAAAGCAGTTTTAGCTTGGTCCTCTAATGCAATTGTGATTTGATTGTAACCAGAGTACCCATCTAAAAAGCTATAAGCTTCCTTGCCCGCAACTCTTTCAAGCACATGTTCTGAATATGGCAAGGGGTAATGGTCCCTCCTAGTGGCGGCATTGACCTTCTTGAGATCCACGCACACTCTGAGTTTCCCATTCTTTTTTGGCACAATCACTATTGGAGACACCCATTTTGAGTGCTCAATAGGGTATATGAATCCGCATTCCACAAGCTTTTCAATCTCTTCTTGAACGATCTTTACATATTTAGGATTCATTGGGTAGGGTCGTTGCTGAACTGGTTTAGCCATGCTATTCATGGGGATTGTGTGCTGCACCACGGAAGGTGGAACACCTTTCATATCATGATAAGTCCAGGAAAATATATCCTTGAATTCCTTGAGAAGTTCTTTAAGTACACACTCCTCAGTCTCGGTCAGATCTTGGGCAATGAAAACAGGTTTAGACTCTTCTCCTGGGTCTGCTAACTCTATTTCCTTAACTATCGTTGGACCATCATAGACTCCATTGCTCCCATCGATAGGTTTTCTTTGAGCCTTTGTATACACAACCTTACGTTCCTCTGTGGTATAGGATTTGAAATGTTGAGGTGCAGGGTGTAAGTTTGTGGGGTCCTGTTGTTTTGTGGACTGTGATTTAACTTCTGATTCCTTTTGTTGTTGAGCTAACTCTCGATTTTTTTGTCTCCTTACGGTACGGCTCAACTTTGTCTTATCTGTAGCCTCTAGTTGTGCGATGTCAATGGGTTGTGGACTACACCATATAACACTTTGAAGGTATTCACCCCAGTTATCTACCAACTTTCGATGAGCATCACATGCCCCTATATAATTAAGCCATTCTGCGGTAGATTTCTTTTCATTTATTCTAGCACGCACATTTGCTCGATATCGTCGCCTCTTATATCTCTTACTCTTCTTGTTTAATCCTTGATTACGGTCGATTTCTAGTGAAGACTCACTAGATGAATCACTACTTGTGTCTTCTGCTCCCTTGGATAGATTATCATCTAGGTTACCACTGGGCCCTGAATGGTTTGTCCCCACATTTGCACTAAGACTTAACTCAGATTCTTTGTCCTCAGAGTCAAAGTCAATTGATGATTCTGACCCCAAATCGTGTGGGCTATAGTCTTGTGAGGCGCTACTGGTTTCAATGCTAGTCAAACTTTCATCTTGTAGATCATCAGAAGCTATATGCATTGCTTCTAGCATGTTTAAGGGTACAAGTGGTGGTATTTCATCCCCCTCAGGTGTTACCTAAGTCGTCCCCCTATTTCCCCAAGTGTCTATGGTTGATGCTAGGTGGACCCAATCCACATTGTCTGACTCAGTCATCCCAGGTAGTACATCCATATAAGGAGAATCTTCCCCAACATCAGTGTTTGCTTTACACGTGTAACAATACTGCAATGGGGCCGAGTGAACTGTGGTGTCAGATCTATGATCGATTATAAACCTGTTTCCTAGAGGATGTGCTTGACCCGTCACAAGATCCACTCAAATGATAGAATCTTGGAACTGCAAGTAGACATGGCTTTTAGACCAGTCATGCACCATTTTTGCTTCCCTCATGAAAGGACGTCCTAAGATCATCTCTGATGCCATAGTGTGTTTGGAGAAATCCATAACAATAAAGGTAATCCTTATTTTATGTCCAAAGACCTTGATCTTGAGATCTTCTAGCATCCCAATAGGTTTAACAATAGACCCATTGGCCATCTTCACTACTATGGTTGTGGTCGCAAGGTGAGGTCTTCCCATAGTTTCCCAGCAATTTTTAGTCACAATGCTAACCCCAGCGCCACCATCAAGGATTCCCTTCACAATTAATCCCTTAGTAGTGATGGGTATGGTCACATTGGATTCATCACCCTCAAAGTATTGTCCCAACTTGTTAACAGGTATTTCTACCACAAGGTTCTCATCTAGGTTGGGTTGTGGATCTAACTGCTCCTCCTCTATTGGCATCTCCCCAACTCCATCCATCTGTGCAAATTGTGGTAGCCCAAACTTTAGTTCTCCATTGAGGAAGGCTCGAAGAGCTGAGACTAGCTCAGGGTCTTTATATAGTTTGGACATGATGATGGTTCTAACTTCTGAAGACATGAAATCCATCAATTTGGCAATCTTTAACGGCACCTTTTGGCCTTCAGTCCCTTGACGTGGGGATGATGGGATCTCCATTTCTTCGATAGGATCAGGTAGTCCCTCTGTAAACATTCTTTCCATCAAGAAGTGAGTACGCCCACTTTCCCATGACTTTAAGTCACTTTCTTCTTGGATGACACTAGGTATGTCCAAGGGTCTATGGACTTGGTGAGGTTTTTGTTGCGTAGGGAATACGGTGTCTGTAATCTGGATCTTCCTAGGTGCTAGTTCTAGATCCCTTTGGGTATCTTCTACTAAACTCCTTAATTGCTTGACTCGCTCAATCTCCTCTGTAGGGTTTGGGTAAGTTCCTATCTTCTTTTTGGATCCTAGCCATTGTGGCTCATGAAGATATTCCTTGTTGGTTTCTATGTTAATTGTCGTTTTGGTCCACATGGTTTCACCTGAATCAGAATCTTCTTCAGCGTCGTTCATATATACGGGGTCATCACCAGTCCCTATGTTGGTCTTTGAACTGGGGTCTGACTTCGCTGCTTTTTGCGATCTCTTTCTTCGTGTTTTCTTCTTTTTTTGAGATTGGGCAATTGATGCCGTGTCTCTTTCCTCAAGAATATAATTTTGTTTTTGGAGCATCGATCAAGTGAGTACATTTATTGGTACCACGGGTGTACTTGGTGATGGATCCTCGGTAACTTCAATCAAGTTTAATGGCGTCATCTTCGGTGAATTTGGATTATTTGGACATTGGGCAATCAAATGATCTATGCAACATCGATTACACATGAGTATCGGCATTGTAGACGTGCTCGCTTGATTGGCTTGCATTAGTGTGGCGTTCTTTTGTAGCCTTATAGGACACTCGGCTACACAATGTGGACCTCCACACTCATAGCATTGAAGAGGTGGTCTCTTAGCGGTGTGATTGATATTTTGGCCTCTTGCCGCAAGAGCACCTACTTGATATACAGGTTTGACTTGTCCCCAATAGTCCTCCATGTAGTATTGTGGACTTTCTTCAAGCACATCCATCCCATAGGCGATATTAGGATCTATATCTTCATTATAGCCTTCCAAACAAGAAATAGATGACTCACAACCCACTTGATTCACAGAAGTGATTCTCGGATGTGGTGGTTGCGGTCCTAGCACTGGAGGTGGTAAGGGTGTTGTTTGAACAACATTTTGGGCCCTAGGGACCATGTGCTGTGCTGTTTGTTCAAGAGGTGAGGCCGGCATCAAGGCAGGCACTCGAGGTGTGTCTGTCCATGCTAAGGTTCGTCTATTGGCCATTGCACGCTTAAATACTATGCAATCCTTAGCTGGATAACCATACCTCCCACATGCATTGCAGTTCCCATTGAATTTTACTCTAAAAGTAGGGCATTCACTGGTACTATGCGGTCCATAGCATACTGAGCACCATTGTTGCTCCCTTCTTGGATACATATGATTGTTTTGCGGAGCACGATTGTCTCCAAGACTCTCTTGAATAGCTTTAGTGAGATCTGCTAAAGTCATCTCAGATATCTTTGGCTCCTTAGAAATAGGCTTTAGGGTCATTGGTTGATGCCCTGATGCTTGCGAGCTAATAGATTTAGGCCCAACAGACACTCTTTCTCCTTGAATTATTAAATTATCCTCCAATTGGATCGCATTGGTGGTTACTGCTTCCCAAGTGGTGATACCTCTAATGACTAGGCCATTGTAGATATCCTCATGTCGTAACACCCTAATGAATCTATCAAGCAATTGGTTATTGTTGACGCGCTCATTTGGATTACAACGAGAATTCAAATGCTTCAAGCGACTTATAAAGTCTCTCAACGATTCTCCTTCCTCTCGTTGGGCTTTCTGGAGCTGAGAGGCTACACCCCAAAGCACTCTCTCTCGTATGTATTCCTTTAAGAACAGTCTCCTAAGAGTAGGGTAAATCATTTTTTCTTCCACCCTTAGGGTTCTATACCAATCCCCAGCCTTTCCACTTAAGGTTAGGCTTAAAGCATTGCTCTTATGTAGGTCATTCTGTTCTCCTAGAGAATCGCATATTTGTTCAAACACTTCAATATGCTTCCTCACATCCCCGTCTCCGCTAAATTTTTGTGTGAGCTTGGCTATTTGTACTGCCTTACTTCTAGGCTCTCTATCAGGCGTGTTACGCATATTCTCAGCAATAGATCAACCAATAGCTTGAGCAAATGTTGCCAAGTCACCTAAGTGATCAGGCACCGTGGGTGGAGGTGCTCTAGAGACTACATGTGGAGTAGGTATTGGCATCGGGCTTGGCCCATAGGAAGCCCTTGGGTTCCATGTTGGGTACGATGTTGTGCCATGTGGTGGTCCATAGTTCATATCGGTGGCCCTAGGCATAGTAGACGTCAGATGTGACATGCTAATGCTAGCCGGTATAGTCCCATGGGAATAAGAACTTGTGTATTGTGGTTGTGGAGCATAGGTAGTTGAAGCAATGGGAGGGGTAGGGACTACATGAGTGTGAGCCATAGGTGCATACGATTGGTACACACTTGTAGGTACTGTTGCAGGCATTGAGCTACCATGTAGCGGTGCTTTACTAACAAACGAGGTCCATGGTGTGTTTCTTGGCATGCCCATCATTGGGGTAGGCATGGTATCTGTGGTGTCATCCAAGGAAAGATTAGCTAGACTTGGAAAAGTAAAGTAAAGATTAGCTAGACTTGTGGGCTCAGATTGCATTGAGACCCCTGGCGAAACAACATATGGGGGATCGATGGGACTCACTGGGGGAGTGTCCATTTGTGATAGAGTGGGTTGTTTCCCTTTGCCCGTGTCTAAAATTCACATAGGACCCGTCGAAGGTATGTTTATTCCTCGATTTTGCCTCTCGGACTGGATAATCCTATGGATGACATTGCAGATCATGTGTTGTTGTTCCTCTAGACTAGTGGCACTAGATGTGGATTGTACAACTTCTAACCAACCCACATGGTATGTGTAGCCCATGTATAGGTCTATCAAAGTCTCCGTGTGTAGGTCATATTCCCAATTTTCATTGAGAAATACCCTGTCCAAACTTGGTGTACTAGAGGGTTGTCGTGAGGTGGATGCAATGTTGCTTCCCGTGTTTTGACTTTTAGTCACCGCTACCTTAGAGGCGACTTTGGAAGGTGGTAGCTCGGTAGGGCCCTCATTAAATGAGGTAGGTAGAATGTCCATGTGGACACTCTGAGGGAGTGTGGGGTCTACAGGAGATGTGAATGGTGATTCTACTTCCCCACCCCCTTTGTTTACTTCACTAGCCGTATGTTCAGAGCGCGTAGCTCTACTAAAAGTTTCCATCAAACGACTAAAAACACTAGTTCCAGGTTGCTGGGTCCAGCTAGGTATGGTTTCATTTGTTCCCCCGAGGCTTTGTGTAAGATGCTCTTCCATAATATCGTTGTCAGAGGAAGAGTCGCTAGCCGCTATATTTGGGTCTTGGGTTGCACTACCTTGGGTCCCACCGAGGGCGTAGACCCTAGCATGGAAGGATAGTGAGTACCCCCGTAAATCGAAGCACTAGCTAGTTGTTCCGACTCTAGCACACGACCAGAGCGTAGATACATGTGCTTTGGGTGCCCTACAAGTGTCGGCAAGTACCCTCAAAGGTTACTTGCTTTGTTTTGTGGGTGTTTTGCACCCCGTTTTCTACTTGATTTTTTCTTGTTTTTGATGGTTTTTGAATGTTTTTTTAATGTTTGATTTTTTTGATTGAAGTGTGTGATAGCTCGAAACAAGCGTATCACTTAAAGGGTCGCTATGTGCTTTACAGCACAATTTTCGGGCATCTGACGTTCCGTTGGTCCTCAAAAATCAATTTTTAGCTACGTGTGAAGCTAAAATTTGTTTTTTTTTTAAGGCAACTGAGGCCTGGGCCTGAGCGTGAGCTTGGGCTTGGGTCTGGGAGATATTCCCGATCCCGGTCCTACCTTTAAATTTTATTTTTATTTTTATTTTTTTTAAAAAAAAATTAATTTTTTTTTAAAGGATAAGGCCGCCGCGGCCTGCGCAAGAGCACACACACACTCTCTCTACCTACTTCTAACTAATACACCTACTCTTACACACTAACACACTCTATTAACTCTCACTAATCTACTTCCTACTTACTGCACACAAAAAACTAACTACCTTAATACACAGAGAATGTTTACAGAACCTTTGAAATCTCTATTAACAAAGAAAACTAACTACTTTAATACACAAAGAATAAACACAAAACCTTTGAAAACTCCATAAACAAAAAAAAAACACACAGTATAACACCAAATCCCTCTTCTTAACACACACACACTCCTTCCTTACCTTTCCTACAATAGAAATTGCACCATGGAGAAGCACAGAGTGCTACTCGAGCTTCATGTATGGCATTCCCCGGCAACGGCACCAAAAATGTGCGCGTATGTTGCACGTGTCAATGCAAGGAACTTGCCGATACACCGTGTGCGAGCCACAAATGGCTCCAAGCACACAACAAGCATAAACTAGTAAGCTCAAAGAAGGCGATGGTGTGTCACTCACCGCTCTACTCTTGCTTCGTGGAGGATTCCTCGCCGCGAAGAAGAAGGAGACTTCGCTACGCCGCGCTCAACCGCTTCACCGCCGTTGTGCCTTCGTAATGAGCTCGCCGCATTCACACTTGGGCGCCCATGCTTATCCAACTAATCCCTTGAATGTTCCAGTTAGAGTGCGCCTCTCATCGGCGATCACTCTTACCCTTTTCCTATTGGACCAAGAAGCCCGGTACCTGACTCTACCAAATAAATAATACAATGTCCGCCGTAGGTTACAACGTCGGTCGTAGGTAATAGGGTGTCCGTGATCCGTGAGGGTTAACAGCATACCTATCTTTTGATGTAACCCAACCTTTATGTTATCCATTACATCTGTTGTTGTAACTCTCTGTCCGGATTACATATGAATGAAGTAGGAGGTGTTCTGTGCCTGTGTACTGTGTACTATCTTCTATCCTATTTCTATGTGTTTGATGTTCACATAATGTAGTTTGCAGGTAATCATTCCCGTAATGCCTATTGCTCCTGTGCAGGCAATAGCCATTACAATCTCACCTTTCCTGGTCTCCCCATTTTCTCTCTCTTGCCCTCCTCTTGATTATGGCCAAGAGAGGGAAAGAGATAGATAGAGATAGACAGAGAGAGAGAATCTCCTCCTTCAAGCTTCCCTTCTCATGCTCCTCCTCGATGCTTACTCATGTTCATGCCCTCGTCTGTGCATCCCCTACTTTTCTTCGCCAACACAAGAGAGGGAGAGCCTTTCTCTTCCAACCGTTCTTGCTTCTTCCGCTCGCTATGTCTTTCTTTTCCCTTGCTATATCCTCCATTTTTTGATGCCCCCTCAAAAATAGGCCCCACCACGCAGTCACGGCACTGTGTGACTGACGTGGCGTGGGCATGAGACTCGATGATGTGGCAGTTTGGGCTTGCAACTCCACGGAATTCGATGACTATGACACCGAAAGGGTGCACCCCACCATGTCCAGCAAATTTCTCTCCATGGTCGCACTCATCCGAGCTCGATATGAGCCGTTGCGAGAATATTTTTCTCCTTCCTGCGCTCGTCCTCCGTCTGCTCGCCATCTCCTTGTTTTTTCCATTTCCTTTCCCACACAAAACCCTTTTATTTTTCTCAATGGGCGGGCAATGCTTCATAGTGGGCATCCGGGCAGCCTTAAGCCACAATTGGCGCCATGGTTTCATAATGGGCGGCCTTGCCTTTGGCAGCCATAGATTCATGGTGCGGCCTTATGAGCACACCCCATTTAGCATACATATTCACCCGGGCATTGCCTCGCACAACATTTTTCTGCAGCAGCACTTGACTAAATCCCGCAATCAACACACTCTAGGTGATGAAATTTGGACAAATAACTCATCAAGAACTGTAAAGCCACCATTCCAAACTTTGTGGCCAAAAGTCATCCGGTACCTCATCATCGGTCGTTGTCACCAACTTCAAACATTAATATCTTACAGCTTCAGACTCCGATTGGCAAGCTGTAAATTCCTATAGACTTCTCTAGCTGCATAGAACGCATACAAACCCTGCTAAGGCTGTAAAATTCCCATATGGCACAGAGTTCGAGGTGATTGACCTGGCACGGAACTAGCCCCTAGGGAAATCTAATCTGGCGATATCTTGGCAATCAAAATTCCGATCACTGATCTGAAAAGACCAACATGCTACACAAAGTATTCATTTCATTTCATTTCATTTCTGTCCCCTCAGCAGTAGTTGCCCAATCCGGTACAGATCTACAATTGACTCAAACTTCAAATTTCCATAACTTTTGCACCGTAACTCTAATCGACAAGCCGTAAAGACAGGCCAATAGAGCACTTCAAGCACTACAATTCTAGATCATAATCTCCCATCTGTGCTCACTTCAAGAATACTCCTTTTTTTAGCATCATTAAGGCATCTGCTGGCCCTTTAAAGCCGCATCTCGCATACATTAATCATTAATCTTTGCCTGTTAACAAGCCCTAATCACTACTCAATAAATGTATAGGCTTCAAAGAAGCTTAGCTTTCATGTCTTTTCTCTTTTTCTCATCATGAAAGCAGAGCTGCACGACATCCACCCCCTTTGAACCTGCACAGCCTCCGGTCTGTGCCAATGCACTTGCATCTGCTATAGGTACCTTAATCTCTTTGCCATCATCAGACTCACGTAACTAGTAAACATATGAAAAATGCAATAAGGCTTATACCCTATCATCAATGTGCTAACTTAATCATGAGGTAGCTGCCCATCATAAATCTTTGAATCATATCTGTTGTATCTTCAAAGCATTCAATTATGGAAACATGTTTAGTGAACCCCACCAAAATCAAGTGCTCCAGTTAATGATGCACACGGCTTGACCATTAAGCTCGCTTTAGGGAACCCTGTCAAGCTCAAGTATGCCTTACTATGTCTACACACGGAATGGATGTCAAGTCCTTTACTTCAAGTTCTGGTAGCAGAACCAACTCAAAAGATATGAAGATACTTCATCAATTGTCCAAAGAAGTCAACTGGAAGCCAGCCATGTGACCTTATTGAACGCATAACCAAAACTCTTTTGACTAAGCATAATCTAGAAACCAAAACCTTGTACCATGCAACCTGCTACAACATATAAATGGTACTCTTAAAATGTACAACTTTGCACTTTAGTAGCCCCCAGGATCAAATGAGAAACCAATTATTTGCCCCATTATGAGCATTACTTTAAAAAAATTGCACCATCCTCCAGGATCATAGGGAAAATACAAGAATTTCGAGTCAATAAAGCATAAACATAAATTAACCCACAAATCTTCATGAAAACCACATGGATCATATGGCATAAAAGTCAATTGCCCTGGACCATGCATATATTTGTCACCTCCTGGGTCAAAAGCTAGCTCAAAATCTCCTACATCATAGGGTAACATCAGATCCCATATAGCATCAGGTAGCATTATACACTGCCATATTCCTTGTGCAACTGGCTCATCCAATTGTCGATTATCAATCACAAGTAAAAGCATTGGCATTTTACCTTCACTCTCACTAGTATTGGAATCCCAATCAAGCATATCTAAATACATCAAGTCTCTTGCTAAACTCTCTTCATCAAGCTCGTAAGATGCATCAAAAAACAATTCTCTATCTTGTAGAGGCTTAAAATCAAGTAGAGCATCATCCAAGAACTGCATAAGGTCATCATCAGCAGCATCTGGACAAACTTGCTCATGCATGAATCTAGATTGATTGGTATCCTTAGCATCTGTATTTGAGAACCCTTCCAAAGCTTTGGCCAATAAGAACATAAGATCTAGGTCCACCTCTTCAGAAGGTTCTTTCATCCTGCACATCTCAAGTTGCTGAAGTAAACTAAGATTTTCACATATGACATGCATATTAAATACATCTGATGTAAACTGCTCTTTAAGTCTTTCATCCTCATCCAAATATATTTTCACTTCTATAGCACAAAGTCCAGCATACACATTGAAAATTTCATATGGTGCCCTGTCTGTCTCTTTGGCACAATGAAACCAATCATATTGAACAGAAAGAGATTTCACTTCACTATGCACCCCCTCTAAATCAGCATCATCAAGTTCATGATCATTCTGCATAGTGTGAGGCCTGTGTCACAAATTCTTGATAGAGAATAAGTTTGCTCCCCCTCTAAGTCATCAAAAAATTCAGGATCAATTTGCCACTTCAGTAGCTCTAGGTCATAGAAACTTGTCAAAGAAGGCGTCTACACCCCCTCTGAATCATCATCATCACATTCAAGACCAATTTTCCACATTGGTAGCTTGGCTTTACAACAATGAAGGAGTCTGCACCCCCTCTGAATCAACATTTTGCAGATCTTCAAGCACATACTCTTGGTTAACCAAGTCCTCAAAATCTGGTACATCCATATTCAGTAAATCTAGTATACCCAAATCCATGGTCCTGCTGCTCTCAATTGCAACGTTGCTTGGACCTATAACATATGTATCATCAATCAACTCTATGGTAGAAACTGTACGAGTACCATCAACTCTATGGTAGAATCTGTACTAGAAACATTTTGTTCTAATTCTGAGTTAGTAGAAAAAGTATCAGTTGAAACTGATCTTCCTGCATGTCTACTTGAATATGGCTGCACTTATTCACCTGCACAATTTCTTCTTGACCTTTAGCCACTTCATTGTTCCCTGATTTCTCTTCCTCCTGTACTGCATTTATGAGTTCTTTACAAAATTCATCCTGTGTATCCTAAACTGCACATGTAGATTCTTTGCAAAATTCACCCTGTGTATCTTGAGGTTGTGCAGCCTCACCCTCAAAGACTTCTACTTCATAAAAGGCATATGCAAAACCCAACTTTTCATACACAGCTTTAACTATGTCGCCATCATTAGTCTGTAAGAAGGTAGCATATTGTACAATACACTCAACAATCACAGCTTTTAACTTTGATCGTACTTGTCCTCGAGTATCTGTGTAGTTTGGTAGACTTGAACTATGTTAGCTTTCATAATGCTCATACTTACCTGTACAATAGCTTCTTTGAAATATTCCCAGTCGTTGTTGCAAGCTTTGATAACCTCTTGAATTTGCTTCTTCAAATCTGAACTCACTAACTACTCAAAAGATCTGATCATTAACTCTTCTAGTATCCCTCTTACCTTGGTTTCCAGCTCATAGCACTCAAGGTAACATTCTAGATCATCTCCATCAAAAACTCGCCTCTCGTTGTATACTACATCTAAAGATGCATCCAAAGCTTCATCCATTTTATTTTTCTTCTTTACGGTCTCCATTTGTGTGCGTATGTCGCATGTGTCAATGCAAGGAACTTGCCGATACACCGTGTGCGAGCCACAAATGGCTCCAAGCACACAACAAGCCTAAACTAGTAAGCTCAAAGATGGCGTTGGTGTGTCACTCACTGCTCTACGCTTCCTATCATGGAGGATTCCTCGCCACGAAGAAGAGGGAGACGTCGCTATGCCGCGCTCAACCACCTCGCCGCTGTCGTGCCGCTGCAATGCTCGATCACTCTCTCTCTCTCTCTCTCTCTCTCTCTCTCTCTCTCTCTCTCTCTCTCTCTCTCTCTCTCTCTCTCTCTCTCTCTCTCTCTCTCTCTCTCGCTCACGCATACACACACACACACACACACACAAGGAGATGAAGAAGAAGAAGATGGAGATGGAGCAAGAGCACTCTTCAATTGCACAAATGAGAGAATGAGTGAATTTTAGGTTTAGTTGACTTTTATATGAGCTCACCCCAGTCACACTTGGGCGTCCATGCTTAGCCAACTAATCCCTTGAATGTTCTAGTTAGAGTGCGCCTCTCATTGGCGATCACTCTTACCCTTTTCCTATTGGACCAACAAGCCCGGTACCTGACTCTACCAAGTAAATAATACAACATCCGTCATAGGTGATATGGTGTCCGTGAGCCGTGAGGGTTAACATGTCCCCCTTCCTGATGTACATTCCGTCCTCGGAAGCTATTGAGTTGAAGCTTGTTTGTCGAGGTGGAAGAGCATTTGAGATGAATGTCCTTAGCCTTCTTCAGTACTGCAAAATCAAACAACATTGGCATAGTAATTGCATTCTCATAAACAATTAAAAAGCATATGCAATTTTAGGCAGACAAGTTGATTGGTAGCATAACTCTAAACCATTTATCAGCAATAAACATTAAATTGCAATATAATCAAACGCATAAACAGTTGTAAAGGTAAAAATTAAACAAGTCTGGGGTCGCTAATTTAACGGTCGAAAGGCACTAGAGATCGACTATTAATACCATGGGTAAGCTTCTTAATTTTCTCTACTCAATTAAGTTGTTTAATCGCGAGAGCCAAGTATTTCATGTTCGAGGGTTGACTGGAGGCTATACCTAGAAGACCTTGTAATTAAGCTACGATAAAAGGAATTTCTCATCAAATCATTGCGTGACTGATTACCTTTTCTTTGACCCCCCAAAGTCTTTTCACAGTGATTCAATTTTGATGTGTGTGCTTATTTTGTATGGCTTGGGTTTTTTGCTTTTCAAGGAAAAGCGCCCACACTGGGAACCTTTAGGGCTCTAGTACCATAGGCGATACATGTGAGTGAAGTACCAAATCAAGCTGAGATTTCTCTTCCAGCTTAAGATTTTACATTGTGGCACTTTGATTTGTTTTTGTTTGTTCGTTTTCAGCATTTTAATTTTGTAACTTTTGGGGGGTCATATGACAATGTTACACCTCCCAAGACTCATCACACTAGTAAACTCCCTTTATAATACTTAAGCAGCTAAAGGTCAATAGGGACTAAGCCCACTAGAAAGCCCTAGTACATTTCACTCAATGCTGCCTAAATCGGATTAAGAACCTAAGTAACCATTGATTATAAGGAAGGCATTCCCCATGGTATTAAGAGAATCTCTCTAACGCCTAGCTTGGTCAAACTAGCTTAGTCAGACTGCTTAATTTTTAAACCTAGACAAGTGATTATGACAAAAATTTACATTGAATTAAATGTTTGATACTAAGCAAATGCGATGAATATTATGCTACCAATCACAATCAAAGCAAACAAACATGGATGCAAAAAAGATAAGGGACAATGCTAATGGACAAGAAACACCTGTTTGTGTTTATGGTCGCGCTTGATTTGAAGTGTGAACGAGAGAAAGATCCCATGAAGGTCCAAATCCTAACCACATCAACACGTTCCTATACACACTAGGAAACACAAAGAATACCTCTAGGAGGCACATCAGTGGGAAAGGTACCAACACTTATTGAACACAACAAAAAAACATAAGGAACCCTAACCTAATTATTTGCACTCCCCCTAGAGAGTCAAGGGAATAGGATATTGTAGATATTGAGGGGAAACCCTAAGGCTAAACCCCTATCCTCGTCGTCGAGATAAACAAAGTCATCATCCATGAGACCATATGTGCCATCCATGTAGTCATGTAAATCTTCTTCTTCATCATAGGTACCCATGTTTACTAAGAAGGTCACTAGATGCCTATAGTCATCTTGGTCAAAAGGGTAGGCTTTTGCAATGGGAGAAACGCTCTCTACTAAGTATGGGTCAGTCGTGGTCAAGAGATGTATCAGCCATTCTAACTCCTCAAAATTCCTCTCACATGCTAGCGTACCTACCAAATCCCATTCACATGCAAGCACCGAAAAGACCATGTGGAACATTTGTGAAAAGTAACGAGGGTACCTCTCACCCAAGGCAGGAGTGGATGACTCTAGCGTACTAGCTATATCTGTACACGCAAATAGATGATGGTTAGAGTGCAAATATTACAAGGGTCGTGTTCTTGTGCATAATGTGTTTTTATGATTTTGTGCCATGGCTCTTGCTCTTTTACTTTTTTATCTTGTTTTTGTGAGTATAAGGATTTATATATATGTTCCCTAAGATTGGAGATTAAGAATTCAGGGAGAAAGGTTGAGAGGAAAGCAAGTGAATGATGGATGTCAGCAAACACTCCCCCCTTCCTTGGGTAGATCATACCTTTTGGAATGATGTCGTCACCTTTTGAAACCAATTGTGCCAGTTGGTAATAGGTGAGGATTTTTGCCAGTAGTTTTCTATTACCTTAGGTGCCTCGTCGAGTTGCAAGGGTGGTAAGGTACTCTCCCACGATCGAACTTGAAGTGGTCCATTAGGTGATTCTTGAACACTGGGAGGTGTGGATTTATTTGTAGCTTCATGGAGGTCCACTATTGTGGGTGAAGGCTGTGGAGAAGCTTTTACCTTTATGGATACATTACATGAGGACCTAGAAGCTTCATGGGACTCCCCCCTTCCTGAGCTAGGTGAAACAAATAGTTCTTTCTTTGGTACCCAAACTAGCTCTAGAGCGGGTGTGTAGCATTCTATGATTTTTTCCTTTCCACGATCGTCAATTTGTTTTGGAGCTACAGGATTGGGCGCACATGGGTCAGGTGACAGGTAAGAACACAATCTACATTTTGGCACCCAGATTTGATCATTTCCTTGATAGTAACCTTGGGAATAGTCATTTCGGAATCCAACGCCGCGTCTTCTTACATTTCTTGGAGCGAGTGGTACGTTTCTTACAAGGCTTCTACTTTTTAGTACTAGCCATGGTTGCTAAAGAAGCTTTAGGGACCCACTTGTATGTTTTCTTTGTTACATTAGGATGAGTCTTGTCAGTAGCTATATGCATTGCTTGTAGCATATTTAAGGGTACGGGCATTTCATCCCCCTCAGGTGTTACCCAGGTCGTCCCCCTGTTTTCCCAAGTGTCTATGGTTGCTGCTAGGTGGACCCAATCCACATTGTCCGACTCAGTCATCCCAGGTAGTACATCCATATAAGGAGAATCTTCCCCAACATCAGTGTCCGCTTTACACGTGTAACAATACTTCAATGGGGCCAAGTGAACTGTGGTGTCAGATCTATGATCAATTATAAACCTATTCCTAGGGGATGTTCTCGACCAATTACAAGATCCACTCAAATGACAGAATCTTGGAACTGCAGGTAGACATGGTTTTTAGACCAGTCATGCACCATTTTTGCATTTCTCATGAAAGGTCATCCTAAGATCATCTCCGATGCCATAGTTTTGTGCTTGGAGAAATCCATAACAATGAAGGTAATTATTATTTTATGTCCAAAGACCTTGATCGTGAGATCTTCTAGCATCCCAACAGGTTTAACAATAGACCCATTGGACATCTTCATTACTATGGTTGTGGTCGCAAGGTGAGGTCTTCCCATAGTTTCCCAGCAATTTTTAGTCACAATGATAACCCTAGACCCACCATCAAGGATTCCCTTCACAATTAATCCCTTAGTAGTGATGGGTATGGTCACATTGGATTCATCACCCTCAAAGTATTGTCCCAACTTGTTAACAGGTATTTCTACCACAAGGTTCTCATCTAGGTTGGGTTGTGGATCTAACTGCTCCTCCTCTATTGGCATCTCCCCAACTCCATCCATCTGTGCAAATTGTGGTAGCCCAAACTTTAGTTCTCCATTGAGGAAGGCTCGAAGAGCTGAGACTAGCTCAGGGTCTTTATATAGTTTGGACATGATGATGGTTCTAACTTCTGAAGACATGAAATCCATCAATTTGGCAATCTTTAACGGCACCTTTTGGCCTTCAGTCCCTTGACGTGGGGAAGATGGGATCTCCATTTCTTCGATAGGATCAAGTAGTCCCTCTGTGAACATTCTTTCCATCAAGAAGTGAGTATGCCCACTTTCCCACGACTTTAAGTCACTTTCTTCTTGGATGTCACTAGGTATGGCTAAGGGTCTATGGTCTTGGTGAGGTTGTTGTTGCGTAAGGAACACGACGTCTGTAATCTGGATCTTCCTAGGTGCTGGTTCTAGATCCCTTTGGGTATCTTCTACCAAACTCCTTAATTGCTTGACTTGATCAATCTCCTCTGAAGGGTTTGGATAAGTTCCTATCTTCTTCTTAGATCGTGGCCATTGTGGCTAATGAAGATATTCCTTGTTGGTTTCTATCTTAGTGGTCGTTTTGGTCTCCATGGTTTCTCCTAAATCAGAATCCTCTTCAGCGTCATTCATATATACAAGGTCGTCACCAGTCCCTATGTTGGTCTTTGAACTGGGGTCTGACTTCGCTGCTTTTTGCGATCTCTTTCTTCATGTTTCTTCTTTTTCTGAGATTGGGCAATTGATGCCGTGTCTCTTTCCTCAAGAATATAATTTTGTTTTTGGAGCATCCATCGCGTGAGCACGTTTATTGGTACACAAGTGTACTTTGTGATGGCTCCTTGGTAACCTCAATCAAGTTTAATGGCGTGATCTTCAGTGAATTTGGATTATTTGGACATTGGGCAATCAAACGATCTATGCCACATCAATTACACATGAGTATCGGCATTGTAGATGTGCTCGCTTGACTGGTTTGCATTAGTGTGGCGTTCTTTTGTAGCCTAATAGGACACTCGGCTACACGATGTGGACCTCCACACTCATAGCATTGAAGAGGTGGTCTCTTAGCAGTGTTATTGATATTTTGACCTCTTGCCGCAAGAGCAGCTACTTGATATACAGGTTTGACTTGTCCACAATAGTCCTCCATGTAGTATTGTGGACTTTCTTCAAGCACATCCATCCCATAGGCAATATTAGGATCTATATCTTCCTCACAGCCTTCCAAACAAGCAATAGATGACTCACAACCCACTTGATTCATAGAAGTGGTTCTCTGATGTGGTGGTGGCGGTCCTAGCACTGGAGGTGGTAAGGGTGTTGTTTGAACAACATTTTGGGCCCTAGGGACCATGTGTTGTGTTATTTGTTCAAGAGTTGGGGCCGGCATCAATGCAGGCACTCGAGGTGTGTCTGTCCATGCTAAGGTTGGTCTATTGGCCATCGCGCGCTTAAATACTATGCAATCCTTAGCTTGATGACCATACCTTACACAGGTATTGCAATTCTCTTTAAATTTTACTCTAAAAGTAGGGAATTCATTGGTACTATGTGGTCCATAGCATACTGAGCACCATTGTTGCTCCCTTCTTGGATACATATGATTGTTCTGCAGAGCACGATTGTCTCTAAGACTCTCTTGTATAGCCTTACGGTGAGATCTGCTAAAGTCATCTCAGATATCTTTGGCTTCTTAGCAATAGGCTTTAGGATCATTGGTTGATGCCCTGATGCTTGTGAGCTAATAGATTTAGGCTCAACAGACACTCTTTCTCCTTGAATCATTAAATTATCCTCCAATTGGATTGCAATTGGATTGCATTGGTGGTGACTGCTTCCCAAGTGGTGATACCTTTAATGACTAGGCCATTGTAGATATCCTCACGTCGTAACCCCCTAATGAATCTATCAAGCAATTGGTTATTGTTGAAGCGCTCATTTGGATTACAATGAGAATTCAAATGCTTCAAGCGACTTATAAAGTCTCTCACAGACTCTTCTTCCTCTCGTTGGGCTTTCTAGAGCTGACAGGCTACACCCCAAAGCACTCCCTCTTGTATGTATTCTTTCAAGAACAGTCTCCTAAGAGTAGGGTAAATAGTTTTTTCTTCCACCCTTAGGGTTCTATACCAATCCCCTGCCTTCCAACTTAAGGTTAGGCTTAAAGCATTACTCTTATGCAAGTCATTGTGTTCTCCTAGAGAATCGCATATTTGTTCAAACACTTCGATATTCTTTCTCACATCCCCGTCTCCACTAAATTTTTGTGTGAGCTTGGCTATTTGTACTGCCTTACTTCTAGGCTCTCTATCAGGCGTGTTACGCATATTCTTAGCAATAGATTGACCTATAGCTTGAGCAAATGTTGCCAAGTCACCTAAGTGAGCAGGTACCGTGGGTGGAGGTGCTCCAGAGACTACATGTGGAGTAGGTATTGGCATTGGGCTTGGTGCATAGGAAGCCCTTGGGTTCCACGTTGGGTACGATGTTGTGCCATGTGGTTGTCCATAGTTCATATGGGTGGCCCTAGGCATAGCAGACATCGGATGTGACATGCTAATGCTAGCCGGTATAGTCCCATGGAAATAAGAACTTGGGTGTTGCGGTTGGGGAGCATAGGTAGTTGAAACAATGGGAGGGGTAGGGACTACATGAGTACGAGGACCCATGGGTGTATACGATTGGTACACACTTGTAGGTACTGTTGCAGGCATTGAGCTACCATGTAGCAGTGCTTTACTAACAAATGAGGTCCATGGCGTGTTTCTCGGCATGCCCATCATTGGGGTAGGCATGGTAGCCGTGGTGTCATCAAGGGAAAGATGATCTAGACTTGGAAAGGTAATGCTATCACTTGTGGGCTCAGATTGCACTGAGACCCCTGGAGAAACAACATATGGAGGGTCCATCGGACTTACCGAGGGAGTCTCCATTTGCGATAAGGTCGGTTGTTTAGCCTTTAAGAATATCATGAGACCCGTTGAAGGTATGTTGATCCCCTTGTTCTGTCTCTCTAACTTAATGACCCTATGGATGACCTCACAAACTCTTTGTTGTTGATCCTCCACACTAGTAGCACCCATTGTGGATTGTAGGACATCTAACCAACCCACGTGATAGGTGTGACCTGTGTAAGATCGGTCAGAGTTTCTGTTTGTAGTTCGTACTCCCAGTTCTCATTTATGAACGCTCCATCTAGGATTGAGGTGCTAGGGGTGTCCTTTGAGCTAGATGCAATGTTGCTTTCTAAAGGTTGGCCCTTAGTGGTTGCTAAGTCAGGAGCACTCGATTGCTCTCTTAGCAAGGATAGTGACATAGGGCTTTTGATTTTAACTCTCTTCGTTGCTCCGCCTTGCGTAAGCTCTCAATTTCCTTTTCCCTCGCTGCAAGGATATACCGCTCGACCTCTTGCACTTCAGCAAGGCTTCTACCATCGGGTAATATGACCTCGGAGGGAAATAACTCTGAAGAGTCAAGAGGTGCAGTGAATGAAGTATTCACATGCACATTCTCTAAGGGCATAGGGTCTACGTTGGTCATGAATGGAGAATTTACTTCCCCACCCCCCTCATTTACATCATTAGCTCCATGTTCGGAACGAGTGGCTCTACTAAAGGTTTCCTTCAAGCGGCTAAGCACGCTCGGCCCGGACCGTGGGCCCATGGCATGCATGTCTTGGATTGAGTTATCGCGATTAAGCATTGGGAAACCCTCCATGACGTTGTAGTCAGAGGAAGAGTCACTAGCCGCTATGTTCGGGTCTTGGTTTGTACTACCTTGGGTCCCCGCAGAGGGCCCGGAACCTAAAGTAGGTGGATATTGAGAACTCGCGTAAGTCGAAATTCTCTCTAGTTGCTCCGTCTCTAGCACACGACCAGAGCGCAGATGCATGTGCCTTTAACACCCTACAAGCGTCGGCGAATAACCTCGAAGGTTAATCGCTTACTTTTTTAAGCGTCCGTTTTCACTCATGTTCTTTACCTTTTTTTTTAATGTTTTTTAATGGTTGATTTTTTTGATTAAAGTGTGTGATAGCTCAAAACGAGCGTATCACTCAGAGGATCGCAGTGTGCTTTACAGCACAATTTTCAGGCATCTGAAGTTCCGTTGGTCCTCAAAAAATCGATTTTTAGCTACGTGTGAAGCTAAAATTCATAATTTTAAAGGGAGATAAATGCCTAAGCCTGAGCGTGAGCTTGGGCTTGGGTCTGGGAGATATTCCCGATCCCGATCCTACCTTTAAAATTTTTATTTTTTAAAATTAATTTTTTTATTTTTATTTTTATTTTTATTTTTTAAAGAATAAGGTCGTCGCGGCCTGCATGAGAGCACACACACACTCTACCTACCTACTTCTAACTAATACACCTACTGTTACACACTAACACACTCTATTAGCTCTCACAGATCTACTTCCTACTTACTGTACATTACATTACACAGAACTAACAACCTTAATACTAACAAATTACACAGAGAAAAAACACAGTACCTTTGAAAACTCCCACTACAAGAGGTTGTGTGCTCTTGTGACGCTGTTAGCGACGGAAATACATTGGGTTTTTATAACCCCCGACGTCACTAAAACCGTCGCTACGAGCGTCGCTATGAGAGCGTCGCTATAGACGTCGCTATATAGCGACGCATATAGCGACGCCTATAGCGACGTTTACACAGAAGACTATAGCGACGCTCATAGCGACGCTACAGAGCCATAAATAGCGACGCTTATAGCGACGCCCGAGAGAATTTTTTTTTGGTGGCAGGGCATTGAATGCCCTGCCACCCATCAACCATATTGTACTTGATTCACTTTTTTAAAAAAGTGCAAAGGTAGATAATAGACCCAAAATAGTCACCCACAAGACGCATTGTTTGCAAAATTGACAATTGTACACATCATAGGCAAAATGAATTGATTGGCAAATGTAATAATGACAATTGTACAACATCATAGGCATAAAGAATTGATTGGCAAAAGGAACTGCGGTGACAAATGTAATAATATACATGGTTCAAAAAGACGTATAAAATCCGTCTCATGATACATAAGCTATGAGAAACCCTAAACTAATGCTATCTAGCTACGGCTAAACTGACGTCGTCTAATCAGACGTCTCATCACGTCCAAGCGGCGTATCTGTCGGATTCTGTAAAAAAAGACAATAAGACAGCTTTCAGTAAGTATAAACATATAACGACATTTATAAAACAATACAAAAAATAAAAAAGAGTAAACCCTAATACTAACCATGCCACCGCGAGAACTGAGAATGTCCATCAGGGCGTTTAAGCCCTTCTTGCCTGCGTACTCGCGCTCGTACGGTGTGGGATCACGTCCTGTCATCGACCACTGTCAAAACATACAAAGATTTCATTATGTTAGAACTAAAAAACTCATAAACCCTAAACTATCGAACATGCATAAAGAGCAATGTGAAAACACTTACAAAATCGGCCTCAAATGATCCCCATCCACCGCTCCCCAAGTGGTGCGAGCTCCCTGCCTCTACTCGCGCTCTGGCTGCATCCTTTTGTTGCTTCCACTTGTCGGGATTCTCGCGCGCTGCTTTCTTCGCATTCTTCCAATCTTCTTTGGCCAGCCAATCTGGCCTGTTCCACCCATTCTTAATTGCTTTTTGCACTTCGGAACGCTTGTGTTTGCAGTATTCGCGCATTCGAATCTTCATCAGGTCTTCATTGAAGCGCTGATCCCGTGTTGGAACGGGAAACTCATCATGAAGTATGCTGATGACTCTGTTTTTTAAATCACTTGGTACTTCACTACATTTGTTTAGTATGTAGTGTCTAAACAGCTGAGAGCAAAGACCACGCATGCGCGAGATCACCTTCTTGCCGTCATCATCCATGATGATGCCGCCGCTGATGTCGACGGAGTAAGGCAAGCCCTCTGGCCGGTGACGCGTGAACCTGGGTGTCCCGACAGGGGTCTCTAGCGGCGTGTCGATGGGGGTACGGACGTCAGGTGTCTCCACCGGCGTTTGGGCCCCGAAGCGAGGAGTGTCGAGTGGGGTGGCTCCTGGCGGAGTAGGTAGAGGTGTGTAGCTTCTAGGAACAGTCAGCCGTGCAAAACCTGGCGTAGATGGCGATGCTGTAGCTGGTGTGGGGGCGGGCAAAGAAGGGGAGGGTAAAGAGCCTCGTCGAACACGAGGCGGTGTGGAGGCATCGGTGGCGGAATCCCCACAACAACCGCCACCGCCACCACTAGAGCGCCGGTGTCTAGACGAGTGTGAAGCTCGTCTCGTCGACGCCGAAGCTTCGGAGCGCGCCGAATGCTCCGAAAGAGAGGGAGATGCGGATGGAGTAGGAACGCGCGATGATGCGCCAAAGCGATGACGCTCCACGTACCACTGTCTCTGCTGCGGTGACAAAGAAGAAATAAACTCCTCATCATCTATACCTGCATTAAACACACGAATATTTAAACTTAATATTGAATGAATAGAGTAGACAATGACGCAAAGACCATTAAATACAATGATGTAATGACGCATATAAATACAATGACGCAATGAATCGAGTGATAGAAGAGGCAAGTCGAAAACTCAGAATTTTCAATCAAAAGATGTGAGCGCGAGTAGAAAAGAGCGTTATACACCATGGAAGGTACTTAGAGAGCCAGAGCTTTTACAACACGGAGCAAAATTGTTCAAATACAATATTTGTGGCTTTAAGAGATCTCTCTCTCATCCTTGCATAACTCAGCATAACTTCCTATATCTATATAGAGCTCTCCGTTTAAACACATATCCTCTGTTTCATTTTGTAGCTCCTCTGCATGCACCCCATATAGAGTAGTAGCATCTTGATGCTCGTCTGGCACCACCGCAGCGGCTTCTGATTGAGCATCTTCTCTGATCTCCTCCATTGATGTCGTTGTGATTGGCACATGGTAGCCTTCATACGTCCTTGCACTACGAGGGGCTACCTCTATGACGTACCACCAGTTTGATGTAGACTTTGTAGGATGAAATATTACCTGCCAGAGCCACATAACTTACATGAGAGCTTTCAAGCACATAACTTGTAAAAGGGGGATGTTAACTATTTACATACTTACTTGTTCACAATGCTCGGGTAGTACGAAAGTGTCTCTTAGGTCAATCCATTTCTTAGTAGAATCCACCTCAAGAAAACCAGACTCTCCTCTACGCACAGTAGCGTTGCGACCCTCCATGATTATCTTGAACCATTGCACGTCGAACAAGTCGACAAAAAATCCTCTGTAATCGATCCTCAAAATCTCTTGCAGCGTGCCGAAGTAAGTGAGTTCCGCCACCACAGGATCTGCATCAGAGGAACGTCGTCGACTAAACTGTTCAAATTTTGCCATGATTCCACAATCTTGAGTAAAACGCTTTTTGTCGATTCGTTCCACCCTAAAATGTCGACCTTTACACCATGTTGCTGTGTATGACTTATACTACAACGAACAAAGATTATGAGTGGCCGTTCAAACGTTTATAAATAAAGTCACTTGCTAGTCGTACATTGCAAACTTACCTTGGTCGCGCAACCCCGAGAGTACTCCCACTCTTCTTCAGTCACTTCGTCACCGCATTGTTGTGCGCTTTTCAATTGGTTGTGCAACCATCTTAAGCTCATGAAGGTTGGTAGGCTCTCCAGAACCGCTAGATAGTGCATCGGTGGTCGTCTTCCCCGTCTCCACTCGATTCGTGCCCTTTGTCGCTCTTGCTTTGCATCCTCATATTGTGAAATCCACTTTTGCATCACTCGATTGTGAAGCATGCAAAATCGGTTGATTTTAGCCTCTAGATCTTCCATCATCTTCTTCTCAACACCGAGATTGCACATGACAATCCCAGATATGCACTCATGATCTATGGTTCGCCATAGCGTGTCCCGGGATTTATCAAATCCATCTAGCCACTCTCCAATGTACATTAGGGACTCTGATACCAACCAACCTTCTGCCATGCTACCCTCCGGACGTGCCTTTTGACGCACATATCTCTTAAGCGTTTTCATGAAACGCTCTAAGAAGAACATCCATCTGGAATGAACTGTGCCATCTATTTCCACCTCATCAACTATGTGAACAAGAAGATGCACCTGAATGGTTAGCATGGTAGTAGGAAAATGTTTCTCAAACATGCACACAAGCTCCGCAGCATTTAGTTTGGCGAATGGTATGGAGTCTACGTTGATCTCCTTTTGTGAGATCCATTGCACCAGCTTTGCAAGTTTGTAGATTGTGTTACGGATGTCGAGAGACAAACATCCCTCAATGGCAACCGGTAAAATAAACTGTAAAGTATGTGCAGCAATGATATTAAAGTCCACATTTTATGCAATGATATTAAAGTCCACTATGAACGTACCTGACACATTTTATGCCAATCGTGTGACTTCAAACCGGTAAGCTTTCCTTCTTTAGTAAAACACGTTCAGAGCGAGTGCATTACGCCAGTGGGGGTCCACAAAGATCGAATGGTCTCTTTTACTTTGCGTTCTTGGGCTCCTGTGAAAATCCATGGTGCTTTAGGGAGTTTTATCGATCCATCAGACGCTGTTTGCGGCCAATATTGCTCCATACGATCCACATTTCTAAGGTCAACTCTGGCTCCCAAAGTATCTTTCTTGCCGGTCAAATGGTCCCATAATAGATTACCCACATTCTTGAATATGTGCATTGGATCGAGCAAGTGATTGATCATGAGTCGGGGCCAGTATGGTAACTCGTACCATAGAGATAGTCTCTTCATCCCTGGAGGCAATCCGTCATCGCACATCTCCTTCTACTCTAACCATGCTTGTGCAGACATCCTTGGTGGCTCTCTTCCCAAAAAGCCGTCGCGTAACACATGATTCTCTGGAAGATACGCTTGATGACCTTCGTAGATTTTCTTCTTTAGTGAGGGTGCCCTACGTGCATTCAGTCTAGGTCCACATCCGAAGATTTATTCTCCTCATGCCATGATGCTAGGGCGGCCATGGACTTACATTCGAAGAAATGCTTGATGCGAGGAAGCAGAGGGAAATGTCGCAAAACCTTTTGTGGAATTTTTGTCCCGTGGAGATCTACTCGATATCTTTCGGAATCACATTTCGGACACTTCTCCATGTCTATATATTCCCCTCTGAAAAGAATGCAGTCATTAGGACAAGCGTGGATAGAATTGTAATCCATCCCCAAGTTTCGCAAAATCTTTCTTGCTTCATCTCGGGAATCTGGCATCACATTGTCAGCTGGTAGTATGTGCTCTTTCAGCAATCTACACAACATAAAAATATGATACAGTCGTGTAAAAATCTATCAGATCATTATACATTTAGAGTTCTATTAAAGTAAACTAATTGTAATAGATCACCTGAAAAGCGCTGTGACGCTAGTGTCACTCCATCCAAACTTTGCCTGCATGTTGAGAAGAACCAGGAGTGCTTTCAATCTAGACATACGTGCTCCATTATACAATGGCGTATCGGCTTCACTTTTCATATCATCATAGATAAGCCTTTCTGAATCCATGATCGTCTCGATCATTTCATCGATCTCGGGCTCAAACATTGCCTCGTTGGGAATGTGCTCTGCATGATCATCCCCCGAGCTGTCAGAGGCTACATCTTGTGGCCTCACATATGCTGCTTGACCAAAGCGCCTGCGAACACGTCTATTGGGTTGCAAGATTGCTGCTTGTTGGCCAGCGTCAGAGTCCGACGAGTTATAATTGGCAACAACTCGATCTATAATAGATGGATCGAACTCGCCAAATTCGCGAACGTGCTGCAAAGAAACACGTCTTGTCCGTCGCACAGCATGCTTGCATTGATTACAAGGACATAAGACCCTCATTGAGAGATAGGTGTTTCGGTTGGACGGTCCCACATCCTCGTCG